>NC_080202.1:8752500-10002500 GCF_030028045.1 Hippopotamus amphibius kiboko | reverse complement strand
ACTGGAACTAAATAAGCAAATGATATTTTAAACCACTAAACTTTATGTGGTTTGTTACAACTGGTACACCATCTCCCACCATGCAGCACTCAAGTGTTTTGGATGGGCTCTAATTAGTCTAATTCAACCAGGGCAATCCCAATCTCCTTGCCACAGACTCGGAGATGGAGAGGGTTAAGCCAATTGGCAATAGAATCCCCTGGCCATCAACTTGTTCAGGAAAGAATATGTGACCCAGGTGGAGCCAGTGAAACATGGAGGAGGGTTTGCTGGAACAAACTTCCTTGTTCTTACAAAAAATCTTCCAGAAGCTTTCTCTCCCTCTGGATTTTATAACGTGTGAATGTGGAGCTGGAAGATGCTACCTCTTTTTTGCCTCCATAAGAGGAGCCAGCTGAAGATGAAGACAAAGCAAGAAGAGAACACAGGGGGCTTCCCTGATGGCACAGCCGTTAAGAATTTGCCTGCCAATGCGGATTCAATCCCTGGTCCGGGAAGATCCCACATGCCGCGGAGCAGCGAAGCCCGTGTGCCACAACTACTGACCTGAGCTCTAGAGCCCGTGAGCCACAACTATTGAGCCCACATGCCACAACTACTGAAGCCCACACACATAGAGCCCCTGCTCCACAACAAGAGAAGCCACCACAATGAGGAGCCCACGCACCACAATGAAAAGTAGCCCCCGCTCTCCGCAACTAGAGAAAGCCCATGTGCAGCAACGAAGACCCAACACAGCCAATAAAAAATAAATAAATAAATCCAATAAATAAATAAATAGTTTTTTTTTAAAAAAGTCCCTGGTTCCAGTTGTTCTTGGGACCAGCCACTTCCCTGCCTTTCCCACAGCTTGACGAATCTGCCTGCTCTTCCTAAGATACTGAAAGCCAATAAATTATCTTTTTTTGCTTAAGCTTTGTTTGAAATCAGCCTATCATTTTCAGTATACAGAATTCTTTCAAATGTGCTGTGCATCCTATCCCTTGAAATCATCCTTAAGCATCCAAGATGAAGCTCCTATAACGCCCTAGTCTTATGGTTCCCCAGCCACCTCAGCTGCAGTGATATTCTCCTCTTTTCCACCATCTCCCAGGCCTGGACCTTGTCACAACCCTGCAATCTTCCATCTCCAATGACCAGACAGCTATGCTATAAGTGCACAAGGCACTAGGTTTAGAGTCAGAAGACCTGAATTCACATCCAAGTTCATAAAGGGTGACCTGAACTTGGAGGTCAAGCCTAGCTATTTTCACAGGCCAACAGCCCAGTTCCTGGTTCGCTCATCTCCCTACAAATTCTGGCCCAAGTGCTGCTTTTCATGACACCCTGAAATCTCTGGAACCCATGCCTTACAGTCTCACGCTCCATAATCAAGGATCTTGCCTTTTGACCCATCTCTAGTTTCAGACCACTGAGCTTTGGTAGAAATTAAATAAGCATCTTGTGTCCGCCTTTCCCAGTCATTCATTCCACAAATATTTTTTGAGCATAGATGATACAGAATGAACAGGTTGATCAGAGATTACTCAAACACAGTTTCTGCTTTCCAAGCTCTCAGTCTAACAAGGTATCCATACCATAAGCAAATAACATCAGCATAGTATAAGTCCTATGTTTAAAACCAATGGAGAGGGCTTCCCTGGTGGTGCAGTGCTTAAGAATCTGCCTGTCAATGCAGGGGACATGGATTTGAGCCCTGGTCCAGGAAGATCCCACATCCCATGGAGCAGCTAAGCCTGTGAGCCACAACTACTGAGCCTACATGCCAGAACTACTGAAGCCTGTGCGCCTAGAGCCCGTGCTCTAGAAGAGAAGCCACTGCAATGAGAAGCCCGAGCACTGCGACAGAGTAGCCTCTGCTCGCAGCAACAAAGACTCAACACAGACAAAAATTTAAAAATAAATTAAATTCATTAATTAAAAACTTTTTTCTGAAATAAATAAATAAATAAATGAAACCAATGGAGAAGTACCCACTAAGGAAAATGCCCTAGAGTTGGTGACTTTTGAGTTTAGTCCTGAAGAATTAATAAGAATTTGGAGACAAAGGATATTCTAAGAAGAAAGTAAAATGCACAGTCACTAGAGTAGCCACTCATAATTCAACAAATATTTACTGAGCCTCTACTAAGTCCCAGGTGCCATTAAAAGCATGGAGGATTCAATGAACAAAATTCTGCATATTTATGCCCCTTCCCAGATAAGCCTCTAAACTGCACCTCAACAGAGGATATGCAAAACCACAGCACATGTAGAGGGCTATTTAACACCTTAGTCACCTGTGGCTTTTCCTTCTTTTCTCCCTCACCCACAGACCTTTATATTAGTCACACTTTCAATTTATCCACGTTCAAGGACTTCCCTGATGATGCAGTTGTTAAGAATCCACCTGCCAATGCACGGAGACACAGGTTCGAGCTCTGGTCTGGGAAGATCCGACATCCTGCGGAGCAACTAAGCCCCGTGCACCATAACTACTGAGCCTGAGCGCTAGAGCCCTCGAGCCACAACTATTGAGCCCACGTGCCGCAACTACTGAAGCCTGTGCTCCTAGAGCCCATGCTCCACAACAAGAGAAGCCCCCACAATGAGAAGCCTGTGCACCACAATGAAGAGTAGCCCCTGCTCGCAGCAACTAGAGAAAGCCCATGTGCAGCAACGAAAACCCAACTCAGCCAATTAATTAATTAATTAATTAATTTTTTTTAAAACGTATCCATGTTCAGGGTCATCTTGTTAATTTCAGACAATTCTGCCAACCTATCAAGATTTTTTTCAGATACTGAATAATCATTCAATGTGTTCACTATCACCTCTAGGTGTGCATTACCTGAAATGTAATGCATCTATAAAGCATCTGCCCCTGGCATCTTCATCCAAGCCCCTCCCAGAAGTATTAGGCACATTGTGCTGAAAATTAAATAAGCGTCATGTGCCAGACACATTGTGCTGACCAAGCACAGCCGTGCCCCCATTGACATCAAACCATTCTCTCACTTAATAACCCCAAACTCTGACTATGTGCTTGACATTGTTTAATGGCTAGATGTGCAGACATAACTAGCTCTGCCCTCAAAGTGTTCAGCATCTAGCCAGACTTATGAGGAGGCAGCTACTAACCCTGACAGGGGAGGGATGGAAACTTTTCTGAGAGAAGGGGACATTTAGGATGGCTCTTAGCAGGGACTAGGAGTTTACAGGTGGATAAGCAGAAAAGGGCATCCACACCGAACAGTATGTGCAAGGCACGATGCATCTAAGGATGTGTGAGTACCTGGGTGTGGCCACAGCTTGGGGCATATGGGAGTTGGAAAGGTGGGTAAGGGCCAGATGGTAAGGGCTCCCTGTGTGGTTCTTTAACCCATGTCATCACTCTACAGGGCCACAAAAACATCTTGAGAAGCAACCCAGTTTTGTCGTAGGGCTGAGTGCGCCTGAGGCTCCAAGTAGCATCACTTCTTGATAAATAATTCAAAGCCCTGTCTTCATGGGTCCTCACACCTCTTCTCATTCAAGGAGCACTGATTTATGGACATGGCTTTCAAACACAAAAGGTTCTGATTCCATTTTGTTGAAGAAAAAAAAAAGCAGAAGCACTCAGGATTTACTACACTGACAGGCATGTACAGAAAATGAGAGCCAGAAGGCACTGTGGGCTATTTGATAGACATATACAAAGATGCTAATATAGTCCACCTGGAAAGGAACCATCTTACCACCTTGCCTCCCAGTTCCTCCATCCTTTCTGTCAGCCCCAGTGCTTCCCTATTGTAACCCTGCCCCTCTGCTTCACGGATGGAAAAACTGTCTAAAGCCATACAGGAAGCAACAGCAAAACTGAACCATTCAGAGCTCTGCAGCTCAGCCCAGTGCAGTTTGTCCTTGTTGGAGGCCTCGCCAGTTCCTTCAAATTCAAAGTATTTACTTCTGTAAACCTCTACATGCTGGCAGCCTGGTCAAACAAATAGAGCAGATCCTGACTTCAGGGAGATGTGAGTTTAGCTTCCAAATTCCGCCACTCAACCAGCTGCCTGATCTTAAACAAGCTATTACTTGATCTCTGAATGCCTCAGTTTTCTCATCTCTAAAATGGGGGGCAGTAATGAGTAGGTGTCATAAGGATTAGAGAATGTTTGAATAGCACTCCCTAGATGATAATCTTTAGTTCAAAATTTTGCTAAGAAAGCTTTATGTCCTTTGCCATCCTTTTCTGTGGGTTGTTGGTTTCTTTTATACCATTTGAGTATTTCAATGGTGTAAAGTAGGGACCTAGCTTACTTTTGTTTTTTGTTTATTTGTTTATTTATTGGCTGCATTGGATCTTCGTTGCTGTGCACGGGCTTTCTCTCGTTGAGGCAAATGGGGGCTACTCTTTGTTGGGTGCGCAGGCTTCTCAGTGCCGTGGCTTCTCTTGTTGCAGAGCAGGGGCTCTAGGCACTCGGGCTTCAGTAGCTGTGATGCATGGGCTTAGTTGCTCCACAGCATGTGGGATCTTCCCTGACCAGGCATTGAACCCATGTCCCCTGCATTGGCAGGCAGATACTTAACCACTGGTCCACCAGGGAAGTCCCCTAGCTTACTTTCAGGTGAACACATTTATCATGAACAAAGTTAGTTGACTATTTCTTTAATCTAGTAGTTATGAGTAAATTTAAGGTTGCTGGTTAAGGTTGAGTAAACAGGTTTTCTCACACTGTCAAATGAGAATATAATTGGCAACAATTTTGGCAATATTTTGGTAAATATGTAATCAATTTTTAAACATATATATAAATATATATAAATCCTAAAATCCTATGATCCCACTTCTAGAAAATGTATACCTTACAAAAGCACAATGTTGTAACATTGTTTGTAAAAACAAAAGTGGAAAAGATTTAAATGTCTGTCCGTATCTGAATGAATAAATTATAGTACCTTCATACAAACAAAATTCTACACAACCATTTTTAAAAGTGCCATATGTACAGACTTGGAACGAAGTCCACAACATATTGTAAAGTGAAAAGGGAAGTTGCAGCCAACATGTATAGTGTTAATACTTACTTTGGATTTTAAAAGCCATATATAATAAAAATAGCTAATGATTTATTAAATACTTATTCTTTGCTGGGCACTTATCTAAATATTGAAGCCTTACGACAACCTTCTGAGATGAGTACTATTATACCATTTTTCAGAGGAAGAAACGGAGGCATCAGGAAGTAAAGTAATTTTTCCAGGTCTGTGAAGTTAGCAAGGGGTGGAGCCCAGCGTCCAGCCTGGCCATCTGATCCCTGCGAGGCACCTTCAGCCACTACCTGCTGTGTTATAAGCACAGAAAAGGCCTCGAACTGGGAGAAGGAGGAGGGGCCTTTCTCCGCCCATTTTATCTACTTTTGTGTTGTTTGGATTTCTTACAATGAGCAAGTAATTGAAAAATAAAAATTTTACAAAAGCGCCAACCATGTGGAATTCTTGCCTGGGATGGGAGCCAAGAGGGGAAGGACGGAGGAAACCACAGACACTTTTCTCAGGCTGGGTGGAGCTCTAAACTGACTTTATGGGACTTCCCTGGTGGTCCACTGGTTGAGTCTGCGCTGCCACAACAGGGGGGACAGTTTTGACCCCTGGTCAGGGAACTAAGATCCTGCATGCCACGCAGCAAAAAAAAAAAAATTTTAAGAACCTTTATTGAGATATAATTGACATACAATAAACTGCATATATTTAAAGTGTATAATTTTTTTTCCTTATTAGTAATGTATATATGGCAATCCCAATCTCCCCCCAAAAAAATTTTTTTAAACAAACAAAAATCCTGGCTTTACATGGACCTTCCTTATCAGCAAGAGTGGATACAGGGTTGGAGGGACCAAATTCAACATCAGGCAATCTGAGTTCGATCCAACTGAGTGGACTTTGCCAAGCATTTTTACCTCTCTGAGCCTCCACTTCTCACCTACAAACTACTGACTATTACCACCTTTAAAGGTTTGCTGTGAGGGTCAGAGAGAGCATGAGAGGTGGTTGCTGTGGCTGCTTTGTCCCAGGTTCCCTGCAGGTGTGACTCCTGGGAGCCTGACATCACATGAATTATGACAAAGTCTTTCAGTTGACATCATCTGGGAAGGGTTTATTGTTCCATGGTGTCAACACCCAACTCTCAGGTCTGAACTGAATTCAGAGAGAAAGAGTTTCACCACGATATGATGAATTCAAAAGCCCAATAACTGCCCAAGTGTCCCCCTAATTTCAAGCCCCCACCCATTCCAAAGAACAAAGGAAACAGGAAGAGAGATTTCTGTTACATCTTTCCCATGTACTTAGTCTCAGCCTTTGGTTTTCCAAGTCTGGTCTCATGTTTGGAAGAAGTAATTTATCTCAAGGTTCCCTCCCAGTGTGACTGGGAAACACCAGGACAATCTGGTGAAAAGCTAGGTCATGGAAAGAAACAAAACCACAACACTTAGGTCCTGCTTTCAGAAACCCAGATTAGTGGTGACAGAAAGGTGAATGGGGAACAGAAGGCCTGGGAGGTGGTCTGGCCCCTTTGAAGTCCCCACTTCAACTTTACTTTGATATGACCTTAATATTAGTCCTTCAAATAATACTCTTTATTACCTGCTTGGATTGGATTATCCAGATAATTGTTCTGGTTTCCACCATCCCATCCCCAGTCCCCAGCGGCATACTGACCTCAGAGCGCGAGTGTTCTCCATTCTGAAGGTCCTTGCGAATTCTGCACGATGCTCTGTAATCTCCCAAGGAGCTTCGTTTATCGCCATTGTGCATTCCTACAGAATCTTAGTTTAATGACACCCTTTCTGAAGCAGCAGCGATGGTGCCAAATGGCACTTGCATTTCCAGGAAAGCAGCCAAACTCATTAAGTTAATAAAGGAATTTAGCTGTATAGAGTTGCCTCCTTCACATCCATTCCCGAAAAACCCGCACTCTCACAACTCATCAGCAGCTATTAAACCTCCGCCTCCACCTGCAAAGCACTCGCCCCACTGAGTCACAGCAGGTCAGATCCACGTCAGCCGTGCAGGACAGAGCACTCTGTGCACAAGCGTGGATGCACATCTCAGAGCCTGGCCAGCCCTAACGTTTCTCCCATTTCTGCCCCCAAGCAGCTCTCCAAGGCTACCCTCTCTCCAAGCCAGAGTGAGCCCATTGGAGTCCCACGGATCCTGGTCAGAGGCGGGACCAGACCTAACCATCTGCTAGATGGAGTCTCAGATGAACCATCACAACAAGCACCTGTGTAGTCTCCCCGCCTCAGTCTGACCTTCTGCAGTCGGGGTCATCTCTCTAAACCACAAATCTGAGTATATCACCCTTCTGCCATATTCCTTTCTCAGCTCCCCATTGCTCACAGGAGAACAGTCCCCCAAACTCCTAGAGTAGCAACAGGCTTTTCAAGACACACTCCACCATCACTTACCTCTTCACTTCACAGGCTCCCCATCACCACTCTGCCACCCACTTCTCTGCTCCATTCTCTGGCTCCCAAAACTGGCCCTGCTCTCTCGCTCACTTCAGGCCTTTGAGTACCACCCTCCAGATGCCTTCAACACCTTTCCCCACCCTCACTGCTCCCTCTTTTCCTGGATAACGGAAATTCATCCTTCAAAACTCCACCCAGAAGTCCCTTCCTCCTGGAAGCTTCCCCTACCTCCCAAGTTGGCCTGGATAGGTGCCTGTTCTTCAAACTTCCATAGCAATGGGCACGCTATGCATGAGAATACCTACCACATGGAATCATGACTGTCTTTTTTTATTAACTGTCTCCACAATTAGAGAGTGAGTGAGGAACTATGTCTCTTTCACCTCTGTGTTCCCACATACCTGGCCCATGGAGGTCCCCAAAGATTCTGCCTTTTGAGTATGAAAGCATTCGTCATCAGTGTTGAGTTCCTATCTTTCCTGGCATTCTCTCTCCACAATGACCCTTGCAGAAATGTCCTCCTCTTTTCTGGTCTCCAGATCTCCTTTCCTCCCCATCTCTGTGCTCTTCCCCTTTTCCAGTCTCCTTGCCCAATAAGAGACATGTTGACTTGAACTGACGCTTTCAATATTTACATTTCTCCACTCCAAGGGAAGCTTGCACCTGGTCCCATCTACTCCTCTCCAGCCCCACTCTTCTCATCTCAATCACTACATCTTTAACTCTACCAGAGGTTGGAAGAGTATCTTTATTTCCTACCATCCTGCAAAGAAGTGTGGGAACCGCCCATGGGGTCAGCCTCCGGTCCACCCAGCCCAGGTCCTGGCTCCAGTGGGGTCCCCTAAGATACGTTATCACCCTTCCACAGTGGGGATGGTCACATGACAGATTCATTCCCCTCAATAATCCTACACAGATCAATTGCTGAGTTCAGCCAGGCCTCTCAGGAAGGGTTTTATGTATCCTATCAACACCCGCTCTCGGCATAATGAGTTCCGGATGTTTACTACCTTCTGAATGCATTTCAAACAGTTTTCTTCTAAGTGTCAAGGCACAGAAGGAAATTAGCTTCCTGAAAGTGGTGGCTACACGTGGGTTGTGGTCTTGCACCACCACCCCTCCCTCGTTCCTCCAGGAGCCAAGATCCTCCTTCATAGGAACCAAAAGTCATGGGAAAATGGGCTCAGCCGAGGATCAGTTCTCCAGAATCACACAAAGGGAATCAGAAGACATAGGATGGCAGGGCACTACGCTGGCTCTTATACGGGCCGCTAATGGCTGCCTTGCAGGAACACGGAGGTCAAGGCAAGGGATCCCTGTGAGCAGAAGCAAGGACAGAGGCTGATCCAGGAAGCCCAGGGCTGAAGCTTCAGCTGGTCTCAGGAAGACTGCAATGGACAGGGTGCAGTCGAGAGAACGGAAAGCACACTGCTATTTTAAACACAGGGAATTTAATATGGAGGATGGGCCACAGTGGGGATGGAAAGGCTAAAAACCCAAACAGGAATGGTGCAGCAACCCCAAAAATTAACAACAGCAGGAAACCAGCATCCTCCCAGGGATGCAGGACACAGGAGGGTGGTGGTGGTACCAAAACCCAGAAGCCAGGGCCATTCAGCCCGAGCTAGGACCACAGCAGAGGCTGCCCCTCAGGAAGTGAGGCCACGGAGGGAGGAATGTCCAGCAGGGATCTGAACCAGCCATGCAGATGCAGCCGTGGCCAGAAATGCCCTCCTCTGCACACAGCAGAGAGAAGGGGAAATGCCCCGACTTCTCCCTTCCCGCAGGCTCCAATCTCCTGCCAGAAATAGAAGGCAGCGCCAAGGGGCCTGAGAAACAGCTGCAGGAGAAAAGCAGGCGTGGATCTAAAAGCAAGAGCTAATGACCAATCCAGGCACCAAGGGACAGACACACACCAGTAGTTCAAGTGCCACCCTCACCCCCCTCATTCTCCTTAGAGTTTCATTGCTTTCAATTATGTCCTTCCTCAGCTTCCGTCCGTCTAGACTGAAAAGGCTGTCCCCACAGGGCAGTTTCTGTGTCCATCCTATGGGCTCGATTAATTTTACAATTCTCCAAATACTTATTATGCACCAAATATGTGGCAGGCACTCTGAAGGGCAGTGGGAGGGAGGGAATACAAAAAGAAACAAGAAACGATTCTCATTCTCAAGGAGCTCATGGTCTGAGGGAGGGGAGACAGAGAAGAGCACAGCTCTCTATAATAGGAAATAAGTTATGTGAAGCCTAAGAAGAAACTGTGCTTGGGACAATGGGAGAAGAGGTGACATCTTCCAGGAAGAGGTGACATCTGAACTGGACCTTAGATGAGACGTTCACCAAGTAGGAGAAAGGCGTCTCAGGTAGACGGAAGGGTCTGACCAAAGGTACCAAGGGGATGACAGAACGTGGTGGTTCAGGGGGACACTGAAGACGAGGCTGGAGTGGGGAGCACATGGGGAGAGGATACAGGTAAGACCTGAAGTGTGGACCGAGGCCAGAGGACCTGGAATGCCACACAGCAATGGGGAGCGATCAGAGGGGTTTATCCAGGGGTGTGGCATGATTAGGTTTGTGTTCTAGAAGGATCTCTCTGGCTGCCTACATGGAGGATGGGTTGGATACATGGAGGATGGGTTGGAAGCGATGAGATCAGAGGCAGGGAGAAGAGTTTGAGAGGTGATTATCACAGGAAGCTGGAGAAGAAATGAGGAGGAGCAGAGGGGATGGTGAGATGGGGCAGATGCAGGACACAGCCTGGGGGAGATTAATGTGAAGGATGATGGAGAGACGCAGGTCATCTGACACAGAGATTTTCACTGGGCCTCTGCAGTCTCAGCATTTTCCCAAGGTGATGCGGAGACCAGAGTCCTGAGAGTGGGTGCCCCAGAGATTGCAGAGAGCGAGGGCTCCTGCCTTTGATGCCCAGTTCCCTGCCTGCTGGGGCCTGGCCTTACGGACCCTTTTTGCTGCTGATGCTCCTCGGGCACTGACATCAGAGCTCCCTGCATCACACCAGAGCTTACAAGGTTTGAGTCATTTTCCCCTGAGATAGTGCAAAGCAACATGGAAGAACCCAGAACTGGCTCCTTTAGTCAGTCCAAATGTGATGAAGCAAATACAAACAAGAAATCAATGGAAATAAGGATCCTTCTTCTTCTACCCCTCAGAGGGTATGAACTGAGCCATTCCAGGGGGCTGAGCTTAGGGCCAGGTCTACATTTTCTACCTTCTCTATACAGTCCTGCACAATTAGAAATCATGCATCTTTCACTGAGCATTTATTTTTTGCCTGGAATTGTGAGGGCACCGTGAGCACACAGAGATAGGCCAAACGCACTCCCTGCCCCATGAACTCACGCCTTAAGCCCTTCATAATCTGGACCCGACTTGCTTCTCTGGCACCATAGATACAGATGAGGATTGAGGCATTTAACTCATTTGGCTCTATGCACAGAGAACCGCTCTTTTGGACCTAACTCAGCAGGATCCCTGGTGGCCACCAGGGTGGGGAGTAATACTGTCAAGGGAGTACATAATTCAGCAAATATATGTTAGTCACAGGTTTTGTACAAGTTTTTTGGCAAAACCCTGGGGGAAAAGGCAAGAAGGCAGAGGACCAATTTGCCAAAGAAAGCCAAGTCCTGATAAGGACCATGACAGTTCCATGGACCAGGGTCTTATCACACTATTCATTCATTCTTCTGTTCAACAAATATATATTGAGGTTCTACTACATACAACTAATTCACTGTATTAGGCCCTTAAGTATGGTTGTGTACAAGATAGACATAACCCCTGCTCTTGAAGAAGTTACAGCCCAGGGAGTAGACAGGCAAAATAATAGATCAGTGGCTTCTCCCTGTAGGTCTTCGGTCCCTAGAGTGATAGACCTCCCTGATCTGGGAGAAACTCTGCAGATCAAAAGGCCTTGGTCTGATCGTTCCAGGCCATGCCTCCTTGAGAAAGTGGACCTGCCTCCTCTGCCCAAGGTCCACTGGGCAGCAGGGCCCCGTCCTGTGATCTGACCAGCAGTGATCAGAGTGGGAGCCCAGGAGCTCCTTGAGACGTGGTAGAGATGTCCGATGAACGGCATCTGCTTTCTCCTCCAAGTTTTTATCACTCAGAGTCTCCCTCTAGGGCCTGAATGGGAATAACTTCCAAACTGCACCTCAACCAGCTCACTCCATGGGCCCACCCAGGGTTCACAGAAAGGTCTCCCTGTCTTGGTCCCAGACTGCTCTTAATGCTTTCCCTCGTGGCTCCAAGAAGTCCTGTACAGTCTTTTTTTTCTTTTCTTTCTTTCCTGTAAGGTCTTATTTCTGTCAAACTATCACCACCTAATGGCCGAGGAAAATTTTGTCAAGAAAAGAGAGCCTTGAGTAATGGAGTTTAATGACCAGTTGACATAGCGGATTTGTAGTTTTCTAAGGAGGCTTAGCAGGGCTGTCACAAGAGGCCTC
Source organism: Hippopotamus amphibius kiboko (assembly GCF_030028045.1). Taxonomy (NCBI): domain Eukaryota; kingdom Metazoa; phylum Chordata; class Mammalia; order Artiodactyla; family Hippopotamidae; genus Hippopotamus; species Hippopotamus amphibius. The sequence continues at coordinate 9,990,607 of NC_080202.1, read as the reverse complement.
ATTATTCTCCACGCTTAGCCCCAGATGACTGAGGATTTGGCCTGTTCTTATAGGCTCCTAGGAGAGAATTCCACGCTTACCTCCCATAACTTGTTCCTGCACTTAGCACCTCTCGCTGGGCCGAAGTCCTACCCCAGAGCTTACCCCAGATCCTCCTGCCCCAGTTAAAGCCCCTTTGCTTTGATTGACACCAATGGAGCCGGAGACATACACTCAGAGGTCATCATCTAATCTCTGTATTTTCCAGCTCAACGCCTCCAGGGAGAGGGAGAAAGTGACAGTCCCCTTAATGTAATGGACACAGGTGTGTTCTGCGAGGCTGAGGCCTCCCCCAGTGGTGAAGACCAGAATAAGCTCAAGATGCACAGCCAACCTGCATCCCAACTGCCTTTTAGAAGCAGCCTTGGGAGTGGTGAGCAGATAAACTTGTTGGAGGTGAATACACTCACCTGTCACCTCTCAGCACATCGGAGGCAGCACGTGGCACCGGGGTGAGGATGTGGGTTTTGGAGTCTCTCAGGTCTGGTCTCATCTGCAATACAAGGACAATGATCCCCATCTTAGAAAATCACTGGGAAGATGAAGTGAGCTAGTTCTGCAAAGTGCCTGGCGTGAAGCAGATCCCACTCAGTAGATACTGTCATTGGCCCCGCTCCCCACTCCCAGGACAGTCGTTAAAAACCTCAATTCAACCACTTTATGGACTCACAGCCCATCTTGTTCTGGAAGGACTCGTTGTACAAATTTATATCCATATAAAGATATAAAGTAAAATAGAATTGTATAAAGTTGCTACATATATCAAGCAAAGCTAAAATGAGAGTAGGGAGGAGATAAAATGAAACCAAAAGTGAAGGTGGTACATGAAGCACGTGCTTTAACATTATATTTTGTATATGTTTTTAAGAGATGGACCAAATGCTTGACTTAAAAACTTCCCAGAGGACAAACCAAAGAGGCACTATGGCCAGTTGAAGTGCTAGATGAAGTGCTTGAAAGAGAAAAATAAGTGAGTTCCCAAAAAAGCACATTTCTGAACCAAAAGTTTTAAATATGTATTCCCTTCAGCCCAGAAATTTCTTTCCTAGCAATGTATCCCTTAGAGGCACTCACACGTGTGCACAAAAACATACGTGTGTACAAAGCAAAATGCAAGTGAAAACAAGCTAAAATTTCCATCAAAATGAACTGATTAAATCAATTATTCCAAACTATGAGATACTATACAACTACAAAACGGAAAAAGAATGACATATGTACTAACATGGAAGGAACAGCAAAATACTTTTTAAGAGAAAAAGAATCAACTTGCAAACAAATTATGTCCTATACGTGTAGAGAATTATATCTTCATTCACTTCAAAATGGTAACACTGGTTACCCCTGGGGAGTAGATGGGTTGATGAGAAAAGTTATAGGGACATTTTTACTTTTCTTTAGGCACTTTTTAAAATTATTTTTATTTTTTTGGCTTCGTTTTGGTCTTCTTTGCTGCACACAGGCTTTCCCTAGTCGTGGCGAGCAGGGGGCTACCCTTTGGTGCTCAATAGTTGTGGCTCATGTTGCTCTGCGGCACGTGGGATCTTCCTGGACCAGGGCTCGAATCCATGTCCCCTGCATCTGCAGGTGGATTCTTAACCATTGCACCACCAGGGAATTCCCTTTACTCTTCTATTTATTTATTTATTTATTTATTTATTTATTGACTGTGTTGGGTCTTCATTGCTGCACGCAGGCTTTCTCTAGTTGCAGAGAGCAGGGGCTACTCTTCATTGTGGTGCTTCATTGTGGTGTGTGGGGTCCTCATTGAGGTGGCTTCTTTTGTTGCAGAACATGGGCTCTAGGCACGCAGGCTTCAGCAGTTGCGGCACATGAGATTAGTTGCTCTGCGGCAAGTGGGATCCTCCTGGAGCAGGGATAGAACCCGTGTCCCCTGCATTAGCAGGTGGATTCTTAACCACTGCACCACCTAGGAAGTCCCCCCTTTACTTTTTCACTCTACATATTTCCACATTTTGTTTTTGTAATCCTAATAGTTTAATTTTTTAAAAAGGGGGAAATGTCATTTTTGAAGTTGCATGTAATTAGTTAGCAGAATTATGTCAATATTAAATTTCCTGAATTTGATCATCACACTATGGTTATATAAGAAAATGTCCGTATTCTTAGCAGATACCTGGGGAAGTCTTTCGAGGTAACGGGTCATGACATCTGCAGCTTATTCATAAATAATCAATTAAAAATAATAAAAATCAGGAATAAAATAATATAATAGTAAGTGTACAGAGAGAGTTAGAAAGCCAATATGTCATAAAGTTAATCATTAGGGAAATCTAGCTAAAGGTTATAGAGGATTTCACTGAACTACTCCTACAATTTTTCTGTAAGTTTGCAATGTTTTCAAAGTAAAAAGTGTCCCTAGAAAGTTATGCATGGCTTCTTCCTTCTTGGGTGGAGACTTTGATGTACCTTGCCTGGGTTCTACAAGGACCCCATTGTGGGTTTTTTATACACATGTAAGATAGGCACCAATCATCACCCTTGGTTGAGACTTAAATGCAGTTAAGTTATATGAGTTTACTCAGGGTGAGAGTGTGTTCTACTGTAAATGATGTAAGTCAATTGTGTCCCTTGAAAAAATACGACTGCAGGTTACCTTAGAGAAATGGGTTAGATTTTTTCCTAAATCTAAATCTGTAATAAGAATACTCTGGGGACTTCCCTGGTGGCACAGTGGTTAAGAATCCGCCTGCCAATGCAGGGGACATGGGTCGCATGCCTGGTCCAGGAAGACCCCACATGCCGCGGAGCACCTAAGCCTGTGCACCACAGTACCGAGCCTGTGCTCTAGAGCCCTTGAGCCACAACTACTGAGCCCGTGTGCTGCAACTACTGAAGCCCGCACCTAGCGCCCACGCTCCACAACAAGAGAAGCCACCGCACTGCACCGAAGAGTAGCCCTCTCCTCACCACAACTAGAGAAAGCCTGTGCAGAGCAATGAAGACCCAACGCAGCCAAAAAAATAAAAAATAAAATAAAATGCTCAAAATTAACTCAAAAAAAAGTATTTGAGTGCCATCTAATGGCCAGAGTGAACAGCTGCTTAGAAAGATAAAGAGGAAATATCAATCGTTAAGCATTCCATACACGAGGCTTTCATTGCGCTGATAGGGTGGACCAGGCACTGTCTTAGGCACAGGGAGTACAACAGTGAACAAAGTAGTCTGAGTCCCTGTCTTCAGGAAGCTAACATTCTATCGGCAGGTTAGGGTGACAGAAAGTAAGCAAATAAACAAATCTACAAGGTCTGGTGGTGAAAAGTGCTGTGCAGAAAAATAAAGCAGGGTAAGGGATGGGGGCAGGGTGGGTGCTGCTTTATAGGAGGCGAGGAAACAAGACTTCTGGTTCTCAGGGGGAAATCATTCCAAGAGGATGGAAAAGGCAGCGCAAAGTCCCCGTGGTGGAAGTGTACCCCGTGCGTTCAAGGAATAGAAAGGAGACTAGAGGGGGGTGGGGCAGAGGAAGGGAGGGGGACAGAGTTAGGAGATGATGCCAGAGAGATATATCCGAGCCCAGATCATTCGGGATCTCATGAGCCATGGGGGGAACTCTGGCTTTTACTCAGAGTGAAATGGGGAGTATTGGAAGGTTTTGAGCAGAGAAGTGATGGCATGAAGGATCTTAGTTCCCCGACCAGGAATCAAACCTGTGTCCCCTGCAGTGCAAGCTCGAAGTCCTATCCACTGGACCGCCAGGGAAGTCCCAGGCTCCTTTTGACTGAGAGTAGACGGTAAAGGGGTAACATCAGAGTCAGGGAGTGGGGGGTGTTAGGAGGTCATTGCAGTGACCTGGATATGAGATGATGGTGGGCTGGACCACAGTAGTATCAGCGGGACTTGATGACAGATTTGATGTGGCGTTTGAGAAAAAGAGGAGTCAAAGAGGACACCAGTGTTTTGTTCCCAGCAGTCGTTTACTGAGGTGAAGAACCAGTGGGCAGAGAAGGCTGGAGGACATGTGGAGAGGCAGTGAAAACGGGAGCTCTAGCATGAGGTGCTCAGTTGGAGACGGCTGTGGTCCAGCTGAGTGCAGCGGCTGAGGAAGCTGTTGGATGAAGGATCTGGAATTCGGAGGGATGGTCAGAGCTGAAGTGCAAATGTGGGGGTCATGGGCCCATGGAGGGCATTTAAAGTCATGAGCCAGGAAGAGGCTACCAGAGGAGTGAGTGCAGCTACAGAAGGGGAGGGGTCCTGGAACAGGAGCATCTAAGCCAGCGTTCATCTCCCTCTCTCTCTCTCTCTCTCTATCCTCTGCTTCCCCCACCCCGCCCCCCCCATTATCAGAGAAATCCATGTTCAAACACCAGGAAGGCTCCTTTCCCCTCGTGGGAGACATCAGCGTAGGTAAATTGCACTTCCTCTGCATCTCCAGGCGTGTGGGGGAGCAGTGCTCCGTTAATAAATGGACATGAGCGTGGTCACAGTCACTTAGAAGGGTGGCTTGATGGTTTCTGTTAAAATGTGAAGGGTGTATAACCTCTGGATTCTTCTTCTGGGCCTCAATCCCAGGATATATTAGCATTATTCCAAAAGGCGTGTGCAAGGATGTTCACAGCAGAATCCTTTGTATGCATCAAGTATTACATAACAACAACAACAAAAAGGCAAGTTGTAGAATAAAACATATGTTGTGTTACAAAACAAAGCTATGTATTTTATATAGATACAGGTATGTCTGTCTGTGTCTGTCTGTCTGTCTGAAAGGACACAAAGCATACTGGCAACAGTAGCAACCTCTATGAAGCAATATCTGCATTGCTTAAAGTTTCACAGTCGAACTGTATTCATGTACTGCTTGTAAAATTAAACTGAATTAATACATTTTTTATTTACTTATTTATTTTTATCGGTTGTGTTGGGTCTTCACTGTTGTGCGCGGGCTTTCTCTAGCTGTGGAGAGCCAGGGGCTACTCTTCGTTATGGTGCGAGGGCTTCTCACTGCCGTGGCTTCTCTTGCTGTGGAGCACGGGCCCTAGGCATGCGGGCTTTAGTAGTTGCGGCACACGGGCTCAGTTGTGGTGCACGGGCTTAGTTGCTCCGTGGCACGTGGGATCTTCCCAGACCAGGGATCAAACCTGTGTCCCCTGCATTGGCAGGAGGATTCTTAACCCCTGAGCTATCAGGGAAGTCCCAAACTAATATTTTAAATTACTTTTCCATTTCAATATACTACCTGAATACCAATACTATGCAAAGCACTGAGCTGCTTTTCTAGATACAAAAAAGACAAGACTCAGTTACCCACCTTCAAGGATCCCATGATCTTAAGGAGAAGAAGAAGGGAACAGGGTTCTCTGCCCTCTGCTGTCCCAGGTCCTGTGCTAGGCACATCCGTGACTGTTCATTTAACCATCACAAGTACGTTGGGACCTGGCTGTCATTTCCTCACTTTACAGACAAGACACAGAGACAGGGGTTGCTCAAGGTCACAGATGGAGAGTGGCAGAGCCAGCTTTGGAATCCAGACCCAGAATGCACTGGAAGAGAAAGAATTTTTGGCCTGGGCATCCAGAGACCTGGCTCCCACCCCACCTTAGCCATTGACCTACTGTGTGATTTGAGGCCTTCCTTCCCTGGGCCTCCACGCCCCCTTCCGCTGGGCTTGTCGACATGCTGGAATTTAAAGATTAGTCCAAGATTCCCAACTTCATGTCTGATAGCTTCGGGGCACTAAAGCTCACAGGCTCACACCCCAGCACAGGCGACCTGGCAGCCCAGGGGAAGAAGCTGGGGCAGTGGGGGAGATGGGCGCTGAGGGAGCACGCTTCTCTGTTCCTGTTCTGCTCTATCAGCCTCCCTCTGCCTGGCCTTGGCCTCCAAGACCTGGGGTCTTCCATGTTACCCAGGATTCTAGAAACCCCCTCATGGTATAATAAAAATAATAAAATAGATAACTAACAAGGGCCTACTGTATAGTACAGGGAACTCTACTCAATACTCTGTAATGGCCTATATGGGAAAAGAATCTAAAACAAGAGTGGATATATATGTATATATGTATATATGTATAACAGATTCACCTTGCTGTACGCTGAAACTAACACAACATCGTAAATCTACTACACCCCAATTAAAAAAAAATTTTTTTAAGGAAGTTGATAGGGGCTTCCCTAGCAGCACAGTGGTTAAGAATCTGCCTGCCAATGCAGGGACATGGGTATGATCCCTGGTCCGGGAAGATCCCACATGCCACAGAGCAACTAAGCCCGTGCACCACAACTACTGAAGCCCGCGTGCCTAGAGCCCGTGCTCCACAGCAAGAGAAGCCAGCGCAACGAGAAGCCCTCACACCATAACCAAGAGGAGCCCCCACTTGCTGCAGCGAGAGAAAGCCCGCCTCAGCAACGAAGACCCAACGCAGCCAATAAATTCTTTTTAATTTTTGATAAATAAAGAAATATTTGGTGTTTGTCCCCAGTTTGTGGCACATGGCTCCTAAAACGCTTGGAACCTCCATGTGATAAGTGTTTTGTGTGCTAGTGAGGAGACAGGGCTGGGGGGCCCTAGATCACGTCAGAATGGGGGCTGGTCCCAGCATGGTCCCAGTCTCCAGGGATAAAGGCCAATGATGTAATCAGCGTACCTACGTAATGGAACCTCCCTAAAAACCTGTTAACCTTGCCCTGTGCATCACTTCCATCAACTTCCACTTGGCTGTTCCTGAGCTGTATCCTTTGTAGGAAACCGATAAGTACATTGTTTTCCTGAGCCCTATGAGTTGTTCCAACAAAGGATCAAACCTGAGGGGGTGTCCTGGGGACTTCTCCAGACAGAAAAGTAGAGAACTCCAGGCACCCCATGGCATCTGAAGTAGGGGCGGTCTTGTGGGACTGAGCCCTTCAACTGTGGGGTCTTCACTAACTCCAGGTAGTTAATGTCAGAAGTGAATTGAGTTATAGGACCCCCTGGTGTCCAGAGAGTTGGTGTCAGGAGGGGGAAAAAAAAAACACCCCTCTTCCAGGCAATACCTCTCACCACGAAGGGTCTCAGGGTCCTCTACTGTGCTTATTGGCCATTTGGGGAAAAAAAAAACTAACATTTATATAACATTTTTTTATTAATTTTATTTATTTATTATTTTGGGGGGGGTTATATAACATTTTTAAAGGTTACTAAGAGCTTTTATTTCATTCGAGCCTCTTTGCAAACCTACAATGTCCCATTTGACAGGTGAGCACACTGAGGCTCAGAGAAATGAGTCATCCACACAAGGAGTCAGGGTCCAGGTGAGCAGGGGGCTGAAGATCCTTAGGCCTGCGTGCCTTCAGCCCGAGTCAAATCAAGGCTTCTCCAGAAACGATCACACAGCACCTCTTCAGAGCCTACAAAAGAGGAAGAAAGCCCCCGCCTGTTCCCCAGAGGCCTGGATTTGCGACAATGAGGCAGGGCCCTTCCGCTTTCAGAAGCCAATGTTTACTAGCTGAGGGCTGAGCTGCCCACAAAGTGGAGAGTCCTCCTGGGCCTGGAACACACACCCTGGTGTGTTCTCTCAGGAAGCCCCGAAAACTGAGAGGCTGCAAACGATGCCTGTCCTGCCCCCTCCCTCCGTGGCTACACACCCATGTGGTTCCTCTTGGTGACTTTTGTTCCTGCTCTGGCTGGGTGAGGGCTGTTCTCCCTGGTCAGTGCCCCAGGGCCTGGAGAGACCTGAAGAGACCGGAGGGTAGACAGCTCTGAGCTCAACCCTTAGCTCTGAAAGCCCGTCTCTGTCCGCCTCTCCCCCTACCCCACCTGTCCCCCTCACAGCTCAAAGCTTGGGCCCAGGAGTCTGGGTCCCAGGAGAAGGAAGCTTCAAAGAGCACAGACCAGTGAGTAACCCACGTATCTCACCCACCACCCTCCCATCCCTGCCCCTGCACTCTCCCACCTGGCCTCGTGCCCCACCCCTGCACCCCCAGGAACCTGACTTCTTCCAGTGTCTCCAAAGTTTACTAGCTGAGTGCTGAGCTGCCCACAGAGTGGGGAGCCCCCTCTGGGCCCCTCCTTCCTATGGCTTTTCCTACCACTCCCTTTCCCGTTCCTTCTCCCAACACCATCTATTGGCAGATGCCCTGGGGGTTACAAAACTGAATTCTAAATGCTGAATAGGAGTTTACCAGGCCAAGAGCAGTGATCCCCCATGGGAGTCCTGCATGGGCAGGGGTCAAGGGAGACAGCTATTCTCTGCCTGCCTGACCCCACCTCACCACCCAACATCCACCCCCTCCCCCATGATCATCCCCAAGGCCCTCCCTGCTGGGCAGCGATGGCCGGCGAAGCCCAGAGGCGGCTGGCCTGGTACTTGGAGGAAATGAAGAAGGAGCAGCTGAAGGAATTTCAGCTTCGGCTGCCTGCTGAGGAGCCCGGAGGTCACACTCCCAGGGTGGCCCTGGCTCAACCAGAGAAGGCGAGTGGCGTGGAGGTGGCCTCACGCCTGGTGGCTCAGTACGGGGAGCAGCAGGCCTGGGACCTGGCCATCCGCACCTGGGACCAGATGGGCCTGAGCAGGCTGTGCGCCCAGGCCTGTGCAGAGGCGGCCTTGATGTCAGGTGAGTACAAAGCTCCCTCTGTCTGCTGTGGATCTTCTGGCCCCCCACCAGGGAAGCCCCTAGACCTTCCTCTGGGCAGTGACTTGGGACTGCCCTGTCAGGGGGGGATCCAGGCCTAGGCCAGCCTGCAGGTAAGAGGATTGCTGGGGCGGATAGGGGCGGGGGGAGGGGTGCGGCTTGCTGAATCCCAGGTTTGCCGGGGGCGGGGAAGGTAGAGTAAGGGGCTTGCTGGATTCCTCTTCTAGCCAAGTGCATTCCTAAGACCCCATGTGGTCCTCCCAGGGCCTGGGAGGAGTGCTCAGAGGGCCAGAGAGGGAGGAGGCTGGCATTCAGAAGGACAGTGGACGGGAGGGTCAGGGCTCCTAAGCGGCACTTGCCTGGCCTTGTGTTATAAGCACAGACTTGGGAGTCGGGCACTACCACACTGGGCAAGTCACTTCACTGCTCTCTGCCTCTGTTTCTACATCTGTAAAATGGGAGAGTAAGAGCCTGCTTCCTTGGACTACATGAGGGTGAGCGAGATAATCCATGTTAAATATTTGGTACAAAGTCTAAGACCCAGTAAGTGCTCGAAAAATCGGAGCTGTGTTGCTGCTGCTGCCGCCCCTGCTGTTGTATTACTAATTAGCAGCCCCGGGAGGCAGAGGCTCATAGCCCCACAGGGGAGAGCCGAGGACACGCAACTTACGTGTGGATGTAGAAATACAGCCAGGACAGAGATGCAAATTTTCTGCACCCCAGATCAGGACGTATTATCCAGCGACGTCAGGAGGTCATTCTCCAACAAGGGGCAGGCTACAAGGGATGCCCTCCTGACCTCTCTTGGTTGAGACAGGAGACCTCTCTTGGTTCTTCTTGGTTGAAGAAGCCAGGCTTCAGCCCCCTGCCTCCTGCCCTTCTCCCCTGGCAAGCCTCCAACCTGTCTATCTGCTCCCCACAGCCCAACCTCCCTCATTCCCCTACTCCCCAAGTGCACCCAACCTGGAGTCCCCCAGCTGGCCCACCTCCACCGAGGTGCTGGAATTCTGCAGCTCTCAGCTCCCAGCGCTCCACCCAGACTCAGAGAGAAGGAATTGGAGATCTCAATTTTGCTCATCTGGACGTAACTGGAACGGTGAGGCTTGCTGGGTTGGCCCAAGGGGCCCTGTGCGGGGCATTGAGGCAGCCAGTGGGCCTGTAGCTCCACGGGGACCTGGGCGGAGGGAACTACAGAAGGACAGAGGAGCCAGGGTGGTGGGTGCCGTAGGCCTAGAAATGATCTTTCAGGAACATTCCACTGCTGAGATTGCACTCCCTCCATTTGACAGATGAGGAAACCGAGACCCATGCAGGCCAGGCAGTGAATCTCACCCAGCCTGGTGCCACGTGTGACATGATCCTTGCCCAGGCAGAGCTCAGATCACAATCTTGGTGGACTCTGAAGATCCTTGGGGTCAGGGCAGTTTAGAAAGTTCCAAGGAGGACTCTGTTCTCCAGATAAACACCAAGAGAAGGGTAGGCTCATTCCTCAGCCTAAGCCAGTTCCTTCTCCTGACTTCTCTTATTTTGGCCTCTGCCATCCTGAGTCACCCAGGCTGCAAACCTCAGCCACACCCTGGCCTCTTCCCCTTCTCATCCTGGCATCAAAGTCCAAGCTCACACAGCATTTGGAGACAGAGCCAGGGCTGGAACCTAAAACTACCCATTCCTGGTGCAGTGACTTCTCCCTCCACCTGCTGCTGCTTTGTGAGGGTCCCTCCCCCCAACTTCCCCATCCATCTTCTCGCTTTCCCTTCCTTCTTTGCCTACTCTCACCCCTCCACTCCCAAGTCCCAGCAGTGATGGTCACAAGCTTCATTCCCCTGTGTCTCAATTTCCTCATCTGATTCTTCATACTACTCAGCTTTCACTCTGCATACCACCCCCACCCCACAGTACAGAATTTGTACATTTTTGAACTCTGCAATAAAAAATCCACTTGCATAGAAGTTCAAGTGCATGATGTAGACTCTACAAGATGTTGTAGAAGGAAAGAGTTAGAATGTTCACATCTCCCTGCCCACAAATGTACCGTCTTGTGCCCCCACCAGCTTTCTTCTCTCTTGCCCTTCCCCCATGCAGTACCCAGTCTCACTGGCTCTTCCCTTGTTGAAGACTCAGAGCAATTCCCCTCTGCCCCCAACTTGCATACCCTGAGTTTCACTGCCTAACAAAACAGTGCCTGGTAATAAAAAGGACCCATCTCCTTAGAATGCCACTTAGTAACTATTTGTCATTATTTGAAATGGGCAATTTAACCCCACCCAAGTGTTTTATCAAAATCTTTCTACCTGATAGATGTTTCAGAGCAGCTAGTAAGATAATAAAATTGTATCTCTATCTTTATGATTTTAAAAATTGGATTACCAATACCCATCTCACAGGATTTTTGTGAGAATTTAAAATATATCAGCCTGACAGAGTGAAGTGAGTCAGAAAGAGAAAGACAAATATCGTATATTAACACATATATGCAGAATATAGAAAAATGGTACAAATCAACTGGTTTGCAAGGCAGAAATAGAGACACAGATGTATAGAACAAACATATGGACACCAAGTGGGGAAAGTGGGGAGGGTTGGGGGGGAAAGAATTGGGAGATTGGGATTGCCATATATACATTATTAATAAGAAAAAAATACCAAATTTTACACTTTAAATATATGCAGTTTATTGTATGTCAACTATATCTCAATAAAAGTTCTTAAAATATATAAAATAAAATAAAATAAATGTATGCGCCTGAAATAAAATGGATGCTCAGTAAATGGTCATTTCTTTCCTGTTGTTTCCCCCCAAAACACCCTGCCTCGCTCTGTTCCCAAGCTTTCCCAAGTTCCCCAGACCATGAGTCACCAAGCCAAGAATTACCCAATGACCCCACATCCACAGCAGTGCTAAGAATCTGGGAACCCAGCCCAGAGCCCGGAAAGAAGGAGGCTCCTGGGACGGTGTTGCCTGTGGCAAGTGCATGTGGAAACAGATGCACAGGTAAGGCCCTGCTGAACTTTTGGAAGGGGGTGGGTGAGACAAAGACACAGATGGGGGCCAGGTTGGCAGACCAAACAGAGAGGGTCTTGCAAACATCTGAGACCTCTCTCTAGAAATCCTGCTGCTGGAGTCTCTACATCCGGCTAAGGCACTGTTTCCAGGAGGCCCCTGGAAATTAACATGCAGGTGTATATCCAGTACAGGAGACACATCATCTGGTGTAGTGGACAGGGCACTGGCCTAGAGTCAGAAGAGAAAGATTCAATTTCCACTGAGCTCCTCAGCCCCCAAACAGCCTAGAACAAGCCACATGGACACGCTCTCTGTGTCAGGCTCTGAGCCCAGTGCTTTGTTTGCACAGTCTACTTAAATTTCACAGCCACTCTATGAGATGGATATTGTTATTATTCCACCTTGGAGATAAGAAAACTGAGGCTCAAAAAGATAACATTTCAGTTAGATTGGCAGAGATGGAATTCAGCCTCCACTCTCTCTAGCACCACTACCCACACCTTTAACATTCTGCTGGCCTCTGCCATCTGAACAACAAGGACAGTCACAAGAACACAGGCTCCTAATGCTGTGATCTTAGCCACAGCTGAGGCATCTCCTTACCACTGATCTCAATGCTAAGAGCTGCCCCTTTTGAAGTCTGAGAGATGTTTAGTTAAAAGGATTCCTTCTGCACACAGATGGGAATATACTTGCAGAATTCATGGTCCTAAAATGTGACCCAGGTTCAAAATGGATCACCTGAGTTAATCAGTCACACCACTTCCTATTCAGGGAAAGAATGAAAGAAGGAAGGAAAGGAGGAAGGAAGGATGCAAGGGAGGGAAGGAGAGAGGGAGGAAGGAAAGAAAGAAAAGAAGAAACAATTATGTAAGATGTAAGAGGCATCTTACAGAAACATACAAAAGCAATAATCTTAAAAATGAAGAAGTGAGTATGAAAGCCAAGAGGGCTAATTAGTTGCTATAATAAAACATCAACTGATTCTGAGCATCATAGCAACCAGGGAAAAAAGGGAGATAAATGTAGGCCCTCAGCAGTAAAAACATGGCGTCCTAACCGCTGGACCACCAGGGAATTCCATAAATTGGATTATTTGGGGTTTGCTATTGAGTTGTAGTGAGTTCCTCATATATTTTAGATTTTAACCCCTTATCTGATATATGATTTACAAACATTTTCTGCCATTCTGTAGGTTGCCTTTTCACTTTATTGATCATTTCTTTTGCTGTGCAGAAGCTTTTTAGTTTGGTGTAGTCCTATTCATTTATTTTTACTTTTAGTGTTTATGCTTTTGGTGTCATATCCAAAAAATCACTGTCAAAACCAATTATCAAGGAGCTTTTGCCTTGTTTTCTTCTGGAGGTTTTATGGTTTCAGATCTCACATTTAAGCCTTTAATCCATTTTGAGTTTTTGTGAGTAGTGTAAGACAGTGGTCTGGTTTCATTCTTTTGCATGTTAATATTCAGTTTTCCCAACACCATTTATTAAGGAGATCATCCTTTCCCTATTGAGTATTCTTGGTTCCCTTGTCAACTATTAGTTGACCATCTATATGTGGGTTTATTTCTGGGCTCTTGATTCTGTTCCATTGGTCTATGTGTCTGTTTTTATGCCAGTGCCATACTGTTTTGATTACTATAGCTTTCTAATAAAGTTTGAAATCAGAAAGTGTGATGTCTTTAGCTTTGTTCTTTTTTTCTCAAGACTGTTTTGGCTGCACAGGATCTTTTGTGTTTCCATAGCAGTGTTAGCATTATATTTTCTATTTCTCTGAAAAAAATGCCATGGGAGTTTTGATAGAGACTGCATTGAATTTACAGACCACTTTGGGTAGTCTGACATTTTAACAATATTAATTTTTCCAATCTAAGAACATGAGTATCTTTCCATTACTTGTGTTCTTCAGTTTTTTTCATCAGTATCTTATAGTTTCCTGTGTACAGGTCTTTTACCTCCTTGTTTAAACTTATTCCTAAGTATTTTATTGTTTTTGATGCTATTGTGAATAGGATTATTTTCTTTATTTCTTTTTCAGATAGTTCAGTGTTAATGTAAAGAAATGCAACTGATTTTAGTATGTTGACTTTGTATCCCACAGCTTTATTAAATTTATTAATTAGTTTAAACAGGTTTTTTTTGTGTGGAGTCTAGGATTTTCTATATGTAAGATCAGTCATCTGCAAACAGAGACAATTTTACTTCTCTCTGATTTGGACGCCTTCTTTTTTTTTTTTTTTTTTTTTTTAATTTATTGGCTGTGCTGGGTCTTCGTTCCTGTGTGGGCTTTCTCCAGTTGCGGAGAGTGGGGACCACTCTTCATTGTGGGCCTCTCATTGTGATGGCTTCTCTTGCTGCAGAGCACAGGCTCCAGGTGCTTAGGCTTCAGTAGTTGTGGCACGTGGGTTCAGTTGCTCCGCAGCATGTGGGAATCTTCCCAGACCAGGGATCGAACCCGTGTCCCCTGCATTGGCAGGCGGATTCTTAACCACTGCACCATCAGGAAAGTCCCAACCTTCATTTGTTTTTATTGCCTATTTCCTCTGGCTAGGACTTCCAGTACTATTGTGAATAGGAGTGGTGAGAGCAGGCATCTTTGTCTTGTTCATGATCTTAAAGGAAGAGCTTCAACCTTTCACAGCTGACTATGCTGTTAGCTGTGGGCTTGTCACATATGGCCTTTATTATGTTGAGTATGTTCCTTATATTTCCAATTTGTTAATAGAGGAGAGGAGTTTTTATCATGAAAGAATGCTATATTTTGTCAAATTTGCATCTATTGAGATGATCATGATTTTTATCTTGTATTCTATTAATGCAACATATCACATTTATTGATTTGTGTATGTTGAACCATCCTTGCATCCCAGGAATGAATCCCACTTGATCATGGTGTATGATCATTTTAATATGCTGTTAAATTTGGTTTGCTAGTATTTTGTTGAGGATTTTTGCATCTATGTTCATAAGGGATATTGGCCTATACTTTTCTTGTAGTATCCTTGTTTGGCCTTGGTATCAAGTTAAAGTGGACCTCAAAAAATGATTTTGGAAGCATTCCTTCCTCTTCTATTTGTTGGAAGGGTTTGAGAAGAGTTATCATTAATTCTTCTTTAGATGTTTCATGGGATTAAATAGTGAAACCATTTGGTCCTGGGCTTTTCTGTTTAGATTTTTAATTATTAATTCAATCTACTTAATAGCTATAGATCCATTCAATTTTTCTATTTCTTCATTATCCAGTATTAGTATGTTGTGTGCTTCTAGGAATTTATCAATTTCTTCTAGGTTATCCAATTTGTTGGCCTATAATTATTCGTCTCTTATGATCTTTTGTATTTCTGCAGTTTCAGTTGTAATGTCTCCTCTTTCTGGTTTTATATATTTGAGTCTTCTTTTTGCTTAGTCTATCTAAAGATTTGTCAGTTTTGTTTATCTTTTCAAAAAATCAGCTCCTTATTTCACTGGCCTTTTACTGTTCTTCTAGTCTCTGTTTCCTTTATTTCTGTACCAGCGACCAGCACAGAATGTGGCTTGAGGAGCTGCATAAAACAGTTGGTGAATGATGGAAGGAAGAGACAAATGAACAAATCTATTCTATACCTTTATGTTCTATTTTTCCCTCCCTTACTTAGGAACCAGAGAGATATACCAGAACCAAAGGAGAGAGAGGCCTTGCCCCACACAGTCATGGAAAAATGAAGATTTGCACCAAAAATTCACACAGTTGCTACTTCTACACAGATCTTACCCCAGAGGCCATGAGCCCCTGGCCAGGGGAAGCTGGGATCACAGGGTGGTAGAGGATCAAGGACATTTGATTGAAGTCAGAGACTTATTTGGCTCAGACCTCGGTACCCAGGAGGGGCCTCGCACAGTCATAGTGCATGGGGTTGCTGGAATTGGGAAATCAACACTGGCCAGGCAGGTGAGAGGAGCCTGGGAGGAGGGCCAGCTGTACAGGGACCACTTCCAGCATGTCTTCTACTTCAACTGCAGAGAGCTGGTCCAGTCCAAGGTGATGAGTCTCATTGAACTCATCACAAAAGACAGGGCTGCCCCTGGGGTTCCCATTGGACAGATCCTATCTCAGCCAGAGAAGTTGCTCTTCATCCTCGATGGTTTAGATGAACTGAAATGGGTCTTGGAGGAGCAGAGGGCTGAACTCTGTCTGCACTGGAGCCAGCAGCAGCCAGTGCAGACGCTACTGGCCAGTTTGCTAGAGAAAACCATTCTTCCCGAGGCATCCTTGTTGATCACAGCTCGGACCACAGCTCTGCAGAAGTTCATTCCTTCTTTGAAGCGACCACGTTGGGTGGAGGTCCTGGGGTTCTCTGAGTCTTCCAGGAAGGAATATTTCTACAAATATTTCACAGATGAAAGCCAAGCAATTAGAGCCTTTAGCTTGGTTGAATCAAACCAAGCACTCTTGACCTTGTGTCTCACACCCTTGGTGTCCTGGCTGGCCTGCACTTGCCTGAAGCAGCAGATGGAATTGGGGGGAGAACTCTCACTGACGTCACCAACCACTACAGCCCTCTATCTGCACTACCTTTCCCAGGCTCTCCCAGCTCAGCCCCTTGGGACTCATTTGAGGAGCTTCTGCTCTCTAGCTGCTGAGGGTATCTGGCAAGGAAAGACTGTGTTCAGTCCAGGGGATCTCACGAAGCACAGGTTAGATGAGGCCAGCATCTCCACTCTCATAAAGATGGGTGTTCTTCAAAAGCATCCCACCTCTCTGAGCTACAGCTTCATTCACCTGTGTTTCCAGGAGTTCTTTGCAGCCATGTCCTATGCCTTAGGGGACACGGAGGAGAAAAGTGATCACCCTGACAGCACTGGAAGTGTGAAAACGTTGCTAGAAGTATATGGGAGACATAGCCTGTTTGGGGCACCGATCATGCATTTCTTATTTGGCCTTTTGAGTGAGCAGGGGACAAGAGAGATGGAGAACATTTTCCACTGCCAGCTGTCTCGGGAGAGAAAGCGGGAATTGCTGTGGTGGGCTGAACTGGAAGTCCAGGGTGAGTGTTCCTCCCTGAAGCTATACTCTCTGCAGTTGCTTCACTGTTTGTACGAGATTCAGGATGAGGAGTTCCTGACACAAGCGATGGCCCATTTCCAAGGAACAAGGATGTGTGTCCAAACCGGCATGGAGCTCCTCGTGTTCACTTTCTGCCTTCGATTCTGCTGCCACGTGAAGAGGCTTCAACTGAATGAGAGTGGACAGCAGGCACAAGCACAGAGGCCCCCCGGTGCAGTGCTGTGAGTACTCCCACCCTCTCTTCTCTCCAGCTCCTCTGTTGGTTCCTCTGTCTTGGGCACTGGAGACACTTTCACTAAGCTTGGCCCCAGGGGTTAAAGGATCAAGGTCACCCATGCTGTCTAACCGTCAAATCTGACCACCGTTCCCTGTCTGCCTAAGATCCTCTGCAGCAGCGTCCATCCAGGTGACGTGCCCTGCCTGCTTCGGCAGGGGCGGGGGGGGGGGCCCTGCCTTGTCCTGCTGCTTCTCATTCTGCCTCTGCAATGACCTCCGCCTCCCGTGCTGCCCTGAGCTCCCCTCCACGCAGCCCACCTGCCTCTCTTTCTCTCTCTCGACATGATTCTCTCCCAGCAACTGCTCCCTCAGCTGCTTCAGGCCCTCCCTTTGATGGCTGTTGACAATGACATTGGCCCCCGAGATCTCCTCCGTCACCTCACAATGTGTGTGTCTCAGAGGTAGTCTCCATTTTCCCCTGCAAAACTGACTTCCTTGTTTGTGTCAGTAATGCACTCTTGCCCCAGGCACTTAGCCTGAATGCCACCACCTGAGTGTGACAGCGGAGCTTCCTCCAACCCCAGCAACATGGTGAACAGTCCCATCCAGGTTCCCCCGCCGTGGCTGCAGTATTGATCATTTAGTACTTTCATGGTTTATTCCATGAATATTTATTAGGCACCGAGTTTATGCCAGATCCTACAGATCACAGATTAACAAACACAATCCCTGCCCTCAAAGAACGTAAGATCGGGGGCAGAAGACGCACATCCATCCAATAATTAAGTAGAGTGTGATGCCCACGGGAACAGAGGACAAGGCATGAGCGTAGCTGCAGGAAAGGAGTAATCACACACAAGTGGACCAGAAAAGAAAGAGTCAGAGGAAGAAACGTTGGATTTGGGCTTTTGATTTTCAGACTTTTAAGAGTTGGTTGCTTTTTTTTTTTCTCACAGCAAAACCCATGTTCATTGCAGAAAAATAAGGCTATGTAGATAAGCAAAAAGATGGAAATTAATATCAGTCAGAAAGCCATCTCTCAGAAATGCCCAGCATTAAGAACTGAGGTGTATCTTCTAGTCTTTCCTTCTATGCACATTTTTATGGCAAAACTGAGCCACACTGTACACTTTATTTTATAGTCAGCTGCCCCTCTGCCCCCAGCACCTTGGGCTGGGTGTCCCTCCTCCGTGTGGTTCGTCAGTCTACAGCCCCTGCCAAACTATTCTGAAGTGTTCATTTTAAGCGTCTGCTTCTGCCTCCGTCTGGAAGTTCCTTGAAGGCAGAGGGAGCTATTTTCCAACTTTTTTACCTGCAGTACTCAGGGACAGTCAGGGAGGCTGGTCCGCCCTGGAGACAGCACTGCCCCCTGTGGCTGGGCACTCAGTGAGGCAGACCCCCACCTCAGACCCCGCACACACAGGTCACATCTCTCCTGTCCCTCTCTCCCTCCCACAGGTTGAGCAGGGTCCCGGTCACAGATGCCTGCTGGCAGGTTCTCTTCTCCGTTCTCCAGGTCACTGGAAGCCTGAAAGAGCTGGACCTGGGTGGAAACTTCTTGAGCCACTCTGCCATACAGAGTCTTTGTGAGGCCCTGAGATGCCCGAGGTGCCACCTAGAGACCCTGCGGTGAGTCTGGCCTGGGCTCTGTTCTGAAACAGGGATGGACAGGAGATCTAAGATGGAGGCTGAGTCTAGGATGGGGGATTTGGTCCTTGTATTCAACAGACATTGCCCCTCTCTGTCCATCCACTGCACCAGCTACCAGGACTACTATGATAAACAAACAGGCAGGATTCTTTTATCACGGAGCTTGCAAAAGACTGACATTAATCAAGGAACCACACTAACAAATGTGTAATTATAGGGGCAGTTAAGGGGCTCCAGTGGAAAATTTCCTTAAGGAAGGGGTGCTTGAAGGAGATCTGAAGAATCAGCAGATTGACCTAAGTAAAGCAGGAGGGAAGAAAGTTCCAGGCAGAAGGAAGAGCACGTACAAAGGCCCCGTGGCAGGAAGGAGGATGGGAAGTCAAGGAATGGAAAGCAGGCTAGAGGGTGGAGAGGAAAGGGGCAAGATGAGGCTACAGAGATCAACAGAGCCAGACCATGCAAGGTGTCATGGACCCTGTTGGAATTGGCGGTCCTAATACAATGGGATTTTTAACCGGAAGGTTGACAAGATCAGTACATTTTCAAAATAGAAACAGACTGCGATCTGAAAAATGGATTGAAGGAGAGCCAAAGTTGAGGTTGAGAAATCATTTGTAGGAAAATTTCAGTAGTTCCTGTAAAGATGGTGAGAGCTTGGACTAAGGAAAACTGCAATAGTTTCTGTAAGAGATGATGACAGTTTGGACTACAGTGTTGGCTGTAGAGATGGGAAGAAGTGAATGTATTCCAGAGATCTATAAAAGCAAAAGCAACCAAACTCAGTAATGGATTGAATTTATGAGGAAAGAGAGATGGAGACATCAAGGATGATCCTAGGCTTCTGGGCAAAAGAACTCATAGGGCAGTGGCACCTTCCCTAAGGCAGGAAATACCGGAAGAGGAGTGGTTGTTGCGTGGGCTGTCATCAGTGTGATTTTGTGCATATTTATTTAAAGTTCCTTTGAGGTATCCAAGTGCAGATGTCAAGCAGGTATCAAGTAAAGCTCTATGCAAAAATAAGATTGCCCCATGAAACAAATCTCAACAAATTTAAAAAGATTGAAACCATACAAATTATATTCTCTGACCATAGTGGGATGAGGTTAGAAATCAACAACAGGGGAGAATTCCCTGATGGCACAGTGGTTAAGAATCTGCCTGTCAATGCAGGGGACACGGGTTCGAGCCCTGGTCCAGGAAGATCCCGCAACTAAGCCCCACAACTACTGAGCTTGTGCTCTAGAGCCCACAAGCCACAACTATGGGGCCCGCACACCACAACTACTGAAGCCCAGGTGCCTAGAGCCCGTGCTCTGCAATAAGAGAAACCACTGCAATGAGAAGTGCAGGCACCGCAATGAAGAGTAGACCCTGCTCGTCACAACTAGAGAAAGCCCACGCACAGCAACGAAGACCCAACACAGCCAATTAATTAATTAATTAATTTAAAAAAAAAGAATTTCCATATAGGAAAAAAAAAGAAGGAAATCAACAACAGGGAATTCCCTGGCAGTCCAGTGGTTAGGACTTGGCACTTTCACTGCCCAGGGCCCAGGTTCATTCCCCAGTCAGGGAACTAAGGTCCTACAAGCTGCAAGGGCATGGCCAAAAAAAAAAAATAGAAGAAAATTTGGGAAACTCACAAATACACAGAAAAAAAAAAACCTACTCCTAAGTAAACAATGAGTCAAAGAAGAAATCACAAGGGAAATTAGAAAATACTTTGAGATGAATAAAATCAAAAACACAACACAGCAAAACTTATTTGATGATGCTGTCACGGTGCTGCTTAGAGAGATATTTCTAGCTATCTATGCCTGTATTTTTAAAAAAGAAGAAAGGAGATATCCCATCGTGCTTTTAAAACTACAGTGAGATATCCCCTTACACCTGTTAAAATGGCTATTATCAAAAAGGCAAGAAGTAACAGGTGTTGGAGAGGATGTGGAGAAAAAGGAACCCTCATACATTGTTGGTGAGAATGAAAACTGGTGCAGCCACTATGGAAAATGGTATGGCGATTTCTCGCAAAAATTAAGAATAGTACTACCTCTGCTATAATCATAGGCATGGCTTTTAAAATTGCTGAAAGCTGTGTGTGTGTGTTTGGGATGGGACGAACAATGATCTGGAAACAGCACTAAATGAGGAGCACAGCTACTGTATCTCCTGGTCTGGTAGCCAAGCATGAAAACAGCAAGACAGTGAGAAGGCTCTAGGGGAAGTGGGTCCTCGAGGGAATCCAGATTTCAGATGCGGCAAGAAGGCTTAGGGAACATTCACATAGGAGGTTGAGAATACATGGGGACCGGCTGATAGTAGATTGGGGTTGCCAAGGAAAGCAAGCAAGATGAGTGTGGGCTCTGAAACTGGGTCCGATAAGGGAACAGAAACGCCATATGGAAATGACAGTCTGGGTGACAAGGGAGGACTTGGGGATTTTAGAAGAATAAAAATATTCTTATGAGCGTATTTTGGGGGCAGATGTAGAGGCTGTAAAGTTTAGTTTTACCGTTGTCATCATCAGGCTGGTTCATTGCTTGTCACTTTGGATACAGCCGACGCCAGATTTGTTCTCTTAGTGTAAATTCTGTCTCCTGGAATATACTTATTACTGCCGATTCACTAGGCTTGAAATAATGTCAGAGGCCTCTAGTTAGTTCACTTGTGTGTATGTGTGATTGTGGGATCAGTTTTTTGGAGGTACACTTTATATACAGTAAGAAGTGAGATTTACTCTTTTGGTGTATCATTTTATTAGTTTTGATACATGCACATACCACCAAATCAAGATCTAAACCAGCTCTAATAGCTCCCAACATTCACTTGTGCTTCTAATCAATACCTTACCCCTAATTCTTAGCACTCGGCAACCATTGGTCTGTTTTGGCCCCTATAATTTTGCCTTTGCCAGAATGATAACTAAGTAGAATCATATAGTATGTGGGCTTTTGAGTCCAGCTTCTGTCATTTAAACATAATGCATTTAAAATTCATTTCTGTTTTGTGTATCAATAGTTTGTTCCTTTCTCTTGAGTGTTATTCCATTGTATGGTTATAACAGTTTATTTGTCAATTTGCCAGTTGAACAATATTTGCGTTATTTCTAGTTTTTGTTGATTATGAATAAAGTCACTGCAAACATTTAAAAAAAAAAAAAAAAAGAATAGTACTACCATGTGATCCTTCTGGGTATTTACCCAAAGAATACTTGACTTGGGTTGGGCGTCTTGGTGAACTCCTACTCACTATTCAAGACCCTCCTCATACATCTTCTCCCCCTTCCCTTGTCGAAATGAATCACTCACTTCCTCTGCCTTCACCTGCAGCTGACTTGCCCCTTTGGGCATTATTTCATTCATTCATTCACCACCTACTTATTCAGTGCCTACTTTGTGCCAGACTGTAGGCACAGCTAGTAATGAAAATAGGCAAAACTCCTTCCTCATGGAGCCTACAGTATATTTTACTTATTCAAAAGAATAAGTAAAATATATTGCATAAGGGCTATAGAGAAAAGTAAAGCAAAGAGGAGTAGAGGGTTGGGGCTGGGTGTGCAATTTTAAATAGGGAGGGCGATGAGGCAAGATTCCACCAAGGTGACTTCTGAGCAAAGACCGGACGCAGGTGAGGGAACAAGCCATGAGATACCAGGTAGGAAGTTTGTTCCAGGCAGAAGAAACAGCAGGAGCAAAGACCCTGAGGTGGGACCATGCCTGGAGTGCTTAAGGAACAGCAAGGAGGCCAGTGAAAATGCAGCTAAAAGGGATATGAGATGAGGACAGAGATGACAAGGTGCCAGGTCTCCAGTGTCTCACGGACAAGGACAAGGACCATGAATTTACCTCTGATGACCTGGGGAAACATGGGAGGATTCTGATCAAAAGAGATCTGAAAACTGGCTTGCTTTTATTTGTTTCTATGTCTATCCCCCAGTGCCTGTGCATTTCTAGTGGGGAGCTGGCGGCTGGAGGGTCATACTGACCTCTGCCTGGCCCACAGGGCTGGCCCAGAGTAGATGCTCAACGGGTGCTTGTGAGGGATTGTGGAATCAACAGGTGAGTAAACTCAAGGCCATGGGTATGTGTCTCCCATAGGTTGGCCAGCTGCAGCCTCACGGCGGAAGGCTGCAAGGACCTTGCCTCTGGGCTGAGTGCCAGCCAAACCCTGGTGGAGCTGGAACTAAGCTTCAACGTGCTCCTGGACACTGGAGCTGAGCACCTTTGCCAGGGCCTGAAACAGCCAAGCTGCAAGCTGCAGCGACTATTGTAATTGCTCCTCGTTGGCACTGCTTTGTGGGGTGGGCACAGGGAGGCAGAGGGAGTTGCCCTACCACCATGGGGCAGAGAGAAGGTGAGAGGGCACGGGGAGGCAGAGGGAGCTGCCTATGTCAGTAACTCTGGGCGATTGGCAGGGCCGATGCAGTTAACAGTGAGATCCAGGTGTACCAGTGGAACACTGGGTAAATTAATCACGCAGGTGGACAGGGTGAGTGGACAGGATTCATGAGAATTACACAGGAGTGAAAAAGGGAGGTTGCCTGTACCCTGAGTGGCTCCTTGGCTGCAGAAGGAAAATTTAAATCTCCCAG
Source organism: Hippopotamus amphibius kiboko (assembly GCF_030028045.1). Taxonomy (NCBI): domain Eukaryota; kingdom Metazoa; phylum Chordata; class Mammalia; order Artiodactyla; family Hippopotamidae; genus Hippopotamus; species Hippopotamus amphibius. Next base: position 9,967,494 of record NC_080202.1, on the reverse strand, counting down.
ATTCCTGCACGCCAGTCAGGTCTTTATCTTCCTTTAATTCCCAAAGGGACACGGGTACTAGAAAGGGAAACCAGACCCCGGGTACCCCGAGGACAGGGCCCTCGGGACATTGACTGGGGGCCCATGTGCGTCTCCCCTGCAGGCTGGTCAGCTGCGGCCTCACGTCCGGCTGCTGCCAGGACCTGGCTTCCATGCTCAGGGCCAGCCCCAGCCTGACAGAACTAGACCTGCAGCAGAACCACCTGGACGACCTCGGCCTGAGGCTTCTCTGTGACGGGCTCAGGCACCCTACCTGCCGGCTCGCACTCCTGTGGTGAGGCCCTGTGGGCTCCTCCTGGGCAGAGGGCAGGGAATGGGGGTGGGGCGGAAGGGAGGCAAGTACCGTGGAATTAGACGGGGAAGGAAAGGGACAGACAAGTGCATGGCCCGCCTGGGCGCCTCACCAGCTCCCCCACTTACTCAGGCCCTGTGACGCAGGCTGCCCTTCATCTGAGACGCGATTTCTTTATCTGTCTAATAGGACTATCATATCCGCTTCACAGACTATAATGGAATAAAATACACGTAACCACTAGGACAGGGCTCGGACAGAAACGGGCTCGGAGCACCGGAGACGTGTGTGGCTGATGAGCCGCGAGCCCCCAGCCCTCATGTCTGCCCTGCAGGCCCGGAGGGCGATGTTTTTCTCTGGGCACCACTCCCCATGCCATCTCTCAGCCATTTCCTCTCTCCTCCACCTCCTGAGAACACGTCCACTGGCTGTTTCTGGCTGAACCCTTCCCTGCAGCTCTTGGCGGGGGCCCTGTCACACACTCAGAGAGCTGACGGGCTCCAGGCCCCCCACATCCCACCCGGTCTGGTCCTGCCCTTGAGCTCCAGCGGGCCCTCGGAGGGGTCTGCAAAGCCTGGGCCCTGGCCGCCCTCAGCCAGGCCTCCTTCATCGACTCTCAGGCCTAAAAGAGTAGTCAGGGCAATATAACGGGGAAACAGTGTGCTGGTGGGTTCTCCCAAAGCGGCCTCCGACCATTTACAACCAGGGGAGCTTCAGCCTGCTCCCCACCAAGCATTCCTGGCTCCACAGTGCGGGGTCTCTCCAGAGCCTGGCCTCTGCAGGCAGAGCTGGCTTCGCGGCCCAGCTCACCGGTTACTGGTCAGAGCAGCCAGCTCTCTGTCATCCTGCAAAGGTTTCTGCTTCCTTCCTCTCGGAGCCCCAGGACTGGATCGGAAGGGACAACCGTCTACGTGGGAGGCTCCACCCCCTCCCTAGGGGACACTAGCTCTGATAGCAGCCATGAGTGAGGTGTGCACAGCCCTTTACAGTGTGCAGGATCTTTCCCCCTGCCTTGTCTGTGGCACACAACAGGCAGACCAGGTCCATCTGTGTCAGAGATGGGGACACGGAGGCCCAGAGAGGGCAACAGCTATCTCTAATCTGATGGAAAGCTCAGAACACAAGGCCTATGAGAATGGAAACATGGCACTCTCTTTCCAGCAAAACTTCTAGCCTCTGGGCAGGAAATCCCAGGACCTAGCTCTGGGTGGTCATTTTGAGGCCCTGGGGAATGCCCAGATGCCCTCCAGGAATGAAGATGTAACCCCGAGTCACTGGGAATGCTACTGGCAGCCGGCTACTGGGGTGGCCTCTGCCAATGGGGGCCACCTCACCCAAGGTCACGTCCCCTTCCTGGGGCGGCCTGCATCCAATGCCTGACCGGTGTTGGGATATGAAGACCCAGTCCTCCATCCCAATTTGGGAGACCTCTGAGAGGTCATCCCGACTTCAGAGCCCCCAGTAGAGTCAGCTGAGTTCTCCACTGAGACTGCATCACAGTCCAGTTTCTCTCTCTGCCCAGACCTGCTTCCCTCCCTTCCCTTGCCCTGGTGTTGATCCGAGAACACCCCCTAAAAAACCTCACTTTACTTTCCATCTCAGAGCCCGATTCCCAGGGAACCCGTCTGCAACAGGTTCCTGTGGAAGGTGGCAGATTCCACAATTCTGAGCCCCAGGGACCTCCAGATCGCTTAGGGGTCCCAGGAGAATCAGGCTTCCTTTGTGTTTGCAGGCTGGACCAGACTGAGCTGAGTGAGGAGGTGACAGAGATGCTGAGGGCCCTGCAGGAGGAGAAGCCTCAGCTGGCCATCTCCAGGATACGGTAAGGTGGGAGACCCAGAACTCCCTCCTGCTGACTCAGGCTGGGGCTGAGTCCTTGAGGCTGGTCCAGAGCTGAGAGATGGGGAAAGAAATGTGGGGTGGAGGCAGAGACAGCAGAGCCGGGAAGAAACCAAGAAAGCACAGCAGGCAGAGTGAGGTTCAGTTGTTTGCTTATTGCAAACAGAATTATGCCATTCCTCTGCTTAAACCTTTCCATGAGACGAATAAGGAGATGAACAAATGAAAAAAAAGTGAATAGATGTGTGGGTGAGATTTGGAACAGGGAAAGCAATGACCACCAGGGGGAGATAAAGACAAAGAGAGAGGGCCTTGGCAGGGAAATACCATTCCGCACCATACACATACACACACAGACACACACAGACAGACACAGACACAGACACACACACACACGGGCCTTGAGGGGTGAGCCGCAGAGACAGGAGAGTCCCTCTTCCTCCCCGGGGAGTCTGCTGCAGCTCCATGATCTCCTGTTTGGTGCATCTTGGCCTGCAACTGCAAAAGGCATCCACGCCCAGGTTCTTGGATGCTGTTCCTCACCTAAAATGGAAAGGAAGGGGCTCCTAGGCTTAGAAGGAGCATCCATCCATCACAGAACAACATTCCCTGCAGGCCCACGATGTGTTAGGCAGTGAACAGGGGCCCAACTTCAGGAGCTCGGCCCAGCAGGGAGACAGGTGCAAGTTATCCCTCCTGCCTGTAGAGCAACACCCAGGCTCCTGTGAGCGCACTGATGGGCCTATTGGACTCTATGCAAAACAGCTGAGCTGAGCTCCGAACGGTGGGAGGGGTTAGCTGGGCGGAGAAGGGGTCAACTCCTGGCAGAGGTTGTGTTGCTGAGCGAGGGCCTGCTGCCCGATATGCATAGAAGCCAAGACTAGGAACCGGCTTTTGAGAAAAGAAAGAGCTTCATTGTGAGATCAACTGGCAAGGACACAGGAGGTGAGGCTCTCAAATCTGTTTTCTCAATCCAGGGTTCAGGGCAACATTTAAGGGGTTAGAGAAGTTTCTAACTTGGAAGCTGACCGGCTAGTCTCAAAGCAGCCATACAAGCTACTCACGCTGCTGGAAGCCAGATTTTCCCTTTTTTTTTTTTTTTTTTTTGAAGGACTTCTCACTCTATAAAGGGCTCCTGTGGCAATATTTCTATTCTTTGAGTTCCCTAGACTGAAGAGTCTTGGTCCTGGGATCATTCTGGAGACATGGGTTCCCGTCTTGGTCATGTGCGGTGCTGTCTCTGTAAAATAACTCAAGGTTGGATTAATCAGTCAACCTCCTTAAGGGGGCAAAACCAGTTTCAGCTGGTTCACGTTTTACTTGCTGTTTCAGTAGAGGCACCCAGCTTAGCTTCCTTGAGGGATAGGAGGCCAAGAACCTGGAGCAGGGCTACTCAAGGTGTGGTCAGCAGACCAACAGCCTCAAAATTAGCATCACATGGGAGCTCAGTAGAACGGCCCCACTCCAGACCTGCTGGGTCAGCATCTCCGGGGTGAGCCCAGGAATCCGTGTTCTAACCAGCCCTCCAGGTGATTTTTAATGCCAGCTTTAGAACCACTGGTCTAGAGGTGAGTGAGCAGGGAGAGTGGCATAGGTGGGGCTGAGGGACAGAGGATGGGGCACAGTACCTAACGTCTTTGGGGCCATGTTAAGAAATGTTTATTTTACCCCCAAAGCAATAGACGTTTCGGGGCTTCAGCAGCAAAGTGCTGTGCCAGATTCACACTCTCAGATCAGCTGCTGAGTGGAAAATGGACCAGAGAGGGTCAAGAGCAAAAGCAGGGAACCCTTTAGGATGAGGCAGTAGTTTGAGCCACAGGTGCCAGGACCTGGAGACTGTGGAGGTGGAGAGAAGAGAATAGAATAGAGTTGTTTTGGAGGTTGGGTCAAGGTGATCAATTAAGGTGATTAATTAGCTGTCAGAGTGGCTGGGGGAGAAGTCAGGATGATGCCCCGGTTCTGGCATAAACAGCTGGGTGGATGGGGGCCAATCGTGGAGACAAGGACTACGGGAGAAGCCCAATGGGGACCATGAGTTCAAATTCAGATAAGTTGAATTCTCCTGGGGATGTCATGTACACAGCCCCCCGCATCCTCCCAAGATCTCAGGGAGAATGAATTCTGTCCAGGAAGCCAAGTCTGAGGATCCCTGATGAGAGCCCAGATGGAGGAGAGACGAGTGATAACACGTCCTCGCTCAAGCGGCAGAGACAAGAATCAGGTAGCTTGAAGGGGCCAGGCTGGAAGCATCATGATGTGGGCTTGGGCCGGGGGGTGGGGGGAGCTGTGAAAGGTCATTCCCTCCATCCCTCTGCCTCTGCAGTGGGACTGGGCAGGATGTCCACCTAGGAGAGACTCGCCCCATACGAGATCTTGCACTCCAAGAACCTTGCAGGATTTCTGCTTCCCTCTCTCCCAGCCTCGGGGGCTGGGGCTGCTCTTCTCCCATTTACACACGGCATGTCTCAGACTCTGAACCAGAGCCCACTCTCCCAAGGCCCACTCCAGGCTTCTGAGGCCTGGGAATCGCCTCTCCATCCCTGCCCATCCGTCTTTGAGCCATGTTCCTCTAAGATGCTGCCCACCTGGGGGGAAGAGCAACACTTCTGGGAAGTGGGAAAGGGGAGGGAGGAGGATTTGGGCTGGGGAGTCAGCGGAGTTGAGCCTCCTCAGATAGCAGGCAGACCAGCCTTGGGAAGGCCCCTCGAGGTCTAGCCCTAGGGGACCTAGGGGCATCCAGGCAGGAGAATCTAAAGCTAGCCACTGCCCTTTCTGTTCCAGAGGGAAGCTCCCCTCAAGTAGCACAGGTGGAACCCTTCCGTCTGTCTTCTCCTGCCCGTCCGGGGGACCAGCACTTGGAGTCTCTGGGGACCGAGGATGACTTCTGGGGCCCCACAGGGCCTGTGGCTATCGAGGTAGTTGACAAAGAGAGGAGCCTGTACCGGTGAGTGAGGGGGCTCTGCCTGTCCTACACCCCCCATCCCCACACTGGGTCCCTACTGCACCCCACGCATGGCCCATCAGGCCCCCCCTCCCCCCTTGCCAAGCCACCACTCAGGGACAGGGCTGAGATACTGGGTTGGTGCTTTTATTATGGAAAAAGAGGTTTTGTCATGAAAATTTTTAAAGAAACACAAAAGTAGAGTCCAGGGAACTTCCATGTACCCATTACCCAGGTTCAACAACCATTTTGCCAAATTTGTTTCAACTATTCCCTCCCGGCCCCTCTTTTTGTTGTACCTACAGTATTTTAAATCCAAGATATCAGGTGATTTTATCCTTAAATATTTTGTGATACATTTCAAAACGTATGAAGACCTTTTCTTCCGTAACCACAATGCCATTTTCACATCTGACGACGTTTACAGTAAGCCTTTTATATCATCTAGTACCCGATCCATACTCAGATGTGCTCTATTGTCCTTGCAGATGGTTTAATCAGGATCCAAACACTCATTGTATTTGACATGTGTCTCTTAAATCTCATCTAAATCTCTTTTCATCTATATGCTCCCTTTAATGAATATCTACTGTATGCTAAGTTCCATACTAGTAACTGGGGGCCCTGAGATGAATACAGCAGCCCTGCCTTCCAGGGTTTACAGTCGTGAGTAATAAAGTATAACCCTTGTCACGATCTCTCACATAACACATTGCCGTTCACCGTTCACTGTTCACCGTTGCAGACATCATCGCAGCTGGGAGAGACTGTCGCTCCCAACTTACCTACAGAAGCTGACATCCGGGACCCCACCATTTACTGGATGGGGAACCTTGGGAAAGTCACCTAAGAAGCCTGTAAAGTGTTGTTTTCAGCTCCAAGGTTTATCATTAATATTACCGTGCAGATTGTTTTTTCCTTTGTTTTGTTTTTTTTATTTTTTATTTTTTGGGGGGCATTGGGTCCTCATTGCTACACACGGGCTTTTCTCTAGTTGCAGTGAGCAGGGGCTACTCTTCATTGCAGTGCGTGGGCTTCTCATTGCTGTGGCTTCTCTTGTTGCAGAGCACAGGCTCTAGGCGCTCGGGCTTCAGTAGTTGTGGCACACGGGCTTAGTTGCTCCACATATGGGATCTTCCCGGACAAGGGATTGAACCTGTGTCCTTTGCATTGGCAGGGGGGTTCTTAACCACTGTGTCACCAGGGAAGTCCACATTGTTATTAATTATTGGCAAATAGGCCCTTTAAAAACAAGAACACCTTCCTATTTCATGATCATCATTATAGAAACAGCCAACCACTGCCAGGCGTGTATTAAGCTATCCATGTATATTAGGTCACTGATTACTCACAACTCTACCCTAGTTACAGATGGGGAAACGAAGATTAGGGGGGTTCGACTTCATGCTCAGGGATCCACAGTCAGAGAGTAGAGGAGCCAGCATCCAAACGCAGATTCATCTGACTCCAGTGTCTGAGCTTATAGCCACTCTACAGGATCCTTAGTGCCTGGCACAGGTTCTAGCATCCAGTAAGTGCTCAGTGAGTTTGTGTAGAGTAATTGTGTCCACTTCTCCCCATTTTTCCCAGAGTTCACTTCCCCATGGCCGGCTTCTACCACTGGCCCAACACCGGTCTCCGCTTTGTGGTGAGAGGGCCAGTGACTGTTGAAATTGAATTCTGTGCCTGGGACCAGTTCCTGAACAGGACTTTCCCACAGCACAGCTGGATGGTTGCAGGGCCTCTGTTTGACATCAAGGCTGAGCCAGGAGCCGTGGCAGCTGTGTACCTCCCTCATTTTGTGGCCCTCCAAGGTAAGGAAGAGGGAGGGGCGGAAACAAGGTGATGGTGGTAAGAATGGGCCTGAACGGGGCTTTGGATGGTGGTGTCCTGAGGGAGGAACTCATGGCTCTGGGCATATCTTTGTTGAAGCGCTTTTGTCCCCAGGCTCATAATTATCTTTGCCTGAATTACTTGAAAGTTTCCCTAAATAGAAAGTACAGTAACAACTAGCATTTATTAAGTTCTCTTTACATAGATTGGAAATGGATGACATACTCAGCTGAGATTTTCAAAAAGATTTTTCAAAGATCGGACTATTTACAAAGTAAGGCTAGGTGAACTAACAAGGAATGTGAGGGTCCCTGGAGCGTAACGACAAATGGGAAGCCATTGCTTCTCCTACAGGCAGGGAGAAGAAACAGCGTCACCAGACTCCATTTGCAACCTGCAGCCATGAAAGAGGGGCTTCCCAGAAGGAGATGTAGTCATAAAGGTTAATGTAGTTACCGCTCACCTCCAAAGACTTCCTGTAGAGAAAGTTCCAAGAAATATAAGCTCACAGTCAAAAATTACAAACAGTAAACAAGGTACCATAAGTGAGAACCAGCAGAAACACAGGTACCAGAATTGGTCCCATTAAAAATAAATAAATAAAATAAAATAAAAAAATTTTCAAAATAAAATAAGAATTGGTCCCATAAAGTCTTCAGACATTTTGTGTTATCAGAAACAGAACACAAAATACGTATGTTTCATATGCTTAAAGAAATAGTCTGGGGCGTCCTAGACTATTCACAGTGGTTATGAATCCGCTTGCCAATGCAGGGGACATGGATTCGATCCCTGGTCTGGGAAGATCCCACATGCCGGGGAGCAACTAAGCCCGTGCACCACGACTACTGAGCCTGAGTGCCGCTACTACTGAAGCCTGCAAGCCTAGAGCCCGTGCTCCACAACAAGAGAAGCCACCGCAATGAGAAGCCTGTGCACCACAATGAAGAGTAGCCCCCACTCGCTGCAACTAGAGAAAGCCTGGTGCAGTATGAAGACCCAACACAGCCAATAAGTAAAAATAAAATCAACAAACAAATTTTTTAAAAAATAGTCTGGGGGAAAATGAGCAAAAAGCAATAAACCATTAAAAATGATAAATCAAATTTGGTAACAAGCTAATTAAAGAAAATAGGAAAACATAAAGAAAAAATATATTGTGACATGGAGGATACCATAAGTCCTACCATACATCTAATCAGAGTTCCATAAGAATATGGTGGAGAGGATGGATGGAGAAGATGCCATATTCAAAGAGAATCACCAAGAAATTTCTAGGATTGCTGAAAAGGTGTGATTTCTCGGAATGAGAAATCCAAAAACATCCATGGGCCATGACAAACAGGAAAGGTGTTGCTTCAAAGAAAAATGAGTGGAAAAGAGAAAGATAGTAATTATAGTTGTATTTGCTGAATTTCTCAGCATTTTTTCAGATGGTATTCCACTGTGGCATTATTTTCGCGCACACACACACACACACACACACACACACACAAAACACAATTAATATGCTCTCCATGGCCTGTTCTGAGATTAACATCTGTCAGCAATGTTCCGATTGGTGCCCGAGCAGCCTAAGGGCCTTGTCTGGTTTGCTGGCTATCTCTCTGCTGCCTAGAAATCACTGCACTGCAGCAGTTGCCAAGCAACTCGGGGATGGAGCCAGGACTCCTGACCTCTAGGCCTGTGTCTCTTCCACTACCAGCTTTCATCCCTCGAGCTCTCTCTTCGTCTCAAGCTCATTAATGTCCCTACCTGGTCAGATTTCTTGGCTGCAAATCAACTCTGGCTGATTTCGGCAGAAAAGGAACATATAGGAAGATTCTTGAGTCACTTGTAAACTTAACAAAAGATTAGGCAACAAGTTTTTTTTTTTTTTTAATTGGCTACATTGGGTCTTCGTTGCTGCACATGGGCTTTCTCTAGTTGCGGTGAGCGGGGGTTACTCTTCATTGTGGTGCGCGGGCTTCTCAGTGTGGTGGCTTCTCGTTGCGGAGCACGGGCTCTAGGTGCGTGGGCTTCAGTAGTTGTGGTACATGGGCTCAATAGTTGTGGCTCACAGGCTCTAGAGTACAGCCTCCATAGTTGTGATGCAAGGGCTTTGTTGCCCTGAGGCATGTGGGATCTTCCCAGACCAAGGATCAAACCTGTGTCCCCTGCGTTGGCAGGCAGATTCTTAACCACTGAGCCACCAGGGAAGTCTCAACAAGTATTTAAAAAAAAAAAATGGCAGTGACCAAAGGATACTAAGGAACCAAGAACACAGCCAAGGTTACACCAAGAAAAATAGGAAGAAACCTGTGCTGCAGGCACAGGCACTGCAGAACCCTCCTGCCATGGGGGCTGCTGGACTCTTGACCTCACTGCTACTGACAAAAGAATCTCTCTTTTCGGCTGTGCTTCACTCTCTCTAGATCAAGGTCCTGGTGAGGCACGCACTTAGTCAAGTCTTGGTTATATGCCTGTGTCATAGCTGCCAAGGAATAGCAGCTTCCAGGATGGGAGGCCCAGCTTGTCTCCTGCCAAGACCCCCACAATGGTGGGGGAGGGGTTCTTCCCAAAGAGAAGAGTATGAATGGTGTGTGGACAAACACTTGACAAATGAATACTACCCTTGGCCACGCTATTTCCTCGCTGTCCCTTCCTCCTCCTTGTCCTCCACCTGCCTGGAGTCAAACCTGACAGCATCACTCAGTGGTCCCCATAGTTACAGAATCCATACCAGCCACGTAACCATGGGGTCAATAGTTTTCCCAGCTCCAGTGCCAGGGGCTGGGCCTCTGTATGGGTTTGGCTAAAGGGAGTTTCTGCAGTGCTCCCACCCTAGAGACAGTATTGCCCGAAGCCCCCAAAGGTCCCAGGCCCAGGCACGATGGCTTCTCTGGCTGGGTCCCCCAGGAAGGCTTCTGAGCCTGCACCCGAGGACATCACTCCCCCAGCCCAGCCATTCTCAGTGAGGGCACTAAGTCCTTGCCTCTCCAATCCATTCTTTGACAGGGAACTATGTGGACATCCCCATGTTCCAAGTGGCCCACTTCAAAGAGGAGGGGATGCTCTTGGAGGAGCCAGCCAGGGTGGCACCATATTACACCGTCCTGGAGAACCCCAGCTTCTCGCCCATGGGGGTGCTACTGAGGATGCTCCACACTGCCCTGCGCTTCATTCCCGTCACCACCACTGTGTTGCTCTACCATCACCTCCATCCTGAAGAAGTCACCTTCCACCTCTACCTGATCCCCAGTGACTGCTCCATTCAGAAGGTGGCAGTAAGAGCCGGAAGAGTCGGGCCAGGGTGGGCTGACAGCAAACAGGAAATGCAACAGGAAGTGCCTTAGATGGGTCACCTGGGAATAAGGACGGGCCTCTTATAAGCAGGAACCTTGACGTGGGTGAATAATCCCATCTCTGTTCAGCTATGGTCTGATCTGGCTCCCTAAGCTCTCCTCCAGCTGGCTTTGCTGCTCTCTCACCCACCTCTGGACAAGCTTCTCCCCACAAGTCAAAATCATGGGTGGTCTCTGTGTGTAGAACTGTCTCCTTTCCCCGCTCCCCATGTCTTCTCCAGCAGCACCCCAATTCCCACCCTGAGTATAGCACAGGCCAAGAGTGGGGCTCTCTGTGTAGCAGTGCATGGCGGGTAAGGGGCCAGCAGGGGTGATATAGACCCCACTGCCCACACAAACGCACGGAAGCACCATCTCGCTTTGTTCAGACCAGATTGCATAGGGCAGAATCTCTGAGACACCAGACAGACCCGCTCCCTTGCTCCTTGTTCTGTACACTCCTCAGGCCATAGACGATGAGGAAAAGAAGTTCCACTTTGTGCGAATACACAAGCCGCCCCCGCTGAGCCCACTGCACTTGGGCTCCCGCTACATCGTGTCTGGTTCAGAGAAGCTGGAAATAATGCCCGAGGTGAGCAGCCCAGATGTTCGGCCCTCACCAGGGTCAGAGGTCATTCTTGGGGATACCTGTGGGCAGGTCTCCGAGCTTTCCCAGGGATGAGGTGAACTGGGGTTGGGCAAATGTCAAGTGGCATTTAGGGTGAGCAGGCATGCTTCAAAGACTGGGAGAGAGTTGAGGGGGAGGATCACACTCGGGATGGGGACAACACTGGGAAGAGTTGGGCTATAGGGTGTCAATGACCTCCAATCAAAGCCACCATGAACACCTGTAGCTGAACACACTGGGTTTAATACTTGCTGCAGAGAGAGAACACACACCATGGGGAACCACAGGGCATCTCAGTACAGAGGTGTTAGGAAGACCCTCTTATAGGATCTGGGCCTTGGTTGGGTAATTTGGGGGAAGGTCTAAGGAAATGGAGGTTTACTGTAGATTGGGTGTTATCAGAAAGCAGGTGCAATTCTGTGACTGGGAATCTCAACAAACCTTATCTCTAGGTAGGGCAGACCTGACAAAGATAAAACCATAATTGCTTAAATAGCAGTCACTCATTTAGTAGGGAGGGCAGAGATGGAGGAAGAAGGATCTGGATTAGGATGTGTGAGCACTACATTTAAGGATGAGTCCTAGGACTTCCCTGGTGGCACAGTGGTTAAGAATCCGCCTGCCAATGTAGGGGACACGGGTTTGATCTCTGGTCGGGGAAGATCCCACATGCTGCAGAGCAACTAAGCCCATGCGCCACAACTACTGAAGCCCGTGCTCTACAACAAGAGAAGCCACTGCAATGAGAAGCCTGCGCACCACAACGAAGAGTAGCCCCGGCTCGCCACAACTAGAGAAGACCTGCACTCAGCAACAAAGACCCAACACAGCTAAAAAAAAAAATTTTTTTTTAATTTTTTTCATTAAAAAAAAAATAAAGGATGAGTCCTGACTCACTCATGGGGTGCTTATCCCTCTGAGTCAGGATTTGAGGAAAATTAAGAAAAAGCGGTGTCTAAAGGTGGCAATTGATTTCAGTACAGGAGATGGTCAGGCTGTTCTCTGGGGTTGAACAGGGCCGAGTAAGGTGTCAGGTGCGGAAAGACCTTACTCGAAGGGTGAATGGTGGCTTCTCACACAGCTATTCTTTCTCTCCGCAGGAACTGGAGCTCTGCTATCGGAGCCCCAGAGAATCCCAGCTGTTCTCTGAGTTCTACGTTGGCCATTTAAGGTCAGGGATCAGGTTACAAATGAGAAACAAGAAAGATGGGATTGTGGTATGGGAAGCCTTGGTGAAACCAGGTAAAGTCAAATCCAGGGAGCACAAAGATGGGAGAGAGAAAATCAATTAAAGTGGGAGGGGGAGTGGTTTGTATTACCACAATTTGCTGATGAGAAGAAACAGTCCAGGGGAGTTCTGTGACTTTTCCTAATTACATAACACCTGGTATGACCAGAATTTGAAATCAAGTTAATCTGACTCTAAGCCCTGTGTTCTCTCTCTCTTGTACCATGTGTCTCCACACTGCCCTTGAATTAATAGACCTTGACACCCACCAGGTTTTTGGCAAAGTTTCTCATGAGAGCTTGGATGCTAGATGAAAAAGTGTGGTTGTGTGGATTAAGCCAGTTTGGGCAATATCAGATACACTAACCGGGATCATTCAGATATTTTCAAGGTAGGCAAGAGGGAATCCACATATTCAACTTTCAGGAATGGAAGAAACTTTACAATCTCTTAATCCAACACCAACACCCCCCAAGAACCAAAATCTCCTGGGCAGTCCTTCTCAGGACAACCAGACTTTGTCAGTTGTTGGTCACACTGCCTCCTGAGCTGCTAAAACAGGTGTCACAGTGTGGTAGAAAGAGAATGAGCTTTACTCAGTCCTGGCTTGGGTGCAGCCACAGGTAGAGAACTCACCAGCCCCCCTGGGGCCCTTACGTGCTGGGTGATCTTGAGAAAATTACTTAACTCACTTGAACCTCGGTGTCCTCAACCGTAAAGTGAGGATCACAATGCCTAACTTGTGGGATTGTTGGAAAGATTCAATAAGGTATGTTCATGTCTCATGCAGTGGTCCCTGATAAACAGTAGCAATATTCTTCTTCTTCCCTCTATTAAGCCAACTTCTTCGTCTGTCTTAATTCTGTCCCTTGGAGCTGGATGGAAGAATCTATCTCCTTCCCCTTGGGAGAGCCCTTCAGACACTTGAAGACTGTGATCAAGGCCTCCCTTAAGTCTCCTCTTATGCAAGTTAAACATGTCCACTTCCTCCCATCTTTCCTCTTATATTTTGGTTTTTAAATTCTTTGCCATCCAGACACCTTCCCGAGTAGAAGCGCATTTGCAGATGAGCCAGGAAGGACTCCCTGGACTGTCAGTCATCATGGAGGATGTGGAATACCCTCCCCCCTCCACCCCCCCGGAAATGAACCCCGTGCTCCTGGGTACCACAATTGGAGCTCCCCTCTCCTGTGCCCACCTCCCCACACTGTCAGGTCACACTGAACTCAAGTGTGCTCAAACTCTCAGGCCCCATCCTCATGAGCTGCTGTGAACAGCCCCTTCCTCTCCTTACACAAGTAATTGTTTAAGCCCCTTCATTCGCTGCTATTGCTGGTTTTGCTATTGAAACCCACCCATTACTCCCAAGGGCTAAGATTTTCTTGATCTTGGTTATTGATTCTGACATCAAAATCCAGAACAGATTTGATCTGTGTGCATCTAGAAGGCTAAACAAGGGCAAGGAGATAGATTTCTGCTCAGAATAAGGATATCTCAAATAGTTTAAGCTATCTAAACCCTGGTTAGTTCTCCACCAGGGTTCCCTTCAGGCCAAGACTGGATTAAACCATGTCCGGGATGTTGAGGGAGAAATTGCTGTTGTTCATTTGAATCTCTCACTTTCTCTCTTTCCTCTCTCTTCCTCTCTCTCTCTCTCTCTCCCCCCCCTTCTCTCTCTCTTCCTCTCTCTCTCTGATCATGGCCTCTGGTCCTCAGTTTCCCCATATGCATAAGAAAGGGATCCACCTGGATAATCTCTAAAGGCCCTTCCAGCCCTTACTCCAGATTCTGTCAGAATTCATCCATACCTTGTTCTCAGAATCAAAGAATCTCAGAAGTGGGTAGGATTTTCGAGGATTATCATGTGTGTTAATAACCAGCATTATTATAGATGCTTCTTCATCTCTGTTTTCCTCCAGGAGATCTCAGACCTGCAGCTACTCTGGTCCCTCCAGGCCCAATAGGTGAGCAACAGCTGTTAGAGATCACGGGAGCCAGTGGCACTTCTGGGGTGTACTGTCTGGTCCTGGAGGGGAGGGAAAGAGGAAGGAAGGGACTCTCTCATTGCAGACCTCACAAGGGATCATGCCTCGGAGAGTGGGTTGTGCCCCAGGGCAGTCCCCTCCCCATGCCCCTTACTCATGCCCGTGGGGGCCCTGGCACCTCCCACTGGGCCACCTCAAATGCCTCCATCAAGAACCCCATCCCCAGCTCAAACAGTATGGCTACGTGCTAATGTGAGGGAGGACAGAGGTGCCTTTCTGGTGGTCAAATGCCTTTACAGGGGGAGAAGGAAGCCAGGGAGGCAGATGAGGTGAGTGAAGAGAAGCAGAGATGGGGGATCAGAGGTCCCTTCTTTGTTCTTTTCCAGCCTCACCTTCACCCCCAGATGCCCTGAGATTGCTGCACTTTGTGGACCGGTATCGGGAGCTGCTGGTGGCTCGAGTGACATCCGTGGACCCCGTCCTGGACAAGCTGCATGGACAGGTGCTGAGCGAGGAGCAGTATGAGGGGGTGCGGGCTGAGGCCACCAAGCCAAGCCAGATGCGGAAGCTATTCAGCTTCAGCCGGTCTTGGGACTTGGCCTGCAAAGATCGCCTCTATCAGGCCCTGAAGGAGACCCATCCTCACCTAATCATGGAACTCTGGGAGATGTGGGGCAGTGGAGGAGACCCAGGCAGGCTCCTGACAAGCTCCGCAGCTGTCTGAACACCTGCTGTGAGTCCAGGCACTTCCTGATAGCTCCTTAGGTCTGTTTCTTCACCTATAAACAAGTTGCCATCTGAGTTGCCTTGTTGTCCTAAAGTTATGGAACTTCAAGGATGCCTTTGCTGGGCACTATATGGCCATGCCCAGGGATGCCACACAGGCCCCCAGACTGCCTCCCTTGGCTTTCATGGACCAGCTGTCTGGGTAGGATGACAGTATCTGAGAATGTCGGTCTGGAGCTGGCAGGAATTCTGCAGACCTTGTAGAAGCCTAATCCAAGAGAGCCTGGTCTGCTGGCCACAGCAGCCAAGCCCAGAGCCCTCCCTGTGCCATGCAGTTGCAAAGATGAGTAGGGAGAACATAGGACGGGCCATGGGACTGGCCACAATGGAAAACCTTGGGGGTTTTGAATGCCTTGTGAATAAGGGCAAAAACAGTTTGTTTTTCACTTGTCCAGCCCAGGTCAGGGCACCCACCCTCCCCTTCCGCCCCTTGTAGGGCTCATCCCTGGAAGAGCTCGAGCCAACCAACACCTTGCAGACAGCACAAGAACAGAAAGGGATGCAGAGACACCTTCCACTGAGGGGAAGTGGCCAAGGGGGTCTCTAACGTCCAGGCCCCCCAAACCCACTACCCCAGGCCATGAAGGGAGAGGTTACCCCCGGGGCTCCAAAGCAATCCGTCCCCAAAGGAGAGGAGGCTGGAGGGCTGTGGCCCCACCCCTGGACATCCTGTTTGGTTTGGACCAGCAAACACATAGGATAATGCAGAGACAGCTCCCCAAGTCACAAAATATTTGAGCACAGAAAATATGATTCAGCAACAACTCCCAAATAAAGTTGGGGAAAACGTCGCAGTGCAAACTGTACCTTGTTCTGGTAATGGCAGTTGTCACAGATTCTCCCTCTCTCCAGGGAGAACAGACAACAAAGGACAGACAGACACAGACAAGAGACCCTTCCCCCAAACCACGAGATGACGGAGTTGCAAATACGGTGACCATAGTAATGGCTACTCTGTGCACCAAGGCCGAATAGAAATACAGAGACAGAGATTTTGGAGGAAGAGAGAGATGGCTTTATTTTTCAGCCAGGCAGAAGGGAAGATACAGCAGGCTAGCGCCTCAAGAACTGTGCCCCCCTCTCCTCGAGAGTCTGGGAAGATTTTATATGTGGGGCTCGTAGTCCAGGGTAAATGATAAGGATCCAGATGGTGAAGGCCCTGCATCCCTTTTTCCTTCGCATTATTTCAAAAAAGTCATAGCTAGCATCAGGCTGCCGGGTAATTGGGGTCCAGCAGTCTGTTAATCATCCGTTTGCCTCCAGTTTATCGCCTGGAGACCTTTCTGAAATGCAAAAAACTGATTTATTACAGTGGTCGCATAGAATGCAGGTTCCAAGCTGTAATAAGGTTAGGGAGTGCTAGGCAGGATGTAACTCACATTGAGTTAAGGGTGATAGGTGTCTCACATAATTTACATAGTATCAGGGAGTTAGATTTGTAGTAACAAATCTAGTTACTACAGATCAATGACCGTTAAACAAGTAATGATTAACTCTTTCAGGCCAGGTTATCTGTCTTCTCTAGCCTGTTCACTGTTTTGTTTTCCTTGCTCTCAACAGGAAAAAGAACAATCACTTCTATTTGCATTGCAACAGTTTCCCCCACTTCTAGTTCATTCCCTCCATATCAGTGGACAGACCCACTTCTACTTGTATTGCAACAATACCCAAAAACGCGAACCCCTAACCCTGCATTTTCATTCCCACCCACCCTCCCTTTCCTTCCCCTCCCCACCCGCCGAGGCGTCGGTGAGCAGAATGTGTGTGAGCTCTAAAACAATCTTTAGGAAGCAGGAAAGCACGTCTAAGGACAGGATGGCACGCGGATACCAGGAGATGCCCCGGCCGCCGGGCCCTCCCACGCGCTCTCGGAGCAGCTCGCGCCTCGGACTCCCGTGGGAGGCTCCCGGGGGGCGCGTCCAGCCGAGCTTTCTCCCTGGCAACGCAGGTGGCAGCCGGGACCACTGCGGACTAAGCGCGTGGAAAGCTCGGGAGCAGCGCGCGGTCCACGGGTGCCGGGCCGCGGAGGGCGCTCCCGGCCAAGACCTGGGTGCGGGGGTCCGCATGCGCGCGGTGGGCGCGGCGGGCACTCGGGGGCGCGCAGGCAGGGAGAGGAGGCGGGCGTGGGGGGTGAGGGAGCGCCTGCCTGCCCTGCCCGTTTCCGCGGAGCTCCCGCACTCACTTCCCTCCCTTCCAGCCCATCCCAACGCAGCCTCGTTGCCTGAAGCCCCAGCAATCTATTCCCAAATCCGAAGCCGTTTTCATGGCAGCCAATTGAAAAGCGGGGCGGGTCTTGGAGGAGGACAAAGACCAGAAGCGAACAAGGGCAGGTTTGGAGTTGGGGGAAAAGATGCCCCTCTGCTTTGGATCCCAACCTTAACAGCCAACAGTTGGGATTTTGAGGAAAAGGCAGTGAGCTGGGAATCAAATCCTGGCTCTACCCACTAGATGTGTGGTCTTGGAAAAGTCTAAACCTCTGTGAACCTCAGTTTTCAGGCCTGTGAAAGATGGATAAAAATACTTGTGTCAAAGAGTTGAGGACGGTGTGCACTAAAGTGTGAGGCTGGTACACAGCTAGTAGTGATTCAGTGAACAACTGTCAGTCAGCCAAACTTTACCTTCATTGTAGTAACAGAAGCTACAGAGTATCTGCCCTCAAGCAGTTTATATTCCGGTGGCAAGGAGATAAGAAATCATAAATAAATCCATTTAGAAGATAATTTAACATACTGTTAGGTACTTTTAAGAAAATAAAAAATTGGGGAATGTGATAGTTGGGAGTAGGGGAGCAGGACACAACTTTAGGATGCTCAGGGAGGACTCTCCTGAGGAGGTGACATTTGAGTCAGACCTTTGCCCACAGACATCCTTGCTGTTTGTAGTACTGCTATGGCTTTGTGCCCTACAAATGCAGGAATTCTGATAACAACCTTATGTCTCTCCTTTCACACCTTTTCCCTGTCTCTGTAATCATATATGTTTATATACCGACTGACAAAGTCTCTCCTTGACCAAACTTAACTTGGGTTCCTCTGAATCCTCTTCTCAGTTGGGTCTTAACTTTTGGACTTCTGTGTCTTTCTTTGCATTGTCCAATTTTAGCTAGACTCCTGCTAACTTAGTTTATCCAGAATCACCCACCCTTGATATCTGATCAAATTCCTCATCCTCCACCATCCTCCAGGTGATATCTGATCACTCTGATCTGCCTTCAGCAACAATCCTGTTAGCAAAGAATTACCCTACCCTCTTAGTAATTCTCCACCCACTGACAAACACAACACGGGCACCACTACCACTACCCCACCCCCACCAGCCACCTCACTCTGCTCCTTGACTACAAATCCCCAACTTTTCTTTGTATTCAGAGTTGAGCCCAATCTCTCTCCCCCTTGCCAAACCCTATAGCAGCAGTTCCTGTACCCATCACAATAGTCCTCAATTTAAAACCTGCCTTATTATTTGAACAGTTATCATGAATAATCTTTTTAACAGGGATTTCCCTGGTGGCACAGTGGTTAAGAATCCACCTGCCAAGGACACGGGTTCGATCCCTGGTTGGGGAAGATACCACATGCTGCAGAGCAACTGGGCCTGTGAGCCACAACTACTGAGCCTGTGCTCTAGAGCCTGTGAGCCACAACTACTGCCTAGAGCCCATGCTCTGCAACAAGAGAAGCCACCGCAATAAGAAGCCCTCACACCACAAAAAAGAGTTGCCCCCACTCACTGCTACTAGAGAAAGCCCATGTGCAGCAACAAAGACCCAATGCAGCCAATAAATAAATAAATAAATTTATTAAAAAAAAAAAAAAAAAGACTCCAGCTCCCTTGACCTTCCCTGAGTTCCAAAGGGCAGATTCAAACAGTTACTAATCAAGGGAGGAGCAGCCAAATAACAACCTGAGGCAAGATTAAAGGGACCAGAGAAGCTCATCAAGATTAGGAGACCGACCACCTGAGATGAGATTAAGGGAATGCAAGTCCTGCTCACACCCTAATCTTGTCAGAGACCCCCCCCCACCTTTGAACCACTATTATAAAACCCCTCATCAAATCCTTCCGGGTTGGGACACATAGTTTTTTGGGGCAGAAGCCTGATGTGTCCCCCTTTGCCTGGCAAAGTAACAAAGTTCTCCTTTTCTATTTCACCCAAAAGTCTGTCTCCGTGATTTGATTCGGCACTGGTGTACAGAGAGGCCGAGCTTTCAGTAACAAAGGGAAAAGAATGGCGGCACTATGGACTCCGGGTATTAGTCAGGAGTCCTGGCTCTGTCCCTGGTTTCCTAGCAACTGCTGTTGAACAGGTGGTTGCTAGGCAATGTGGGGCCATCCAGACACTTGGGTAATGTCCTTAGCCTGCGTGGACACTGATCAGAGCATTGCAGAGTATTGTTAATCCTACAAGTGGCCACTGGGTCCATTTCTTAGATTTTCTCATCTATTAATTGCTTTTGTTACACAAAAAAATGTAACAATGGTTCACAAAGTCTGGAAAAATGAGAATGAAATTGCCCCATGATCTCATTATCCAAACAATTCAAAAATGTTTGGATATTCTTCCCATTTCAGCCTTTCTCTGTAGGAATACATTTTCATCTTTTTGTCATCCTAGCACATGTGGTTTTAAATCTTGCTTTTTTGACTTTGATTTAGATCATCACAAGCATCCCTCAAGCTACCTGAGAGTTTTCAGAATAACCTCTCAGATGCCTGTGCAGGAGGCCATCAGTGGATACACTATCATTTAATTAACTATCCTCCTCTTGTTCCAACGTTGAGTTTGCTCCAGTTTTTGCCGTGATAAACAGTACCCATCTTTCTGCAGAGAGCTTTTCTTTATCCTTTAGATCGTTGTCTTGAAATCAATACTAAGGCTGAGATGATTGTATCAAGGGGCATGAATATCCTCATGACTGTGTCTTGCTAAACTGTTCCCCTCGGAGGTGGTACTGGTTTTCTCAGCACTGACAATGCTGACCTGACCCAAACTAGGGTTCCCTTTTCTCTACATCCTGGTCAACATTTGTTATTTGCAGACTTTTTTAAAAATATTTATTTATTTATTATTTTTTGGTTGCATTGGGTCTTCTTTGCTGCATGCAGGTTTTTTTCTCTAGTTGCACAGAGTGAGGGCTACTCTTCCATGAGGTGCACAGGCTTCTCATTGCAGTGGCTTCTCCTGTTGTGGAGCACAGGCTCTAGGTGTGAGGGCTTCAGTAGTTGCGGCACACAGGCTCAGTAGTTGTGGCTTGAGGGCTCTAGAGGGCAGGCTGAGTAGTTGCGGTGCACAGGCTTAGTTGCTCTGAGGCATGTGGGATCTTCCTGGACCAGGGATAGAACCCACGTCCCCTGCATTAGCAGGTGAATTCCTAACCACTGAGCCACCAGAGAAGTCCCTATCTGTAGACTTTTTGATGGTAGCCATTCTGACAGGCGTGAGGTGATATCTCGTTGTTGTTTTCTGGACATTTCATTTAAACGGGATCTTACAACCCGTGTTCATATTCATCTGGTTTCTTTTCACTTGGTGTAATGTTTTTGAGGTTCATCCATGTTGTAGCACGTTTCAGTAGTTCACTCCTTTTTATTGCTGAGTAGTATCCGATTGCATAGATAAACCACATTTTGTTTATCCATTCACCATTTGATGGACTTTTGGATTGTTTCCAGTTTGGGGCTATTACCAAGAATACAGCTAGGGACATTCATGTAGTCTCTATGTAGACATATGTTTTCATTTCTCTCAGATAAAAAACCTGGGGGTGGAATTCCTGGGTCATATAGTAAGTGACTGTTTAACTTTTTATGACATTTACCAGACCGTTTTCCAAAGTTGCTGCACCATTTTACATTCCCAACAACAGCGTAAGTGGGTTCCACATTCTCCACCTCTAGCCACCTAGAAGCTCTCTCAGCTAGACTTGCTAAACTGTGAGAATGTGATCCTGCTGCCCACAGCCATTCACTCATTACGATTCATTGGACAAATTGTATCTGAGTACCTGCCACTATGTGGTAGGCTCTGGCCCTGCAAGAAGTCCCTGACAACTCTGTAAGATGGAGAGAGACAGCACGATAGTCCTGGTACCCCCTGGGCCTTTCAGTTTCAGGAAAAAATGAGTTTCCTGATGGCAGTTTGAGTTGGGTCTGCTGCAACAGGCAGGGCCTGCCAGTGTACCCCTCCAAACCACTGGGACCCAAGTAAGTCCTGGTGGCTGTTCTCCCCACATTCCACAAGGGAACATCAACCAGCCTTGGAACTTTGGGTGCAACAGAGGTGCCAGGAGATGGTGATGCCCAGCAGTCTGCTGCAGTACCAGTGGAAGCCATGGAAGGGCCTTGGGGATGCCAAGAGGACCCTGGGGGCAGGGGCAGGGGACAGGCTCAGGTATGGCAACCTTTGAAAGTACTTGTTCCTGATCTTCTAATCATGTGTGAGATGTCCAAAAGGCTGGGATACTGCGTTCCTGAATGAGGAGTAGGAAGAAAAGCACCACCACGTTAACGGTGCTACCTCTGGGCCTCAAGATTGTGGGGGCCCTTATTTTGCTACTCTTTTTGCTATAGTGCTTTCTAACTCTCACGTTTTCTGCAAAGATTATGTATTAGTTTTTTCATGTATTAAACTTTAAAATTAGAGAGAAAAAAAGGGGGGGCACAATATCTCTTTTAAAAGGAGAAATAAATCCTCGGGGAGGCTCCGGGCGAAGCTGGGATCCTGGCCATCTGCACTTCAGCTTCTTTGGCCCCAAGTCCCCTTTTCGAGCCCCTGGGTCCCAGTTAGCAGCTGGCACCCCCTCCTTCCTGCGCCCCACGTCAAGCTGCCATGGAAACAAGCCAGGTTGCACAGACACTCCTGAGGTGCCCGCCGTGGAGCATCCTGGAGATTGAACCTGAACAGCCAACCTCTGCAACAGGCTGGGGTGCTGAAGCCGGAGCCAGGAGCGAGAGGAGCCTCCACTGAGAGAGACTCTGCGCAGACCCTTCAGAACCCCTCCCCTCAACCAGGGCCCGCTGGCTCCGCCCCCCGCCGCCCCCTCCAGGCGGTAAAAATACAGCCGCAGCCCTGCCGCCTCCTTCCACTGCGCCTGGACCCTGCTCGGACCCGACCACCCGGAACGGGCAGACCTGTCTCGCCGCGCTCTTCGCCAATGGCTGACCAATTCTTTCAGCGCAAACCCTGGGACCTCGAGCAGTTTCGCCCGGACCAGGACTCTGACTCCGAAGGCCTGTTTGACAAGCCTCCTCCAGAAGAGCCCCGCGCTGTCCGCGGGCCCAAGTCCCCGTGGGTCGCGGGCAGGAAGGCCGGTCGGCGCACCGCCGGGAGGGCGCAGGGGGCCCGCCCCGGGCAGCCCCCCAAGGCCAAGGCGCGCCCCCCACCCCAGGAGGAGGCGCCTCCACTAGACGAGGGCTGCTATCTCGACCATTTTCCGCACCTCTCCATCTTTATCTACGCAGCCATCGCCTTCTCCATCACCTCCTGCATCTTTACTTATATCCATTTACAGCTTGCCTGACTGGCGGGGGCGGGACGAGATGCGCACAGGGCTGAGGCCGGAGGGAAGGAAAAGGAAGGGCTAGGCCTTTTGTGCCCGGAGACGCGCCGCCCTTCATCTAGCTTTTGATGCTTGTTTCTTTTCTTCTCTGCTTGTCACTACCGTTATCTAACTGTCCATCAGTAGGAACGTCCAAAGCAGCTGCCGCTGATGAAATAAGCATCTGGGGATTAGGGGAGGGAACACAGTCAGACCCCAACGTTTAGAATCTCGTGGTGCGATTGAATCCCATTTATAACGATGATAATGTCCCTGGACCCTACCGCTTTGTGATGTAGGGACACGCAGAGGGAGCCTGTCATTTTGTGTCTGGGGCGCGCACAGCGAGCCCAACCTTTTGTTCTTTAAGGGATAAGCCAGACCTAGGCCCGCGGCCTTCCAGAGAGGGCTCCTGAGGGAGGGTCGGCGCCCTGGCCCGGGATGGGCCGGAGCCCTGTGATGCTGCATCGCCCCCGGAGGGGCCAGCTGTGTCCCCGAGCTGACGCAGACAGAGCTCGGAGCGTGGGAGCTGGCGGACCTGAGCGCGCGGCGGACGCCGCAAGAGCGCAGGACACAGTAAGTGGCGTTTGTCGGAGTAGCGCGCCACCTCCCCAGAGGCTTGAGCTCACCCAGACTGTGCGTTTTCCCTGCCTTAGGCTTTGATGCCGCTGCTGATGTCGGGGCCGAGCCAAAACACAGCCGAAGAAGCTGTCCTGCCAGGAAGCCACGCTCTCGTCGTGTCCTGGACGACTTGGGACCAGTGGCCACAGGCCTCCAGGGATGCAGCCCCATCGCTTGCGCGCTGCGCAGGATGAGACTCTGGGGCCCTGGCTGGGGTCCACGAGGAGGGCTGTCATTGCCGTCTTTGGGGACTTGGGGGGAGGGGGCCTTCATCCTGGCCTGGAGCCCTTCCAGAGCTATGGGACCCAAGACAAAGGGGGTGAGGGAATGTCTCATTGACAAGATTTCATGCTAGGAAACTACGCAACCCCTAGGGGTTTGTCATCTCATACCCAAAAGGCCTGATAGCAAAACCCACCTTGGCAGGTTATTTACCCACCTACCATATCTGTTTACTCGTGAATGTTAAATGTCAAAGCCTAACGCTCTAATACGGCACATGCTTTACTTTGAAATGTCTGTAATTATGGTAGCTCTGATGGAATAAATCCTTTTTCAGTTTCCTTTATATGTTGTTCTTTATTAATTTCCATCTATGCAGTGGGCCCACCAAACTTCCTAGTCTGCTCCAAGTTTCATCCCATAATCTTCACAACATCCCTACTGTCCCGCCAAAGCAAATTTCATCCTATTATCCAGCATTCCAAGATGCAGCATCTCTCCACTAAATAGCTCTACAAACCTTTAAATGGCATTTTCTCCATATCATCCCGACAGCATACCAGTGTCCAGTTCTCGTCCCCTGACAGCAGGTCTGTCACTATCCCATTGTGGCATTATTCACTGCTCCTCAGTATTTAGTCCCCACTTGCCTCCATTATCAAGACACTTCTGTCCTGGACAGTCCCCCCGCTGGGCTCTGGAATTTGCCCCAATTCACCCAGCTTGTATCTTTATAAGATCAGTGTTTGCTAACATCAGGGCCTTGTCATTTCCCAGTTCTGTTTTCCCATAATCCCATATCACTACACGCCTTAATATCTTGCCCCTTTATTTCAGTGACCAAAGTATGACATCCACTATTTCCCAACGTCAGCTTGTGCTGTGTAGCCACAGTTTACTACAACAGTATTTCGCCAATAATCAGGCACTATTCTCCAAAAGTAAGTCTCCAAGCTACCACAATATGTACCTCTCTGTTTGCCAGTTTTCAGTCTTGGATACTGGATCTTTCCTGTCCTTTAATATTGACTAACCACTAAATCCCACTATATGACCCAGTGTTCTAAAAACATTTGGTCCCATTGTTCCCCATTCACACAACCCTTCTTTTTCAAACTTTCCTTTTTTTTTTTTTGGCCATGCCACAGGGCATGTGGGATCTTAGTCCCTGACCAGGGATCAAACCCGGACCCCCTGCAGTTGGAAGCATGGAGTCTTAACCACTGGACCACCGGGGAAGTCCCTCACAAAACCCCTCTTATCCCTCATACAGTCCTTCAATGACTACTCAGGATATGACCCCCCGATATTTTCCCCTCAGTTAATCCCCTGATAGTAGCACTCTCCCTCCCATTCCCATGGTCTGAAGTTATCCAGACCATGGGCAGGCGAAAATAATAGACATTCAGTAAACTGACTTTTAGCAGATTACAACTGATACAGGGAGAGATGATTATTTTGGACAATTGTCCTATTACGTAGTGGCTTGTCGGGGATGAATAGATGTCTGGAGACAGTGAAGTGAACAGGGGTTTCTGAATGTCATGGGTGTGTGGTCAGGTGGCTCAAGATGGCTGTTCTCTTGCTCTTGTTAATCCCCTCCTCCACCACAGCCTGCTTCACCTACACCCTACTCACCTGACACACCTTCCTACATATTTGCCCCAGGCCCCAGCTGGTGATTGTTCTCATAAGAGGGGTGGTGCGGGGCGTGCCCCTCTGCTGGTTTCCCTGGTAACTAATGAGCCACCTGACGTAACTCCCCCTGTAACTGAACTGCCACCGTGTCCTGCTCACTGTGTACCACACAGGTGGGGTGTCTGTCCCTCCAGGACCTTGCTTCAGACATGTAAGCTCCCCCATCCATTAAACCACGGATGTCTCTGTTGCTGACTCCGGGCTCTGTCTTCAGCCTTAAACCTGGGCAAGCGCAGGGCTTGCAAGGCCTGTGGAGTGCAGCCCAACAATGGGACAGTAGGAAGTTTAAGTTGGGGAAGACAGTTGAAATTTAGCAATTTGGAAGAGTAGAACCTGAAATTGGGAAAATAATGTGTTCATTTTTAAGTGTTTTATTGTTCTTTAGGTATTAAGCACTGGCCGATAGTGATTAGCAACACAGGTACAACCCTTGCCTTCATGGAGCACACTTTTTATAATGGAACTTACTGTGTGGCAGGCTTAGTGTTTTATATAACATGAATTCATTGAATTATCACAACCCTATGAGGCAGTTTCTTTTATCCTCCCCATTTTGCAGATGTGGAAACAGTCATGGGCGAAGTGATTTGCCCGAGGTCACAGTACAAGTAACAGCTAGATAAATCCTGGTGTCCCAGAGCATAATATACTCTTATTATTTTTACCAGAGTAATTGAGACAAGTTTCACAGCCCACACAACTCATTCACTTAAATTGTACACTTAAATGGCTTTTAGTATATTTAGAGTTGTGCAGCCATCACCACAATCAATATTAGGCTATTTTGTCTCCCAAAGAAACCCTGAACCCTTTACTTATCTCCCTTCAACCTCCCTCCCCATCCCTAGGCAATCACTAATCAACTTACTGTGTCTATAGATTTACCTATTTTGCACACTTCATATAAATGGAATAATACATGTGGTCCTTTGTGACTGGCTTCTTTCACTTAACAAAGTTTTCAAGGCTTGGGACTTCCTAGGTGGCACAGTGGTTAAGAATCCACCTGCCAATGCAGCGGTTTGATCCCTGCTCCAGGAAGATCTCACATGCCACGGAGCAATTAAGCCCGTGCGCCACAGCACTCTAGAGCCTGCGAGCCACAACTACTGAGCCTGTGTGTTGCAACTAGGGAAGCCCTCGCGCCTAGAGCCCGTGCTCCGCAACAAGAGAAGCCACCGTAATGCACAGCCCGCGCACAATGAAGAGTAGCCCTCGCTCACCGCAACTAGAGAAAGCCCGTGTGCAGCAACGAAGACGCAATGCAGCCAATAAATTAATTAATTTAAACAAGTTTTCAAGGCTCACCTACATTGTAGCATGTATTAGTGCTTCATTTTTTCAAAATGAAGTATAGTTGATTTACAATGCTGTGTTAATTTCTGCTGTACAGCAAAGTGACTCAGTTATACACATATACACATTCTTTTTTTACATGTTCCATTATGGCTTATCCCAGGATATTGAATATAGTTCCCTGTGCTGTACAGTAGGACCTTATAGTTTCCACTAGTGCTTTATTTCTATTGTTAAATAACATTTCATGGTATGGATATACCACAGCTTATTTGTCCATTCATTAGATGGGTTCATTTGGGTTGTTTCCACTTTTTTGCTACTATAAATAATACTGCTATGAATAATGATTTACAATTTTTTGTGTGGAAATAGATTTTCATTTCTCTAAGAGTGGAATTGCTGGATCATATGGTAATTGTATGTTTAACTATTTGAGAAACTGCCACTGTTTCCCAAAGTGGCTACAACATTCTACATTCCCACCAGCACTGTACGAGTTTCAATTTCTCCATTTCTTTGCCAAAATTTACCTTAAAAGAAAAAAATTATAGTCATCTTAGTATGAAGTGGTATCTCATTGTGGTTTTGGTTTGCATTTCCTGACAGCTAATGATGTTGAATATCTTTTCATGAGCTTAGCCAAGTGTATATCTTCTTTGAAGGCATGTCTATTCAGATCCTTTACCCATTTTAAAATTGGGCTGTTTGTCTTTAATTCTTTGGACTCTTTATATATTCTACATACAAGTCTATTATCAGATATAATTCACCTTTTCACTTTCTGTGGTTTGTCTTTTCGCTTCCATGATGGTATCTTTGAAGTTCAAAAGTTTTTAATCTTGATGACGTCCAGCTTATCTATTTTGTTCCTTATGTTTTTTGGTGTCATCTCTAACAAATAATTGCTTAATTCAAGATCACAAAGGTTTAAGCCTATGTTTTCTAGGAGTTTCATAGTTTTAACCCTTATATTTAGCTCTTTGGTCCATTTTGGGTTCAGTTTTATACATGGTATGAGTTAGAGTCCAATTTCAATCACTAATGGCCAATGATTTAAGTAATGAAGCTTGCTTAAAACCCAAAAGCAGAGGGTTTGGGAAGCTTCTAGGCTGGGGAATCAGAATGCTTACTTGTGCCACCATGCCAGGCTCAAACTCCCTAGGGACAAAAGTTCCTTTGTTCAGGACCTCTCTTCATCTGGTCCTTGACTCACATATCCTTTAAAATAAACCAGTAATCCAGTGAGTGAACGGGCTTCCTGGGTTCTGTGAGCTGCTCTAGAAAATTAATTGAACCCAAGGAGGGGGTCACGGGAACCTCTGATTTATAGCTAGTACGTTGGAAGCACAGGTAACCTAGGCTTCTGATTGGCATCTGAAGTGGAGGACAGTCTTGTGGGACTGAACCCATTAATCTGTGGAATCTGATGCTATCTCTGGATAATGTAAAATTGAGTTGAATTGTGGGACACAAACCTGGTGTTGAAAACGGCTTGGTGTTATGGGAAAACACCCTCCCCTCCCCCACAACAGAATTGAGTGCAGAACCTCTTACACAGTATTTCCTCATAATTCTTTTTACTTCTGTGAGGGTGGCAGAAATGTCCACTCTTTACTTTCTATTAATACCATCCCAAACTGTCTCCTAATTGGCTGCCTGTCACTGCAGCAGCAGGATGCAAAAAAAGTCTATTTTGGGGTATACAGCGAGGAGCAGGCATGAGAATAAGGAAGAATAAATAGATAAATACAAGGGAAAGCTTGGGAGTTGGCATCTAGGGAAACTAAAGGTTTGATATTACAAGATCAGAGGACCTGATGTAGAGAGAAGTAGGAAACTGAGTGATGCTGGATGGGAGAGGAGGCAATGGAGCAGAGTGGGACCAACTCTTTGTTATCCTGATTTATGTCTGGAGTTTTGAGAGAGGAATTCAATTATTAGAGGACAATGGGGCCAAGTATATTAATTTGTTCCTGCAGAGACACTACTATGAGGAACAGTCACAGTATTAACATCCAACAATTACTAAGCACTTACTCAACATGCAATGGACTCGAGATCTAAATACTGTGAATTTCACCCTTCTATCCAAGTCAGGTCCATATTTTAACTGTATTCAAACCATATTGCATATATAATGAGACCAACCGGATCTCAGCTGTTGTTTCCTTAATAAGCAGCCTACATCCTTCTGAATATCTTAATACTCTAATTTCACTAGGTATATTAATTTCCTGCAGCTACTGTAACAAACTTAGTGACTTAAAACAGCAGCAATGTATTCTCTCACAGTCCTGGAAGCCAGAAGTTTAAAAGAAGGGGGTCAATGGTACAAATCAACCGGTTCGCAAGGTAGAAACAGAGACACAGATGTAGAGAACAAACATATGGACACCAAGTGGGGAAAGCGGGGAGGGTTGGGGGGGGATGAATTGGGAGATTGGGATACCAAATTGTACACTCTAAATACATGCAGTTTATTGTATGTTAACTGTATCTCAATGAAAGTTCTTAAAAATATATATATATAAAAGAAGGGGGTCAGCCACATTCCCTCTGGAGGCTCTAGGGAAGAATCTGTTCTTTGCCTCTTCCAGCTTACAGTGGCTCTTGGCATTCCCTGACTTGCCTCTCCAATCTCCCTCTGTGGTCACAAGGCCTCCTCCTTGTGTGTTTCAAGGCTCCCTCTATAGAGTCACGTGTCTTTGGATTTCGGGCCCACCCAGATTGTTCAAGACGATCTCCTTATCTCCAGACTCTTGACTTAATTTTACCTGCAAAAACTGTTTTCCCAAATAACGCACAATCACAGGTTCCAAAATCAGACATACCTTTTGCAAGATCACCATTTAACCCACTATACTAGGAGATTTTAAATAAGCTCCAGATGTAAAAATAAAAAATAAAAAGAAATGATCACTTGAGTAAAAAGACACATTGACAAAGGACGCACACCATGACATTGTATACAGCAGAAAATCACAGATCAAAGTTTTAAAAAATATATTTAATGTATAGGATTGGAAAAAAGGATTCTTTGATAATAAACATATTCCAGGTAAACACAGGCTTCCTATACTGAATATTTAACTGCAAATATTAATACCCTAAGTTATACTTCTGCATAAAGGAGAAACTCCAAATCCTGTTCTTTAGGAAGACATGGAAGGTAAATTATACCTTAAGAGCAACTATTGCTATTTCTCCCCTTTCCTTGGGTGATCTAACATTTTACATGGATTAGTTACAAAAGGAAATATTAGACTCCACTGAATGTAAGCACAAGACACAGCTAAAACTGATCACTGAGAGTTCTAAATAATTGATGCTTACGAGTGTGAATAAATAAGTTAAATATTAGGTACAAGGCAGATTCCAAAACTAACTGAAGTATGAAAAAAAAAATGATATAAATACCTAACAGTCAGTTCATATAAACTTTGCTATTGGGTATGTTCCAGGCTTCTTCCTTTTCTTTTCTTTCTTTCTTTTTTTTTTGGCAGGGGGGCTCCTTTAAATACTCTAATTTAAGTAAACCCTTTGGGCCCCCAGGCTTCCTTTTCTATGCCAATGAGATCTGCTTCCTTTTCATCGAATGTCTTCCACTGCTGGGCTCCAAGACAGTAAATTCTTTAACGTTACCAAGGCCTTGATCAAGGAAAGGATTTATTTTAGAAACAAAACAACTTCTTTCTTCTTTCTAAAGGTCATGGTTGTTTTTTTCTGCTACTTGCTTTCTTCAACTAGTTATTAACTTCCTCATGTAAAAAAAGTTACTGGGCAAGAACTAGTAGTCTCTGTTAGCTGTTGCACAGCAAGGCGGCTGGTTAATAAAGATGCCCACTTAACCTTTTTCTCATTTGGTCTCCTCCAAACCGTAAGTCAAAAGGATCAAGGTTACAAAGGACTCATGACCAAGGCACAACTTCTACAAATATCTTTGAATGGCCAGGGACAGCTTTATTTCTTCGGTCATGACCCCAAATCGGTCGTTATTGAACCAAGAATCCCTTCCCACCCATTAGAGGCCTCTAAGCACAGATGCTTCAAAGATTAGTTCAAGGTAGTGCACAGAGGCTTCAGGAGAGTGACCAAAAAAGAGGAGGATGCGGTATACAAGAAAGAATCAACAAAGAACCCCACCCCCAGCAAAATATACAGGTTACTAGGATAAGAAGAATCACTGATACAAATCCCTTACTATTCCACCTTCTGATAAATTCCTTTTACTATTTAGAAATTAAGATATTTTCAGTCTTTTGCCTTCCTTTTCCACATTGTCTCTAATATTCTGTAGTTTTCTGGAGTTCTGGACCAGGAAGACCAAGCTCTCCCTAAAATCACTAGTCCCATGGTCTCTGCCAACGTTTTCAAGCTCATCAAACAAAGACAATGTCTGTTTGAGTTTGGCCTGGACAATTTTTTGCTCTTCTAATTCTGCAAGAAGGGCCTGTTTAGTGCGTACTTCAGTCTTATACTTCTCCTGTAACTGTTCAATTTCTTTTTGGAGAAGCTGGAATTCTTCCTCACTATAAGGATGCATCTCCTGAGATTTATCTTCCGGAAGCAAGACGTTTGGGGGAATACGCAAAATTAACTGTAAAAACAGCTGCTCCATTTTGCCAAAAAGGTTATCAAAACGTTCTTTCATGAAGCAGAGAAAATTTTCCGTGCACTTACGAATCTGGACTGGACTAATTGCGCAGTCTGGGATGCCATCCAGCTTCTTTAGAATAACCTGTTCAACAGCCTGCATCACTTCAAAAAGGTAGTCTTGAAATGCGATGTAGATCCTCAGCATGCAAGTTTGCGGTGTGAAGCCAAAGAACTGGGCCTCATAGGTCATCGGATCAACAGACATCTTGGCTTATTTTGCTCTGCTAATTTTAATTGTGAAAAATCTGCAAATGTAATAATAAAAAATTTTGTTTGTGTTAAAAAAAAGTCATCTGATGAAAGTAACGGATCACATTACAGATAGCAAAACAAACAAAAACAAAACAAAGAAGCAAACAAAAAATATGAAGTTTATGTTCCTTGATACCTGATGCTGCTTTCCAGCCTCACTCATCCACTACAGGATACAAACCCTGCCTCTCTGACACTGTTTCCATCAGCCTGTAACCTCCGTTCTTCCTCCTCATTGTCTGTCTCCCTCACCTCTCAGGTACTGAGGCTTCCGGCCTAAGGATCAGCCTTCTGAATCTGCTATCATCCCAGACGTCTTTCAGGTTTACATGGGTGATCTTACCAATGCCCTAGAGACTCAGTTTCTTGAGTTTCAATGACCTTCATCTCTACTCTTTTAGCCACCTGACAATTGATATTTGTAACTCCTCTCCCTAACTGCTCCCACTTTTTGACCACAACCTCACACGCTGGTCTTCCAACACTCATCTGCATATTCATATTATATGTTCATCTTCAAGACTTTCAGCCCTCTAACCTTTTTCTAGCTCTCAGTCTCTCCCACTTCACTTCTTCCTCTCTCCATTTTAGGCTCCATGATCCATCACTTCAACCCCTCCCTTGCCAATGTCCTCAACTCCCCTGTCCTTTCAACCTTGCCATCTGAAAAAAAATCCCATTAGAAGCTGAGCAAGCCTCCAGTCAGCTTCACAACCCTGATGTTTTCTCAAGGGTCTGGGAGTCATTCCTTTCAAATGTAAACATCCTATCTCCCTGTCACTGTGGGTGTTTAACCTAGGGACCTTTTTCTGAGCTGTAACAATGTATTTGTCATAGAAATAAAAGCACTGATAGTTTCATTATTCCTGCAGAAAAAAGTAATCACCTAAAACAAATGGCTACCTCAATTACCAGATGAATTTAGGATGAACCTTATTAAATAATCTGAAGCAAGTGGTGCAGTCAAATCTTTTTTTGGTACAAGATGCTGTTAATTTTAAGAATTTATGTAACGGTTGAAAACAGAATGGCTGAGCTGTATAAAGAGGGTAGGATTTCTTTCTGTCTTTGTAATGTCATTCACAGATTACCTATAATGCATTCTAACCTGGATATGCTTATTCAGTAATAAAACTGCTTTCTCTTCTGTGTCTTGTGGAGAGGATTCTGTGGATTAACAGGATTTTAACTTCCTCAACACTCCCCTGCGCCTTCAGGATCAATTTCAAACTCTTTCACATGGCTTACAAGGACCTTCATCATCTGACCTTTACTAACCACTCTGTCCTCCTTTGTAAGGACCTTACATAAGCATAACTGAAGTGATAACACTTCCTATTACAAAGCACTCTATATTTGGTCCATGCCAGGTCCTCTCTTACTTACTTTATTCTTCTTTCACTCCAGTGTTTTAATGTATGCCTTTTCAATTTACGTTTAAGTCATCTTTAACAGGTTTTAGACATACAGCTGACCTCTGAACAACATGAGTTTGAAGCACAGTTATATGTGGATTTTTTTTCAATAGTAAATACTAAAGTACTACATAACCCACGCTTGGTTGAAACTGAATGTAGAACCATGTATATGGAGAGGCAACTCTAAATCACATGAGGATTTTTGACTGCTGGGTGGACTGGCACCCCTAATCCCCACGTTGTTCAAGGGTCAACTGTATAGTCTTGAAAGATACAGTTTTCCTTGTTTGCAGTCACTTCATGTTATTACATTTCATTGTTATTTCACTTCATTGGTTCTGACTGAAGTATTCCATTAATTTTACCATATGCATATACCATGATGTGTCCATTATACATAATTTACTCATACATAATTTCACTAAGTAATGCCAAAATGTTCTCCAAAACACTAGGGGGTACAGCTAGGCTGGTTTCCCCTCCCTTTTGCAGTATATGAGAATTTCTTTCTCATGTCTTTGCCTTCACTTGATATTATTCAAAATTCTAATTTTTGCCAATCTTGTAAAATTGTTTTCCAGTGTTGTTTTTAGAAAACCAAAACCATCAAACCCCGCACACAGGTTGGACACTGAAGACTGAAATTACCGAGAGTCTCCTTGCCTCCCCAGCCAACTTCCTGTTTACATTAGTATGACTCTACTATTCTAGGAGCCCAGAATAATATTTCCATTGTCCAAATGGCTTGATTGTTCATTATGAACCCCCCCCCCCCCACCAAAAACTGATCAACTCTGAAACGGAAATCACCAACAATTTGTACAGCAAGATTCTCTGAAACCCTTGCCTTGGCTGTTTCTGCCTCAGCTGTTTCTACCAATGCCGGACTGCTTTTCATGAGCTCTACCCAATCCTAATCAAGCCTCTAAATTGAAAAATCCACCTTAAACCAAATGAGCGATTCTCAAAAAACTCCGATCTTGCCTGTCATCCCTACAAGACACTGCCAAAGCTCTGTCAAGGTGTTCTGCTTACCAGGGTAAGCAAAACATTCAGCACTGTTTTACCAATAGGCTGTGAGGGTGATGTTTGAGTAGACAAAAATGTTTTAATGTGCGTTTCTCCCACTGCCTGTAAAGTTGAGCACCATTTGAAACGTATTAACCCTTAAGGTTTCCCCTGTAAATTACCCACTCGAATCCTTTTTTAAAAAACCCCTCTCTCCAGTCTTTTACTTAATTCCTTCCTTATGTACTACCAGACGAGGCCATTCCCTGTTCCAACAACCTTTAGTGCTTCCTTATAACCCACCGAATAAAGTACAATATTCTTAACTCTGCCTGCTCTTCGTTCCAAGCAAACCAAGCTACGTCCTTTCCCTGTGATGTCTTTCCCTCAAGAAAGGATGCCTGGCCAACAGAGCTTTCAAGGGTCGGTTTAAATACACTTCCATGGGGACCCACCCCCTCCTCTAAATTCCCATCAGGATCTCTCTGAGGGCACTGGCCAAGTCCTACTTTAGGATATTATCATCACGGGCCTATCTTCTCTGCAAGCCTTAGATTTCCTGAGGGCAGGATGAGTACGGCTTCAATCAATATTTACGGGTGAAACACGAGAGGTACCAAGGACATCTCAGCGAGTAGAGCAGCCGGAACTCCGGAAACCGCGGCGCAAGCACTACTTCCGGCCGGAGGACGGGCTCCCGGCAGGCCCCGCGCCCCCGCTGCATGCCGGAACCTTCACGGTGGAGGTTCGCGGCCCGCCAGCAGCGCCGCTCCAACGCCCGGCGAGGAGGCCTCACACAG
Organism: Hippopotamus amphibius kiboko; assembly: GCF_030028045.1. NCBI lineage: Eukaryota > Metazoa > Chordata > Mammalia > Artiodactyla > Hippopotamidae > Hippopotamus > Hippopotamus amphibius. The sequence goes on along the minus strand of NC_080202.1, from coordinate 9,933,088 downwards.
TGCCGCCCCTTCCCGCTCCTCTTCAGAGGAAATGCAGCCCCGTGTTACTTACCCAAGCGACTATGAAAGTGACGAATTCGAACACCGGCTTCCCGCCACCTCCTTTAAACCACCGCCTGCTGCCAGAGATAGGCGGCACCGCGGACTCCCCCAAGTTCCGACCGCTCGCTGCCTTAGCAAACGGGAGCGAGGGCAGGATGCCACCGCGCTCCTGATTGGCTGCCCGTCCGGGGAGGGAGCCGCCTAGATTGGTGACGGAAAGGGGCCGGGCGGGAAAGCAAGCGGTGGCCGGCGGGGATTGGCGGAAGGAACCGGTGGGCCGCCGCGGAGACGCAACTCGTGATTGGCGGATATGCATTGATTCGTGCTCTAGCGATTGGTGGCTGGCCAGTTGAGCAGCGCTGATTGGGCAGCAACGAAAGGGGAGGCCCCGCCCCGCCCTGGTCCCGCCCCGATCCCGCCCCGCCACTGGGACTGACTGGCGGAAGGGGAAGTGGGGCGGGGGGCGGGCAGGTGGCGGTGGGGAAGATGGCGTACCAGAGCCTCCGGCTGGAGTACCTGCAGATCCCACCGGTCAGCCGCGCCTACACCACCGCCTGCGTCCTCACCACCGCTGCTGTGGTGAGCAGCTGCAGCGCCAGCATCTCATTATCCGGGCTGGATGTGACCGGGTCCTCGGGAAACTGGGGTTTGGGCCTCGGGGAAGCTCAGAGGGGCTGGTCTCAAGGGTGGGTGAAGGCGTACAGGGCTCACTCTGGGGTTCGGAATTGCCCAGTGAGTGCTTATCCAGTGACCCGAGAAGGGAGTGCTGCTCCATGAGGGCTGGAGGATCAGGACTGCGGGTCAGTTTCTGAGAGAGAAAGGCAGGACCTGTACCAAGTCAGGGCAGCGGGAGCCGCCCACCCAAGAAATGTGTCTGAGAACTCCGGCGGTGGCCAAGTGGTACCGTGGTGATTAGTGGGAGGAAAGTCCGCTTGGTGGAGAAACGTAGGTATTGAGGATAGAAAGCTGAAAGTTGTCGAGCGGGAAAAGGCTTGAAATAAAAAGAGTCTGTAATAGAGGTTGGCTGGAAGCACTCAGTCCTCGCGGTGACAGGGTATTGAGTCTTGGCTCCCTTGAGTGAAGTGTGTTGCTTCACACAGCTGTTTCAGGTGGCCCGTGTGTTGGGCAGATTCGTAGCAGCTGGTCTTACCTGCCCTGTATCTGTGTGTCAACCACCTGCCTTCCATACCTTCTTATCAGCCTCAACTATTGAAACGTCAAACAGGCTTTTATTTTGTGTTAGTTATTGAGGAATACAAAGAATTGTACCAATTCTACAGAATTCTTTACCAACCTTTTCCTCCAGCCTAAGAAGAAAGCTTTAAATGAGTCAGCCTAAGTGGCTGAGAGTGGGAAATTGGTGGCCCTACTAATCTTATATTGTAAGTGATATTTTGTTTCTTGATTGACTTGCTTGAAGAAACTCTTTTTCTATTTCAGCAGTTGGAATTGATCACACCTTTTCAGTTGTACTTCAATCCCGAATTAATCTTTAAACACTTTCAAGTAAGTGGTCCATCACAACTACCATTAATGTTTCCGTTTTTAAACCGGTTTTTCTTACCTTTTAGTAGCTAATCCTGCCATATATGATCTCAAAGAACTCAGTGGGGATATTTGATTATAAGTCTTATTGGAGTGGGGCGGGGTACAAAGTAGTGATTCTGCAGCCTGGAACTTTTAAAGAGATTCTCAAGCTCCTCATCATGTACCAAATCAGAATCACCAAGGGTAGGAATTAAGAATCTGTATTTTATTTGTAAAGTTTTCTGTATAGTTTTGATTTGATGTCCAGTTCCTGCATTTAGGAATCACTGGTTCAGAGTTAATATTGTAGATTGAGAGGAGACTCATCAGCTAGCTGTCCAGTGAGAGTCACAGGATGCCCTTATTTGTCCACTCACCAGTACGTGGCACACCTGCCACCTTGGTGTTATCACTGTGGTCCAGCTTGGAAACTCAATTCAATTAGTGCTCTGATCCATCTTCCAGGGATCACATCATCCTAACAGAAGTCCAGAAGACTGACATCTAAGACAACATGCCAGTTTATTAGAATGCTAAAAGAGAGATGTGTTTTCCTGTTCTAGGATGATCATATAGGCTATAGTTGTAGTAAGAGACCCAAAAGCCAGTAATCCTGTCTCTAAACCTGCTGTTCCCTCTGTCTCAAGTGTGTTTCATTCACTTTATACCCATTGAACTCCAGCTTGTCTTTCAAGATGCAGCTTCTGTGTAGCTTTCTCAGATTCATCCTCCTTAGTGTCTCTGGGGTATCTGTAGTATCACCTGTTCATGGCTTTTCAACGCTTGTGGTCATAGAACTTGAATATTTGGATAGGATATCTCTTTTGTCTTAATATAAAAATGTTTCCTGGTATGTTTTACTTAATCTTTTCCTTGATTTTTTTCTTTTAACAGATATGGAGGCTAATCACCAATTTCTTATTTTTTGGGCCAGTTGGATTCAATTTTTTATTTAACATGATTTTTCTGTATCCTTTACTAAGTGGGGTTAGCATAAAAGCTTTAGGTTTACTTAGGGAATACAGTATTAAGTTTGAAACTATTAATCCTGTTGTTTTTGTTACCATCTTAGCTGTAACTTCTGGCTGCTGGCTCAGTGATGCACAGAATAGTTGATCAGTTAGTAGGGTTTTGAGGGTGTTTGTAGGTCACTCTTTATTCAAATGGGAGGTATTTAACCATAAAATGTTTTCATTTCTGCCCATAAGCCACTTACAATTAGAGGGAGAGTAGAAGTGATTTAATTGAGGCTTACTTACAAAATAACACCAGCGGGTCCCAAGTGATAAAACACAACCTGGGGGTGGGTTCATGGGGGTTGGCGATCTCCTTGGATCTCAGTTGCTGGTTCTACTAGCCGGAAAGACGGTACTGGGCTCGCTGTGTTCTGATGTGTTGAAGAGTTGTGCTCTGGTCAGATGGGAATTTGGGGCCACTGAACAGGGCATTTCTCCTGTACCCCAACCCACTGGATTAAGTGGAGAGTTACAGCTCAGCTCATCTGCAGTGGACAGAGGGCCTTGTAGGTGTGACAGGATTCCTGTTCTAGGGTGGATTCCTGTGTCTTCTGTGTGGTATATCATTCTGGTAAGTTTCTAATAATTAAATTTTTTCATTGTAATGCCTCCTTATTGACTGAGGAATAGAAATGCTTAACTCCCTGGCCTGAAGAAGCAGGTTATTACATGAGGCTTCTTGATGGGGATTTCCTCCAGGTTAGGTTGTGAAAAAGCAAGGATGGTGTAGGTTATGGTGTAGCTGAACATGGGAAAGACAGTACAGGTTTGAAACGGTTTAGTAGATGATGGGAAGCATGTTTGTGTGGCGTCTCCTTTGTTCCCCAGGCAGGAACAGTTTTTGTAAAGCGTGGAGCCAGTCTTCTCTTCACCTTGCCTAAAATGTCTGGCAAAAGAGAAGTAACCATACTGCCACTCATACATATTCTTATAGAAACAAAGGCTGACTTCTTACAAGTAAAGTGGAGTCCAAGTGAACTTAAGTGATAAATTAAATTTTACTTTCTTCATATTTATGTGCTTAACATTTTCTTAACTTGGAACTTAAGATATCGTTACTGTCGAATGCTAGAAGAAGGCTCTTTCCGAGGTCGGACAGCAGACTTTGTATTTATGTTCCTTTTTGGTGGATTCTTAATGACTGTATCCTTCGACAAAACAAATACAGGAAAATATTAAAGAACTCCCTCTCTCTTCCTAAAGCTTTTCGTCTGTCTCCCAGAATTCACTAGATACTCGGAATGAACAGATAAAAGTAGACCCCCAAGACTTTAGCTTCAGGCTTCTATTTATATTTACAGTATACTTTATGTGACAGCTTTTCTAAGCCTAGAGGTTGGACAGGATGCTCTTCTACTGTGAGCAAGTCAGAGGAACTTTTAACCCAGGTGGGTTACTATTAAGTATTTTAGATGTATTCTTGTTGATGGGTATACTTCAGTTTTAAACTAAGCTGGTAAGACATTTATTTGGTCACCATCAAAACAGATACATTTTTAAAAAATTTTTATTGGAACAGTTGCTTTACAATGTTGTGTTAGTTTCTACTGTACAGCAAAGTGAATCAGCTATACATATAGCCCCTCTTTTTTGGATTTTCTTCTCATTTAGGTCACCACAAGTTCCCTGTGCTATACAGTAGGTTCTCATTAGTTAAATAAATTATTTTTTAAAAAAAAGAATTGTCAGCTGAGCACCGGACTTGAATGTAGCCCTGTCTGACAAGAGGATTTTGCTCCAGCTGGCTTGATTCACCTCTGTAAAGGTCCTCATGGTGATTACTGACCAAGAATTAATACATATTCCAAAGAGGCAAGAACTTTATGAAAGCAGAATATTAATTTGAATTAGCGACAATGCAGATGATGTGCCCTAAGCCGGTTTTTTGCCTGAGGCTCTAGGTAATTATTTTCAGGCTTTTTTCCCCCCTAAATATGTAACTACTGCTCACGTTTCCTACTTCAAACTTGCGTTAGAACACAATCCTTAGTTCTCCTGCCCAGTCTTCCCTGTTATATTTAATGTTGCTATTTTCCTTAATGCCAACTGCTAGCTTTTTGGTTTGTTCGTGAGCTTAGTTTTCTTGGGCCAGGCCTTTACAATAATGCTTGTCTACGTGTGGAGCCGAAGGAACCCATATGTCCGCATGAACTTCTTCGGCCTTCTCAATTTCCAGGCCCCCTTTCTGCCCTGGGTGCTCATGGGCTTTTCCTTGTTGTTGGGGAACTCAATCATTGTGGACCTCTTGGGTAAGATTCTTAGCACTGCTTTTTCTGTTATTTCACTTACAAACTTATTTTGTCACTGTTTTTCGTGTTAATTCTGTCTGGCCTTTGTATGTAGCTATTATAGGATTATTTGATGGTTATATACTCAAAGACTACAATATTCGTTTTCAAACTTTTAATGAGTATATTGACATTTCTTCCTAAGAAGAAATTTATGCTGGTAGAGCCTCCTGTAATCAAAATTCTAATCCTTTCCCTCATCCTTTATTTCTGGTTGACTCTAGGTATTGCAGTTGGACACATATATTTTTTCTTGGAAGATGTATTTCCCAATCAACCTGGTGGAATAAGAATTTTGAAAACACCATCTATTCTGTGAGTAACATCAGGTCACGTGTTCCTTGCAGATAAACTGGGGCAGGGTCGGTGATCTGTTTTCTTGCAGCTCCCAGAGCTCCTAGCATACGTTGTCCAGGCCAGTAAATATTTGCAGATTGAGCAACCCGGCTGCTGTTGAGGAGCTCTTGGATGGGGTGGGAACAGACCGTGCCAGAGCTGTGGCCGGAAGCTCAGAGTGTCCTGAGGGTGACGTGGTCATTGCTGTCCCAGATGACCACCAGCACCTCCTGTCCCAGGGAGGAGCCTACTGGTTTCATGAAGGCTGCTCTCTTGAGTTTAGACAGGTGAAGTAGCAAAATGGGCAGCACTGACTAGAGCGAGGTTTCTAAACATGGAATGTCTGGTCTTCCAAACAGGTGGTAGAGATAAGCAGTGAAGTACAGTGAAAATAGCTTTGGGCTGGAAACCAGGTTTAGGCAGTTTGTTCTGCCAACCAACCATGTGATTTTTAAGCAGGTCCCTTCTTTATCGAACCTCACACTTTCCTGAGGGTAGAGCTTTGATTTATAGGACCTCCTTCTATGCCAGAATTTTGTGTCCTTGGGATGTATTACATTAAAAAGGGTTCACTTGAATAAAATGTGAGTTTTTATTATAAAATATTGTTTGTAGAATAGGCAAAAACAAGAAAGTAAAATCCTCCATAGTCCCACCACTTAGATATAACAGTGGCTGCCATTGTTAACTTTTTGATATTCATAAGTCTTTTACTGTCTGTTGTACTTTTTAAAAAATGCTATCTCAAGTTTCTTTCTAGTGAAGCTTATATATCGTAATGATTTTTCCATCATAAATGGAAATATCCTAAGTGTCTGACAGAATTGTAGCAGCTGCGTGATTCCCCCAATGTGAGTGGAGCACGAATTACAAATCCCTCATCCATGGACATTGGCATCCTTCTTGCTCTTCCTTCCATGACTGGAGTGGTGAACGTTCCTGTAGCTGCACAGCCATAGAGCACGTGTAGCAGCACATCCTTTGCACACATTCGTGATTATTTTCAAAGGGTAAATTCCTACAAGTAGAAAAGCTGTTTGGTTTCTCATTAAATCACCATCCAGAATGGATATTCAGGATTACCTTTCCACCAGCAACATATAAGTGTCCATTTCCCCACATCTTCATCAAATGTGGGAGTTGTTTTTGTTTTTTGGCTATGCCACATGGCTTGTGGGATCTTAGTTCCCTGACCAGGGATAGAACCCGAGCCCTCGACAGTAAAAGTGTGGAGTCCTAACCACCGGACTGCAAGGGAATTTCCTGGGAGATGTTGTATTTATCCTTTTCTAGTTTGATAGCTGTAAAATACTGTCTCGTTGTTTTCTATGGCTTTGTTTTCTAAAATTCTGAAAGTTTCAGACTTGCAGAAAATTACAAAACAGTACAAAGGACTTTTTTTCCCTTATTTGGAAGTAAATTGTTAATCTAATGCCCCATGACCCCCTTTAATGTGTATTTTCTGTAAATAAGGACATTCTTCTACATAGTCAAAATCTGGAAGTAAACATTAATCCTCAGACCCAATTCCACTTTTGGCAGTTGTCCTGATAATGTTCTTCATAGCAGGGGAATGCAGTTCAGATCCAGGTGTTGCATTTCGTTATCATGTTTCCTTAGTATCCTTCAGTGCGGAGCAGCTCCTTGGCTTTACCTTGTTTTTCATGACACTGACGTTTTTGAAGATTATAAGCCCATTTTGTAGAATGTCTCTCAATTTGGGTTTGTCTGATGTTCCCTCACATTTAGGTTCAGGTTTTGCATCCGTGGCAGGAATATCAGAGAAGTGATACTGCATTCTTCTAATTGCAGCCTGTTGACACAGGATTTCAATTTGTTGAATTTGCCAAGGTGGTGGTAATCACTTTGATTACTTGACTAAGGTATCTGCAGGGCTTCTCCACCATACAGTTACATTTTTTTTCCCCTTTGTAATTGTTTTGTGGGGAGGTACTTCGAGACTATGTAAACATCCTTTTTCTTACCAAATTTCAGTTCATTTATATCTGCAAGAATCCATGGTTTCATGTTTTATTCACAGATTATAATCCCTTATTGTTGTTTATTTTGATGCTTATATTGTCCCAGATTTAACAGTTTAACCTCTTTAAACTGGCTTTGAAGTACTTTTCAACATGCTCCCATCTTTTCTTTTCTTTCTTTTTTTTTTAAACCAATTTATTATTTTCTGGCCCAGCAAGATATCCCAGGCTCATCTTGTGTTCTTTTTGACCCAGTTGTAGAATCAGCTATTACTTTAAAGAGCCCTCATTCCTTTTTTGTGGAGAATGGTATTTAGAAGCCAAGGTCTGGTTGGGAGGTGTGCTCATTGCTTTAGGAGTATTACTACTCCCAAGTCCTCTCAGTGAACAGAGCAAGAGAAGTATATATATGCAAATGAGTATATATACATCTATGTTTTCAGATCTGTGTATTTTTAAAACATGGGGTTATACTGATACTCCAAGTTCTGATACAATTCCACATGATTCATTCAATTTTTTTCCCTTTCTATATTTTTCCTCCAATATTTTATTATGAAAATTTCCAAACTTACAGAAAAGTGGGAAAAAATTATATAGCCACATTTACCTACCACATAGATTCTACAGCAGTTTACTGTAGATTAACAGTTTACTATTCTCTATCCCCCCATCCATCTTTCCATTCCAGTATATTTAATTCTCTAAGTATTTTAGAATGTATATCACTGACTAGAGTTCTGTTTATATACAACAAAATACACAAATCTCAAGGGTGTCAACTAATGGGTTTTCATAAATACACATACCTGTGTAACCCAGACTCCTATCAAGATAAAATTACCATTACCCACAAAGTTCTCTCAAGCCCCTTCCCTGTCAGTCCTGTTCCCTCCCCCCAGGAAACAATCACTGCACTGATTCTGTCCCTCCAGAGATGAGTTTTGCACATCCTAAAACTTCATGAGTGGAGTCATACAGTATGTACACACTCCTTTGTATAAGGCCTCTTTTGTTCAACATAATGTTTTTGAAACTCTCTTTGTTTTCCTTGTACCAGTAATTTGTTCCCTTTTTTGCTGAGTAGTATTCTATTTTATGACAGTCCACCCCTTTCCATATTTCCACATTCTCACTGACAGTGAGAGAAACGTGATTCCTGTTATCATTAATGTTTTAACTTATTTAATTAATATGTAACCAGTCTTTCATCACTGTGTCCACCTCCCCTGTGTGGATGCCTCGCTCATCCTGCTCTGCCTCAGGCTGCCCTCTTATGGGGATGCCCTCCTTACCCTGCTCAGGCTCTGAGCCCCTGCAGCAGGCCGCCTCCATGTGTGCATGCCCCAGTTGGGCTTTTGACTCCCTATGCAAGGCTGCTCCCCTAACCCCCATCCTGCTCTGGGCCACCATGGCTCCATCCCCCACCCCCCCAGCCCCCCACGCATGGACACCTGCTTTGTTCTGCCCTACCTAATGTTTGGGAAGTAGATGGGGTCTCAGTTTTTAACAGGCTTTCCGTTAATTCTTGTGAGAGCAAACATTTTCATGTTTTTTTAACCATTTGGATTTCCTGTTTGAATTGCTTGTTCAGCCCTTTATTTTTCTATTAGTGCTTGTTTATTGTTAATTTGTAAGAATTAAAGGAGCTCATATTGATATATAGATGCTTTTTCTGACCCCAATATGAAACAGGAGTTTTCAGATACATTCCTAACTTCATCAGCTGTGGGCAAGTACAGTTAAGAACAGGAATGCAAATAGAGGATGCTTCTTTAATGGTTAATTCTTTAAGGAAATTTTGAATGACCATATAGTAGTATTTTAAAAGTCTTTTGGACATTCGCTATCCCTTCTTATGCTCTGTGTAATTTTTCTTGGAATAACTTAATTTTTAAAAAAAATTTAATTGTAGTAAAGTGTACATAAAATTTGTCATCTTATACGCTTTGAGTGTACTGTGTTCAGTGGCATTAAGTACATTCACAGTGTGCTTCTATTACCACCATCTGTCCATAGAACTCTTCATATTACAAAACTAATATTCTGTACCCATTAAACATTAGCTCCCCATTCCTTTTTCCCCCCAGGCCTTGACAATCACCATTCTACTTTCTATCTCCATGAACTTGACAAGTCTAGGTATCTCATATAATTGGAAACATACAGTACTTGTCCTTTTATGACTGGCTGATTTCACTTAGCACAGTATGTTTAAGGTTCATCCATGTTGTAGCCTGTATCAGAATTTCCTTTCTTTTTAAGGCTGAATAATATCCCATTGTATGTATCTACCATTTTGTTTATCTATTCTTCCGTCAGTGGATGTTGGGTGATACCTTGGTTGTGGGGAGACATTCATGATAGATTTAGGGAAAGGTTACAAAACAGAAGTAGTGTGATCTAACTTTTGTAAAATTACATATATAAAAGTTCTGGAAGAATACTGAAAGCATCAACATCTCTGGGGATTTAGGATGTTTTGCTCATATGTGTTTCCTGTTTTCTCTACAGTTACATGTAGTAACTGTAGTAAAAAATTACTACAGTAGTAAAAATTAGTAAAGGAGGTAAAAGTTAATGTAAATGTGAAATAATTATGAATACCTTCAAAATATGGTAACTGTTTCATTGGTAGGCAGACGTAGTGCTTGTCCACTGGTGGAAACACCATAGGATCTTTTTGATCTTGGAGTAGTATTTAGGACCTAAGATGACTCTGGTACTAAATTTTACCTGTTGCCTGTCTTTTAGGAAGGCTATTTTTGATACACCAGATGAAGATCCAAATTACAATCCACTACCTGAAGAGAGGCCAGGAGGCTTCGCCTGGGGTGAGGGCCAGCGCCTCGGCGGCTAAAGTGGCAGTGCCAATAATGAGACCCAGCTGGGAGGACTCAGCGACATGCCCATTGGGATTCTTTTATCCTTTGTGTTGCAAAAGTGTGGACACTTTTGACAGCTTGACAAGATTTTAACTCCAGAAGCACTTTATGAAATGACACACTGATTAATCCAGAAGACATTTCCAGCAGTTTGCCAGTGGTTCCTCACTACACTGGTACTGAAAGTGTAATCTCTTGGAGCCAAAAAAAAAACTGGAGAAACAAATGGCCTGCCTCCTCTAAGGAACAAGTACCTGAGTACTTGAGTTCTGTGGTGACGGGCAGAGTTTTTTCCTCCTCCTCCTCCTCTTTGATAGACGAGGCCATGGTATAAATGGAAGTTTCAGAGAGGACGAAATAAAACTGAATTCCATCTCTCTCTCACTGAATTAAAGGTTTTGTGTGTGATCTTTTAAATTATCACCATGTCTTCTAGCTCTCCTGCATAGGTCTGCACTCAGAGCAGTTTACGTGCCCGCTCTTCCTATGTCTTCATGGCTTTTGCCTGGATTTCATTTCAAGATTGGAAATACGTGGCTGAGACACCATGGCTGTATACACATCTTACTAACCCAGAATGCCAGCTCCAGTGGGAAGAAGATTTGTTTCTGTTGTCCAGATAATTTGTTCTCCATTTGGGTTTTACAGAACTTCAAGTTGTCACACAACATGGGGGATAAAAGGGGTAGGGTGGACCTAGTAGCAGCAGGAATTCTGCTGTAGGAGAGTCAGGTAGGTGCGAAGCTAATGTGGTGTCTCGTTTATTTGCTCTGCATTTCTCCACTTGGAAATACCCAGTGAAAGCCAGGTCATGGCCACCGTCTTGCAAAACAACAGAAAGATCTTTACACTTGAAAGACAAGTTAGAATGTTGACTCTGGAGCCAGATGAGCAGGGACCAGTTAGGCAGGGATACATTTCTCCTGGGTCTTTGGCTGGTGAATGTTTATCGTTTGCTTCATGAAAAGCCAAGAAGCTTTCAGAGCCAAGTACCTGGTTTACCTTCCCAACCAGGTAGAAACCAGACCAGTCCACAGAAGTCCGCACTTAATGCCAGTGTTTCAGTAAGTACTTACCCAAGATGTTTACTTCCTGGGGCTTCAGCAGGTTTGCCATCACACTGCCTAAGTTATTCAGAGAACCCAGAGGAATAGAATGAACACCCCCAGGAAAGAGATTAATTCAAATTCAGATCGTTTTAATAAGTAGCATATAGGCCCGGGAACATTTCCCAAGTAGTTCCAGCTTGGCTAAGTGGTTACTTTCTAGAGGGTGAACTTTCCCTCAGAAAGGTGAATGTGAGGTTTAGAGTAAACATTATAAACATCTTAAATGGGAATTTTCAGATCATTTGTGAATTGAAAAGTATTTTAATGTCTTTAAACGGAATGTATGTAAGTAATTGAATTTAATATAAGTACTTTACATGCTGCTAGTCAGTAACTTTGAGTATGATTGATGCAATTTTATGGAACGTGGGTTAATGGGACTGCTTATTTTTCTAAGTGGCTTTAAAAAATCTTTAAATGCCAATCTTAGAATGTATAGTCCTTAAGGGATTCTTAAATTTTGTGTTTGTTCGAGAAAGCTTGAATTTAATTAGAAGGTTGATGGTTTTTTTAAAAATGTTTTGGGGCTAGAAATAGACTTCTCTAGTTAAATTTGTTCTCCCTTAGTTAATGTTGAGTTATCCAATTCATGGAATTTCTGTGGTAAAATTTTAATCCTAAAATCTATTCACTGACTGTTCATTGAAGTAGGGAATGTGGGAACACACTGATGACTGAGTAAAACAGGAAACGTTTTGAGTTTATGGCCTAAACGCAGTCAGTTATGGGATTTTGGTCGCTCTGATTTTATGGCATGAGAATTCCTAGTGGCAGGATGCCTTGCTGTGCTACTACATATGTGCTATGCAATGGTCATTTCAAGCACTGACCTCTTAATCTGTGTGGCCGGTGCCACCACCATCATCCCTGGCCCTGTGTTGCTTACCACGATACCTCGGCTCACCTGGACATAAGGAAAAGTCCTCACTTCTTCCCCAGCTTACCTCTCAATCTCAGTTCTTCCAGAACACGCTTCTTTTTCTTAACGCAAGTCAACTGAAAAGTGAGATTTGATCCATGGAATTTTGTGACAATTTACCTGACATACATACAATTAAAAGGATTCCCAGATTCCACCGGTAACACTGAAAAGCACACCAGACTAACGCATAGATTTTTTGTTGTAGAAATACAGTATACGTTCATTAAGAAAAAAAAAAATGGACGTGCAAACTGCATCTCCATAGGAGATACACTTTATACCTTTCGGTGTGTTTTTTTCACTATGGATTTCTCTTTGTTTCTGTCTTCCACGTGTTCTTTTTCTGTGTCACTCTTGTGTGTCCTAAGATCTTTCATACCTCTTGTGTAGTCTCTAAGCAGAGAGCACCCAAGTCCTGGATCTTGGTAGTGAAACCCTCACTCTGTCTCTAGGGCCTATGAAAATTAGGAAATATTGACACTATCGGCTTGTTGGGTAAAGGGCTTCCTAGAATTGTCATCTATCGTCAATAGCCTGCATTTTGTGTTGTGGCTGTGTTTTCCTTTGACAGGTAAGTGCCATCTATGTTACTAGTCACGATACTGCCATTGTTTTCAGTGTTCTGTAGACTATCTATCCCCTAAGCTACTTACTATTTTACAGGTTTGCATTAAGTTTGTGGAACTTTGTATAATCAAGTCACTTCTCTGCTCAGAAATCCACAGCAACTTCTTAGTAAGCCACCATATCAAATGCTTACTTTTTGTCTTCCTCTGAACTTTACTCCCAGTTCTACCTAACAGGGACCTCAGTTTAATTCTCTTCAGTCCTTCAAGGCCTGGCCCCATTCCTGGCTCCTCAAGAAACCTTGACTCTAGGGCCTACTTCATTGTCTATCTTCTTTGAGTCCCTATGACACTTTGAGTCTGTACAACATACTCTTACACCAAATTATATATTGTCTTGTATTGTTCTTAGCTGGTACATGTATATTAGTGTTGTCTCCTTCATGAGAATGTAAGCTCCTTAAGAGCAGGGACCTTGTCTTAAATTTTTTGTATCCACCACAGTGCCTAGCACAGTGCTTGGCACATGGGTGCTGAATAAATACTTTGTTTATTGATCAGCAAACTATTATCTGGCATTTTTAATTTTAGAGGGATTAATGTATGTGCATGTAAGCTTGTACCTAGTTGCTGAGGCTTATGACTGTCTAAGTAGGATGGAGCAAAACTGAACATGGTCAAGGGCAGGGATTTGGTGCTCCAACCGGACAGCCAGCTACAATGGCCACCAGCTGGTATGGTCATGGTAAGAACAGGTAGTTAAGTCCATGGACCATTGCAGAGCAGTTAAGAATGAGATGTGTCTGACAATTCACCTTTTGGAAGAAGAGCCCAGACATTCCTTGAATAGCTATTAGCTTATGACTGTCTGCCTATGAAAGGCACTTAACCACAAGAGACTTATTTTGGAGGGACAGCAGATTTCAGACTACTAATATGAGGGACTGGGGGAGGTGGTGATGTGTGTAACACTGCTTAATGCCAGTATAGGATTTTATTTTTCAACTTTTTATTCTACTTAGCTGTAGAATAGCTGGGTCATTAGGCCACGGATTATGAATGAATTACCTATGCATATGGTTTCTTTTGCCTGCACCATGGTTTTTCGGGGTTGTTTTTGTTTTTGAGCCAATATTTTACATTGATACCTTTCACATGAAAATCTTCATTTGGGGCTTTTCTTGAAAAAACAAAAAACTGGAAGATCTGGCAATACCAGGCCTGCATGGCACCTGTTGCCGAGAGATGGCTAGTAGCTGTTTCTAGAGACAGGCCATTTGCTCTATCAAGAGATGATTTCATTCATTTATATTACCTACCTGGTACTCTTCTAATCATTTGGAGCATATGTCCCCTCCATCAGGTTACTCTGGAAAGCACACTGGGAAAAAGGACTGAGGTCTGCCTTTTATGTACTCAAAATCCATAATTTGAGAGTTAGTACAGATATTGCTATGGTCTGAAAGTGTGTGCCCATCACATTGGGCATTAGGATTCATGTTGAAATCCTAATGCCCAATGTGATGGTATTAGAAGTGGGGCATTTGGGAGGTGCTTGAGTCATGAACTGGAACCCTCATGAATGGGATTAATGCCTGATAAAATAGCTCCAGAAAGATTCCTAGCCCCTTCCATCACGTGAGGACACAGCAAGAAGGTAATAGCAGTGAACCAGGAAGACGGCCCTCACCAGAAGGCAACCATGCTGGCACCTCCAGAACTGTAAGCAATAACTTTCTGTTGTGTATAAGCCACCCAGTCTGTGGTATTCTATTATAGCATCCTGAAAAGACTTAGTTATTTCCCATTTGGTTTTGTGTTGACTTTCTAAATTAACACTTAGAAGGAAGTGAAATTTTGTCCATTATTCTTAAATTCATATCTGCTATTAGTTCAACATGCACATTTTCAGTAAACCCTGATCACTATACTACCAGCAACTACAGGAAAATTACCTCTGACCTGGAGGAAAGTGGAAGGAAGATTTTTAATAGGTTCATAAATAGAGCAAGTCTCATGGAAATTAACTTCAGGAGATGCCTGATGTCCTTCACATGGGTTAAAGCTTATGATGAATTCTCTGGAAGTCACTTTTCCTCTGGAAGTCACACCACTGCTTGCCAATCTTTCTGTGGCGGATCAGCAAATCCTCTAAGAGCTTTGAATTTAGGAGGGGAGGGAGGAACTACTCATATCCTATTTTCCTGCTGGAGTTCTGAATCTTTTCATTGATTGGCATGTGTATGATGGGGCTGGGAGCCATGTAAAAAAAACTTGAGAGTCTGACAGGAATAGTTGGAGCAAGGAAGGATAAAAGACAATTTTAGTTCCATCAGATTCCCTCTTTCCCTGCTTGTACTACGGGAGAAGACCACGTCCATTGGGATAGCAACTTTCTGAGGAGAATTATGATTGTCACAGAATATAACATACATCTTTTTCTGTAACACAAGATGATCATCAGTATCCTTTTCAACATTCAGGTTTTGTGACATCTGGATGACTCATCTCAGAAGCTCATTTTCTTCATCTGTTCATTGGGGATGATACCAGGATCTACTATATGACATTAGTTATTTGGATGATTAAATACTGCAAATGTTTGTGTGTCCCTCATTAATTTTACAAAATTACTTTCCTTGAAGAGTGTGCATTATTGTGGCAGAGAAGGGGAAACGCGTGTTTACTGGAAAGAACTACTGTTAGCAGGACAATCAAACAGTCAAGAAAACCGTGGTTGTTATCCACAGTTAAGGTCCCACGGAACCGTACAAACTGTCTTTCACTGTTGTCGCTCCGGACCTTTTTCCGCCTGTACCTCGGACCCGGCTCTCCCAGGCCTCAGGAAGTGAAAGCCTGCCCACGCTCCCAGTGCATGCTGGGAGTTGGAGTCCCCTTCCTAAATGGTATGGTTGGCTGTGAGGTCGCTGGGAGCCGCCGGCACGTGGCGGGAAGGGGAGGCCCGCATAGTCTTCGGCTCCCGGGAGCGGCAGGAGCTGCCCGCCCTCGCGCCGCTCGTCGCGTTTCCCTCCCGACATGCCCGAGGAGGCGGGCTTCCCGCCCGCCAAGAGATTCCGGCCGGGCGCCGGGCCTCTGAGCCGCTCCGGGCCCTGCCCTCCCGGACGGCGAGTGATGATGCTGTTGACGGCGGGCGGCGGCGGAGGAGGAGGCCGCAGGCAGCCGCCGCCCCTGGCCCAGCCCTCGGTCAGCCCCTACCCTGAGGCCGTGGAGCTGCAGCGCCGGAGTTTGCCCATCTTCCAGGCGCGGGGGCAGCTCTTGGCCCAGCTCCGAAACCTGGACAGCGCTGTCCTCATCGGTGAGTGGCCGCGCCGGCGGGTCCTTCCTCGCTCCCCGCTCAGGCTCCGCGAGAACAGCTTTTCTTAGGTGCTTCTCGTCGTCTTTCACTCGTTTCTTCAACCAACCTGACTGTCTTTTCTGTTCGAGGTCAGGAGAGGGGCCTCGGAGAAGAGTCAGCCCCTTTCTGGAGGTGCTCACAGCCGGTGCGAGGGCCCCTCGCGTTCGGCAGAGACTCGCCTTCTGTGCGGAAGGGTAGAGGGACGCTTGGGGACTTCGGGAGCTTAGAAGAGTGGATCTGAGCCGGCCGGGGAGGGGGCAGCGGGGAGGTGGTCCCCGGAAGGCATTGAACACAGATGAGAGAGCCTGCAGCATAAGAGACGAAGTGGAGGCGAGAGATAGACCGGTCTGACGAAAGTAGTAGTTTCTGGTGCACAAATTAAGAGGCAGAGTTGAGAACGAGGGACCGATTACGAGGGGCTTTGCTCCCCAACCGTTAAGTAAGAGAAGCTCCTGAAAGACCGAGAGAATGAGCCTCCAGAGAGGGGAAGGAGACCCAGGAGAGCGGATACTCTAAGGAACAGAGTTTTTAGAAGAAGGGAGTGAACAAATGCAGCGATGAGGTCCAGTAAATAGGGAGCTAAACAAATGCCAAGTGGACTGGATGCGAGGTATCCATTGCGGATTGACTTGAGCGCTATTTCGGCAGAGCTGTGGCGGTGCGGGCTGACTTGTCACTGGGCTGAGTAGGTAGGAAGTGAGGGCGTGAAGGCAGTGGAAGCACACTTCTGTTTTGAGAAAAAACAAGGGGGACCCAGAGGAACTTGCAAATATTCACAGATTAAGGGGAAGAACTCAGTAGAGACGGAGGCTGAAGATGGAAAGCAGGCACTAATAGAGCAGAGACCAAAGGCATGGGGAAGGGGGGGCGGGGCTTGGCAACAAGGACTAGATGCAGAGCTGGCCTGGAATAGGAGGACCGATATCCAAGAGGCTGGGGGGCTGGAGAAAGGAGGTAAGAAGGGGGGTGACTGCTGAAAAGGTTGCAGGGGAGGATGGCGGGAGATCACCTTTGAGGACTTTGCTTTCCTGTGAAGTAGGCGCTGGAGCTTTGATGAGGTGGGGAATCACAGGGTCCTCGGGGAGGATGGGGACAGAAGAAGGGCTGCAGAAACAAGAACAAGGATCAGCAGTGGTGCTAGTGCTCAGGTGCATTTGGCCCCATGGCAGACTCAGGTCATTGTCAGCACAGTTGGGTTATTTTACTATAGTGACGCTCAGTTTCTTGGTGTAGGAGCAGAAAAGACGGACGGGGAGGCATTTATCCAAGTTTAGGTTTTGCCTGATGAACTCAGCAGGAGGAGTATAGAATAATCAAATTCTTTGTCCATGATGTGTGTCCAGGTCAGGAAGGATGAGCAGTCGGAGAGGAGAAAATGGAAGAACCATGGGACTGTAGGACTCTGAGGTCAGGGAGGGGTAGTGGTAGCTGTTGAGGGGAGGGATGCACAGATTTACCGTTCTTTGTTCTGATTGGGCACTGGGGAGGGAACACAGAAGGGTAGGAAATCAGGTTGGATGCTTACTGCATGCAGATGCTCGAGAACATGGGAGAGGCAAACAGGCCTTCTCTGCCCTCCAGAGGCTCCTCATGTTGGAGGGGGACAGAAACGTTTAAAGGCTTCCACACAGTGTAGGGTGATCAGCAATGGAAGAAAGATGAATGAGGCACTAAGGAACACAGAGAGGGCAGGGGCAGCCCGTGGGGAGAGAGTTGGAGGTCTAACTCATCTTGCACAGTTTGCCACTCAGGCAGTGAGGGAGCAGATATTTCATAATAGTGCGGGCAAAGGCAGAGGGTTTGAAAGGAGGTGGCTGGCTGGGGAATGGTGAGGGGTTCACTGTGGCTGCAGTGTAGGAGCTGATGTCTCTTCACGTCAGGGCATCTACATCCCATTTATCGCTTTGAAAAGTAGGATATTTTTATATAACATTTGTATTTCATTGTATGTTTTTACTATACCAGTAACTGTTGCCGACCATTTACATTGTTTCTAATTTTTTGCTGTCATGAGCAAAGTTGACTAAAATGCTTTTGAAGCTGTATCTTTATACACATTTATTCCTTAGAATAAATTATATGCAAGTGGAATTGTGGGTCAAAGGGTATAAACATTTTAAAGATTTTCCTAGTATAATGTGGCACCCCCGAGAAACAATTCCAATTAACACCAGCAGTACATGTGGGTACACATTTTCCTGTGGCTTTATCAATTTAGAGTGTTTTCTTTTATCTTTTCCTTCAGACTTTGATCTGTTTGTTTGGTGAGGTTTGTTTCAATTTGCATTTAAATGAGACTTTTTCTTTCCTAGGGGAAACCGGCTCTGGGAAGACAACGCAGGTCCCTCAGTACCTGTATGAAGGGGGGATTGGCCGCCAGGCCATCATTGCCGTGACCCAGCCTCGTCGAGTGGCTGCCATCTCTCTGGCTACCAGAGTCTCAGACGAGAAGAGAACTGAACTCGGAAAGCTGGTACGTAACTTCCTTCTTTACTGACAGTTCTTGGTCCCCTAACCCCCACCCCCAGCCCCCCGACTTTTATTTTTCTGAACAAGACTGCTTATATATCTCAAGCGTCTTTCTTAACACAATTGTTTTGGCCTCTCTCTGAGTTCTTTACCAGTCCTAACAGATCAGAGGGTCTGTCGGTCACATTTGCTTTGCTTTCAAAATCTTGTTGGCAAGTTGGGTAAATTAGTTGTTTTCCTTGAGCACTTTTAAGGCTTCAGTAACATCCGCTATGTCTCTTATTTGTATATCTTTCTACAGACTTATAAGCATTTTTCTAGTATATAGGTGGGTATTGAGAATGAGTTCCAAAACTGCATATAAGTCAGACTTATTCATGTTTGTGTGTGTGTGTTTATGCATTTGACTTAAAAACATCTTGGACGCCTTTGCATGTGTGTGCCTAGCTTCACTTGACACTGTGGAGTAGCTGGGAGCAGGAGGCTGGTTTCAGATTCTTTGCAGTGTTTCTCGTCATTGCAGCTGAAGGCATATGGCCGTCGCCCTGGGAGCAGGGAGGAGCCCGAGTTGGTCCTGTTCACCATGGTGGCACCAGCGCCTGGCGCCATGCTGGGCACTCTGGGTGCTGAACATGCGTTCGCTGAGGGAATGAGTGGTGTCTCCACACAGGTTGGCTACACAGTGCGCTTCGATGACGTCACCTCGGAGGACACCAAGATCAAGTTCCTGACGGACGGCATGCTTCTGCGCGAGGCTATTTCAGACTCCCTGCTTAGGAAGTACAGCTGCATCATTTTGGACGAAGCCCATGAACGGACTATTCACACGGATGTGCTGTTTGGGGTGGTGAAAGCTGCACAGAAGAGGCGAAAGGAGCTGGGGAAGCTGCCTCTCAAAGTAGGTACAGCCCGGCTGCTGCGGGACATGGGGCAGTGGGCGTGGGGGGCGCAGGCCTCCTTGGCAGCCTTCAGGGCTGGTTGGGGGTGGGGCACACAGGAAGGCTGGCCCGAGCTTGTCTCCCATCCTCCACCCCCGTCTCGCACTCCAGGTGATTGTGATGTCGGCCACGATGGACGTGGACCTGTTTTCCCAGTATTTCAATGGAGCCCCTGTCCTCTACCTGGAGGGCCGGCAGCACCCGATCCAGATTTTCTACACCAAGCAGCCCCAGCACGATTACCTGCACGCCGCCCTGGTCTCTGTCTTCCAGATCCACCAGGTAGGCAGTGGGATGCAGATTCTTGGGAAGACCTGTTTGACCTTGAGTGTTCAGCCTTGAAAAGAAGAGCTGCCGAACAAAAGCACTTTGTGAGCTGTATCCTTAAGTTCAATGTGGAGTTTGTTTGCCATGTCCACATTTTCATCCTCTTTTTTCAGTGTCTTTTTTCTCTAAAAAAAATAATTCAGCTCTGACCAGCATCTTTCCTCAGCTGAGCCAGAAAGCGTCCATATGTTAGGAGCAGTGGCTTGCGAGCATGTTGTGATCAGAACCCCCAGTAACAAGCAGATTTTATGTTGCAACCCAGGACACGAAGTGTAGAACTGAAGTGAGTCTTAGGAAACACTGCCTCCTTTTACTACATGTGATGTCCTCTGGTATTTTCTATCTCATTAAAAAAAAAAAAAAAAAAAAAGGTAACTTCCCTGGTGGTGCAGTGGTTAAGAATCTGCCTGCCAATGCAGGGGACAGGGGTTTGAGCTCTGGTCCGGGAAGATCTCACATGCCACGGAGCAAATCAGCCCACGAGTACTGAGCCCATGTGCTGCAACTACTGAAGCCCAAGCACCTAGAGCCTGTGCTCTGCAACAAGAGAAGCCACTGCAATGAGAAGCCTGTGCACTGCAGCAAAGAGTAGCCCCCATTCGATGCAACTAGAGAAAGCCCAAGTGCAGCAGCAAAGACCCAAAGCAGCCAAAAATAAAAATTTAAATAAATAAATAAATAAACAAATTTATTTAAAAAAACAAGTGGGTGTATTAACCAATAATGAGTTGCAATTTAGAGTTTTCTTTAAAAAGAAAAACTATATTAGAGACATTTCAAATTTTTTTCCATTTAATTAAACATTTACTTAAAATTCTGAGTGATTAAGTGACCTCATTTTTTGGTTTAATTTGTATAAAATTGACTGTTTTTACCTTCCCATTAACTTTCTGAAAAAATCTAGAAGCCAACTTTTTATTTTTTTATTTTTTAATTAAATGTATTTATTTTGACTCTGCCAGGTCTTAGTTGCAGCATGCGAGATCTTTTAGTGTGGCACTCAGACGTCTCAGTTGGGATATGTGGGATCTAGTTCCCCGACCAGGGATTGAACCCCAGCCCCCTGCATTGGGAGTGCGGAATCTTACCCAGTGGACCACCAGGGAAGTCCCTAGAAGCCAACTTTATAAAGCTAATTTTTATTTTAAGCTCAGTGATGCGTGTATAGTCTAAAGTTTAAGAAGTCAAGTACTTAGTTCTCAAAAGCTCATAGAAAACAGCAGTTGCTTTCACTTTCCCAGTGCAGATCCTGCTTTTGAGGGTACACCTTCAATTTCTTAACTGTTCCTCCTGGATATTACTTTCCTATTTCTCAAACAACCTGCTTGGGACTTCCCTGGTGGTCCAGTGGCTAAGACTCCATGCTCCCAAAGCGGGGGGTGGGGGTAGGAGGGTAGGTGGGGGGCAGGTTCGATCCCTGGTCAGGGAACTGGATCCCGCATGCCGCCACTAAAGATCCCACATGCCACAATGAGGATCCTGAGTGCCGCAACTAAGACCTGGCGCAGCCAAATAAATAAATAAATATTTAAAATAAAGTAAAATAACCTGCTTATATTGCTAGGGTTTTTTGACTTATATGTTAATTTCTTACCATGGTAGATGAGGATTTAGAAACACCCCTCCTCCACCTCTTGCTTCTCTCCTCCATCCTCTCAAAATGATTATATCAGGATGTCTCCTTAAATCAAGTATCGGTCTTCACAATATTATGACCCTACATTGCTAGTTGTGCACCATCACAATGCCTTGTTCCTTGAACAACACAGTTGTACAAGTTTTCTACGTACCTACGGCCAATTTTTTCCCAAGTGTTCGAAACATCTATCACATGCTAATGGTGAGTGTTTTTTGTGTTCAAACACAATCCACTTTTTTCCCAGATCCTTTATGCTGCTTTTCTGCTCAAAACAGGTTGCTCTCCTAGGCCTCTGCACAGCTGTCCTCCTGGCTCTTCCTCTGCCATCCTCCTGCGTGGAATCCCATTACAGCGCCCCATGTCTTCCCAGACTCCTGGCTGCATCGGGTAGAGGAGGGGACCTGGGGGGTTTAACCCCACACCGTGCTCAGTATTCCAGCCGACCTCTGGGTTCTCACGCCAGCACAAGGCCCCTGTGGCTCCTTCTGAGCCCCGAGCCTTTCTGGTGTCTCCAGGGAGGTTGGCTCACCTCTTGTCACCACTCCCCTCAGCACACTCCCACATCAGGACTCCCTCTGCCCAGCCACGTCATTCACTTCCCGCCCCTTCTCTTCCATCTTTCAAAACTGGGTTGAAATGCTGATCTAGTCTTTTCTCTTCTCCTGTTGCCCCTGTTTTCCTGGGCTTATACCTTCACTGTCTTTTTGATAGTATTCGGAGGAGGTCAGTCTGCCTTGTTTAGCTGCTAAAAGGAAACTTGAGATGAGGATTTTTCATGAATGGTGCCTGCGGTGCCCTCAGGTTACATGGTGGCTTTGATGAGTCCTCCCACTGATGAAGCTTTGACTGTTTTAGATTTTATCCTGGGAATTCCCTGGCGGTCCAGTGGTTAGGACTTGGCGCTTTCACTGCCAGGGCCTGGGTTTGAACCCTGGTTGGGTAACTAATACTCTGCAAGCCGTGCGACCAAAACAAAAGATTTTATCCTGTCTGTGTGTGTGCACCTCTGAACACTTGTCTTATTAAATCCTGGGCTAAAACAGTACATGCACACACATAAATACATAGATATACGTATTCACAATAGACATATATATATATACATACATACACATGCACAAATGTATAGATAATTATTAAACATTTTAAAATTATTTCGCACAACAAGCACTGTACAAATTAATGTATCTGAACAGACTTCAAAGAAAGATTGGGTGAATGTGTGTGTAGTTAACGCTTAGATATTCCTCCCTTCATGAGGTGAAGGACCTGCTTAAGCCTGGGATCTCAAGCACTGGTCCAAGTCCAGGGTGCTTTGATGGCCTCATTCAGTGAGGGCTCCTTGTCCAGCGTGGCTGCTTCTGGCCATTGCATTTCACCAAGTGGTCTCTCTGTCAGCTTCATCTTTCAAGATGATTATGAGTGAAAGGCAGCTTTGTGCAGATTTTATTTGCTTGTGTGATTATGCTTTTCATGGCATTGTTCTTGTTACACAAGCAATTTGTTCGTTTTCCTTCAGAATCTCCTTAATTTGTTTTTAACCATAGCTGGCTAACTCAGGTAAGGTGCAGCTGTGCATTCTCGCTACAGATTTTCTTCCAGGGAAGACACCAGTGTTTAGGCTCATTTATGTCCCCAGAGTTAAGAACAGTAACTGGGAAAGTTCATCAGTGACCATTGTTCTGTTCTGTGCAACCTGCGCTTCTGTCAAAGCCTGGTAATCCCACTCTGCCTTTTCTGTAGGAAGCCCCCTCCTCTCAAGACATCCTGGTATTCCTCACTGGGCAGGAGGAGATTGAAGCCATGAGCAAGACCTGCCGGGACATTGCCAAGCACCTCCCTGACGGCTGCCCTTCTATGCTGGTCCTTCCACTCTACGCCTCCCTGCCCTACGCCCAGCAGCTGCGCGTCTTCCAGGGGGCCCCGAAGGTGAGTGCACCCCGTCTCCTACCCAGCCCATCTCCGGGTACCCAGACGGATGCACCAGTGGGACCTGTGCTCCTGTCAGCAGGCTGCAGATAAGGTGTGTGGGACAGGATGCGCAGGGACCACATACACGGGCTGGGAAGCCACAGGAGTGTACGCGGGGCTGCAGACATGGCTCTTCTGTGGTCGGAACAGGAGACAGTTGTCTGGGGGCGAGGAATGGGCAAAGGCAGAAGCTGAAGGCTCAGTGAGTGACTCTTCCAAGGTCCACCATAAACAAGCACGTGTCCACGGTACATTTCTCAGGTGCCTGTGCTGTGCCAGGCACTGAGCCAACACTGTCTCTGAAACTGAAACACACTGTCTCTCATCCTCTCGAGAACTGCAAGATGGGCCACCATCCCACTTCAGAAACCCCGAGGCCCCGAGGGGTGAAGTGACAGTTGCCCAAGGGTTACAGTAGGTACCTGGCAGGGCCAGGATTCTAGCCCTCGTCTACCTACTTCTGAATCTAGTGTCCCTCCCACCACATCTCATTGCCTCAAGATAAGCTTTTAAGACTGAAACATACCCCCACCCCCACTCAATTTAGTGACCGGCCATCAGTATTAATAACTGTCATAATAACAAAATCATCTCTTCTTGATCATGAGTGAATTGTGACAATTAACGGTGAGGAATGTGTTTTAAAACTTCTGTATCATATATGTGTCATATGGCTTTTTGGTTTTCTTCCTCCTTTTAGGGCTATCGCAAAGTGATCATTTCAACCAACATCGCTGAAACCTCCATAACCATTACAGGAATAAAATATGTAGTTGACACGGGCATGGTTAAAGCAAAGAAGTATAACCCCGGTGAGAATTTGTAGCTCCTGAATGTCTCTTCTCTATGTAGTGAGCAGGCCGTGGTCCTGCAGTTTCCTCCAAAGGAGTGTTTCATGTCTGTAACTACCTGAGATTCGGGTGGCAGGCACCACGGTCCAGTAGTCAGGGCCAGAAAGGCAGGAAAGAAGAGCCCAGATGTGGTGAACTTGGGAACAGAGGGCCAGGGACCCGGGCAGAGGGTCTGAAACCCCGTCAGAAGGTGGGCGAGAATGATGGCTCTCAGGCCAGACACAGCCCGATACCACATCCGTGGCTTCCCGGGAAATGACACCTGAGCATGGCTGGTTGGAGCTTGCGTCTCAGGAAGGAAGCAGAGCCCCCCAGGCTGGGGCGAGGCACTAGCTGTTTCCTGAGTGTGGGCAGCGGGCAGCTTGCGTGAAGTCATTTCGATTCGGTCCATTGTCTACCTTGCTTTATTCCGCAGGGGAGTCGAGGCAGCTGAAGTTATGGCTCCCAAACATTTACGTGAAACGCGCTGCTAAGCATTCGGGACTGCTGACGGTCATGTGTGTCTCTTGGGGACCACGTGTGAAAGGCGTGGTTCTCCAGTGCCTGGCATAGGATACACCTGTGTGAGAAAATCCGTCTCATTCCCTGCTGGGCGTAGCAGCATTACATTGTCTCTCTTTTATAACAGAGCGAGGGGAGGATGCAGTCCCAGGGGACTGGAGGCATTTCATTTTCGGGTCATCGATGGATGGGGGACCAACCGTCCTGTTTTGCTGGAAAGTGTCTTAGCACTGAAAGTGCCGCGTCCTGGGAGACCCCTCAGTCCTAGGCAAACCGGGGTCGTTGTCACCTGTGATTGAAGCCAAGGCCTCTGAAATCTACCCTCCTGGGTCCCTGCCCCAAGCACGAGGTCCTTCTGATGCTTTAGTCACGGATTTCACACGATGTTCACGGCAAGACCTCGTTTCACCACAGACCAGTCTGGTTTCGTGCTTTCTGACATAGCCTTGAGTTTTTCTGGACTCACGTCACAGAAAAGATCCCTGGTGTTCTGAGCAATGCTTGTCGTCCACGTTGTAGAATGAGTTTGTTCACGTGATGAGTGAAGCACTAACGTGGGCCATTCTCCCACCAGACAGTGGCCTGGAGGTGTTAGCTGTGCAGCGGGTGTCAAAGACCCAGGCCTGGCAACGTACGGGGCGGGCCGGCAGAGAGGACAGTGGCATCTGTTACCGGCTGTACACGGAGGATGAGTTTGAGAAGTTTGAGAAGATGACAGTGCCAGAGATCCAAAGGTAGGCCTGCAGGGCTCCCACGCCCACCCTCCATCCCGTGGCTCCCATCCCTGCAGCTGTGTCCTCCCACTGATGCTCTGCTGTGGGCGGCTCTGCCTTGCTGGCGGTGGGGTGGGGGGGGGGGTGCCAGGGACGCCTGCATGAACCACCTGCGTCTGTCACTCTCGCAGGTGTAACCTGGCGAGTGTGATGCTGCAGCTCCTGGCGATGAAAGTCCCAAACGTGCTCACCTTTGACTTCATGTCCAAACCGTCTCCAGGTAAATGGGGTCTTCGGGCCAGAGTACACAGTGGACAGGGATAACCAGTGGATGCCCCCCAAAAAGCAGGTCTTCTGGCAGTCTCCTCTTGTTTAGTATAATTTAGTGGATAACAACCTTCACTCTCAGAGAAGAATCTGGGAATTGTGAAAGGAGAGAGGCGGTGCAGAATCGGCAGCTCCTGTAGGCACCATGGGTGGTTCCATGACCACAGGAGCCAGTGAGTGTGGTCGAGGGGGTCCACAGGATTCTGCAAACCTACCGAAATTGTACTTTTGCCAGCAAAGGACTGAAAAGGTTAAGTTTCTTTGCTTTCAGCTGGAATTTGGTGGGTCCCTGCCCTTCACGGATAACCTCTCCATGAGGAAGGGAAAATAACTGGGATTCTTAATGATGGTCGCTTAGCGCTTGGCATCTCTTCAACACATACCGTTTTCTTTTTCTCTTTTTTAAGTGAAGAAGTGCAGTTACTTAAAAAAGTAAGCAATCGTGGGGGGCCCTCACTGATCTTAATTCCCCTCCCCTACAGCAACCACTGTGACCATTTCCCAGTGTCTCCTAGAGAAAATCTATGCATGTGCAAGTACATATAGTCTCTTTTTAAAATACAAATAGCAACACACGCTGTGCACCATTCTACCCTTTTTTCTTTTTTTTTTTATAAATTTATTTATTTATTATTGGTTGTGTTGGGTCTTTGTTGCTGTGCACGGGCTTTCTCTAGTTGTGGCAAGCGGGGGCTACTCTTCATTGTGGTGCACGGGCTTCTCAGTGCGGTGGCTTCTCTTGTTGCAGAGCATGGGCTCTAGGTGCGTGGGCTTCAGTAGTTGTGGCACATGGGCTCAGTAGTTGTGGCACATGGGCTTAGTTGCTCCACGGCATGTGGGATCCTCCCGGACCAGGGATTGACCCCGTGTCCCCTGCATTGGCAGGTGGATTCTTAATCACTGCGCTGCCAGGGAAGCCCCCGTTTTCTCTTTTAATTGCTCAATTCCTACATACAAAGGAGGGACATACATGTCAAGTAGAAGTAGTGAAGCCACAACTGTGTGCCCATTACCGGGGCCAAAAAGCCCCCGGGAGCCTCCCCACCACACTCGCCTCCTTCCTGCTCCCTCCCTCAGGGTAACTGCCTCCCAGGTTTTGTCTGTGATTCCCTCGCTTTTCTTGAATATTTTATTCCACGCTCGTGCATTGTTTCAGTCAGCATGTTTATGCCTCGACTTCCCAGTGACCTTCCCTTTTCATTCATCATGTTTTGTAAGGTTTATGTCTGATGTGTTTTCATTACTCTACACTATGGCATTCTGTGTAGAAATCAAAATGCATTTATCCTTCTCCTACCGATAGACATTGGCCCATTGCTTTTCTCACTTAATATATTTTACAAATCATTTCTCCTTTGTATGTATATATTTATTACATCCTTAGAAATGCGTCTTTATTCCTTAATAGACAATGCATTCACATGGTTCAAATGGTTAAAAAGAATAAAAGAGCAAGTGGTAAATAGTGTCCTTCTCAGCACTGGCATTTCCACTGTTGTGTGTGTGCGACTAGAGATGCAGGGTCACTGTAGGATGTTCAAGTATGTCTGGGGGTGAAATTCATCATTGTAACTTTGCTGAGTTTCAGATTTACACACATATTGCCAAATTGCAGGCCACTATTTAAAAAGAAAATTGAGCTGAATTCAATGTTGTTATTGATGGCTTGGAAAAGCACCTCGTGGGGACAGTGTGGTTTGCTGTGATTTGACATGAGCTTATCAGAAGTGCCCCGAAGTAATGAACCAGCTGCAGCTTTGTCCAGTTTTGAATGTTCGACTCCTTTTTATGTCTCTTTCTTTAGATCACGTTCAGGCGGCCATCGCCCAACTGGAGCTTTTAGGTGCCCTTGAAAACAAGGACGGCCAGCTCACCCTGACTCCAATGGGAAGAAAGATGGCGGCTTTCCCATTAGAACCCAAATTTGCCAAAGTAATTGATCTCTCCTCAGTCCCCTTTCTATACATTACAGGTCAGCCATCCCAGACGAGACTCCTCAACCCAGTGCTTCAAGATTAGTCTTCGCTTTTTCTCTAAATAATTATCAACACCTACTTTGTGTCTAACCCTGACTTCTATGTGGGATTCAAGCTCATATTAAGTCATGAGCCCTTCCCATATGGAATCATGAAGGGAAGGCAGTCATCTGTTGTACAGAAAGTAAAATAACATAACATGCATAGTCATGGTTTTAGAAACACCTGCCCCTTAACGCCTTACAAGGGAAGCTACAAAAGCAATATGTGGAAATACTTTATTCAGAAGCCAGGAAAAAGCTCGGCTTACACAGTTTTTCGCTGTGATTTGCAGACCATCCTCCTGTCCCCCAAATTCCACTGCACGGAGGAGATACTGACCGTTGTCTCCCTGCTGTCCGTGGACAGCGTTCTCTACAACCCTCCCTCCCGGCGGGATGAAGTGCAGGGTGTGCGGAAGAAGTTCACATCCAGCGAGGGCGATCACATCACCCTGCTCAACGTCTACCGGACCTTCAAGAACACAGGTGGAAACAAGGTACGCCTCGTCTTGTTCCTCTTCTCGCACGACGCCTCCTTTTGGGCCTCTGAATGGCAGATGTCATTTCAGAAATGTCTGCGCACAGGGAGGTTACCAGGGAGGGCGTGATTCCGCCTTTTGCTCTGCTTATGTTTGACTCATACGTAATGTGGGCAGGTTCACTAAGTATTCAGTGACCCAGGTTCTCAGCTGCAAAATCATGTGTTTCCCCACCTGCCCCTAACTTTCTTCATAGCAGTTTTGCTTGTGTGATATTTCAGTTCCCTGGACCAAGATGGAAAATGGCAACATCTTTCATGTATCAGTAAAATAAAAAATAATTAAATAAAAATAAATAAAATCAGTAATTGTGGGGAGCTCCCTGGTGGCTTGGTGGTTAGGATTCCGGGCTTTCACTGCTATGGCCCAGGTTCAATCCCTGGTCGGGGAGCTGAGATCCCACAAGCCATGTGCCCACCCAACACACACAAAAAAAATCAGTAATTGCCATAGCAGCACGCTTTAACTTTGTGTTTTAATGCAGTCAATTCTTTTTTTTTTTTAAATAAGTTTATTTATTTATTTATTTATTTTTGGCTGCATCGGGTCTTCATTGCTGCATGTGGCCTTTCTCTAGTTGCAGCAAGCAGGGGCTACTCTTTGTTGCGATGCACAGGCCTCTCATTGCAGTGGCTTTTCTTGTTGCAGAGCACAGGTTCTAGGGCACACAGGCTTCAGTAGTTGTGGTGCACAGCTCAGCAGTCGTGGCTCAAGGGCTCTAGAGCACAGGCTCAGTAGTTGTGGCACATGGGCTTAGTTGCTCCGTGGCATGTGGGATCTTCCCGGACCAGGGATCGAACCTGTGTCCCCTGCACTGGCAGACTGATTCTTAACTACTGCACCACCAGGGAAGTCCAATGCAGTCAATTCTTTAAAAAAAAGAAAAAAAAGCCATCACCCAGGTTTAGTAGTTGTAAACATTTTGCTCTATTTTCCTCGTTTTATTTATTTATTAGATTATTTATTTATTTATGTATGGCTATGTTGGGTCTTCATTGCTTCATGCAGGCTTTCTCTAGTTGTGGGGAATGGAGGCTACTGTTCGTAGTGGTGCGGGGGCTTCTCATTGTGGTGGCTTCTCTTGTTGTGGAGCACAGACCGTAGGTGCGTGGGCTTCAGTAGTTGTGGCATGTGGGCTCAATAGTTGTGGCTCTTGGGCTCTAGAGCGCAGGCTCAGTAGTTGTGGCGCATGGGCTTAGTTGCTCCGTGGCATGTGGGATCTTCCCAGACCTGGGATTGAACCTGTGTCCCCTGCATTGGCAGGTGGATTCTTAAACACTGTGCCACCAGGGAAGTCCCTGCCTCAATTTATTTTTAAGGAAATAAAATGCTGTGGACACAGCGAGAGCCCTGAGCTGCTGCTTTTGTAGTCCTTCTTCCCTTCTGTAACCACCGTCCTGAAGTGGGTCTGGGTCCCCATGGGCAACAGTGGGTATTCACTTCGAGTCCGCAGGCATTGCGTGCTATAAATGCCTCCTCACACTAGCTTTTTGCAGCTTGTTTCTGCCTCCAGTCCTGCAGTGCATATCCTGTCCAGGTCTCCTGTACACAAGGGGGAGAGTTCTCTGGGGCTGACAGGCAGGAGAGAACCTGCTGGTCTTAGGGCAGCTGCATCCAGCTTTACCAGCTGGCACGTGACTCCCCAGAGCTTCAGCACCTCTTTATCCTCCCCAGAGTAATGTAGAGGAGTTTGGATTTCCAGCAGCCTCTCTAGCTCTTAGTTGAATTGACTTCATTTTTGCCACACTCATGGATGTGAAACAGTAACTTATTTGAAACTGCACTGCTCTGATTCCTCAGGAGACCAAGAACCTTTGCTTAAGTTTATTGTCATTTGTAGTTAATCTTCTGTGAGTTGTCTGTTCATATCCTTTGTCATTTTTCTGCTGGATTATAGGTCATTTTCTTACTGATTTGTAGGAGTTTTTTTTTTCTTTGTTTCTTTTTTTCTTTTTTTTAATATATTCTGGAGGTAATCCTTCTTTACTGGGTGTAGTGATGCAAATATCCCAGTCAGCTTTTTTTTTCATGGTGACTCAACATAAGGAAGATTTTAGTTTTATTTTAGTTTAAATTTTTACTTTTTTCTCTTATGGTTCATGCTTTTTGATGTAAAGGTATTTTCTTGTATTTATTTTTGGCACCTGAAGTTTTCCCCCTGATTTAGAACTGTGTTCTAAAAATTATGCTGTGTTTTTTTTCTCTGTAGAAATGAGAGGCCTGTGATATCTCTTTTTCTCTCCTGTTCAGGACTGGTGCAAAGAGAATTTTGTCAACAGCAAGAATATGATGCTTGTAGCTGAAGTCAGAGCACAGCTGAGGGATATCTGCCTAAAGGTATTTTTCTTGCTGGTGTTCTTTGAGGGGGCTAAAGCTGTTACTTTTTTCTAGGTGAAAATTTTCAAATTGCTTGTTTCTAGTGATTGCAAAAAAAAACCTCTCACTGTAGGAAAATTTTTAAATAAGGAAGAAAATAAAAATTACCCACAACTCTTCACCTCTCATCAGTTTGGTCTGTTTTCTCATAGCCCTGTTTCTGAATGCATTTTTAACATCGGTAGTTACATTGTATATATTCAATATAATTTATATTCAGCTTTTATAAACTCTAAAAGCATTTTCCAATGTCACTAGAATTCTTCCTAAGGTTTTTGTTGTTTTTTTTTTTTTAGTGGAAATGTCTTCGTTACTTTGTTTCAGATTATGAAAGCAGTGCATAATTGTTACAAATTGATATAATACAGTAAAAGTCTCCCTAATCCTGCCCCTCCAAGGTAAACAGTAGTCTGGTGTAGATCCTTCTAGAATTGTTTCCTGTGTATGTATGTTTTTGTATATATGTCTGTGAGTATATGTGTGTATATACATATATACATGGATACATATACAGAAAATTCTTTTTAAAACAAATATGTAACAGATCATCCAGACAGAAAATTAATAAGGAAACACAAGCTTTAAATGACACTATAGACCAGATAAATTTAGTTGATATTTATAGGACATTCCATTCGAAAACAGCAGATTACACTTTCTTCTCAAGTGCACATGGAACATTCTCCAGGATAGATCACATCTTGGGTCACAAATCAAGCCTTGGTAAATTTAAGAAATTGAAATCGTATCAAGAATCTTTTCCAACCACAATGCTATGAGACTAGAAATCAATCACAGGAAAAAAACTGTAAAAACCACAGACACATGGAGGCTAAACAATACGCTACTAAATAACCAAGAGATCGCTGAAGAAATCAAAGAGGAAATCAAAAAATACCTAGAGACAAATGACAACAAAAACACAACAACCCAAAACCTATGGGATGCAGCAAAAGCAGTTCTAAGAGGGAAGTTTTATAGCAATACAGTCCTACCTCAAGAAACAAGAAAAATCCCAAATAAACAGTCTAACCTTACACCTAAAGAAACTAGAGAAAGAAGAACAAACAAAACCCAAAGTTAGTAGACAGAGAGAAATCATAAAGATCAGAGCAGAAATAAATGAGATAGAAACAAAGAAAGCAGTAGCAAAACAAATATGTATACATTTTACCTTGCAGCTTGCTTTTTTCCCATTGGAGTACATCTTGAATACGTTGTGTCTGGGCTGTCTTGCAATCCTGGTATATGTCTATCTCCTTCCTTTTAGTGACTTCATAGCATTTCACTATATTCATTACATTTTATTTAACCAAGCCCCTAATGGTGGTCATTTAGGTCATACTGCGATGATCATAGACATTTGTACTCTGGTGCACATAGAATGAACTTCAAGATGGGGAAGTTAGATTTTGATAGACATTGTCAAATCATCAACCAAAAAGTTTCCTATCAGCTTATATTCCCTCTTAGGGGACATGACACTGGGACCGCACCACATTTCACCTCAGAGGTAGGGTAGTTTGTGTTCACACTGTCCTGCGTTGAGCACTGAGAGTGTCACTTTTTGCTGCCGTGAGCAACTCTGTGGTGACCGTCTTTGTGTGTAAGGCCTCTTCTGAGACAACCCCCAGTAGGGACCATCTGCACGTCCCCAGGAGACAGTTGTCCCCCGTATCCAGGCCTGTGTCTGATGCCAGCAGCTTGTTGTTAGCACTAAAGAGACTTCTTTCCATAGTGGCCTGTTTTGTGTTCTGTATTATACACATTTTTCCAACCCCTCTTGTACTTGAACAGCTTTCCTGCCAGACCACCCGTTGGCTTCCTGAGTTTCCTCATTTTTTATTAACAGTAGAAATGGTGCTCGTCTACCAGCCCTGATCTCAGGTGTGGCGGGCATCTGCCCCCAGGTGTCAGCCGCCTCTGCCCTGGGTGTCAGCCTCTGCCCAGGGTGTCAGCCTCCTCAGTGAGCCTTGCACCCCGGGCTGCACTGTAGGCCCCGCTGCCCCATATACGCTGGGTGGCTGCGCAGCACTCACGTCTGGGGTCTTCTCCACATCTTGCATCCTCCTAAACCAGATGTCCATGCCGATCCTGTCGTCGCGAGGGGACACGGAGAGCGTCCGCCGCTGCCTGGCACACAGCCTCTTCATGAGCACCGCCGAGCTGCAGCCCGACGGGTCCTATGCCACCACGGACACCCACCAGCCGGTAGCCATCCACCCCTCGTCTGTCCTCTTCCACTGCAAGCCGGCCTGCGTTGTGTACACGGAGCTGCTCTTCACCAACAAGTGCTACATGCGCGACCTGTGTGTCGTGGACGCTGAGTGGCTGTACGAGGCCGCTCCCGACTTCTTCAGGAGGAAGCTGAGGGCCACCAGGAACTGAGCCGCCCGGACACCGGGAGCCACACCGGGAGCCGGGCTGCAGCCAGCCACATTGAGGACTCTCACGCTGGCATCGAGGGAGGCCGAGGTTGTGGTGGGTGGGTCGTCCCCAGCTTGTAGGAGCTGGGAAGTGTCTTTGTCTAAACTCCTCAGACTAAACCACACAGACACGTAGTGACATTGCAGACTCCAAGGTGATGCTTTCGGTTCTTGCTGGGTGACTTTGGGGGACTTAGTTAACTTCTGAGCCTCAGTTTCCCCATCTGCCAAGTGGGGATGATAATAATACTTACAGGGTTGGAGTCCTGAGGTTTAGAGCAAATGGAAGTACCCAGAGCTGTGCCTGCCCACGATGAGCACGCGGTGGACCGTGAGCTGTGCTGTCGGTGTCGCTGCTTTTCTACATGATGCGAATCAGGCACAACAAAACCCCCTGAGCTCCTGAGACTCTGGAAGGGGGACCACAAGAGGTCACAGCAGTGTTGACCTTGGATCTATTTTAATTTGTATCTGCATAAAGTTTTAGAACAGAAAACAGAAGCGCTGGACTTCTGTTTCAGCAGGGAGGTGCTCCTGGGGCACCCCACCCAACCTCACCCCCCAGGATGTGGACCTTTCACAGTGAAGAAGTGCTGGGTGCATAGCCCCTCCCGTGCTTTCAGGAGACCTGGGAGTGCCTGGGTGAAGACCGATTTGCAGCTTCTGAATCATATCAAGTGAGGATGTGGGAAGCTGGATGTGGGAAGAGTGATGGCCTCCAGCATAGGTGTCTTTCTCTCTGACTGGGCCATAAACATCCTAAGGAGTGACTCTGAGCTGAGCTTAAGGCATTTCTCCTCTGGCTGGGCCCCTGGGGGTGGGTGGAGGTGAGAACCCAGGCAGCTTTGACTCATCCCATCACCTCATCTGGTGTTTATGGTCTTTTATTTATTTCCTGTGGTCTTTTTTCCTTCTTCTTAGGGGGCCTGGGGACAGCCTGGCTTTGCTGCTCACCCCTCTCTAGCCCTCATTTTCCACATTTGTCAAGTAAAATTTAGCTTTTAATCATTTATGTCCAGCTCAAGTACCTGAACCATTTCAGGAAATGTATATTTTTTTCTGAGCAGGATAAGGGGTAAATAGCTTCTAAGTAAATATAAATAGCTTCTGTGTTTCTGTACAGAAATATATTTATCACTGTAACATTCCGGTAGAGTTTTAATACAGTAGTTTTTTATTGGGCTTTTTAAAAAGTTAACTTTGAACATAGCTGCTCAGGGATTACATCAGATTGGAAAAGCCAATCTGACTCTCCATATTACTACAAAGAGATACACGGTTGTTTATATTGAGCTGCAGGGTATAGATAAGTACACTGTAAAACTTTCTTAAGAAAGTTAAATGTTTCACAGTGATGTTGCAATCTAATCTTGAGCTACTCTTTTCAATCCCGAAAATCTCCGATGGTATGCCACCTTCTTTCCAACCTGTGAAATCCATACCTGGGTGAATCACCAGCTCCTTTGAGCAGCTTCATGTAAATAGATGCACTCCAAGCAGATCACAGGCCTCAGATGTTTGTCTTCTGCTTCTAGTGGTCATGGAGTATGAAACCTCCAGAGCAGCACAGATCTCATTACAAGGGCAAGAACTGCTGACACCCAGTTCTTGGTAAAAACTGTTACTTAATGTATCTCTGCTAGTAGTAAAGAGATGCCAGAATGAAGACACGTTTTTGCTCTGTGGATAAACTGATCATTTAACCCAGCTCTCAAGAAATGCTTGGAACTGTGGCCAGGCATCTAAGATACCATTCCTTGTACACATATGGAAACATTGCACCTGTGGGGAAGCAAGAATTTTATTATATTTTATTTGATCAGAATATTATAACTTGCAGGGGGAAAAAATCTAGTTGTTTCAGGTTTATGTTGTTTTTTGAGAGTCTGTTCTTGTTCAAACAGACATAGTTCTATAAAAGCATCAGCTCTTGTATATAATGCTCGAATTTGCACATGACTATGAAATCCATTAAAAGTGAATCTTGTACATGTTGTGTGTGGCCTCTTTCTTGGGTCTACTTTCCCTATTCACAGAATGCTGTTTAGAATATATTAAGTATGTCTCATCTTTGCCACTTGACTTGGGAAGACTTCCTTTCTTGCTACCTTATATATCTTATGTGCCCTGGTAAGGTAGGAACATTAGTTCTTAACCTAAATCTAATGTAAGCCGTGGCTTCTTGCCCCCAGGAAAATAATGTCCCATCGGAACCTGGGTGTAAGATTGGAGGGTTGCAGGAATTAACCGAGGGATCTTGCCTTTAGGGGATCAGGTCAGGGGGTGGGGGTGGTTAGGGCCATCTGCCAGGTAAACCACCAATGCCAGGAGGTTTCTGCTGAGAAGAAAGAAGCACAGGGACAGGGTCGCACAGGCATGAGTCCCTATTCTTCCGGGAAGAGAGGAGGAAGTTCCAGGAAGTCCCCTTCAGGGAGATGATCTCGGAGGCTGGTCTTTGGGAGTTGGGGGCGGAAGGAGTGCATTCCCCGAAGCCATAGAAAGCCTGGCCGTGTTTGAGAACAGTAGATGGAAATTTGGAGAGTGTAAGCAGCCACTGGAGAGAACTGATTCTGGCCAGTTAAACAGCAAGGCTTGGACAGCAGACTCAGGCCAACTCAGCTAAAGTTCAGGAATCGGATTCCAGGCCTCCCCAGGAGGCCAAACCGGAGGCCACCAGCAGAGGGCGCCGTCCCGCCCACTGTGCTTTCGGTCTGCAAAGCGGCAGCGCGGAAGCACTTCCCCGGGAGGGGGCGGGACTTCCGGCGGCGGCCCTAGATCTAGG
The DNA here is from genome assembly GCF_030028045.1 of Hippopotamus amphibius kiboko. Classification (NCBI taxonomy): domain Eukaryota; kingdom Metazoa; phylum Chordata; class Mammalia; order Artiodactyla; family Hippopotamidae; genus Hippopotamus; species Hippopotamus amphibius. Next base: position 9,897,184 of record NC_080202.1, on the reverse strand, counting down.
GGGCGCAGTGGTAAGGAGTTGCCCTTCTTGGCTAGAGCCGCCTTAGGCGTCTGCACGTGTTCGCTGCTGCCTCAGTTGCCAAAATGCTGCAGCTGCTGCGCTGCGTGCCCCGCGCCCTGGGCACCGCCGTAGCCGGCCTCCGTGCCGCCGCGCCCTCCCTGCCGCTGCTGCAGCCCGCGTTCCGGCCGTCCGCCCGGCCCTTCGGGCTGCTCAGCGTGCGCGCTGGGTCTGTGCAGCTGCCCGGACTCCTGCGGCCTCGGGGGCCCTGCGGCTGCGGCTGCGGCTGCGGCGGACTGCACACCGAAGGTGAGACTCGTGCACGTGGGCAGGGGGCATGAGGGGCCGGGACGAGGAAGTGTAGACCATGCGTGGACAGGCCGGAGCCGCCCCCGAGGTCCAGAATATTCTCCCACTGATCGGCGACCCGCGAGTTAAACCCACGCGTGATCGCGTTTCCCGTCTTCCCCCACCTCTGTTTCACTTTGCCGGGAGAGATACTGTAAAGCCCTGGAGGTCGACTTTATCCCTAGTCTCTCGAAAATGGAACTTTGCGAAAGCCCAAGGTCGCGGTTAGAAGTAGCGTGGTGTTGGCTACTGGCAAGTGAAAGGGATTAATTGCGAATTTTTCTTGCTTTATGTTGAAACGTGGTAAGGAGTTCATTGTTGGGAATCACTTTTCCAGAATCCGAGCTCAGCTTCCCACTGACAGCTTACGGCGTTTTTACAGAAGAGGAAACTGAGGCATAACGGATATGAGTTGGGCTAACCTCCCAGAGCCACTGTTAATAGCAGCAGTATTAGAAACAGACCAAATCTAAGTCTCTGATTGTCGTAACCTGGGTCATTTTCTGTTTTAGACTGATTGGCTCTTTCTGTAACTTATTTACATTGTAGGGGACAAAGCTTTTGTTGAATTCCTCAGTGATGAGATTAAGGAGGAAAAGAAGATACAGAAGTATAAGTCTCTCCCCAAGATGTCTGGAGGTTGGGAGCTGGAAGTGAATGGGACAGAAGCAAAATTAATGCGGAAAGTTGCTGGAGAAAAGTAAGTACCCGGGGGGGCCTATGGACTCCAGGGGACCAAATCCGTGACCATGCAGGACCTACCCTGTGTCATGCAGAGCAGCCTTTAGTTAAGGCAGGTACTTAAGTGACACGTGGTATCCAGGAGATTGTGGAATTCATTTGGGTCATCTTATAAGCTCCAGGTTGTTCATTCACTGCATTACATACCTGCTGTAGTGGTTAAAAGGAGATAGTAACCGAGTAGCACTGAAGCCGAGTCGCTGGGGGTCTCCTGGACCCGTAGAGGTGGCAGTCACTAAACCCTTGCTTGTGAGGGAGGCTGGGCCTTGCCTAAATCTAGGCATGCAGATTCAGAAATTCTGACAGTACTGACGGAGTCTCAGATTTATAGCGCTGACTCCTGCACTACTGGCTCTGGCTGAGGAAAACAAAGCCCGGACTCTATTTACAGTTGAGAAAGCAAGAGAAGTAACAGGGTGGGGTTGCAGTGGAGTAAGTGTTGCCCTTAGAAAGGTGGGAGGCCTTTGACTTGCTTGAGCTGCTTCAGTCTATGATCCACTTTGAGTGAATTTTTGTATATGCTGTGAAGTAGAGTTCTGATTTTTTGCCTAGTGGTGTAGTGTTTTTCACCCACAGGTCAATTGTGTATTCTGTAACGGGACCTAAATCACTTTCTGGGCTAAGTCATAGGCAGTTTGGGACCATTATAAATAATGTCCTAACGAACTCAGCTGCATTTCTGTGCCCAGGAGTCAGCTTGGTCTGCACTGTTGCAGATTAGCCAGATTTTGTGGCTGAACCTCAAACCTCAAACTGGCCAGGCAGCCAGTTAGCACAGCTCCAGTGGGGAGTGGTCACAGTGCACTGTTGTCTGCAACCTAGCAGTGCTCGTTCCAAATCTCACTCAATTTTCGATTCAAATTTTGGAACATGATGTCAGGTGAAGGTTCTTACAACTTAAATTTGTCATTAGTTGGTGTTTGTAGGCTGCTTTGTGATTATAAAACTTCCCACAACTGCTCTGAGGAATGAGACTGTCCTGCAGCGTGTTCTTTTTTTCCTTTTGGCCGTGCGCCATGGCATCCAGGATCCTAGTTCCCCAACAGGGGATCGAACCCAGGCCACAGCAGTGAAAGCACCGCATCCTAAGCACTGGACCACTGGGGGCCTCCCCAGAGTATTCTTTGTGAGACCTCCCCTTCCTGGGGCCAGGGCTGCTATCATCCTCAGTGGATGCCACAGCCCTCCAGTGCTGCTTCTTCCCTTCCTCTTGGGCAGATTTCTTCTAATGGAGAAAAGCTTTTAAAGGAGGATTCTGTCCCCTGCCCCCAGCTTGTCAGCTGCTCACCACCACTGAAGGTGCCCTGGAAAGACTAGGGTGTCAGCTGGCTGTGGCCATGAGGTAGCCAGTGGACACAGGTTGACAGTGAGTCCTGGATGCTGGCCTGATGTCAGGAGCCCACATGTGACTGTATTTGGCTGAGGAACTAGTGCCTAATTGACTTCCAGCAGCCAACACATAGTAGGCCCATTTCAGACCTGCTGAATCCATCTGTGAGTGGGAGGAAGGCACCAGCCTTTTGGAAGTTCTGTAAAGCCAGCTGAGATACACTGTTTCAACAGCATTTTTAATTGTAGCAAGCCTCAGTACTTAACTACTCAGTTAAAAGGCTATCATCTTTGTTGTGTTTTCTTTTGCCTTTCTAGGATCACTGTCACTTTCAACATTAACAATAGCATCCCACCCCCATATGATGGTGGGGAGGAACCCTCAGAAGGGCAGAAGGTTGAAGAACAAGAAGTAAGTTTGTAACACTGTAACCAGCCTGGACTTCCTAGTTCTGACAGGCTATTCTGGCGGCTGACAGAAGGGGCATTGGTTTTTGTTTTGTTTAAATGCCCATGCTCAGAGAGAAGGCAGAGGACAACCATCCTTGGGCCTGTACTTGTAGAGCACCAAAACTATGTGGCCCCTTTTCTTTCCCAGGGGCCAAGTAAATTGTTTGCAGGCTTAGGCTTTATACTTTGGCCTGTTCACTTAATAGAAAGGAATTGGGACTTCCCTGGTGGTGCAGTGGTTAAGAATCCACCTGCCAATGCAGGGGCCATGGGTTTGAGCCCTGGTTGGGGAAGATCCCACATGCCACGGAGCAGCTAAGCCCGTGTGCCACAACTACTGAGCCTGTGAGTCACAACTACTGAGTGCACGTGCCACAACTATTGAAGCCCACATGCCTAGAGCCCATGCTCTGCAACAAGAGAAGCCACCGCAATGAGAAGCCTGCACACCACAACGAAGACCCAACACAGCCAAAAGTAAATAAAATTAAAAAAAAAAAAGGAACTGAAACTGTCTTAACCCTTCCCATGATCAGGAGATAAATTATCATTTGCAGTGTTTCCAAGTGAGGAAGACTCTAGCACGTCCCAGGTGGGGCAGCCAGGGGCACCAGAGACTTTGGCAGGGTCTCTCCTTAAGTTGATGCCCTTCTTGGCTGGACCTGGATGGTGCTCCATCTTTGAAGATTTAGGAAGCAGTGTGCCCAGCCTAGAAACCAGCCAGTATGAGGGCCACAGGGGCCCCAGACTTTTTGGCTGGGAAGGCATGGCATTGTCTCAGGACTCAGCTTAGCTCCCTGGAGTGCTGGCCAAGCCACCCTGACAGGGGACACCCCCTGTGCCGCGCGCCCCCCCCCCCCCCCCCCCCCGAGTTGGATGGCTCACCCTCAAAGGGAGGGTTGCTGTGATTTAGCCAGAGGCACAGCCTTTGGTCCTGGGCTGTAATAAAGGAAGATCCCGAAACAGCTGGGAAGGGACTTTGGAGCTTTAGGCCAGCTTTGTGTAGTGTATGGATGCAGAAAAAGGCCCAGGAAGATTAAGTCAGTTGGCACTCTAGCTGGGGCTAGAGTTCAGATTTCCTGATACTAAACCTTGTATGTTCTTTAAACAAGTAGGGTGTCTGATAGAAGTAAAATGCTATACTGAATATATGATACTCTGCCCTCCAAAACAGTGTATAACTCTAGAAAGGATCAACAGGATGCGTTGAGCCCAGCCTCTGAACAAGCTGGTATGTGGCTTTAATACCGTGTTAGAGATCCTAGGTGCCTTATCTGGGAACACACCACAGTGTAACATAAGACCTAAGTGGCTAAATGACATCCTAATAGCTGTGGCCATCAGACCCCCTGAACAGAGACCTTTGGTTCAGACCCCTGCCAACAAAGACATTTACTGACATGTTCTTGTTTCCCCAGCCTGAACTGACGTCCACTCCCAATTTTGTGGTTGAAGTTGTAAAGGATGGAAGCAACAAGGCTCTCGTGCTGGACTGTCACTACCCAGAAGATGAGGTATGTAGGATGGAGTGCTGGCACCTCCAGGGACAAGGAGGGCCTCTGGGAACCTTTCTGGTCCTGTTTAGCTGATGTTAACATTTTCTAGCTTAAACCAGCAAAACTGGGAAGATTGGTGGGGGTGAGGGGGCAAGGATAAAATCTGAGCTTCAAGCTGTAAATAGTCCCTTTTCTCTGCATGAGTCTGGCTTGCCCTGGGAAACCTTTCAGTTTCCCCAAACATTGTCTCATGTCAGATTGGACAAGAAGAGGAGGACCAGAGTGACATTTTCTCCATCAAGGAAGTGAGCTTTCAGTCCACCAGCGATTCTGACTGGAAGGACACAAATTACACACTCAACACAGATTCCCTGGATTGGGTGAGTGCTTGATAAGGCGGGGGTGCTCTTGGGCCTTGCAGGAGAGGGTCCCAGTCCAAGGAGAGACAAAGAAGCATCTTAGTGTCTCAGGTGTATTTTTCCTTTTTAACTAATAAATGTTTCTCCTTTTAGGCCTTATATGACCACCTCATGGATTTCCTTGCAGACCGAGGGGTGGACAACACTTTTGCTGATGAGCTGGTGGAGCTCAGCACAGCCCTGGAGCACCAGGAGTACATTACTTTTCTCGAAGACCTCAAAGGTTTTGTCAAAAGCCAGTAGAGAAGAGAAGGTGCTAAACACCTTAATCTTATGGCAGGCTTTGGCCAGTGAACAAAACCTACTCTGAAGCCATGCCCACGTGCTTTAAAATGGTTTTCATCCCAGTATCCCAGTATCATGGAAAATAATTCAATTTTAACTTATTTCTGTTGCCTCTTATTTACCATTTATTCTCTGCAAAGCTATTTCTAGATTTTTGTATAACATGATGAGGGACAATAAAGTCTCCAAGGTGATCTGTCTTTTCTATTTCCGTTCATTCCCTTTCAACCTGCATTACAAAACACAGCAGAGAAAAGTTGGAAATGTTTTACTACAAAATAAGTTATAAATAAAAGGTTTGTATTTACAAGGCTCCTTCTCAAGATGGAAGTTGTTTCCAACCCAGCAGGTTGTGTGCATCAGGGGTGGCTCTAGAGGATCACAGCCCAAGTATCACAAGCCTAGATTTAAGTAGGAAAAAAGTTAGCTTAAACTGCATTCCAGTCACAAAAGTAATCTCCCTATATGTTTAAAAGTTGTAGCCAGTAATGACATTTAAGCTGCTCCTTCCGCCACCTGGGCTGCCACTTTTCTATGTGAAGTTACTTTTTTAACTGAAGTGACTTCACTTTTCTATGCAAGTAAGTTCCTCTGAGAATAAATTGCAATTTTAAACATTTACCTCTTTGTAAGCTGTTTCTCCCAGGGTGGGAATAAAACCAACCACTGACCCGCTCTTAACACTGGCTCCCGTGGGAGGCTTACCGGACAGCTCATGAGAAGACTGGACTTTTCCTCTGTCCCTTCAGTGACTGAAAATTGCGGCATGTGGGGACAGTGTGCGCTGTGCTCATTCACGCTGTGTTCTAAACAGGCGCGAAGATTTTGCTCTGTCACCTCTGGAGACTGAAAAATAGAAAAGTTAAACTACAACCTAATCTTAGTAGCCTCGTAGTCAACAGGTTGACAATCCCGATTCCTCATACCAACCTACAACTATGGCTCGTGTGATGGCTTGATTCCCTGGGCCTTTAAAAACGCTCATGGTTGTGCTAAGAGGATCTCTAGAAAATATCTAGCCGCCTCTCCAGATGGACCAGTGCTGTCCACGCCTGCTGTAAAGCTGACTGCTGCTCACTGCACCAGGAACATGCAGAGCGAGGAGGCTTTCTAGCCTCCCTGTGTTTCTGCCTCTACCAGCCAAGTGTATCCCTACCAAGAGCCAGTGCTGCTTGGCCCCAGGTCTGTTTGTGCTAATTGAACTTGCTATTGTAACTGATTTAGTTGTCAATACATACTATGTAAACCAATGAAATAAGGGAATGAAACAAAGTTGTGTTTTTGTGATAAGTTGAATGTTTAAGAAAGAGTCAAAAAGATGAGTCACTAAAAGGTGTTGAATTAGGTAAGAGATGGGGAGGAAAAATCCTAAAGTTATGCCTTAGCTTCTTGATGCACTTTACAGAAACAAAACTGGAAATGCTAGACTGTGTGTATAAAAGCAGTTTATGGAAAAAAACAAACCCCTCAGCTCTCCAATCAGCAGAGGCTTCCTCAAGGGCCGGCAAATAAATGTTTATGTTTGAAACTTACTATAAAATGTTTCACTTGTATAATTCACCACTTTAACCAAATGGCAAGTTTCAGTCCACATCATGTCAGATAAGAGGGCTCCTGTATTAAGACCACTGACACTTCTGAATACAGCTGTCTTCATATATGGAAAATTTTTATGGAAGATCAGATACAAGTGTTTCCAATTCTAAACTGGGCTTTCTTAAGATAAAGATCTTATGTAGCCATACATTAATGACCACCACACGGGAAATGGCTCCGGAGGGGCAGGAGGCAGGGAAGACTCTGATTTATGGTGCTTGCCAATTTCCATGCTGTCTGTATTCTCACCATGGCCTGCTTCAAGCTACCAATGTGAACTGGACATGAAGTTGGGAAGAAATATGCACACCACTGGAGGTTCCTTAAGAAAGCAGGTATATGTGGGAAGGGGTGACACAAGATCTGTATGAGGAACACTCACATGAGATGGGATGTACAGGCCACACTGACACATGACCACACCGCTTGAGAGTCTCAGGTTGTACCTAGAAGCAGAATTGGGATCCCAGAGCATTACGGCCAGCAAAGCTGGATCCCCCAACCTTCCCAGACGACAGATTTGGGGGGAAATTCCACTCACCTTGGAGTGGGGGATGGGAACGAATAACGCTGAAAAGTGAAAACTCTTACTTTGTACACACAGGACAGATGAGGGGGTTTGCTTCCCACTCAGCCAGCATGACGCTGAGACACTTTTCATCAAACTGCAAGCTCTTCTCGTACTCACTGATGATGGACTGTTCTGCAAGGCAAAGGACAGCTGGCATGTTTCACCGCACCGCACCTGGGTCACCCTGTCCCGAATGCTAAGCTTCACCTTCAAAAGCTTCCACATGAGAGAAAAATGTGGGCAAAAGTCACACTACCAATCACAAGGTATCTACTCCTCTGTCAGGCTGCATCTTGTTGGATTCCTCCCCTCCTGTCTGTCCTCTCCCTGTGAAGTGATGAGGCTAAGAGACAAGGAGACACCTTTCACACACATCTCCGGAGGCCACAGGAGCAGAGATGGAGAGTGTCAGGGTCCCAGGGGCAGCTGGAGAAAGCTGACGCTGACAGGGCATGCACTGCTGATGATGTGGTCATGTGTGTGTTCCTCCACTCAGCAAACATGCAACAGGCCCTAGTACTTGGCAGGCCTGGGGTGCAAAGATGAAAAAGGCTGGTCCCTGCTCTTGATAAGCTCACCATCTGGACTTCAGAGCAGGCATCAGCAAACCATAGCCCACAGGCCATATTCAGCTCACCTATTTTTAAAATAAAGTTGAAACAGCTGTGCTCATTTGGTTTATGCATGGGCTATGGCTATTTTCACACTACAGCAGACAGCAGAACTGAGTAGTTGCAATAGCCTAAATAGTTACCATCTGGCTCCTCACAGGAAGTTTGCTGAGAAGGGTTCCTTATGACTGAGTACGGCAGAACTCAGCAAATTCGTATTGCTTCAGATTTTTTAATTAAATATACTCCACCCAAGAGAAGTATGTAGTGAGTCCTATGTTTCACCACTAAGATAGGTTTTGCAGGTGAGGGTGAAGAGAAATCAATTTGAAAAAAAAAAAAAAGGAATTCAAGAAATCTACAGTCTAACCGGAGTCAATAAACCAGTCATAATAACTTAACACTTGCATAGCACTTACCACGTATCAAATGCTATTTTAAGTTCTTTATATATGTTAACTTCTTCACTACTATTATCCTTATTTTAAAGATGAAGAAGGCTTCCTAGGTGGCGCAGTGGTTGAGAATCTGCCTGCCAATGCAGGGGACATGGGTTCGATCCCTGCTCCAGGAAGATCCCACATGCCGCGGAGCAACTAAGCCCATGCACCACAACAATAAAAATAAATAAATAAAAAATAAATAAAAATTAAAAAACTGAGGCACAGGGAGATTAAATGCTTTGCCCAGTGCCACACAAGTTAAGTGGTAAAGCTGAGAAGTGAACCTTAGCAGCCTGGGCCAAGAGTTCATGCTCTTGCATCCTCAAGATAACAGCTATCATTTATTGAAAGCTTTCTATATGCCAGGTACTTCTCTAAGTCTTCTGCACATATTATTTAATAACACTACAAATAAACTATAAGGTTAGTCTATTATCTCTATTTAACAGATGACAAAAACTAAGCCTAATCAAGATAGGGCTATATATAAGGTGCTAAATTATGCACTCTGTGGTGCTATGATTCCACAGGAAGGGGACGCTCAGAAGACCCTGGGGAGTCAGTAAAGAATAGATGAGAGAGAAGGTACTTAAATTAGGTAGCGCAAGAGATCTGATCGTGCACTATCCTGTAAGGTGACAGCATTACTACTAATCTATTCATAGAGAGGTACTGGCAGAGAGAACAGACAGGGGAACTGGATTCACAAAACTGATTTTACTTCCCAACTCCACCACCAGCTGTGCAACCTCTGTAAGACGCCACTCTCTTCTGTCTCGCACTACCTTGTAGGGGCGTCATAAGGAGAGAACTAGAGCAAGGAAGAACAAGAGGCCTGGCCGCACTGAAGACTCTTATTGTTGGGAAAACAGACAGCCAAGACTCTGAAAACAGAGACTTCTGGACACTTACTGAAGATGGAAATAATGAGTTAAAAACCTTCTGTTCAGAAAAAACCCATCAGCATTGGAGCAGCTAGAGATATAGGCAGGGAGAACTATTCCTAGGCATCACCTTGATCAATCAGCTCCCGGTGGACTTCCTCCAGCACGGCCAGGTCCATCGGCTCCTCCAGCTGCAAGACGAAGTGGGGTCATCAGCAGTTTGAAGTTATGATCAGCTGACGACACCCACAATGAGTCACACTTGGAGGCTGGCTTGAAGAACACAGATTTAACTGAGGACGTCAGCCCAGTCCTTCTGCAGCATGTGCCGACAGTGCCGATAATGAAAGAAGCATCAACAAATGATTAAACCAGCCAGTGACAAAATAATGGCACCAAAGCTGGGGGAGACAGCATGGGTTAGCAGCTAAGTATATGGTTCTGCTAAAGCTATGTGATCATTAGAAAGGTCCTAACCTCTGTAAATCTCTGTAAAGTGGGAATGAAACCCACCTGAGAGGGTTATCCTGTGCACTGATTGTGATTAGGTAACTCAGACATTTGGCATAATGTGGCATAAAGAAGCACCAAATAATGCCTCTTCATTACAGAGGGCCTTGATGTTTTCAAAGCAGTTTCCCACATGTTTCTTACACTGTCCTCACAATACCAACAATGCTGTCTTCTTCATCTTACAAATGTGAAAACTAAAGCTCAAGGAGACAGAGTGTAGAGTCAATAGCAAAACGAGGACCAGGATTCCAGAACTCCTGACTTCCAATCCAGTGCTCTTCCTGATACATGGTAAATGGTTTCCTATCCACACCCAGTTCCTGGAGACCTTTTTAAAAAGAGAGATTCCTAGCTCAGGCCTACTGAATCAAAAGTTCCAGGGGTGGAGCTAAGGAGTGAAATTTCTTTCTTTTTAGTTTCATAAGTGATTATGATACAATGATGCAGCAGGTCGACAGTCTGGTATTTATGAACCATTAATTAATCTAGAAGAGTCTAACAGTAAAGGTAGAAGAACCTGGGTCAGAGGCCATTAGCATCCTGATTGGGGCCTGGAGGGTGGATGGCTTTAGAGAACTTGGGGAAATAGGCAGAGAGGACACCGGCATCCTTGGTACTAAAAATACATATCCCAGCCTGACCTGAGCCAAGGCCTCTGGCCAGCTCTCCACCGCCTGTAAAGCATTCCACTCTTCTTCCATCACCTCCTGCACTAGAAGGGTGTTCTGAGCTCCCCCTGGCATGTTGCCTCCAGCCTGGCGGTACTTGTTCAGGAGCCTGTCCCGGCTGTTTCTCATTCTCTCCAGGCATCCCTTGGGAGGAGAAAGAGGTGGGGGGGGAGAGAGGGGGACAAAAAAGGCAATTCTGTTAAAAACAACAACAAAAACACCTCTTAGTTGTTAAAACATTAAAGGAATTTTATAGACACAAAATTTCAACTCTAATCCTAACTATTGTTATTTTGGCACCTTCCTCTCCAGCCCTTATCCACATGCAGGTAGGTGAAATTACAATGCTTGGGTCATGTATTTCCAGATCAACATATTTCACAGTCTATCTTTAATGCCAGCTTCCTTAATGGTAGGGTGATAACAGTGCAGCATCCACTGTGCTATCAGGACATTTAGGTTACTTCCAAATTCTTGCTACTCTGTATATGGCTCTGGTAGCTGCCTTCCTGTACAACGTTTCTCAACTTCGGGCAATCTTGTCCTCTAGGGGACGTGTGGCAATGACTGGAGACATTTTGTTTGTCACAGCTGTAGGGCTATTGCCATCTAGTAGGTAGAGGCCAGGGAGGCTGCTAAACATTCTACAATCCCAGAACAGCACCTCACAGCAAAGAACTATCTTCTTCAAAATGTCAAGAGCCAACGTTGAGAAATCCTGCGGCCAACAGTCATTTCTAGCATCAAATTATTTTCCTGGGATATATCCACTACTTTAAAGATTCCTGTAAAAGACCATAGTACTTACAGGAACCAGGCTGAGTTCAGGATAGGACAGGATTGACTGTAGTCTACAACTCTGCTAAGACTTAGTAACGGAGGCTCAGAAGAAATAGAGCAATACTTTCCGGAATTAGAAATAATGTCTAATTACTCTATTCCTCTCTGAAACAGACATAACGTCTCTCTCGCGTGCGGTGAGTACACAAGGTGCCTCTCTGGGGCCCACCGACCCGACAACAGCGGGTCATGGTGGTGTCACCGTAGAGATGTAGACGTGCGGTCACGACCACACTTCACACTGAAAACAAACCCGAGTCCAAAAGGACGGCTTCCTGGGACCAGGCCGACCCGGGCTAATCCCACACCCAGGGGTCCCGAAACGCCAGGAAGTGGCCGGGCGGTGGCCGAGGGGGTAGGACCTGCAGGCGGGGGGCCCGGGATGCAAGTCCACCTCCACGGACACTTGCTACACTCCGCTGGGTTGAGGGAAGGCATGGAGGAGAGCGGTTCCCAGGACGGAGGAGGGGAGCGACGACCGCCCGGCTAAGGCTTCTCAGACCCCACACTCACCTGCCTGAAAGCCTCTTTCCAAGGCGGCGAACCCACTAGTTTATACAGCGAGCGGTGCTGAGATCTTGACTCCTCTGCCATCTCCTTTTCTCCTCTGCCATCTCCTTTTCTCCGGGGGTAGCCGTCCGAAAGCCCCGCCCTCCCGGGGCGCGCGCAGAATCCTGGGAGTTGTAGTTCCTGGGTGCTGGCCGCCCCAGATCGCAGGGAATTCTGGGAAGCGTTGTCTTTTCGGCCGGCCTGGCGCGGAGACAGGTTTGGGCGACCCCAGGATGGGTGACTGAAGTCGTGACATTTGTGAGGTCTACCCAACCTGGGTAGAGGGAGATAAGTCTTGAGGGAAGCTTTTAGATGTCTAGGTTTATCCAGGTGGAGGTGTCCAATAGGCAATTAGATACACAGGTCTCGGGCTCTTTCCCCCCAGGTGCTAGACTTGCTGCAACACCAGAGCTTTCTCTAAGTAGGCACTGGCTTGTTGACCCTCTCGTTCCGCCCCCTTGGCCTTCAGAATAGGCTTGACTGGTGATTGGCTTTCCCTTGGCGATGGCGCTGCCTCATGGGCTGGCCTCACCTTCGCCTCGCCCCTAGCCCTAGGTCGTGCTTCCGGGTTGCCTGCTCGGTGATTGGCCGAAGCCCTGGACGGCTGGAAGCGGATTGGCTGCGCTCAGAGGCGGGCTGAGCAACGGGCCGGGGGGGGAGAGCAGTTGGGCCAAGATGGCGGCCGTAGATGTTGCTGTCGGCGACGGTGAGCAATGGCAGACGTGGCTTCCTAACCACGCCGTGTTCTCGCGGCTTCGGGAGGGACTGAAAAACCAGAGCCCCGCCGAGGTGGAGAAGCCGGCTTCTTCATCACCGCCTTCGCCGTCGCAGTTGCTGACGAGAAACCTGGTCTTGGGCCTCGGCGGAGAGCTCTTCCTGTGGGACGGAGAGGGCAGCTCCTTCTTAGTCGTGCGCCTTCGGGGCCCCAGCGGCGCCGGTGAGGAGCCCTTCCTCTCGCAGTACCAGGTACGGCCAGGCTGATCTGCGAAGCGACCCTCAGCTGGGATCTGAACTAGCGTTTTCCTTCCCTTCCCATCCTGGCTGTTTTTCGTCTGCAGGGAGGGGTGCTTTGCGAGGGTAAGCAGACGGCGTTTTGGGGGACGTCGAGCAGCGAGTGGTGGAAAAGTCTCTTCTTATTTCCATTCGCTCTGGCGTGGCCGCAGAACCTTTCGAAGCCTCTCTTCCCCTATTTCACTCCTTCCACATATGTTCATTGACTCTGACACTGCGCCGGACACTGTTACAGGAACTCATTCGCTCAAGATGCTTAAGGTCTCGGGGGCTGGGAGGAAGGGAGAGACCATGGAGGAACAGTGAAAGATCAGTGGTGCAGATGCTCTGAGAAAAAAAAAAAAAAAAAAGCAGGGGTAAGGGGCTTAAGGGTGTGGGTGCACTCGCTGTTTTTAGGAGGTTGGTCCTGAGAAACCGATGTCGGGACGTCACACTCATGAAATAACAGGGCCAGTCCTAATTTTCTCTTGGGGTTGCTGTGAGCATCGAGTCAGGTCGTGGGCTTGAAAGCACCGAGTTTCGTGCCTGATATGGAGGAGGAATCCCCTGTTAATTCTTCCAAGAAATTAGGCCTTCCCCAGAGTTGCAAGGGATTTTTACTTGCTTTGGAGAAGCCAACAGCATGTGAAAGTAGGTGTGATCAGAAAGTATTACAGGCTTGTTGTGATTAAACATTTATAATAAGCCGGCTCTCGTCTTTTAAAGGTTACAAAATAAAACTTGGAACCCATTCTAACGTATGGCATCTGTCCTGTGCTGTTTTTTGAATTTTGTTGATGAGAAATGATTTAAATAAGGTGCTAGCAATGTTTTTGCAGTTTTGAAAACAGGTCACAAGCCTACAGTTTATCGGCTAAAATTTCAGTTTGTAAGAGTAATTGTTAGATGCTCAGCACACAGTATTAACCATAGCACTCTATATTGCAGTGTAGCATTTAGCACAGTCATGATTAAATTATTTATACTTGTTAAATTGTCTGAATTCTTTTCTGGAGTGCAGGCACCAAGGCAGGGGACTGTGTCTGCCTTACTTAGTTTTGCATCCCCAGTACTCTATTGTGCCTGGAACATATAAGCCCTCAGTAAATATTGATAACTGTCTGAATGACCTTCAATCCTCTGAATCTCAAAAACTCAGACAAGAAAGCAGTTTACCATGAGTTGCAACTATAAATGAAATGAAAACATGGATAGTTTTTAAAGTTAAAAACCAAATCAAACAAAAAAACAACCATCCCCCCCAAAAGAAAACCCAAACGAAAGCGTGAGTAGTGACTTTAAAAACCAAACCAAATCAAACCAAAAAAACCCAGCTGAATACTGTGATTCTCACAGGTGAACTAACGTGATTAGATTAGATTGCATGTATAGCAGAGGAAAGGTGGCCTTTGTTAGAATGAAATAGATTGTTAGAATCAAGTAGAAAGAAGATTGAGAATACGGGGAAGAGAAGGAAAGAACCACTGACCGGAGAAATAACAATTTGGTTAGAATCAGCAAAGGTCAGCTAAAAACAAAAACAAAAACCCCCAGACTTAAGACATCAGTAACAAATAATTGAAATCACATTCTATTCAACAGTCTTGTCTAAAAAGATTTTAGCTTAGGGTGATTCTCTATACATAAGGATAAGCAATACATTGGTTATCTCATGGTTTCTTACTGAAAATGGAAAAGAAAGTGGGGATTTGAGATGCTCATCGGAAGAAATAGGAAGAAGTGCATTTTTTTTTTTTTGAGGGCATGTGAGACAAACAGCTTAATAGAACCCCCTGAAAATATCACTATTCCGTGTTAAATCTGCTTAGGTAAAGCAGCATTTTACTTGCTGCAGGAGCTCTTGAAGCCATTCTGTATCTTATTTTACTATTTGCAACATAGTAATTAGCATTTACTATACTTCTGAGTTCTCCATTTGTCTAGTCACTAGAACATATATTGAGAGTTGGTCAGCAACCTACCATATGCTATGCCAAGGATACAGAGAAGAGAGACACAGAGCTCAAGTAATGCATAGTTAGTTGTGTGGGATGAGCAAGTAAAAGGATAATTAGAATGCAGGGTGATAAGGACTGTAACAGAATTATCTATGGTGTGCTGTAGGAGTACAGAAAAGATGCATTAGTTCCTGGCCAGAAGATCAGGGATATTTTCTTGGGAGGGAAGTGCATAGAAACTGAGTCTCCCAAGAATGTGTTAGCCAGCTAAAAAAGCAAAATGAGGGCATTCCAGGGAAAATAGTGGTACAGAGACACAGAGGTATAACAAAGCCTGATGACGTCCCAGAAATACAAGTTAATCTGATTGGAGTATAAAATACAAGGGGGGAATGGTGGAGAATTGAGGCTGAAGTGGTAACCTGGAGTTTGATCATAAAAAGGGGAAATTAGTATTTATTAAAGTAGGGAGACCTGATGCATTTTATATAATATTCCAGTCTAAATAGTTAAAAAATATTTCATCAGTTAATGGCTGAGGTGTTAGTACTTATCCAGAACGCTTCATTATCCTACAATTATAGAAAACTAAAGCAGTACTGTGCTTTCAAGCAACTGTCATATATATTTACACTAAAATTGACTATTTTGACCAGTTTGCTTTAATTTTCAGAGATTGCTTTGCATAAATCCACCCCTGTTTGAAATCTATCAAGTCTTGTTAAGTCCAACACAACATCATGTAGCACTTATAGGAATAAAAGGACTTATGATATTAGAATTACCTAAAAGATGGGGGAAGAATTCTGAATTTGAAGGTGGAAAATCAACAGTGAATTGCAGGTAAGCTGTTTTTTCCATTTAGTGTTTATCTGTATAATTTGAAATACATGCAGAAAATTGCATAAGACCAGTGGTTCTTAAGGTATGTTTACTCTGCTACTGTTGAAACATCAGTGTCCTCCAGATGGTCTGCACATTGGCTTCTTGCGATAAGTGTTTACAGTATCTGTGGGATTGTACTTTTATTCTGGCTAAACTATCATATTGCTGTCTCATTGGCAGTCAGGCTGTTTTTTCAAGTAGGTTGAAATAAGATGTCTTAAAAGCAGTTATTACCTGTGAGCCAGACAGTCTTCTCATAAGTATAACTAAGTTTTATTTTTGTATTTTTTTCTTTTTCAACAAATCCTGAAAAATGAGAGTCTGAAAGATCTGAAAAGAATCTAAGATAGAAACCCACCTTTAGCTCCCCAACTCATAGGTTGGGCCTCCTTAAAAATGTTTCCTTTCTAAATCTCTGTTTCCTCATTTCCACAGTAGGAGTGATAATAGCTGCCCTTGTAGTTTCCTTGCAAAGTTACTAAAAGGATGAAATAAGATATTCTATCTAAAGTTATTTGTAAAATACAGTATAAAATACTCTACAATTCAGAAAATATTTTAATTTCGATTCTTTGATATTGGTTGGTAGATGCTTTGAATGCTGTCTCAGCAAGATTTATGAAAAAGGAATTTGAAGGAAAGGAGCAAAGAGTGTTAAGATAGGTTTTCCTTTAGGAGCTTTTTCATCCAAGTTTTGGGAAATTGCTGTCTTTATTTTAGCACCACTCCAGTTGCTGAGAGATTTTTCACCAGTTCTACCTCTCTGACTCTAAAGCATGCTGCCTGGTATCCGAGTGAGATGCTGGATCCCCACATAGTGCTGTTAACATCAGACAACGTAATAAGGTAAATTTTTCTCTCACAGCTTTGTGAGCGAGAAGATTCTCTTTCTGGTTTCCAGTTAATAGCTCAGGGTACCACTAAATGGGTGGGTAGATGTTAGAAAGTTTTATTTGATGGCTGTTGTAACCTATTCTCAATCATGTACAAATCGTCCAGCTGCCGTAACTTACATGCCTTAATTACTGCTATTCCCTCTCAACTAGTCTTCCTGCCGCCAGTCTCTCCTTTCCCAGTCTGACCTGTTAAAATAATCTTCCTAAAACTGTTCTCACTGTCACTCTTTTGGAGGTAATGTAGCATAGGGGAAAGAGAATTTAATTGGGAATTGAGGGATTTGAGTTGTTGTCCCAGTGTCACTTCTGTCTTGGGGATGTTAAAAACTTGGGCACCTCAGTTTTCAATTTGTCAAATAAGCAGGTTTGATTTGATCATTTCTAAAGCCCCTTCCAGGTTTTGCGTTGTATGATTAAATGCCTTAATCCTACAGAGATTTCTATTATATTTTCAGTTAACTTTCTGGCTCTGCCTTATGTAAAAAGTTTGTTGGGGAGACTCAATTAACTGATGTACAAATACCTCCAGTTTTATTTTTTCTAATCACTGCTTTAACTGTACTCTACCAAATCTTCCTTTGCTGCTGACTGGTTGATCCTTTAATAGCTTCTTACACAGATCTCATAGATTTCTGGTTACTTTCAGTTATTAAAACTTAGTCTGTTCGGTTTAAAACTCTGATCTCAAATCCATTTCAAAACTGTATCCTAGTCCTATCACAGGTCAGACCTTGAAGGGTCTGAATGAGTGGAGAGGGCATGATCTGCTCTTTGACTTTTCTTTCTTTCCGAGCACCTTGAGATGGGGGTGAAGTGTAAGGAGGAGAGCTGTTCCTCCTTCCTCTGGGTCTGACTCCTCGATGGTGGAGTAAGGAGAGAGTGATCGCTGAGGTATACATCCTACCTAACTGGTTGTTCATCAGTGAAAGGCAGGGGGCATATCCCTCCTCCTGGTTTAATCTAGTTCCCTCAGCTGCTAGTGGCCTCCGTTGATGTGGTAGTCTCTGCACAGATGGTGTGTAGTTTTTTCAGGGGCAGTCTTTGGCCTTCAGCTCCCTCCATCACTCAGGAGCTCTGTTTCCCATTGGCTCTATCAGCTATCCATTCCCTGAACCCTCTCTCAAGATGGAATATCCCCAAACTTGGTATCTCCTGCCTTCTCAACCTAACCGTTGTGATTTTTCATCTGGAGCCATGGTAACTGCCAAGGTCTTTTTCTCTGCCCTCCAAGGGCCACAGAACTGGGCATACTACACTATGGTCCTTATGCTGCCCCAGCCTGCCTCCTTCAGAAATGTCCATATTTGGAGTAGATACTGTAGAATGTTCGTATGCCCCCAGCCTTAGAATGTGGCATGTCAGATTCACCCGAGAATTCCCTTGCTTTGATGGCCTGTAGTTTTTGGCAGCATATCTGGCATTCAGCTAGGAAATGAGATACCCGTTTCCCCTTACTACAGGTACTCCTAAATCTGGCTGTTTCTTTATTTCTTTTTTTTTTTTTAATTAATTAATTAATTTTTGCCTGCGTTGGGTCTTCGTTTCTGTGTGCGGGCTTTCTTTCGTTGCTGTGGGTGGGGGCTACTCTTCGTTGCGGTGTGAGGGCTTATTGCTGTGGCTTCTCTTGTTGCGGAACACGGGCTCTAGGCACACACAAAAAGCTTCAGTAGTTGCAGCACGTGGGCTCAGTAGTTGTGGCTCACAGGCTTAGTTGCTCCGAGACATGTGGGATCTTCCCAGACGAGGGCTTGAACCTGTGTCCCCTGCATTAGCAGGCGGATTCTTAACCACTGCACCACCAGGAAAGTCCCAAGGCTGAGTGTTTCTTTTATAGCCTTCCCTGCCCACTCATTTGGCTCTGGAGTTGGGGGTAAGAAAAGAAAGAGGGAGGACCCACGCATTGCAAACATTACACTATACTTGTAAGGACTCTTGACACTCTCTGTCTTGTATAAGCTGGAAAAGGAGATTGTGAGGAGATAGTATAGGTCTGGGTCTTCCTCACATTAAACCCTAAAGGAGGTATCTGGCCTCAGTTATTGAACATTCTTTTAAAAATACTGGGTATTTAACACTTCTCTTTTCCTAAGCTTTGAACGCCATTGACAGTTTCAGGACAAGAAACTCTCAGTGCCCTGTTATATTTACTTCTCTTTTCATTGTTCCCCATTACACTGCCTAGGACTTATGTGTATTTTGAAGTCAGTAATGCTTGTAGGTAGCTAGGACCGCAATGAATGTGTTCAGTTGGATCAAATTTTCATTAAAAACATTTATTAAATGACATTTTATTGATAATGGAACAAACTAGGTTTAAAAATTCTTAGTGGTGTCAGACAAAATAAGTGATTAACTTGATAAAGACTTTAAAGGGGACATTGGATTTCTAATAATGATATTACTGGCATTTTAAAAAATTTTTCTCCTTTTGGGTCTTCCTTGGTGTCCAGTGGTTAAGACTCCGAGCTCCCAATGCAGGGGGCCCAGCTTTGATCCCTGGTTGGGGAACTAGATCCCGCGATGCCTCAACTAAAAATAAATAATAATAATAATAAATTTTTTAAAATAAATTTTTCTCTTTTTAATAATAGCCATATATGCTGTGAAAATTTTATTATTATTATTTGGCTCTGCGGGATCTTAATTCACTGACCAGGGATCAAATCTGGGCCTCTGGCAGTGAGAGGGCTGAGTCCTAACCACCAGACTGCCAAGGAATTCCCCCCAAATTTATTTTAAATTAAAATGATTGTGGTAAAATTTTTTTTTTAATTTTATGCTAACTCTTAGAGAAAGAAGGGATAACATTGTGTCTTTATATAACACAAATATATATAGATTGCCGGCTAAAAGTCACTCACTCTGCTGGCCATTTGGTATGTAAAGAAGAGTGAGATATGGTTTCTTCCCTGATGAGATGTGGTGTCTCATAGGCAGAGACAGATGGGTATAATTGAAGGGAAGCTGGCAAACTTAGGGGCAGTAGTGAGATGACTAGATAAGGTGAAGATGGCTAAGGACTGAGGTGCAGTGGTTGAGAAGGCTGGTAAGGGTAGAGAATATTTCTTCATGTCCCAAGGGAACCTTCCTCTTATGTTGTTGTAGAACAAATGAAGTAGGCTCCTTTGTCAGTAACAGCAAGATCTTTGGCAAAGAAATGGTTGTGATAACTGATAGGAAAATTCTCAAAAACTGGCTAGATGGAAAGGAAAGAGCAACTTTGGGAAATGAAAGAGAATTTTAAGTGCTGGCTCTCTTCTCTTTTGATTGGTAGAATTTACTCTCTCCGTGAACCCCAGACACCCACTAAGGTCGTTGTACTTTCAGAAGCAGAAGAGGAAAGTCTAATACTCAATAAAGGGTAAGTTTTTGTTTGTGTCATGAAATTTTTTTTAATTAGTTTATTGGGATTATAAATACAGTTTTAACAGATTGCAAGATTTTCCAAGGGTACTTTAGCATGCTTTTTGGTAATGTGAGAGAGAAGCAAAAACAGGCAATATGAAGAGGTAACAAGAAGTTACAAATCTGAATGTCACTATAACTACTAGCTTGATCTGTTTTCAAGAAAGTTCAGAATGTGAAGAGCTGAACTTATTCCCTGTTGTATCTAGAATAAGAGAATGAATTATAATATTGCAAAGTTACAGAAAAGGTGGAAGGTGAGAGTGTTGGGCTGGAGGCCTGCCAGCTGTTCACTCAGTGTGAATGGGCAGATTGCTGGACCCCCAGACCAGCACCTAGTACCCAAGAAGCTGGAGCGGAACATAGGGAGCCCTTCTGATTCTCCTGTGACCCTGGCTTCTTTTATGTTTTCTTACTCACTACAGGGGCAAGTTCCTGGCTACTTTGACCACTAACAGAATCACCCTTTGAACTTACAAACCCCATTCCTCTGGCCTCCTGATCAGTCTTTCTGGTGATTACCACACATGGTCACCCACACTGTGTGCATGTAGAGTGAAGCCTTTAGTAGCAGTATTTCTGGAAGTTCCATTTAATTCTTTTCATGTGTCCATGATGATCATATCTAATAGTCTTCTTTATTTTCGTTTTTCTAACTGTTATTCCTTTGAATATTTTATATACAGCTATTCTGTATGTGACAGTTTCAATATCTGAAGCCCTGGGGAGGTGGGAATCTAAATCTGTGTTTGTTCTTCCTCCTGCCCCATAATCATGGTCTCTGCCTCCTGTGGTTGCTGATCTCTCATTGTGAACTTATTTTTATTTGATCTTAGTGTTTGGAAATGTCGAGAGCCAGAGTTGGGGGTGTTCCTCCAGAGAGGAATTTCATCTGCTTCTGCTAGGAGTCAGAGGTTGCCACCAGCCTGAGACCACTTTAATTCTCTTTAATAGTCTCAGAACTGAAAGTTTCAGTCAAATGATTTTAATGTCTTAAAGCACCAGCTTCTTAAATTCCCATCATCCGTCTCCAAAGTGGGGAAATACCTGCCTCTGCGAGTTGATAGGTCCTGTTCTGGTGCCAGCAGTGTGTTTCCATAGTTTCCCAACCTCCTTTGCCAGACACACTATCAAGATGAGAGGTAGTAGAACAAACGCAGTTGTTGTTAAGAGCTTTGGCTCTGGTATCAACACCTGTTTCTGGTCTCAGCTCTGCCACTTGTCAGCTGTGGCATCTGGGCAAAATTGCACTAAGCCTCCTTTCCATGACTGTATATTCCGTGAATATAAACAGTAGTGGCCACTTGGATCATTGTGCAGAATAAATGAGACCATGCATGAAAAGTGCTACGCGTGGCGCAGAGTGAGTGCTCGTTGACGGACACCTACTACCGTTATTAGAGGTGTTACTATGCATATTTATTAAGTTCCAGTTA
Source organism: Hippopotamus amphibius kiboko (assembly GCF_030028045.1). Taxonomy (NCBI): domain Eukaryota; kingdom Metazoa; phylum Chordata; class Mammalia; order Artiodactyla; family Hippopotamidae; genus Hippopotamus; species Hippopotamus amphibius. The sequence continues at coordinate 9,875,874 of NC_080202.1, read as the reverse complement.
AGTTGGATGGCTTGGCATTTGTTTAAGTCTCTCTGAAATAAGCATTGTGTCTGTTTGTTTCCATTCATTGTCTTAATTTTTTAGTTTAATTCAGGCAGTTCTTTTATTCTGAATTTTGGGATTCCTCATTTTTTGCCTCCTGATACCATATACCTTTCCATGTGATACAGAAACTAAGAAATTGGTACTTATAACACTTTGCAATGATGTTGACTCTCAGCTATATAAAATTGTGGTTTTATTTTAACCATATTCATTAACCTTGTATTAAACTGAAATCTTTTTGAATAGCCAGTGATACTAAATTATAAAATACAAAAGCATCATATTTTATCATTTGTCTTTCCTGGTTATAAAGGTAATGTATCTTTGTTGTAGAATATTGGGAAAACTACAGAAAAATATTAAGAGGAAAATGAAATATTTTAAAATTTTCTGTAGTCTATCTTCAACATAGCAACCAGGGTGCTACTTTTTGGTATAAATCAGCTCATTCTACTTCCCTGCTCTCCACACTCTGTTGATTTTCCAGAGTCTGCCATGGCCTGCAAGGCCTACAGGTCTGCCCCCTGACTGCACCCCTCCAGCTCCGTCCCCCCACTACCTTGGCTCTGAGCTCCAGCCACTCGGCCTCCTTGCCATTCGTCAGACAGCTTCTGCCACCTCCCCTCCTTAGAGTCTTTGCATGTGTCCTTTCCTCTGCCTGAACTACTCCTTCTCTGCATAACCACAGACTCACTCCCTTACTTCCTTCAAATCTTTGCTCAAATATCATCTTATAGAGTCTTTCCCAGATCACCTAAAGTAGCACCCCCATCAGTACTCTCTTCCCCTGCTTTATTTTTCTTCATAACGTCATTTCTGGCTTTGTGTTATGTGTTTATGTTTTCTCTGTTAGAGGGAGAGCATTTGTTTAATTCACTGATGTTTCCCAGAACCTACAGTGTGTGGTACAGGCACTTAGTACTTAGTAAATATTTAGTAAGTATTTGTGGACTGAATGCATACTACTGCTTAGGGATAACTATTGATGTCTTTATGTGTTTTCTTCCTGTTTCTTTTCTGTGTTTATGCATGTCTGTATGTATATTTTTACTATTCGTGTTATTGTATATTTCAACTGTTTATATAATTTTATGGCCTGCTTCTTTCATTTAATTTTATGAGAATTTTCCAGTGTCGTTTAACATTGTTCGTAATCGCAATTTTTTGTCTTATCACTCCATTGAATACAAATTCCATCCCCATCTGCTGTCATTGGACATTTTGTTTTTGTTTTCGTTTTCAATCGGTTTTAAAATCTCTTTTCAGAAGGGCCTATACCGCATCTCTAGGAGAGACAGCAGTTGCATTTGACTTTGGTCCATTGTCAGCAGTCCCGAAGAACATATTTGGACAAAAAGGCAAAGATGAAGTAGTGGCTTACCCCCTGTACATCTTATATGAGAATGGGGAGACTTTCCTTACATATGTTAGTCTGTTGCACAGGTAAGCTGAGGAGGTAACCCACCTGAAATGAAAGCCCAGCTTGTGTTCCAGTATAGATTGTTATGGTGGGACTTGGGGGTCCATGTTTTTGAGTTTGTGGAAGTATTCCAGGCTGGCTTGCATATTTTGGAGAGAAAGTTGATACAGATCATTTGACCTTTCATTTCCTCATGTTATTTGGGTAAGTTCTATAGAATTCTTGGATACTCACGTAAGATAAGACTAGATTTGTGTTCACAAAGTCTAGTCAATCAAAAAAGTATTTACAGATGGTCCCTAACTTAGTCAGACTTAAGATTTTACGATGGTGTGAAAACTGTGCATTCAGTAGAAACTGTACTTCAGATGTTTAATTTTGATCTTTTCCCGGGCTAGCGATGCTCGGTTGATACTCTTTTGTGATGCTGGGCAGTGAGCACAGCTCCCAGTCAGCCACACGATCACAAGGGTAAACAACTGATAGACTTACAGCCATTCTGTTTTTCATTTTTAGTACAGTATTCAATGACTTAAAAGAGACATTCAACACTTTATTATTAAATAGTCTTTGTGTTAGATGATTTTGCCCAACTATAGGCTAACATAAGTGTTCTGAGCACATTTAAGGTAGGCTGGGCTAAGCTATGATGTTTGGTAGGTAAGGTGTATTAAAAGCATTTTCAACTTACAACATTTTCGACTTAACGATGGATTTATTGGGACATAACCCTGCGGTAAGTCAAGGAAGATCTATATTGTGTATCTTACGTGAATGAGGCATCATGGGGATGGTTAGACATGGTAATCTGGTATCTTATGTCCCAGTTGTGGGGGAAAAGACATACGTAATCATGAAAAGATAATTACCCATACTGCATTAGTGATGCATAATAAGAACTTAGAGGAAAGAGAGATGATTCTGACTGAGGAAGTTAAGGAGATTTTCATGAAGGACAGGTGTCATATAGGGCTTCAGGCTCTAATGCAGGATTAAATGAAGCATCAAGGAAGGGTAAGGCCATTTTAGTCACAAGGACAGCATGAAGTCAAGTATGGAAACAAGCAAGTGCAAATGTTGTTCAAGGTCCAATGATTAGACACTTGGGGCTAGAGCAGAAGATTCAGGTAGGGAGCATTTAATGATAAAGCTGGAAGTATCTGTCCAGGGAAAATTTGGTGGAGTTAAATACCTAAAGGAATATGGAGTCTTTTCTGTAGGCATAAGATAGTAGGGAGCCAGTGATGGTTTCTAAACAGGAGAAGATGGAACAAGTTAGGAAAGGGACTCGAGTAGAGAGACTTTTAAAGAAACTGTTCCAAAATTTAGCTTACGGTCTATAGAGTTTGCACTTGGGCGGCAATGCAAGGGAGAAGTGAGTATCGTAAAGACTACAAACGAAGGATCAATAAGACTTAGTTGATGTTTGGGTAGGGGAGTGAGCCATTAGCGGAAATAATGAGGTCAGGAAGAGCAGCTAATTTGTGAATATTCCATGGACAGTTGGAAATTGATAATAAATTCCAGGACTAGTGAGAAAATAAAGGTAAAATAAATAAGAATCGTGTCACGGTGAGAGAGTCAATAGAGGATAAAAATTTGGGGAAAGTTTGTAACTAGAGAGGCATACGGCCCAAGTCTGAACATTGTAATTTATTTATGTCAACTCAAACAGATATTTATTCAGGGCTCACTATGTGGTAGAATATGGGATATCAAGATTGAAGGCAAAGTCCTTGCCATGTGGTTCCTTGTCTATCAGAAAGTCATACAGCAAACCAAAACTGTAGTACAACATGATGGGCTCAAGGCATCACAGGGTGCTCTGGGAATGGGACAGAGTAAGTGCTTAAGCCACCTGTTTTGGAGGACTTAGAAGATGGTAATACAGAACTTTGGACCTGAAGGATTCACTAGGTAGAACTGGGAGCAGAAGTGAATCCAGGAGAGAGAGAGAGGATGCAAAATGAAAAAGATTAAGATGAAAGAGCTTCATAGATTGCAGGATGGTGAGGATTCACTGTCTGTCCTGTTCTCCTGGACAGAAATATTCTCTGCCTTTTACACACGATCTCTCTTGGGAGGTTTTTGTGGTAACATTATTACCCTCCCTTATCCTTCCTCCCCAAACTACTTGGCCCTCATTTGCCCACATTATCTACCTAGTAACCTTAGTCCACAACCTGAAAGTCTTCTTCTACATCCTCTTATATCCAGTCTGGTCCCAAAATTCTGTTGATTTTACCATGGAAATTTCTTCCTCCTTCCCTCCCTCCCTCCCTTCCTCTCTCTCTCTCTCTCTCTCTCCACCTTGTGGCTTGCAGAATCTTAGTTCCCCAGCCAGAGATTGAACCTGGGCCACCACAGTGAAAGTGCTGAGTACCCACCACTGGACCACCAGGGGATTCCCTCCATGAAAATTTCTTGACTGTATATACCCATTTCTAGTCCCTTGTCCTTGCTTCAGACCCTCTTCTGCCTAGGTCATTCTTCTCCAAATAGTTGCCTTGAATCCCACTTTGGTCCCCTCTATGTCATCCTCCTTACTACTATCTGATTAATCTTAATAGAGGGAAACTCTGTCACTCTTGATTTAAACCTTTAGTGACACACTGTCACCCAGCAGAGACTCTGAGCATGTTCATGTGGCATACGAGACTGTCTGCTTCAGAAGCCAGTCCTGAGTGTCTGCCCAGGTACTGTTCTGTTGCCTTAGACTTTGCACTTCGCCTCCTGTCATGCTAAGCTAAGTTTCCTTCTTGTTGATTCCTTGTCTTTCATTCATTCAGAACTTGGTATATGCTGCTCCCTAGCTTAGAATGCTCCCCATCCCTTCCCAGAATATACTCTTCCTGTTGATCTTATTTTTGATACCTTTCTTACACACCTCACTTGCTTTGTACCTTTCGGTGTTCCTTTGCACTTTGTAAATCCTTGCATTGTTACACGTGGTATAGTAATTCTAGTTAAATATCTGCTTTCCCAACTAAACCATTAGCTCCTTGGGGGTGTTACCTAGCACTCAGTAAGTGTAATTGTCTAATCTGATTGAATAATGGGTCTGAAAGTAAGCTACACTTCAGAATAAAAGTTATAGAGTCGGGCTTCCTAGGTGGCGCAGTGGTTGGGAGTCTGCCTGCCAATGTGGAGGACATGAGTTCGATCCCTGCTCCAGGAAGATCCCACATGCCGCGGAGCAACTAAGCCCGTGTGCCAAAAAAAAAAAGATAAAAATAAGGAAACCATAAAATAAACTTTAAAAAAAAAAAAGTTATAGAGTCATTAGAATACAGGTAGTAGTTAAAACCAGGCAGAGTTAATACGCTCTTATATAAGTGTGTATTTTGAAAAGAGAAGAGGGTTTATAATGGAATCCGGGAGAGCACAAATATTTAAGAGACAGAAATTAGAAAAAGGCATTAGAAAGGTGCGTTCAGAGAGATAGGAAGAGAAAATTAGGAGAAAGAATGTTACAGTCGTTAAGGGTGTTAGGAAGCAATCATTGTTAACCAGTTATAAGTGCAGCAGAAGGGCAAGTTAAGGGCCTTTTTTGCATTTAGCAACTAGAATCTCAGTGGTGACCTTGCCCGAGAGTAGCCTCAGTGGAGTGGTGAAGACATCAACCACAGTGAATTTAGGGCAGGATCTTTCAACCTCTGCACTATTGACGTTTTGAGCTGAATAATTCTTTGTTGTAGGGGGCTGCCCTGTGAGGCAATGTTTAGCAGCATCTCTGGCCTCTAGATACCAGTAACTCTCCCCCATCCTCCCAGTTGTGGCAACCAAGAATGTCTTCAGACATTATCAGTGTCCCCTTGGAGGCAAAATTATCTCCAGTTGAGAAGCACCAAGGAGGTGGAAATTGAGTGGGAAAGTGAAAAAGTGGAGACATTGGGAATATACTGTATTTTTAATTAGTGTATAATAGCTACAGTAAGACAAAATCAAGAAGGCTTGTAAGTGATGGGCATGGTTATCTTCTGTCAACATTCCCCAAGCATGTTTTCACTCTTTCTTTAGCCCTGGGAGTGTGGGGAAGCTTTTGGGCCCGTTGCCCATGCACCCTGCGGCTGAAGATAACTATGGCTATGATGCTTGTGCTGTGCTCTGCTTACCGTGTGTCCCCAACATCTTGGTGATTGCTACTGAATCAGGAATGCTGTATCACTGTGTCGTGCTGGAAGGGGAGGAAGAAGATGACCAAACAGTAAGTCAGGCTACTGTGGGTATATTTGTATCTCCAGCACCAGCGATAGTTCTTGGACCGGATGAATGCTTCATATATGAGGAGCTTTAGCTGATATCTGGCACTTATGGGTATTTTGGAAACTTAACACTTCAAATTAATTGAAGCCCACTTTAAAAACTTGAAGGAAGTTAAGATGTGCCCAACTTCTTGGTCCAGCAACCTACATATTTCTTTCTGAACTCTAAATTGCCACCTTTGGTGACAGATATAAAGAACCTGTGAATCACTGAATTGGCTCTTCTCTAAACTTGTTTATTTACATCTTTCTAAAAGAAGAGAGGCCTTTTTTTCTCTTCTAAGAATAACAAGGCACTGTTGGAATAGAGGGTGGAATTAAGAGTTTGAAAGCACTATTTGATCCAGCTTGTCGCTTCTGTTTTTAGTTGTGTACATTTTCAAAGGAACATGAAACACTAAAATTACAATTTTTTTTTAATATATATATATATATTTTTTTACAGTCAGAAAAGTCCTGGGATTCCAGGGCAGACCTCATTCCATCTCTGTATGTGTTTGAGTGTGTGGAGTTGGAGCTTGCCTTGAAACTGGCATCTGGAGAGGACGAGCCCTTTGATTCTGACTTTTCTTGTCCAATCAAACTTCACAGAGGTAGAGTATTCACTAAATTTAGTTCTTTTATCTCATTATACTAAGAGTATCACAGACTATTCCTGTGTAATGTATTTTTTCTGTGGTTCCAGCCTTTAAAAAGTTGACTGGGTTCTTTTGGCCTTTTAGTTACAACATTACACTGTAGGTCTGAGAAAGACTAAGCAACTTTCCTAAGTTTTAAGATAGTGGTCTTGGGACTTCCCTGGTGGTCCAGTGGTTTAAGACTTCACCTTCCAATGCAGAGGGTACAGGTTCGATGCCTGGTCAGGGAGCTAGGATCCCATGTGCTTCGTGGCCAAAAAACCAAAACATAAAACAGAATCAGTATTGTAACAAATTCAATAAAGACTTTTAAAATGATCCACATGAAAAAAACCTTATTAAAAAAAAAAAAGGTCTTCAGTCTGGATCCACTCAGATTTATAATAGTGACTTTTTCCTGGTCCAATCAAAAGGAGATTTCATGATTCAAATTCTTAAATGTATGCAAACTTTAATAAACTTTAAAAATAAAATTATAATAATATACAGGTATTAAGATATCTCTTTAAAATATCTTTCTTCATTTTAGAACATATTATCTTCTTATACCCAGACCTGTGTGAATGTTTCCTTTTTATCTTTTTTCCTCTTCCTCTGGTGGGCACCAGAGCAGCATCTCTGTTCACCTAGGGAGCTCTTGGGTAAACTGCTGAGACCAAGAATGTGTTCTATGCATTGCCAGACTCAGAGTGGCTGAGGGGAAGGAGTTTATAACTAGCAGTGTCCTAGGTTTAGTTACAGCTCAAACATTAATAGGCTCTGTAATACTGGACATTTATTCAACCTCACTGATCTTTAGTTTTCTCTGATCCCTGAAAATAATAGGGATAACATCAGTTGATCTCTAAGGTCCCTTCTGACATAAAAACCCTATAATCCTACCTGTCCCTTGGCCTTTTCTCAGAGTCTCCTCTAGGATCTAGTCTTCTTCACTGGGAAGAATGAGGAACAAAAGCTTACTCAGGCTGGAATGATTGGGTGTACCTTTCATAGTTTCCCTCCCTCCAGTCCAGAGAAAGGGAGTTCAATCTTGTAGCAGCCTGACCTAATCTGCTTACAGTCTTTTTTAGCGAGTTTGCCTAGGTTTCATAATAATGGCTTCACTTCTGTTACTAAAGTGTAGTCAAAACATTTAAGGGCATAGTAGTCCTTATATAATAAACCAGCAAAGAGAATTCATTGGGGATGTCTAATTGAACAGCGTTTGGAGAGATATAGTCTAAATATTAAGTCTCAGAACTTTGCCTTCCAGATGAGGAAATTGAGACCTAGTGAGGTAAAGTGACAGAAACTAATTGGTTTCCTTATAACAATACATATGTCTTTGGGAAATCTTTTTTTTTTTTTTTTTTTTGGCTGCTTTGGGTCTTTGTTGCTGCATGCAGGCTTTCTCTAGTTGCAGTGAGCGGCGGCTGCTCTTCATTGTGGTGCTTGGGCTTCTCATTGTGGTGGCTTCTCTTGTGGAGCACGAGCTCTAGGCGTGAGGGCTTCAGTAGTTGTGGCATGTGAGCTCAGTAGTTGTGGCTCACAGGCTCTAGAGCGCAGGCTCAGCGCATGGGCTTAATTGCTCCATGGCATGTGGGATCTTCCCGGACCAGGGATCGAACCCGTGTGCCCTGCATTGGCAGGCAAATTCTTAACCACTGTGCCACCAGGGAAGTCCCATGGGAAATCTTAATTGTAGACTTTTTTATCTTGATTCTTTGAATAAGTGATAACATTTTCATATGTGAAACTAATAAATTTTTGACTCATTCGTATTTGTACTTAGGCATTTTACAATCACTGAAAAACACCCAGATTTTTAATGACGTAAATGAGTGGCTACTGTATAAATTGTCAGGCGTCTCTAGCAAATTTCCTACTTCAGTTACTAATGTTGCCTTTTTTCATAATAGATTTCTGTCACATCCTAATATTAAGGTTTTTCTGTTGACTTCAGCACCACAGACACATTTTGAAAGCCATTTTAAACAATGGGAGACCTAATGAGATGATTTGAGCCTTAAATTAAGTCTCAGGTTTGGGCAAATTAAAAGGAAGCTTTTCGGTACTTTATTGTTCAGAGAGACGATTACCATAGAGATTGCCAGGGATTGTTTTTTTGTTTGTTTTTAACTTTTTACAGCATAATGCTATTTTCAGAGGTGTTATGCAGAACCCCAACATAGAAAACAGATAAAAATAATATAACATTTACTTTACAACCTTTACTTACTATAAAGTTGGCAGTAAGAAAGTGAGGCTGGTAGATAAAAGAAAAATTTGGTTTGGGGCTTATGGATGACGGTTGCCATCTTTTTTTTTTTTTAATTCATTTATTTATTGGCTGTGTTGCATCTTCGTTGCTGTGCACGGGCTTTCTCTAGTTGCAGAGCAGGGGCTACTCTTTGTTGTGCTGCGCAGGCTTCTCATTGTGGTGGCTTCTCTTGTTGTGGAGCACGGGGTCTAGGCGCATGGGCTTCAGTAGTTGTGGCAAATGGGCTCAATAGTTGTGGCTTACAGGCTCTAGAGCACAGGCTCATTAGTTGTGGCGCACGGGCTTAGTTGCTCTGCTGCATGTGTGATCTTCCCAGACCAGGGATCGAATCCGTGTCCCCTGCATTGGCAGGCAGATTCTCAACCACTGCGCCACCAGGGAAGTCCACCAGTTGCCATCTTAAATTAGCTTTAGTATATACATTATTTCTATATCTTGTTTTGGTTGTTTAATGTTTTAAAAATCATGTCACAGAGATAAATATTTATAAATAATATTAAGTATTCAAGAGTTCATCTTTCAGTTTCACGCTAGTCTCACTGATAACTAGGACACCAAAGAAATACAGAAATTTTCATTAAAATTATGTAACAGCTACTCATATTTCTTGGTGTAAATATAAATACAAAAATTATATCTAACACTTAAACAACTACCTGTAAGTCAACATTATCAAGACAAGTAAAACTTCATATTTCGTACCTGACTTACCATCTATGACAGGACTGTTCACTAAGCAGCTGTGCTGAAGTCTTTCTAGTACCTGTGCTGTAGGAGTGCAATAGCTTCAACAGTTTCATGTAAGTAGATGTGTGCAAGCATAGGTTTTCTACAGAGCTATAGCCTTTCTTACTCACCATTTTATTTTGAAGAACTGTAAATAAATGCACAGAGGTGGACAGAAAGGCATAAGTGAGTTACCTAACAGCAAGTGTTTCTGTTTGGTGAACTCTGTGTTAATATTTAGAAAATGACTTGTTTGAATTGTGTTTAATTATACTTTTAAAATGTATTTGAAAACTGAAGTCAGATTTTTAAATTCCCAAACCTCTGACATAGTGCCACGGTATGAAGGTCCTGTAGACTGCATCACTTCCATCAGCAGATGTGTTTGTGGCCTACTTGGCTGAATTCTCTCAGTTTTCTAATGGCGTCCTTTTTATCATCGATGATTCCATTTGCAGATCCCAAGTGTCCCTCAAGATATCACTGTACTCATGAAGCTGGTGTACACAGTGTTGGGCTAACTTGGATTCATAAACTTCACAAATTTCTTGGATCAGGTGAGTTTTTGTGCTTTTCAGTATGTTTCACAGATTCTATCAAAAAGTAGTTTGGAACGGAAAAGTAATAGAGAAAATGAATGATACCAGAAGATATTTCTTTGAAAAGATCAACAAGATTGACAAACGTATAGGTAAACTGACCAACAAATAAAAGAAGACTCAAATTACTACAGTTAGAAATGAAAGTGGGGATATTTCTGCTCACCTTACAGAAATACAAGATTATAAGGGAATATCAGGAACAACTGTATGCCAGTTAGATAACACAGATGCAAGAGACAGATTCCTGGAAAGACATAAATTACCAAAACTGACTCAAAATAAAAAATTTGAATAGACCCATATATAACAAGTAAAGAGATTGTATCAGTAATCAAAAACTACCCAAAAAGAGAAGTTCAGGACAATATGGCTTCACATTATAAGGATTAATACCAATTCTTCATAAACTCTTACAAAAAATAGAAGACACTTCCCTGATCACTCTTTGAGGATAGTATTACTGTGATACCAAAACCAGACAAGGACATCCAAGAACAGAAAACTAGAGACTAATATCTCTTATGAATATAGATGTAAAAAACCCTCAACAGAACACTAGCAAACCAAATGCAGCAACATATAAAAAGGATTATAAATCATGACTGACTGGGATTTATCCAAGGGATGCAAGGTTAGTTTAACATTGAGAAATCAATTGATATATTATACCATATCAGTAGAATAAAGGGGAATTCCCTGGCGGTCCAGTGGTTAGGACTTGGTGCTTTCACTGCAGGGGCCCAGGTTCGATCCCTGGTCAGGGAACTAAGATCCTGCAAGTTGTGCAGCACATCCAAAAAAAAAAAGAATAAAGTACAAAAACCATGTGATCATCTCAATAGACATAGAAAAAGCATTTAAGAAAATCCAACAGCCTTTCATGTTAAAAACACTTAATAACCTAGTAATAGAAAACTTCCTCAAACTGAAAAAGAGCATCTATGAAAAGCCCACAGCTAATACCATGCTTAATAGCAAAAGACCAAGTGCTTTCTGTACTAGAACGTTGCTGCTGTAGTAAATTACTACAAACTTAGTGTCTTTAAACAACACAGATTTATTGTTTTACAGTTCTATAGGTTTGAAGTCCTAGAATGAACTCACTGGACAAAGCAGTGTTCCTTTCTGGAGGCTCTGAGGGAACATCCATTTGCCAGCCTTTTCCAGCTTCTATTGCCTTCCTTTGCTTATAGTCCCCTTCCTCCATCTGCACAGCCAGCAGTGGTGGGACAAAGTTGAGTCTTTCTCACCTTGTATCACTCTGACCTTATTTTCTGCTTTCTTCTTTCACTTTTAAGGAAATTTGTGATAATATTGGACCCACCCAGATAATCCAGGGTAATCTTCCTACTTCAAAGACATCTGATAGACAACTTTGATTCCATCTGCAATCTTTATTCCCCTTTACCATGTAATCTAGCATATTATCCGATTCTGGGTTCTGGGGATTAGAACACAGACATCTTTGGGGAGTCCATCGTTTTGCCTACTCCATTCCACCCTTGGGGCCCTAAAGATTCACATCTGACCCACATGCAAAATACATTGACCCTATAGCCACACAAAGTTCATAATCTCATCTAAAAGTCCTGAGCTCAGAAATACACAATGTCATCATCTAAATCATTTAAATCAATTGTAGGTAGACTCTAAGTATAATCTACCCCGGAGCAAAATTACTCTGTATCTGTGGACCTGTGAAACCAGAAACAGTTGTCTGCTCCAGAACACAATGTGGGACAGGCATAGATATCAGTTACAGATACTCTAGTTCAAAAGGGTGAAAAATGGAAAGGAAAAAGGAATCACAAGTCCCAAGAAATTTAAAAATCTAAATTCCATTATATTTCAAGGCCTGGGGATAATCCTCTGGGCTTATAGCTTTGTTTTCTGACTAATCCTTCATTTTTCAGGAAAGATAGTATTTGTTTGTATTTGAGTAGTTTTAATAGCCTGTTTTCTGCCTGTAGAATTTGAGGGTAGAAATGCCTGTTCTCATCCTCTGACCCTTTCAGTCCAAGCCAGTGGTGTTTCTGTGGGTGTGAAATTCTCAAGAAGTTTTTGGGTACCCTGTATATCATGAGGAGTCACTACAGTAGAGGTTCATCCACAGATCTTCTCTATATAACCCCATCTCTATTTTTGGCTTCTGCTGAGACCTGAAAGATCTATGTCATACTCTTAATCTCTTCAGAGGGCCTTTTGTGTGACTGAATATTCTGACCTTTTGATCTTTCTGAGGTATTAGCAGAAGATAGAACAGCCACACTAGTGGCTTTTTCTCTAAAAAAGGTTTCCAGAAAGTGACTCTATTTTAGCATCTTTTGCCATCCAGATAGCCTGAGAATTTCCTAGATTATTAAGTCCTTGTTCCATTTTGTTTAACAGTTCTTCCCTCAATTGTGTGTTCCTCTTATATTTTCCTCACATTTTACTGTAATCAGCGAGAAGAAATCAGACCACATCTTCAAAACTTTGCTTAGAAATATCTTCAGCTAATGTCTAATTTAATTGTTATACAAGTTCTGCCTTCCATACTTTCCCCTTAAGATCAGGAACAAAGCGATGTCTGCTCTTGCCAATTCTATTCAGCATTACAGTGGAGGTTCTAGACAGGGAAATTAGCCAAGAAAATAAAACATATCCAGATTAGAAAGGAAGAAGTAAAACTATACACTCCGATGACACGGTCTTTTACATAGTTAATCATAGGGGACCCATTGAAATACTATTTAAACTAATAAATGAATTCAGAGAGGTTGCAGGATACAAGATCAGTAAACACATATCAGGTCTATTTCTGTGCACTAGCAATGAACAATCTAAAAAGAAATTAAAACTATTCCATTTACAATAGCATTAAAATGAATAAAATACTTAGGAATGAATTTAACAAAAGAAATGCAAAGCACACTCTTAAAACTACAAAACAGGGAATTTCCTGGCAGCCCAGTCATTAGGACTCTATGCTTCCACTTCAAGGGGGCACAGGTTTGATCCCTGGTTGGGGAACTAAGATCCTGCATGCCACGTGGGGTGGCCAAAATATAAATAAATAAATAAAATAAAAAGAAAAGTCATTAAAAAAATACAAAACATTGTTTAAAGAATTAAGACCCTAAATAAATGAAAAACATCCCATGTGCCTGCATCAGAAAACTTAATATTGTTAGATGGCAGTACTCCCCAAGTTGATGTATAGATTCAGTGGAACCCCTGTCAATATTCTAGCAGGCTTCTTTGCAGAAATTGACAAACCGATCCTAAAATTCATGTGGAATTGCAAGTGACCTAGACAAAACAAAGTTGGAGAACCCACACGTTCCAATTTTAAAACTTATTACAAAGTTATAGTAATCAAGACAGCATGATATTGGCATAAGGATACACATTTAAGTCAGTAAATAGAATTAAGTGTCCAGAAATACACCTTTACCTTTACAGTAAGTTGGTTTCAACAAGGGTGCTAGAACAATTAAGTAGGGGAAAGAATAGTCTTTTCAACAAACGGTGCTGGGACTAGTGTACATCTACATGCAGAAGAATGAAATTGGACTGTTACCTCATACCATACACAAAAATGAACTCAAAATTGATCAAAGACTAAAATATAAGAACTAAAACTACAGAATGCTTAGAAGGAAACACTAAAGACAACCCACAGAATGGGAGTAAATATTTGCAAATCATATATCTGATAATGGACTTGTGTCTACAATATGTAAAGAATTCTTAGAACTCAATTATAAAAGGATAACCCAGTGTTTTTAATGGACAAAGGATTTTAATAGACATTGTTCCATTTAATCATATAAAAATAGCTCATAAGCACATGAAAACATGTTCAGTTATGGAAATGAGATACCACAAAACCACAAGATACCACTTCACACCCACTAAAATGGCTAAAATTTAAAAAAACAGTTACAAGTGTTGAAAATATAGGGACACTCATATACTTCTTATGGAAATGTAAAATGGTGCAGCCACTTTGGGAAAACAGTCTGGCAGTTCCTCAAATGATTAAACATAGTTACCATGTGACCCAGCAGTTCTACTCCAGAAATGAAAACATGTTCATACTGGGATAAATTTTCTAAATGAATGTTCATAGCAGCATTATTCATAATAGCCAAACAGCAAAGTGTCCATCAATGATGATTAGATAAATAAAATGTGGTATAGCCATATAATGGAGTATTATTCAACCATAGAAAGAGGTGCTAATAACTGCTCCAACATGGATGAACCTTGAAAACATCACACTAAGTGAAAGAAACCAGTCACAGATACTGCATGTTGTATGATTCAATCATATAAAATATCCAGAATAGGCAAGTCCACAGAGAGAGAAAGTAGATTAGTGGTTGTTGCTTAGGTCTGAGGTGATAGGCAGAAACTAGGGAGTGATTGCTAATGAGTATGGGGGTTTCTTTTTGGGTATGAAAATATTCTAAATTTCCATGGTGATGGTTTTACACTTCATTTAGTATACTAAAAACCCATTGAATTGTACAGTGTAAATGAATGAGTTGTGTGGTATTGTGAATTATGTTTCAGAAACCTGTTATAAAAAATAAAATTGGTGTGCGTGAGGAAGAGACTGGAAGGGAATGATTTCTGAGATTGTTCTCCTGAGTGAAACATTTCTGTATTTCTGACCAAGGAAAAGCCACTTTCCTTCTCGAGGCAGAAATCTAGATAGACCCCTGTGGAAAGATTTCTAATGTCAGAGAGGCATAGCCCTTAAGAAGCAATGGTCTGAGACAAGAACTTAATTGCATTTAACTTCTGTCCTCAGCATTTTAATTTGGAGACTTAAGTGTCATTTAACTTATATATATTGTGTTCTTTTGTAGATGAGGAAGATAAGGACAGTTTACAGGAACTAGCTACAGAACAGAAATGCTTTGTAGAACACATTCTTTGTACGAAGCCGTTGCCATGCAGGTAAGGACTTTCTCTCCCTTCTAAACAGATAACAATTGTTTGTTTCAGTAATTCAGATACAGATGTTTATAACACTCACATGCAGACATGATACTTCACCCCAAGAGTATCTCTGTTCATCAAAAGCTCTCCTCTGCCCACGACCATGCCACATTTTCTGTCCTCTGTCTGGGTGGTATTTCCCCAGTCGTAACTCTAGTCAGTCTTCACTTGCTCATTCTTTTTCTGATCTTAATGTCAGTTCATAGAGGGTTCCCTTGGTTTCCCAGAACCCCTTCGGGAATGGGGTTATTATTTTTTCTTTGTAGCACATATTTAAATTGATTTTTTTGTTTGTTTAATGTCTGTCACCACTCCTAAAATATTTGTTTCATGAAGGCAGAGACCTTGTCTGTAATGTTTCATACTTTATACCGTCACTTCATGTCTGTACACTCAGTGTCTGACGTGGTGCCTAGTAGGTACTCACTAAATATTTGATGAATAGAATAAAGGGAAATATGTAGAATGACTCCTAGGTTTCTACCCGGGATAAAAGTAGATGTGATACCCTTCAGAAAAATGGGACATAGGAGGAAGAGTGGATTTGGGGAGACTCAGGATGGGTTAATGGGGCACTTGGAGTCTTCTGTTCCACAGGCCATCCAAGTGGAGGACTCCCATAGGCAGTTGGACACAGAGGTCAAGCTGGGAGTGGTCTGGGCTGCGACATTATGGATATGGGAATTGTCAGCATTGGAGCCAGGACTCTGGTGAAGTTTCCCCAGGAAAGAGCCTAGAGTGAGTAGAGGAGACCTGAGCAGAGAGTCTTGAGCAACACCTTCTTACAAGCAGTGAGTGGAGGATCTTCTTATAAGCAGTGAGTGGAGGATGAGGACCCAGCCCAGGAAAGAAACTTGAGTTAAAGGCTGCCAGAGAGACTGAAGGATGCCAGGGAGGAGGTTGTTTCAAAGAGGAGGCAGTGGAGGCAAATGCTAACAACTATGAAAGAGGAAATTGACAGTAACACAATAATAGTGGGGGACTTTAACACCCCACTCACACCAATGGAAAGATCATCCAGACAGAAAATTAATAAGGAAACACAAGCTTTAAATGACACAGTAAACCAGCTTGATGTAATAGATATCTATAGGACATTACATCCAAAAACAGCAGATTACATGTTCTTCTCAAGTGCACATGGAACATTCTCCAGGATAGATCACATCTTGGGTCACAAATCAAGCCTTGGTAAATTTAAGAAAATTGAAATCGTATCAAGCATCTTTTCTGACCACAATGCTATGAGATTAGAAATCAATTACAGGAAAAAAACTGTAAAAACCACAAACACATGGAGGCTAAACAATACGCTACTAAATAACCAAGAGATCACTGAAAAAATCAAAGAGGAAATCAAAAAGTATCCAGAGATAAATGACAATGAAAACACAACAACCCAAAACCTATGGGATGCAGCAAAGGCAGTTCTAAGAGGGAAGTTTATAGCAATACAGTCCTACCTCAAGAAACAAGAAAAATCCCAAATAAACAATCTAACCTTACACCTAAAGAAACTAGAGAAAGAAGAGCAAACAAAACCCAAAGTTAGTAGACAGAGAGAAATCATAAAGATCAGAGCAGAAATAAATGAAATAGAAACAAAGAAAACAATAGCAAAAATCAATAAAACTAAAAGCTGGTTCTTTGAGAAGATAAATAAAATTGATAAACCTCTAGCAAAACTCATCAAGAAAAAGAGGGAGAGAACTCAAATCAATAAAATTAGAAATGAATTGAGAAGTTACAATGGACACCACAGAAAAAACACCATAAGAGATTACTACAAGCAACTATATGCCAATAAAATGGACAACCTGGAGGAAATGGACAGATTCTTAGGTATAACCTTCCAAGACTGAATCGGGAAGACAGAAAATATGAACAGACCAATCACAAGTAATGAAATTGAAACTGTGATTAAAAATCCTCCAACAAACAAAAGTCCAGGACCAGATGGCTTCGCAGGTGAATTTTTTCGAACATTTAGAGAAGAGCTAACACCCATCCTTCTCAAACTCTTCTAAAAAATTGCAGAGGAAAGAACACTCCCAAACTCATTCTGTGAGGCCACCATCACCCTGCTACCAAAACCAAAGATACTACAAAAAAAGAAAATTACAGACCAATATCACTGATGAATTTAGATGCAAAAATCCTCAACAAAATACTAGCCAACAGGATCCAACAACACATTAAAAGGATCATACACCATGATCAAGTGGGGTTTATCCCTGGAATGCAAGGATTCTTCAATATACGCAAATCAATCAATGTGATACACCATATTAACAAATTGAAGGATAAAAACCACATGATCATCTCAATAGATGCAGAAAAAGCTTTCGACAAAATTCAACACCCATTTATGATAAAAACTCTCCAGAAGGTGGGCATGGAGGGAAACTACCTCAACATAATAAAGACCATATACAACAAACCCACAGCAAACATCATTCTCAGTGGTGAAAAACTGAAAGCATTCCTTCTAAGATCAGGAACAAGACAAGGATGTCCACTCTTGCCACTACAATACAACATAGTTTTGGAAGTCCTTGCCATAGCAATCAGAGATGAAAAAGAAATCAAAGGAATCCAAATTGGAAAAGAAGTAAAACTGTCACTGTTCACGGATGACATGATACTGTACATAGAAAATCCTAAAGATGCCACTAGAAAACTACTTGAGCTAATCAGTGAATTTGGTAGTTGCAGGATACAAAATTAACACACAGAAGTCTCTTGCATTTCTGTATGCTAACAATGAAAGATCAGAAAGAGAAATTAAGGAAACAATCCCATTCACCCTTGCAACAAAAAGAATAAAATACTTAGGAATAAACCTAACCAAGGAGGTAAAAGACCTGTACTCAGAAAACTATAAGACCCTAATGAAAGAAATCAAAGATGACACAAACAGATGGAGAGATATGCCATGTTCTTGGATTGGAAGAATCAACATTGTGAAAATGACTATACTACCCAAAGCAATTTACAAATTCAGTGCAATCCCCATCAAATTACCAATGGCATTTTTCACAGAACTGGAACAAGAAATTTTACAATTTGTGTGGAAGCGCAAAAGACCCCAAATAGCCAAAGCAATCTTGAGAAGGAAAGATGGAGTTGGTGGAATCTGGCTTCCTGACTTCAAACTATACTACAAGGCCACAGTGATCAAGACAGTATGGTACTCATATGACCCAGCAATCCCACTACTGGGCATATACCCAGAGAACACCATCATTCAAAAAGACACATGCACTCCAATGTTCATTGCAGCACTATTTACAATAGCCAGGACATGGAAGCAACCTAAATGTCCATCAACAGATGAATGGATAAAGAAGATGTGGTACATACATACAATGGAATATTACTCAGCTGTAAAAAGCAAGGAAACTGGGACATTTTTAGAGACACGGATGGACCTAGAGACTGTCATACAGAGTGAAGTGAGTCCAAAAGAGAAAAACAAATATTGTATATTAACACATATATGTGGACTATAGGAAAATGGTACAAATCAACCGGTTTGCAAGGCAGAAATAGAGACACAGATGTAGAGAACAAACATATGGACACCAAGTGGGGAAAGCAGGGAGGGTTGGGGGGGGAATGAATTGGGAGACTGGGATACCAAATTGTACACCCTAAATATACACAGTTTAATTGTAAAAACAAAAAATAAAAAGATAAAAAAAATAAAAAAGATAGTATGGTACTGGCACAAAAACAGAAATACAGATCAATGGAAGAGGATAGAAAGCCTGGAGATAAACTATGGTCAACTAATCTATGACAAAGGAGGCAAGGATATACAATGGAGACAAGGCACCCTCTTCAATAAGTGGTGCTGGAAAAACTGGACAGCTACATCTAAAAGAATAAAATTAGAACACTCCCTAACCACATAGACAAAAATAAACTCCAGATGGATTAAAGACCTAAATGTAAGGCCAGACACTATAAAACTCCTAGAGGAAAACATAGGAAGAACACTCTTTGACATAAATCACAGCAAGATCTTTTTTGATCCACCCCCTAGAGTAATGGATACAAAAATAAGTGGGACTAATGAAACTTCAAATCTTCTGCACAGCAAAGGAAACTATAAGCAAGACAAAAAGACAGCCCTCAGAATGGGAGAAAATATTTTAAATGAATCAACAGACAAAGGATTAATCTCCAAAAAATATATAAACAGTTCATGCAGCTCAATATCAAGAAAACAAACAACCCAATCAAAAAATAGGCAGAAGACCTAAATAGGCATTTCTCCAAAGAAGATATACGGATAGCCAAGAGGCACATGAAAAGCTGCTCAACATCACTCATTATTAGAGAAATGCAAATCAAAACTACAATGAGCTATCACCTTACACCGGTTAGAATGGGCATTAGTAGAAAATCTGCAAACAGTAAGTGCTGGAGAGAGTGTGGAGAAAAGGGCACGCTCTTGCACTGTTGGTGGGAATGTAAAGTGATACAGCCACTATGGAGAACAGTGTGGAGGTTCCTTACAAAACTAAAAATAGAATTACCATATGACCCAGCAATCCCACTGCTGGGCATATACCCAGAGAACACCATCATTCAAAAAGACACATGCACTCCAGTGTTCACTGCAGCACTATTTACCATAGCCAGGACATGGAAGCAACCTAAATGTCCATCAACAGATGAATGGATAAAAAAGATGTGGTACATATATACAATGGAATATTACTCAGCTGTAAAAAGCAAGGAAACTGGGACATTTTTAGAGACATGGATGGACCTAGAGACTGTCATACAGAGTGAAGTGAGTCAGAAAGAGAAAAACAAATATCATATATTAACACATATGCAGAACATAGAAAAATGGTGCAAATCAACTGGTTTGCAAGGCAGAAATAGAGACACAGATGTAGAGAACAAACATATGGAGACCAAGTGGGGAAAGCGGGGAGGGTTGGGGGGAATGAACTAGGAGACTGGGATTGCCATATATACATTACTAATAAGAAAAAAATATCACATTGTACACTTTAAATATATACAGTTTATTGTATGTCAACTGTATCTCCATAAAAGTTCTTAAAGAAAAGGGGGGGGGGGAGTGGGCAGCAGCATCAAACAAGTACAGCAAAGCAGTGAAGAGCAGTAAGTGGCCAGATTTGGCAACATGGAGGTTCACTGAGAACCACAGAGAAGGGCTTTTGCAGGTGGGGGAGGATAGCATAGGTGAAAAGTGAATGGGGAAAATAGATAATAAAATCTCATTTATCATATATATTTCAAAAACAGGTAAAACTAAACAGTGTTGCTTAGGAATGAATACATACATAGATAGGAAAGCTGTAGAGCAAAACAAGAACATGAACATAATAAAAACTCTGCAGCAGGTTGCAGGTTGTGATGGGGAGGGTCATACAGGAGGTCGTAGGCCCCTGCAGTGTTCTCATTCTTGGCCTGGTTAGTGGTTACAGAGTGTATATATGCACTCTCCTATATGTAGATTTCTCACTAAAAATACAAAGTAAAAAAGTTTTTAACCTCCCAGACTCTCACCACCACTCCCCTCCCTCTGCAACAAAGGTGATTGAAAGATGTGGAAGGAGAAATGGTACTGCAGGCTGCTGTTGAAAGACTGCTGGCTCTAAAGGGAAAGGGAGAGGGAATAGCTTAAGGAGAGCTTGAAATTATAGTGGAGAGTGTTTTGAACAGAAGAGATGTGAGCTTGTTTATCAGCTGAGGGTAAACAGACAGTAAGGAGATTTTGTGGTGGCAGATCTTAGAAGAGGTGAGAGGAGATGGCATCGAAAGTGAGCCGTGGGGGTGGGATGAGCATGGGGGCAGGAGAAGAGCGTGTTGGCAGGAAAGAGCTCCTGTCTGAGGTCCCCCGTGGTCAGTTTCCTCAGTGAAGTAGAACCAAGACTGAGAGGGAGCAGCGAGCTGTGCACAGTAAATTAAGTCCTGTGACAGATGTTGGCCTGCGTTGAGTTTTTAAGGTGAGAAAGACACTATTCAGTCAGCAGTTTCTGAGCACTTCATCTGGGTTGGGCGCTAGGCTAGGCATGCCAGGGTAGCTGGGGCTTACATGCGAGCTGGGGAGAAAGACACGTAAAGAATTGGCTTCGTCGTATCATGGTAACTGCTGAGATTACAGCAAGCACTGTGAGGCCGTGGGTTCCCCAGTGACCGGTAAGTCAGATGGCCTCAGGCTGCTGAGTGACAGCTTGATTCAGACCCATCAGAGATGTAAGTAATACGGTTTTCCAAGTCCCCACCTCTGAGGTTACTGCACTGACAGCATGTCCCAGGCAACTCTTAGCCCAGGCCTGAGGCAGCCACAGACCTCAGCCATGTCGTTGCTTTTGGATCCGCTGCGCTTCCTGCTTTGTAGTTTAACTGTGGCTGTGTGGTTTTCAGGCAGCCAGCTCCAATTCGAGGATTCTGGATCGTCCCTGACATCCTGGGGCCTACGATGATCTGCGTCACCAGTACCTATGAATGCCTCATAAGGCCTTTACTGTAAGTGCCATTTTGTATTCCCACAGCTCTCTTTAATTCTGCAAAATCTAAGCTGGGAAGATGCCCTTAGTAACTGGACTGAAGACACATGGTTTATGCTTTGGCTTCTGACTTAAGGGTTGGAGGGGTGATTATTTCTGTTGCTCCTGCCATCTCTGGAAGGATTTATTTTAGGCATAATTTCTGGCATCTCCTTTGGCTAGCAGAGAGTCAAGAGCTTGTATTTCCAAGTGTGGTTCTAAAGAATACTAAAACACTGAACTCCATCATTAATATGAGTTAATGATTTTTTTTTTTAAACCATGCCACTCGGCATGTGGGATCTTAGTTCCCCAACCAGGGATCAAACCTGTGCCCCCTGCAGTGGAAGTGTGGAGTCTTAACCACAGAACCACCAGGGAAGTCCCTAGATTTAATAATGTTAAATTTTACCTATGTGCCGGGCTCAGAAGTAAGCCATATACCTGCATGGCCTCCTGGAATCACAGCACCCCTACCCTGTAAGGACAGCACTGTTATCCCCATTTTGTAGACGAGGGAACAGGGATGTAGAGGCTAAGTGGACGCCAGTCATAGGGAACACTGAACTGGGTTGCAGAGTACAGCGCTTTCTGACTTCAAAATCCAGTTTCTCCACCTCTGCCAGCCTCATAGGGACATAATAGAAGATGTAAACTCTGGAAGAAAGGTGGTATATAGCTGAACTCTTAATCCTTGTTTCCCCTTAAGGAAACCTATTAAGTTATAAGTACTGTTTTCAACAGCCCTGGAAGGTCATTCTGAGTTTTATAAATGCAGGAAGAGGAGTCTCTCACAAGCCACTGGAGTATTGAAACACTAGACCTCTCTACCCCCAGACTTTTGGTGTCATTTGAAAGCATATGCTTCTAGATATTGACATAGTTCAAAACACTGGCATCAGTTTAGTGTCCTTAGAAGAATTTCCATACTCTTTGAGAAATGATACCATTTGGAAAGGAAAATAATTCACTGTCAGTTTTTTGATATTTACTAAAAGAGACTAAAAACTGCAAGACTAAACAAAAGTAATAAAATCATTACAAAAAACTGCCTTTTTGCCTATTGCCTCAGCATGTTTTTAAAAAACCTACCTTTAGTAAAATAAGACCTAATCATATTAGGATACTTCAGAATAAAAACATAAATCCCAAAGGGAAAAAAACCTTTTAAATAGTTAAATAGTTATCTAGATACCTTCAAATCATATTTCTGCCAACTCCCTGAAATACAAGTTGTCTATAAAGTAATGTTATTAACAAACTCGCAGATTTGAACTATTGCAAAGTAAGTCACTGGCCATGCTGTTAAAGTTTGCAATCTTTCAAGCTTTCTAAAATTGCCATTGAGAGTATTTGTAAACACTTTATAGTTTCTTATAACCTCAGAATTCTGGATAAATGTGACTTAAGTTTTCCTATACTTATAGCAAGTTAACTCCATGGTAAATTTATTTTGCAGAAGCACGGTCCATCCAGCGTCTCCTCCTCTGCTTTGTACCCGAGAGGATGTTGAAGTGGCAGAGTCTCCCCTCCGTATTCTGGCTGAAACCCCCGATTCCTTTGAAAAACATATTAGAAGCATTTTGCAACGTAATGTTGCAAATCCAGCATTTTTGAAGTATGGGATTTAGGGGATGTCGGTTTTAAAAACTGGCTTCTTTCTCTGCTTTTGGTCTTTTGTGTGTGTGTGTAATTTTTATTGTTTTACTTATTGGCTGCTTTGTATCTTCATTGCTGCGCTTTCTGTAGTTGCAGAGTGGGGGCTACTCTTCATTGCAGTGCATAGGTTCTTATTGCAGTGGCTTCTCTTGTTGCAGAGCACAAGCTCTAGGCGCACAGGCTTCAGTGGTTGTGGTTCACAGGCTCTAGAGCACAGGCTCAGTAGTTGTGGCGCATGGGCTTAGCTGCTCCACGGCATGTGGGATCTTCCCGGAGCAGGGATTGAACCCATGTGCCCTGCATTGGCAGGTGGATTCTTAACCACTGCACCATCAGGGAAGCCCCTTTCTCTGCTTTTGTAATTACTCTTCAGTCTCTCTGTCCTCAGCTGTTTCTTTTCGTATACTTTTTACTATGTTGGAGTTGGAAGAAACACAGGGCATATTTAATCAGCTAGTGAGAACAGAGGGAGAGAATAGATAGGCATTTGAGAAGGATAAACAGGAATTGTAAAAAGTAGTTATGACATGAGTTGTCTTTCAGTTGTTTTACTTGGCTAAGGAAATGTAATGATACAAACTTTTTTTTTTAAAGATCATCTGAAAAAGATATGGCTCCTCCTCCTGAAGAATGTCTTCAGCTCATCAGCAGAGCCACCCAGGTGTTCAGAGAACAGTACATTCTTAAACAGGATCTGGCAAAGGAGGAGATACAGCGGAGGTAGGATGGCCTCTGTTCATATACCAGTCAGTCCCTGGCTGGTAGCTGACACTGTAAAATGGCCTAGACCTGGCTTCTGATTAAATTTCTTTTTGTTCTTGAAGGGTCAAATTGTTATGTGACCAAAAAAAGAAACAACTAGAAGATCTCAGTTATTGTCGAGAGGAGAGGTAAGTGCCAAGACTAGGGAGAAAAAAAAATAGTTCAGCTAGACTGGAACTGAGTCTTACCCTAAAATACTGAACCATATTTGTTGGCTTCACCATCAAGGTGCACCCCTAGAGATTCTTGGTTTTTATGCCACTAGGAAAAGTCTGCGGGAAATGGCTGAGCGCTTAGCTGACAAATATGAGGAAGCCAAGGAAAAACAAGAAGATATCATGAACAGGTCAGTGGGCTGTATAACTGTGTAACATTCAGTTCCCCACTCAGGTACTACTAGTGCTATTATTAAGTTCTCGGGTGCTAAGTACTCCCTCTGAGGTGTATTCTGCACAAGACAGTACAGTGATGCTTTCCCCTAACCATCCTGTGGAGGCCTCCTTCACAGACACCAGATTCCTAAATTAGGAGCTTTAGTTAGGATTGTGTTCCTCCTAAAGAGCCGAGATCTAAAGCTGAGATGTGTGCTTACCTCTTATACAGGATGAAAAAAGTACTTCACAGTTTTCATTCTCAGCTCCCAGTTCTCTCTGACAGTGAGAGAGACATGAAGAAAGAATTACAGCTGATACCTGATCAGCTTCGGCATTTGGGCAATGCCATCAAACAGGTAGGAATGGATACAAGCTAGCTACCTCTGTACCTTTTAGTGTTCCTTCTACAGAAAATAATTTTATAAAATGTAAAAAGAACAGACTAAAATAGATACTATGAAAATGTGTAGCAAACCATAGCTAAAGTGTCTCTGTTCTGTTTGATACCTAAGGTTACTATGAAAAAAGACTATCAGCAACGGAAGCTGGAAAAGGTACTAAGTCCTCAAAAGCCCACCATTACTCTCAGTGCCTACCAGCGAAAATGCATTCAGTCCATCCTGAAGGAGGAGTAAGTAATACTACCAATCAGCTATTGTTGCCAGGTAGTTTTTCCTTTGCAAAATGCCAGAAACAACCTTTCTTTGCCCAGATAAGATCACTTAACATTTGCATGTCAAGTAATTACCGGGACAGGAGGCATATGACATGACGGTGAGAGATGAGGACTTAAGAGCTGAGTATGGTGGGGGGGGGGGGGGGGGGGTGTCAAGGGTTTCTTTCTTTATAATTGTGTGGTCAAGGTATTCCCCAGTGAATACATTCAAAAAATATGTCCAGCAGTTGCGCTACTGTACTTGCTGCCGCTGGCCTTAAATGAATTACTGTCACTATCCACCCGAAACCTGAAGCCGTTAATTTTAGCAAAGCACTTCTAAGATACTTCAATATTACTAAATTCTTAAGAATCAATATTAATGGCTTATTCATTTGTTGTATTCCCCAAAGTGAGTAACTTTATGATTTTACAGGGGTGAGCACATAAGAGAAATGGTGAAGCAAATTAACGACATCCGAAATCATGTGAACTTCTGACACCACCAGGAACAGATTAGCACCTGAAGTTAACACAGGTGAAGGCTTGAACTCATTGTAAAACGAACAGGTAGCATTATCTAATTTATAAAGAGGCATTTTAAAGGATGAATTTTGGTGTGGTTGTACATCACTTTTTATACTTTGCTTTATAATTATTGAATAAATGCTTTTATTTAAAAAATTGGAATGTAGTTATATACAAGATCAAGTCTATGATTGTATTCAGCAAGGGCCTAGGATTTAAAAAAAATAAGCCCGAGACTTTCAGCTGCACACTGCCTGACCTCCATGAACCCTACTGAGTTTTCTCCATATTTGAGCAAGAATAAAAGCTGCATTTTACAGTAGCAGCACCAGAAATATGACTCTGAAGAGGGACAGAACCCTAGAACTCAAAAGAAAAGGCCACACAGTATACTAGGCAGTAGCTTTTTTAATTTGAACACTTTCTTCTCAAGGACACGCCTTCAGTACAGTTAACAGATGGTTATACCTGAAACCTGCTCAGAGCAGAATTCAGGATCCACAATTGCACGGCCACTGCTGGCTCACTTCCTTGACAGGCAGTATTACCTTTCAGAGCTGAATTGGGCTGTGCTCTGGGTCCCGATACATGTCACTGAGTGGGTATGAGGTACACGTGTAGGATCTCAAATGGAGAAACAAATAGCTTGGTATACAGCAGATGATTTTGTCTTTTAGCTTTAGGTAATATTTTTATATCTGCCAATGAGTTCTGAAAGGTAATACCGTACCTACCTAGAAATGGCTGAGTGACTGTCAATTAAAAGCCACATGGTAAGGTAGGTTACAGGTAAGAGGTAAATCAGGTTAGACATGCGTGAGAACACGTGTACACAGACTACAAGCACAGGAACACTTGTGAAACCCAGCTGACCTTTTCTTTTGTCTTCAAGGGCTAAACACTACCTTCTAAATCAGTTTCCCATTTATAAAGAAAACCCAGTTTAAAGAAGTGTTTCATACTAGAAATAGAGATTGTTAACAAAACAGTGTGGGTTTTTCTAGCATATTTTTCTCAAAAAAGTGGGTTCCAGCAATTCGCATCTGCCACTGTAGAGACTGCTAATGGTTTCTTAATCATGATTTTTATTGGCCCAGTACCATCTTATGGAGAAAAACACCTGCAAGGTGCCCAGTCTTACCCAAGCAGTTCCCTGGGAGCTGCAGTTCAGTTCATCCAAGAAGATTATGAATTATCCATCTTGATTTACGGTGCCAGTTTTAATAATCTGAAACGAATTAGCTTGGAATTTATCCCAAGAGACTAGTCTTACACTTATATAATTTAAAGTGATTGCATTTTTGGAATAAAATTTAACTCAATGAGGATATGTTCCCTTTAAAGGAAACCGAGTAGCACTTTATACAAAAGGAGTTTAAACCAATTAAAATTTCATGCATGCACGCCTACAGCACTATTTCCATAATTACTTTCAAAATTTATAATCATGAGTGTAAGACTACAGCAATAGCCCAAGGAATGAGGCATGTAGGCCTTATCTTGTCCTATGGAAGACAGAAATAAAGATCTTTAGGGCTGGCCATTATGACTTCATTTATAACAAAGAGAATTCAAGTTGTAGCTTTATGTGAGCCAAACAATGTACTTAGTAATCCACCTAATTTCTGTATGGTTCCTTCAAGTACTCTGCCGTTAAACAACACCAATCACAAAAATTTTAAAACAACAGTTTTATGTTCAAACCATCTGTATGATGAATTAAATAGCTTAGCTTTCCACTGGCTAACAGTACTGCAGGTAAACAGTGAACACGAATCCATTCTTGTGCTTGCTGCAACACTTTGGAAGGCTATAGGACAACCTGTTCATTGAAGCTTTTATCCACACAGGAATCTAACCTCATAGAAATGACGAAGCAGACTTCCAAACTGATCAACTAACGGGGTTTTCCCCAGCTTCACCATAAGCATTATCACACTCCAGGTCTAAAATGTAAAAGAAGAATACAACACAGGTATCTGCCAAGCCTAGTTATCACCATTTTTGTATTTGACACTTTTGAAACAAAAAGTACTCAGGCCCACTGATTCAAGTCGAAAATAAAATAAGCAGCAGACTTATAAATTTATACTAGATGTTGTCAGACATAGCTTGTTTTATTAATATTTTTTCCACTGATCCAATAACTAAAAACTAAAACAGTTTTCAAAAGAGTAGACGGTGTCAGTTCAGCTTGACCATGGTACCTGTGGGTCCGCGAAACTTACCCAGGTAGCAGAAAAAGTGCTTCCAAACAGTTTCTTGTGCTTTTCCTTTAACCTCAACTTCCAATACATATAGGCCCAGTCAAGTTTTCAAATTCTCATAATTAATTCAGTTCCAATTCAATTGAATTGGGTATTTGCCACCGTCTTATGGTTCTCAGGCAAGTTTCAGTAGCATTTAAGGTCCTCCAACACAAGATAAAATGGTTAAAAAAAAAAAATACACTGAGCTAGGAAATACAGTCACTAGCCAATGGCCTGCTCTCAAACGTCATATTTTAATATAAAATATTCATACGGCATACTACACCTCTGTCTGCTAGCTGAATACTGTTACTCATGAACTCTAGACAACAGAAAAAAAAATTCTCTCTTCCAACATCTATGAACAGGAAATGTCATTTCAAACACTACTGGGATGGTGCTTTAGGGTAGGGAAATGTTGGATAAACCAGGCAAGGAAACAGCACTTTCTCCATCACCAAATCTGATCCCACACTTGCTGGAATCAAGTCTGGAGTCTGGTTAGTGTTCCCATTTGAAAGGTCTTTTTGCTGCAAATTACCCTGGCTGTTTGCTCTTCCTGTGCTGCACAGTCTTCTCCCACTAGAATTAAGCATTTCTCCAGTCTTCCTTTTTTGTGTGTGTGACTTCTTCAGTTAAGAGTTAAATAATAATTAATGTTGTTCTAAAGATGAGTTAAAAACCCAAAGTGCAGGCTAGAGTCCTGCCATGAGGGTGTCATGTCTCAGGGAGCTGGTTAATGTCTGTCAGTTTGGTATCATTCAGAATTGCCCGGATTCTCTCCAAGGAGTCTGCTTGCCGGATCCGCTCTAATTGCACCTAGAGAAATAATGCAGTGAGGTAAGTGTGGATGGCTCCTGCCTAGACCCTCTGGTTTACTTTGATTGGTTTAGCTGAAATGGAGATTAACTCACCAGAGACTAGTCACTTCACAGGAAAGAGGCAGCAAGAACAATTAAATTCAAAAAACAGTTCCCAAAAGCTGCTGTGTAACAACCCAGTATAAGGTGCTGGGACTATGGAGGTGAACACGACCTGATCCTTGACCTCCAAGCACCCATAGTTCAGTTGGGGGAAAAAACAAGCTTGTACAGAGTCATAGCACAGTGTACTAAATGTCACTATGCCAGCCTGGGGACCTAGAGAGGGTTCCACGGGGAGGACAAAGCTAAGCAGGGCCTTGGAAGAAAGGAGCAAGGGGGCGATGAGACAGGGATGCTTCCAGAGGGAACACCATACTATGGGCAAGGAAACACGAGTAATTTTTAAAAATAAGAACATAAAATATAAAATGTAAGGCAGAGAGATAAACAAAGCATAGGGACAGAGCATAAACAAAGCCTGGTTGGGAACAGGCTATGCTAAGGACTTAAAATATATTTTACCCTTAAGGGCCAGCAAGGAGGAGGAAAAGGGAAAGTGGGACAAGTCTGAGGCATATAAATCAGGTTCCAGCTTGAATGACCAGGCAGGCATTTGGGGCTGGGGCAGGGACAGCCATGGTCTCTAATCCTCTGGCTGCTGTCAGTGGTTGAGTCAGGGATAAGCAAATTCCCCTGGGTACCACGAATCCCGAAAGTGCCTCCTTGGTGCTCTGTCTAGGGGTTCCCCAAATGCCTCACCTGAAGGGTCTGAGAAAGCTTTACAAAATCTCTCTGGACTTGTTCACTGACATCTAGTTCTGTCTGCAACCTCTGAGCTTTGTTCTTCTCTTCAAACATTAGTTGTTCGACAGTAACCTAAAAGATACAAGTTTTGAATGAGGATTAATGCTGGAGGGCCATAGGTCAGAATCACTCAGGAAATCTAGGCACTTGTCATTTCCTGCTACTAGAGAGGACAAGTCGGTGCCTATCATATTCCTGTATCCTGTTAGTCTCCATTTATCTCTGTCTTTACAGGGCAAGGGTGTAAGTTTCCTAAGCTACTTGCTCTAGGTCCTAAAATGAATTGAGTATTAGAGCCAAACTGAAAACGAATGAAAGTGCTGTGCCCTACCCCTCACCCCCAGCAGCCTGGTGACAATGATTAACCATCAAAAAGCAGCGGCTATAAGATCAGTAGCCATCACAGCAACAGGGATAGAAACTTTAGGGATTTCCTCTGACAACCACAACAGTCAGGCATCTGCCAGGAAAATTCTCAATGAATATGCCTTAAGCAGCCCCAGCAGCCCCAGTCTTCCTTACAGAGAAACTCTTCAGCAGGACCCTGTGTGCAGGAGGGAGCCTTTCTCAAAACAAAGGACTATCAAATAACACACATACAACACATACACTTAACGGTCAGACTACAGCCCACTGAAACCAAACTTCCCCCACAATTAGCCCCGTGCACTTTTATTCTAACAGGACTAAGCAAAATTTAGGCAGCAAATATGGTTCAATGCAATGACACAGAACCTCCAGAGCTGGCAGTGTGCAGATCTGACCCAGCTCTAAAGAGAGAAATTCACTCCATTTTCTTTCTGCAAGTGGAGAGTCTTGCCAACATTCAGCAGGTGGCACTATTCAAAGCAGCAGGGCTTTTTTTAAAGCAGGGAAGATGTGATTCTACGTTCTTTCCACTGCTTTTTTAATGAAACTACCAACAAAAGTGTCACCTTAGCAGCAGTTTCTTTCTTTAACTGTTCTTCCAGAGTGACTTTCATCTCCTGAAGGCTCTCAAGCTGTTGAGACTTCTCTCTTAATGTGGACTCCAGCTGTGAAATTAAAAAGGAAAAAGCTGAAACACACAGAAACTCCCTCTAGGTCAAAGCACACCTTCTCTGGAGGAGCCTGGAGAAATGCACCCAAGCTCTCATCCTCCTAGGCCATGGATATGGCTATGCTTGGAATGCTCTTCTTACCCTTTGATATCTGTGGATCTTCTACTGATTCTTCAAGACCTATTCTTTCTTTTATTAAACGCTTATTAGGCACCTCCTATGTTCTAAGGCCTGGGGATGGAAAAATCAGGAGAGACAGACATGTAAGTTAACTATGGCATGTGAACATGGATGAAGAAGCACTTCATTCTGCCAGAAAAGTTGGGAAGGGCTTCCTTGAAGAGATGACATCTGACCCTTAAAAGGGGGAGAAGGTGGAGAGAGATACTCCAAAAAGAGGGAATTGAGATATAAAAAAATGAGTTAAAGTGAGGTGAATTCTTGCTACATCACAGCACAGAGTGCTGGGGCCCTGGAGGCTGAGGCCCGAGAGGCAGGAGATCCCAGCTGGGCTCAGGAATACAGGTAAAGGGATCTACTAAAGGGTTTTAAACCAGACTGGCTCACAATCAAGTTTTAAAAGATCATCTTGGTTTCAATATGAAAATGAATTGGAAGAGGATAAATTTTGGAGGCAGGGAAAGAAGTTATGCTGTGACAATAAGCCAGGTGAGCAATGGAGTCAACCAAACAGTGGGAGTGGGAAAGACGGGACACACTGGCACACGGGCGACTTCTGCCAGTGCCAGCCTGACAGCACAGAGGGGGCCGAAGCCAGATCGCAGTGGGCTGAGGAGTGACTGGGGGCCAGGCAGTGGAGATGACGCTTTCGAGAACTTTGGGTATAAAGGGAAGAAGAAAAATCAGTAGCTGGAAGGAAGTACAATCCAAAGAGAAACTTTTCCCCTCTTACCGGGAGAACTCTGAGCGTGGTTATGCGTAATGGAAAAGACCGATAGAGCGGCAGAAGTTCAAGGCCCACACTGGAAGGGGAAGATGGAGAGGATGCCAGGAAAAGATGTGAGGGTTTCAGTCAAAGCACATGTGCAGTGACAGAAGACTGGTCAGAAACAGGTCATCCTTTCCTCTGAAGAAGCAAGAAAGAGAAGGTTGGGAAGAAAAATAAGAGAACATGTAACTGAGGAGCCAAGAAGCTGAAGGTGGTCCTGCTTATGACAGGAGTACCATGTCATCATGTGCCATCGTGAGGAGGTGGGGTGAGTGGTGACTGAAACATCCACTGTGAGGAATGGAAAGGAGCAACTAAGAACAAATGAAAGGCTACTGAGCAGCATGTGACGGCAGGAGCCTGCGGTGTTCCTCATTCCAGGGGCACCGGCAGCGTGGGGCAGAGTAGAGGTGGACACCAGGATTAATCCAGGGTTGGGCGGTATCGAGTGAGGGCAGCACAAGGACGAGCATCTGGGCTTGCAGGTGTTGGTGGGAGAGAAGCTGCAGAGGCAAGCCATGTCAGATGCAGCGCAGAGGAGAGAAAGAAAAGCCAGTAGAAAAAGAAAAGTTCAAGGAACTGAAGGTCAAAATGAGGTACTCAGAAAGAAGAATCTATGGGATTAAGTGCTGGAAAGATGGTAGACTGGGTTCCCCTTAGGGTTAGAAGTGGGGCAACGTGCAGGCAGGAGTGTGGGAAGGAAGGGCAGGGTGGAGGCGAAGGTCACTGAGTCAAGGAATAATGAGGCCAGTGAGCTGAATGGGGTCATCTACTGAAAGGTGTCCTTGGTGTCTAAGAGGAGGAGACTCTAAGCCAGCGAGAAAACATCACCTCCTGTTTGTAACAGATCTGAACTTATTTCCACTGTAGCTTTCAGTATATGTCATGTCAAGACCATACCTTGCCTGTCTATCCACCACAGTGGAAGCGCCAGGCTAAGTCACATCTTAGTCTTCCTGTATCTCCTCCAGTCAACACAGAGCAGGCTCTCATTAAATGGTCTCTACCATCAACAGGCCTGTATTGCACTGTACCTTCCCCAGGAGTTCCCTGAAGTAGGGACCACGTCCTAATGAGAGTATTTTCCTTGAGTCGAGCACAGCAGGGTTCAATAAATAACTGCTGGCTGCTCACAATCCATTTGAAATTCATGAAACTCACCTGTCCTTTTTCTACTTTTATTCTTTCTAATTCAGCTTTTAGGCTAGAAATGGAAGCTAGGAGGAAAAAAGGAGACATGTTAGCATTTATTCATTATTTTACATTTAAATTTTTTCTTAAAACACCCCTTTCTACCATAAGCTCAATCTCATACAATGAAAGGAGTCAAATGTTGTACTGAATGCAGTGGGCATTCTCAAAATTATCCCCAACCAATCAGCATCATAATCAAGCTCAGGTGAAGTCAGAGTCCACACGAACGAACACCATGTCATAACCTACCTCTGCAACAAAAATCTACACCTAACTCTGGGGTGTGTGGGGGTAGATAATCCCATTAGGAGTCTGTTAACATTCCAAGTTCTGCAAGGAAATGCCACCCACCTACTCATTCTCCCCAGTGTCTGGGTTCAAGTCCTGAGATTCCTATCTATTAGTAATTGCCAGAGAGGCCACCAGAGCTCCTAAAAAGATGAGTTTTGGGTTGTTTTTTTTTTTAACTCCTAATCACTGGCTATATCAGAACATCTGGAAAAAGGGATCGAGTCCTTACTTCTTTCCTATACTTTTTTTGTTTTCTACATTCCAAGACTATGTATTACTTCTTATAACCAGAGAAAAAGAATTTTATTTAGTGCCTCCAATTCTAAACTACATCACTTTTGGGACTTCCCTGGGGGTCCAGTGATAAAGAATCCACCTTCCAATGAGGGGATGCAGGTTTGATCCCTGGTCGGGAAACTAAGATCCCACATGCCGCAAGGGCAACTAAGCCCACACACCACAACTACTGAGCTCGAGCACCTTAACCAGAGAGTCTGCATGCCACAAACTACAGAGCCCACGTGCTCTGGAACCCACACGCCACAACTACAGAGCCCATGCACGCTGGAGCCTATGCGCCACAACTAAAGAAGAGAAAAACCCACACCACAACAATCTCCACAACTAGGCAGAAGCCCATGCGTCACAACAAAGTCAGCCTGCATGCCTCAACGAAGATCCCACGTGATGCAACTAAGACCCGACGCAGCCAAATAAAAAAACTATATCATTTTTATCTTCACCTATTTCTTCCTTGCAATTTTCTATTTCTAGCTGCAGAGTTTCCTCGAGATTTTCTTTTAAACACTGTTCTGCTTGAATCTGCTCTTTCAGGAAAAGTATTTCAGCCTTCAGCTTTTCTTCCATGTGATCTGCTGCTGTCCGCACATTAACGATGTTGTCGCGGTACTTTAATACCAACTCCCGGAGTGCCTAGATTTAAGAAACAAATGGTTATTGAGTTTATAAGGATGAAAGAAAATAAAATAGCTAAAGATTATCTGCAACTAAAATTTCAGATGTTGTTTTAGATGGTTCAAAATTTAGGACTTTGAACGCCAACCCACTTTTGGCTTCCAAGGCAGATGTCATGCCATGTTAATATTCAGTACATTACAGAAATAAGATACCAACCAAAAAAATGTATATTGTGAACTACATATTTTTCCCTCAAAACTTTCATAAATGGAAAAATTAGAATTTTAAGTTACTTACAATGTGGGATTCACTATGAATAGCTTAGACACCTCCACTATTACCTGCTTACATCTGAGGGGAGTTAGTGAATGAGGACCAAAATGACTGAAACTCAGAAGCAAGTGTGGACTCCAAGAGGACAAAATGTACTTACTTATTCATTTATTCATTCAAACAAACACTTGTTGAACATCTACCACAAAAGCAAAGTACTGTTACACCAGAGACAAGTATGGCAAAGAGGGGCTTTCTAAGGTGATCAGCTGTTTTTCTGTAATAAATTGTTTAAATCTTATTTTTTCCCTAAATTGTAGTTGTCTTCTCTTAAAAATCCTCCCAAGACTTCCCTGGTGGCGCAGTGGTTAAGAATCCGCCTGCCAATGCAGCGGACACAGGTTTAATCCCTGGTCTGGGAAGATCCCACATGCCGCAGAGCAACTAAGCCCATGCGCCACAACTCCTGAGCCTGCACTCTAAAGCCCGTGCTCCGCAACCAGAGAAGCCACCGCAATGAGAAGCCTGCACACCGCAACAAAGGGTAGCCCCCGCTCCCTGAAACTAGAGAAAGCCTGCAAACAGCAATGAAGACCCAATGCAACCAAGACCCAATGCAACCAAAAATTAATTAATTTTTAAAAAATCCTCCCAATTACATCCTAAAGCAATGGCTAAAGTAAAAACTGGGATTATTAGATAACTACCAAATGCATATGAATTAAAGAACAGTAGAAAAAAAAACCTGAAAAACTGTATCAAGAAAAATTTTGTAAGCTTTATTACAGAATCAAGGTTTATAGGCTAGGCTGGTTATAACCTTCAAGGATTCTTGGAATTTAAAAAAAAAAATGTAGGTATAAAAAGTATTTATAGAACATGGAAGAGAGTAATCTTTCTTGCCAAGAGAAAAGTTTAACGGAGGTGGAAAATGGTATGCTGACAGCAAAAGTAGACAGGTCCGCAAAACTCTCCTTTATGAGATCAGTCACCAGTTCAGAAAGGAGAGAGAACTCTCCCAAGTGTCAGTAACCTGAGCTGAGATCGTAAGTTGGGGGAGGGCAGGGAAAGGAGAGGGAGAGCAAGGAGCTAATGGCAGGGTAGGCAACAGAGCCCATGTAAATGAGCAAATAAAAATAAAAAATAACAGTCATGTTGGTATCTGTATGGGAAAAAAGAATGAGGTCCAAACAGTAGGGGCTGAATCTACAGGGGAGGATTAGGAAAAACTGTTACCTACAAAACTATAAATCTCCGTAATGTCTGACTTTTAAAACTAACAATTATAATGGGGATATAAGTATAAATACAGCTGATTCACTTTGCTGTACAGCAAAAACTGGCACAGCAGTGTAAAGCAATTATATTCCAAAAAAGAGCTTAAAAAAAAAAAAAAAAACTTTAACAATTATAAATTTATTATAAAAAAAAATAAAGACCAAAAGGATCTACAAGAAATAATTTTCTATTTTTGTCTTGAGAATTGCTCTATGAAATCTCATCTTTGCCTACACTGTTTATGGCGCTTACGTGAGTTTAGCCTAAGATGATATTTTTCATGTTGAAAGGTTTTAAAACGTATGAATATAAAGCCTGGAAAAAGTTAAGGAGATAGTTATGTCTCATGAAACTTCTGGCTTTGCAGCCCTGATTCACCCAACCACAAAAGAATGGACGTGACCAAGTAGCATGAAAGTTATCAGAAGACAGAAGGAGGCTGAGTGAGCTATACTAAGTGCTATATAAAAAAAACCAACATCACAAGGAGCCAGCATGGTGACCCCCTGCAAATATTTAATTTCTGGTGCAATTAAAATTCTCAATCCAGACTGAAAAATCTCAATCTGGGATTCTCAATCTGGTCCTGCAAGAATAATACAAACCTTTGATTTGGCAAAGGACTCTTAGATATGACACTTGAAAGCATGAGCAACAGAAGAAAAAAATAAACTGGACTTTATCAAAATTAAAAACTTTTGTGCTTCAGAGGATACCATCAAGAAAATTAAAAAAACAATCCACAGGGAGGGAGAAAATATCTGTAAATCATTTACCTGATAAGGGACTTGTATCTAGAATATATAAAGAACTCTTATAACTCAAAAAAACAAATAAATAAAAAGCAAATAACCCAATATAAGAGTAAGCAAAGGATGTGAATAGACATTTCTCCAAGGAAGATATAAAAATGGCCAATAAACATATGAAAAGATGCTCAATATCATTAACCATTAGGGAAATGCAAATCAAAACTACAGTAAGATACCATTTCATACACACCAGGATGGCTATAATCACAAAGTGAGATAACAACAAGTGTTAGTATGTGGAGAAATCCTCAAATGATGAAACAGGGTTCTCTTATGACCCAGCAATTCCACTCCTAGGTTTATACCCAAGAGAAATAAAAACGTATGTCCACACCAAAGCCTATACACGCATCTTTATAGCAACATTATTCATAGTCCAAAGTGGAAACAACCGAAATGTCCATCAACAGACAAATGGATAAACAAAATATGCATATAGTGGAGTATTATTCAGTCATAAAAAGCAATGAAGTACTGACACACGCTATGACATGGATGAACCTTGAAAACAGTAAGATATATGAAAGAAGCCAGGTACAAAAGACCACAAATTGTATGATTCCATTCATAGGAAAGAAAGGACAATCTACAGACAGAGAGTAGATTACTAGTTGCTTAAGGCTTGAGGAGGATGGGCTGGATAAAAGGTAAGGGGTTTCTCTTTGAGGTGATGAAAATGTACTAAAAGTGACTGTGGTGATGGCTACACATCTGAGAATATTAAAAACCACTGAATTGTACACTTTAAATGGGTGAATTATTTGGTGTATTAATTATATCAATAAAGCCTGTTTTATTATTTTTATTTTATTATTTACTTATTTATTTTTGGCCATGTCACACAGCTTGCAGGGTCTTAGTTTCCCAACCAGGGATTGAACCCGTGCCCTCAGCAGTGGAAGCAAAGAGTCCTAACCATTGGACCACCAGGAAATCCCTTTTTTAAACTTTTTTTTTTTAACTGAAGTATACCTGGAACTTCCTAGTTGGTGTGGTGGTTAAGAATCCGCCTGCCAATGCAGGGGACATGGGTTCCATCCCTGCTCCAGGAAGATCCCACATGCCACAGAGCAACTAAGCTGTGTGCCACAACTATTGAGCCAGCACTCTAGAGCCTGTGAGCCACAACTATTGAGCCCATGTGCCGCAACTACTGAAGCCCACTCACCTAGAGCCCATGCTCCACAGCATGAGAAGCCACAGCAACGAGGAGCCTGCGCACCACAACAAAGAGTAGCCCCCGCTCTCCGCAACTAGAGAAAGCCCGTGAGCAGCAACGAAGACCCAACACAGCCAATAAATAAATAAATAAATTGAAGTATAGTTGATTTACAATATTGTGTTAATTTCTACGGTACAACAAAGTGACTCAGTTATATATACATATACATTCTTTTCCATTACAGTTTACCTCAAGATATTGAATATAATTCCCTGTGCTAAGCAGTAGGTCCTTTTCATTTATGCATTCTATACGTAATAGTTTGCATCTACTAACCCCAGACTCCCAGTCCATCCCTCCTCCACCATCCTTGGCGACCACAATTCTGTTCTCTATGTCTGTGAGTCTGTTTCCGCTTCATAAGTTTGTGTCATATTTTAGATTCCATATATAAGTATTTGTTTTTCTCTTTCTTACTTCACTGAGTATGGTAATCTCTAGCTGCATCCATGTTGCTGCAAAAGGCATTATTTTGTTCTTTTTATGGCTGAGTAGTATTCCATTGTATATTATGTATCACATCTTCCTCATCCATTCATCTGTCGACGGACATTTGGGTTGTTTCCATGTCTTGGCTATTGTGAACAGTGCTGCTATGAACATAGGGGTGCATGTATCTTTTTCAATTATAGTTTTGTCTGGATATATGCCCAGGAGTGGGATTGCTGGATCATATAGCAACTCTATTTTTATTTTTTTGAGGAACTTCCACACTATTTTCCATTGTGGCTGCACCAACTTACATTCCCACCAATAGTGTAGGAGGGTTCCCTTTTCTCCACACCCTCTCCAACATTTGTTATTTGTAGACTTTTAAAAAAAAAGGATTTGTAGCCATTTCAGAAAATACACTTGTTTACATTTTTGATCATACAGAAAATAAGTTACCTCTATAGTGTCTGGGAGAATGAAGTCTTCTGCTTGTTGTAATGACACATGCAAGCTATGCTTTCCCTGAAGACTGTCATTATCTTTCTGTAACCTCACCAGCTCTTCTGAAACCTGTTCCCGTGACTGCATCAGCACTGCCTAAAATAGAAACAGATACTAATCACAGCCAGAAAGGTAAATCCTATCTGCTGATAACTGTACCAGAGAAAAACAAAGGCCAAATGAAATAAGGGCTGAGGATGGAGGGTACATGACAAAGCTCTGTAAGACTCACATATATTTAAGGGGACAGGAAATGAAGCAAGTATTTGAGCTCATTCTCCACTGCTTCTACCAACAGCTTAAAAGTAATGAAGTTCTTCCCCGATATCCCTAGGACCAGCATCTCTAGCTCAATGGAAGAGGCTCACATATCAAATCAAGCGTGTACTCCAAGACAGCTCCTACCTCCTCACAGCATGCATTCACAGGAAGTAAGGAGAAATAAAAAGCAGTGCCTTCATCTTTCATTACATATACATACGTTCAAGCTCAGCATCACTGTGAATGGCACAAGGACCCCAAACATTAGAAGCCATCAAGAGGCTCTATGCTTAGGAAATACAGGACATTTGAGTAGCTCATTCTTAAAATGGAGCATGTTTCCACTGCTTCCACTTGCTGATATATAAAACAATTTTAAGTATTTCATATGAATTTATATCAATATAAAAGTCCAGCTAATTTGAGTATAAGATAAAATTCTGCAAAAGTATTTCTGCTAATTTTTAATACTAACCATTGAACTTAAACATATACATAAACGTAGATTACTCCACATCCAACATTTGTTTAGCAGCTACTACTCTACGCTAGGCGTTCTGCTGCCCATGGGGAATACAGGGATAAAAGACAGACTTTGCCCTAGAGAAGCTCATGGTGCAGTGGAGGGAAAGATAAGTAAACCAAAAATTACCCAACCATACTACAAGTGCCATAACAGACAATGGGTACCTAATTAGCGGAGAGGGTTCAAGAACATTTCCCATAGAAGGTGACTGCTTCCTAAAGGACAAATAGACTGCTGGTAGGCAGGCAAAGTCATACATAAGTTTTGGTTAATTCTACTGGCTCTTATTTATTTCAGACCAGAATCAGTTGTGCTTTATACTCATTTTCAACCCATTTACAACTAAATATTAGCTTCCTACTACCTTTTGGATATGAAAGGGAAAGAAGAATGTTTATATTTGTTTATTTTTGTAAAGAGAAAAAAAGAAAGATAAACCAAAAGTAAATTTAAATGGTCATGTATGGGAATGGATGGGAACAGGGTAAAAGGGATAGGGAATGGAAGTGAAACTTCTGAGTGTTTATATACTTTCATAGTTCTAACTTATGAACCATGCTGCATGTTCAGAAAACAAAAAAGTCAATCAAAAAAGAAGAAAATTCAAAAATGTAGTACATGATCAGCTCTATTTGTTTCTGTTTGTATCAAATTGATAACACAACCGCAGAGAGAAAACTCAATTCAAGTAATTTTTGAACACAGCACCCAGACTATAAATGTGGGATACATTCTAAGGGTAAA
The DNA here is from genome assembly GCF_030028045.1 of Hippopotamus amphibius kiboko. NCBI lineage: Eukaryota > Metazoa > Chordata > Mammalia > Artiodactyla > Hippopotamidae > Hippopotamus > Hippopotamus amphibius. Next base: position 9,836,055 of record NC_080202.1, on the reverse strand, counting down.
AAGAACTACAGTTGTCCCTTGGTATCCGCAGAGGATTAGTTCCAAGACACACTCCTGTACCAAAATCTGAGATACTCGAGTCACTTACAGTCAGCCTTCTGTATCCACGGATGCGGAACCTGTGGATAATGGCGGGCCGACAGAGAAATGCTGAACTTCACTTTGAAAGCTTTGCTGTTGGTAGTAATATTAATGTACTCATTCTCAAATGATTGTGTCCCCACCTTAACCGAGCAATCAAACTTAACATCACCAACAACAGAACCACACAGCAGAACAGGCCTCTTGTTATGAACTTTCCAATGAATTATTTCATCCATGTAGTATTCTTGCCAAAATGTCTAACCTGAATCTAACCATGTGGAAATAATCAGACAATGCATTCTGCAAGGCAAATGGTCTGGACTCTTCAAAAATGTTAATGTCATTAAAGCGGGGGGAAAAAAAAACCCTCAAAAATACCAAAAACAAAAAACTGGGTCACTGTTCTAGATTAAAGGAGACTAAACTGACATGACAACAAAATACAGTATGTGATCCTTGACTGTTCCTCAATCAAAAAGTAAAACTGCCACTAAAAAACAATCAAGGACTTTTGGGGGCAATGGCTACATTTTAAGATACAATAAAAGTGCTGTGATTATGTAGAACAACTTCTTTGTTCTTAGGAGATACATCCTGAAATATTTAAGAGTGTCATGATATCTACAACTTATTTCCAAATGGCTCAGAAAAAGAAACAAATACATATGTAATATAAAATACATATATAATATACATATATAAAGTTTGAAATTTTTCAAAATAAACGGGGAGATATTAAGATCCCAACCACTACCATAGTTACTCTTCTCTGAAGGGGCATAAGAAATTGAGTTTATCTTTCTCAGGATAAGAACCTTTAAAGGTAATTTCAAGAAAATGGTAAGGTATAAGAGTTCACAAGACCTCAATCTTAATTTCAACAATTCTTCAATGTCACCTGCAATATATTCATTTTAAGTGGAATCAACTTGAAATATGTTTGCAAAAGCAGATGAGTTTTAAAAGATGAGAAGGAAAAAGATGAGGGGGGCAGGGGGGTATAAGGAGGCTAAGAACTATGAAACTTTGTCAGCATTTAAGTGTCTGAGATCAATGATTATTATTTCATATTCTCTAATTGGTGAAAAGATATGAAACTCTCTCTGGTCAATGACTACAGTGAAATGTTTCTCAACAGACCAAGGCTAGTATTTAGGGATCAATTCACAGGCCATTCATATACTGACCCAATGCCAATCAAAAACAAACATCACCATACAACTCCAGGTTGGTTTGTTTTTCTGTCATCCCTGGAAGAGTTGGACAAGAGGCAACTCTGTAGGCTCATCCCACCAGGACCAATTCTGCTGTAATTTACAAAGGGCCATCAGATGCAGGGTTCCAGCTTTGAGAAAAAGGAAGAGCAAGGCAAGTGGAGCCTGACTAGTGAGGAGGAGGCCCAAAGCTGGAGAACAATCCTGCAGGGGCTCCAGGTAGCTCTTCCTTAAGAAGCTCTGTGTTCCTATTCCTCTCAAAATTGACAGCCTTCTGAAAGTTCTCCAGCACCACAGCAATTATGGTGATGTTTTATCGTAACTCCTATGAAATTACTGAGACTGTCTTTTTTTTTTTTTTTTTTCGAGACTGTCTTAAATTAGCTGCCCAGGAAAAGCACAGTGACTGCTCAAAAGCTGCACCTCCTAGGGCTTTGAGAGATTTCAGCTTTTAGCTTGTATTTAGAACTGAAAATTAAAACCTCGTCCATAGTTTATTTTGTTTAGGTTTCTCAAATCATAGAAAAGTAAATTAAGTTAAAGGTGATCATTTTTTTGGTCAAGAGGTAGGTTTTAAAAAAGAACAATGGCTTTACATAATTTTGTCCATTACTAATGTTCTACAGGCTCTGGGAACATAACAGTAACCACTTTGGCCAGGAAGATAAAGTCACATTAAAGATTATTTCAAGATAGAATATATTTAACACAATGTTTATTTAAATGTTAACTTACCATCTGTTCCTGAACATCCCTCTTTGCCTGGGAAAACCCCTGTTGTAACTCTTCAAGTAAGATCTCAGATGCTTGGGCTCTTAGGACAAGTGCAGATATCTTGAAAGGAAAAAAAATTCATACACAGAAAATATACAGTTAGGAATGTGGTGATTCTGAAACTAACTCTTCCATCTCCTGATTATTTAATATTCAGAACTGATTTTTTTATTAGTTCATGAAACTCCACTCATCCATCATTCAACAGATATGTATGCATCTACTGTATACAAAGCCTCAGCCTTTCAGATGACACAAGGCAGTACCAGAAGTCCCCAGGGGTCACACGCTGCCATACATGAACAACAGCATTACAGGGGTCTCCAGACACAGATATTAATCCATGTGACCCAGTTACAAATAAGCTTCTTAAAGGAGCTAATTAAAAATCAATAAAAAAAATCTGAAACTGTCCACAAAAAAAACCCACACAGTTTAAAGGATAAATGAATCTTCTTTGAAGTAGCTGCAATCTTCTAAGATGGTTTACTTAAGAGCAACAGACACATGACAAACTCCCTTTAAGTAGCCTATTAATGTTCCTGATAAGGGGTTTATGTGAAAGTTGATGACTCATACATAAGAGTTATAAAGTAAATCAAAGTAAATTTGTTTAGACACTTAAAAAATAATTACTGTCAGAATTTTGTTTCCAGTAGTGGCAGAACAGGTAATGTGAACCAACCTTTCTGCTGAGAATTAAGAAAACCAGACAAAAATATGAAAGATATCTACGTGAAGGCAAGAGAGAACAAGGCAAAAAAGAATCACAGAGCCAATGACCAGAATGAGGACATCTGGAGAACTGGTGCAGTATCTGGAACAGCTCTTCTCCAGAAGCATGTGCCAATTCCACAAGAAACAGATGCAACACTGACAAGCTAAGCACAGCATCCCAGGATAGGGTGGCAAAAGTTAGAGTCCAAGACCCACTACACAAAGGGATCCCTGGTAAACACTCGGCACTTTGGATTGGGTCCCCAAAGCGACACACCCTAGAGTAAGGGAAGAATTTAAAATAATCCAACCTTCACAACTTCATATAATCTTAATTCCCATAAATGAATTAAGGTGATCCAGGATTGTTAGCAAACTAGTTACCTGCCTCTCATAAGAAAAATGGCCTTGTTTCAACAATTTTCATATTTAATGTCTAGCACCCAAGTAAGAATGCACAAGAAAAGACTGATAAAAACAGAAGGAAATGATAAAAAAACAGATAACAGAAACAGATCTACAAACAGTCCAGATGTTATTAGAAACAGACTTTAAAATAACTGTATTCGATCCATTCAGAAACTTAGAACCACCAGAGAAATGGAAACAATGAAAAACAACCAAATAGAAATAATAAAAGAAAAAAATCAATTACCCACTTTAAAAGTTCAATGGATGAGTTTAACAGATTGGACCTATTTGAAGAAAAGATTAGTGATCTGAAGATGACAAAGACGAAAATGACAGGAAATACAGAAGAGAGATTAAAGAAGCCTATAGATGCAATGCAAACACCTAACATATACAAACATTTGAAGAAATAACAATCAATGGAAATAGCTTGTAGAGCTAAAAATAAACCTATGCAAAAACTCTGTAATTTCACTCCTACATATTCTCAAGAGAAATAAGTCCACATGTCCACTAAAAGATATGTACAAGAATGTTTGAAAATGTATTCATTCACAATAGCCAAAACCCAGAAACAATCCAAATATCTCTCAACTGTAGAATGGATAAATGAATTATGGTATACTCATGTTACAGAATATAAAACCTAACTACTGATACACAGAACAATATGGACAAGTCTCAAAGACATAATGACCAACAGACCAGATACAAAAGGCTACATACTATATGATTCCATTTATGTGAAGTCCAAGAATAAGCAATACTAAAACATAGTGTTAAAAAGTCAGAATACTGGCTACCTCTATGTATAGGCAAGTGGAGTATTTACTTATTAGTAAAGAACGTGCATGTATTAGAAACATTCTGTATCTTGATGCAGATGATGATATATTACCCTGGTAAAATTCTTCACATGTTAAAATTCACCAAATTGTACACCTGAGATTTATGTACTTTATATATATCTCAACAAAAACAAAATTTTAAAGAGACATATGGCTAAGAATATTCCAATTATGATGTAAGACATTAGTTCAGAGATCCAAGAAACCCTGTGAACTCCAAACAGCAGAATTACGAAGAAAAATACACCTAGGTATATAGCACAGTAAAATTGTTAAGAACAAAAGCCAAAAAGAACATCTTTAAAACAGCCAGGGTAAAAATAACATTTTACCTTCAAAGGAGCAACAATAAGACTGATAGCTGACTTCTCACAAGAAACATGGAAGCCAGAAGCAATGGAATAATAACTTCAAATTGCTGAAAGAAAATAACATAAGTACTCAGAATTCTATATCTGGCCAGAGTATCCTTCTTGAATGAAGGTGGAAAGAAAAAGATATGTCTAATAAACAAAAATATGAGAGAATGGAGACTTTTGGCTCTGTCCAAGATGGACTAAGCCCATCAAGGCCATTCTCTCCCCTGATTACAACTAAAAACTCTGGATAAAATACCAAAAGCAACTACCTGAGGACTCTAAAAAATAAGCAAAAGCAGACAGTTTCAGGAGGGAAATCAAAATGGGAAGAAACAATTCATACAGCAGTTTACTGATTCTTTGGAGTTTTTTCCTATTTTCTTGCCAGCATGAATCTGACAGCTACCCCAGTTGTGAAGCTACAACAGATGCAGCAGCACAGGATAAACAACTGTCTTTCTGATCACAGGGCCAGAACAGGGTCCCTGTGAGCTGAGGAGTGGAGTGGTATTGAGAGAAGAGAACTAGAAGCAGCTACAGCATGAACCGGCACAAGTCTCACACTCACCCCTGGGCTATATACACACATGGACACACCCAAAGGAGCACTGCAAAGGCTTTTAAAAATGAACTGATTTAGAACTACCTACTACAGAAGGCAAGACAGAACTTATGAATTGAACCTAATCAGGTTAAAAGAACGAAAGAGTCTCACAATAAAATATTCATAATCTCCAAGATCAATCTAAAAGTACTTGACATAGAATCAGGAAAATGTGGCCAATTCTCAAGAGGAAAGAAAATCAACACATGCCAACCCCATGACCTAGGTTGGAATTATCAAAGACTTTAAAGTAGCTATTGTAACTATGCTACTTAGAGTTAAGGTGAATACTTTTGACACAAATGAAAACAGTTCTCAGCAGAGAAATAAAAACTATAAAAAAGAAACAAATGAAAAATTTACCATAAATTGCAGCATAGAATTTGGCACAAAAAATAGGCAAATAGACTAATTAAATAAAACAGAGTCCTGAAACTGACCCACACATTTACATTCACTTGATAAACAAAGATGTTCTTGCAGAGCAGTGAGGAAAAGGTGATCTTTTCACTAAATGGTATAGGAACTGACTATCCATATAAAAAAAAAAAGAATAAAAATTTACCCTTATCTACAGGTTATACATAAAAGTCAGTTCTAGATGGATTTTAGATATAAATGTCATTGGTTATAAACAATGAAGCTTCTACAGAATATATGAAAAGATCTTCATAACCTCAGGGTAAGAAAACAGTCTTTTAAAAACCAGGATAAAAATCACTAATCATACAGAAAAGATCAATAAATTTGACTACATTAAAATTAAGAACTTCTGTTTATCAAAAGACACTGTTAAAATATTGAAAACATAAGCTAACAAGATTATATAAAGAACTCATCAGAAAAACAAGCAAAAAAAAAACCCAATTAAAAAATAAGCATTAGACTTGAGAATTTCACACACACACACACACACACACACACACACACACACACACACACACACAATGATATTCCAATAGCTAATAGACATGAAATACCATTATACACCCACCAAAATGGTTGTAATTAAAATAACAAAAAACGAAGTCTGTCAAGACTGTGGACGCACAGGAATTCTTCTCATACGTTGCTGGGGAGAGTATAAATTCATACAACCACTTTCTGGCACTATTATCTCCAAAAGTTGACATACATTTCGAACATTTTGACGCAGGCATTTCACTCCTAGGCATATACCCAGCAGCAACATTGCAACAAGCCCTATACAGAAATTTCTAAGTAGAATTATTCATAATATCCCAGAACTGGAAACAGCCCAAATGCTCATCAACATTAAGACAGATAAATTATGATATATTCATACAACTGTACAACTATACAACAATGAAAATAACTGCCACACACATTTGTGAGTAGGAACCTCACAACGCTGAATGCAGGAAGACAGACACAAAAGAATACAGACTATATGCTTCATTTGTTAAAATAAAAAAAGAGACAAAATGAATCTAATGGTGTCAGAAGTGAGGACTGTAGTTTCCTCTGGGGAGGAAGTAGTAAGTGGAGGGGGAAAGTGAAGGCTTCTGGGGTATTAGCTAATTTTCTATTACTGGATCTTAGTGGTTACACAGATGTTAGCTCAGATATGTTTGGTATATCTGTATAAGGTTGGGTTTTTTCCTAAGCATGCTACACTTTTTCAGAAAGTCAAAAAAGAAGATAATTAGTATCTTTCTTGTTAGCAGTTTTCTTGTGCAGCAGAAAAACCTAATAAAAATCGAAGCGGAAAAGAGAACCACAGCCTCCTGATATTTACTAACCAGTTATTTCAAAAGTTATTTTCCTTAAATCTGTGAAACCAGATAAAGACCAGTCTGAGATATTTTTATCTGAGGGAAAATAGAACTGCCAGATCTTCAGGGCAAGAAAGAAACATTACTATGTTTTCAGAACTTTCATTTAAACGACCCAGTCAATCTCCCACAGGTCACATTCTAAAACCCTCATTTACCTGGTGGCTTGAATCTTCAGTACTCTGCTTTATGAAGTCTTCCAGTTCCTGTTTGTCCTTCATTGTCTTCTCTAACTGGTCATTTGCCTGCCTTAGCATCACCTGTAGTTTTTTCACCTATGCAATTTTAAACATCAATTAGAAGGAAGTACCAGAACTTTCACAAATTAAAAAAAAAATTCCTAGCTCCAGAAAAAAATTTTAAATCTAATCTTTTTTCCTGAGAAACAGATTTGTCAATTTGGCAAAAAACTGAGATGAATTACCTCATTAGACAACTATAGTGTGCTTTACAGTTAATAAAACATTTTTCATATCCATTATCTCATTTGAAAGTATCTGCTTTTCCTCCTGGGTCTTCCAGGCTAGGGCACTGGCCTCCCTGACTCTAGTCTAGCTTCTGCCTCCAATCTACAATCCACACTAACATAATAAATATTTCTAAAACAAAGTCAAATCACATTATTTCCCTACTTAAAATCCTTAAATGCCTCCCAAAGTCTTCAGGGTAAAATTTAAATCCCTTCAGCCATCACTCCCCCCCCCCCCCCAATGATCTCATCATGGCCTTCCCTTTGTAGCTTCCTCTCCCACTATTTCCCCCTACACACACACTCTCTCTTACATACACACCACCCCATGCCTAGCCACATGAAATATTCCTACTTCCTAGAACACACATATTTTCCTAGAACACACACACATAACTGTTCCTTTGTACATCTTTCCTCTCCTTGAACACCCTTTCCCCATTTCTTTTCCTAATTAATTTTTACTCTAGCTCTAAAACAAACTTAGCTGAACTGTTACCTTCCCTAGTTAATAGCCCATAGTTAAGTTAGGTGCCTCAGCTCCTCCTCTAGTTCTATTTGTACATGTACAGGAACAAACCATACTGAACTGATGGCTTGGGTTGCAACACTGAAAGCTCCCTATGGGCAGTACTGTATTCTACCTGTATCTGAACACTCAGAACCCAGCAAAGTGCCTGCACAGATGAAGCAAGAGTAAAATGTCTACTGACACAACTATGGAATCCAAGACAGCCCATTCCTGTACCACACTATCAGAGGCCAATTACTGATATATTTGCTTCACAAACAGCTTTAGAAATTTACCTTTGAGCCATCTTAAAAAAAAAAAAAAAAAAGGATTTATGGAAGAAATTAATGCCAAAGGCATTTGAAAATATTAAACCATCATTCTAATCTGCTTTAGCTTATTTTCAAGACTAAGGTAACACTCTCCATAATAACTAAAGAAAAATTAGGAAATATAAAAAAAAAAGTTATTTTTTTCCTTACATATACTTTTGCAAGTCAACTCTCATGAAATTGTACATTATTTCCTAAATGTTATCAGGGAACCCATTATTAGGCACTGCATTTGGAAAGGTACTTGTCAATCTAAGCATACCTTATCTACCAAATCTTAATTTCTGTGACCCTGTAAACTAACTTAATTAAACAAATTCATGACAAGAAGTAGGCAATAAGCAATGAAGAGTACAAATACTGATTAATATAATATCCAATTAAGCTTTTATACAATTAGAAGCAACAGCCAACCTCTTATCTCCCTAAATCTCCACATCATAAAGCACGTTCCGTGTGTATGCATTCATGACAATAACACTTCTGGGCCTTGAGCAGAAGGAACAGGCTGGAAGGGGAGACATTCCAGCTGAGCTGACCCGTGTGCTACTGGGCAAGCTAATGAAGCAAAGACACACAAAAGCAAAAGTTCTATAGTGTGCTCCCACTGGAAATGTAACTGACAGTGCATGTACCAGATTATTGCAGCCTTAACAAGATGGATACACTTCATAAAGCAAATTGGGAGGGGTGAAAGGCAATTAATTCAGCACCTCCAATGAAAACTACCACAGCTCACCTATTTCAAACTTCCCAAAAGAAACTTACCTGGTCTCTTGTTTCAGCCTCCTGAATCTGAATTCCCTGTAACTGTTTTTCATAATTGGAACACATATCACAACGTCTACCAAGTTTATTTCCAGCATTATGTACCTGAAGGGCACCAAAATTACCTCTTATCAGACAGAACAAAATAAGTCTACATCATACTTGAGAAACACATGCAGTCTTACCTATGTTACTCAAAGTAGAAAACAGAGTAAACAATTTATTCAGGGACTTATGGCAAGAATTTACAATATAGAGTTGGATCCTAAAACATCATAAGGAAAACAAGGGACACAACTTTATCAACAAGAGGCTAAGGGCCACAAAACACCACATGTGAGGGAAACACAAGGAAAGCAAAAGGTACTACACCATGGCACTCACTATTTAAATCAACAGTACCCAACGAGAGAGCAGGTGGGGGACGGGGGAGTGCCAATTAACCATTTCACCAGCTCCAAGCACAAAGCCGGTGTGAAACACTTAAGCAGCACCTTCTCACATGTTTTGCATGAGACCAAGGAGAACAGTTTCTTTCAGGCTTAATACACTGTTCCACTTGCTAATCAACAGCTTTTTTAAAGAGAAGTACCCTGAGTAAAAGAAAGCATTGGAAGTCATAAAACCTGTATCCTAATCCAGGTTTTGCTACTAAGTCAAAGGGGAAACTTGAGCAACTCATTTGACCTTTCTGAGCCAGTTTCCTCATCTCTAAGTTGAAGAAAATCATGCCCTGATTATCTCATTATTATCAAGAAGCTCAGAGGTATGTGAAAGGGCTTTGTAATCTGTAAAGCACTATGCAAATATATATTTAAGTTTTTATCTCCTAATCTTACTTCTGAGTTTGCAAATACTATTAGGAGGAAAATTTACCTCATTAAAGGTTGCCTCTCTCCTCTCCCATATTTTCCACCCCCTCCTTAAACTCATTCTCAACATCAACAGCTGAAAAGTATTTGTACTTTAGACCACAAGGAAAGATGAAAGAGTATGACTCGTGGAATACACACAGATTACAGAAAACTGCAAGGCAAACCAAATTCGGGCTACACAAACGGCTTATGCTACTCAGGCAGATCGCTCCAGCTTGAGAGGTGTGATTTCAGGTGGAGAAGTTCACAGTCAACGCTACTTAGTTCCCTTCTGTCATCATCACCCGGAACAGCCAAAGCAGATGACAACAAGGGTCAGACGATATAGGTTAACACCAATTTGCTGGCAACAAGCGCAAGCACTGACTCCAGGGACTATCTCTTGAATGAACAATAAACCCAGAGCTACCCAGTATCCCTCAAAGTCAGCAAGAGGAAAAGTCAGGAAGATAACTCACCTCTTTCTGCAGGAGATTCCATTCCGTCTCACTGACTAAGCGGTAACCACTGGGAGACACGTAAGCACTTTCCATACCCTGTGTGACACTAGACAGGAGGGATGCCGTCTCTTCCTGTTCTGGTGTCATGGCCTTGATTGCTCTTTCCTGATCTTTGGTTAACATAAACCCACTTGGCATTTGCAGTGACCCAAGGGAGGCAGTATCAAAGTTCTCAGTCACCGAATCTGCTCCCACCAATGGTCCAAAATCTGACTCGTCCAGGTTCCCAGCAGATTTGGCTTTGTAGTTATAGCCTAAAGCTTTGGATTGCAGTGAGCCTGAGGTTCCCAAGCTGTCTGTAGACTGTGCTCTCCTGAGTCCATCTTTAAACACGTCATTGTCTGATTTACTGAAGGGATCCCCGGATGGCAACAGTAAGTCTGCATCTAAAGAATGGACTGAACCATGGGTGCTATCTAAATGTTCCTGAAATGTGAAAAAATGTTACCAAGTTAGACAATCCTGATATTTTCAAAAACTACCATATTTTATAAAGTATTCTGCCACACATTACACATGACAATCTTTAGTGTGCTGCCTTCACACTAAAGATTGTCATGTGTAAAACATTTATCGAGTGTCTTCTATATGCTGGGCACTAAACTAAGCACTCAGGATACAACTGTGAGCCATCTCTGACCGCAAGATGCTTACAGTTTCATGAAAAAAATAAACAAGTGAACCAAGTAAACAGGATATTAGAATATCATATTTAATAAAATGACATGCTACAGCTATGTACTGAAGGCTCTGGGAACATTCAGGAGAGGAATTCAGCCCAGACATAGGAATCAGAGAAGGTCTCCTGAAATTCAGTGTTGGGTATATTGAACATGAGGTGCCTGTGGTATATCCAAGTGGAGATATCCACCCAATAGAGGGCCAAAGAAGTCTTCAGATAGAGACTTGGGAGTAACCACCATATAGTAATAATTAAAACCAAGGCAGCAAATCAGAACACCTAGGATGAGTCTGTAGGATGTGAAGAAAGCAAAGGGCAAGGCCCTGAGATACATCAATTTTGTTCATTTTGGGGATGGACAGAGGAAGGAGTAGCCAGAATAGAAAGGAAATGAATATAACTGTATGCTGGAAACCAAGTTTCAAGCAAGCTGTAATCAACATGTTAAATAAGGCATGCCTCAAGTGAAAGAAGCCAGATGTAAAAGGTCACACGATGTACAATTCCACCTACATGAAATATCCAGAATAAGTAAATTCACAGGGTCAAAACCAAATTAGTGGTTGCCAGAGGCTAAAGGAAAAGGAGAGTAGAGAGTGACTCAGTGACATATGGGGTCTCCTTTGGGAGTGATGAAAATGTTCTGAAAGTAGACAGAGGTAATGGCTGCACAACATTGTAAATGTACTAAAGGCCACCGAACTGCACATTTTAAATGGTTAATTTTTTGTTATGTGAATTCCATTTCAATTTTTTAAAATTTATTTATCTGCTGCATTGGGTCTTTGTTGCTGTGTGCCGGCTTTCTCTAGTTGTGGAGGGTGGGGGCCTACTCTTCATTGCTGTGTGCGGGCCCCTCATGGCGGTGGCTTCTGTTGTGGAGCATGGGCGGCAGGTGCATGGGCCCCAGTAGCTGCAGCACGTGGATTCAGCAGTTGTGGCGCATGGGCTCAGTTGCTCTGAAGCATGTGGGATCTTCCTGGACTAGGGATCGAACCCGTGTCCCCTGCACTGGCAGGAGGATTCTTAACCACTGCACCACCAGGGAAGCCCCCAATTTTTTTTAATGTGGTGCAGCACACACCCAAAGTCAAGAAGCACACCAGTACCATTCTAGCAGTTAGTAGGAAAATTAGAAACAGGAAAAATGCAGCAAGTTTTTCTTTCTTTTCTTTTCTTTCTTTCTTTATTTTTATTTTTGGCTGTGTTGGGTCTTCGTTGCTGCGAACAGGCTTTTTTTCTCTAGTTGCAGCGAGCGGGGGCTCTTCGTTACAGCGCATAGGCTTCTCAGTGCAGTGGCTTCTCTTGTTGTAGAGCATGGACTCTAGGCCCACAGGCTTCAGTAGTTGTGGCATTTGGGCTCAGTAGATGTGGCTTGCGGCTCTAGAGCACAGGCTCAGTAGTTGTGGCGCACGGGCTTAGTTGCTCTACAGCATCTGGGATCTTCCCGGACCAGGGCTTGAACCCATGTTCCCTGCGGATTCTTAACCACTGCGCCACCAGGGAAGTCCCAACACCACCTTCTTTGGATAGAGATCAGCCTTTGCTGTGGTTGGTGGTGGTTCATTTCGCCTGCCCCGCGATCTCTTCCATTCCACCTTATTGTACAGTATCCACATTTCGTCACCTGTCACAATTTGTTTTAAAAACGGAACATTTTCATTAAAGTAGAGAACTGCAGGCAGAAATATGGTCAAGAAGCTTTTTTTTTTTTCAATTAACTTATATGGAACCCAAACATCAAAGCTAAAAACCAAGCTTGTACAGGTAATTTTCAATGCTTGATTTGGATATTTTGAGTATCTCTCACGTGGTATAACGTTGATTGTTCTCAGTTAATGTCTCAATTTGATCGCTGTAAACTTCAATCAGTCTACCCAATCATGGAGCGTCGTCCAGCAAGAAACCTCCAGCACAAAACTGCAAACCACTTTTGACATGTTCAATCAGTTACAGCATCTTCTCCACACACTGCACAAATCTTTTTTTGCATTTCAGTTGCATTTTTACCTTCCTTGAAATAGTAAAGCATAATATGCCCAAAATATTGCCTTTTTTCTTCCATCTTCAATATTAAAATGGTTACACAAAAATTCACCAATTTTGATAAGTCTTTAAATGCATGCTGAGGGACTTCCTAGGTGTCGCAGTGGGTAAGAATCCGCCTGCCAATGCAGGGGACACGGGTTCGATCCCTGCCCCAGGAAGGTACCACATGCCACGGAGCAACTAAGCCCGTGTGCCACAACTATTGAGCCTGTGCTCTAGAGCTCGTGAGCCACAACTATTGAGCCCATGTGCCGCAACTACTGAAGCCCACGCACCTAGAGCCCGTGCTCTGCAACAAGAGAGTCCACCACAAAAAGAAACCTGCGCACCACAATGAAGAGTAGCCCCGGCTCGCTGCAACTAGAGAAAGCCCGTGTGCAGCAACGAAGACCCAACACAGCCAATAAAATAAATAAATAAATAAATAAATTTATTTAAAAAAATAAATGCACACTGATATGACAGCTGTCACATACAATCTAACAAAATTGTTTCAAATGAAGTTAAAGACAACTAAGTGCTACTAGAGACACCTTACAGAGAAAAACAAACGAACCGTTTGGCCAACCCAATAGTAGATACTGAGCTAGCTATGGCAAAGGTCCCAAATAAGCACCCTAATAAAAACTGGATTGAGAACACATTCTGTTATCTTATAAAGGAACCTGATATCTAATGCTATCATATATTAATAAAATGCTACTGTGACACCAAAGAGGGAAGGGGATGGGGCAAAAAAGTTGTGAGGGCCATTTAAAAAATACCAGACAATCACGCTGATAACCAGTACTTATAAGGAACATATACTTGTAGGGGAATGTAAACTGTTCCAGTGTTTCTGGAAGATGATTCAACAATATGTTTGTTTATGCTCTTAAATACAGCAGTTCTTTTCCCAAGAACTTATATTAAGGAAGTAATCAGATAAGTCCACGACTTTTATAAAAGGAAGAATTATATATAATAGCATTGTGGCATTATTCATAATAATGAAAAATTTTTTATTAGTGAAAAATGAAACAACTTGACTGTTAGTGTGTTAATCGTGTTTATTTTCTATATTTTATGATGTTTTTGACCTTCTGAAGGCCTTGCTGGCTGGAGAAAGGCTGCCTCTTCCAACCAAGCTAATTCCTACAAATAATAAATAACTTGCCTTTGAATATGTCTTTCACAACCAAATCAACCAACTCCGAGTCGATACCTCCAACTGACTCCTTTATCTAACTCTTACACACCAAGCCAGTATCTCTCCTGCCCTAAATCACCCCAGGGCCAGGTACCAGAAAACTGAAGACAGACTCTGTGCCCCAAAGCCCACTGGAGTTATTCAAACTAGCCAGTCCTACGGTATTTACACTGCCCTGATTTTCCCTCAAAAATCCCAATGATGGCTGTGATCCACACTTTCCCCTTCCTTATGCTTCTGCTTTATGACCAACCAACTCTGGTGTTTCTCCATGTGGCTCTGCAGTGTACCATGACTTTCATTTCTAGAGGGACTGTAATATTAAACTTTTTGTTCAATGGAATTAACCTCTCTATGTCATCACTCAGTCGCCTTTATAAATTAAAACCTGGGCACAAATCAATTTGTAGGAGATTAAGGAATTATGGTTCATTTACATGCTGAAATACTGTTAGTCATTAAATATCACTCTGGGGGAAAACATTTACTGATGTGCCAAAACCTTTAAAGACAGATTTAAATTGGGGGAGGGGGAATGTATATAAAACATTATATAGAGTTACAATCTGTATTATGTTTAAAAAGTACAAATAGAACCATGTGTATGTTACCTTTGGAAATGGAAAAAGAGAAAGGAGAGAGGTACATACCAAAATGTTAGTGGTGGTATCTCTGGGTAGCAGAATTACCAGTTATTTTTATTTTGTATGACTTTCTGTACTTCCCAAATTTTCCATAATGAACATATATTACTTTTGTAGTGAGAAAAGCATATTCTAAGCATTAGGATAAAGAAGATATAGGGTCCTAAAAATTTTAAGTATCTTTAGCAATGTATCTAAGTCTCCAAAGCATTTCATATTAACTTTAAATCAACAGGCTGAAGTAAACTGTCATTGACTCTCAACACAAAACAAGTACATTCAACATTCAAACTGCAAAACATCAGATCTGAAAGTCTATAAGATATTTCAATGTCAGAAAATAATGTTATGTACAATATACAGTATAAATCTGTTAAGACAGCATTTAAAAATTTTAAGTGCTTCAGTATAAATCACAACAAATTTCCCTTTCCTGTTTTCCTGCTAAAATGTTTTTTTTTAAGTCTGAAACTTTTCCAAACATTCCTGGACACAGGACTGCATGATGCAGAAACCACAGAATATTTGGCAGTACCCAAAAATTGAGACATTCTCTTGGAAGTCTATTTAAAAAAACACAAAGCAGAATCAGGCCAAGGTTCTCAGTGTATGAGTCAAAAGAAAGAATGTACAAAAACAATTACATCATACTTTTCAATGTCCACTAGGATTTTTTAAAGTATTTTTTCAATGTCAAATAATCCATAAACATGGAAATGTGGGCCACCAGGAAGCAGATTATACATGGCTCAGTGTAAATCTGCAAAATAAAAAGAAGCATGATACCTTTGAAAATGAGAAAAGATCCTTATCCAATTTAACTGAAACTGATTCACCAGGCAGGGAAAGGAGGTAGGGGTGGGGGAGTGAGTATGAAACTCTAAACAGCAGGGACAGTATAAACAATACATATGAGCATGGACAGCTGGGAGAAAGGTCTAGCTGTGATGCAGGGGAAGTGGAGAGCATGGTAAGGCTGGAAGGGTCAATTCAACTCCAAAGGCCCTTGGATGGCAAGCTGAGGACTTTAGTTTTTACCCTTAAGTCAATTAACAGAAGCATCTCCTTCCCTGAAGTGGAAATATCAGCTTGAGTCTTGAAGGATGAATAGAAGGATTCCAGAACTCAGAAAGGCAGAGGGAGGTAAGCATCCCAGGTAAAGGAACCAAAGTGCAAGGCAGAGAGTACAGCACAACAAGATGACCAATGTGGCTAAAACAGAGTGCATATTGTGAAGGGTCTTGACTGTCTGAATGAGGAACTTGCACTTAATTATGTAGGTAACGGGAGTGAGTGGTGGTTCTGAGTAGGGGGGTAGCCTGACTATAGCTGCACCTTAAGAAAAATGAATCTGACTAATGCTGAGGGTGCAGTGCAGTCGGACAGGCTGAAGGCAGGAAATGTAATGAGGAGGCCCTTGCCACACGTGGGTGAGAGGTGATGAGGCCATTAGGAACACCACTTTACACTCTGCACCTCCAGGTCTCTCTACTCCACCCATCCTCAACACCTCAAATGTCCCCCCCACCCCATCACAATCTGCCAAACCCCAACCACTGTTCTCGGGGCTCAAGATCTAACACTTGTTAATACTCAAATAACTGCTATAGAGAATTGTTTCACTACTTCAGATAACCTCTTTTAAACAAAAGCTCAAAGTATTAGAAACATTTATTCATATCAAAAAGATTTTGAAGATATTATTTAAATTTTCTTCATATGTTTTAATTTTGGAACCACTAGAAAAAAGAACATCTAATTGTTTCACAGACCATGAGAGAAACTGCATGTTTCAAATAACATTATCTATAATACTGTAAAAACAACTGAAAATAAAATATTATCACTAATTTTCAGCTAGTAGCTACCATGCACTTCCCATATGAACAATGTAACTGACTGATGTATGAGAAGCTAAAAATGGTAACACTGTGTATATGATGATTTTAATTATAGATTCATTATACCTCCTCATTTGATAACTGGGCTGAAGATTCTTCATGAGTTAAAGCACACACTACTGGTATTTTCACTTCTTCCTCAACATCTGTTTTTTTGTGATCCTTTCTCTTACTAAGTCTTTGTTGTTCATCTTCCTCCTAAAAGTTAGGAAGAAAAAATATATATTACCCAGGTAATCTATACTTAATGATTCACATAGTTCCTTAACCACTCAAAACAAATATAAAAGCATACTATGTGAAAGGCAAAACAAAAGAAAGCAAATCACCTTCTGCAAGTGATTCGAGAAAAAAAATTTACATAGAATATTCCTTCGGGTTATTATGGAAAACAAATAGGAAAAAGTTATGGCATTACATATCCATTTGAAAGGTACAAAATTATATGAAATACAAACGAATGACTGAAGTATGTAATAATTCACTCAACAAAGATGAAAGATACCTTCAATGCTCCCCCAAAACACTCTAGCGGGAAGGGACAGATACACAATTACATTACTATACAAGTACGCACAAGGTTCTAGAGGAGAAAACAAAGATTTCACCTGAGGGAGCTAGAAAGGGGGGCCCAAAGAACGTAACACTTCAGCTGGATCTTGAAGAATCAGTAAGATGAGTCTGCCAATTGTGTGAGAGGAGACAAGCAAGGGCTCCAGGGAGAAAAGAAGTACATAAAAGGGACAGGGGCACAGAAGAGCAGGCATATGGTGAATACTGAACAATCTCATGTGACTAAAAAGAGGGCAGGCACGTGAGTAGTGAGGTACATGAAAAAGGGGGGCGGTGATCAAGTCCTTAGACTCTGGAATTAGAGATTAGTCAACCCTCACATATGCCATTAGTCCCTATCTCGTATGGAAACTTCTGTTGTGTGTTTTTCTGTTTTAAGAACCACATGAGATTAAAACTTTACATATAAAGCCTTAGCACAATGCTGGCACACAGGCCTTCAATGACCAGTTTTGGAGTTTAGACTGTTCTAATGGGAAGCAGGAAGAGCATGATTAGATCTGTACTTTAGAATCTAAATCCTCAAGTTGACTGTGTCTATACACAAGATGAATGAGTCAGAATTAAGAGACAGAAAAGAAATTTAAAAAGGAAGAATCTTCTGAAAAACAAAATCTAACCCGGGACCTCCCCGGTGGTGCAGTGGTTGAGAGCCCACCTGCCAATGCAGGGACATGCCGTGGTTCCAGCCCTGGGCCAGGAAGATCTCACATGCTGTAGAGCAACTAGGCCTGTGCACCACAACTACTGAGCCCACATGCTGCAACTACTGAAGCCTGTGAGCTTAGAGCCCGTGCTCTGCAACAAGAGAAGCCACCTCAAGGAGAAGCCCACGCACCACAATGAAGAGTAATCCCTGCTTGCTGAAACTAGAGAAAGCCCGCACGCAGCAATGAAGACCCAACGCAGCCAAAAATTGAAAATTAAAAAAAAAAATCTAACCCAAGTTATACAAGATACTTTAAAATATTTCTTACAATACCTAGAAAAGCTTCTACACAGCTATCCTTGGGACATATTTGCACACGTACACAACAGCATAAGAAATTAGCTGCAGAACTATTTGAAATGAAAAAAAAAAAAGGAATGAAAGAATGTTGCTCTTGCTCCAAGAGACGGCAAACATCTAGATGACCGCTACAAAGAGGAGGATTAAATCAATTATAGCACATTCATGCTATCAGTTAACAAGAATGAGACAGATCTCTGAAGTGAAAATATATCCAAGATGCTTATGAGAAAAATAAGCTACAGAATAAATACTTATACTATGATTCCAGTTGTATGGGGAAAAAACAAACAAAACAAACCTAAATATACACTTATAAACACACAGGAGTGGTCTGGACTACTACCTTCCAAACTGATTATTCCTGATTACAAAAGTGGTTATTTCTGGGGAACTCCCTTGGTGGCGCAGTGGTTAAGAATCCGTTTGCCAATGCAGGGGACAAGGGGTTTGATCCCTGGTCTGGGAAGATCCCACATGCCACAGAGCAGATAAGCCCATGCGCCACAACTACTGAAGCCTGCACGCCTAGAGCCCATGTTCCACAACAAAAGAAGCCACAGCAATAAGCCCACATGCTGCAACAAAGAGTTGCCCCTGCTCACCACAACTAGAGAAAGCCTGCGTGCAGCAATGAAGACCCAATACAGCCAATTAATTAATTAATTAATTTTTTAAAAGTGGCTATTTCTGGGAAGGGAGGTATGTGAGATGTCAAGGGAGATTTTCACTTTATCACTTTATATTTTCACTTTGTATTTAAAACAAAATATTTTACATGAGAATGTATTATGTATTACTCATATAATTTAAATAATTTTTTAAATAAATTTTTTTTAAGATAAGGAGAAAATAGGATCCTGGGTATGCAGCGCTCTAGACACCTTCATACCACTCAGCCTCTCCATCCCCACCCATCACCGTCTAATAAGGTTTTTAGAGCGATGTCACGAAAGAAGCGGCCTGGATTAGCACAATTCAGGAGCCCTAGGAGAACTGGACAGAACTGGAGAGAAAGATTTTCTCAGAAATACGCACTACTGCATCCTGCAGACTGAAGAGGATCATTTCTAAATCAGTTCTTTTCCCCCTCCAGACAAGGCCATTTCTAAAGCTGAAAAACAAAATCCCTTAATGCAGCTATTATGTTTTTTGAAATGACATACATCAACTTTGTTTCGGGCTTAAGTCAACCTACAATATATATAAAGTAATACAACCGTGTGTGGGGATGGGGTGGTTTATTAACAAAGCAAACAAGTCCTACAAAAGTGCTATTCACCTGATCTTTCTTCTTCAGTTCTTCAACCTGTCGGAGCTGTTCTGAAGTTAGCACAATTTCCATTCGCTGCATGTCCCTCATCAGCAAACGCTGAGATTCCAGGAACTGGTCATTGGCCTTCTGCCACGTGTGTTTCAACTGGTTGTGTTGTTGTCGCTCTTGCTCCAAGAGATGGCAAACTGTTTAAGAATCCCCCAATCAAAAACACTGAATTTTAATGGTAGGCAATTTCCTTAACAGAGGACTACTAGGCTAGATCTGGCCAAAGGTCCACCCGGTCTGGGATTCTGCCTCTGACAAGAACCCAGGGGCACCCAGCTGTAGGACAAGGCAGCTGTCCCCACACCACCTCTCTAAGCAGAGTCTCCCGAAGTGTGTTCTAGGAGAGGAATGTGTGAAAAAAAAATTTCTGCGCTCAGTAAGTTTCAGAAACCTTGGGTTAAAAACTTTTTTAAAAGATTTCTTTACTGCACGACTTTGAACTCAGGGTCTTAAGTATGTCTGTGTTCTCTTATAAGGTGATATATAATGCAATACCTCCCAAATTTATTTGACTAAAAATCCTTTCTACAGAGCCACTCACATAACAAATGTTCTACAGAACACATTTTGGGAAACATTGCTCTTAAGGCCAAACACATAGTAACCACTCATAATTGTCTTTAATACATTCTGAATAAATCTATTATCCAGACATCCTGTTTGAGCCCATTTAGTTTTGACCTCTCAGGATAAGTCAAAGCATCTTTGTAAATGCTTGTGTTATTAATATTCATCAGCACAGCCATCCTCTTTGGGAAAAAAAGAGTAGATGATATCATCTATCAGCCCATCCACCCAGTCACCCAAGCCAGACACCTGAGAGACAGCTCATACTTCTGACTTTTCCTCACCCAACTCATTCAGCTGTGACAGAGGCCTATGAATGCTACCTCCTGTGTGATACAACACACCATCTTCTGCCTCCTGCCTTAGATTTAGGACTTAGACAACTACAACAGGAGTCCTCTCGTTACCCTTCCTGCCTCTGTCTGGCCCTCTCTATTCTATCCTCCACCCTGCGGTAAAACTGAACTCTCTAGAAGGTAAAATATTACCACTTTCAAGTTTAAAACCACTCAGAGAAGTCAGACACAAAAGGCAACATACTGTATAATCCCATTTATACAGAAGTCCAAAATAGGCAAATCTAGAGACAGGAAGTAGATTAGTGGTTGCCAGAGGCTGGGAGGAAGAAGAGAATAGGGAATGACTGGTAATGGGTACAGGACTTCTTTTTGGAGTAATGAAAATGTTCTGGAGGTACACAGTAGTGACAGTGTACAACTTTGTGAATATATTAAACACCATTAAACAGGTACCTTATCTCAGTAAAACTGCTACTTAGGAAAAAAAATTTTTTAAACCCTTCAGAGGCCCCTTATTACCAATACGATACAATCCAAAATCCTTAGCATGAGGCCTCCAGGATCGGGCCCATGTCTACCTCTCCTGTCACATTCTGGCCCACTGCCTCCCACATCTTAACTTCGCTGAACTATATTTCTTACAGTTCATTACCTTGTTGCATCACATGCAAATAGCCTTGAACACCACGCTCCTCTCTGACAACCTAACAGATACCTGCCTATCTTTCAAAATTCCACTTAAAAACCTCTTTTAAGAAGCCTATCTGTGGCACTGTTGTCTCCTAATGCACTTCCTAGCACATATGACATGCAACTGCACTGTACTTGATTGCATATCTAATTTCCCCAATTTAGGCTCTAATTTACACTGCTGCTCAATTTTTAACTATCTTCTTTTCATGTAAATACTATTTTTTGGTGTGAGTGTTTCAGTAGAAATTACTCTATCCCCTTACTCATTTTAATGAAACTTCTTGGATACTCTTCCAGGTATATTAGGAAGGTTTGGTAGTCTTGCACTATTTCTGGAAGGGTTGGGACACATAGGTTAAACAGAAATTCCTATTTCTTTCGGACACGCTTTCAGAGTTTGGGTGTCTTTCTGACTGCAGCAGCACTTTTGAAAAGCATTTCCTAAAAGCCAAAGATGCAAACACTGGATTACTTTAATAACTTTTTATAAAATAATTCTGTAGGCTTATATAATTTCAGCTTCCCACTATTTGGGATAAAAATATAACTCCTATGCAAACCTGAATTATTTATGGAAGAGCTATATTTTCCATGACCACAGTCCTAAATTTTCATATTAAAACATGTTACTAGTATAATCTGCCACAAGTATAAGATTTCAAGAGGTCCATGCACTTAGATGAGGTAAAAATTTAGATCTTTACTTTCACTAACCTCTACCTGAAATTTAACATTTCCTTCAATTATAAAATACAGGCAACGAACCACAGTAAGTACAACACCACCCATGACTCGGTCACTAACAAAAGTCACAGGTACTTTTGTACCTAGTACAGTCGTTGCAGATGTCTTAATACCTCATTCATGCTCATCACCCTTCAAAGTTACAGTATTAACTGTGCAGTTATTAGACCTGGTCCAGACCTTGTTATTTAGTGCATTGACAAAACAGCACATTTATTACTACATTAAAAGTTTGCAGTTATTTGTATTTTGATAACTGTTTTATAATATAATTGATTTCTTTCATAATTAGATGTATTTTATGTATTAAAAATATTATTTGAGAGGGCTTCATAAGACTGCCAAAGGACTCGGTGACACAAAAAGGTTAAGAGCCTCTGGTATATAAAATTCACTAGAAGAATTAAAGACAAATGTCTATTTTAATGCGAAAGGATGAGCCTATTTCCCCTATCCTGAGAAAACAGAGTCAATTTCTGCGTCATTCTGCTACTAGGCTAGCGAGATCAAAATTATCTCTTATAAACGGGGGTGCTACTTAAGAACACCAGAATATACCATCTGCCCTCTCTGTCTCATGTTCACTTTTGCTAATTCACCTCCACCAAAATAGGTTTGGGGCAAAAGCAGTTTAAGCAGAAATTCCCTATTATCTTTCTTCCCAGAGCTTGTGCCCTGTGAATTCTTACTGGGGTCCTGGAGGAAAGAGAAGCCATTAACAATCTAAACATCTTTTCAAACCAACTGTAAAGCTTAAACTGAATCATTAACATGTTGGATTGGCATTTTGGAATTTGTTATTGTTATTAATCAATACCATTTATTGACTGGTATTACATAAAATTGATTAGTATTACATAAAATTACATAAAATTGATTGTAATTTTACTTACATAGTTCTCTTAGAGACTGAGATTAAAAATATAAAGAATATATATTTACCTTCATGCAATTCTTTCCGAAGTTTCTCAGCATCTTCCTGTAAAACAGATTTCTGAGTATTCAAAACAGCCACGTACATTTCTAAATCAGTCCTACAAGATTTCTCAGCTTCCAGATAATGATTCAGTTCTTTAACCTGAAAAAGATGCAATTCTATCAAACTAAAACTTCCATCATTTTCTACCTTAGGTATAACAGTAAGTTCTGGAGGTACCTTGAAAAGAAGTTACATTTATATTTATATAAATTTAAATTTACCCCCAAATTAACATCTGTAACTTTTAATTACAAAACAAACACATTTATTATAGAAAACTGGGAAAATAACATAACTGACAATAATTAATAGTAAGCACTATTCACAACCATCACGAGAGTAAATATACAATTGAGATTATACACAAGTTTTGTACCTTGCTTTTAAAAAGGTGGCTCCAATTTGTATTCCCAGAGCAACATACACATGTGCCCATTTTATCACATACTCAGTGAACCCAGGTTGCTGTTGTTTTTTATTTTTTGTTTTTGTTGTTTTTTAAACAGTATATTTTCTAAAGATAAAAATGGTATCATACTCTTATAAGTTTGCTTTTCTTTGATTTCTGGTGAGGTAATTCCAAATGCCTTAAATTTACAAAAAGGAGACATTTTTATAGACATAAATTCATGGAAGGAAAAAAAAGAGGAAGTCATGATGGAAAAAATAACCTGTCTCATACTGTAATGAATACAAACTTGAAGGCAAGTGCAGAATACTTTTTAAAATCACATCTTTTTTTAACTGCCTTATTTCTGTTGAACAATTAACTATAATATTCAAATATTAACAATATAATATCTTAAATAATTACAACCAAAATAAAATTCAATCTTGCCCCAGAAAGTGATTACAGAATCACTTGCTCTACCCTTTCTTACAACTTGTCTATCCTAAATTTTAGGCATTTAAACTAACTTTCAACTCTTTCAAATGGTTATGTCTAATTTCACTTTCAAGGTCATATTTATTCCTTTTACCTTCCCATTTCTACAACCTGAAATAGCTGGCTGATCTGTTTTCAGTTATCTTTACTCCTAGACCATTAATATTAGCACTCGTCATGGACTAAAATGATTATTTAAAAGCTGCCATTTGCTGCTTCATTGGAGGCTGTCAGCCAACCAGAAACATACTAACCAAGCATGACAAAGTGCTGTTGTCAGGCACTTTCCCTATCACCTGGAGAGACGGTCATTCAGTTGATGGTAAAGGAAAGTCAGTATATCAGACATAAAATGCTGGTATGTAACCACTAATTCTATCAGCTGTTACTTCTTAGAGTAAATATTTGACTCTATTAATAATGAATTAATTTCTAATATTTGAAAGCTACTGAGCAGTACTCTGGGAAGATGGTGACAATGAATGTGTAGTATATGGATTTTCTTGAATTCCACACACCCTAACAACAGAGCTAATAAAATAACAGAATTCAAAATACATGAACATCTACAAAAAAAAAAAAGTGATAATTAGAGGCTTGGGACAAACCACTGAAAGCTACCTGAATGGAATTATATAGTATCAGCATCTGTGCAGGAGAAAGTAAAGGAAAGCCTGAGAATTCCCAAAATACTCAACTGCGATTCCAACTTGACAATGGCAGCTGAAAAATGGGACAAGTTTCACACACTCCAACAGTGGATAAACAACAAATTTGTGTTTTAAGATTTACAATCCCGTTAGATAAAATGGTATTCGATTTTCACTTACACTTCCTTGACTTCTAGTGAGTCTGAATATCTTTTCACATTCCTTAACTTCCTCTTTTGTGAATTGCTTGTTCATATTCTTTACTTGTTTCTCTGTTGGGCCATTTGTCACTTATGGATGTGGCAATTTTTAAAAAATTTTACACACTAATTTTTTGTCAAGTATAGATAACTTCTAACAGTCTATAGTTCTCTTGTCAACTTTCTGTGATATCTTTTAATAAGGAAGTTTCATATTCTAATGTAGGCAAATTTGTTAATCTCTTCTTTCATAGTGAGTATTGTTCTTATTTAAGAAACGTTTTTGTATCTCACATAATATATTCTCCTTCTGAAACACTGAAAAGTTTTAAAGATTTACTTTCACTCTTAAGATTTTAATTCACTGAAATTAATTTTTAAAAAGTGCAAGGTAGAAAGCTAACCTCACTTTAACCCATATTTATAACTAATTATTTGAAAAGCCTATTTTTTAAATTAATTAATTTAATTATTTATTCATTGACTGCATTGGGTCTTCACTGCTGCACGCTTTGAAGTTGGCTTTCCCTAGTTGCGGAAAGCCGGGGCTACTCTTCGTTGCAGTGTGTGGGCTGCTCAGTGCAATGGCTTCTCTTATTGTGGAACATGGGCTCTAGGTGCGTGGGCTTCAGTAGTGTTGGCACAAGGGCTTCAGTAGTTGTGGCTCGTGGACTCTAGAACACAAGCTCAGTAGTTGTGGCGTACGGGCTTTGTTGCTCCGTGGCATGTGGGATCTTCCCTGCCCAAGAATCAAACCCGTCCCCTACAATGGCAGGTGGATTCTTAACCACTGTGCCACCAGGGAAGCCCCAAAAGTCTATTTTTTTAACAGTCCATTCTTTTCCCACTGATCTGTAATGCCACCTGTCATATATCAAATTTCCATATACATACGGATATATTTCTGGGCTCTCTATTCTGTTCCATTGGTCCATTCATTTATCTTTAAACCAGCAACAAATTACCTTAATTACAGTAGCTACAGTAGTAGTAAAGCTACTGTAAGTCTTAATATTGATAGATACGGCAAGTCTCCATAGCTTGCCTTCTTCAAAATCTTGCTGGGTGCATTTCTTTTCTTTTTTTTTTTTTAAGCTCTTTATTGAAATATAACTGCTTTAAACTCTTGTACCAGTTTTTGAGGTACACCAAAGTGAATGAGCTGTATTTATACATATATCCCCACATCCCCTCCCTCCTGCCACTCCCTCCATCCTCCCTATCTTGGCCCTTTAAAGCATCACCCATCATTCAGTTGATCTCCCTTTGTTATACAGCAACCTCCCACTAGCTATCTATTTTATAGTTGGTAGTGTATCTATGTCTATGCTACTCTCTCACTTCATCCCAGCTTCCCCTTTGCCCTCAACCCCCACCCCAGCCCTGTGTCAAGTCCATTCTCTACATCTGCATCTCCACTCTTGCCCTGTCACTGGGTTCATCAGTACCATTTCTTCAGATTCCATATATATGAGTTAGCATATGGTATTTGTTTTTCTCTTTTTGGCTTACTTTGCTCTGTATGACAGTCTCTAGCTCTATCCACCTCATTAGATATAGTTCAATTCATTCCTTTTTATGGCTGAGTAATATTCCATTGTATATATGTGCCACACCTTCTTTATCCATTCATCTGCTGGTGGGCATTTAGGTTGCTTCCATGTCCTGGTTATTGTAAATAGTGCTGCAATGAACATTATGGTACATGTTTCTTTTCGGATTATGGTTTTCTCTGGGTATATGCCCAGTAGTGGGATTACTGGATCATATGGTAGTTCCATTTTTAGTTTTTTAAGGAACCTCCAAACTGTTTTCCATAGTGGCTGTACCAGCTTACATTCCCACCAACAGTGCAGGAGAGTTCCCTTTTCTCCACACCCTCTCCAGTATTTACTGTTTCTAGATTTTTTGATGATGGCTAGTCTGAGCAGAGTGAGGTGATAGCTCATTGTGGCTTTGAGTTGCATTTCTCTGATGATTAGCGATGTTGAGCATCTTCTCACGTGTTAGCCATCTGCATGTCTTCTTTGGAGAAATGTCTATTTAGGTCTTCTGCCCATTTGTGGATTGGGTTATTTGCTTTTTTGGTATTAAGCTGCATGAGCTGCTTATATATTTTGGAGATTAATCCTTTGTCCATTTCTTTGTTGGCAAGTATTTTCTTCCATTCTGAGGGTTGTCTTCTTGTCTTGTTTATGGTTTCTCTCGCTGTGCAAAAGCTTTTAAGTTTCATTAGGTCCCATTTGTTTATTCTTGATTTTATTTCCATGATTCTAGGAGGTGGGTCAAAAAGGATCTTGCTTTGATGGATGTCATAGAGCGTTCTGCCTATGTTTTCTTCTAGGAGTTTTATAGTGTCTGGCCTTACATGTAGGTCTTTAATCCATTTTGAGTTTATTTTTGTGTATGGTGTTAGGAAGGGTTCTAATTTCATTCTTTTACGTGTTGCTGTCCAATTTTCGCAGCACCACTTATTAAAGAGGCTGTCTTTTTTCCATTGTACATTCTTGCCTCCTTTGTCAAAGATAAGCTGCCCATATGTGTGTGGGTTTACCTCTGGGTTCGCTATTCTGTTCCACTGATCTAACTTTCTATTTTTGTGCCAGTACCATACTGTCTTGATCACTGTGGCCTTGTAGTATAGTTTGAAGTCAGGAAGCCTGATTCCACTAATTCCGTCTTTCCCTCTCAAGATTGCTTTGGCTATTCAAGGTCTTTTGTGTTTCCATACAAATCGTAAGATTTCCTGTTCTCGTTCTGTGAAAAATGCCATTGGTAATTTGATAGGGATTGAATCTGTAAATTGCTTTGGGTAAGACAGTCATTTTCACAATATTGATTCTTCCAATCCAGGAACATGGTATGTCCCTCCATCTGTTTGTGTCGTCTTTGATTTCTTTCATCAGTGTCTTACAGTTTTCTGCATACAGGTCTTTTGCCTCCTTAGGCAGGTTTATTCCCAGGTATTTTATTCTTTTTGTTGCAATGGTAAATGGGAGGATTTCCTTCTCTTTCTGCTCTTTCATTGTTAGTGTATAG
Organism: Hippopotamus amphibius kiboko; assembly: GCF_030028045.1. NCBI lineage: Eukaryota > Metazoa > Chordata > Mammalia > Artiodactyla > Hippopotamidae > Hippopotamus > Hippopotamus amphibius. The sequence continues at coordinate 9,808,365 of NC_080202.1, read as the reverse complement.
ACATGCAAGAGATTTCTGTGTATTAATTTTATAACCTGCTACTTTACTAAATTCATCGATTAGTGCCAGCTGTTTTCTGGTAGAATCTTTAGGGTCTTCTATGTATAACATCACGTCATCTGCAAAGAGTGACAACTTTAGTTCTTCTTTTCCAATTTGGATTCCTTTTATTTTGTTTTCTTCTCTGATTGCTGTGGCTAAAACTTCCAAAACTATGTTGAATAATAATGGCAAGAGTGGGCACCCTTGTCTTGTTCCTGTTCTTAGAGCGAATGCTTTCAGTTTTTTACCATTTTTTTTTATAAATTTATTTATTTTATTGGCTGTGTTGGGTCTTCATTGCTGCACACGGGCTTTCTCTAGTTGCGGCAAGCGGGGGCTACTCTTCATTGTGGTGTGCAGGCTTCTCATTGCCATGGCTTCTCTTGTTGTAGAGCACGGGCTCTAGTCGCGTGGGCTTCAGTAGTTGCGGCACATGGGCTCAATAGTTGTGGCTCATGGGCTCTAGAGCACAGGCTCATTTGTTGTGGTGCACGGGCTTAGTTGCTCTGCAGCATGTGGTATCTTCCTGGGGCAGGGCTTGAACCCACCTCCCCTGCATTGGCAGGCGGATTCTTACCCACTGCGCCACCTAGGAAGTCCTAGTTCAAATATTTTTAAGGCTATGTAAGATGCATTCAAGTGCATGACTGTCATAGCTTATTGATGGATTATAAATTAGAAGAGGTCTCTATCTCAATTATTTTTTTCTTTCATCCTGTTTCATATTACAATTGCTATATCAACTTTCTTTTCATTTGAATTTACATGGCATAGCTTTAAATATCTCTGTCTTCTTTTTCTTTTCAATCTTACCTTGTAGTTTTATTTTAGATAAAATACAATCAATATAAATTTAGATTTTTAAAATCCAGTCTCTTTTAGTAGGTAATTATCAGCATACACTTACTAGGATTATTGATACATGCCCGTTTCTACACTTTGTTTATTTCTACATTCCTATGTTGTGCTTCTGTTTACCACCTGTAAAATTTTTTGTCTTTCTTTCCTACTTTTTAATTATTAAAATGTTTGACATTCCCTTGTATTTTTTCTTAGTTGTGTCTTTATAGCTAACAAATCCAGCTATGCTATAGCTACATCATTTCTAAAAGATCAATTCTGGGGCCAATGTCAGGAAACAAAGTCACCTTTGAACAACTTATTTTCCTTCATAGCAAAATGAGAGATTGGGTCTCCTTTTGATAAGAAAATAGCACTGCCTTTGTAACAAAGCAGCACAAGCATCACAATTATCATTATTTTAAATATTCATAAGGGCAAAATCATCTCTAAGCATTTTCTTGCATTTTAAAGAAAGCAAGATTCTTAAGATGGATAGTCTAAATTACAGTTTTTACCCCCTTAGTATTCTAATTTTGCTCATAGCCTTAGGGCAGAATCTTGGTTCCAAGCAAATGGATTACAACGTTTCACAACCTTTGAGGCCTCCAGCTCTTTAATCTTGTCCTCAGCCTCTGTCAGTTTATCTTTCAAAGCTGCAATTTCCTTCTCCATAGGCATCACAACTGACCGAAGTTTTTCAGCATCCTCTTGGGCCTATGGTTAAAAAGAATTAAATGTTACAACGTAATAATTTATTGCTTTTCTAAGAAACTCTGACCTCTCCACTTATTAAAATTAGTATAATAAGTCTAGCAGTCACTGTATTAGCACTCAAAAAACTGAACCGTATCTAACTTTTTTTTTTTAACATTTATTTATTTGGCTGCCAGGTCTTAGTTGAAGCATGCAGGATCTTTTAGTTGCGGCATGAGGGATCCAGTTCCCTGACCATGGATCAAACCCAGGCCCCCTGCATTGGGAGCCTGGAGTCAAGTCCCATGTCTAACTTTTTTTTTTTTTTTTTCATTTTATTTATTCTTTTTTTTTTTTTTTGAGGTACACCAAGTTCAATCATCTGTATTTATACACATATCCCCATATCCATGTCTAACTTTTAAATGCTACAGTACTTTGAATGTCAAGTCATAATCATAGCTTTCCCAAATATTCCATTTAGAACTTGGGAATAAGTAAGAAAATGGATTCACTGTGACAAATTTGACTTTTTTTTTTTTAAAGTGAAAGCAGGTTTATTTAGAGAGATAATTCCATAGACAGAACGTGGTCCATCTCAGAAAGTGAGAACAGCCACAAATTTGACTTTTTAACTACCTGAGCAACTGTGGTGGAAAATATCTACATATAATATGGAATGCAAATAATAAATACTTTAATTTTTATAACTCTGATCACTAAATTAATGAAACCATAATCTCTTACAAATACTGAAAGGACTAATTAATTTTTTAACAAAAAATAGAAAATTTATTTCCTAAAATATTAGAAAATCACGTTTCTATAAAAAGGCTTCCATTTAGCAACCTAAATGCCCATCAACAAATGAATGGATAAAGAAGATGTGGCATATATATATGATGGAATATTACTCAGCTATAAAAAGGGATGAGATGGAGCTATATGTCATGAGGTGGATAGAACTACAGTCTGTCATACAGAGTGAAGTAAGTCAGAAAGAGAAAGACAAATATTGTATACTAACTCACATATACGGAATCTAAAAACGGTACTGATGAACTCAGTGACAAGGACAAGGATGCAGATACAGAGAATGGACTGGAGAACTCGAGGTTTGGGAGGGGGCGGGGGGTGAAGGGGAAGCTGAGACGAAGCGAGAGAGTAGCACAGACATATATATATTACCAACTGCAAAATAGGTAGCCAGTGGGAAGTTGCTGTGTAACAAAGGGAGTCCAACTCAAGGATGGAAGATGCCTTAGAGGACTGGGGCGGGGAGGGTGGGGGGGACTCGAGGGGGGGGGGAGTCAAGGAAGGGAGGGAATATGGGGATATGTGTATAAAAACAGATGATTGAACTTGATGTACCCCCAAAAAAAAATTAAAAAATAAAAAAAAAAGGCTTCCATTTAATTATTTAAACAGAGCATTTATCATTTTACTTTTGATATCTAAATGAAACAAACCCAAAGAATAAAATCCTAAAACCACGCTGTTTTCCATCCTTCATTCTTGACAACATGGATTAAAAGAAAACAATATCCACAAAACTAGTAAATTGGTAACAAACTTAATTTTTATTTGATACACACATACACGTATATTTACACAGAAATAAAGGCAGACTCAAAAAATTAGCTTTTTTCCTTCTAGTGAAAATGAAAATTAATCTTATCCACCGAATTTAAAACAGTCCAAGCTTATCCTAAAGTGTTCATGATGGGCCGAAATGTGAGTGGAAATTAAAAAAAAAGAAAAGATAAAGATATCTCTCAGAAAAGGGGGACACACTTTGTTTTACAGTTTACAGTGCTTGCAAACACATTTCATCATTTATTTTATTTTGAACTAAGTCCTGGGTGGAAAAGACATGTGAGCATAAAATATCTTAAAAATCAGTCAAGGCTAATTTGGGTCGCTTACAGAGGTCTACTGATAAAAATCAGCAGGGGAAAAAAAGGAGAGAAGAAGCAACGAAGTTAATACAGACTGAGTTATTTATTAATGCAAAGATGACCTCACAATTCCAAGTGATGCATATTATAACAGAGAAACTTTTAAAGATGACTTTTCTAAATTAGAGAAAGGTCATTAAAAACAAGGAAATTCTGAGACACTATCACAGCCAAAAGAAACCTAAGAGACATGGTTGAATGTAATGTGGTATCCTGAATGGGATTCTGGAACAGAAAAAAGGACTTGGGTAAAACTAATGAAATCTGAATACAAAGAAAGGACTTTAGTTAACAATAATCAATACTGATTTACTAACTGTGACAAATGTACCATACTAATATTAAGATGTTAACAGGGGAAACTGGGAGTGCAGTATATGGGAACTCTGTAGTATCTTCACAATTTTTCTGTATATCAAAAACTGTTCTAAAAAATAAAGTTTACTTTAAAAAATAAAAATAAATTTTAAAAAGCATAAAAAAGTGGCAGACTGCAGAAATAATGATTGTGAATATTTTAGAAGAATGAACAAAAACCATCCTCATGTGAATGGTACTATGGCTCAGAATAAAATGTCTAACGATAGCATCAACTATGAATTCATCTCAAACAACCTGAAAGGACTGAAGGCTGTCTACTTTGGCTAAATAACCATGGTAGGTGACTAAGTGACTAGTGATCATGAAGACACTGTCATATCCTCATGAATAAGCTGAACTTCAATCTTTTCCTGAAATAAGACAATGTAAATAATTATTCCTCAAGGTTCAAGCTTTTGTTTTGGGTGTTGAGTTCTCATATGATTTTTACATTGTAAAAAAAAAAAAAATTAAACTTTTAAATACTCGTACATAAAACTAGTCTTTGTATGAACCAAGATTATGATTAATTCAACTGAAAAGAATCAAATTCTAATTATTATTTTATATGTGATTTCAAATATATGTATGTATATAAATCATTAAAGTAAAAGTTTCTGTAATGACCTACATGGAAAAAGAATCTTAAAAAAAAAAAGTGGATATATGTATATGTATAATTGATTCACTCTGCTGTACACCTGAAACTAAAACATTGTAAATCAACTTTAAAATACAGAAAATTTAAAAATAAAGCAAAAGTTTACATAATCAAACAGGCCAAAAAGCTTTTTAAATTTTCTCAATGATAAAATGTTTCACCTTGGGACTTCCCCGGTGGTCCAGTGGTTAAGACCCCGAGCTCCCAATGCAGGGGGCCCGAGTTCAATCCCTGGTCAGGTTACTAGATCCTGCAAGCCACAATGAGAATCCTGTGTGTCGCAACTAAAAAGATCCCTTGTGCCGCAACTAAGACCCGGGGCAGCCAAATAAATAAATAAAATAAAATAAAACAAAATATTTTTTTTCTTTTTTTTTTTTTTCATTTCGTCTGATTCATTGAAGAAAACAAAATATTTTTTTTAAATGTTTTGCCTTATATTTAGTTGCTCTATGTTTAGACATCTTACGGTAAAATGTTCAAGCATAATATGCAGGACATTCATCATACAGGAACCAAGATATATTGAGAAAGAAGAAAAACTAACATCTTTTCTCAAGCTTGGTTAAGACACAATCACCAAGCAACAAACATTTACTAAGCACCTATGCTCAAGACACTACTCTAAGCATTTAGGATACACAACAAACAAGAATCCTGCCTTCATTAAGCTTGCATTCTAGTGAGGAGGAAAAGGCAGCAAATAGTAAACAACAAACAGGGGAACTCTATGTACATTATAAGGAAATATATGCTATGGAAAAAGAAAAATTAGAATAGGATGAGAGCAAGTTGTGGTAGGTAGGCGAGGGAGGTGGGGAGGTTGCAATGTTAAATGGGGCGGTCGGGATAGGCCTCATGAGGTGGAGGCAACTGGTCAAAGATTTGAAGAAGATGAGGGAATTAGCCATACATATATCTGGGTGAAGGTCATCAAATTCTTTAATACTATATTTAAGTCTGTGTCCAAATAATTTCTCTAACAGCAAACAAAAAAGTACAACTTCTATTACCATAATAATATTAGTTAAAACATCACCACAAAAATATTTGGATTCAAATATTTCTACAGATGAATACATTCCTTCATACCTTTTTCATTTCATTTTCTAAATTTTCCTCCTCTTGACCTTCAGACAGCCTTCTCCTTAAATCAGCTATTTCCCTCTCTGCAGATTCTCGATACTGTGCCCACTGTGTTCGCTCCTGCTCCAGCCTAAGGTGGAACTGGTGCTCATAGTCACGAACTGTTTCTACAAAACATCACCAAATATTTCTAAGCATTCTGGAAAAACTGTCCTGGCACACAAAAATTTAGAAGTAATTATATAAAGAATTTAAGCCTAGTTTCTGGAAATCTTTTAATTCCCTAAAAACAAAAATATAAGCACTAAACTAACATTTCCAGCTCTTACTACATGTAGAAATTTTGCTAAGGACTTTAAATCATCTCTAATCTTCACAATAAACCTGTGCCATATATTATTTTACAGATGAGGAAAGCTTAGGAAAGGTTAAATACTCTGGCCAGTGTTTCATAACCAGAAAGAAGCAAAGCTAGAATTCAAACCTAAGGCTAACTCTAAAACCTATGTTCTTAGGGGCGAAAGGAGGGGTGGGTTGGGTGGGATGAACTGGGAGATTGGGATTGACATATACGCACTAATACGTATAAAAGAAATAACTAGTAAGAACCTGCTGCATAGCACAGCGAACTCCACTTCGCTATACAGTAGAAACTAACACAACATTGTAAAACAACTATATTCCAATTAAAAAAATAAATAAAACCTATGTTCTTAGATTCAACACTATGACTCCTAAGACAAACATAACATGTCACCCTAATACAACTATATACCTGAAAGAGAAAAGGGATATATTTTCAGAATGTTTTACTATAACCCAAGATTCTAACTTGAGACAAATTCTATAGTCATTATAAAATGACTTTAATACAATCTTAAAACATGTGATAAACACTGCTGGTTGTCCTTAATTTCTACTCTTTCTTCTTTCTTACTAACAAAACCCCAATTTTGTTTAAGAAGTTAATGGCCCAGTTTAGAGTTTCTAGATGCCCTGGTAGTTATGTGTAATCAGAAACCTCAATAAACTGTTTGCTGCGGGGGGCGGGGGGGGAAGGCTATGCTGGAGATTTCTAGAAAATTTTTCCTTTACTGAGGTGGACTGGAAGAGGAGCAGTCATTTTTTTCAGCCATCAGGCAAAATGACGTTGAAAACCACATGCTAAGGATGACAGAACAGAAAAACTGAAGAAGCCTAGGACACTGATGACATTAGGAACCACTGTACTCAGCTCTAGATTACCTACCTCTGGATTTCTCATGTGAAAAAATGAACTCTTATCTGGGTGAGCTGCTATGGTCAGGAATGTAACATGAGTAATCCCTAGGTAATAGCCACAAACTCAGAAACAGTGCTAGTCTTCCCTGCCTTCTTACAAAGAGTACTAAGGCAAAAAAGACATATAACTGTGAAGATGGAAAAAAAAAAAGGCATCACTATTTCATATTTATATTATTAACTAAACTAATTTCAGGAACCCAAAGATTCAGGGGGCAGCTTATTTCATTATCATTTTCTCAGAATTGCAGGAAGTAATTAAGCACTAGTGCTAACAGCTGATGGAGACTAAACTACTACTCTTCCTTTAGACCAAGGGTGACCAGCTGACAGCTCATAAAGCCTATTCTAACCCATAGGCCACTCTACCTCATAGACTAAGTGAAGATTTCACACAAAAATCCAAATTTCTCTTTAAAATGTAAAAGTATGGCAACACTGCACTGGACAGGCAATTATTAGCTGGACTAATAAGTGTACAGTAACTTTACTCTGCATGGGAGGTCTCTCCAGTTTGGCACACCTTATAATGAACTATAGTTTTCATTTAATGCAAGATCTCTGTAACACTCTCATCATAATTCTCTATTATTAAATTTGTTAAAGATACAGATGATATACCCATTTCTAGGATCACTGGCTTCCTTTATTTTGAATATGACAGTACATCTTGAAGACGGCATTAATATATAAAGCCACAAATGAAACAAAAATGAAACTCAGAATATATTTTAAGACCTTTTGAAAATGTTCTCAATCATCAGGATCAGTTATCTTAGAAAATCATAAAATAGATCTGTCTTTGTCTTTACCTTTCATAACAGCCTGAAGTGAAGCAACTTCTTCTCTCCACTGTCTTTTCACTTCATCTATAGCTTCTTGTTTGGTATTCTCAGACACCGTGGCAATGGCCTTGATATTTTCCATCTCTGCTTGGGCTTCCCACAGCTGTGTCCGAAGATGTCCCAAATCATCTTGTGCAGCTTGTAAAACTGCATTTTGCCTCTTCAGATCCTCTGGAGAAAAAAGTAAAAGACTTTCCATTAATGAAAAGTTCACCTTTATCAGGCTGACACTGCAATGAAGCAATAAAGCATTAAATTTACAATGTTAACATTCTAATGAAGAAATTAAGCTTTACATTTTTAAATGCTGACTTAGAAAATGAAATCATTTTAATAAAGGTAAAATTTAAGGTAAGCTGGGTACCACGAATCAATTAATTATTAACTAATCAAAGAGTGATTAAAGCCATAGTTTTAGAGCTAAATTTAGTCTCCTTCACCCACTGGCTAAATAAACTTTTTAAATCTCTCTGGCCTCAGTTTCTACATCTATAAAACTGGAATTAAAAATACCCACTTCAAAAAGTTGTTTTAGTGATAAACAATTTATTGAAACACAATTCAAGAAATGATTAATAAAAGAAAAGAAAGCCAGACTACACAGCAGTTACTAGGTCTAGGCTTTTTTAAAGTTGGGATTAATTTCTCAACATTCCTTTATATCTCTTAAATATTAAGTTTATCTGATGTGCAGACTACATGATTTAAGCCAAAGTAGGACATTTGTTTGGCCAAACTGACTTCCAAAAAAGATGAATCTACCAACAGTAAATAGGGGTTGTGTCTCTTTTCTCACACCCTTACCAACAGTCACTATTTTCCATTTTTTTAAGTCCTTGCCAACATCATGGGTAGAAAATGGTGAGTTTTAATCTATATTTTCCTATTAATAGAAAGGCTGAGTATCTTTTCATACATTTATTAGTGACCAGTATTTCCTCTTTGGTGGTATCTTTTACCTGTGATCTCTGATGAATTGTTTTTCTTCTAATTTGGGAGGATATTTTATATATACTGGATATTAATCCTATTTTATCTTACAAAACTGTTCCCAATCTGCTGCTGTTTGTCTCAACTTCTTTTTTATGTCTTTTGCCATCTAAATGTTATAAAAAACATTTATGCAGATGAACAGAACTGTTTGTCTGCAAAATCATCAATTTCCTTTACAGAGCACAATAACTACCTCGACCGGCCATAAAAAACAATTTGATTTAAGATCTAATGCTACTACTAACCAGCTGTGTGACTTTAAGGGCATCACAAGGCCCTCAAGCCAGAATAATGGCAACACTTTTCTCTAGAAACTTCTGAGTACTTGAAAAAAATCAGATAATACCAATTAAAGAACTTTTAAAAGTTGCAAAGATATTCATCCTTATCAAACAATCACAGGAATCAATAATTTGGTAGTTCAAGTAACAGGAAAAAACCTAGTCATACTAATTTTAAGTGAAGTCTTTAGGGAATCTTTACTCTCTCAACATCAGTTTCACATCACTTTGTCACTACTATCGAAATATTCTGAAACACTAGCCAGAGACAGTTATAAGAATATTAGTTGCAGAAAGTAACTACCTAAAGTATCTTGAAGGCAAGATGGATATGTAAGAAATAGTGGTAGGTGTGTGACTGTGAATGACCCAGAAACTGAGTAAAGACATAAACACGTGAAACTACAAAAGAATTGGGGGGGGAGGGATCAACTCTATATTCTAAGTGCTATTTCACAAAATGTGAAATAAAAGAAAAAGCATTATTTCTAAAATACTTTATTAATTTCTGAGAAATTAATACAATCTGTCAAGGCTCAAGTTTATATACTTAACACCTCCTCATGCTAATTATCCCTGCTACTTCTGACTTACTGGAAATTACCCAGAGCTATTCACTACCACGTTGTCACTATGAACAGAAAAACTGCAAATAAATGTTAAACCTAAATACTAATTTTGGCATGTTTCCTCATACAGTAGAGTACAGAGATCCTGGAGGAAGAGTGGATCAAATTTTACTCCTTACTTTATTATAAATATTTAGATAAGTATAATATACATTATTATATATGATATACAGTATATATTATGTGTTAAATATATGTATATATGTGTATATTTAAACTAAAAAACAAAAAGAACTTTAAGGCTGAGAGTATTATATTACAACAATCTTCCACATACCTAGCACCAATTATCAAGATTTTGCCATTTATTTCAACTATCCTTTTTTAAAAGTCCCAGAAACTGTATTACATCATCTACGCACTACAAATGCATCTCTAAAAACATGGATATTTTCTTGAACACAGTGCCACTGTCACACTTAACAACTGCTTGACATAATCTACTACTCAATCTTAGTGAAATTACTCCAATTGCCACAAAAATGTCTTTTTGAAGATTTGTTTGAATTGGGATCCAAACAAGACGCTTCATTTGGTGATACTAATACTTCATACAATATTTCACAGAAAATCTAAAGAATTCTATAATGGACACCTATCACCTATCACCTAGCTTAATAATTTTTAATATTATTATTATGTCTGCTTCAACTTCTTTTTAACCTTAAGAAATAAAACATTACAAATACACTACTTTCTGCAGAGGTAACAACTATCAGGAATTTGGAGTTATCATTACCATGCATATTTTGCACCTTTATGTTGCAGGTTTTTAAACCTTAATGCTCTTGTAGCATAGTATTCTTCTGCAATTACCTCACATCCCTCAGTTTTCGAGATTGCTAATATCAATACATACAACTACCTCATTTGTTAACTGCAATACCATGGTGCCAATAACTCAGCTATTACAGTACGTGGGCGTTCAGGTGTAAGCTAGGAATCTACTTTTTCCATACAGATATTCCCCTTGTTCTAAACTCTTGCCCCAGTCATCCCTTTTATAATGCTATCTAGGTCATATACCAAATTTCCACATATATGAGGGTCTAATTATGAAACCTCTATTCTCATGCCAATCCTACACTGTCTAAACTAATATAGCATTATTTATAATACTTACAAATATATGTTTAAAATTTTCCATAGTAAATAATTTTAAAAGCCTGTGATAGTTTTGAATAAAGTGTGGGGGGGGGACTTGCCCTCCCAGATATCAAATATGATTATTATAAGCCTCATGTACCAATCACTCAGCTCCAGCAACCATACACCCACAGGCAATCTTGTCCCATTCACCAGTTTGCATTCTACATCTTATTATTTTAAGGTAAGTCCTAGATATTTTTTTAAATTAATAAACTTTATTTTTTAGAGCAATGTTAGGTTCACAGCAAAACTGAGCAGAAAATACAGTTCCCATAACCTCCCTGCCCCCCATTCACCACCTCCCCCACTGCTGACACCCCCACCACAGCACCATATTTATCACAATCTCTGAACTTACAATGACGCATCCTTATAAGTCAAAGTCCACAGTTTACATTAGGATAATATATAATGACATGTATCCACCACTCTTATCATACAGAAAAGTTTCACTGCCCTAAAAATCCTCTCTGCGTTTAGTCATGCCTTCTATCCTTTGCTTTGTCTCCATAGTTTTGCCTTTTCCACAAAGTCATACAGTTAGAATCACACACTACGCTGTCTTTTCAGATTGGCTCCTTTCACTTTATAATACACATTTGTTTCCTCTATAACTTTTCATGACTTGAGAGCTCATTTCCTTTTCACACTGAATAACATTCCACTGTACCACACAGTTCATCTGCTCATCTACTGAAGGACATCACCCCAGAAAGAAATTCAGTACTCTTTACCACCCCCAACCTTCTAACCCCACAGTCCTAGGCAGCCAGTAATCTACTTTCCATCCCTATCACCTATTCTGGACATTTCATATAAATGGAATCATACATACTTTGTGACTGGCTTTTGTCACTTAGCATAATTCTTTCAAGGTTCATCTATGTTGTAGTATCAGTACTTCATTCCTTTTACAGAAGAGTAACAATTTGTTTATTCATGTATCAGTTGATGGATATTTGGGGAGTTGCTCATTTTTGACTACTATGAATAACGCTGCTACGGAAATTCACATAGAAGTTTATGGACGTGTTTTCTTTTCTCTTGTATATACCTAGGAGTGGAATTGTTGGGTCAAATGGTAGCTCTACGTTTAACCATTTGAGGAACTGAAAGGCTGTTTTACTAGACCATTTAACATTTCTGCCAGCAATATGTGAGGGTTTTGATTTCTCCACATCCTTGCTAACTCTTGTTATTAACTGACTTTTGGGTACAGCCATCCTAGTGGGTGTGGAGTGGCATCTCACTGTAACTTTGTGCTTCCCTGATAGCTAATGACATTGAACATCTTAACGTGCTTATTGACCATCTATGTATCTTCTTTGGATAAATGTCTATTCATATCTGTTCACCATTTTTAATTGGGCAGTCTTTTTATTATTGAATTCTAAGAGTTCTTTATGTAAGCCAGATAAAAGTCCCTTATCTGATAAAATATTTGCAAATTTTTCTCTCATTCTGGTAGACTGTCTTTTCACTTTCTGGATAGTGTACTTGGGAGCACAAAATTTTTAAATTTTTCAAGAAATCCAACTTACCTAATTTTTCTTTGTTTCTGCTTGCACTGTCATTTCTAAGAAATCACTGCCTAATCCAAAGTCACAAAGATTTACTCCTACATTTTCTCCTGAGAGTTTTATAATTTACTTTTTAAGCCTAAGTCCTTGACACTTTTGTAGATGTTAGAGGTCCAATGTCATTCTTTAGCATGTAGACATCCAGATGTCTCAGTACAATTCATTGAAAAGATGATTCCTTTCCTGCTAAACTGTTTTGGCACATTGCAAGAAATCAATTTTTCGTATATATTTCTGGATTCACAACTGTATTCCACTGAGTTACTCCTATGCTTATAACATAATCACACTATCTTGATTACTGTTGCTTTATAGTAAGTGTTGTGATTCCTCCAACGTTGTTTTCCAAGAATATTTGGCTGCTCTGGGTCCCTAGCATTTCCATACAAATTTTAGGGTCGAATTGTCAATTTCTACAAAGAAAGCAACCGAGATACTGAAAGACATTAAATCTGTAGATCAGGGGAGTACTGCTAATGTCAAATCTTTTTATGTTTGAACATAGGCTGTCTTTCCAATTATTTAGATCTTTTAAATTTTTTTCTACAGTGTTTTTGAACTATCCAGAGTACAAGTTTTGCACTTATTTTGTTATGTTTATTCATTATTATTATTATTATTATCATTATAATTAGGCCATGCTGTGCAGCATGTGATTTTAGTTCCCCTACAGGGATCAAACCTACACACCCTGAAGTGGAAGCGTGGACTCTTAACCACTGGACCACCAGCGAAGTCCTATTATTCTTTTTTTTTTTATAAATTTATTTTTTATTAGCTGCATTGGGTCTTCGTTGCTGCGCACGGGCTTTCTCTAGCTGCAGTGAGTGGGGACTACTCTTCGTTGCAGTGCACGGGCTCCTCATTGTGGTGGTTTCTCGTGGAGAATGGGCTCTAGGCAGTGGGCTTCAGTAGTTGTAGCACATGGGCTCAAGAGTTGTGGCTCACAGGCTCTAGAGCACAGGCTCAATAGTTGTGGCACCCGAGCTTAGTTGCTCTGTGCCATGTGGTATCTTCCTGCGGCAGGGATCAAACCCATGTCCCCTGCACTGGCAGGCAGATTCTTAACCACTGCGCCACCTAGGAAGTCCCCCTATTATTCATTTTTGATGCTACTGTAACTGAAATTGTTTCCTTAATTTCATTTTCAGATTATTCATTGCAAGTGTATGGAAATACAACTGGTTTTTGTATATTTAGCTTGTATCCTGCAACCCTGCTGAATTCATATATACTTCAAATGCTTTTTTAGTGGATTCCCTACAATTTTCTACATAAAAGAGGTTATCTAAGAATAGAAATAGTTTTATTTCTCCCTTCCAATCTGGATTCCTTTTTATCCGCCCCGCCCTTTTTTTCCTTTTGACCTAATTGCTCTGGATGAATAGAAGTGGTGAAAGTGGACATCACTGTCTTATTCCAATCTTAGGGAGAAAGTATTCAGTCTTTAACCATTAAGTATGATAATGTTAGCTGCAAGCTTTTTATAGATGCCCTTTATCAGGTTGAAGTTTCCTTCTGTTCCTAGTTTGGTTAGTGCTTTTATCATAAAAGGGTGCTGAATTTTGTCAAATGCTTTTCCTGTATCTTTAGAGAAGATCATATGGTTTTGTTTTTTATCCTATTAATGTGGTGCATTACATTAACTGATTTTCAGGTGCTGAACCAACCTTGCATTGTTAGGATAAATCCCACTTAGTCAAGGTATATAATTCTTTTCATGTGTGGCTGAATTTGGCTTGCTAGTATTTTGCTGAGGATTTTTGCACCTATAGTCATCAGGAATATTGCTCTGTAATTTTTTGGTTTTGTTTTTTGCTTCTGATGTCCATGTTGTTTTGATATCAGGGTAATACTAGCCTCATAAAATTAGTATGGAAGTGCCTCCTGCTGTCTACTTTTTTAGGAAAGTTTGAGAACAACCAGTGTTAATTCTTGGAACATATGGTAAAACTCCCACTTAAGCCATCTAAGCCTAGGCTTTTCATTTTTTTCTGGGTAGTTTTTAAATTGCAAATTCAATCTCTTTATTTGCTATGGGTCTATTTCAGATTTTCTACTTCTTTAGTCAGTTTTGGTGTTTGCATCTTTCTAGGAATTTGTCCACTTCCTCATTCATAGTATTCCCTTATACTTCTTAATTTCTGTAAGGTCAGTAGTAATGGCCCCTATATTCATTTCTTGGTCAATATAGCTAAAGATCTGTCAACTTGTTGATTTTTCCAAAGAAAGCACTATTACTTTTACTGATTTTCATCACTGATTTTCTATTCTGTATTTCACTGATTTTTACTCTAATCCTATTAATTCCTTCCTTCTACTTGCTTTAGGTTTCAGTAACACTTTTTCCAGTGCCTTAAGGTGAAAGAGTAGATTACTGATTTGAAATATTTCATTTTTAATACAGACATTTATAGTTATGTCTAAGGACTGATGTAACTGTATCTCATAAGGATTGGTATGATATGTCTACAATTCCATTTATCTCAAAGTATTTTCTAATTTTCTTTGTGATTTCTTCTTTCAGCTATCGATTACACAGAAGCATATTACCTAATTTCCATGTATTTGTGAGTTTCCCAAATTTCATTCCATTGTGGTCATAGAACAAACACTGTATTATCAATCCTTTTATACTCAAATCTTCTATTTACTTGTTGATCTTCTCCTTATTGTTCTGCTCATTAATGAAAGTGCAGTACTGAAAAATACAACTCACTGTCAAACTGTATATTTCTCCCTTCATTTCTATCAGTTTGCTTTCTGTATTGTGGGACTCTATAGTTAGATGTGTATATAATTCTTTGTCTTCCTGATGGATTGGCCCTTTTGTCACTATAAAATGTCATTCTTTAGTAACATTTTTTTGGTTTAAACTCATTTTGCCTGATATTAATATGGCCTTTCCAGCTTTTTTATTGTTGCTGTATGCAAAATACATTTTTTTCAGCCTTTCACTTTCAATCTATTTGTATCTTTGAATCTAAAATGTATCAACTATGTAGAGAACAAGCATATGGACACTGGGTGGGGAGGGTTGGGGGGGGAGTGACCTGGGAGATTGGGATGCCAAATTGTACACTCTAAGTATATGCTGTTTGTTGTCTGTTGACTGTATCTCAATGGAAATTCTTAAAAAAACAAAAAGGAAAGAATAAAAACTTTTAACAACAAAAATAAATAAAAATAAAATAAAATAAATAAAATATATCAACTAGACAGTATATAGTTGGATCCTGTTTTATAAACCAGTCTGAAACTCTCTGCCTTTTGTCTGGATTCTTTAATCCATTCACATTTAATACTACTGATATCACAATATTGTTGCATCTAAGTCTGCAACTTTTGTTTACAGTATCTTATGTCGCTTTGCTCCTCTATGCTTCTTTCACTGCTTTCTTTTGACTTGAGTGAATAATTTCTAATGTAACATATTAGTTCCTTTCGTAATTGTTTCACTATATTTTCTTGTTATTTCCTCAGTGGTTGCTCTAGGGCTTACCATATGCATCTTAACAGAAACTACTTCAGATCTGCACAACCTTAATTCCAATGAAACATAGAAATGTTACTCCTCTATAGCTCCCTTCCCTTTTTCCATGTCTATGCTACTATTGTTATATACATTGCCACCTATATATATTACAAACGCAATGATACACTGCTATACTTATTGCTTCATGTAATTGTCTTAAAAATCTGAGAAAAGAAAGGAGACCAAGTATATATTTATACCATGTGTTATGTTAACCTTCTTATTTACCATTTCTGGCTTTCTTCACTTAATCTGGGGGATTGGAATTACCATCTGGTGTCATTTCCTTAGTTCAAGGAATAGCCTTCCTCCCATCCAACTCCTCTGTGCTGATATGGACAAATATACTAAATTTCCTTATGTTATAGTCTCAATAAAGCAAATATAGATGTATGAATGTGTATAAATATAAATATATGTGTATAGGTATTTATGTATAAAATACACACTTACCAGGACTTCCTAGGTGGCACAGTGATTAAGAATCTGCCTGCCAATGCAGGGGACACAGGTTCAAGTCCTGGTCCAGGAAGATCCCACATGCCACAAACCAACTAAGCCTGTGTGCCACAACTATTGAGCCTGCACTCTAGAGCCCGTGAGCCACAACTATTGAGCCTGTGTGCCACAACTACTGAAGCCGTACTCCTAGAGCCCGTGCTCCACAAACAAGAGAAGCCACTGCAATGAGGAGCTTGCGCATCACAATGAAGAGTAGCCCCCGCTCACTGCAACTAGAGAAAGCCTGTGTGCAGCATCAAAGAACCAACACAGCCAATAAATAAATAAATTTTAAAAATATATAATTTTAAAAAATACAGAATTACCTTTATTGGGGGCTCTGTTTTTCTCAGGTAAATTAAAATTATTCTCTATAATTACTTGCTTTCAGCTGAAGAACTTCCTTTAGTATTTCTTATAAGGCAGTCTGCTAAGAAAAAAATTCTCCTTTTTTTTTTAATCTGAGAAAATCTTTATTTCATCTTCATGTTAGAAAGATGCTTTTGCTATATATAGATTTCTTGGTTAATGGTTTTTTTTTCCTTTGAGCATTTTAAATGTAATCCCATTGCCTTCTTGTTTCCACTGTTTCTAACAAGAAGTCAGCTATTAATCTTATGCTGTGTCTCTTATGTGAAATCTCTTTGCACATCTCTATCCTATTTGGAGTTCAATGAGCTTCTTAGATGTGTAAATTACCACTTTTCATCAAACTTGGAAAATTTTCAGCCATGACCTCTTCAATTATTTTTTTCTTTTCCTCTCTTTTCTCCTTCTAGAACTCCCATTACATGTTTATTAGCACACTCAATGATGTCCCACATTCCTATGAGGCTCTTCATTTTTCTATTTTCTCTCTGTTCTTCAGACTGGATAATCTTTTTTTAAAAATAGAAATGTATTTTCTTATTTATTTTGGCTGCATTGGGTTTTCACTGCTGCTCACGGGCTTTCTCTAGTTGTGGCGAGTGGGGGCTACTCTTCATTGCGGTGCACAGGCTTCTCATTGTGATGGCTTCTCTTGTTGCGGAGCACAGGCTCTAGGTGGACAGGCTTCAGCAGTTGCATAACATGGGTTCAGTAGTTGTGGCTTGCGAGTTCTAGAGGACAGGCTCAGTAGTTGTGGCGCATGGGCTGAGCTGCTCCGCAGCATGTGGGATCTTCCTGGACCAGGGATGGAACCTGTGTCCCCTGCATTGGCAGGCAGATTCTTAACCACTGCACCACCAGGGAAATCCCCAAACTGGATAATCTTTTTTCTTTCTTTTTTTTTTTTAAATTTATTTATTTTTGGCTGTGTTGGGTCTTTGTTGCTGCATGCAGGCTTTCTCTAGTTGTGGAGAGCAGAGGCCACTCTTCATTGCAGTGTGCAGGCTTCTCAGCTCGGTGGCTTCTCTTGTTGCAGAGCACAGGCTCTAGGCACACAGGCTTCAGTAGTTGCAGCACATTGGCTCGGTAGTTGTGACTCGAGGGCTCTAGAGCACAGGCTCAGTAGTTGTGGCACACAGGCTTAGTTGCTCCATGACATGTGAGATCTTCCTGGACCAGGGCTTGAACCCGTGTCCCCTGCATTGGCAGGTGGATTCTTAACCACTGGGCCACCAGGGAAGTCCCCCCAGACTGGATAACCTTAACTGACCTATCTTTAAGTTAATAAATGCTTTCTTCTGCCAGTTCAAATCTACTGTTGAGTTCCTATAGTGAATTTTTCATGTTAGTTACTATACTTTTCAAGCCCAGAATTTCCATTGGGTTCATTACAATTTCTCCTTATTGATATTCTCTATTTGATGAAACACTGCCACACTTTACTTTTTTAAGCATAGTTTTCTTCAACTCTTTAAATACACTTATGACTTCCTTGAAGTCTCTGTCTGTTAAATCTGACATCTGGTCACCCCTATAAGTACTGCATGCTTTTTTTCTTTTGTATGGGTCACAGTTTCTCCTAAATTTTTTTTGTTTGAAAACATTTTTGAAAATACATTGCAGTAACTCTAGTACTGGTTCAGCCCCACCCCCTTACCAGCTTGTTATTGTCGTCTGCTGTTTGTTTGGTGGTTGGCTGGATATTAGTAAAGTCTATTTCTTCTCTCTCACTTCCTCCAACTCCTGCAGTGTGAAACCTCTGATGTTGCTCCTCAGAAGGTACAGCTTTGGGCATGTGCAGAGTCACTCTGGGATGATAACAGTTTTTGCAGGGCTCCCTTTTGAGGGTCTCTTTCCCTGACCCACATCCATCTGTCAAACGCTACTTAATTGCTGGTGCTCTTCTAAGTGATATATCTGCTTTAGGAACAGGGCACTAAGTGGTGGGATATGAAGTGGTAGCCTCTGATCTCCTTGGCTTGCTTCTCCCAGCATGGAACCTCCACCCAACAAACAAGTTAAAGCAAAAGCTACCAGGGCCCCAATATCCTCAGTATGCAGCACCCAAGTTAGAGCCTCCATCCTAAGGAGTATGGGCCAGAGGAAAGAAAGGAGCTCCAGGTCTCCTGGCCACACTCAACTGATACTTATCCTCTACAACAAGTGGCTGGGGTGGGGAGAGTTCTACAGTCAACTGTGAACTCAGGAGAGAGGGAGACCTGCGTTCTTAACATAACCTGCCTGGAGTGCAGTTTCCATCACACCAGGCTGGGAGGGAAAAAGGAGAGAGTGGTTCATGGATCAAATACCACAGACTCTGTTTTTACCAAGATTTAACAGATTTTCTTGGAAAAATGTTTCATTTGCTACATGCCTTAGGACTATTCCAGAGACTTTAAATGGTTGCTCTTCAAAATAATTTTCACGAGTTTTGTTGGGCAGTGCGTCTGTGGAGCTCCTCATATTACCATACTAGAAATGGACTCTCAAACCTATAATTTACCCATAAATATTTCAGTATATATCTCTAAAAGCACTTTTTTAAAAAGTACACATAACAAAATTTGTCATCTTAACCATTTTTAATTGTACAGTTCAGTGGTGTTAAGTTAATCACATTGTTGTGCAACCAATCTCCAGAACTTTTCATTTTACAAAGCTAAAACTATACCCACTAAATGGCAATTCCCTATTTACCCCACCTCCAAGCCCTTGGCAACCACATTTTACTTTGTTTCTCTAAGTTTAATTTTTCTAGATACCTCATATAAGTGAAATCATACTGTCTTTTTCTGACTGGCTTATTTCACTTTATAAGGACCACTTTCACACCTGAAAAAATTTAACAATAACTGAATATCATCAAGCAACCAGTGCTGAAATTTCCACTTGTCTAATTTTTAAAAATAGTTCAGGTCTCTGAATCAGAATGCAAATAATGTCCATATACTACATCTAGTTGATGCATATCTTAAGTCTCTATTAATCTACAGGTTTCCCCTCCATCTCTTTTTCCCCTTTTTTCCTTGTGCCTTATTTGTTGAGGAAACTAGGTTGTCTTGTAGAACTTCTCACAGTCTGGAGTTTGCTAACGGCATACCTATAATACAGTTGAACTTGTTTCTTTGTTCCTTGTATTTTCTATAAATTGGTGGTTCCCTATAGTGGGTCACTATCTTCTTGAGCCTGTTCTTCCTTGTAAATCTGAAGATGGTCTGGAAGATCCATAAGGGAAAAAACTGGATTTTCATTGGAATTGCTCTGAATTTATAGATTGAAGTGAGTTAGCATCTTTACAACACTGAGTCTTTCCACCTATGAACATGTTACCTCATTCCATTTAGTCAGGCTTTCTTTTATGTCCTTTAACACTGTTTTATAACTTTCCTCTATAAAGTTTTACACATTTGTTTAGACTTACTACCAAGTGACTAAGGATTATGATTTTTTTCTTTTTGTCTTTTATTTATTTCAGGGTTGCTTCTTCTTCTTTTACTTCTCTAGTTGCTACTGGTGCAGAGAAACATTATTGGTTCTTCTATACTGATCTTCATTCCAACAATGTTGATAACTCTCTTTAGTTCTAATAGCATGCATTCTCTTGGTTCTTCATATTGTTAATCATGTGAATGCCACAGAGACAAAATTACCTTTAACTTCCCAAATTTTCTTTTTATTTTATTGCATTGGCTAGGAGGACCCATAATACTAAAATGAATTAAAGTACTGACAATAGGCCTTCTTGTCTTGTTTTCTCATTAAGTATAATATATGCTCTCAGTTTCTAATAGAAACAGAGAGACCCCCTCAATTCCTTGTCTAGTAATGAACTCATACTACTAAAGTGTATTAACTTTTATTCAATGTGCTTCCTGGTTTCTCATTTCATTTCTTAATGTAGTAAGTTACATCAACAGATGTTGTAATGTTAAACTATCCTTGCACTCCTAGTACACATGGTCATGGTATACTATGTTTTAAAACTCTGCTGAAGTCAATTTTTTTTTTCAATTTTTATGCCATGCCACGTGGCATGTGGGATCTTAGTTGCCCAACCAGGGATCAAACTCACACCAGTTCAATCTGGACTGCCAGGGAAGTCCTTGAAGTCAATTTTATTTAGAATTTTAAAGCCTATGGTCATTAATGAGACTGGTTTATTAGTATACTACTATTATTCCTTCTTATTTAAGTATCAAGGTTATACTAATCCCACAAAATGAACTGGATGGCTATTTTTTTCTTGTTACTAATATAGTGTATAAAATACAGGAACATATTTTCCTTGTAGATTTAAATAAATTTGCCTATAAAACTCATGTCTGTGACATCCTTTTATAAATAAGAATTCTGTTTGATTCAGTTTCTCTTATGGTTATGGTTTATTCAGTTTCTATTTGAGGTAATTGTGATAAGGCATATTTCCTAGAAAATTATTCATCTAAATTTACAATTTTTTTGGCACAGACATACACAGTACTCTTATGTTTTCACATCTCTATGGTACCAGTAATCGTGTCTCCTTTTTTTAATTAGTTTTTTTTTCAAAAGATGTGTTTTTCTCATTGAAGCATAGTTGATTTACAATATTGTGTTAGTTTCAAATATACAGCAAAGTGATAGTTATATATTTTTTCTATATTATTTTCCACTATAGGTTACTACAAGATATTGACTACAGTTTCCCTGTTTTATATAGTAAGTTCTTATTACTTATCTATTTTATGTGTAGTAGTTTGTTATCTGTTAATCCCATATGCCTAGTTTATCCCTCCCCTTCTCCCTTTCCACTTTGGTAACGGTACATGTGTTTTCTATGTCTGTGAGTCTATTTCTGTTTGTGTATATATTCATTTGTATTATTTTTTAGATTCTAGATATGTGGTATCATATAATATTTGTCTTTCTCTGACTAACCTTCACTTAGTATGATATTCTCTAGGTCCATCTATGTTGCTGCAAATGGCAATAGTCCATTTTTTTTTATGGCTGAGTAATACTTCATTGTGTGTGTGTGTGTGTGTGTGTGTGTGTGTGTGTGTGTATAAACACCCCACATTTTCTTAAACCAATCATCTGTTAATGGGCACTTGGGTTGTTTCCATGTCTTAGCTATTGTAAATAGG
Source organism: Hippopotamus amphibius kiboko (assembly GCF_030028045.1). Classification (NCBI taxonomy): domain Eukaryota; kingdom Metazoa; phylum Chordata; class Mammalia; order Artiodactyla; family Hippopotamidae; genus Hippopotamus; species Hippopotamus amphibius. Next base: position 9,786,433 of record NC_080202.1, on the reverse strand, counting down.
GTTATCATATTAAGTGAAGTAAGTCAGATAGAGAAAGACAACATACGATATCACTTATATGTGGACTCTAGAATATGATACAAATGAGCTTATTTACAAAACAAAAACAGACTCATAGACATAGAAAACAAACTTATAGTTACCAGAGGGGAAAGGGAGTGGGGAACGGGTAAGTTAGGAGTCTGAGATTAGCAGATACAAACCACTATATATAAAATAAAAAACAAGGTCCTACTGTATAGCACCAGGAACTATATTCAATATCCCATAATAAACCATAATGGAAAAGAATATGAAAAAGAATATGTATGTATGTATATATGTATAACTGAATCACTTTGCCGTACACCAGAAACACAACACTGTAAATCAACCATATTTCAATTAAAATTTTTTTTCGTTTTTAAAAATATAGTGTTGCTATGAATACTTGTATCTTTTCGAATTAGTTTTCATCCAAAACATATGCTTTTGATTTCGTTGAGCTTAACCCTTAACTTTGCTTTCTATTTCATTGATTTCTATTATTGTTTTATTTCTTCTATCTCCTTTGGGTTCACTCTTCTTCTAGCTTCTGGAGTTGAACATTTAGATCATTTAATTTCAATTTCTCATGTCAATAAATTAATTTTAATAAATTTTTTTAAAGTTATATGCTTACTTTCAAAGTATTGTTTTAGCTGCATCCCACAAGTATCTTCCTCTTTAACTTATGAGCAATAGGAATGCATTCTTAGTTTCCAAACTTTTAAAAAAATATTTACATGTTGTTTAAAATCTTTCTGACTGCATTAGGTAAGAAAACAGGGTAAGTAGCTTGACTTTTAAAAATATGTTGAGTATTCCTTTGAGATATACACAATATTTTAAGTGTTCCTTATGAATATAAAAGGATGTATATTTTTGGTTTCTTGGGTATATCATTCCTAAGAGATCCAGCTTTTTAAAAAAATTCCATTGCTAGCAATTGATATAATGCTAAACATCTCATATGTGTGCATTTATCAACTTCTTGTAATTCTATCACCCTTTTTTTCATGACATGCCATGGCTGTTTTGTTAGGTACAGACAAGTTCATGATTATTACATTCTCTTTGCAGATTGCTTCATTCATCATGAAATACCCTTCTATATCCCTTCAATGCTTTTTGCTGTAAGTCCCAATTTTGTTATTATTGCCTCATTTGTTTTACTTTCTCCTTTTAAAAAATTAAAATCAACTAGGAAGCTTTTTCATTTTGTTTTTATAGTCAAATTTATTAGTTTCTATGGTTGGTACTATTTCTTATATCCTATACATTCCCTCTATGTTTACTTTCCTTCTTGTAAATGTTTTCTTTACTAGTTCTTCTGGTGATTTCTGTGGATGACAAATGCTCAGTTTTTGTAAGCCTGAAATACCTTATTTGCTCTCCCTCTTGAATAATTTAGCTGTACATAAAATTTTAGGTTGACAACTGCTTTTTCTCTGTGCTTTGAAAATCTTATTTCATTGTGTCTTGGCATCTATCCTGCTTATGTGGTATCTCCTGTCAGCAAAATTATTGCTTCCCTCTGGTAGCTTTCAATATTTTCTTTTCATTCTTGAGGTTCCACAGTTTAAGATGCATCAAAGTATGAATTTACTATTATTTACCCTACTTGGTGCTCAGTATTTATGTTGAGGACTCACTTCTGTTTCTTAATGCTTAAAAAATCTCAGTTATCATCTCCTCAAATATTATCTACTATTCCCTCCATTCTCTTCTCCTAGAATTCTTTTTAGATGTGTGCTGGAGACTCAACTCATCCTCCGTGTCAACTGCTCTTTGATATTTCTCTCTTTGTCCCACTGGGAGAACTCCTCAATACCATTTTCTAATTTTCTAAAATCTGTGTCTACCATTTAAACCACCTATTTTAACTTATTTCAATTTATTTATTGTGTTTCCAAGATTACTAATGGTTTTTAATTTTTTAAATATACTCTAGTTTTATTTCCACATCTTAGTACCAACTTATGGCATCTGAACCATAAATATCTTCCTAAACCCCAGCTTTTAACTATTGCTCTGGTTAGTTACCATCAGAGCTTTATATAAGTTATGACCATATACAAAATCCTTTTGAATGCTACTAGAAAATTCCACTGTCTTCTGGTGATTAACATGAGCTCTGTTTCTACTATTCTTCAAATTGAGAACTCTATGGCCTTTTGTTTGCTCCCTCATGTAACAGGCTCTTACTCATTGCCCAAGACTGAGGATTTCCAAAACACAAACACTGTTGCAGTGCCAAGCATTGTACTGAAATTGGTTAAAGGAGAAAGCTAAATCAAAAACTTTTTTTGAAAGCTAAATTCCTTTTTCAAGTTCAGCAGAAAAGCAACAAAACTTTCAGAAATATGTATAATATTCCCAGTTAAAGTCAGAAGGGAAAAGAATGGGTACTAAGGCAGGAACAGACAGTAAAAGGAGTCAAGAGGTGATAATCTCCTTTATTAGCACACCTCATTACTATTTGCACTTATATTTCAGCCGCTCTCCAAAGAAATGAAAGCACAGCTATTACAACACCAAACAAAAGCAATTCCTATTGAGAAAAACACCAATGTTTGGACTTCTGGGGTTACTCTGACCTGGACTGCTGAAAGATAAAACATACAAAAACTACTGAACACATCAAAACCATGGCTTATACTGTTATCACCTGTGACAATCATAGAAGACTAGATTTATACTTCATGCAATAATATAAGCTCCTACTTTAGAGGACATCTTTAAATTTGTTTCTTATTATGATATAGGCAAACAGCCAAGCCATCAACTAAATCAACATTTACCTTTTACACACTGTGCAATTTCTTTAGAAATGACACCAAAAACTCTCAAAAAGGATCACATTACTCGTTTTGAAATTTTGGTAAAAGTCACCTTACCTGTTCTCTATGGCCAGCTTAAGTTCACTGAGAACTTTAGATAGTAAAGATATAATGGTACACATACAGATTATTTACTGGGTCTAGATGTATTCAAAGCAATTTTAACATACCAGGTATGTTTTTGAACAAACCCACATTACAAGCTGCTGAGAGATATAAAACTGCAATTGATAATGTATATGTATCTCAGAAATGAGAGGCTCTTAGTCATTTTCATTTCTTCAGAATTTTACAGAAATGCCAATTTTATAATTTCAGAAAAAAAGATAAGGAAACCCTAACAGCTTTATTTGGGGCAGAGAAAACAGCAAAATGAACAAATTTTGAACAAGATAAGCTTGAATTTATTGAATAAGCAAAGACAAAGGAAAGAGTATACAGAGGATGATCAAGTGACAGAATTATTGGTGTGAGAAGTGAAGAGAAAAAAGAAAGCCCACTAGCTAGTATCACAGTGAGTTTGGTCAGAGGAAATACTGCCAATGACCTCATACATACACATTAAAATGTATTACACTCACCTCGACAAGAACATACCACTGCACAGAGTTTAAAGTAGTATTTCATCAATTCAAGGTTAAAACAAATTTTAAAAGGGAGATGTTAACAAACTCACATTAACATACTGAAAAACTGGACAGAACTCATTTCTCATGACACAACAATATATATTCAAATAACAATAATAGTATGCAAAATGTATTATCTACCCCAGTAGACTATACTTTCTTGAAGATAAAAACCATCTCATTCATCCCAACCTCCACAGTGTCTTGCAGACTGCCACCATGTTTAGATAGGAACACCAGCTTTCCCACCTCCCTGTCAGACTATGAAGGAACAAAATTAACAGGAAACAGCTGGCCCTCCTGCAACCCACGAGAAAACAGAATCCCGGACTTCCCTGGTGGTGCAGTGGTTGAGAATCCACCTGCCAATTCAGGGCACACGGGTTCAATCCCTGGTTTGGGAAGATCCCACATGTCGTGGAGCAACTAAGCCCATGCACCGCAACTACTGATGCCCACATGCTCTAGGGCCCGTGAGCCACAATTACTGAGCCCCAGCACCTAGATCCTGTGCTCTGCAACAAGAGAAGCTACAGCACTGAGCAGCCCATGCACCATAATGAAGAGTAGCCCCCGCTCACCGCAACTTGAGAAAGCCCACGTGCAGTAACGAAGACCCAACACAGCCAAAAAAATAAAATAAAATAAAAAATAAAAATAATATTCACCAGAGGTTAATGACTTAATTGGGAGGGAGAACCAATATATCTTATAAGATCTGCATTTCCAATAATTTTACAACTTAATTATTTTTAAGTGCATACAATGTACTCAATTGTGCACTTTAACTGTAATAACGCAATACAAAAGAAATTTACAAGCATATTTTTATTGCAGAGAAGTCTAACCAATTTTTTTAATGGCTTTCAAGCACAAAATATTACTTTAGGCCTCAGCATCACCCAGTAACTTTCTAGGAAGTTCACCATGCAAATTCTAGGATCCCACAGACCTAGTCAATCAGAAACTCTGGGGATGGGGCTTACCAATCTTTGTTTTAACAAACCCTAGAGGTAAAATTCTGATGCACATTCAAGTCTGTGTTCTAAAAAAAACACTTTTTAGAAAAAAAAATTCTGAGGAAGATGTTAAAAAAAAAAAAAAAAAGCCTAACACCAGGAGGGGAAAAATGTAAAATTCCTACTGCAGAATTTATTCATGTATTTTTTATTAAATGGATGGTGATGGATATTAAATCACTATGACTGATGCCATTGGATATGTTTAAAAGCATGAAGTTTTAATTTAATCTGTCAGTATTAACAATATGACAGAATTTATATCCTTCGAATCTTTCTAAATTTAAAATTTCAAAAATTTTAAGATGTGAGGGGTATCTATAAACATTTTACGGAGTATATAAACTTAAAAGTTGAAGGATCACTACTCTAGACCAGTGGTTCTCAAACTGGTCCTTGGACTGGCAGTATTACAATCACCTACAAGCTTACTAGAAATGCAAATTCTCAGGCTCCAGCTCCACATACTGTGTTCCAACAAGTTCTCCAGGTGATTTTTATCCACTTTAAAGTTTGAGAGCTGCTGGTCTATACTAGAGCAGTGGTTCCCAAAATTTGATGGGCATCTGAATTACCTGGAGAGCTTCTTAAAACACCACTGCTAGAACTTAATCTCAGGGTGTCTGGCTCAATAAATCTGGGGTAGGATCCAAAATTTTGCATTTCTAACAAGTTTCCGAGGAGACAATAATGCTGATGCTGCTATTCCACAATCACATTCTGAGAATCACTCCCTGGTCTAGAGGGCTGTGGAAACCATATCCATACTCTCCTATGTTGATACCCAAAATGTTAACCCTTTCCCTCATCCTTCAGAGGTCTCCCTCATGATATGCTCTCATACATTTGCCTTACACACTTAGCTTTTTTTAAACAACTATTACTTTATCTGTTTTTCTCAGTAGAGTCTGACTTCTATGAGTAAAAAAGCCACATGAATCTTGCCCCTTCTGTATACCCAGCACCTAGGCACAATGCCCACCTCATAGTAGGTATTAAACATATTAACAGATAATTAACATTTGTTGACTAACTTACATGAAATGTCGATTTTAATACTGATATAACATGGCTAAGGCTACTATTAGAATCCCAACAGTCCTAATTTGCCCAGGGCTGTCTCTCAAGTGCTAGGAGGACTGTAAATCCTGTGTCCTAGGACTATCTAGCCTACCAGATTAAATATCATCCTTAAGGTCAAAAGACAAAGACATATCTGAATGATGCATTATTCAACTTGTTTTTCAATTTCATTCTTAACCCTAGCCTCTAAATAGGCTTCTATTATACAATGCAAGTAGAAATAAAGATTTATTCAATGATAAAATTAACATTGTACTACCAAGAAACTTGACATTTTAAGGCAGTTTTAGTATGGGAGTTGGGGGAAACTTATAAACTTACCCTCTTTAGCCAAATATAACTCTTTAAATTTTGCTCTCTTTTGATTAAATTCTTGCTCAAGCTGCTGCTTTGCACGTAAAAATTCTGCATTAATTTTTTCCAATTCTGCTACCCGTTGCTGAAGAGAAACTGGAAAGAAAAATACTAGTTAACAAGTAATAACTTTTATTTATAAATGAAATTACAAGAATAAATTAGTATTCCAGCTCACATTGCTATAATGAAACAAGTGGTCAAGCTTCTTCCAAAGATCCAATATAGTCTAGGAAATTCTAATTTTTCAAAAAAGACACTCCTTCTAGACTTAATACACACATCGTGAATGAATCGTGTGAAGTGAAACAGCACGTATACGGAGAAACACATAAGGCAAATTTCCCAAAAGAAAGCTTCCAGGTTCCTTTGTATAATTGACAGAATGTCAATCCTCTTACAGAATGGTTAAATTTTGGATCATTTGGGCTATTTATCCCACAAATAAACCCACTGCCAATTCTGCTAGCTCCTGTCTCTCTCAAGTGTTATGAGCAAAATCTAAAGGGCACCCTGATTAGGACAGCCATACCAGCCTCCCAATTTCAAGATGATTCATTACTTTTATACTGAAATCATAATCAAAAAACTTTTCACGTAAAAAGGACGCAGAACTGTACATTCTGTATGAACTCTCAATTACTGGAAGATTATCTGGTTTTTAGATTAATTTGACTGTGGTATGGCAGGCATTGGGACACTACAATTTAGGGGCTCTATGATTTGGCCACAGCTGACTATTATATAAACATCTTTCCTGACCAAACTCAGTGGGTTTTTTGGTTCAAGCAAGGAGAGGGAAATCCAAGAGTCCAAACCCTTGACCTCTTCCTTTTCCCCAACAGCAACCTAGCCACAAAGCTATGACCCTAATCGCTCCAGGGGATACTTACACCAGGGGATACTAACACCTCTGCCAGATTAGCTAGGTCAGTAGAGGTCTCAGTTCCCTACAACAAGCCACCCCAGATAATGATTTACTAAAATTTTAACCAAGATCTGAGATTATCTCTGAAGGCCCTCCCCTCCCCTAACCTATTACTCAATTTAATTGAGCTTATAATTTTATAGCACACAGAAAAAAGACTGGAAGAAATGCAGCAATGATTTGTCTATGAGAAATAGAAGTATGGCTCATTAATTTCTTCCATGTGCTTTTCAAAGTTCTCTACAACTCCTTTGATAAATAATTAACTAAAACCAGTATTTGTTCATTCCCATGACATCTTCAGACTAGCCTCACTACAGATCTAACAGCATCGATGCAATCCATGGCAAAAAGAGGAAATGACAGCTGCTTCGAAAGTTCCATGTCATTAAAGGTAAGAAGTCATTTTGAGGAGTAAACTTCTAGGATCTTTAGGTCAGAGCAAAGAATGACATCTGGTCATCTGAACATGTGCTAACCTTTGGAGAAAAAAAGAGGGATGGAGAATCCACTGGAAGGGGGAAATGTGTAGTTATTTCATATTTACCATTTGAAATCATGAAGCAAATGGGTTCTCTTGTGCTATTTACTTGTACTTTTACTGTCCAATTCCAATTGTTAAATAAATTAAGCAAATTTTCCACTTAACATTTTAAAGTTACTGGTAACTACTGATTAATACATGAGTTAGAGGAGGGCATTGGGGAATAAAGAAAGAAGAAAAAGCAATATCCCTCTGTTTTTACTTTTCCCAAACAACTACACTCCCACTCACTACTACCTTTCACTAAAACACACTCACACACACATACATACACACACACACGCGTGCGTGCACACACACAAAATGCAAAATGTCCATACATTTCAACATTATATTTATATTTAGGAACTGAGGCTAATGAATCAATAAAAACTAAAATGCAGCCTTTAAAATTACAGCCAAGAGGACTTCCTAGGTGGCGCAGGGGGTAAGAATCTGCCTGCCAATGCAGGGGACATGGGTTCGATCCCTGCCCCAGGAAGATACCACATGCCGCGGAGCAACTAAGCCCATGAGCCACAACTATTGAGCCCATGTGCCGCAACTACTTTAGCCCACACGCCTAGAGCCCATGCTCTGCAACAAGAGAGGCCACCGCAATAAGAAGCCCGCGCACCACAATGAAGAGTAGCCCCTGCTCGCCGCAACTAGAGAAAGCCTGTGTGCAGCAACAAAAACCCAACACAGCCAATAAAATAAATTAATTAATTAAAAAAAAAAAAAGCCAAGAAAGATTGTGTTTCCACTACTCGCAACCCTGTCCTGGCTCTGACCCACAGTTCAGGTGCAAGTCCACATTCACAGGTCTGGCTGCCTCTCTCTGTGACTTAGGATAAATTTCAATTCCAGAAGTCATGATCCCATTGAGGATATACTAAGTAACTCCCTTATTCTTTTGTTTTTTAATTTTTTAATTAAAATCCCCCCCCAATTTTTTTAAATCCACCTCATGTACTAACATACTACAATTCTACAACACAGAAAAAAGCCAAAACAACTGTTTTTTACAAGAATGGTTCTATTGCTATATCTAGAAAAATCAATTCACCTTGCATAAGATAGCAAGAAAGTTTACAAACAGGCACATCCTATACCATAATGCATGAGCAACCAACCACAAATTAGACTGAAAATAGATCTCATCACACAAAATACTTTATTATTTTTCTAACATGGCAACTAGCAGTTCACAATAACTAACAGTTTATGTAAAAACCACTTAACCTGGCATATAGGAAAAAAGGGATAAATGTTAGCTGTAAACTGGTGAGACTTACTGATATTAAATAAATAAGGGAAAACAGCAGAGTGATCAACTGGCTTTGACAAAAAACCACAAGTTGCTTTCAACCTCATGATTCTAAGCTCCATGCTTAGACTTCCAGCTCATATCCTTCCCTACTACCATGTATCATCCTAGCAACATGGACAAATTGCTTAAATGCCAATTTCAACAATAACAAGCCTGCTGTAACTCATAGCTGAGAGCTGTTAGTATATCAGCCTCTGTTAAACATTCCACACATTCTGTATATTGCTACCTTCATTTGAGTAATAAAAAGTGGGGGGGGGGGGGACACTAGGTTATACAATGGCTTCTTTTAATGCCTGATAACATCCAAAGGGAAAAATTATTACATCATTTATTCAAAATGTCTGTGCTGGTGATACAGTGGTGAGCATAGCTGACTTTCAAAATGTCTGAAAAAACACAGAAAGAAAAGAATAATATGGCAAATAAATGAAGGAAAGATTCAATAATTCTTAGCTATAGCTCCTTTCCTAATTTTGATATGAATGGGGGAATATGTAATAACTTAAAAATATTTTTAGCCTCGAGCTGTTTTCTACTATTACATTCCTGTAACAGTGCACTAAATTTGATAAGACATTATCAATGGAAAAAGAAAAAATATATGGTCTAGGTCAAATATTACTACAATCAGAATCTTTTTGTTTCAAAATGTTCCAGGATCCAAGAAAACACATATAATTCAAGAGGGGAAAAAACAAAAAGGAAGCATAACTCCAGTGAACAAAAGAATCTGAACAGTTCCTACAAACTTAGAAGTCTTAACTTGTGTATCACTGGCTTTTAAAATGTAACTATTAAGTATGGTAGGTACGTACATCTATCCAGTGGAATGATACCAAGTCAGAAAAATGATATTAAAAGATTAAGATACAAAATTATACATAACATGATCTATGGAAAATATATATAGAAAAAAAAAGACTGACAAGAAAATGCCAAAGTATGTTCAGAGTGGTTGCCTCTCTGAATCAAAGCATAATTAAAAGATAAATTACACTGACTGGATTTAAGTTAAAAGGTAATAAGGTCTTTCATCTTTTTATTAGTTTTAATGATTATAATTTTATCTTACCGCTCCATCTAAATCTCTCTGCTCATAAAAAGTGCAACTTATGTGCAACATAAAAAGTGTAACTTACTTCAATGGTCTTAAAATATTTTAACACACTAGTCATTTTTTAAAACTACACATATTTTCCCAGGACAATTTGCTAAAATAGATACAAATGTATCTATTTTAGAAAACTCTAAAAAAATAATTTCTTCTGTTTCAGAAGTTGCTTTCCAGCTAGCAAACCACCTTCTCCCTGTACTCTGAAAGCTCATGTCCAGCCTCTTTGAGGAATTACTAAAAATGATTATTATTTGCAGTAAATACACCCACCAAGTTGTGCTTTGTGTAGGGAATATTAAGTAAATCCACAATTACTCAGTGTGCCTCAAAAAGGAAGGGGAAAGGAGAAAATAAAGTAAAGCAATCCACAAGCAGGTAATTGGGTTAACATTACCAATCACTTTACAGTATTAGAACAAACAGATGTGACACTTGGGAATCACTTTTTCCATAATACTAAAGATCATCACAAACTCTTTGGTGTAAAAGAAAGTTGTCATCTCACTTTATATAATTCTCCAAAATCTGACTTTAGCAACTTGAGGAAACTGCATCCTTTTACCTTCTCCATTTACTCAGATGAACCAATTCTAAAACAAAAAAACATCTGGTGATAAAGTTTACACAGAACATCTTCTTAGCCTTCCTTATGTAAACCAAAGTGAAAATCCTTATTTTCTTTTACTCTTTTATTTTTTTGCAACTCTCTTAAATAATTAGGTGTCATAATATTTCAGATAAAAGATAACACTTTTTAAGTGATGGGTTCCAAACAAGAAAGTCAATTATTTCTCATGTAAAGGTTAAGTGTTTAGGTAAACGACTTGAAAATGTTGTTATAAATCCAGGAAAAATATTAAATGAAAGAATAAATTGGCACCAAATTTTAATTCAGGTGGAAAATGAGGTAATGAAAAACTAATTAAGAAGAGAGTCTTCAAAAGGGCAAAAGTAGAATTAAGGATGGAAAAGACTGATTTGGGGGAGGGGTAGCGGGGTGTCAAGGACAGAGGTGGGAAAAATCGAAAGACACAAGAATATTTTCTAATTTTCAACCTCCCTAGAAATGTTAATGATCAAAATTAATTAATAACCTCTAGACATTTGCAGTGCGGAATTTTCTGGGTCTAATTTTTAGTTTACATTATTGAGTGGGAACAGTCACTGAATCATAGTGTTACAAGGATTTTAGAGATTATTCTAGTCCAGTGTATTTCAAACTAAATGTCAATCATTAGTGAGCTGTTACATCAATTTAGTGATTAGCAATCTGCCTTTTAAAGTTAATAAAGTATAATAGGAAATATCAGCAACACACTTAATATGGGCATGTTATTTCACGTGTGGGTTGCAATGGAAAAACGTGGGGGTGTCTGCTTGTTTTTTTCTTTTTTTGTTCTGTTTTATTGGAGTACAATTGCTTCACAATGCTGTGTTAGCCTCTGCTGTACAGTGAAGTGAATCAGCTACACATATACATATATCCCCTCCCTCTTGGACCTCCCTCCCCTGCCCATCCCACCCATCTAGGTCATCACAGAGCACCGGGCCCAGGCTCCCTGTGCTATAGAGCAGGTTCCCACCAGCCATCCATTTTACACATGGTGGTGTATTCATGTCAAACCTAATCTGCTAACTCATTCCACCCTCCCCTCTCCCCCGTGTGTCCACACATCCGTTCTTTATGTCTGTACCTCCACTCCTGCCTTACTGTGGAGAGAGATCAAAATAGTTTGAAAACCACCAATTCCTAACTCATGCAGGAATCCATTCCTATAGCAACACAGATGTGATCATATACGGCTTACGCATGAACATAAATCTAATAACTCAGTTCACTGCCTCACGAGGCAGCCAATTCCACCATTAAGAGATTTTAGATTATCCTCCCCCCTTTACTTGGACAGGTCATCTGTTGGAAGTATCTATTTTTAGTAACAAGACCCTAAATCATCTTCCTTAGAGATCTTAATTCTGCCCTACGGAATTATTGAGGAAAATTTCTAGTATCTGACATCTCACACTTGCTCTCTCCTTTCTTTTCCAGATGAAATATCTCCTAACCCTTTAATAATTTCTGAATTCTGCATTATCTCAGTTGCTCTCTCCGCACACTACAGTTAGTCAAAATTCCACATAAAATAGGACACATTGATCCTAACACAATACCAACTTAGTAGAAACACTGTATCTGGGGGCTGTACCTTAATAATGTACTGTAAATTTACCCTAGCTCTTTTTGAGCATGATCTCACATTGTCGTTGTTAGCCGATAAGATTAATGTTAATCTAACACTGTCCTTAAATCTTTTTCACTTAAACTTAAGCCAAGGCTTCCTCCAACCTATACCTGGTGCAATTTAGCCATACTGCAGAGTTTTGTTTTAAAACAAAGTTTTAAGTTAGAGCTAGAGACAGAGCCCTTTGGTGCATCACCCAAAATCTCAGGAGAGGCTGATACTGATATATTAGACTGCTCTATTAGTTACAAATTCATTCCAACCATCCTGAGAATCAAATCACATTTCATCTTATCCATGATTTCATACCAGTGTAGTCAAATGCCTTACTAAAATTCAAAAATAAGCTATCTACAATTTCAGACTCAGAGAGGCTTATGCTTCAACCAAAACCCAAGCTTTGATTATATGAACTGGGGCAAATAGTTTAACCTTTCCAAGATGCCATTAAAATAAAGATGATACTCATTTTGCAGAGTGTCACATGCAATGAGGACACTCTGCAAAATGAGGATTAAATATACCATCATTTAAAAGCAACTCACATATAACAGGCACTCAAACGACAGTTACTATTAACGATTTCAGAATTTAAATAGTTTCAGGTTCATAACTGTGCTTAAAAAAATGGAGATGTACACTTGGCTCAACTTGCTCTGGAGATTCTTCCTAGTGATAACTACAAAATCATTTTATTTCCTAAAATGTTTATAAATCACTTACTTAATAATCAATTCTTTTTTAACTGTTCCAGAAATTGTATTTAAGCAAAGTTATCAATTAAGACAAGCAGGTAAACAAAATTTTGATAAAAAGTCAAAAATAGAGAAAAGTAGTAACTGTGAACAAAAGAATGGGGATTTCGGTGAATGTTCAGTAGATAAACGATACAGTATAAAGTATATTCCAGACTGTATTCCCATTCCACCATATACTACCATATGGAATACATACTGACAATGTGAACCATGCAAAGTCTCAAAGTTGCCAAATAAAGATAACTTCAAAAATAAACTAACTATACACACTACTATATATAAAATAGATAACCAACAAGGGCCTACTGTATAGCATAGGGAACTATACTCAATATTTTGTAATAACCTAAAGGGAAAAGAATCTGAAAAAGAATACACATACACACACAACCTGAATCACTGTGCTGTACACTTGAAACTAACACTTGAAACTAACACGACATTGTAAACCAACAATACTTCAATTTTTTTAAAAAGCTAACTATACAGTTGAAATAAACTACGGACATTTTTGAATATTAGTCAAGATATACAATACAGTTCAACCACCATTACATGCATTTTATCAGATAATTTTTATATCATCTTAATATCTGATTACATTTAGTCCAATTACCATAACTGTCAAAAGCTTGTGTTCAACAGCTGATATAAATATGCATGGATAAAAATGGATAGTTAGCTATTCAATTTGTACAAACTGGTATTATTCTACTCCTCAAGTATTTCAAATACCACATGCCAAGCCAGATGAAAAAGCATGATTGGGTCATCTACAGAGATGTGACTGGACCTAGAGACTGTCTACAGAGTGAAGTCAGAAAGAGAAAAACAAGTATTGTATATTAACACATATATGTGGAATCTAGAAAAATGGTATAGAGGATCTTATCTGCAAAGCAGAAATAGAGACAAAGACATAGAGAACAAATGTATGGATACCAAGGGGTGGGGGTGGGGGATGAATTGGGAGACTGGGATTGACATATGTACACTATTGATACTATGTATAAAATAGATAACTAGTAAGAACCTACTGTACAACACAGGGAACTCTACTCAATGCTCTGTGGTGACCTAAATGTGAAGGAAATCCAAAACAAGAGGGGATATATTTAAATATATAGCTGATTCACTTTGCTGTACAGCAGAAACTAACACAATATTATAAAGCAACTAAACTCCAATAAAAATTAATTAAAATCTATTTACAATAGCCATGACATGGAAGCAACCTAAATGTCCATCAACAGATGAATGGATAAAAAAGATGTGGTACATATATACAATAGAATATTACTCAGCTGTAAAAAGGAACAAAATTGGGACATGTGTAGAGACATGGATGGATCTAGAGACTGTCATACAGAGTGAAGTGAGTCAGAAAGAGAAAAACAAATATTGTATATTAACATATATGCATAATATAGAAAAATGGTACAAATCAACTGGCTTGCAAGGCAGAAATAGAGACACAGATGTAGAGAACAAACATATAGACACCAAGTGGAGAAAGCGGGGGTTGAGGGGGAATGAATTGGGAGACTGGGATTGCCATATATAATTACTAATAAGGAAAAAAATATCAAATTGTACACTAAGTATATGCAGTTTATTGTATGTCAATTGTATCTCAATAAAAATTCTTAAAGAAAAAGAAAAAAAATTAATTTAAAAAAAGAAAGAAAGAAAAAGCACGACTTTCACTGGACTGATAAACAGATATATTTTCTAACTATCTGGATATTTAAATATTTTAGAAACCCACTTACAAGACAAAGAAAGCTATTCAAATTTAAATACTTTAAGTTTAAAACTCAAAGAAGGCTTACTTAAGGAAACGCCCAAAAGAATTCAGTTTTCTGCCTATAACTCTACAGGCATTCATAAGTAGAACTACACCATGCCACTTAAGGACCTGGCTTGGAACTCTGAGAATTCACTATCAGTGAAGTTGAATTTAATCCTTATTTTGTGCTTGAATTAATCAAGTGTCAGTAAGGTTGCTTGTGTGAATGCAAAATAGTACAACCACTTCGGGAAACAGTGTGGCTGTTCCTTACAAACACACGGCTGCCATGTGATACAGCAATCCTACACATGAAAACATATTTCCACATGATCTGTACACAAATGCTCACAGCAGCTTTACTTATAATAGCCAAAAACTGGAAATAACCCAAATGCCCGCTATAAATGGACAAATAACAGTGTATCCATACAATGGAATATCAGACAGTAACAAAAAGGAATGCATTACTAATCACACAACATGGATAAATCTCAAGAGCACCATGCTAAGTGAAAGAAATCAGACACAAAAAATATGATCCCACTTACATAAAATTCTAGAAAAGGCAAAACTATAATGACAGAAAGCAGATCAGCATTTGCCCAGAAGTAGCATGACTCTGTCAATGCGAGAACTTTGGGGGGTAAAACGTTCTATAACACAATTATGGTGATGGTTACAAACTATATATATTTGTCAAAACTCATGAATCTATACACTTAAAAGTAGCAAATTTTAGCGTAAATTATTTTTTAATCAGCTTTATTGCAGTATGAATTTAAAATTACAAGAATAAATTAGTTCTTGGTAACAGCTTAAGTGCTGTCCTCTTCAGGCCAATCTTATTATCCTCATAGCACTTATCACTATCTGAAATTATTTCGCTAAATATCTGAATGTCTAAAAATTGCTCCATACTAGAGTAGACCCTCAGTGAAAACTGACACTTTATGTATCCTGCTCATTGCTACGTTTCCAACACCTAGAACTGTGGCTAGCACTTGGAAGGTGTTCAATAAACATTTACCAAATAAGTAAGTAAACAAAAAAGTGAGCTGGAAAAACTAAAGTCCACTGATGAAGAGGGACATAAGCTGGGGTTTTAAAAAACAGGAAGGATCTGAAGACACAAAGGAGAGAAGAGTATTCAGCTGGGAACAATCAAAGGCAAAGGGAACAAGGCAGTAATGCACGTGTCTAGGAGCCAGCAAAGCGAACATCTCCGATGTGGGGAAAACTGCAACTTTCCCCACTTTGCATAGACTTTCCCCACTTTGCATAGACTTTCCCCACTTTGCGCAGAAGTCCCAATGAGTTACTTCTTGGCATTCCAATATGGTAGCCACTAGCCACATGAGGCTACTGAATATCTAAAATGTGGCTATATAAATGGAGATGTGTGTTACGTATGAAATATATATGGAACTTTGAAGACTTTAGTACAAAAACAATTTTACTATCTCATTAATACTTTATAGTGATCACATGTAGAAACTATGTCTGGAATATACTGGGTAAATAAAATACATTATTAACATTAATTTCCACAGAAAGTTATACACAAATGTTCAGAGAAGCATTATTCATAATAGCTAAAAAAAGGAAACCCAAGTGTCCATCAACTGATAAATGGATAAACAAAACTTGGTATATTCATACAACAGAATATTATAGGTCCAAAAAAGGAATGAAGTACTGACAAGTTACAAGATGGATGAGCCTTGAAAACATTATGTTAAGTGAAAGAAGCCAGACACCAAAGGCTACATATCGTATGATTCCATTTATATGTAATGTTCAGAACAGGAAAATAAATCCATAGAGGCTAAAAGATTAGTGGTTGCCAGCGGTTAGGGAAGAAGGAATGGAATGGGGAATGACTACTAAGGGTCTGGAGATTCTTTCTGGGACGATGAACATGTTTTTGAATTAGTGGTGATGAAGGAACAGCTCTGTGGATACTATAAAAACCACTGAATTGTACATTTTAAAAGGGTGAACTTGATGGTACAGGATTAGATCTCAATAAAGCTGTTATTTTTAAAAATTAATTTCACCTGTTTTTCTATTTGGAAGTGTCTGTTCTGGTTTGACTTTTTACTTTTTTAATGCAGCTGCTAGAGAAAACTTAAATTACACTCCTTGGCTCACATTACATCTCTATCTATTGGACAGCACTGTTCTGGAGTTTATGGGGGCAGGGGGGAGGCGTACCTGGATATTTTGAGCTCTTATTTTTACCTCTATTTCTCTTACACTCTCTATTTTCCCCAATTTGCCAGCCTGCTTTAAATATCAGCATACTTTACAGCCAACATTAGACGCTAAGATCGGTCATCTTAAATCCCTAGATTCGGGACTTTCTTGGTGGTGCAGTGGTTAAGAATCCGCCTGCCAACGCAGAGGACATGGGTTTGAAACCCTGGTCCTGGAAGATCCCACATGCCACAGAGCAACTAAGCCCATGCACCACAACTACTGAGCCAGCTCGCCACAACCACTGAAGCCCTCACACCTAGAGCCCGTGATCCACAACATGAGAAGCCGCTGTAATGAGAAGCCCACACACTGCAACAGAGAGTAGCCCCCGCCGGCAAGCCCGTAAGCAGCCTAAATAAATAAATAAATAAATAATAGTAAATTTAAAAAAAATTTTAAAGGCTCTCACATTTAAAAAAATAAACAAAAAACCCTAGATTCCCTTCTCCCTTGTCCTTTTACAGTAGCACAGTATTACTCTATTATACTATGCAGATTGTTACTGGTCTAATGAGATAAGGTGTTTGTGCAAGAATGTAAAATCAACTACAACAAACACACTGCTCAGTTCAGCAGACATTTTCTGATGAAGGAAGCAGTATATTAATTTACATTCCGGTGCAAGCTCTTTCCCTCCTTACAGACCACTCCTGTTATAGACCACTCCCATCATATCCATGGCTGCCCATCATTTTTTAAGTAGTCTTTCTACACTTAAAGACATTTCCCTTTTATGAGTTTCAGCTTCCCAAAACAGAAGTCAAACACAAATTCCCAGTCTCTCTTGAAACCAGAATGCAGGCAGGTTACCTAAGCCTCTCCAATCAGACACACACAAACGCAACTTCAATTCAGAATTTAGCAGTGTAAAGAAACAAGGTTCCAATCTTGCTGCTGTAAGGCTTTCTGTAGTTTCTCAGTGATTACAAGTCCAGTTCCTGAAGCACAAATGGCATCAGTGAAAGCAGTAGTAGCAACTGTATTAAAATGGAGCTTCATATGCTCACCAGCATCAGAGGAAATAGTCTTTCTATCAGGCCAGTTCTACGGCAGCTTTTAGCCACAGAGAGCAGTGATTCTCACAGTGTGGTTCTGAGACCACAGAATCACCATCACCTGGGAACTTGTTAGAGGTGCAAATTCTCAGACCCCATCCCAGACCTTCTTGAATCAGAAATTCTGTGTGTAGGGCCCAGAAATGTGTTTTAATAAGCAATTTAGATGCAAGCTAGAGTTTGAGAACCAATGGCCTAGAATCTATTTCTCCTTGCCCTCCCAATGACTCTGTAAACTACCTCACATCTTCTCAAAAATTCCTTTTTTGCTTAAACCAGACAAAATGTTTTGTTTGCAACAAAGAACACTGAGTGAAACATACTATAGTGCCACTCCCATCATTATTCTCTTAAAGACTGCTCATAGGATGCTAGACACTGATTAAAAGGGAAAAAAAATTCACAAAGGGTTAATATCAGTTAGAAGATTGAAAAAACTCTGGAGGTGGCCTAGTAGTTAAGACTTTGCCTTCCAATGCAGGGAGTGTGGGTTCGATTCCTGGCTGGGGAGCTAAGATCCCACATGCCTCCAAAAACACCAAAACATAAAAACAGAAGCAATATTGTAACAAATTCAATAAAGACAAGAAAGGAAGGTAGGGAGGGAGGTGGGTAGGGGAGGAAAGAAGGACAGAGGGACGGATGGACTCACGGGAAAAATCCACTTACAGTCAACCTGGCTGATTTATTTCATAACAGTAGATGGGGGCACATAATGACTTCCTTCCAAAGAGTACAGGAGTACAGAATGGAAAGGCAAGGGAGGGAGGAAAACTTCAGTTTCTTGAAACTGTAACAAACACTACCCAGCAGGGGTGATCAAAGCTAGCATCTGAGTAGATTACACTGAAAAGCCACGCTGATAGTATGTATCCTTGATATGAGCAACCAAAATGGCACTTTACCTGTGTGGTCTTCACCAGAAAACCCACAATCTCAGTCTATTCATGAAAAAATATGAGCCAGATCCAACAGAGGGACAGTCTACAAAACACTGGATCAGTGCTTCTTAAAACTGGCTAGGTCATCAAAAAGTCTGAGAAACTGTCACAGTCCAAAGGAGCCAAAGGATACATTACAACTGAATGTACTGTGGTATCTAGATAGGACTTAGAAACAAAAACAGTTTATTAAGAAAAAGCTAAGGCTTTGTAGCCAAGTCAGCCAACTGAAAGAAAAAACTAAGGATATCTGAATAAACCATAGACTTTAGTTAAAAATAATGTGTCAATATTAGTTCATTAATTTTGACAAATGTACTATAGTAATACACGATGTTTTTTCTTTTTCTTTTTTTAATTTTACACGATGTTTTTTAACAAGAGAACCTGGATGTGCAGTCGGGAAAGTTTTTTTTTTTTAAGCTATTGGCTAATCTCTGAATGGTTTTCAATTTCAAATAAATGGATACCTTTACTAAAGCTGCTACCAGAGGTCTGGCATTGCTGACCACCAGCGAAGAGCAACTACCCCTCCCCACACCATCACCAATGCACTGCTCCACCTCCAAGAGTCCTGAAGCTTAAGAGAAATGAAAACCTCATCCATCTGAATGCTTGGCGGAGTAGACTTCCCTTCCTATCTGACTTACTCTTCTACTCTATAAGATTCAATTTTATCTCCTAACAACCTTAGTTTTGCTTAGAGTCAGAGAACAAAGGATACAGAAAAAGCAGAGTTTAGTGATTAGGGCAGTTAGTTGAAAAGTCCCATAGATGAGAAACATATCCCACTGACAGGATGACTGGGTCACAGTGAAACAAAAATAAAGCAATGACTGGAACTGAACTGGAATTTGCTTACGTTTAATATAAAGGCAAACAAACCTAATTTTTAAAAATTCAGCAGCAGTGGGGAAGTCACCAGTACATAGCTCAGTTCCAAAACTAATGTTTATAATAAGTCATTGATAAAAGATTCAACGATGTCCAGTGTACTCTGTTTAAGGAAACAGGGTAAAGTGTAATTTATTTTAGAAAAACTGCTAAGAAAAATACATGCTATGTTCCTATCATCCAGAATATGGTCTCTAAATACTATTGCCCACTAAACGTAACCAGGGTTCCTTGGAAAAAATGACTGATTCCAGGCCTGGGGCAGGAAGTATACAAGATAAACCTAGAATATCTTGGCACCTATTGGGGTTTTATCAAAAGACTTCCCTTTATAACAAAGGAGTCAACTTAGAGGATTTAATAGCCAAAGATCAAGATAATTTGAACATCAGTGTGGTAGGCTGAACCAACCCTTTCCCTCAGGTACATTAAATTCCTAATTACCAAACCTACAGATATTACCTTATATGCTAAAAGATGTAATTAAGGATCTTGAGAAGAGCAGTTTTTCCTAGACTATCTAGTGGGCCCTAAATGCAATCACATCTACCCTTAGAAACAGGAGCTCCTCAGCAGACACACAAAGAACTATGCAACATGACAACAGAGGCAGAAACTGGAGTGAGGTGGCCAAGGAATGCCAGCAGCCACCAGAAGCAGGAAGGGGCAAGGAACAGATGCTCCCTTAGAACCTCTGGAAGGAGTACAGACCTGCTGACACCTGATTTCAGTCCAGTGATACTGATTCTGGACATCTGGCCCCCTCAACTGTGAGAGAATAAAATTCTGTTGTTTTAAGCCGCCCAGTTTGTGCTAATTTGTTGGAGCAGCCATAGTAAACTAATATAATCAGTAGCCGCAATGAAGTAAAACATATGCATTATTTAAATCCATGTGTTCTTGATGATATACAAAGAAAAGAAACCTGACTGGTTACCTTTGACAGGTTTTAGGCAACCAAGTCATTATTCTGAAAACTGGTAAAGGGAAGAGCAGCAAGCATTTATTCTCCATTTCCTTCACCTCAAGGTAGCAAAATATACGAGGAGAATTTTTCTTTACAGAACTATGCCAGCTAATAAATTGCTATTTTACAAACCCTAATGAATGGAGAAACATAGGCAATGACCAACGGTCCCAACATCTCAAAAGGAGACAACTAGACATTACAAGGCTCCTTTATACAGGTACACACTACCACTGTAAAATATTCTTTTAAAAAGCAAAACAAAACCACCACAAAAAAATATAACACATAAAACCATATTTCAAACAAACAAAAACCTGGACCTAGTCACTACTTTAGATCTAACTACCAACTTAGAGGAAACGCAGAAGAATATGGAGACCACCACCAGACAGATGCAATCAGAAATTCCAGGTACGAACAATCTACAGGATGGATTTCTTCAACAGACAAATTACAAGCAAAAAATAAAACAAAACAACAACAATAAAAAATAGACAGGACACATCAACCAATCTTAAGGATGGCTTTTATTTTGGATCCTGATTTGAACAAACTCAATTTTTAAAGTTGAAGCAACTGAGGCTATAGATGAAATAAGACTGGCCATGCATTGATAATCATGGTACACAGAAGGTGGTGGGTCTACATACTAATCTTTTTACTTTGTGTTTAAAAAGTTCCATATAAAAGACTCTAAGTTTGTTCCTTTTTTTTTTTAAGTCTTACCATTTCTATGCTTAAGGGCTTAAATATAATTCAACTGTAAAATAATGTACCCATAAAACCACTCTTCCACCATTCCAGATAAAGAGGCACTATACATATTCACACATAAAATTCACAGCAGAGAACTATTAATAAAAAATTTAATTATTGTTGGTTAACAATTCCTTTAATATAAAATGAAAATTTGCTCAGAATATTAAATTTTTTTTTTTTTTTACTGTTTACAGGGTCAAGCCTAACACAACATATGATACCTCTGAGAACCACGTTTGATTATACTGTAAAACAAATCAAATTCCCTATGCACACAATGTCCTTCATTATAAAACAGAAAACCTAAATGTAGTTGTAATTTCTTTTCTCCCTACACTTGTGTTATAAAAAGGCTACAATATAACTACAGCTGACATTAGGAGTTACTTATCAGAAGAAAAGTTCTTCATAAATAAGTAATAAAAACACAAGCATTATATTTTATTTATAAGGAAAGCTGAATGCATTACTTATGAGCTTTTGAGAAATACCAAGGTCATACATAGAGAGGGATCAGAATTTTGATAAATAGTTATCCTGCCTAAGTGTGGATAAAGAAGATTAATTATATGTCCCTGGAGGGGACATGAGAAACAAACTGGTAAAAAATTTCCAGGAGAGAACACGGATGTTAGTGGGCAGGGGGCAGGGAACAATCTCAAAGCTAGAAAAAATGAAGTAACTGGAGCTAACAGTTAAGTATCCCCTATTTCTTAGGTATTATATGGGAGGTAGTACAGCATAAAGGTTGAAAGCACAGACTCTGGAATTAATATTTGAATCCCAGCTCTGTCATTTATAAACGGGTTCCTTCTCTCCACCTATAAAAATGGGGACTAGAATAGTACTACCTTCTAGGACTGTAGCAAGGATTAAATAATCTATATATAGCTCTTAAGAGTATTAGGCAAGTTATTTTACACACTGGCTTATTAAATATTCAAAACAAACCATAAAGTAGGCATACCATCCCCAGTTACAGGTGAGGAAACATTCTGAGAAATTAAGTAAAATGCCTATTGTCGCACAGATAATAAGTGGCAGAGCTGGGTTCAAACACTGACCTGCCAAGGCCTGGAAAGATTTCCCCGTGATTGTTAAGTATTTAATAGAGATTAATATAGGAGATTCACGCATCACATCAACAGGAGTTATAAACAAGTGTAATACCACCTTCTAGGGGTGGCTCTTTTATTTAGACACACTTAATTTACATGTTGAAATATACTTAATTATAAGTTATTTTCCTTCACAGTCAGGGCATTATACTGTTAGGTTTTGTGTTTTGGTTTGTCTGGTTTTTTTTAAGTCATTGGTATAAGTTTATATCAGAATGGTAAAGCTGCATTCTAAAGCATTTTGTTATAAACCAGTGGTTCTCAACTGGAGGTGAGTTTGCTCCCCAGAGCACATCTGGCAACGTCTGGAGACATTTCTGGTTGTCACAGCTGGGGGGTAAGCGTACTGGCATCTAGTGGGTAGAAGCCAAAGATGCTGCTTAACATCCTACAACGTACAGGACAGCCATACACAACAGAGAATAATCTAGCCCGAAGTGTCAATAGTGACAAAGGTGAAAAATCTGTTAAAAACTGATAGGTTGAGAACTTCAGATACAAACTGACAAACTAAAAGACAGGTAAAAAGTCCCTTCTAAAAGGAAACATTACATAATCAAAACAAAAAGACAAGCTACACAATAGGAGAAAATATTTGCAGACACGACCAACAAGGGCTTAATTTCAAAATATACAAACAGCTCATACAACTCAACAACAACAACAAAAACTCAATCGAAAAATGGGCAGAAGAACTAAACAGATATTTCTCCTAAGAAGACACAGAGATGGCCAAAAAGCATATGAAAAGATGCTCAACATCACTAATTATTATAGAAATGCAAATCAAAACTACAATGAGGCACCACTTCACACTGGTTAGAAATGCCATCATTAAAATGTCCTCCAATAACAAATGCTGGAAAGGGTGTGGTGGAAAGGGAACCCTCCTACACTGTTGGTGGGAATGTAAGTCGGTGCAGCCACTATAGAAAACAGTAGGAAGGTTCCTCAGAAAACTGAAAATAGAGTTACCACATGATCTAGCAATCCCACTTCTGGGTATACATCTGGGACAAAGCTACAATTCAAAAGGACACATGCACCCCTGTGTTCATAGCAGCACTGTTCACAACAGCCAAGACCTGGAAACAACCTAAATGTATTATCAACAGATGAATGGATAAAGATGTGGTGCATACAGCAATACGATGGAATACTACTCAGCCATAAAAAAGAACAAAATAATGCCATTTGCAGCAACAAGGATGAAACTATAGGTTATCATGCTAAGTGAAGTAAATCAGAAAGAGAAAGCCAAATACCATATGATATCACTTACACATGGAATCGAAAATATGACACAAATGAACTTACCTATGAAACAGAAATAGACTCACAGACATAGAGAAAAGAATTGTGGTTGCCAAGGGGGAGGAGAGTGGGGGATGGATGGATTGGGAGTTGGGGGTTAGCAGATGCAAACTATTATCTATAGAATTGATAAACAACAAGGTCCTAGTATATAGCACAAGGAACTACATTCAATATCCTGTGATAAACCATAATGGGAAAGAATGTGAAAAAGAATACATATATCTGAATCACTTTGCTGTACAACAGAAATTAACACACTATAAATCAATTACACTTCAATAAAATTTTTTAAAGTCCCTTCTAATCCTAAAATTCTGTCACCTTACCATACCTGATTAAAACAAATCCAGGGACATCCCTGGTGGTCCAGTGGGTAAGACTCTAGCTCCCAATGCAGGGGGCCTGGGTTCCATCTCTGGTCGGGGAACTAGATGCCACATACATGTGGCAACTAAGAGCTCACATGTCACAACTGAGAGCCTGCATGCCAAAAATAAACATGCTGCAGTGAAGATCACGCATGCCACAACTAAGACCTGGCACAGCCTAAATAAATAAATAAATACAAATAAAAGTGGGGATATATGTATAAATACAGCTGATTCACTGTGTTTTGTACAGCAAAAACTGGCACAACAGTGTAAGGCAATTATATTTCAATAAAGAGCTTAAAAAAAAAAAAACAAATCCAGGGTATATTTCAAGACAGATGACTATGTAGGAATCAAACAGCAAAAGTCTTAAAATGTTGTATACTTTTCAACCAAGCAATTTCACTGCCAAGAATATATCCTAAAGAAGTAATAATGATGAATACGCATGAAGATTTAATAGCAAGAATGTTGACTTCTTTAAAGCATCAGCTATTCCAAAATATTAGAATTCCAAAACTTTAGAAACAAGCAAATGTCTAACAACAGAAAAGTGACCTCCAAAATTATCAACTATCTATACAAGTTTCAAGATGAAACTTGAAAGCGACCGTAACAAATTCTAACGAATCTACAGGGAATAAATATGTCCTATGCTATTTAAACTGTCTTCAGCATAGTAAAAGATGGAATGTTTCCCAATTTATTTTACTAGGCTAGTATAATCAAGGTACCAAAACCCAAGGTAGTACCAAAATGGAAAACTACAGGCCAATCTCAGTTATGAAAATAATTTTGAAAAAAAAAAGTTAAAACATTAGCAAACCTAACCTAGATACATACTAGAACAATCCATCACAACCACGTTGAATTTATCTCAAGTACACAAAATCTGTCCCAACATTAGGAAATCTATTAATCAAATGTCAGAGCAAAAAGACCTGAAATAATCTCAATGAATTACAAAGAAAAGGAAAAAAAGTAAAGCAATGAAATAGGAAACAGCTATGAGAAACAATGTCCAATATAATGATGATCCACGTGCTTAAAATAGAAAACCCAACAAACTGAACTAAGAAACTACTAAAAGAAAAAAGAAAACACTAAAGGATTTAAAGGAATAAACATTCCCAAAAGGAAATCAGAACTGAACATGGAAGAAAAAAATAATAAAGATGTGAGCAAACAGGCTCACATGGGAGGAAAATATAAAATAGAAGGAAGTTGGATCTTGGACATCCTTGAACAACTGAACCAGTCTTAGAATGCTTTACTTCTAAACTTGTTACACACAAAAAACCGAACCCTTTATTTGTTTAAGCCACTAGGGACTGGATTTCCAATTGCTATGAGACAAGTATTCCTGATACAAAAGAATATATCAAAATGTATATATATGTCAAAAGTATCAAAATTTAAATGTATATAACCTTTGAAACAAATGATAAGAATTTATTAAGGTACATATTTGCACAAATATTTAGAGACATATGTAGCAGGACATTTACTACAGTGTTAACTGCAATACAGGAAAAAAATTTAAATTTATACCAAGAGAGAATTAATCATATTATAGACTCCATACAATGGAATACTATACAGTCATTAAAAATAACATTTATTACTTAATTTAAGTGGGAACAACATCCTATAAAAGTATTAGAACTTTCACTGAATTTTTAAGAGTTTTTTTCATATACTTTAACATACATATAAAAACTCTGGAAAGATAATACACCAATAAGTGAATGGATATTATCTTTGGGTAATCTTTTTTTTTCTTTATGCTTTTCTATTTTCTGAATTGTCTGCAATAGGCAATATTAATTTTATCTAAAATTATAAAACAATTGCTTACAGAAAGAAAATCAATGACTTAAATACAAGATGTGGAAATCTTAACTTGACCAACAGCTCACACAGAAACAACTTAAAAATTCAAATGATAATGAAAAAAAAAAAGGCCAACAATTTAGGAAAAAACAAAAAACGAAGATGTAAGTGGATATCTAATTGATACAGAGATAAAATAGGTTTTTGAAAGTATCAAAGCATTATCAAGATTGTTCAAAAGAATTCTTAGGCTTCTCTATACCATACATTAGCAATAAGAGAAAGGATAAACTCAGAAAATATCTATAACAAATAAAAGACAAAGGCCAATGTCCATGAAATAAAGACACTTATAAATTAATAAGAAAATGGCAAAGGACATGAGGCAATGCACAAAGAAAACAAATGGTCAATACATTTTTTAAAACCTAATCACACTCATCAAAATGGTATCTTACTGCTGTTTTAAGTTGCATTTAGAAACTCAAAACAGCAATAAGATAAATTTTTATCACCAATAGCATAGGCAAAAAGGTAAGTCCATACTTAACAAGGGTGAGGTGACACTAAAAGACATCAGCACTAACGGTAGAAATGTAAACTAGAACGAGATATCTGAAAAGCAATTTAGGAATATATAAATATATCAAAACCTCATACTTTTTGATCCAGAACTCTCTGGGAAATAATCAAAGATGACATCAAAGACTCTGTCCAAGGATGTCTCCTGCAGAATTATTTACTAACAGCAAGATCTTACAAATAATCAAATAGGCAGTAACAGGAAAATAATTAAGTTATGATATATTTATATGATAAATCAGACCAATGTTTCTTGAAAAATAACTTACAACACAGAAAAATTTTACATCATAATTTAAATAAAAATAGCTGAACACAAAACCACATGTGCAATATGATCAGCTGTTTAAAAATGTTATTTGTTGATATAAAACATGGCCAGAAATACACTAAAATGACAAAATATTTCAAAGGATAGAATTATGAGTAAATCCAGTTTTCTTTACACTTTCTTTGTACTTTATGGTTAAAAAAAAAAAAAGCAACCAACTTGGGGTTTTGTTTTAATTTTGTCTTTTTAATCATCTTAGAGTTTACTTAACTAAAACTGACCTGAGAGATAGTGGGTAGGATGAAAATAGTCAGGGGAACCTGGATCCTGAACAATTCACTAACCTTTCATCTCCTCAATTGTGAAACATGATACTACCAACCTTAAAGAATTCAGAGGATTTAATAATTAACGCATTTCAAGTACCTAAGGCACTTTAAAGGTTTTTGTTAAAGATACACCTTTCTCCTTAGTTTATAACTAAATCAATGAGGGTTGTTTCTTTTTTTTTAAAAGGTCTTTTTTTGGGGGGGGGAGGTAGGGAATGAAGAGGGGAATATGGTGGGCAGACAATGTGATCATTCCAAATTTTATCTGAATGAATACCTAAAAATAGCTCAGGAAAATTCTAGAAAATAAATAATGAAGGGTTCCTGGCTCTTTAAAATATTAAAACATTAGAAAGTAGGGGGAAAAGTCATTGTAAATGTGTGGTATAACACCAGAATAGATCAATCAATCAAACACAATACTATTCAGAAATGAACTCAAGTATTCCTGGATATTTAGCATATAGTAAAGGGCGGCATTTCAAAATCAATGGAGAAAAATGGATTAATCACTACATGGTGCAAGAACACCTGGCTAGCTATTTGAAAATATACTACTTAAAGCTGGACTCCTATCTCAGTTCTTACATCAAAATAAATTACAGTCATTAAACATTTAAAAGTAAATACTAGAAAATAACACAGACAAAGAGGTAGAAGGAAACCTAGAAGCCATTAAGGAAAAACCCAATAAATCACAAAAAAAGTAAAAATACTTCCATATGCCAAAACATCTCAAAATTAAAAAACAAAATGGGGGAAATTTCTGCTACATTTGCTACACACGTGACAAAGAGGTCAACTTCCCCATGTGCAAATAATTTGTTGAATTAAGGAGCTATAAGCAAATCAAAACAATGAGGTATCACCTCACATCGGTCAGAATGGGCATCATCAGAAAATCTACAAACAATAAATGCTGGAGAGGGTGTGGAGAAAAGGGAGCCCTCTTACACTGCTGGCAGGAATGTAAAGTGACAGCCAATATGGAGAACAGTATTCGGAATACAGAAAAATGGTACAGATCAACTGGTTTGCAAGGCAGAAACAGAGACACATGGATGTAGAGAACAAACGTGGACACCAAGGGGGGAAAGCGGGGCTAGGCGAATGGGAGTTGATGAATTGGGAGACTGGGATTGCCACATATACATTACTAATATGAAAAAAATGTCAAATTGTACACTTTAAATATATGCAGTTTATTGTATGTCAATTATATCTCAATAAAACTCTTAAAAAAAAATTAAGGGGCTATAAGCTCTCTTATAACCTGATGGTGAGCCTGTAAATTGTCAAATCTTTTTGAAAGAGCATTTCATTTGCCATTAAATTTTTAAACGTATACATTCTTTGACTCAGTAATTTCAGTTCAAGGAATTTATAACACAAAAACTCTCATGAGTGTGTGAACACAGGTACACAGATATTTGCTGAAGTTTTATTGTAATGACACAAATATTCATCATTGGGGACTTACTTTAAAAAATTATAGTGCATATTATACAGCCATAAAAATGAACGATATATTTCAAAAATGATGACGTTATCTATACCAAAAACAAAGTAAAGGGACTTCACTGGTGGTCCAGTGGTTAAGACCCCACACTCCCAACGCATGGGGCCCGGGTTTGATCTAGTCAGGGAACTAGATCCCACATGCCACAACTAAGAGTTTACATGCCACAACTAAGACCTGTTGCAGCCAAATAAATAAATATTTTAAAAAAACAACAACAACAAAGTGAAGAAAAAGAAAGGTTGAGAATAACATATATAGCATGATTCCACTTTTAAATCAGAATACACATTTCTTTTTAAAAAACCAGAAAAATATATACCAGATCTTTATCAGTGTTTATCTCTGAGGGGTGAGCTTATGAGCTTATATGGATTTCTCCTTTCATATTATACATTTACAAAGTTTTTACAAGCATTTGTTATTTTTGATGCAAAAAAATTTAATTAAGAAATTTAATATCATATACATGAAAGAATAAACAAATACATAAATGGAACAGAACAGTGAGCCCATAAATAGATCCATACAAATACAGTCAATTGATCTGTGACAAAGAAGGAAAGGCAATTCAATGGAGAAAGGACAGTCTTTTCAACAAATGATGGCGCTGGAACAAGTGGATATCCACATGCAAAAAGAAAAGAAAAAAAGAATTCTTACACTCTTCACAAAAAAAAAAAAACCCAAAACGAGTCACAGACCAAAATGCAAAATATATAACTCCTAAAGCAAAACACAGGAGAAAATCTAGATGACCTTGGGTTATGGCAATGACTTTTTAGACACAGCACCAAAGGTACGATCACGAAAGAAATAATTATAAGGTGGATTTCATTAAATCTAAAACCTCTGTTTGTGAAAGACACTGTCAAGGGAATAAGACAAGCCATAGATTTGGAGAAAATACTTGCAAAAGACATCTGATAAAGTCCTGTTATCCAAAATACACAAAGCACTCTTAAAACTAAACAGTAAGAAAATTAACAACCTCATTAAAAGTTAAGCAAAAATTCTGGACCCCTCACAAAAGATGTACAGATAGCAAACAAGCTCAACATCATCTGAAAAAGATGCTCAACATCATTTGTCTTTAGGAAACTGCAGATTAAAACAATGAGATACCACTTCACATCTACTAGAATGGCTAAAATTCAAAACAAAGACACTTGCCAAATGCTGGAAAACGCAGAACAACAGGAATTCTCATTCATGGCTTCTGGGAATGCAAAATGGTAGTTATTTCAACATACTCTGACCATATGATCCAGCAATCACACTCCTTAATATTTAGCCAAATGAGTGCAAAACTTACATCCACACAAAACTCTGCATGATAGCAGCTTTATTCATAACTGCCAAAACTTGGAAACAATCATGATGTCCTTCAATAACTGAATGAATAACTGGTACATCCAGGCAATGGAATATTAATCAGTGCTAAAAAAAAGAAATGGGCTACCAGCCACAAAAAGACATGAAGGAACCTTAAATGTATATTACTAAGTGAGAAAAGCCAACCTGAAAAGGCTACATAACTGTATGATTCCAACTATAAAACATTCTGGAAAAGGCAGAAACCATGGAGACAGTAAAAAGATCTGTGTTTGCCAAGGATTTGGAGGAGAAGAGGGATGAGTAGGAAGAACACAAGGGATTTCTAAGGCAGTGAAACTATCCTGTATGATACAACGGTCAATGGATACACGCATTGCATGTTTGTCCAAACCCACAGAACGTACAATACCAAGAGAGAATGCTAATGTAAATGATGGACTCTGGGTGATGATGATGTGCAGGTTCGTCGACTGCTCACAAATGGGCCCCACTGCTGTGGAATGCTGATGGTGGGGAGTCTGACTCAGAGGGGGTATAAAGAAACTCTCTGTACTTTGTGTTCAATTTTGCTGTGAAACTAAAACTAAAAAATAGTCTATTAATTTAAAAACCTGTAATCATATCTGTATCCCCAGTGCCCAGCACAGTGCCTGGTCTATAGTAAATGCTCAAAAAGAAATAATTCATAAAAAAATCACAGCACAGTGCAAGGCATATAACACCTCAACAAATCATAGCTTCTATTTTATTATGAACTAATATGATACATAGAAATAAATCAAATTTGAGAAAATGTTAGCATACATTAAAAAGAGCTGAGAGTTTTGGGACTTCCTTGCTGGTCCAGTGGTTAAGACTCTGTGCTCCCAGTGCAGGGGGCCCAGGTTTGATCCCTGGTCTGTGAACTAGATCCCACATGCCGTAACTAAGAGTTCCCATGCTGCAACTGAAGATCCCACATGCCACAGCTACACCTCAAATAAATAAGTAAATAAATAAATAAATAAATTTTAATTAAAAAAAACCTTTGCTGTTCATTGCACAAGTCACACAGATTCCATGTCTGGAATATTCCGCCAACTTTAGGGACACCATTTTAGGAAGAGCACCAGCAAACTACATGGTATTAGAACATCCAGCTAGCCAAGCAGAGGAAGCTACAAAGCATGGACAGAGTATAGAATTCTCATCTGAGGAACTGCCAAGATGGAAGCAAACTCTTTAAATATATGAAGACATTTCATGTGGAAGAGAAAACAGACTAATTTTGACTTGTTCACAAGGCCAGAACCACGGTGTAGAAGCTGTAGGGAAGTGATTTCAGCCCCCCAAAATTAAGAATTTTCTAAAACAGTTACCACAAAAAGTGGCCATGTTTTAGGAAGACTGCATTTTCATCTGTTAGGTATAAATGCAGAAGTTTATGCAACAGAGATGGATCTAAACTGTTAATGTCCCTTCTGTAACTGTCTACAGAGGCTTACTAGGTTCACAATAAAATGAAAGGTAGCAGTCGTGTCAGGCAGATTCTATCCCAGAGTAGCTAACAAAGCTAGGGATATAAGATGTAGACTGGGGGCGGGGGGTAGGTGCGCCTAGTAGGCAGCAGCAGTAGTTTAGTTATAAATAATAAATGTAGCAGGAGCTTCGAGCAAGTCACTAAGTAGACACCGATTTGGGACTAAATGGTTAACAATCAAGTTTGTTTGTTTTTGTTTTTTTAATTATTTATTTATTTTTGGCTGCATTGGGTCTTCATTGCTGTGAGTGGGTTTTCTCTAGTTGTGGTGAGCGGGGAGCTACTCTTTATTGTGGTGCACTGGATTCTCTTGTTGCAGAGCAAAGGCTCTAGGCATGCGGGCTCAGTAACTGTGGCTCATGGGCTCTAGTGCGCAGGCTCAGTCGTTGTGGCGCATGGGCTAAGTTGCTCCGCCGCCTATGGGATCTTCCTGGACCAGGGATCGAACCCGTGTCCTCTGGATTGGCAGGCGGAGTCTTAACCACTGCACCACCAGGAAGTCCCTGTATTGATTTTTAATAGCCTTAACCAATGGAATACTAACCCACATCATGGTTCCCCCACACCCACTGCATCGGATTTCCCACAGTAAGGACCCAATCATATCCTGTACTTACTATTCTACCAGTCTTTCTCCATGCAGGTTCCATGACAGAGTTAAATCCTAATGCCCAAGATATTCAATGTATTGGGTTGGTCAAAATTTCATTTGGTTAATGAATACATTGTTCAATATAGTTCCTGGTGAAAATGAAAAATGTCTTTTATTTTTACTTAAGACCGAACGAACTTTTTGGCCAGCCCGATACATAATGAATTAACTTCTCTCCTGTGCATCTAGAATGGTACTGGTTATGTCACCTTCAGGATAACTGGGAAAATAGCCAAATCATTTTCTGTGTTCTATGGTTAAGATGAGGAACCCAGACAAGCATAAACAATCTAATCTACTGGCCTGTAACAAAGTTCGCAAAACAACAACTTCCATGAGGACAGGCACCTTGTCTACCTTGTTCATAGTTAATACTCATATCATATACATTGAATCAAAGAATGGAAACTACACTTATATTTAGTCAGTTTCTCTTCTACCTCAGCATTTTCCCTCCCTTTTTTTCTCACACATCCTTTCCTTTTCCCCTTCTGTTTTGGAGGATGAGATCCCAGTGTCTCCTCCTGACACTCAGCTCTTGATCCATCTTATCTGCTCCTAACTCCTCAGAGACCTAGTCCATATTTATTTTTTCCTTGATAACTTCAGGCTCTCCCTTCCCACTGGCAGTTTCTCCAGCATCTACAATTATTGATAAATAAATAATTATCAAGAAAGTCTTATGCAATCTAACTGACTGTAATCAAGTTATATCCATTCTATGATTCCTTTCAAGCAATATCATAATGACACATCTAGAGATAGTTCATTCTACATAAACAGAAGTAGTAACCAGATGACAGGTGACAGCCCCACTCTACTCCTAAATTCTAGTGTTGGCTCTGCTACAACGCAAGCCATTTCTACCTCTTTAGCTCTTAATATCCTGATCTCTAAAATGAGGGAAGACAGTCTTCAGGATTCTTTTCAGGGATATGTCTCTATATCTACTACTTTCTATAGGTTAAATACATCTAGAGAACATCTAGAGTCACCAGAAGTCATTAATTGTAATCTGTCTCAAAGAAAATCACATGAATGTTACATATATTCAAAACTACCTGACAGGAGAAATAAAAATATATAGGAGGACTTCCCTGGAGGTCCAGTGGTTAAGACTCTGCACTTCCACTGCAGGGGGCACGGGTCTGATCCCTGGCTGGGGGAATTAAGATCCCACATGCTGCGTGGCATGGCCAAAAAGAAAATACAGGAAGGACGTATGTTATCATCAATGTTCTCCAGACTAACATGGAGGAGAATGCCTTGGATTTCCTCTGTGTGGTCCTAGAGAAGAGAACTAAAAGCAGTGGGTAAAAGTTATGGTGAGGCAAATTTCTGCTTAAATAAAGGATAAACAAAACATTAACTACTCAAAACTAGGGGGTAGTGAGTTCCTTCTCTCTCCAGAGGCACTCAAACAAAAAATCAGTCTACCACTTGGAAGAGATTCAAGTCTCTAATGAGAAAACTGAATAAAGGCACTTTCATAGCTCTTCTTGTTCTTTTACTTGTAGTAAGTTTCTCCTGTGATCCAACAGAGGAGAACTATCTACTATCACTAGGCACCTCCTCATTTCACATTAATGTGCCTTAGGCCCATTCCTCCACTAGATCATAAAATTCCTGAAATCAAAACTATATCTCATTCATTTCAATAGCCGCATTACCTAGCATAACTATACTACATAAAAATAAACAGAACAATCGTGTACTAAATACTCCTATGAAGACTAAACTCAATTTAATGATTATACAAGAGCACATCAAATTTCATTGAATATAAAACCTAGTGTATGATGTAGTCAAGATATTTTAGAAATCAGAGCCCTTAAGATTCAAAGGCAGGGACTTACCAAGGGGGAAAACCTGGGGGGGGGGGGGGGGGGGTGTGAATTGGGAGATTGGGGTTGACATATAAAAGCTACTATGTACAAAACAGATAACTAATAAAAAAAAACTTAATTTTCAAGGAAAAAAAAAATAAAAACAAAGTAGAAAAAAAAATCCACCTGCCAGTGCAGGGGACTCGGTTTCAATCCCTGATCCAGGAGTATCCCACATGCCACAGAGCAACTAAGCCTGTGAGCCACAACTACTGAGCCCACGTGCCTAGAGCCCATGCTCTGCAACAGAAGAAGCCACCGCACTGCAATGAAGAGTAGCCCCCACGCGCAGTAACAAAGACCCAAAGCATCCAATAAATAAATAAATAAATAAATAAAAATGTTGCTTAAAAAAAAAAGATTCAAAGGCAGTTCCATCCACAGGTAGTCAAGTAAGACATACAAATTAAAGGATTATTACACAATCCCAGGCTACTGTGTGTTGGGACACTGAAGTAGTTAGACTGTGGGGTAAGCTCAGGACCTTTGTGTTTCAGATCGAGTCTAGTCGTTGAAAGATTTATCAAGCAATAATAAACAAACCAAATACTGTATATGGATTATTCAAGCCAAATATATGGATTATTGAATAAATGGCATTAAAACAATTGGTTTTACACACTTGGAAGAAAAATAACGTTAGAGCTCTATATCCTGTTAAAAGTAAATTCCAGGGACTTCCCTGCTGGTTCAGTGGCTAAGACTGCTCGATCCCAATGCAGGGAGCCCAGATTTGATCCCCGGTCAGGGAATTAGATCCCACATGCTGCAACTATAGATCCCGCATGAGGCAACAAAGATCCCGCACGCCGCAACTAAGACCCGGCTCAGCCAAATAAATAAATAAATAATTTTAAAAAATAAATAAAATCGGGGGTGGGGGGATGAATTGGGAGATTGGGATTGACATATGTACACTAATAGGTATAAAATAACTAATAAGAACCTGCTGTATAGCACAGGGAACTCCGTACAGCAGAAACTAACACAACATTGTAAAACAACTATACCCCAATTAAAAAAAAAAAAAAAAAAGAATCTGTCACAGGGAGATCCTTGTACTCTCCTAAGCAGTGTTGTCCAGCATAAAAGAATGTTAAAATGCTACTACTGGTAGCATTAGTTTATGTGATGAAGTAGGTTTTTAAGCAATTATGATCAATAACCCCAAACACAGAGTATAAAGGCTGCTTTTTGTTATAGCTACTTCACCCAAGTTTTGTCAATGTTTAAACTGCTCAAAATTTTCTCAAAATGTGTATTTCACCTAAAAAACATAAAATAAAATCTTTCCTAACCAAAAAAAATGCTTAAAAAAATAGAATAAATACATAGATTCTAGATGCAGGCAGTTTCCCCAGAAAGCCAGAAAGCAGCTTTCCAGGAAGTTCTGCACATGTGGTCCCTCAATGAACTCTGCCATTCAGAGGGCCACAGCTGCACCTTCTCCAACAAAGTCTGGATCTCAGTTTTGGGAGCAGCCTCTAGAAGATCTGTTCCTTCCGTGGGTGCTCTGCCTTAGCCCTAGAGGCAGTAGCTGCTCCCTAGATCCACTATTCCTGTATTCTTCAGTGTTTTCTTTTTCTCTTAAGTAATCTCCTGTTTAGTTAAAAATTCTTTATATTAAACTTTACCGGTTAAATTTAAAAATAAATTTCAGATGGTCTGAAGTACTAAATATAAAAGATAAAACTATAAGTGTTGAAAATGAGATGTTTTGGTTGCTTTTTGTTTTTTTAATAAAAGGAGGTCTTCCTAAGAAACCCAGAAACCATAAATTTTTAAAAATGGTCAGGGGACTTCCCTGGTGGTCCAGTGGTTAAGCCTCTGCGCCTCCCAATGCAGGGGGATGGGGTTCCAATCCTGGTCGAGGAACTAGATCCCACATGCCGCAACTAAAGATTCTGCATGCAGCAATATCCCACGTGCCGCAACTAAGACCCAGTGCAGTCAAATAAATATTTTTTTAAATACTAATAAAAAAATAAAAATGGTCAGGTCTACATAAAAAAGCTCTCTGCACGAAAGAAAAAATATATATAATTACTATCAGGAAAGCACAAATTAAAAAGCCATCATTTTACCTACTTGCTTAAAACCCTTTAATGGCTTCCCTTTGAGCTCTAAGGCTGAAGGCCGCTCAGGCCAGCCTATACCTATTTGACCCTCTCATTATCTTTACCCAGGCACACTGACTTTTCTTCAGTTCTCTTACTAATTCTGCTTCTTCCAAACAAAGGGGCCTCCTGCTCATCCAGCTCTAGGATCACTTCCTCAGAAACCTTTCCTGGACTAACTGAATGGGTCAAATTCCTCAAATATAGCACTGTATATCTCTAACAGCTGCTCAGCCCAAAAACCTCTGAGTGATCCTTGACCTCTCTACCTGTCTCTCTCTTGCACGCGCGCATACCCCACATCTAATCCAAATCCTGTTGGCCATACCTTCAAAATATGACCTCCACCAATGTGCCCCCTGGTCTCAGACTCATCATCTTTTTCCTGGGTTAATGCCTCCCCTGCTTTCCTTTACTCTATTGTCAATCTAGCAACCAGAGTGGTTTTGTTTCTTTGTTTTCTGTTTTTTTAAAATATAAGTCAGCGCTTCCCTGGCAGCACAGTGGTTAAGAATCTGCCTGCCAATGCAGGGGACACGGGTTTGAGCCCTGGGCCGGGA
This sequence comes from Hippopotamus amphibius kiboko, assembly GCF_030028045.1. Classification (NCBI taxonomy): domain Eukaryota; kingdom Metazoa; phylum Chordata; class Mammalia; order Artiodactyla; family Hippopotamidae; genus Hippopotamus; species Hippopotamus amphibius. The sequence continues at coordinate 9,749,506 of NC_080202.1, read as the reverse complement.
AGATGCCACATGCCTCAGAGCAACTAAGCCTGTGCACCACAACTACTAAGCCTGCACTCTAGAGCTCACGTGCCACAACTACTGAAGCCTGTTTGCCCAGAGCTCTGCAACAAGAGAAGCCACGGCAATGAAAAGCCTGCACACCACAACAAAGAGCAGCCCCCACTCACCTCAACTACAGCAGCAATGAAGACCCAATGCAGCCAATAAATTAATTAATTTAAATATATATATGTGTCAGATCACATCACTCCTCTGCTCAAAACATTTTCAATGATTCCCCATAGTGAAAGCCAATTTTCACAATGCTTCTAGGGCCCTATAAGACCTGCCCCCATCCCACTACCTTTCACCTCATATTCTCCTACTCTCTTCTCCCTTCCTCTCCCACCTCCTTCCACCCACTACCCCGATAATTTCATTCTAGCCATACTGCCCTCCATGCCATCCCTCAAAAATGCCAAACACATTCCTTCCCTAAAGCATTTGCAAAAACTGATCCCTATGTCTGGAACACTCTCCCTCCAGATACCCTCATATTAGCTCTTCTATCTCCTTCAAGTCTTTGGTCAAATGTCATCTTCTCAATAAGGCTACTCTGACCACCCTATTTAAAACCAGCCTATCCCCCTTCCTTTTACCCTGCTCTATTTTTTTCTTTTTTCCATAGCACTTATCACCTAACAATCTATATGATTTGCTTATGTTTGCTGTCTAATATCTGTTTCTCCCACAGTAGGGCAGGGTTATTTATTATGTGTTGCCCACTGATGTATTCCAAATGTCAAGAATTGTGCCTGGCAAGTAGTACACACTCACATTTGTTGAACAGTCTTATACTTGTCTGTGGAATTATCTAAACAGCCTTCTGACTCACTACCTAGGAACATGGACTGGGTTTGGTTTTCTTCATCATTTTATTAGAGCCCAGCTTAGGGCTTGGCCTAGCCTAGGCACACATAGATTTGTTACCTGAAGGTTTTTGGTTTTTGTTTTGTCTATCAGAAGATACAAATTTAGAACAACTAACATTCTCCAGGGCTTGTAAGAGTGTAGGGGAAATCCACCCCCTCTCATATACTATTGGCAGGTATGTAAATTGATACTTTTTGAGAGTAAGCTAGCAATAGCTATTAAAATTTAAAGCACTCAGAGCTCATGCCCTTTAATTCAGTAGTCTTACAGAAGTAAAAGCAAAGGTACCTGAAAAATATGTACAAGAATACTTGTTACAGAACTGCTTATAAAATGAAAAAACTGAAAGCAATCTACTTATCCATCAATAAACATACAGGCAAATAAACCATGTGTGGTACATGCATGTGACAGAACATTCTTTAACAAGAATGAGATCTATAACACTGAACTGGAAAGTAGTCCACGATCTAGTAAACAGATCAGGGGGCTCTGGCATTAGATGACCTGGATCTGAATCCTGGCTCCCCTCACCTCCTAGCTATGTAACTCCAGGCACTTTTAACTTCTCTGTGCTTCAGTTTCCTCAACAATAAAACAGGAACAATATTACAATATTACCCCCCTCACTGATATGAAGATTTCCTGAGATAATGCACATAGTGTCCACAGCACGGTATAGGGCCACATAACCATTTACCAGTATATAATAATCATAACTAACATTTATAAATAGACAAGTTGCAGACCTATGTATGTAAATCATGTCCATTTCAGGGGGAAAGGTAGTATGTCTGTGTAACTATAGAAAAAAGTGAAGATGGACAGAAAACTTAATATTGGTTTCCTTTGGGAGACGGGAGAAGACATACTTATTAACAGCCATACTTTTTTGAAGGAAGGATTTTTGAATAAAGTGGTCGCAAATAAAAATGAAGTAAAACCAGAGCAAATGCTTCTAAGATAGAGTTTATCTTAGATTTTAAAATATTAAAATTTGAAAAATTTTACATTATAGTCTTTGAATTCTCAGGGTAAAATGAAATAATCAGCTGAAATCTGTTTGACTATTAAAGTTATCGTTGTTCTAAACAAGTAAACTAAGATGCGTGATCAAAAAAAAGTTTTCAAAAAACTTACAAAATAAGGTATTAAAGAGAATCAAAAGAAAATTATTACATTTCACCCTGTCGATTTACACACACCTTTTTTTTATTAATCTATGATATCTCCATTAAAAATAAAGGTATGTCAAAGAAGCAAAAGAAAATGTCAACGTGAAACAAAACTGCTCCTAAAATGGGATACCTGGGAATTCCCTGACGGTCCAGTGTTTAAGGACTCTGAGCTCTCACTGCTGAGGCCCTGAGGTTCAATCCCTGGTCAGGGAACTAAGGTCCCACAAGCCTCGCCGCACGGCCAAATAAATAAATAAATAAATAAAATGGGATAAAGGCTAGATTAAAGTCAAAAAGTAAAAGTTATCTTTTACTGCCAGTTTAACTCAAAAGAATTCTGCAACTGTTTTTGTTTTTTAATATCAGCAGGGCTAGGAAATTCAAGTGTGCTTAAAGCCAAAGTGTTAAGAAGTGATCTATATTAAGTTCAGCCAAGAGAGGAAAATTAAACCCCCAAGATGAATTTCTAAGAAGACACTGATACAAAGCACTCAAAATTCTCTCTCCTTTTGCAAACAGTAGCTGTGGCTGCTCATTTACTACACTAATTGAAAATAAATACTGCAATCTTTGCAAACTAAACCTCACCCCACAGTCACAGGATTTGAAAAATAGGGAATAAACCTGTACTTAGAATACAAGATTTCCTAAAACTAATTTTTCCTAGCCTCTTTCAAGTGCTTAGTCACTTTTGCCTATTTACAAGGAAGACCATTTCACATCTAGAAAGAGGCAAGGAATTTCGATTCCAGACTGTCATGTCACCTGAGCTGCCCTAGACGTCTGTTTCCATGCAACTCAAGAGAAGGCAGCCGCCAGCTAAGCATACCTACCAGTCCAGATCAGAACCAGAAGCCACTGGGGCTCTCTCTTTTCTGCCTCTGTCTGCAATAACAAAGAGATGTTTGTGGAAAAGCAAAGGTTTCTTCCCTGACATCAAATGCAAAAGGTGAGGATTAAAATGTAGCCTGAAAACATCCCCGTTTTCTCTAACAGTCCACCAGAAATGCCTCCCTTCTCTTATACTGAAACAGAAACAGCAATCAGACTCTTACACAATTCCAGATGTGGGTGCTAGACATCTCTCCTTAGGCAACCAACAAAACGTAAAACTAGAGGGAAACAGGCTTTGGAGCACACTTTCAAGAAAGCAGCTAGCATTAAAATCTGATAACATTGTTTCAGGTTCCTCAAAGGTAAGAACAAAGCGTAAGGTTTTCATGAAAGATTATTTTAAGAGACGATCCTGGCCAAAGGCAAGTTTTTAAGCACCTACTATGTGCCCAGCACCAAATCCCAACATTCCACTCACATTTAAAGATGCTAAGCACACACGCTGATTACAGAAATACATCTTAAAGAACTCTCTCGCCCAGATACAGTAGTACCTTGCCAAGGACCAGGCACAGTCTTTCCAAACAAAACTCCAGGTAGTAAAACCTGGAACCATGTGGTCAATCTCTGAAGCAGAGCTTAGCCAATTTCCCAGAAGGTCATGAAGGACTGACACCCCCCCCCCCCCCCCCCCCGCCCCGGGACTATTAGGATGGGGCTCTTTTTCCTTCCATGGATATGAGTGCTATAGAAGACACGTTTCCTTCACTTCAGCATTCTCAAACACCATTCTCCTCATTATTCCCAAATACCGCCTTAACAATACTAATCACTTCGCATAATACGTTGCCTCCTTTACAGATAAAATATAAAGGCACGAATCAACCTCTCTTCACGAGAATACTCAAGTTCAAAGAGGCGAGGAACGCTGCATAGTGCTTGTTACTGAAGGCTCCAGGTGCTTTAGACGCCCAGGCCCCAGCACTTACCATTAAGCTACAATGCCTCTCAAAGAACGCTACTAAATCTGGTTACTGATCCCAACCAGCTTCAAGCCACAAAACTGAGCTAAAAGCGCTCAGTAGCACGGATGGGGGGCGGGGCGTGGGAAGGGCACATCACCACCACCTAAGCAGTTTTTTCTTTAACGAATATAGCACATGTTCCTGATTTCCATCCTCCCCACGGGCAGAACCCACGTGCCGGTCTCACCGCTACCCACGGCAGCTCCCTCTCCACGCTCCCCAGCTTCTGCCGGGTCCCCCGCAGCCCCCTCACGCCCCCCGCCCCATCCAGGGCTAACGCCCGCACCTCCCGCCCCCTGCGCAGCGACGACCGCCCAGGCCCCCGCACCGCCCTCGCGCGCAGCAGGCGCAGGAACCCGCGCGTTCCCGCCTCCGCCCGGCGGGGTCACCCCCGGGGCCTGCGCGCGCCCTTCCCGCCGCCCGGCGGTCCCCCCGCGACGCCGGCGCCCGGCAGGCCGCGCCCGCCGCGCCTGCCATGGTGGGCGCCTCACCGTCAGGCTCAGGAGCCGGGCCCGGCTGCGCCATGGCCGGGCGGCCGGCCTCGGGGAGCGGGGATGGGCGGGGAAGCGGCGTCTCGGGCTCCCGCGCGGGCTCAGCTGGCGGGGGAGGCGTCGACCGAGCCGCCGCCGCCGCCGCCGCCGCCCAGGGAGGAACCGCTAAGGCTTGAGCCGCCGGCGCCGCCACAGTCGCGGGCAGAGACGGACCCGAGCTCCGACCTCCGCCTCCTCATCCTGACAGCGGGAAATAAGCAGCGCGCAGGCGCGGGGGGATGGGGCGGCACGTGACGTCGCCCTGAGGGGAGGGGCGGGGCTTCAAGGGGGTGGGGGAGCGCGGCACCGGGGTGGGGGAGGCTGGAGGAGGAGCGGAGCCGGCTGCGGGGGCGCGGCGTGGGGGTGGGGTGGGGGAGGAGGAGGCTGAATAGGGGAGGAGGGGGAGAGGGAAGAGGAGGAGGGGAGCGGCGGGAAAGGCCCGGCCTAACGCATAGGCGGCTCCTGGTCCTCCGCCCCAGCACAGAGGCAGAGAAAGAATAATAAGAAGGGCGAGAGAGGAGGCTAGATGGTGGAGCGAGTGCAGATCCAGCCTCTGCCTCTTCTAGCTGTGTCACCTTGGGCGCGTCACTTAACCTCTTTGAACCTCGCAGCCTTCGTCTGTATGATGGGTATTAAAAGTTTAAATGAAGGGACTTCCCTGGTGGTCCAGTGGATAAGACTCCACTCTCCCAATGCAGGGGGCCTGGGTTCAATCCCTGGTGGGAGAACTAGATCCCTGCAACAAAGATGGCAACTAAAACCTAGCATAGCCAAAATAAATAAATATTAAAAAAAAAAAAAAAGTTTAAATGAAGTAAAGTGTGTGGAACTGTTTCTGATGTACTTTCCATTAAGCACCCATGTAGGATATGACTTTTAAGTGCCTGGCACCATGATAGGTGCTGGGGATACAGCCAGACACAGTTCTTGCACCCATGAGGGGAGGGGGGAGATGACAGGCAGACAATACTGCGCTTACACCTGCGCATAGGCACCACACATTAGAGGCACCTCTGCCCCAGCTCTGGCCACATTCCTTCCGTAGGGTCCAGGGGACGTGCCCACCAGGTGTCTGTGCCTCCCCTTCAAGACAAAGTTCTGGGAACTTGTAACCCCAGAATTCCCTCCCCAAGTGTCTGGAGGCTGTGGCCTCTTCCCAGGTCCATCCTCTCTAAGGCAGAGTCTGGGGATCCCTAGAAGTGGCTAAGGGGGCACATCACTTGGACATCTGAGCTTCTATGTACACAGATCTCTAGTGCAGGACAGAGATGGAAAAAGAGGGCAGGTGGGCCAGGGCCAGTGTCCCCACCACCACCTCATTCAAGTGCATAAATCTGAGGAGTCCAGGAATTCTAAATTTGAACCTGGTCTTCCATGTCATTAAAGATGTATATTTGTCAAGGTAGAATATATTAACAGTTGGAGTGATTTATAGTTTTAAATAATTTAGGTAGACATGTTGCATCTGTTTGCACTTTTGCCCCAAATCCTGCTAACATTAGGGAAGGACCTATATACAGACTTGAGGTTTTTGAGCAATTAATATCCTCAAATGGCTGGTGTGCCTTTGAGAGCAAGCACGGTGGCTTCCACAACCCCTCATTAAGTGACTTTCCTGGATGAGCAGATCCATGCTGGACGTGGAGACCTTTGTCCAGGATAGGACAGCCCAGGGCACCCTCTCTCTGGTGATGACTAACAGGAGGCAGGGACCATAAAGATAGCAGATGCTGATGCCCTCTACAGAAGGGGCTCCTTCTAGTGAGTAAGAGGCATGTTTACTGCCATTGATAATCTGGGGCTTGAAGCCAGGCCCTCAAGATCAAGCTCACTCAGAAAGGATCAGGCTGCTGATCTAAACACATAGAGCTTTCCATGCAAAGGAGGTGGTTGAAAAAGCAATTTGGAAATCACATAGGAGTATGCAGGGTTATGTACATTTTCATATTTTTAGGTAAATCCCAAGACCCAGGAATTCCACCCCTAGGCATATATTTTAAAGAAAACTAGTGTGTGCTCAAAGCCTTTATTAAGTTTAAAAAACATGATTTTTATATTTTGAAAGAAATTGGGAGATAAGATTTAAACACATGTAATAAATTGCTTATCAAATACATTGTACATGTGCCACAGGAGACAAGAATATCTAACATGGCATAGTTTATAATACAATAAATAACCCAAATGAACATCAGCAGAATAGATAAATAAATTTTTTAATATTCATACCATGGAATACGCTACAGCAATAATAATGAACAAACTACAGCTACATATTCAATGTAAATGAATCTCACAAGCATAATTTTGCGAGAAAGAAGTAAATTATAAAATAACACATACAGCGTGATTCCATTTACATAAAGTTCCAAAACAGGCAAAACTAAACCTCATGCATATAGTTGGTAAACTGTAAAGATGGGAAGAGACCATGATCACAGAAGTCATGACGGTGGTTCCTGAAACAGGGAGGGAAGTGCACAGGATTAAGGATAGTACCTGAAAACCTACCTTCTACAGTGCTGGCAATGTAATGTTTCTTAACCCGGGTCCATTTAAACTATTCATAAATCTGTGAAGCTGATGTCCTTCAGGTGAGAAAGATTTGGGAGTATTTGCCAATTAGTAGCTTAAAATGAGCAAATTTGATGCAACTGCTGGAAAGCACTCATTCTGTACTTAATTAACAGGGTCACAGAGACTCTTGGTAGAATTCACCATTGGGGGAAAAAAATAGAGTCACAGTGTGTGAATTACAGGAGGTGATGCCTGTCCTGCACTTTGCCCTGATTAGGTCACATCAGCAGTAATAGCTGTGTTTGTTCTGCACACCATCATTTGCATGTGGACGCTGACCAGCTGGAGTGGGCGGAGTCCCAGGGAATAAAGAATCCGAAAAACATTCTCTGATGGAAATATCAGGCGAAAGTACTCTGCGGCGGCGGGGACGGGGGGAATGACTTGGGCTGTGAAGACTGTCCTCAAATCCTGGAGGTCAGTGGGTACTAAAGAAGAACTTTTTTCTCAGAACCGACCAGAGAGAAGGGGCTACCTTTCAGGGAATAAGCTCCCTGTCACTGCAAGTGTACAATTAGAGCTGGCTAGCAATTGGTCAGAGGTGCTATAGAAGGATTCCTGCTATATTGGGGGGATTAGACTAGTCCATCTTTATAGTCCTTTTCAGCTTCAAGAGTCTATAATACTAATGACAATAATGTTTGTTGCATTTTAAAGTTTACTAGGCACTTTCTCATATAATATTTCATTTTACTCCTTGCAACAACTCAGAAGGTGGACAGTAGGCACAGAGCAGATAAACCAAATCCTCTTGGATAAATTCCATGTCAAAATTCTATCCTGTGGCTTCTGTACGTACTGGCATAGTTATCAGACCAGGTGTCCCAACTTGGCAATCAGCTGATAGTACTCAGGACTGTTGGGGTTCTCTCTCTCTAGGACCCAGGTTCTCAAGGGCAGGAAGGGACCAAAGAGCAGGGTTACGGCACCTTACTTCTCCGGCCTGCAGTAAGAGACAACTTCAGTGCAGGTTGTGGGGGAAGGACGGGAATCAAGGGGCCTCTCCTCCAGGGGCCCTGTCTGCTTCCAGGCACATGGAGACTTGGAAAGTCCCAACCTGGGTGCTGGCTTCCTCACTAAGAGTTCCCCAGGAAGAGTCCACCAGGCACAGCCACCATTATGTCCTCAGCCACAATCCCCCAGCCTGGTCCCTCTCTCCCTGATTATCCCCTTTTAGTACCAGCTTTTATACAACAAGAATAGGATCCTCATCAATAGATAGAGACATACAGGAATAGTCATACTATGTCTACAACATGTCAGTGTCAGGCAGTAGCTTTACCCGAAGTGGTGGTTAGATGTAAAATGAAATTTTAGCTGACATAGAAAGTAGACAATGAGGGAATTCCCTGGCAGTTCTATGGTTAGGACTCCATGCTCTCACTCACTGCCAAGGGCCTGGGTTCAATCCCTGGTTGGGGACTATGAGCCCTCAGCCACTCGGGGCAGCCCCCAAAAAAGAAAAAACCAGACAATGAAAAAAGTAGAGCCAACGAGCAGCTAACTTCCCTTTCTGGGACCTGGGGTGGGAAGATGGTGGTCAGTGATCATTGTTGCAGTCAGTCCTTCACCAATCCCTCTCCCAACTGAGAAGCACATGGGAGAGTGCCACAAACAGAAGGATGACTTCTCTCTCATACTCTCATGAGATAGATGCAGGTTGATGTCCAGGGAAGAGGTCCAGGCATGGAATCAGAAGACCTGGAATTCTGGCACAGATTAGCTGTTGACCCAGAACACATTTTCTTTTCTTTTTTTTTTTTTTTTTTTTGATGTGGGCCATTTTCAAAGTCTTTATTGAATTTGTTACAGCATTGCTTCTGTTTTATGTTTTAGTTTTTTGGCTGTGAGGTACGTGGGATCTTAGCTCCCCAGTCAGGGAGCCAACCTGCACCTCCTGCACTGGAAGGTGAAATCTTAACCACTGGACCACCAGGGAAGTCCCTGCTTTTGGTTTTTCATGTTTAGTTTTTTAATCTACTAGGAATAATTTTTTATATCATATGAGATAGGGGATCTGACTTACTTTTTTCAGATTAAATAGGCAACTGTCTCCAAATCATTCTTTCCCTACTTTTATCGTTGACAAATTTCTATAAATATATTAGCTAGACTTATTTTTGTTGCAAGAGGAAAAACAAACTTCAAATAGGTTTTATAAAAGACAGGGAATGTGATTGCTTATATAACTGAAATGTCCGGAGCCAAAACTTGTTTTGGAAGAAGGTTTGAGTAAAACTAACTAGAGCAATAGTAGATAAGGCCACTTTGGAGGAGACCTGAGTGTGAAGATGAAGGCAGCCATAGGAAGACGTGGAGGGGAAGAATATTCATGCAAAAAGAGGAGAAATGCATAAAAGCCTTAAGAGTATAACAGACTTGGAAGGTTCGAGAGATAAAAGAAAGCCACGATAAGTGGAGCAGGGAGCATGAAGGCCAAGATGGTGGGAGACACCTGGAGAGGTAGGCAAGGGTCAAATCCTGTAAGACAGGGGTCCCCAACACCCGGGCCGTGGACCAGTATGGGTCTGCGGCCTTTTAGGAACCGGGCCACACAGCAGGAGGTGAGGGGCAGGTGAGCTGGCGAAGCTTCATCTGCTGCTCCCCATCACTCCCCATCACTCACATTACCGCCTCAACCATGCCCTCATCCCATCCATGGAAAAATTGTCTTCCACGAAACTGGTCCCTGGTGCCAAAAATGTTGGGGACCACTGCTGTAAGACATTGAAGCCACAGCAAGGATTGAATTCTATTCTGTTTTATTCCTTCTACCGTGGGAGTCCACTGAAGAGTTTTAAAGAGAAAAACTACAGGATTTGACTTACACTGTTTTTTTTTTTTTTTATTGTCTGCATTGGGTCTTCGTTGCTGTGCACGGGCTTTCTCTAGTTGTGGTGAGCGGGGTCTACTCTTGGTTACGGTGAGCAGGCTTCTCAGTGTGGTGGCTTCTCTTGTTGCGGAGCTTGGGCTCTAGGCGTGCACACTTCAGTAGCTGCAGCTCATGGGCTCAGTAGCTGTGGCTTGTGGGCCTAGTTGCTCCATGGCATGTGGGATCTTCCCAGACCAGGGCTTGAACCCATATCCCCTGCATTGGCAGGAGGATTCTTAACCACTGCTCCACCAGAGAGGTTCCTGATTTACACTCTTAAAAGAGATCATCCTGGTCACTACTTGGGAAAATGGATTATGAGGGAGGAGAGAGGTAAAGATGGAAGCTGGGAGGTGGCTTGGTCCGGGATTATATCAGAGGAGATACAGAAAAATGGTTAGGGGTTGGGTATTGAGATTTATTTATTTATAGAGGTGAGGATTTGCTGAGGGGAAAAAGTACAGAGTTCAGAGTTCTGTTTTTGCCATGGTACATGTAAATTGCCTATTGGGTATCTGAGTGTAAATGTCAAGTAGATAGTTGGGGGAAAAAATAGATAGCTGGATATGCAAATTTGGAGCTCAGGCATGGGCATAGGGTTTAGGAGTCACCAGTTTACATGATATTTATAGTCAATAGCTAGAGTATATAAAGAGCTCTATAAAAATCTAGAAAAACAAGGCCAAAAACCTGATAGAAAAAATGGACAAAGGACATGGCAGTTCATTAAAAAAGACATAGAAAGTTCTTTAAACATATCAAAAGATGCTCAACTTCACTCAAAAGTAGAATTAAAAATGAAACTACAGAGATACTGTTTATCACTGATTGATTGACAAAAAGTTTGAGAGGATGACAACCTACTCTTTTAGTGAAGCTGTGAGGAAAACAGGCACTATCTTACATTGCTGTTGGAAAAACAAAATGGAACAAAAGCTATGGAGGGAAAATTTGGCAATATTTAACACAACTATATATTCATAGGCATTTACCTCTTGACTCAGTAATCACTTTTAAAGGAAGTTACCCTGGCGATATATCTGCAAAAAGTAACAACAAATGCACAATGTTATTAATTGTGGCATTATTTTTAATATCAAAACATTAAAAACAATCCAGATGCCACCTACATAGGAAACTTGTTGAATTAAAAATAGTACAGCTACACAATTGAATGCTACATCACCATACAAGAGAAGAGTTCTAAGTACAGAGTATGAAAAGAACGCCAAGATACATTGTTAAGTGAAAAAAGAGCAGAGTTCAAAAGTATAGTATGCCACACTGTGTTAAGAAAAAAGTGAGGAAATAAGTCTATATTGTCTATATTTCCTAATTTTTATTACAGCTTTATTGAGATATAATTCATATAACTAAAATTCACCCCTTTAAGGTACACATTTCCTGGCTTTTAGTATATTCATGAAGATACACAACCATGACCACAATCAACTTTAGAACATTTTCATTAACACCAAAAGAAGCCCTCTACTCATCACAGTGACTCCCTGTCCCCCTTTTCCTGCAGCTCCTGGCAACCATTTATCTATTTTCCATGCATATGGATTTATGAACATTTCATATAAGTGGAATCATACAGCATGTTTTCTTCTGTTTCTGGCTTTGTTCACTAAGCATAACATTTCCAAGATTCATCCATCTTGTAGCATATATCAATATTTGGTTTCCTGTTGTGGCCAAATAATATTCCATTGTATGCATATACCACATTTTGTTTATCTATTCATCAGTTGAGGGACATTTGGGTTATTTCCATACAACACTGCTGTAATATGCATGTATGAGTTGTGTGGACACATTTTTATTTCACTTGTGTATATAACTGAATTGCTGGCTCATATGGTCCCTCTAGCTCCAGAATTTTGAGAAACTGTCAAACTGTTTTCCAAAGTGGCCACAGCATTTTACAGTCTTTGCCAACACTTGTTGTTGATTGTCTATATTCTTTATTTCCGCTATCCTAGGGAGTGTGAAGTGGAATCTCATTGAGGTTTGGAATTGCATTTCCCTGAAAGCTAATAATGTTGAACATCTTTTCATGTGCTTATTACTATTCTTTATTTCTTTGTGTGGATTTGAGTCTTTCATTTCAATCTGAAAGACTCCCTTTAGTATTGTTTGTAGGTCAAGTCTGCTAGCAATGAATTCTCTTGGTTTTTGTTTATATGGGAATGTCTTTACTTCTCCCTCATTTTGAAGGATAATTTTGCTGGATATGGAAATACTTGTTGACAATCTTTTTCCGTCAGCACTTTGAATATGCCATCCCACTGCCATCTGGTCTCCATGGTTTCTGATGAGAAGTCAGCTGTTAATGTTACTATTTTCTTTTATGTGATGAGTCACTTTTCCCTTGCTGCTTTCAAGATTTGCTTGTTGCATTTTGTTTTCAACACTTTGACGCTGATGCAGCTAGGTATGTATCACTTGAGCTTATCATACATGAATTAGTTGAGTTTTCTAAATGCAGAAATGAATGTTTTTCATCAAAATTTGGGAAGTTTTCTGCTATTATTTCTTTAAATATTCTTTTGCTCTCTCCCCTCTTCTGGGACTCCCATTATTCATAAGTTAGTATACTTGACCATGTGTGTCCCACAGCTCTCTTAGGCTCTGTTCATTTTTCTTCATTCTTTTGTCTTTCTGTTTCTCAGATTGAATGATCTCAAATGACCTATTTTCAAGTTTGATAATTGTTTCTTCCAGCTCAAATCTGTTTAGCCCCTTTAGTGAATTTTTCATTTCAGTTATTACACTTTTCAACCCCTGAATTTCTACTTGGCCACCTTTTATAATTTCCATTTCTTTATTGATAGTCTCTATTTGGTGTGGCATTGTTCTCATACTTTAATTTAGTTTTTTAGATGTGATTTCCTTTAGTTCTTTGAACACATTTATAATAGCTGATTTAAAGTCTTTATCTAGTAAGTCCAATGTCTGGCCTTTCACAGGGACATGTCCTATTCACTGCTTTTTTCCCTATGTATAGACCATTCTTTCACATCCAGATATGAATGATGCCTCATTATGAATCATAATTTTTTTCTTGAAAACTGAACATATTAAATAATATAATGTGGCAACTCTGGAAATCAGATTCCCAATTCCCCAGGATTTATTGTTGTTCCAGTTTGCTGTTCATGCTGTTGCTGATTGTTTGTTTAAAGACTCTCCTGGACTAATTCTGTAAAGTCTGTATTTATGGTCTATGCAGCCACTGAAGCCTCTACTCAGTCTAACAATCAGCTAATAATTAGACAGAGATTCCCAGCCTTTGCCAGTGGGCTCTCTGTGTGTGTTTGGTCATGACATCAATGCTCCAGCAGGTAGTTTACAACTCTGCCTTATCCTTCACTTCCTACTTGTGCAAAGCCTCAAGGTTGCCCAGAAATGAGAAGCTGAGGCATCTCAGGTCTTTCCTGGATATCTGCACAGCCCTGCACATGCACGTGTCCTTCTAAAGTTCCAAGAATAAGTCAGATATTATCAAAGCCCTCTGTGGACATCTCATTCCCCAGCTTTTCCTTTCAAGTTCTTTGACCAGCAGCTTGTTAGCCCCAACTGGTATTACCACCTCTGGCAGCTGTGATGTTAAACAATTACAGTGTTTTGTTTTGTTTTTTTCCCCAACAAATCCCCTGGGGATAGGGCTGTTTGCATGGAGTAAGCTCTGAGTCAGTTCAAATAAAAACAAGCTCTCAGAGTGGAAATTCTTAGAGAGCTACCAGACAGATCCAATAGCGATAGTTCTCTGAGTTGGGGATTTTGCAGGGAGATTCAAACCTACCCTGTCCCCTCCAGGGGCTTCTAGGTTGCTTGTTTTCATAGCTACTAATTTCATGTCTACTGCAAAGCTAAGGAGAAGGGGAGGAGAATAGAGTAAGGTAAAATGCCAGAAAGCTTTCTGTTTTTACCTAATTTTAGCTGTTTTTCTTAAATAAATCCTTCCGAATTTTAGCAAGTCTTTGGTTAGTTTCCAGAGTTCTGAAAAAGTTGATTTTGACCTTTTTTGCCTGTGTTTTTGTTGCTTTTATGGAGGGCCAGATTTTCAGAGACCTTTATTCTGCCATTCTGGAAGTGCTTCTATCTGTATTCATTTTTTCACAAAAGGAAGGGATAAACCACAGGCTAATAAAAATCACTATTAGGCTGTAATCCTCAGACTATTTTGGATACATTATAGGGTAGAGCAAATGCACAAATACATATTGATTTTATTGAGAACCAGGATTCTCACTGTGGGAGAAGGAAGATACAAATATAGAAGGACAAAGATCTAGTGGTATCTGTTGAATTTGAAGTGGTGGTATTAGGATTTTTTTTTAATGTATATATTTTTCAAGAGTTCATGCTTTTTGCTCTGTCAACTGAAAGGGCTTCGAAGCAATAATACGCTAGTAGCAATGAATGTATCTGACACTCAGTTCTTGGTTTCTAAACACTATGCCCCATTAGAAAAGGGGGTGTGTGGGCTTCCTAGGTAGTGCAGTGGCTGAGAATCCACCTGCCAATGCAGGGGACATGGGTTCGATCCCTGCCCCAGGAAGATCCCATGTGCCGCGGAGCAACTAAGACCGTGTGCCACAACTACTGAGCCAGCACTTTAGAGCCTGTGAGCCACAACTATTGAGCCCACGTGCTGCAACTACTGAAGCCCACGCGCCTAGAGCCCATGCTCTGCAACAAGAGAAGCCACAGCAATGAGGAGCCCGCACACCACAACGAAGAGTAGCCCCCACTCATGGCAACTAAAGAAAGCCCGTGCACAGCAAAAAAGACCCAACACAGACAATAAGATAAATAAATAAATAAATGTATTGAAAAAAAAGAAAAAAGAAAAGAAAAGGGTGTGTGTGTGTGTGGAATATTTGGAGAAATAGATGATTCCAGGGCAGGGGCAGGGAAGGTAGAAGGTAAGCCTGGGACATATTTTGTGACAGAAAGCAAAGAAGACTAAGAAGACTAAGAAGGCTAAAAAAAAGGGTGGGGGAGGAAAGAAATAAGTGAGAGAGACTAAGAAGTACAAACTTCCAGGTGCAAAGTAAATGAGTCATGGATATGAAATGTACAGCGTGGGGAATAATAATTATGAAAAGTAAAAATAAAAATAATAAAGCATCTTTAAAAAAAAAAGACTAAAGAAAGCTCAGACTAAGGGAAATGTCAAAAGGACATAGGAGACAGCTTAAAGTGACTCCCATTGGCCAACTAGTGTCAATTTCAGCATCAAAATGCATAACAATGATAATGGTTTATAATATGTTAAATTAAAATTTCCATTAGGCCATAGTAATGGTAAAATGAAAAAAAAAAAAAGAAATGAAAAGCTCTTCTTTACAGAAGGATCCTAGCTAAAAATCATAGAAGGAATGATAGAATAAAAGAAAACAACCATTCTGCAACCCCCGGTGTAATAGTTGGTTCTAGCAAGGATTATCAATGGGTGCTAAATCATCAGGTAAAATATTTGGAGGCAGTAGAATAGTCACAAGATCTCCAGGTATCACCCCAAACTACAAACTACCCCTTTGTAGTTTTTACTAACTACAAAGCAGGAAAGGTAGCTTTTCAGTGGAAAGACTCAGCAGTCACCACTCTAACCAACTGATCAGACTTAGGGACCTCCAAGAGGGACAATTTGACAAGAAGAGCCTCCTGATGACATTTATCAAAAGAAAATGTCAAACCTGAATCTAATCATAAGTAAACGATCAGATAAATCTAGACCAGGGTTTCTCAACTTTAGCACTACTGGCACTTTAGGATGGATAATTCTTTATTGTGGGAACTGCTCTGTGCACTGTAGGATGTTTAGAAGCATCCCTGGCCTCTACCCACTACATTCCAGTAGCACCTTGCTATAGATTGAATGTTTGTATCCCCGCCAAAGTTCACATGTTGATATCCTAATGCCCAAGATGACAGTATTAGTAGATGGGACCTTTGGGAAGTGATTAGGTTGTGAGGGCAGAGCCCTCATGAATGGGATTAGTATCCTTATAAAAGAGGCCCAACCCAGGTTCAATCCCTGGTCAGGGAACTAAAATCCCACAAGCTGCATGGATTTAAAAATAAATAAATAAATAAATAAATAAATAGTGAGGCCCAAGAAAGCTCCCTTCCTCCTTTCACCATTTGAGATTATAGCAAAAAAGAAAGTCTATGAACCAGGAAGTGGGCCTTCACCAGACACTGAACCTGCTGGCACCTTGATCTTGGACTTCCCAGCCTCTAGAACTGTGATAAATTAATTTCTGTTGTTTATAAACCACCCAGTCTGTGTTATTTTGTCATAACAGCCCAAAAGGATTAAGATACACCTCCCAAGTCATGACAACCAAAAATATCTCCAGGCATTGCCAAATTTCCCCTGGGGGTAAAATTCACCCAAGCTGAGAAACACTGATCTAGAATGCAGAATGCATTCTACAAGAGAGAGCTCTTCCAAAAAGTCCACATTGGCGGGGGGTAGGAGGGAAGCAGGGGAGGGGTTGTCTGTTTTACAATAAAAGAGACTAGAGATATTGAAACGGAGCCCATCCCTATGGTCTGTGCACCCCACCTTGTCCTCAGCCTGCCTTTTGTTTGTGGAAAAACTTTCGCCAAAGAATAAGTTTAATCAGAGAAGTGAGAAAATGCAGAAGCAAAGAAGAGCAGTCCAACGAGACTAAATAATAGTTTAGTCATTAAACATAGTCAAGGTCCTTTAGTTCCTTCTCAAGGGCTATAGATAATATTCTGAGCCGTATGCTGGGAGCTGTCGTGTAGATACTGAAACCCTCACCAGGTGGAGAAGTTAACTGCATGTTGACCAGACTGTAGCCATGACATAAGCTGCCACAATTCCAAGAATGGGCCTCAAGGAAATGGGAACAAACCGGCCATGGAACTGAAGATTAACTGTACTTAAAACAATCAAGATGACACTGGTCAGACCACCGGTGACCAATTTCAAGATGACTGTGAGAGCCGACTGTGCTGTTTCTGCATGCAGCCCCCTCCCTCCATCTATAAAAGCTCTTGCCCCCTGATTGTTGGGGTGGTAGTGGGAGTCAGCCTTTGGACGTCTGCCCCCTCCCGTCTTCCCAACCCCCACTCCCCCACCCCCACTCCGTTGCTGGCATCCGAACTAAAGCAAACTTTCCCTTCCACCAATCTGGCCTCTTTAACAGCTTTTGAGTGGCGAGCAGACAGATCCCACTTTCACTTACAATATTAATGACCACATGCAATAGGTAAATCTTGATTGGATCTTGGATTTAAAGGGAAAACTTCTATAAAAGTCATATATCAGAGATTTGAGGGAATTTTGAATATGTACTGCATATTAGGTGACGTTAATTTATCCTTAATTTTCTTAGATGTAATAATAGTACTATAGTTTCTTAGGAAAATCTTTATTCCAATCTTGGAGTATGCTAAAATATTTAAGGGGAAAGTATCATGTTGATTGAAACTTGCTTCCAAATGGTTCAGCAGACAATAAAGTGTGTGGGACAGGGGAAGAGGTGAGGTAGAGAGGAAGAAAGAGAGTTCACACACAAATGTTGGCAAATGTTAGCAACTGATGGGCTTCATGGAAGGGTTCATAGTTAACTATTCTTCCGATTTTTTTTTTAATGGAGGTATTTATTAACGCTCTTTCATTCAAGTGGGAGAAACAATTTAACCAGCATGATTATCTTTTTTTTTAAATTTTTTGGCCTTGCCATGCATCATGTGGGATCTTAGTTCCCCGACCAGGGATCGAAACGGCACCCTCTGCATTTGAAGCTGGGAGTCTTAACCACAGGACCACCAGGGAAGCCCCTCTTCCAACTTTTAATTAAGCTTGAAATTTTTCAAAATAACAAGTTGAGTGGAAATGTGGTAAAATTCATGAAGAAAACAAAACAGGTTCAGGCAAAAACTGAAAGGATTCATCTCATCTCTGGTAGACCTGCACTACAAGAAATATTAAATACTCACGAATGCTTTGTGGTCTTTTCCAGGCATTTTTCTGTGTTTCATTTGTATAGTTTTGATTACTATGTCTTCAAGTTCAATAATCATTTCTTCTCCAATGTCTAATCCATCATTAATCCTACCTAGTATGTTTTTCATTTCACACATTGCAGTTTTCATCCCTGGAAGTCCAATTTCGGTCTTTTTAAACATTTTCTGTCTTTACTTAACATGTGCAATATTTACTCTAGCTTCTTAAACTTAAGGAATATAGTTACAGTAATTGTTTTTATTTATTTATTGCAGCATTGGGTCTTCTTTGTTGCACACTGACTTTCTCTAGCTGTGGCGAGAGGGGGCTACTCTACGTGGCGGTGCATGGGCTTCTCAGTGCAGTGGCTTCTCGTTGCAGAGCACAGGCTCTAGGGTGCACAGGTTTCAGTAGTTGTGGCACGTGGGCTCAGTAGTTGTGGCGCATGAGCTAGTTGCTCCGTGGCATGTGGGATCGTCCCAGCCCAGGGCTCGAACCCACGTCCCCTGCATTGGCAGGCTGATTCTAAACCACTGTGCCACCAGGTAAGTCCCAGTAATTCTTAACTTTCCTGGTTTACTAATTCTATCTTCTGTGTCCCATCTGGATTGGTTTTGATTGACTGATTATTTTTCTCCTTTTATGGATCATAGTACCTTTCTTCTTTACATGCTGATAATTTTTTATTGGACATTACTAATTTTATCTTGGATGCTGTATATTAATTAATTCCTATAAATATTCTTGAGCTTTACAAAAAAATTAGGTGGGACTTCCCTGTTGGTCCAGTGGCTAAGACTCCGAGCTCCCAATGCAGGGGGCCCGGGTTTGATCCCTGTTCAGGGAACTAGATCCCACGTGCTGCAACTAAGAGCTCACATGCCGCAACTAAAGATCCCCACAACTAAGACCTGGCATGGCCAAATAAATAAATATATATATTTTTTAAATTAGGTAAAGAGACTGGAAAAGTCATTGAGGGAGAGAATTAGATGGAGGAGAGGAGACTACTAAGGAGAGGAGTCCTGGGGAAACAAAGTCAGTTGAGAAGGAGGAAAAAAACCAGCGTGAAGTCCCGGAAGCTCAAGAAGAAAGTGTTTCAAAAAGGACAGAGTGTTCGACAGTATCACATGCTGCTGAGAAGTTCAATAAGATGCCAACAGAAAAATCCAACAAACAAACATGGGCTTTGGCAAGAAGTAGGTCATTGGTGACCTTGATAAAATAGTGAGGACAGAGCCTGATTAAAGTAGTTTGTGGAAAAATTGGATTTAAGGAAGAGTGAGAGCAAGGATAGACATTTCTTTTTTTTTATTATTTTTTATTTATTTATTATTTTTTGGGGGGTACACCAAGTTCAATCATCTGTTTTTATACACATATCCCCGTATTCCCTCCCTCCCTTGACTCCCCCCTCCACCCTCCCTCGAGTCCCCCCCATCCTCCCTGTCCCAGTCCTCTAAGGCATCTTCCATCCTTGAGTTGAACTCCCTTTGTTATACAACAACTTCCCACTGGCTATCTACTTTACAGTTGGTAGTATATATATGTCTGTGCTACTCTCTCGCTTCGTCTCAGCTTCCCCTTCACCCCCCGCCCCCCCCAAACCTCGAGTTCTCCAGTCCATTCTCTGCACCTGCATCCTTGTTCTTGTCACTGAGTTCCTCAGTACCATTTTTAGATTCCATATATGTGAGTTAGCATACAATATTTGTCTTTCTCTTTCTGACTTACTTCACTCTGTATGACAGACTGTAGGTCTATCCACCTCATGACATACAGCTCCATCTCATCCCTTTTTATAGCTGAGTAATATTCCATCATATATATGTGCCACATCTTCTTTATCCATTCGTTTGTTGATGGGCATTTCGGTTGCTTCCATGTCCTGGCTATTGTAAATAGTGCTGCAATAAACATGATGGTACATGTTTCTTTTGGGATTATGGTTTTCTTTGGGTATATGCCCAGGAGTGGGATGACTGGGTCATATGGTAGTTCTATTTGTAGTTTTTTAAGGAACCTCCAAACTGTTTTCCATAGTGGCTGCACCAAAGGGATAGACATTTCTGATGATGAGATTTGTTTAAGACAAAGGAGAGAGATATGAGGCAAGACCTGGAGGGGGACGTGGGCTTGGAACTGGGTTTTGTTCTCCTTGGCATGATTTTGAAGATGGGGCATGTGAATACACGTTTCCATGCCAGTGGGAATGATCTGGTAGACTGTGAAAAAAAGGGAGAGTGCAGGAGCGAAGGAGTCCAGCAGGTGAGAGAGGGTGGGATCCAGCGGATGAAGGGGAAGGGTTGGGTTGGTGGGGAGAGAAGATAGAGCTTCTCTAATGTGTCTGTTTTCTTGAGGGATCGCTAAGCAGAGACACCACTGGGCTGATGGGGAGATGCTGCAGCTTTGAGGAGAGAAATGTGAGATTAGAATGTCAGAAAGTAGAAAGATGAATGTGCTAGAAACTGAAGCACAATAGTCTGGCAGTGTTTTGAACTCATTTGAGCCCATGGCCATACATCGAAAGTGAGTTCAATCCATGTGGGGAGGTGATGTTCTCATGACATGCACTTGTTTGGTACAGGTGCAAAGTAAGAGGAGAGTTGAAGTTAACCAGTTATGATGGACCTTATATTTTTTAACGACTGCTCAGAATCTGAATCCCTTTCCTATATCAGAATCCCATTCCTATATGTGGAACCCCTTCCTTCATCTTAATGGTCTTGGTGAATGGTATAGCCCTCCTCCCAGCATAGAAGCTGAAACTGCCAGATACTTACTTTGCCAGTCTCCTTTGTGGATGGGACTGAGCACATGACCTAGGTACAGCCAATCAAATGCACGGTCCTGAATTTCAAATCGGGAGCTAAGGAATAAACAGAGACGGTAGAGCATCATCACCCACAGTAGTAGAGATGGTGACAGCAACATCCAGCTTCTGACATCAGCAGTGGGAACCATATCAGTGGTAGCCTCCAGTTCCCAGTGACATCAGCAATGTCACTGCATGTCTGCCCTTCTGGGATGGCAGCAGTGGTGTCCTCTCCAGACTGGTTCTATGCCAAAATTTTGGTTGTGGGTCTTAGCACATAACCTCAAACCTAGTTCTCCTGCTCTCCCAGCAACTCTTTGAGCCAATCAATGTGTATGCAACACAAATTACTTCATTTATAAAATGGCACATTAATTATCATGAAGCCATTGAGTGCATTTGCGGATTAAGGGAGCAAATTCAATTTCCTATAATAAGCATATTTTGTGGCCTAAATGAACAAATCCAATCTGTCATAATAAGTATATTTTACAAGTTTTATGGTTATCCCAAGCCTTGTGGTTAAAGGTTACATTCCTGTGAGACTAAACAGAAACAAAAAACCTCTTGTACTCTAATAGATGACTATCTCATGGAAAGTCTTTAGTTCCTTCTCTTTGAATCCAGTAAACACATGGCAAAGAACTGTTATGATGATGACAAGGAAGCATGTGTAGTTTAATCGTATATCAGATCTTTGGTGACACCTGGCTGGTGCCCAGCAGTGCTCACTTTTTCTTCCTTCTGTTGCTAAGATGGCATAACCAGCACAACACTTGCATTCTCAAATAATTTTGACATAAATATATTCCCTTTTCAGCCTCCCCTCAAATGCCCTTGTGACCAATTGTTTCTTTTGATTTTTAAAAAAATTATTTATTTATTTTATTTTTATTTACTGGCTGCGTTCGGTCTTCGATACCGCGCGCAGGCTTTCTCTAGTTGCGGCGAGCAGGGGCTACTCTTCGTTGCTGTGCACAGGCTTCTCATTGCAATGGCTTCTTTTGTTGCAAAGCACAGGCTCTAGGCACGCAGGCTTCAGTAGTTGCAGCACGTGGGCTCTAGAACGCAGGCTCAGTAGTTGTGGCGCACAGGCTTAGTTGCTCTGAGGAATCTGGGATCTTCCTGGACCAGGGATCGAACCCATGGTGCCTGAATTGCCAGGAGGATTCTTAGCCACTGCACCACCAGTGAAGCCCCGCTTTTGATTTTAACTAAGGCTAGATTCACGTTTTCTGTCTTATAATTTTGACCCTATATTTCTAGCAATTGTACCTTTCGTGTCTTTTTTTGTTGGTCTCATTTCATTGGCTAAAACTCTCAGGATCATTATTAAATAGTAGAGGTGAGATGACTGGTTATTTTTTCAATCATGTAGGTGACTAGTGTAAATCAGTTTTCCAGCATAGCTATAACTCCAGGCTTTGGGAGGGGGTAGGATGTGAATCTGATGTTTATGTCTCAGTCTAATCTCTCATTTTACTTATCTTGGCTCTTTTCTTTTTCCTTCTGCCTACGGTAATCCCACTTTTTGCTTCTCAGGTCTCCTACATCAATTTTTCTGTTAATCCTCATTTTGCAAATGAGGGATGGGAGCCTCCAAGAGTTTGTCTGAAGACACACAGTTAATTAGTGACAGCCAAGTTTATGCTCAGATTTTTGTGACAGTAAGTCCAAACCCTTTTCAGGGTATTCCACAGCTGCTGAATTTTGGGAGTTTGGGTTTTGTTTTAATTTAAGTTCCTAGAAGACAGTAATGGTATTTTTCTGTTTATATAATGTAAATCACTTAGCCAACAAGGACAGACCTTCAATTAAATTCAGTAATAAAATTAGTTAAGAAATAGTTTTTGACTGAGTTTTTAAAAACACTGATGCTTTGTAAAGTAACTTTTTCTCACTTCTACAAAAACGTTTATTTTGGTAAAAGATTCAAATATCATAAAAATGAATGGCTAAGAATGAAGAATGTCCTAAAATCATCATATCTTCCAGAGAAATGGGAATATGCTTTACACACTATTCAGCAAATTGCTTTTAATTTAACATATATTGGACATATTTTCATTTCAGTACTTATGGGTCTAACCCATTTTTGTAATATTTTAATATATAAATAGTAATGTTTTTATCCATTCCCCTGCTGATGAATATTTGAGTTGTTTTAATTTAAACCAATGCTGCAGTAATGAATAGTAGCTTCATAAACAGAGCATTGGCCAGTGAATCTCAGTAAACTAGATCCCTGTAAGTGCGGTGTGCTTAAAAAAGCGGTCATGTATTTTAAAATATTTTTCATACAAATTGCCAATTTTTTCTCCAAAAAGATTTTGCCAACTTACATTCCCACCAACAGTGTATAAAAGTACCCATCTCCCCACATCCTCATTACCACTGTTTATTATCAGTCTTTTAAATTCTTGGCAATCCAATAAGTGAAAAATGATATGAAGTTTTATTTTGTATTTTTCTGAGTACTGGTTTACTCAGAAGTTAACTGCCCATTTTTATTTCTACTCTGGAATTGCCTATTTATATCCTTTTATCTGTCTTTATCATTGAATAATATTTTATTGAACAGATATACCACAGGTTGCTTATCCATTCTGCCTGAGTTTCTTTAATTGGTTTATTTGCCTTTTATTTATTTGTAGGGGCTCTCAATATATTATAGATAGTAATCCTGTGTCTCTTTTTATGTGTTACAAATATTTTCTCCCAGAATCTCGCTTATCTTTAAACTTTGTAATGTCTATCCTGGTATGAAAGATTTTGTTTCTTAATATGTAGTCAGGCTGGTAAATATTTTCCATATGGCTTCTAGTCTTTACACATTGTTTTGTATTCTGCAATTCAACTAAATTGAGCTCAATCTTACATCGTGAATACAAGTTAGGCAAGTGAAGGCAAGGAAGAGCATTCCAAATGGAGAGATCAGAAAGGCAAGCCTACAGAAATGAGCAACTGGCTCACTTCCCTAGGCTGGCTTCCTTCCAGATTGCTTCATTTCTGCCCCAGGGCCATGTGACTGTCAGTGCTGGGCTCCAAGCACGCCACTGTGGAACTGCAGGGCAGAGTAACACAAGGAAAATGACTTAGTTTGAGCCTTAGGTCTGCCCTCACTGGGTAGGCTATCTTGGCTAAGTCACCAAGCCCCAGGAATGTTTTTATGTCACACATGCATTTATTCATCCATCCACTCATCCATCCACCCATCCACCCATCCACCCATCCATCCATCCATCCATCCAATATTTAATGAGTGACAAAAACTGCCAAGCTCTGTTTTAGATACTGAGGATACCCTGATGAAAGAGACAGTGTTCCTGCTCTCACAGAGCTTACTGTCTAGTGGAGAAGATATAACATATAAGCAAATAAATAAACCAAAAGGCAATTTCACACGACAAGTGCTATTTTTAAAAAACAGCATAAAGATACAGTGGGAACATGTGGCAGGGTGGGAGGCTGGAACAGGATGAGGATGCTACTTAGGGTGGTTGGGGAGATTTTCTCTGAGGAGGTGATATTTGAGCTAAGAAAGGAATGATGAGAAGGACTCAGCCGTGTAAAAAGCTGGAGGGACCAGCAAGTGTGAAGACCCTGAAAAGAAGAAAACATTGGCACAGGACCAGAAAGAAGACTAGAGCTTCATAAAGGTGGGGGAGCTGCTGGAGATGAGATTGAAGAGCTTGGGGTCATGTTCCAGAGTGGCCCTTCATCCCAGTTTCCCTATTGCCTGGCCCCTCTAAAGTTTGTCCTGCCTTTTCCATTTTCAACACTGTTTAGGTTTGGACAACAATGGATACAGTTGCCCTTACTTGAGGGCCACAGTGAGGGATCTGGATATTTTCTCAATGCAGTGAGAAGCCATTGGAGGGTTTTCGGCAGGAGAATCAAGGACCCCTGTAGGGACGCGATGCTTCCTGTAGGCTGCATCAGAGCTTTCTCCACTTCTGAAATAAGAGAGAGCAGCTGCTAGGGACCTGGGTTCTATTTCCAGGGATCTGCACACTGATCTGAGTGTGACTTTGTATCAAACCTAAAAAGCTTGAAATACAGCACACAGGGCTAACATATTATGCATCTTGGCTCTTGCTTTCTGGTGCATAGATCAGATCCCCACAAGTCCGGCAGGATGCACCAGGTGTCCTGATAGAAGTGGGGAGGCCCACGTGCAGCTGTGCGGGGGGTGGCGGTGGGGGGAACACAGTGGTAACTGCGATCTTTGCTTCCAGCCTGCTGTGATGTGTCGCAGCTTAAGTGGGCCCAGTGAAACAGATTTTCTGATATTATCCACTTTGCACTAAACCAACCCTCCAAGACTGGACACGCGCCTTGTAAAGATACACAGATCGAAGATAAACCAATAACGCCAGTACAAGCCCCAAACAAGGAAACAGCAGACCTGACGTCTCTCCTACTCCTGGTAGAAGTCCTTCTACAGCCACCTTACAATGCAAAAACAATGATGAACCAACCAGATCTGACAAAAATTTGGCAAATGAGCAACAGAGCAAGAGAGAGAGAAATTATCAAAAAGAATATTTGAAATACATGTTTATATCCACAATAATTAGTGCCTTTAACCCTGAGTGTACCGTCGGTTTTGAGAAAATAATAATAGTAGTTTGAGTAATTATTAATAAAGAACTGGAGTAATTGGTAGCATGTGCTCAAAAATGTGTTGTTGTTAATGGTAGAATCACCTAAATCTGGAGATCATTTGGTGAGAGCAAATTTCTCAGTGGATCTGGGACTGTTCTTAATCCCTCAGCATGATGTCTGACCCAAAGTACGTGCCCCCAAAAAATACATGTTCAAAGATACTTGGTGGAGGAGAATCAGTTTCCTGTCTATAAAATGCAGATGATCCAACCTGCCCTTCCCAGGGCCCCGGGGCTGGTGGCCAGATCAAATTCTACCTCCTTCACATCTCAGACTCTCTCCTCCTATTCTCACTGCAAGTGCCCACCTCAGGCCTCACCTCTGACACCTGGGATGCCTGCATCACCTCCTTGTTGATTTCCCCACCTCCCCTCAACGTGCTTACCTCCATTCCATCCTGACTCTGAATGATCCTTCTAACATGCCTAAAACCCCCGGTGGTTCTCTGCTGCTAGCTCGATACAACCCACATTTCTTAGCCAGGTATACAAGGCCTTCAAGAACAGGATCCCAGCTTTGCCTCACCTCATCTCGACACCCCATCCCATCTCACCAAGCACCCAAGAGCCAAGCTACTTATAGTTCCTTGAAGGTATCTCCAAGGCCACTGGTCCCACCCAACACATCTCTCTCCGTTTATTTCTTCTAACCCTTTGGACTGGAGTCTAAATAGGATTTCTTCCAGCAACCCCTTCCTGACTCATCCTCTCCCAGATCTGGGCTGAAGACCAGCCCTCTTAGGGCACTGATAGTGTTTGTTATTTCTGGGTTTGTTTTTTGGTCTCCACTCTTTGAAAGCAGGATGTAGGTCCACAACCAGAGCTTCAATGAAGAGGCTTCAATGAATATTTGCTGCGAGTATAACTAGATGAAAGAATGAAACACTTGGTTTGGGGAGGGTGTTCAGACACCCATTGACGATTAGGATGTCAGTCAAAGGCTCCCTGCAGATTCCCTACTGGGGAGGATGAACCTTGCGGGAATCCGTCCCTTAGGCACGTTAGTCACTCTGCAAGGCTCTTAACCTTGCCTCTAGCTTTGGGTTTGGCCCCCACCTTTCTCTGGACCATGCTATCTTCTACACACACCTGCTCTTTCTCTCCCTCTCATCAGATTGCAAACTTGTGCCCTAAGCGCTCTCCCTGCAGCAAGGGTCTGGATCTCCAGGCTTGGGGAAGGCACACGTCTTGGTCTTTTGCCCTGAACACACACAGGAAGTGAGCCAGCCAGGCAGCCAGCCACAGTTATATTTAGATTTCTGTCACCTGATGGGGTCATCCATTAATCAGGGCACAGTGGCAGCTGTGGCATTTTGAGAGTAAACTGAGGTGGGACAGTCGGGCAGTGAGGAAGGGGGCAGGAAGTCTGGGCATTGACTTCAGATTCGTTCAAGCAAGACATAGGGCAGAGATGAAAATGTGTGGCTTACATGATAGCTGGAAAGATGGAGGTCAGACACTAGCGGGACTGGGACTTGAGGGAGAAATCAGTGCCTGGCTTGGGCAGGGGAAAGGCGGCGCCTGGGAGCTCGGTAGGAAGAGTGGCTCAGTTGATTGGGCCGCTTCCCTGCCCTGGAGGCCCGGTTGGGGCAGGATCTAGGGCCTCTTCCTGCCGGGTGAGCTGTGGCTGAGTGAGTGGCTGTCTGACAGGCAGTGACGCCCAGCTGCGGTCAGCAGAGAGAGCTGCGGTCACCAGACCCCATCCACAAGGGAGAAATCAGAAAGAAGCAGATGTGCAGGATTTTTTTTTTTTCAAGCCCCAAAGCCCTTTCTTGCCCCAGATTTGATTTATTAAATGACTGCCCTGGGAGCCAGGGAATGGGCCCTAAATTATTATTGATCTGGTTGCTTTTCCTTCCTTTTATCTTTAGAATGCATCCTCACCCCTCTGGTGGGGCCGTTACCGTGCATAGGTCTCCGGCCCCGGCTTTGCCCCCTCTGGGCTATTCTAGGCCCTGCCCACAAGGGTCGGCTCCCCACAACCAAATTCCACCTGAGACACCAATGCTGCCCAACACCTCAGGGTCACCGTCAGTGTGGCTTTCAAAGTCCTCCCTGTTCTGTTCTGACACTCAGCCTTCCCCTCAGGCTTTTTTGCAACAGCTTTCCTGAGGTATTAGTGACATAAAAGAAACTGCATATATTTAAAGTGTACAGTTTGGGGACTCCCCTGGCAGTCTAGTGGTTAGGACTCGGTGCTTTCACGTCCAGGGCCTGGGTTTGAGCCCCAGTGGGGGAACTAAGATCCCACAAGCCTCGCGGTGTGGCGCGCGCACACACACACACACACACACACAAGTATACAATTTGGTAAGTTTTGACACATACACAAATATATATCCCAGAAACCATCACAGTCAATATAATGAACTTATCACCCCCCCAAAATTTCTCATGTCCTTTTGTCATCCCTTCTTCCCACTGCTCCCCCGCACCCCCCACAACAATGGCTGATATACTTTCTGTCACTATAGATTAGCTTGCAATTTGGGGGGTCTTATGCATACGTGGACTCATACAGTACACACTCCTTCTTGTCTGGGGTCCTTCACTCAACACAATTATTCTGAGATCCATCCCTGCTGTAGCTGGGACCAACAGGGCATTTCTCTTTATTGCTGAGTTTAACATTTTTCATCTTGTAAATGGAGTGCAATTTACTTATCCATTTACCTGTGGACGAACAGGTAGATTGCCCACAGTTTTTGACTCTCAAATAAAGCAGCTCTGAGCGCTTGTGTACAAATCTTCACCTGGACATGTGCTTTCTTTTTTTTAATTTAATTTAATTATTATTATTATTATTGTTATTATTTTTGGCTGCATTGGGTCTCCGTTGTTGCACACGGGCTTTCTCTAGTTGTGGCGAGTGCGGGCTACTCTTCATTGCAGTGCGCAGGCTTCTCCTTGCAGTGGCTTCTTTTGTTGTGGAGCGTGGGCTCTAGGTGAGAGGGCTTCAGTACTTGTGGCACGTGGGCTCAACAGTTGTGGTGCATGGGCTTAGTTGCTCCATGGTATGTGGGATCTTCCCGGACCAGGGCTCGAACCCATGGACATATGCTTTCATTCCTCTCTGGTCTGGAATATGTGCTTTCACTCCTCTCAGGTAAATACCTAGGAGATTCATGGGGGGAGGGGGTGTCATAGGGTAGGGCATATTTAACTTTTTCAGAAACTACCAAACTATTTTCCAAAGTGGTTGCTTCATTTTACGTTCCCACCAGCAGTGTATGAGAGTTCCAGATTGTCCACATCCTCACCGAGACTTGAATGGTGAGTCTTTTTCACTGCTGTCATTCTAATAGGTGTGTAGATATCGCATTGAGATTTTAATTTGCATGTCCCTAACCACTAAAGATGTTTTCAATTGCTCAGTTGACATGTGTATATCTTCTTTGGTGAAGTGCCTGTTCAAACATTATTTTCCCCATTTTTAAATTGGATTGTTTGTTTTCTTATCATTAAGTCTTGAGAGTCCTTCATATATTCTGTATTCAACTTTTTATGAGATATATGATTTTCAAATATTGTCTTCGAGTCTCTGGCTTATCTTTCTATTCTCTTAACAGTGTCCTTTGAAGAGAAGTTTCTAGTTTTGGTGAAGTCCAATTTATTGATTTCTTTTTTTTTTTATGGATAGTGCTTTTGATGTAGTATCTAAGAAATCTTTGCTAAACCTAAGGTCAGAGAGATTTTCTCCTGTGTTTTCTTCTAGAAGTTGTATAATTTTAAGTTTTACGTCTAGTTCTATGATTCATTTTGAGTGTTTTGGTTTTGCTTTGTTTGTTTTGGTTTAAGTTGTTTTGTTTTGTTTGCCTATGGATGTCCCATGGTTTCAGCACTATTTTTTGAAAAGACTATTCTTTCTTTCTGCACTGAATTGCCTTTGTACTTTTGTTTAAAATCAATTGACCGTATACGTGTACATCTATTTCTGAACACTCTATTCTGTTCCATTGACCTATTTAAGGAATTGAAAAACTACCCTTTCTCCAGTGAATTGCCTTTGCATCTTTATTAAAAACCAACAGACCACATATATGCAAGTCTATTTCTTGACTCTGTATTCTGTTCCACAGATCTATTTGTATATTTGATATATTTGTACTGATAACACATTGTTTTTAGTACTCGAGCTTTATAATAAGTCTTGAATCAGATAGTATTAAGTCCTCCATCTTTGTTCTTCTTTCATGTTATTTTGGCCATTCTACATCCTTTGCATTTCCATAAAAACTTTAGAATCAGCTTGTTCTACCAAAAAAGCCCACTGAGATTTTGACTGGAACCGTGTTGATTTTGTAGATCAATTTGTGGAAAATTGACACTTATCAATATTGAGTCTTTTGATCTGTGAATATAATACAGGTCTCTATTTAGGATTTCTTTTAATTTTTCTGTAGTCTTCAATGTGCAGGTCTTACACATCCTTGGTCCTTGTCAGATGTCCCCCCGAGTATTTAATATTTTTATGGTATTTTGAAAAATTTCAATATCTGATTCATCATTGTTATTATATAAAAATACAATTTAGTTTTGTATTGTATCCTGCAATATTATTAAACTCATTTATTAATTCTAGAATTTGTTTTGTCATTCTATAGAATTCTAGATTGATAGTTTTTTGCTTGTTTACTTTTAGTACTTTTAATATGTTTCTCCCCTATCTTCTAGATCACCTTGATTCCAACAAGAAGATTGTGTATTTCTCTAGGCATACTGTGCCCTTTTTTCCTCAGGCTGCTTTTAGCTCTTCTCTTTATTGCTAGTTTAAATTGTGATGTACTTTGGTGTCATTTTCTTCATGTTTCTTGTGCTTTTGGTAATTGAGCTTCCATCTGTGGGTTTATAGTTTTCACCAAATTTGAAAAAAAAATCATATCTATTATTTCTTTGAATATTTTCCTGCACCTCCTTTTAGGACTCATATATATTAACCTTCTTGCAGTTATGTCACACCCAATGTTTCTGTACTTTCAGCCTTTTTTCCTCCTTGTTTCTTTGTAGATAGTTTCTCTAATACAAGTTCACTAATCTTGTCTTCTGCCGTGTCTAATCTGCTGTAGACACCATTCAGTGTATTTTTCATCGCAAGAAGTTTGATTTGGATTATATATATCTTCTACGTCTCTACATAACACGTTCTTGTCCACCGATGTCGTCATCTCTGCCATTTCTGGGTCTCCTTCGATTGATTGATGTTTCTCCCCATTATGAGTTGTAGTTTCTTGATTCACTGAATGCTTGGTAATTTTCCATGAAGGGATGTTATTTTATTCTCCATTATGGTTTATTACAGGATATTGAATATAGTGCCCTGTGCTATACAGTAGGACCTTGTTGTTTATCTGTTCTGTATATAACACTTTGAATCTGCTATGCTCCCAATCCATTCGTCCCTCACCTCACCTCCCCCTTGGCAACCACAAGTCTGTTCTTTATGTCTGTGAGTCTGTTTCTGTTTTGTGGATAAGTTCATTTGTGTCATATTTTAGATTCCACATGTAAGTGATATATGAAATTTGTCTTTCTCTTTCTGACTTCACTTAGCATGATGATCTCTAGATCCATCCATGTTGCTCCAAAAGGCATTATTTCATACTTTTTTATGGCCGAGTAGTATATATACATATACCACATCTTTATCCATTCATCTGCTGTTGTACATTTAGGTTGTTTCTATGTCTTGGCTATTGTAAATAGTGCTGCTATGAACACAGGGGTGCATGTATCTTTTCGAATTATAGTTTTGTCCAGATATATGCCTAAGAGTGGGATTGCTGGATCACTGCTTCTAGTTTGTTTGTTTTTTTTTTTTGAAGCAGTTTTTTTTTTTTGCCTAATTTTTTTTTTTAATTTTTTTTTATGGCGCACGGGCTTAGTTGCTCCGTGGCATGTGGAATCTTCCCAGAGCAGGGCTCGAACCCATGTCTCCTGCCTTGGCAGGTGGATTCTTTACCACTTCGCCACCTAGGAAGTCCAGCCTAATTATTTTATTACATTTTTCTACTATCAATATTTTTTTTTCTTATTTATTTATTTATTATTTTTTGGGGGGTACACTAAGTTCTATCGTGTTTGTTTTTTTTTTTTTGTAATACTAATTTTTTTAATTTATTATTTTTTGGGGGTACACCAAGTTCAATCATCTGTTTTTATACACATATCCCCGTATTCCCTCCCTTCCTTGACTCCCCCACCCCGAGTCCCCCCCACCCTCCCCACCCCAGTCCTCTAAGGCATCTTCCATCCTCGAGTTGGACTCCCTTTGTTATACAACAACTTCCCACTGACTATCTATTTTACAGTTGGTTGTTTCTAGTTTTTTAAGGAACCTCCAGACTGTTTTCCATAGTGGCTACACAAATTTACATAAGGGATATTATTTTAGATAAAATCAAAGCCTCTCTGAAGAGGTGACATTAGATTGGAGACTGAATATTGAGAAGTAGCCAACAGCCTTTTTAATCTTGACCAACACTGATAAGAAGAAAATGTATCTCCCTTTAATTTGCATTTCCCTGATTATTGATGAGGCTAAATATCTTTCCAGATTTACTCACCATTGAATTTTTAAAAAAAGAAATTCATATGTCCTTTGCCCATTTTCCCCCCATAAGTGTGTGCATCTTTTTTTTTTTTCTTGGCTCTGTGCATGTTTTACATATTGATTTCTTTGTTTTTTGTTTTTTGATTTTTATTTTGACTGTGCCATGCAGCATGTAGGAACTCAGTTCCACAACCAGGGATGGAACCTGCACCCCCTGCATTGGAAGCACAGAGTCTTAACCACTGGAGCACCAGGGAAGTCCCTAGAATTAACTTTGATGTGCAAAGTATGATTCCAGTTTTACCAATGAATTTTCTCCCCTCCCCCTAGCTCCTAGCAACCGCTAGTCTACTTTCTGTCTCTATGAATTTGACTGTTCTAGGTTCCTTATATAACTGGAATCATACAATATTTGTCCTTTAGTGACTGGCTTATTTCACTCAGCATAATGTCCTCAAGGTTCATCCATGTTGTAGCATGTGTCAGAATTTCCTTCCTTTTTAAGGCTGAATAATATTCCATTATATGTATAGAACACATTTGTTTATCCATTCATCCCTCAGTGGACACTTGGGTTGTTTCCACTGTTTGGCTCTTGTGAATAATGCTGCTATGAAAATGACTGGGCCAATATCTCTTTGAGATCCTGCTTTTAATTCTTTGGAGTATATACCTAGGAGTGTAATTGCTAGATCGTATGGCAGCTCTAGTTTTAATTTTTTGAGGAACGGCCACACTTTTCCATAGCAGCTGCACCGTTTTACGTGCCCACCATCAGTGCACATATCTCTATACTTTCGCCAACACGTGTTATTTTCTGGATTTTTGTTTTGTTTTGTTTTTTTTATAGTAACCATCCTAATGGGTGTGAGATTTTTGATGTGCATTTCTCTAAATGGTAAATGATGTTGAGCATCTTTTCATGTGATGTTGGTCATTCATATATCTTCTTTGGAGACATGTCTTTTCAAGTTCTTTTTCCATTTTTAAATCCAGTTGTTAGTGTTTTATTGTGGTTGAACCAATGAATTTTTAATGGTTGGAATTTCAAACTTTGTACACAGTGAAGTGAAACAATAAAACAATAATAATAATAAGAGCAATGCGTGGTGAGGAGGGTTGGAGAGAGATTTCTGACCAGGATCTTCTTTTCTTGTCCGGGCTCTCAGCTCTCCAGGCAGTATCTGCTTTCCTCTGCTCCTCCCCCGAGCCCAGAGACTAGAAATTGCCATGGTTCTGGGCGAGGGTGGGGGGAGTAGGTTGTGTTGGGTTCGGCCAGGCTCCTCTGTGTGAGAACCTCTTATCTGGTTTAACAATTAGAGAGTGTGGTGGTGAGTGGCGCCATCTGGTTGCAGTGATGAGAATGTTTCCAGACTGTCAGCAGTTTATCGTTTCCATTGAGAATCCCAGGAAGAGGCTGGATGGAGGTACAGGTAGGGTTTAGTCCCACCAGCCAGGCTTTCACTTCTTGAGCATGTCTTCAGCTCAGTGGATACTGAAGTGGTTCCTTCCCCTTCCCCTCCCACTCAGCTTTGGAGGGGCCAGGGCAGCAATCACAGGCCAAGCTCCCCTTGCTGTGTTCATAGGAACTCCAGACTGCTCCCTGCCCACGGGCAGGAATTCCCTCACAGTCTCAAAATTCCACATTCGGGGTAACCTTGCCCTTCCCACTTCTGGAATGCACACCCCTCCATTCAGGCCTGGGCCCCAGGGCCTCTCTGACGTGGAGAACACCCAAGACCGCACCTGGTTTGAGAGGTCCAGCCTTGGTCAGACTGCCTGGGTGGCCCTAGTGTCATTCCCCTGCAGCTTTGCCTTCATCTCAACACTGTGGGTCTCCTCCCATGAAGGCTTTTGGGGTCCAGCCTTGCTTTGTGTTCCCCTTCCTGACTGTCCCTGAAGCAAATCCTCAGCTCTTTGACGTCAGAGTTTCGTTGCAAAATTCAGCAGTGTCCCAGGTAATGGGTAACAACTCAACAGCTGAAGCTCTAGTATCTTCCAGAAATATGTAGACCTTTTTCTCTACTCCTGAGGCCCTTCCTGTTTCAGAAGCTCCACTGATCTGCTCTTCTTTTTAATTCCTTTGCCTCAACCCTGCTACCTCTCATTTAGAGAAAAAAAATTTTTGTTTCAGCGGGAAACTA
The DNA here is from genome assembly GCF_030028045.1 of Hippopotamus amphibius kiboko. Taxonomy (NCBI): domain Eukaryota; kingdom Metazoa; phylum Chordata; class Mammalia; order Artiodactyla; family Hippopotamidae; genus Hippopotamus; species Hippopotamus amphibius. The sequence goes on along the minus strand of NC_080202.1, from coordinate 9,715,403 downwards.
TGCATTGTCTAGACTCTAGAGGTCATCCCTCTGAGTTTTCTGATCCTAGTTCTCTGTAAAGTGCAGAGATAATTGATAGCAAGACAAAAATAATTCTTATCTACAGATATGGAAATTCTGCCCTATCCTGTAGAGGTTGAAACGACTTTCCTCCCACCCCACCTTCTTTGTGGAAAAACCAGTTTGCCTCACATTTGCACATTTATTTCAGTACTCCTGATCTGTAAATCTGTCTGTTCTTTGGATTTTCTTTTAAACCTACTCTAACATCTGCCTGGTTGCCTCACTGATTAATTACTACAATAAAAAGTTTAACAGGTGCTCATTTTTATGCCTTCATGATTTTATCTTTCATTGAAATTTATCTTTTAACACTAAACTGGGTAGGCCCTGTACCCAGAAAAGCCCAGCTCTCTGGCACTGAGACCTAGAGGGGTCCCCTTTCAGGGGGAACAACTGGGGTGACCTGGTTCCCCTTCAACTGTCCTTTGACCTCTGGTGGAGACCTCACTCTGTGTCCTGGTCCCCACATAGAGTGGCACAAGTGGTTGGTGGTCTTGTCAGGAAGGCAAAGTTTCTGGAGGGGTGGGAGGAGGCTTGCATTGAAGTTTTCTGTATTGTTTTACCCTAAAACATTTCCAGAGCCTGGCTTGCCAGGAGGTAAAATGGTTGGCTGTTGAAGGTTTTAAAAATGCTTTAGGCTTTTTCAAGAAAAAGTTGCTACCGGGGGTTGGGGGAGGGGGAATGGGGAGTTTGAAACCCTGAGAAGGACCTTGTGGGGCTCCTGGGCATAAAAGGATGTCAGACAGTTGCTAGTCAGCAAAGGGAGGGGGTGCAAAGACAAGAGAGGAACAGCCAAGAAACAACAGTGCAGGGGACTTTCCTGGTGGTCCAGTGGTTAAGACTCTGTGCTCCCAATGCAGGCGGCCTGGGTCCCATCCTTGGTCGGGGAACTAGATCCAGCAGGCATGCCACAATTAAGAGTCTGCTTGCCACATCAAAGATCCTGCATGCCAAGACCCAGAGCAGCCAAATAAATAAATAAATACTTTTTTTAAAAAAAGGAACAATAGTGCAGCCTTAGGGCAGGGTCCTGGTTCCTCCCCAAGGGATACACATAACAATATCTTTTAGCTCTTTACAGAACTAAAACCCCCAATAAATGAAAGATGTTAGCATTCTTCATTCCAGAGACACCTGAGGCCAGATTAAAGGAACCAGAGAAGCTCATCAAGAGACTGCCTGAGACCAGATTAAAGGAGTGCAGGCCCTGCACGCACCCTGAAGCTTATCAGCAAACCCACTCTTGAACTATTGCTATAAAACTCCTCACCAAATCCTCCAGGGTTGGGATGCACAGTTTTTCAGGGCATCAGCCACTGTGTCTCCCTTTGCCTGTCAAAGCAATAAAGCTATTCGTTTCTACTTTACCCCAAACTCTATCTCTGAGATTCAATTCTGCACCAGTGCACAGAGGCCAAGTTTTCAGCATCAAGTTCATGTTTAACAGGGACAGAGTTTCACTTTGGGATGATGAAAAAGTTCCGGAGAGGGATGGTGGTGATGCTTGCAGGACAATGTAAATGTACTTAATGTCACTGAACTGTACACTTAAAAATGGTTAAAATGGTAAATTTTATGTTATCTACATTTTATTGAAATAAAAAAAAGGAAGAGTTGCTAATTTGAATACTTTTCTGGGTGGGATCCTGTGGGTAAAGCTGAAATTGGACAAGATTTCACAGCTTCTCAGAGACTAAACTTCTGTGTATGTGTGTGTGCGCGCGTGTGTGTGTGTGATTTTTAAAAATAAACCTTCCACGTTCCACCAATCCCCCTTAGTTCTCAACCAAGCAACAAACAACTCTGACCCACCACCATCCAGCAGGTTCCGCGGAACAGAATGGAGGAGCTAAAAAGAAGGAGCAGACAGTGTGAGGGGGAGACAGGTCTGTCAGTGTGACGTTTGCTATCGTTCTGAAAAGATTGTTTGGGTAGCAAATGACCTTGAAATCATCCTTGAACTGGCTTAGATATAAACCAGAAGGTTTGGTAGGATTCTGGAGATCCTGGAGGGGTATTAGTTTCCTGTTGCTGCTGTACCAAATTACCACAAATTTAGTGGCTTAAAACAACACAGAGGGACTTCCCTGGTGGCGCAGTGGTTAAGAATCCGCCTGCCAATGCGGGGACATGGGTTCGATTCCTGGTCCGGGAAGATCCCACATGCCACGGAGCAACTAAGCCACTGTGCCACAACTATTGAGCCTGCACTTTAGAGCCCGTGAGCCACAACTATTGAGCCCACATGCTGGAACTCCTGAAGCCCACGCACCTAGAGCCCATGCTCCACAACAAGAGAAGCCACGGCAATGAGGAACCAGCGCATTGCAAAGAAGAGCAGCCCCTGCTCGCCGCAACTAGAGAAAGCCCATGTGCAGCAACGAAGACTCAATACAGCCAAAAAAACCAAAAACCAAAAAAACCCCACAGATTTTATCTCTTACAGTTCTGGACATCAGGTGTCTAGAGTGGGTTGGCAGGGCTGGTTCCTTCTGGAGGCTCTCGGGGACTTTCCTGGTGGCCTCACTTTCACTACCTGCAGTGGGTGATACATGAGTCACTAAGGTCACCCAGTTTCAAGTAGAGGGGACAGAGACCCCTTCTCAGTGGGAGGAGTGTCAAAGAATCTGGGGTCATGTTTTAAAACCACTACAAAGTATATCTAGGGGACGATACCCAGAGGAGTGACAACCTCACTGAATTGACAGGACACAATTTCTAGGTATTATGAACAGAGCAGGACCAACCTGAGCCCCAGTCAGAACTGAACGGTAGTGGGACTCGTGAACTAGCATTTGGGAATCAAGAGAAGGAGAAAAGTTCAAGGGGGAGAACTGAAATCACTGCTGTCTCCACATCCCTGTCCCAAGGGAGCACCCATTCCTTGCCTCTTTCAGCTCCTAGAGGCCACCTGCGCTCCTGGGCTCAGGTCCTTCCTCCATCACGCCAGCCTTGTGCTTCCATGGTCACTTCTCCCACTGCTGACTTTTGCCCTTTTCCCTTCCTCTTGGGAGGACAATGATGATTACCTGGGGCCCACCTGGATCATCCAGGGTCTTCTCGCCACCTCCAAGTCCTCAACCACATCTGCAAAGTTCCTTTGCCCGAATAAGGACGGCCATGTGATGACAAATGCAGAGATTGGGTGGATGTAGCTGTAAGCCAAGGATGGCCAGGCATCACCAGAAGCTGGAAGAGACAAGGAAAGTTTCTACCCAGAGTCTCACAGGGAGTGCAGTCCTGCTGACACCTTGATTTTGGACTTCTAGCCTCCAGAACTGTGAGCCAATAAATTTATTTTAAGCTACCCAGTTTGTGATACTTTGTTACAGCAGCCCCCGCAAACTAATACATATGCATATTGCTAAACTGCCCTCCAGAAAGGTTGTATCAGTTTAAATTCTCATCATAATAAACTCTCATTATATGCATTTCTTTTTATATATATAAATTTATTTATTTATTTATTTATTTATTTATTTATTTATTTATTTATTTATTGGCTGTGTTGGGTCTTCGTTGCTGCACATGGGCTTTCTCTAGTTGCGGCGAGCAGGGGCTGCTCTTCTTTGCAATGCGCTGGTTCCTCATTGCCGTGGCTTCTCTTGTTGCGGAGCATGGGCTCTAGGTGTGTGGGCTTCAGTAGTTACAGCACGTGGGCTCAATAGTTGTGGCTCACGGGCTCTAAAGTGCAGGCTCAATAGTTGTGGTGCACGGGCTTAGTTGCTCCGTGGCATGTGGGATCTTCCCGGACCAGGGATCGAACCCACGTCCCCTGCATTGGCAGGCGGATTCTTAACCACTGCACCACCTAGGAAGCCCTACATTTATTTTATTATTGGCGAGATATAATAATTTTTCATATGTTTGCCAACTATTTGTATTCCTTCCATGACTTGTCTGTATTCCTTTTGCCCACCTTTCCACTGAGATATTTATTTTACTCCTTATTAGCTTATAAAAGATGTTTTCAGACATCGATCCTTCCCTATTTATATAACAAATATTTTCCCCTGTTCAGTCATCTCTCTTTCAATCATGTACCTGGTTTCTCTTATCCTTCAGAAACCTTTGAAAAATATAATCCAATTTATCACTGCCTTCTTTTACGGTTTCCGGTTTTGTAGCAAACTTAGAAAGTCTTTCCCCACTCATGATAAGTTTAAAAAGAAAATGATCCATATTTTCTGCTGATACTTCTATAATTTCATGTTTTAAAGTTAAATCTTTGCTCTACCCTGGAATGTGTTCTCCTGGGAGAAGTGAGATTGGAATCTAGGTAGGTAGTGTTTCAAAGTGGCTAGCCAGTATGATGAAATGAATAACCCATCTTTTCCATGCAGATTTGAAATGTCACCATTATATCCTAAATTCCCAAGTGCCAGGACTCTCTGTTGTGAGAGTGGGTATCACTGGCACAGTTATCCTGACTGTAATAATCCACTCACTTGTCTTTCTCCCCACTGGACTGTGAGTCACCTGGAGATGGGGACTGGTCCTGTTCATTACTGTACTCAATGCCCAGCACACAGGAGACACTCAATAAATATTTGGTCAAACAAATGAGTACTAACAGATGGTGTCATGAAGCATCATTGCTGCTTTTCCCTGGGGTTCATACGCCGCCTGGAGAGGGGGGCAGATGTACAAACACCTCTCATCTCACATGGAGGATGTGCACACGGAGTGCAGCTTCAGAGGCAGTTAGACAATTCAAGGGAGGCTACTGTTCCATTGGTCAACCCTTATTTGCATTTCAGGCTGGGTGAGTTTCCAAGAAAGCTACCCAAGAGGCAGGGCACACGCAGCAAGGCCTTAGGCAGATTGTGTAACCATTTCATGGACTAGACAATGATTATAAGCCTTCATGGGAAAGCACTAGAGTCTAGTCCAAAATAGGGACTGTTGCTTTTTTTTTTTTTCCTTTCTTTCAGTTTAAGGTAGTTTGATACTTTGAACCACAGGTTGATGAAATTGTTGGGCTTAATAAGAAGGCAGGAGAAAGGGTTAAAACCACGAATAAGAGTTTTTCCATTCAAGTCATGCCACCCTGTTTCAGGACATCAGTGTCCTGGTTCAGTGGAAAGAGCCACTCAAACTCAAATCTGAGTTTGCCAAATTGAGTGCTTTTTCCACTGTACCAGTTTGCCCAACTGTGCCCTATGGTTCAAGGTATCACACGCTATGAAGCTTTGGGGCCTCCACCCTTTAGTGACCACGCCTTCCAACGTGCCAGCTGCCTACCATGAGGGCTTGCTTCCACACTGAGAGCTTCTACTCATTGGTGCTGATTCTGTTTTGATGCCACACGATACAACTGGAAGCTTCTTCCCTGTGTCAGCGGTTTCGCCATCAGAAGGCAGAAATCACAGCCTCTGGATGTGTTATTTCTGTCCATACGACCCCATACATCCCTGTCTTCAGTTCTTGCTCATGGCAGGGATTACTGACACGTAAGGGGTAAGTGTCCGTTAAAGGGGGTAAAGACCTTCATTTTATATGTGGGTTGGATGCCTTAGGGAGAAGAGACAACACAGCAGAAGCTGCAGGCTCCCTGGCAGGCTGTTGACAAGCACACTGAATTGAGGGGTGAGGAATGGATTAGATTCCCTTCTGAGTCTCCTCTAGTCTGATGGACTCTGGTTCCGTGGCTTTAAGTGGTGAACATCTTATTTGTCCAGCCTGACCTTCAAGGTCTGGTCCAGCCTCACCAAAATAAGAACCATTGCTTTTCCCCCCACTTTCTTTCAGTTGAAGGTGGTTTGATGCTTTGAACCATAGGGTGGTGAAGTTGTCCAGCCTGACCTCAGAATCCTGAGGAGAGGAAAGCTCCACAGACGACCACCAGAGGGCGCCTTGACCCCTGCAGGGGCCTCTTTAGCCGCCCAGACCTGCAGGCAGCATTTCAGATGTGCACAAAGAAGGCCAAATAGACCACCACAACTTCCTGTCCTCCGCCTGTGGTGGGAAGACAATAGTGGAGCCAGGGGAAGAGTGTGGACAGCAAGGAAGTGGGCAGGTCCAAATGACCTGGTGGGGGCTCTAAACTTTGCTTTCTGCCTCCCTCTGCCAACACATCATTCACTCCCCACCAGACACATAACTATCTGCTGCTGTCCAAACACTCTGGGTTGGTCTATCCACATTCTCTCCACTTGGTGAGCTCCTATACATCCTTCAAGGCCCAGTTCAAATGCCCTCTCAGCCCTCCCATTTTGTGCTCCCATGGCACCAGTGTTCATTACTTTCAATAGTCATTTCTTACATGCCCTTCTGTCCTAAAGAACATGGGCTCCTTAACGGACAACTTGCTCAGCTCCAAGCAGAGACTTGTGAGCATAGGGCCTGCCACAAAACGAAGGGCGCTGAACCTTGCCAACATTATATCATGTTTCCACCTCCCTCCTACACCTTGTGAGGCCTCCCTGAGGACAGTCACTGGGTCTACTTCTTCTCTCTGGCCCTCATACCGCCCAGCACAGGATCTGGCAAAGGAGGCCCTCAAGTTTGCTAGAATGAAGTTGCCTCCTTCGGAGTATGTAACTCAATTCTTTTCCCTGTAGATGACTTGGCTTCTTTTTTTAGTTGACACGTATCTATCAGGCATTTTCAGTTGTGCCCAGGACCGTGCTGGGTGCCAGGGTTGCAGAAGGTAGTTGAGGAGGTGTCCTGTCCCAGCTGCAGAGAGCAGACAATCACGGAAGGGCGATTCTTGGCACAATCTCTGAAGCACCCTCATGCTTATCGAACACTTTTATTTTTACAAATGAGGAAACTGAGACTCAGGGAGGGGAGGGGTTCACATAGGAAGTTGTTGGCAAGACTGAGTTTGGCATTTGGATCTCCTGACACCCCCACTTGGACTTGCTGTGCTAAGTGCGTTGAGGGAAGCAGTAGGTTTATCAAATTCACTGCATTACTGCTGAATATGGCCGTCCCAAGGGCTTAGCAAGATCATTTATGGGATGAGTTAATGAAAGACAAACCAAGGAGTCACCACCTTGGTAGCAGAAGGTGAAGTCTAACCACAGAAGCATTTCTTCACTTCTCAAACGATCATTTACAATTTGCTCTTAGAGTGGTTTTCGAGCAGCTAAGCTTTGGATCAACCCTAATAAGAAAGAATCTAGACTTTGCAAGTGGACAGACCTGGGTTGAAGGTCCTTCCCGGGCTGTGCAGAGTTGATTCATGATATAACCTCCCAGAGCCTCAGTGTTCTCACCTGTAAAATGGAGACAATAATCTTCTAGGTAAGTGAAGACGGGGTGAGGTCAGGGCACTGGTTTGGGGCCCTGGTCCCCAGCACCTGCTCCCTAACAGGATTTATCAGTTCCGTGGTGCGCGTCCTCCCCAATGCCAAGTCCAGCGACTCCTGTTGGTAGCTTGAAACTGGCCCCTGTGGGGATACTTACATCATGGAAATGAGCAGACACTACAAACGGGAATCTTTTTGTCTTCCGAGAGCCTATTGTTAAACGTTTACCAGGCATCCCAGGGTATCATCACCATGGTGGAGAATAACCATAACTGGTTCACCCCAGGCAGACACAATGCACACCAGCTTGGCTATTTTTACCGACGTGACCGCTCATTTCAATCAGAACCGTCAGTTCCACAAAATGGTTGGTTGGCTTCCCCACGCTGGCCCCCTTTTTGGAGGCGGTGGTGTTGTGGGGAGACTACTCAGCCCAGTGGTCAGTGGGACCCACTTCTTGCCGCAGCCTGTCATACACCCGCGGAAACAGGAGGCTCCCCCTCGTCTCCCGGAGCAGAAGCTGGGTCAGCAATGCCAGGCTCCCCGGGGCTTGTGAGACCTGTTTTCCTTGCAGGATGGGGTTTGCACGCATGAACTGTGTGTTCTTACCCAGGGCTGTATCTGAGTCTGGGTAGGAGTCAGGCTCCTTTAGCTTTTCTGGAGCCCCAGGGTGCTCAGGGCAGGTTGGTCTGTGAGGACATTCCCCCCCGCCACCAAACCCTCTCCACCCTGGGGCCTGACCCCTCCACCCCAGAAGGTGTCTGCTGGCAGGCCTTGGAGGAGCACAAGGGCAGAGACAAGATTCTGGCTATTGGAAGTTCTTGGGAGTCAGCTTTCTTGGAAGAGGGATTGGTTGCCTGGTTACAGCGCCTGGACCTCTCCCTGGTGGGCTGAACAGAAGGGGAAGTGTGGTCAGGCTGGCACTCACGGCTCGGGTGGGTGGAAGGCCTATGGGAGGGGAACCACTTCTCCCCAGCTGTGCTGAGCCACAGCCCTCAGGGTACTGCTGGCCCCTCGGCCGCCCCCATCTGGACCTCCTGCAGCTCAGGTAAGCACTTGAGCATGTGTCAGTGTCAGTGACTGCCTGGGCTTGGGCTGAGGGACTATAGCCTGGGGCCTTGGTATGACTGCTGGGTGGAGAAACACTGGCCTTTTGGAACCTGCCCTGCTGGTGGCTGGCTGGGTGACCTCGGGATCACTTCAGCTCCTTGGGCCTCCATCTCCTCGTGCGTGTGGTGGGGCCATGAAGAGGCCTGCTTCCCAGGTTGAAATGATGTAACAACTGAGAGTGAGATGTGTCTACTGCAAAGGGGTTGTTATTCTCTGGACTCTGATGGTGAGTTTGGGTCACTGCCCTGTGAGAGGACCCTAACTGGTCTGTGCTGGAGCAGGTGTGAGGGTCAAGGCATTGACTCTGTGAACTTGGGACTACATCTTGAAGTCTGTGGATGAACACCACCAGCCTTGTTGTCTTTGTCACTGTGTGTCTGGCATTCAGGGATTTATCTTTAAAGCATCTTGCTTTTCAGAGGCCTCAGGGTCCAGGTGTATTGGGCTGGGGTCAGCTCTCAATCGAGCAGTTTGCCCTCCCCACCCTGGAAAAAATAACTGCGGTGGAGACCTGGGTTTAGCTTTGTCCTTTTCACTTCCACCTTCTCACGCATCACTTGTCCTAAAGCCACTCCCTTTCCTGGTCCCTTTGCATGTGTGGACCTCTGAGGAAGTCTCAAATGTGGGGATTGTTCAGCCTGGAGAAGACAATGTCTGGGAGAGCCTTTTTTTTATATAGGATCTTTTTTCCCTTTCTGAAAATTAGAAAACTGCAGAGCAATAGGGGAAACAATGGCCCCAAAGCCCACCACTTCACAACAATCTCAGTAAAGAGTCTGTTGTCTTGCCTTTCAGTCTTTTTTTTTTTTTCCTCAGGCATAGCTGTTTTGGAAAGTTATCTATGTTTTATTTTGATGTAAGTACATTCTAGACACAGAAATACAGACATTATTGCTGTCATCAAGGCACCAGCATCCCTGATCCCCTCCATCTACTTAACATGATAAAGAGCATTCCTGCCAGAGAGCCCCTGAGTGACAGGGTCAAGTTTCCCTCCACATTCTTAGAGCCAAACAAACAAGAAAAAGCAAGCAACAGCAGGAGGCGATTTGGTTGGACCCAAGGAAGGACTCCTAGGTTGTAGAAATCCTGGGATAAACTTACTAAGAAGCCTGAATGATCTGCAGCTCTGGAAGCCTCTGCTAACACACCACCCTGAACATCTTGGAGATACTAGAAAATTGACTTGTTTGGGAGCAGGGAGCAAAAGCGCTTGTAAAATGTGACACCTAAATTTTTGAAACTGTGTTTGCTTTATGCCTCACGGCAAGGCTGGATGGGAGGGAAAGAAAGAAGGATCCTACTCTCACATATTAAACAATCAAAATTCACTTTTCTGTGCTTTCTCCCAGCTGTCTCCAGCTACAACCTCAAGTAATGTTACAAGATGTGGCTAGAGCCTAGACATAAGTCAGTATTCTGCTTTTTTCATATTATGTGGTTTCCCAATAATTCATGATGTTTTCTTTCTAACAATCCCTTGATTGCTGCATCCTATCCCATTAAGTGGTCCTTGTGTAACTTTCTTCCCCTTTTGACTGCTGGGCAGCTCCCTGTTTATCTCTACTGAGGTACACGTGGTTATCCTCTCCGGATTTTACTTCCTTCAGATGACTTCTTAGCTAGATTTCTAGAAATGGTATTATGGAATCAAAGGATGTGATCATTTTTAAATGTATTACTGTTTTCCTTCAAAAAAAATTTAATCAATGTGTACTACCACTGGCCCTGTGGGAGTATCCATTTCACCACAACTTTGCCAGGATAGGATTTTATGATCATTTTTCATTTTTGCTAGCAAATAGATGTAGTTTCTAACTGTGGCCAGGGGAGCAATTAAATATGATGGGTGAATGTCAAGCCCTGTAATGAAATAAATCAGACGACAAGATTAATCTGAGAGCTGGTGTGATAAGCTGTCATACTGAAGGAAGCATGTACAGAAAAGGATGTTTGGCTTGCTTTCTCCTTCTTAGTTCTCTAGGACTTCTATTTAGACTTTCACAGAAATGGAAGGATAGAGAGAGGGAGAAGAGAGGCTGAACCCCTTTTAATATACTGCCCCATGGTAGGAACTTGGCCTTACTGAGCCTGGGCAGTGACAGTCTGGGAACTAGAGATTAATTCGGGCAAGCACTGCTCATGCTGATTTACAAGTGTAGCCTCAATATTATTTACAATCTCCCAGACACTTGAGACCTAGGTGGAGAGCAGCTCAAACCCTCATTCCATGCCCTGTGAAGTCCAAAGGCCTCCTGTAGATTTCTGTGGGTTCCCCAGGAGGCCACCTCTTTCCCATGGCCAGCCCAGCTCTGAGCCCGTGAGCCTCTGTTCCATACTGCACTGACCCAGGGGTGATAGCCACTTCCTTGCTCCCCACACCACCAAAACAAAATTGTGTACCAACACATTGGCAGATGCAGTGGGCTTCACCAAAGATTAGATGGGGGTCACGGGAGAAGTTTTGAATGCAGCAACGCAAACCACTGCAACCTGACATAATACAGCCCTGTTCTTAAAATGTCATTGGCCCTTTGGCCACTCCATCCCTGAGCATCTTCCACCAGATGCTTCTCCCGCTTTCGAACCATCCAGCTGGCTCCCCTTCCTCTCCCCCTCCCATTCTCCCCCAGAACTCCATCTCCTTCTCTCCCAGAACTCCAGATCCTGCACCCCAATACCCAGAGGAATTCAACAGTCTCCATCCAGTTCCTACCAGCAAACTTCATTCTTCTACTCAGCCAGCTAAGTGCTTGAAAGGTAGCTCATTCTATTTTTTATTTTTATTTTTTTAATGATGTATAATTATCAATAAAGTACCTAGGTCTTAAATGTACTGTTCAATACATTTGACAATTGCATAACAAGTTGTAAGCATTTCCATTCCCTTGTGCCCTTTCGAACCAGATCCTTTCTGTCCCCACTGAAGCCACTATTCTGATTTCTATCACAATAGTTTAGTCTGTTCCTGAACTTCATATACAGAGACTCATACAAGCTATACTCTTTCAAATGTGGCTTCTTTCACTTAATGTAATGTCAGGATTCATCTATATTGTTGTTGTGTTTATCAGGAATTCATTTTTTAAAAATTTTGGGTAGCATTTCATGGTATGACTATACCAGCCTATTTATCCATTCTGCTGTTGAATTCCATTCTGTTTTTACATGGTGTTACAATGTTTGAGCTGACATCAGTAAGAACAGTAATGCCCAGATGGTAATTCTAAAAATCTGAGTGTGAGCAGCAGGGCTGAGGGGAGGATTTTCAATTTGGGGGAAAAATTACAAAGGGGGAGGGAAGCTGAAATTAATTTTAATGATACATTTTACTTAACCCACTGTATCCAAAATATTATCATGTCAACATGTAATTGAGATAAACATCTATTAATGAGACCTTTTATGTTCTTCTTTCTGTACCAAGTCTTTGAAATCCAGTGTGTATTTTATACTTATAACTCATCCTCGTCCCAACTAGGCATCTAGCCAGAGATCAGTGGAATAGCTTCACGGGGCCAGTGGCTGCTGTCTTGGACCAGTGCAGCCCTCAGTTAAAGGGATTTGTGTCCAAGGCCATGAAGCCCTTAATGGCAGAGAGTGAGGAGCTGGATTCACAGTCTGGTGCCCTCAACTTCCTGCTAAGCTGTTTGCAAGTCTGCCTCTTCCCACAGAGATTTCTTCCAGCTTCAAGTTTCTGAAACTCTAATCTCCCCGCCAACACCCACATGCTACCCACACCTTCTGGGACTTACCAGCTATTTCAGATCATTTATTTTTCATGAGAAACACTGGAGTTTTTCAATACACAGAGTATGATCATTAATACATTTTGGAATAAATTGAGGGGCTTACCCTCAGGACTTTTTCTCATGAAATAGGCTGGAATAGGTGAGAAAATGTTAGAGTGTGTCACATGTCCTAAACACATTTTGTGAAATTTGTTTTATTTATGTGAATATATGTGTAGCTGTCACACTGTAAATTGTACATCTTACTCTGAGGAACATGGTTAAAGAAAAAAAAAAAAAAAAGCAAATTCTTGAATAAAGCCACAGTCTCCAGAATTCCTTGTGATTAACAGTGAATGTGATTTCTTGTCACTGAGTCCCCGGAAATGCCTTTTGGGGAAGTGAGAGTCAGGACTGGGGTGGTGGTTACTTTTAGCAGCTCTCCTACCCTGACGCTCAGAATTGAGCGCCTTAGGCTACCGGAGGACTGAGCAGAAACAAGAAAAGCTGCCACTCCACCCCTCAACGCCTGCCTGGTCTCTGCTTCCCAGCCAGCTGCTTTGACACCCACAGCCAAAGGCAGGGGGGAAGAACAGAGAGCCTGCCTGAGGTCTCGTGTCCAGGTGAGGTGCTTTAGAATTAAAATGGCCCAGCACTTGAATTTCAGGCTCTGGATCCAAAGCGCCTACTGCTTTGCATCATTAGAGGGGAAGTCTGCCAACGGTGGAGGAAAGAGGGAAGGAGGCAGGGGCAGCAGTCACTCATTCGTACATTCCCGGATACACAGGGCGCGCCTACTGCGTTCCAGGTGATGTTCTGAGTGGTCGAGGGAGCAGCAAGGCCCTTACAGGCCAGTGTGGGAGACAGACGGTGAACAACAAGTAAACCAACAGATGGCTGTCACAGTCAGCGAAGGCGGGCTCAGTTGGAGGAAAAATGCATTTCGCATACTGATCATAACATATTGCGGGGAGCGGGGGGGGGGACAGGAATGTCTGCTTCCCACCACCCCCACCCAGCACCCTGCCTGCTGACTCTAAGTAATTCAGAGAGAAGGGGAGATTCTGGGTGTGAGCTCTCAGCTTCCTGCCCCATGCCCCAGTCTGGTTCTGCTGAACAGGCACAGCCCTCTCTCCATCCTTATTCCCTTTTCCTTGAAAAGATTTATTTATTTATTTATTTATTGGCTGCGTTGGGTCTTTGTTGCTATGCACGGGCTTTCTCTAGTTGCGGAGAGCAGGGGCTACTCTTGGCTGCAGTGCACGGGCTTCTCATTGCGGTGGCTTCTCTTGTTGCGGAGCACAAGCTCTAGGCGCGCAGGCTTCAGTAGTTGTGACACATGGGCTCAACAGCTGTGGCTTGCAAGCTCTAGAGCACAGGCTCAGTAGTTGTGGCACACGGGCTTAGTTGCTCCGCCGCATGTGGGATCTTCGTGGACTAGGGCTCAAACTCGTGTGCCCTGCATTGGCAGGCAGATTCTTTTCTTTTAATTGACATACAATAAACTGCATATATTTAAAGTGTACAATTTGATTTTTTTTTCTTATTAGTAATGTATATATGGCAATCCCAATCTCCCAATTCATTCCCCTCCAAGCCCGGCAGGCAGATTCTTAACCACTGTGCCACCAGGGAAATCTGGTTTTTTTTGTTATTGTTGTTTTTACTTTTATTTATTTATCTTATTTTGGCTGCACTGGGTCTGCATCGCAGTCTCAGTAGTTGCTGTGTGTGGGCTTAGTTGCCCTGAAGCAAGTGGGATCTTAGTTCCCCGACCAGGGATCGAACCCGTGTCCCCTGCATTGGAAGGTAGACTCTTAACCACTGGGCCACCAGGGAAGTCCCTCAAGCAATCTTTTTTAGTGCCTTCATTCTACGCAACTGCTCTGCTACTGCCTACGACTGTTGCAGGGAACAAGTCTCCAGCTTCCTCACCTGCCCCAGCTGGGGGGCTCTGCAGGCCAGCTGGATGCAGTGTTCCTCCCCGAGGCTTGAGAACCAACTGGAGTGCTTGTTATCAATGCTGATTCCCGAGTCCCATACCAGACCCACAGATGAGAACTGGGAGTAGAGCAGGGACATAGGACTCTGGTATCTGCATTTGAATACATTTCCCAAAGCTCTGGCTTGGTGGTCACAATTTAGGGCCCCGGGTTTGGTTTCGGATTTTTCCACTTGCTAGCTCTGTGACTGTGGGCAAGTTAATTGAGCTCTTCTAAGCTTCTATTCTCTTATCTGTAAAATGGGATTATAATTATGTCCTGCCTCATAGAGAGGTTGAATGCATGGTAAAGTAGCACGTAATATATGTTACTTTCCTAAAATCTATTTTCATATTGAGGTTCTTATGATTTGGAACAAGCCACAGGTAAAGGCTTGAGGTCTTGCCAATATTGGAATTTTTTGACCGAGGGCTCTGCTTTCAGTTCTGTTGTGAAAAGAAATATCAGCTTGGTAACAGCCTGGCAGAGTAAAAGGAGCGCGAACTTTGTCATCAGACTGCGCTGAGCTGCAGTCTTCAGTTACTCAACTACAGCTGTGTTGACTTTAGCAAATTGCTTAATCTCTCTGAGTTCTCTTTTTATCTGTAAAATGGGTCAATAATAACATCCCTAACACCAGGTTGTAATAAGGATTTAGTGATAACGTGTATTATCACTGGTTCCCAACACTGTCCTCCCATTAGAATCATCTGAAGAACTTTACTAAAACAAACAAAACCCCAATGGCCAGGTCCCAGGTTGGGAACTTCCAATATTCCTCAAATGCTTGCCCCAGGGTCTGACACACCAAGGTCCGCGAGAGCTAATAACTAAAGGCAGCTCCCATAGTTCCCTTAATCCTCCTTCCATTCATGGGGTCCACCAAATGCTCCCCCTGTTGACAGGAACTGAGGTCAGGCCCTGCAGCTCCCTGACCTCCTCCTGGCAGCCAGGACCCTTCACCTGTATCTGTGGACTCAGCCCCTCCCCTTCCCACGGCCTGGAACCTGCTGATCTATGGTTCAGGTTGGACCAGCTCTGAGACCGCACTGGATCCTACCCTCTTCTGGTCTATACTGGACCATGGGCCTCCACTCTGGCTCACAGGGCCCTGCCTTATCTCTGAGTCCAAGTCCAGCCTTGAGAAACTTCCTATGACCTCAGACTCTTGAAAACAAAGCTTTCCCCGCCCATGTGGTAGTCCCCTCCCAGAAATAGAGACCCGTGTCTGTCCCCAGCCTTGTGGCAGGTCCTCACTGCTTCTTCACTGGGTCAGCAACATCGGGCACTACATAGCAGACTTCCGGTCAAAGATGGCAGAACCATCACTGACTTTTTCTCCCTTTCCTTGTGGAGACACCAATAGAAGGCAAAAAAAAAAATTTTAAATCTATAAATCCATGGAACCACTTTAACTAGAGTCTCATCTCAGTGCAGTATGAGCACGAAGTGGTTTGCGTGGGGGCCCCACCCCAAGATGTCCACATCCCAATCCCTGGAACCTATGAACATGTCAGATCACATGGCAAAGGGGAACTAAGGTTGTAGGTAGAATCGAGATTGCTAATCAGCTGGCCTGGAGATGGGGGTGATGATCTTGGATTTTCCGGGTGAGCCCCTTGTAATCACGAGAGTCCTTGTAAGTGGGAGAGGGAGGCACAAGAGGAGGTCAGATGTGACCAGGGAAGGACTGTCAGAGAGCTACAACACTGCTGGCTTTGAAGACGGAGGAAGGGGCCATGAGCCAAGGAACACTTGGCTTCTCTAGTGGAGCCTCCAGAAGGGACCCAGCCCCGCCCATAATTTGATTTTAGCCCAGTGGCATCATGCTGGCCTTCTGACCTCCAGAGCTGTAAGATAATAGCTGTGTGTTACGTTAGCCACTGCATCCGTAGCAATTCGTTGGAGCAGTCACAGCAAACGAACTCTGTTTCTAACAACCTCTGCTGGCTGGGCTCCTGCCTTATTCCAACTGGGAGTGGCCTCCCCGAACGACAATTCCGTCCAATTCCAAAACCTTTAAGTTACTTTTGATTACTAAGCAGACTCATTTCAGTTTTAAAAACTTAGTCATGCTCTTTTAAAAACTTCCGTCTTATCTTTGACTCCAAGCTCCCCTCTTTGCCCAGTGAGGGAAGTAGAGAGAGGGATGGGGGCTGCCTCAGTTCCCTAAGCACCCCTTCCCCGCACTTACTTCCCTGGGATGAGATGGAGGAGCAAAGACAGGGACAGGCAGTTCTCCACAGGAAGTCTCCCTGCACCGGACCATTGCTGCTGATCAAGTTTGTGGTGTTGGGTAGAGACTCAACCCCTGGCCCTTGAGAGGTCCCTTGTGGTCCCTTGAGAGACTGAGCTGCATCTTTGGGCTGGCTGCCAGCATCCTCTCATGCAAACACCTCCTTGTCCTATGCTTCAGTAGCTCTCAGGAGGTCTGCACCTCACAACCTTGTCTACTCCAGGCCTGACAACATGGGTGGGATTCAGCTTCCGTATCTTTCCAGGGCCTGAACTTGATCGTGCAGCTGTGACACACTCCCCACTGGCTGTACTCCCTGTCATCTCTCCCTAGAGCTCCTGTCCCCTCTCTGGGGGCACCCTGGCCATTAAACTAGCCCAGTAGTCCAAAGAACATCCAACTGGGAATGGGGTATGGTTCTCATGCCCCCCCCCCCCCAGCTGTATTCTTCCAAAAAGATAAGCTCATCTTGGTTCTGTTGAAAAGGCATCTGTCAGCAGTCTGTGGGGCAGAGTGCTATTTCTCTGATCTTAGATTGTGGGGAACTTGGGACTCTCATTTCTCAACTGTGGGCCCTGATCATTCATTCTAGGGGATCCCTTGGGCCCTCACACCACCATAGCACCACCACAGCAATTCTTCTTTTAAAGTAAGGTATCCTGACCCCCATTTGGCCTTTCCTTGATGATTCAAAGGCATCATGACTAACATCTTCAGCGGAAGGCCCTGTGACACAGAGAGAAAACATTCTACCCTCCCTCCTACCTGGGTGACCTGGGGCAGGTCATTTCACCTCTGTCTCAGGTCCCTGTCTAGAAAAGGGTATGGTGGTAAGGATGAAATGAGGTGAGTGATGAGAAAGCTCTTGTAGAATGCTTGGCGCACCAAACACACATGCAACATCTGATGGCAAATCAGACCCATTTGATTTGTAATTCTTACCATTGTGCATAGTTCTGAAAAGTGACCCATAGTTTCACTTTCTGACATCATCCTACTTCCTCTTTCTTCCCCAAGAATCTGATGAGAATAAAATTCCTTTGAACTTGAAATCTGAACAATGGGAAGCTACACTATATGGTTAATTGACTCTTTTTTTCAATGTTATCAAAGTAAACGCAAAACTTAAAAAATCAAGGAATTCAGAGGGGTTAAGTGGAACGTCACAGCCACCTAGCCTCCCACTTCCTTCCTCCCACCCAGTCATGCTTTTCAGAAGCAACAGCTTTTAACTCTATCTCTGGTATGTATTTCTACAGCTCTAAAGAGTATATTTATGTTTCTTTTCTTTTCTTTTTTTTTTTTTTTTGGCCTCACTGCACGGCATGAGGAACTTCCTTGACCGGGGTTGAACCCGTGCCCCCAGCAGCAGAAGTACAGAGTCTTAACCACTGGACCACTGGGGAAGTCCTGTTTATGTTTCTTGTTGGAGAAACTCATCAGGAGTAAAAGAAAAGGACAAATATATAGAAAATATGAATGGAAAATTAGACTGAGAACCAGGAGACATTTAAGTAAGAGAAAAGCGAGTGAGTGTCCATCAACAGAAGCATGGATAAAGAAGATGTGGTACATACACACACACACACACACACACACACACACACACACACACACAGTGGAATATTACTCAGACATAAAAAGGAATGAAATAATATCATTTGCAGCAACATGGATGGACCTAGAGTTTATCATACTAAGTGAAATGTCAGACATAGAAAGACAAAAACTGTTACAATATCACTTATATGTGGAATTAAAAAAAATAATACAAATGAACTTGTTTGCAAAACAGAAACAAACTCCCAGACATAGAAAACAAGCTTATAGCTACCAAAGGGGAAGGAGGAGAGGGATAAATTAGGAGTATGGGATTAACAGATACACACCACTATATATAAAATAGATAAGCAACAAGGATTTACTGTATAGCACAGGGAACTATACTCAACATCTTATAATAACCTATAATGGAAAAGAATCTGAAAAAGAATATATATATATATAACTGAATTACTTTGCCTACACCCAAAACTAAAACAATATTGTAAAACTATAGTTCAATTAAAATAAATAAGAGAATGAGAAAATGGAGGGAAGAAATTTCTGTCTGTCTATCTAGCTATCTATCCATCCTTTCATCCATCCATCATTCCATCTATGTACCTATCTATCTAAGTATCCATCTATGTATGTATGTAGGTGTGTATCTAGCTAGCTAGCTAGTTTGCTGTCTATCTGTTGACCTATCTACCTATCTATCTAATTGGCTCCCTACAGCTAAAGAAGGAGAGATTCCAATTTAGGTTTGTTGAACAAAGAGGCTGCCTTCTGATATGTGGCATCTTCTTAAGTCCAGTGCCCTTTGGGCTCTGCACAACCAAATTTCACAGGTCCCTGCTGAGAACCAAGTTTCCATTCTCCACGGTTTTCCTTTTTCCCTTTGGTCTTCTTCCTCTCTTGCTTTCTTTTGTGCACCCTGAAAATGTGATCTACAACAAAACCTCTGCTGAGTGCATGCCTTGTGGGGGAGATACCCCCAGTAGCGGACACTTCACTCCCTTAAGAGTAAATCCCCAGCACATTCACCAACATCGATAAATGACAAAAACATGATGTTGAACAAAAAAGGAAGCTGCAGAATCATGTTTATAGAAAAGTGCTAGTTACACGATTGGTTTTGCCACATTTAACTTTCTGAATAGCCAAAGAACATTATATTGACCAAGCCAAACCTTCACAAAAGAAATGAAGTTTGCAACTAAAAATCCAAATCATTATGTAACAACTTAACACATGAAGACACTATGCCAGGAATTCAAACACATGTTTAAATAATAAGTCATTAGGACTTTGTAGTAATAATGGTTTTAGCAGCAGCCTAATTTGGCCCCTGTTCCTCGGCCCCCTTCCTGGGTCCTCAGTGATATTGTAAATAGTGCAAAAGCATGAATCAGAAATGGCACTACATGAACATACGTGGCTGAGTTTCCATTGGCTAAATGGTGACACAGGGAGGTGACTCTCATATAACCAGGACATGTCTGGATATCTCCCAGTCCTCAAGAATTATTTCTATTTTAATATCCAAATCAACTAGCAAAGGGTCTATTCCACAGAAGAGGGGAGCTCAGCCTTTCCCCGAGATCTCCCTGAATTCCTGGAGGCTACTCCTATGAGTCCGTCCGGCAGTCTGCTCCCCACTGTCACTTGGAGCCTGGCAGCTGCTGTTCTACTTACCCGTGTGTCACCCCTGCTTGAAAAACCACTGCACACATGTCATTTCTCCCCAGGCTCTGTTCATACAAGCTTCTGTTGCGCAATTTTATTGAAGATTTGATGGGAACAGACAGTCACAGCACAGCATTATACAGGCAACATTTGAAGACTGAATATTAGACATAACTTTCCTACAAATGCATTGGTTATTTTCCACTATGGGGACTTTCTACTGATGCTCCAACTTTCTGCTCTCTTCTTTTTTTTCCCTTAGATTTATTGAGATATAATTGACATATAACATTGCATAGCTTGAAGGTGTGCTACATGTTAATTGATACACTTACATATTGCACAATGATTACCCTCATAGTGTTAGCTAACACCTCCACCACGTCACACAATTACTCTTTCTTGTGGGGAGAATATTTAAGACCTACTCTCTTCGTGACCTCTCCCTCTGCTCTGACCCTCTTCCCAAACTCTCCTCCTCTCTAGTCAGCCAGCCTTTAGCCCCCAAAGGCTGTTACTTTTCTCACGCAGACTAATTCAGTTTGCTTTGCATCTTTACCTTCTCCTTCTGACCATGCCTCACTCAAAGAGACCCATCAAGGTATTTTTCTAACACCCACCTCAAAAAACAAAAAAGCTCTCAAAATTCTGTCTCCTCTGTTATGAATTAAGTCTATGTCGCCCCTTCGATATAAAAACAACTACAGTCAGTTATTGCTTTCAATGGCATTTTCCCTTCCTGCTACATGTTTGACAGTATGAGAAAGAGCAGTGATTATGTGTACAGTTTCCATCTGTTTATTTGGTTGCACCAGGTCTTAGTTGCAGCAGGCAGGCTCCTTAGTCGTGGCTCAAGGGCTCTTTAGTTGTGACATGCGAACTCTTAGCTGTGCCATGCATGTAGGATCTAGTTCCCTGACTAGGGATCGAACCCAGGCCCCCTGCATTGGGAGCTTGGAGTCTTAACCACTGCACCACCAGCAAAGTCCCTATGTCTACAGTTTCTAGGGGAACTAATAAGTACATGTCTTATCTCTAATCTTCATAAATTCCCCTTGAGGTAGTAGACAGTATCACTCCCATATTGTAGATGAGGACACTGAGGCTTGAAGAAGGTTAAGTCACCTGCCTGAGGTCTCCCAGCTGCCAATCAGCAGGGTTTGACTGTGAACCAGTGCCTGCCTGGTCCCTAAGCAGATGCAGCTGTACAACATGGTAGATAACTGCTCCCACCACCCCAGGAAGCCTTTCACTCATGCCTCATTCCTCTCTTTCCATTCTTCTCAGGATCCCATGGCAATGAGTTGGTGGAGTGATAATTTCTGGATCATCTTGGCTGTGGCCATCATCTGTGTCTCTGTGGGCCTGAGCATCTTTCTGTTCTGTGTCTGTAGGTGTCTTCTTAGACAAGGTAAGGACCATCTCATGTGGGCAGGTGGAGGGAGGGTAGGGGAGAGGTGGTTAGCAGGGCATGAAGGCTTCTTTAGGGCAAAAGATGAGTTCTGGGCCTGTATAGGCTGAACTCTGGGTTTAGCATCATGCATCCTGGGCTGAGTCCTAGCCCTGCCACTCATTTGTGTCTCTGGGCCTCAATATCCCCCTCTGCACTGTGAAGGGAGGGAGGTTATCTAATCTCCAAGAACTCTACTAGCCCCAAGGGTTTGGGTGAAAGCAGAACCTGTTTCAAGGCACACTGTGCTCTAGTGCTGTCTCTCTGCAGTGTGGCTGCTGCTCACAGCATCCTACCTCTGGGACGTGAATGAGGGTCCGAGTCCATGGAATGTCAAAAACTGTCTTGATTCCAAACGTGTCAAGTTGTATACATGTTGTACACATGAAATATGTACAGCATTTTGTATGGCAATCATTCCACAATAAAGTGGTTTAAAGAAATGTCTTGAGGCGTGAAAAATGGACTCATTCCATGATCAACATGTTTGATCACTATGAGTGCCTACTCTGAGATCATACTCTGAATTTTCTGGTGTCACATCTGCCTTGGATAGAGGTTCTTAGTATCCTCAGACATAAATAAGCAGCTTCCTGGAGGATAAATGTAACTTTAGATCATCCATAAGTGGATTTCTGCTTTACCATTCATCTCCAAAAACATGAAATCCTTGATTCAGTGGTGTATTTTTTTGAGATCCTATCCCTTTACATAATGACCTAGGCCTGGAGTACACCTGGGGATGGTAAATACACTGAAAGGTACAGCCATCTTGCCCTGGGGCAACCTGGGCAGGCGCCCCTCTATAAGCAAGGCACTGTCCTCCCGTTGTATCTGCACACAGCCTCAGAATCCTGCTGAACCAGTGCTGAAAGGTCAGGGCTGTTCAAGAAGTGACAACTTTTTGTCATTCTTCTCAATCTCTTTTTAGAGATAAGAAAATTAAGGTTCAGAGACAGGCAGAGCCTTGGTGGAGGTCTCCTGGGAACTGGTGGCAGAGTTGGAATCGGAACTCAGGTCCCCTGACCTGCCCATTCAATCTTCTCTCCCCTCCACCCCTTGATTGTAATTAGTTTTTTTTAATATAAAAATGCATTCTAGCCCCTGTTGTCCTCTATCCACTTGCCTTTTTAATACATTTCATTTCTAGGTATGGACAAGAATATGATCCTGAGCAAAAACTGTACCCATTCTCTTTTATCTTGACTCATTCCTATTAATAAGCAGGTTATAATGAATAATAACTTATATGTCCAGCATATCACCATTTACAAACTGCTTTTCCCATTCTTTATCTCATTTCCTCCCAACCACACTTTTGGCCATTCACTCGACCAGTAGTTCTGAGTGCCAGTGACGTGCTAGGTAGACGTAGTACTAGGCAACGGGGGAATAGGCACAGCCCGCAGTGGGCAGTGCCCAGGCTCTGTGGTCAGACGGCCTGGGTAAGATTCCAGCCCTACCACTTATGAGCTCTGTGTCCCTAAGTCTATTTCCTCTGGATGGTTTTTCTCCCAAATTCCTGAACCCGCCGGGTCTCTGATCTCTTCTAAACTCTAAAAATACCAACTTTTGATAATTCTTCCTAAATGAATATACTTTTTTTTTTTCCTTAGGAAAGAAATGGGAAGTTGCCAAGCCCTTGAAGCAAAAGCAGAGAGATGAAGAAACGATGTATGAGTAAGTTGGGGAGGGAATCCTTCTGCATTTTAATTTTGAGAACTGCCTATTCACTTCCATTCTTGCGCCTGCGCTACTGTGCAGTGTGCCTTAAACTCCAGGGAGATGTCATGTCCGCCAACTGTCCGCACTGCAAGGGAAGGGGCCTTAGGGCTTTGGGGTGCAGGGTAACACCTGGCTCTCTCCGCTCTCCAACTCCTCCCCAGTCTCATCTAGTTTGATAGAGGTCACAGGTCGGGCACTGTGTTCTGGGCCCACCACTCAGGGTTAGGTTTACCCTTCTTTTTGTTTTGTTTTGTTTTGTTTTACCCTTCTTTTCTTTTGAGATTACAAATATAGTCTTCTAAAAGCTATGTACTGAATAAAAATATACCATTCATTTTACTCTTGTATCTTGTGATATCTTTGAGGCTTTGTTACTGCTGTCTCTGTAGGGGGTCCCCAAGACCACCTTTAGGCTGGATTATTTGCTAGAAGGCCTCACAGGACCCAGAAAAGGTTATAGGTTATTACAGCGAAAGGATACTGATCAAACTCAGCAAAGGAAAAGTCACATAGGATGGAGTCCAGGGCAGCTGTCCTCTCCCATGTGAATCACACAGACTGCACTTAATTCTCACAACATTGATGTGTGACCCCATGTGAGAAGCAATGCCAACCAGAGAAGCTCACCCAAGACTTGGTTTCTATGGTTTTTACCGGCGACGCATCTCATAGGCAAGGAGCACCTGCAGGACCTACTGAGGCTATTCCATCTCCTGCCCCACTCCAGAGGCCAAACTGATACAGCAAGACCCAGGGCCCTGGGCAAACACAGCAGGCACTCACCATCAGTCACATTGTTAGCATAAGCTCTCCAGCTGGCCCAAGGCCCCGTTATACACAGACACTCTTAACCGGCAGGATGTTCTAAGGGTTTAGAGATTATCTCCCAGAAGCTGGTCAAGGGCCAGTTCTTTCTTTAAAATGTTTGCACTGGGAATTCCATAGTAGTCCAGTGGTTGGGACTCTGAGCTTTCACTGTCAAGGGCCTGGGTTTCATCCCTGGCTGGGGAGTTAAGATCCTGCAAGCCACACAGTGTGGCCAAAAGATTTTTTCAGTAAAAATTAAAATAAATAAACAAATAATAAAGCAAAAAAAATAAATTAAAAAACCAAAAATATAAAGTCATTCTAAAGTGGCTTTTGTTGGGGCTCAAGGGATTCAGTAAATAATAGACCTCTTCCCCACCGATTCTGATCCCCTTGAGGACTAAGACAAATATATCATGCAGTTAGGTAACCAAAATATTGCCATTATTGAGAATAAAACTGACATTGCAGAATGCGGCTCCTCTCCATGGCCAAGCTTGTTTCCTAATTCAAAACCAGGCAAACTTTCCCACACAGTGCACAGGCAGCCCTCGACAGCCTCAGGTCTCCCCCAACCCCGGACAGGGCCATTTCTCTGAGTGGCAAAGACTCAAGCAGAATATATGCTTTAGGCAGTCAGGCCAGCTCTGGAGGAGAAAGTGGGAGAAGCTAGATTTTTCCCCAAGTCAGATAAATTTCCCTCTTCTCCTGGGAAGAGCCACGGAAGGGTGGAGACAGGCCACTGATGGAGCTCTTGCCACATGTTCCTCCTCCATTCACCCCAACAGCCTAAAAATGCTTCTGCATTCCCAGAGGGACTTAAGCACATACAGGAGGCCAAAACTTGGCTCAGAAGAATCAATCTGGAAAAAAAGTACCAGTTTGGAAATCAGAGGACATAGAGGGCAATGGGGGTCTGGGTAGGAAGCTTTCTTGGAGTCTATCTTTTTATTAAAACTTCTTACTGAAGTATAATATAAACACAGAAAAATACACATGGCAAGAGTACAACTTGATGAATTTCCACAAACTGAACAGACTCAGTCGCTGGCACCCAGAAGAAACAAAATTATCAGCTCCTCAACCGCAAATATTCCCTTTCCATCAAACCCCAAGGATAACTGCCATCAGAAATAGCATAGGCTCGTTTTTCCCTGTTTTTATGCTTCATATACATGGAATTATACAGTGTGTATTATTTGGTGTTTAGCTTCTTCTGCCCAGCATTTTTTTTTGTGAGAGTCATTGTGCATGGTTGTAGATTGTTCATCTTTTTTTTTTTTATTGGAATATAATTGCATTACACTCTTGTACCAGTTTTTGAGGTACTAGATTGTTCATCTTATTGCCATAGAGTATTCCACTGTGGGAGTGAACCACAATGAATTTTCCCTCCCTTCCTTCCTTCCTTCCTTCCTTCCTTCCTTCCTTCCTTCCTTCCTTCCTTCCTTCCTTCCTTTCTTTCTCTCTCTCTCTCTCTCTCTCTGGTTGTGCCAGGCCTTAGTTGCAGAACATGGGCTCCTTGTTGTATGTGGTTCCAGCACTCCTTAGTTGTGGCATGCGAACTCCTACTTGCGGCATGCATGTGAGATCTAGTTACCTGACCAGGGATCAAACCCGGGCCCCCTGCATTGGGAGCATGGAGTCTTATCCACTGTGCCCCATGATGCATTTATCCATTCTAACACTGATGGGTATTTGGGTAGCGTCCAGTTTGGGGCTATTGTGAATAGGGCTGCTATGAACATTCTAGTACCTTATATTTTGGTGATCAGCAGGATAAATACCCAGTATTGCTGTCACATGATGTGTGCACACTTTGCGTTAGGAGTACATCTGTTTTTCAAATCAAAATACACCTGGTGCTTACCTCCCCCTCCTAATCCAGCTGAGATGAACACAGCAAGAAGAGCTCTAAGTTATAGTGCTTCAACTCCCTTCCCTCAAATCCAGCTGTTCCCCGGGCTAAAGGAAATGGTTTCTTCAGAGTGCCAGTTACCATAGGATACAAAGACCTAGAAACAGAAGGAAATGCTTCCAATCTTCAGGGACCAAGATTTGAATGTTCAACTCTGTCCACTTTCCTTGACATTTTCTTTTAAATCGGTAGATGTGATCAAAACCGAACACTGACTCCTCTTCTTCCTCTCTCTCCAGGAATGTTACAGATCAGTTCTCAGTTCAATTACCCCCTCTGCCACCCAGGGGTGCGCTTTCTGCAGAAGTTGCCTGTGAGTATACTTTGCTGATACCAGTCTTATTCAGGGTAGAATAATACATTTATCTTGGTGTCTTAGTCATAAAGCAATGACGTGGACATGTGGCTTAAACAACAGTAATTTCCTCACAGTTCTGGAGGCTAGAAGTCCAAGATCAAGGTGCCAGCCAATTTAGTTTCTGGTGAGGACTCTTCCAGGCTTGCAGATGGCTGCCTTCTCACTGTGTCCTCACATGGAGGGGAGAGAGCTCTCTGGTGTCTCTTCTCATAAGGGCACTAATCCTATTGGATCAGGGCCACACCCTTATGACCTTATTTAACCTTAATTACTTCCTTAGAGGCCCCATCTCTAAATACAATCACACTGGTGGTTAGAGCTTCACCATATGAATTTTGTTGGGACACAAACATTCAGTCTATAACACTGAAATTTGCAGGTGGCAGCAACCTGTTTTAAAGAGATAAATTAAGTTTAAAGGGGGCAGAATAAGTACCAATGCTTCCAATATTCGATGTGTAAATTCATATTCAAATTCCAGCTTGCAGCATGGGAATAAAGGGACACTGCAGCCTCTCACACTTCCTATCAGAAAAACTCTGCCTGATTCTCTTGACTGGAATGTTCTTCCTTGAGCTCTACACAGAGCTGGCTTTACCTAACCCTTCAGGTGTTAGCTCAAATATCACCACCTCAGAGAGTTCATTCCTGACCATCCTATATAAAGAAATCCTGCTAATTTTCCTTATGAGGCTTATGACAATTATCCTAAATGGGCTTATTTAGTTATCCTTCATTTGTTTGTTATCTATCTCCTCCATCATAATATGAGCTCTAGGAAATAGGTGCCTTTCTTGTCTTGTTCACCGCTGTTTACCCACCACTAAAAACAGTCCCTGGACCTTAGTAGATAATGGATGAAAATGTTTTAATTAAATGGATAACTAATATTAGCTAACATTTATTGAGCAGGTGCTGTGTGTCAGGTCCCATGCTAGGCACTTTATAGATACTATCTCATTTAATCCTCTCAACAACTCAGTGAGGCAGGTACATTATTATGTCCCTCTGACAGAGGAGGACACAGAGAAGTTAAGTGAGTTACTCATGGTCACACAGCTGGTGACTACTGGACCCTGAAGATGAACTTGGATCTAACTGCAGGACTTCGCATGAAATGAAATGGTGGCTGCTTTTCACGTTCTCTTAGGAAAAGATGAGATTGTGGTGAGGCAGTTCCAGGCCCCATCAAAGGTGGAGCTGAGCTGTTCCACTACCCTTTTCCTACCACTTTAGTCCGTTTGCTTTGTCCCCATCCTCCATTAATCCCACCTTTTGATGACACAACTGCCCCCTTCCTTCTTAGCAGAGGGATGATGGACATGAGCAATTATGGACAGTTCTGGAAAGCAGTGTAAGTCATTGTGAGGGATGCGCCCAAAAGGAAATACGGGTTGAATCACTTCCTTATGAGAATTAGGATCTATAGACACAGCACTACTCATTTGGCTACTAGCTTTGGTCAGCGTCTTGTCTAAACTTCTGTCTCGTGGTTCCCACAGCAGTGCAGTCAGGCATAGGGACAAGGGAGTCAAGATGTCTGACCGATATTTGCCACTTACTCACTTGGGTGAGCCTGAGACTGTGTCATGTCTGCACCTCAGTTTCCTCTGTAAAATGGGGATCTGGCCCACCAAGAAGTGGGAGGATCACTGAAACCCATGAAAATCATGCAGAGCCCCTTGGCCAAAAGTATATAAACACACAATAGCTTTGCATCTAATACCTTTTTGTATATTCTAGCCCCACAGGAAACCCCAAGTCTGCCACCAGCTGCATACTCGTCGGTAAATAAAGTTAGAAATAAGAAGACAGTTGCCGTCTCAAGCTATATTGAGCCTGAAGATGACTATGATGACGTTGATATACCTGCAAAGACGAAAAACCATCATCCTGAAACAACCGTTTCTTCTTTTTGGCAAGCAGAAGAGGGTTCACACAGCTTATTTTAAAACAATCAAGAGTGGTTGAACTTCAGCAGGTATCTGGGTCTGAAAGCCAGTGGTAATGTTATGGAGCTCTGTAAGATAAGCATTTCCTGAATCTTAGATGAAGAAGCCTCAATGACCAGATCATTGCGGCCAGAGGAAAGACGCCCATGCTCAGCTCTGAGGACGGAGAGGAGTCAGGCCTTGAGCTTCTGCTGAGCGAGGTTACACATGGAGGACCACTGGGTTCTGCGCCGCCCACCCCTCACCCCGCAATGAGAAACCACTCAGTTCCTGGCATCCTTCCCGTTTGTGTAGTTTTAAGTGATCTTAAATCTTGGCATTTGATTGTACAGAGCCTCCCAGGCTTCTATCCCCAGCACAGCCCCCACAAAGCACATGTCTTGCCCCTACCCACCCCACCCACCTCACACATCGAGGGGCTGTGGGTGGTAGTTACAGTTAAGTGCTCTTGTGTGCAAGTCACACATCATGCCTTGTGCATTCTTCAAGGGCAGGGGAGTGTTTTTTGTTTTTGAATCCTCCCCACCTATACAAGCCCAAACCCCAGGGCCACTCTATGATGTCAGTCAAACTGACCACAGAGATCCGAGTTCCCAGTCAGGGTTTTTCCTGTGCTTCCTGGCTGCACCATAACAAAGAACAGAAGTCACCTTCTGGACCACAGGACAAAAGTTATCCAGAGAGGTGTTCATTTTTCCATATGTGTGTTGGGGGAGCTACAGGGAAAGGTTTCCCCAGGAAAGATCATGGGGAACAGGAAAGAAAGGGGCAATTAAGTGGCAGATTCAAGATGAGCGTTTGGGGGCTTAATACCCTCCTCCGATATTTTCATTACTGCTTCCTCCCTTGTGTAGAGTTCAAGGCAAACAGTGTCAGATTCTCCCTGCCAGAGTGGTTGAGGGGCAGAAACTCCAGTACAATATGCTGCAGCTAATGACATGCTCAGGGAGTGGGCTGCTGTCCTGTTGAACAAGTGTCCTAAGGGGTCGCTAAGACCCAAGTCAACTTTGTAGGCTCCAGAACCTCATCAGTTCCTTCAAGTTGATCTGCTAGAGCCCGAGGACACTTTCTAACCAAACTCATGAGATGCTGACTTCTAAGTGACCCCTGGGAAATCCAACTCACAGGTTTGCAGGGAGAGCGCCATGAACAGTGAAAAGGTCCAAGAGTGACCCTTGGACTCAGCTCCTCCTCCAGAGATAGAAAGTGTGTTCCTGCCATATTCAAGCTTCCTCCCTCAACCACTGCAGGATCAGTGGAGATATGTCCTTCCTCCCAGGTTCTCTCTTTCTAGACTCCAAGGAAACTTCTAGCTTCTTGTAATACCTCCTTCTTTTAGGCCAGTGGTTCTCTAATTACGGCCTTAGAGAACTCTGGTATTCTGTGAGGCAGAGAGGACTTGTTTCTTAAAATTATAGGAAAAAAAGAAGAAGAAGAAGTCTCAAGGATAGAAGTGTTTCACATGTATGCTTTCCCCTTATAAGTTTTCTGTAAACCATCCACATCTACACCAAAAGTTAAAAGTAAATACCAGATACATGTTAACTCCTCCTTGATTTCTGGGCCACCACCATCTCCTGGTTCTCCTCCTGCCTGACTGGCCTGTCTCCGCCTTATTTGTGAGCCCACCTCCTTCAATACGAGTCTTTCTCAGGGTCCTGTCCCTGTCCCTGCCCTCATCTCACTCCAAACACTCACGAGTGACCTCAGCGACGCACAGGGGCTCAGTGACCCCTTATTATGAAGACGTGCAACCACAGACTCCAGCTGCACTCTCGCCTCAGTTCCAGCCCAAGTCACCCCCAGGACATCTCCAGACGCCTCGCCCACAGGCCCCTCACATTCAACATATGCTGAAAAGAACCGATCACCCACCCCCACCTCCAAACTTCAGGTGCTCTACTATCTTCTTCTTTGCTAAAGTCAGAAATGAGCATGTGTCTGGAGCCTTCTCTCCCGTGTTCCCCATTTCCTGTTGATTGTGCCTCTCAAGTAGCTCTCTGATCAGTGCACGTTCTCCTTGGATGTTCTTAGGTCACTGCCAGCACTTGCCAATGGAACTGCAACAGCCTCCCAATTGGTCCCCTGCCCCTGGAGTCTCACCCTCCAATCCCCTTTCTACATGGCAGCCAGTGACTTTCTTAAGTGAACATCTGACCACTTCATTCCCCTGCTTCATTCCCCTCTTCTTTACCCATTATCATCAGAAAAAGCCCAAACTCCTTAACCCTTGGGTTACAAGATTTGTCAGGATCTGGTCACTGGTTATCTCCTGCCAATGCTCACCTTCCCCACCACCTTGGCACCTTGCAAATGCCCTCCACCAGATTTTTGCTCCAGCCATTTCAAATGACCTTGTCCGTGGCCTCTCGTGCCCCTGTGACTATGCACAGTACCGTCCCTTTGGTCTGGAACATTCTCCCCCACCTTCTGATCCTTCCCATCTCTGCTCAGATCCTTACCCACCGCCGCAAATTTGGGTTTGGTGCCCTCTTAGAGGCTTCCCTCTCCTAGCATTAGCTGTAGCTACGTGTTTACCTGTCTTTTTTCCCCATCAGACTGAAAGCAACATGAGAACAGGGACTATGTCTCTTTTTTCCCCACTGTTTCTCTGTTCCTAGCACAGTGCCCAGGCACATTGTACGCGGGGGAGTCAAAAATTATCCACACTCTGGCTGTAGCATTTACAGAGGTTTTAATGTAACTGGAGTGTGGATAATTTTTGACTCGCCCTCGTAGATGCTCAATAAATATGCTGAATGATGATCAGTTGAATGAATGAATGAACTCCTCTGGGATCTCACTGCTCCCCGTGGACTTGGCCCTATAGAAATGCCTCTAGCTCTGCGTTCTAATTGCCTGGTTACTTTTCCCTCCTCCCTCCTAATCTGGGGGCTCTTTGTGGTGAAAGCTGTCTGGCTCACTGCTATATTCCCAGTGTCCACCTCAAACCCTGGCCCATAGTAGGCACTTAATAAATATTTATTGAATGTTGATCATTAATGGAAAATCTACCAGTTTGAAAAAAAAATCATTTTTCTCTGGGCATGTATAACTTGCTTGAGATTTTATACAGGGCACCTGTAATAAAACCATGTTTTCTGCCAACAAAGTTGTTTTCAGTTTGGATGATATAATTAGATATATCAAGATTTCACAGGACCTTTTTGTGTAGCCTAGCCCCACAGGAAACCCCAAGTCAGCCACCAGCTTCATACTCATAGATATAGTCAGAAATAAGAAGACAGTTTCCATTCTGAGCTATTTGGAGCCTGAAGGTGACAAGGACGATGTTATAAACCTTACAATTATGGAAAACCATCATTTTGAAACAATTCCTGTTCCACAACCTTAACTGATTTGAGAACTTATGGCTTACCCATGCCACAAATCAGTGGATTACAGTTTTCTTTCAAATAGTTAGTTAACAGTCTGATCTTCTTTGTGATACAAATAAGACTGCTTCTAGGAAATGCTCTGGCTTATTAGCAACAAATTTTACAGATCATGTGTATCAGTTAGCATGCTTAAGGCTGCAAGGAACAGACTATCCAATGAAAGGTAACAAACAGTGAGGAATTTATGACTTCACAAAACAAGGCATCTAGAGGTAAACACTCCAGAATTCAGCAGTTCTAAGACTCAGGGGTATGAGCTGACTTTTCTTAGATTCACTTAGCTTTACTCTCATGGTGGCAAGGTAGCTGCCATAGCTCTAAGCATCACATCCTAAAGTGACAACGTTCAAATTTAGGAAGGAAAGGGGGCATTTTCTCCCATGGAACTCTTTATCAGGGAGGAACTCTTTCCCAGAAGCCCCCGGCAACTTTCCCTAATATCTCCTTGGCCTGGATTGGTTAACATGCCCAGCTATAGGAAGGGCTGTGGGCATCTGCAGCCTTTCTAGCTGGAGGTGGGTTTTGCCATCAAGGAAAATGGACGGAATAGCTGCTGAATAGGCAACCTGCCATCTCCCTGGGTCAGTTCACTTTCACAAATAACACTATTCATTATTTGCTCTTTTTCAGTTAAAATCTCAGAATTGGTAGGGAGTTCAGGGTAAGGTGTCATGTCCAGATTCTACCACTCTCCCTTCTTTTTTTACAGGGTTTTGACCAATTAAAAATTGACAAAGGGGACTTCCTTAGTAGTCCAGTGGGTAAGACTCTGCGCTCCCAATGCAGGGGGCTCTGGTTCGATCCCTGGTCAGGGAACTAGATCCTATGTGCATGCCGCACTAAGACCCAGTGCAACCAAAGCAAATAAATATATATATATATATTTTTTTTAATTGACAAAGGATCACCAGTCAGATGAGGGTAATAACAATAACAGCAATAACATCATTAACAGGGGCCCAAAGTGACTGAGTACTATTCTGTGTCGTGGTTCTAAGGGATCACTGTACAGTGTAACTACGACCTTGAACAGGCAGGCCTGGTGGGATGTAATCAGAGAAGAGCTTTATCCTCCAACACCTCCTTGGCCTTGCTGTTCCTTGAAACCCACTCTGATGGCCTAGTTCTTCCCTGCCCTCGAATAAAATCTCAAGGTAGTTGCCATTGGATTTTCTGTTCGCTCTACGGCAATAAAAAGTCTTCCAGGTGTGGTTTACACAGGTGTATGCATTTCTCAAAACTCAGTGAGTACACACATCAGATTTCTGCATTTCAACCTAACCAAATTTCACCTCAGAAGAAAAGCTGTAAACAAATACTGAATTCTGGGGATTCCCCTGGTGGTGCAGTGGTTAAGAATCTGCCTGCCAATGCGGGGGACAAGGATTCGATCCTTGATCCGGGAAGATCCCCCATGCCTCGGAGCAACTAAGCCTGTGCACCACAACCACTGAACCTGCGCTCTAGAGCCCTCGAGCTGCAACTACTAAGCCCACGTGCTGCAACCACTGAGGTTCACACTCCCAGAGCCTATGCTCCACAACAGGAGAAGCCACTGCAAACGGGCAAAAAAGATCCAACGCAGCCAATAAATAAAGAAATAAATTAAAAACAAACAAAAAAACACAAATATTGAATTCTGCTTAATGATATGCACGCTAAAGGATTTAGGGGAAGCACACTAACGTCTGCAATTTACCTTGAAATGATCCCATAGACAAGGCGGCCGTGGAGCCTGTACTTTAGGACTGAAATAAAGATGGAGCCTCCTTGCTATCTCCCTAAGTGCAGGCAAATCTGCCCCCACCTACTTATCCACTTCCTGGGAAGAAAAAATGAGGGAGTAGCTGCATGTGGGTCAGAGAGAGGGTTTGGAGCCACTTCTCCCTTTTATTTATTTATTTTTTGGCTGCACCGTGTGGCAGGCGGGTTCTTAGTTCCCCGACCAGGGATCGAAATTGTGACCCCTACAGTGGAAGCTCAGAGTCTTAACCACAGGACCACCAGGGAAGTTCCCATTTCTCCCTTTTGAGATAAAGTAACTTCATGTCTTAGAGTCAGCAAATGTCTTAAGAGTCAGTTCAGTCAAGTTATTCCCTCCCCTCTCCTACTCATGGGGAGAGAGACTCTCCTCCTCCATGGAAATTGAGAGAAAAAGGATGACTCCCTCCTGACTAAGGATGACCTTTTCCTGACCTTGCTCTGTGGCCAAGGGACCGAGGTCAGAGCAGTGTCCTGGGGGTCAGTCCACCTCTGCCTCCCTGGTAGGTGTTCTTCACCTCCCCAATATGTAGTCCACTCTTTCCAGTAAAAGCCCTAGATTTCCTGTTGGATCCACTTCTTTCTCTTCTCTCAGTTGGTGCAATCTGTGTACAGCCTCATCCCTAACTCAGGCTAGAGCATGTGACCCAGCTTGGCTAATCAGAGACTCTCATTCCCTTGGCCACAGTGACTCATTGAGTACCAAGGCAGGAGTCCACTCCCACTGGATTTGAAGCTGAGGGAATATGAGTTTTCAAGGTAGAACCTGTCAGAGGATGCTGAGTCGAGATAAGAAGAGAGTCCAGATTCTAATGGCATTGTTTGAGCTCCTGTAAGTAGCCATGCTTGAAACAGGCATACGCTCTGGATTTTTTAGTTACTGGAGCCAATATTCTTTAAAAGCCTTCAACTCTGCCCCTTAAGGCTTATCCTCGCCATCGCTGCCTAATCTAGGTCTTGTCATCATTCATCTGGCTTAATGCAAAAGCCTCCTGACTATACTCTCCTCCCCCAATGCATCTCCCACTTGCTATCAGAGTGAACTTTCTAAAACACAAATATGATTAGGTCATGGCCCTGTTTAAAATCCTTCCATGGTGCCCTTGTGCCTACAAGGATAAAATCCACACTCCTTTGCACACCGTGCAAGGCCCTGATAACTGGTCCCCATGGGCCTCGTTTCAGCATCCCCTGTCCTCCCACCACAAATCCTGACGACGGGAAACCACTTACAGCTCCCCCAAAGCATCAAAATGGCACTAAGGCTTTGTATATTCTCTTCTTTCTGGTGGGAACACCCCTTCCCTCCTTCTCCACCTGATAAACTGTGACTCAGCCCTCTGCACTCAGCTGGGGCAGGCATCACTTTTTCCGACAGGTCTTTCCTCACTGGGTCAGGTGCATCCTTCCCCAGCATTTCTCTGTACTTATCATGTGCATGATTATCTCCATCTCGTGGTTACACATCTCTCTTTCAGATATTGGGCTCCTTGAGGGTTAGCATTATGTCTTAGGTGACTACAATCAAGTTTGCCCAGGAGTTTTGGTTTTTGTTTAATGTCTTGGCATAATTATTAATAGCACCCTGTTTCATTCTCAAAAGTCTCCTGCTTTGGATGATAAATTATACGTTCAGCCTACTTATTCATGATCAGGGTAGTGCCTGCCTTCAACAGAGTGTGCTAAAAAGATATCTTTCAAATGAGTGCGTGAATGTGTGACCCTCCCTAGGTCTCATTTTCTTCTATCAGAAAAAGAGCTGAATTAGATGATTTCTAAGTTCTTTACTGCCTGAAGTCATTCAAATAAAGTCAGTAATTCAAAAGGCTAAAACCAGCAGATTTAGTTTATCTTCCTCTTCAAAGGACCTGTCATATAGAATTACAGCTTCAAACACATGCACGCCTGGATCAACAACTCTAGAGACCGTCATGATCTACTGGGAGGCTGGCTATTGACACAAATAAACACAGCAGGTCTTCTCTACTGAAGACACACCTCCCTCAGGAGGCCCACTAGTAGCTGGATAATCTCCTCACAACAGGCAGAAACCCAATTTCCACTTGCTCTTGTGATGCGTGTTGCATCAACAGTATTATTACTGCTCAGACATGTCTCCTAAATCACGGTGTGTTTCAGTTTCTAACCTAGTCCATCCTCCTTCTCTGTATGCTCTGTCACGGCCACATGGCAGAATGAAATCCCACCTAGGTTAACTTGGTTGCTGAAAACCCTCCACCATAAGTAGACAGGTGGCAGTTGACCGTGGTCACACTGCATTTTACTTGAGTGGAGTGTGCAAATTCACTTTCTGCAAAACCATCGTAAGAAACAGCCGATTAATATTGTTGCATCTTGGTCCTTCAACTGTAAGAGTCAGTTTGTATATTTACCCACCTCTCATTGCCAAACTTTAATGCAGTTAAAGTATTAGATCAACCACGCTTGCACAATTTGAATATTCTACAATCAAAAAAGCACCCTGAGTTGCTTAAATTAAACTCTCATTTACAAAGTGACCAATGAACTAACAGCTTTTGAATTATTAGTTTTCTAATATTAGATGCCTCAGCATTTTTTTACAAATTGAGTGTCAGTGGAACATGTCTTAGGTTTTAACCAAAATTGCAGAAGGTAGTATTTAAGAAAAATGAAATTCCCCTGACGGTTTAAAAAAAAAAGTTAATTTGCATAACTTGTACACATCTACCTCCCATGAGGCACCAAACAAAAATAAATTTTCCGATACATTTAATGTTGATACTCTACAACACTACTCTCGTGACCAAGAAAATCTTCTTCCTCTAAGTACACTAAAAATAAAATAACCTTGACTTTCTCAGTGTTATTTAGAAAAGATATTCAATATTTCATATATCAAATCTCTATTGTATCATTAGCCTAGTTTAATAACAACTCCATAATTCTTAACAGTTTCAAATTTGCCTGAAAACAAAAACAACCACCATATATGGATTTTTTTAAAAGATCAGCTTTAGCCACTTTGGAGAGCAATTTTGGCAACACTTAGCAAAACTGAAAATGTGGACATCCTATATGACCCAGCAACCCTACTTCAGAATACACACCCTAGAACAGTGGGTGTTTGAACTTTTTGGTACCAGGTCTCTCCACCATACTCTTAAAAATGACTGAGGACACCAAAGAGATCCCATTTATGCAGAAGATATCTACTGACTATTTACATTATTGGAAAGTAAAAGTGAGAAAGACTTAAGATATTTATTAATTCACTTAAAATAACAATTCATTCATATTCATGTAAATTAAATTTAATTAAAATAATTACATTTTCCCAAACCAAAAAAAAAAAAAAAAAGAAACTAGTGAGAAGAGTGGCACTGTGTTATATTTTTGTGAATCTCTTCAATGTCTGGCTTAATAAAAAAATATCCAGATTCTCCTATCTAATTCTTCAGTCAGTGTGTTGCAGATTACTATCATGTAGCTTCTGGGAGGCTCCACTTACATTCATGAGAGAGTGAGCGCGAGTAAGGGCAAATAACACCTTAATATTATTTATAAAGATCGTTTCACTCTCATGGCTCAGGTCACACTTTGAGAACCACTGCCCAAGAGAAACCCAAGAACATGTATAAAAATGTTCTTTCTAGTAGGGTTTGTTGTAATAAGAAAGTGGAGCTTACATATCTGTCCATCTGCAGGGGACAACAAAGTCCATGGGGGCTGTACTGTGGCTGCTTTGCTCACCCCCGTATTTCCAGTGACCCACATGGTGGGTACTCAATAAGTATTTGTGGAAGGAGTGAAGGAAGTGACAGAGATACTGAGGGAGAAAGTACGAATATTGTCTGTGCCATCATCAGTGAAAGGGCAGAGTCCTAACCATTGGACTGCCAGGGAACTGCCTGCAACTTGCTTTAAAATTTAACTGTACTGTATTTCGTGGACATCTTTTCACAGATGCAGACTTTTGGTTCACAGGGTAGGAAAGGCCAAAAATCACATGATTCTTGTATAACTAGGAGGCTTATTTTTCTACTGTCTAAAAATAAAGGTGTATTTAAGGGGTTTTGATCTGTTAATAACCACGGGCTGCAAACTACTGCCACCTACTGGTGCATTAAGAAGTCCACACATTAGGGGCAAAGTGGCCTTTGCTGTTAAGAAAAAAATAACTGAATATTTTGCCCATATTTTGTTTGGATGTATTCTGTAATTCAGACAGAAAATTGAACTATTTACTTAAAGACCTTTCTCAAAATAAGATAATTAATGCAGAATTCTTTGTTACCCCTATACTTTGCATGTATATTGGAGGGTTTTCTTAAGATAATTTAGGTAAATTTGTTAACATTTCTCAGGCCAAACAACAAAATCAATGGTTAAAGCAAATTAATAGATTATTGTCTTCATGTAAAGATATTTTCCCTTCTCTCCTCTTTTCTTGCTTTTACTTAGTCTCTGATTTACACGGTGAGAGATTCTTTTAAACTGCATGCAGAAAAAAAAAAAAACCACCAGTCCATAGTAACTGCCCAGTAAACATTTGCTCCTGATTAAGAAAACACAAACATCCATGGCCTTTTTCTCAATACCTGTTTTTGTTCACTTTTGTACCCTGAATGGCTGGCACGTAAGGGATCTGAATAAAAATTGTGGAAGGAAGGTGGAGAGGGAAAGAGAGAAGATGAAAGGGAGGAAGGAAGGTTGATTATGCTCAAAAAAAGAGATAGCAGGTTATGATCTTCAGAGTGCCTTCCATCCCTAGGATTCTAGAACATTAGTAACTATGACAAAGAAGCCATGGTGGATTACAAAGATTTCAAAGGCAACCAAAAATCATTCCAATAAAGGGATTCAGGGGTCCTTACCCTTCCTCATCAACAAAATGGCCCTGCCCCAGAGATGATTACCAGGAAGTCCTCATTTTTCAAATATTCACTATCTAAGTCTCCACAGTTATGAATCTGGGTAAGGAAAATTCACCAAAACATGAAAATACTCACCCATCAACTTCCAATTAGTCCCCCGGCAAAAATCCCTCCCGGCTTAATATCCATGTCTATCCCCACGTATCTAGTTAACATCTTGTCCCTCAGGTGATGTAAACATTGTATAATAAAATTAAAATACTGTATGATGAAAATGTATTACACAGTAAAATTACAAATCTTCCAACAAAAGAAGAAGGATTTCACAAAGTACATAAAAGTTATGGGGAAATCACCTGAATCACAAGCAACACCCACTGACATATGAGAATATGGCAAAGAAAACTGATACAAAGAAGATTACATGATAGTGACAGATGCTTCATGTTCTCATTTTCAAATCACCCCCAAATTTACTGGCTTAAAACAACAACTACTTCTCATTCTCTCTTGCAGTTTCTATGGTCAGGAATTCACAGGGGCTGGGCAGGGCAGTTCCCAATCCACGTCTCTCATGCAGGTGCAGTGGGATGGTGGCTCCCCCTCCTCACACCCAGATGCCTTGTCCCGTTGAACCCCTAATAGGTCTCTGTTACCCTTGGGATAAAGCCAGCCTACATGTGGCTTTCAAGACGCTCTATGGCCCAGTCTTTCCAAGCTCATCTTATTCTTGCCGTCCACTCACACTGGCCTCCAGCTTCTCAGACACTGCCACAGGGCCTTGCACACAAAGTTCCTGCTGAATGTAATGCTCTCCCCCTGCAGCCTCCCATAGCAGACATCTGCTACTTTGCCTGTCTTAAGAGCTGTCTTATTTTTCTGTTAAAAACCTAAAGAAACCAAAAAACTGACTTTTCTTCCCTTCCGTTGATGGGTCCAGCGGTAACATCGCTCCCTTCCCCATCCCAACATGTATTTCAAGCTGCTCCATCAGAGTACCTTATCTACTGGACACAGTGATTGGTCCAGGGTTGGCCATGTGATGCAAGCAGAACCAATCAGAGCCCCCTTTCTGTAACTGTTATAGACATCCTTTTGTAATCCTGGGCACTGAAACATCTCCGTGGGGGGCGGGGGAATCTATGACGTTAACAGAGAGAAAAGCAAAATTAAGAGATGAAGAGAGAGGAGAGTCCCCCTGACAGTGCTTAAGTCCTTGAATTCTGGCCTTGCTGGAAGCCAGCCCACTCCCTGGACTTTCCTGTTACATATGTTCAAGTAGAGATGGGTTTCTGTTACTTTCCCGTCCTTCATCTGCCTAACTCTTCAGGGAGAGCCTGATTCCAGAAAGCCTTTACAGACCTTTCTGTGTACGTCAGATCTTTCATAAACTCTTAGGGCACTATGTACTCTCTAGGGTAGCACTCACTACTCTTAACATTTTATATTTATTCATGGAATTAAGTATCTCCTCGCCATGATTTTAGGTTCCATGAGACGGCCTTGGGTTTGCTCAATATTCACTGTATCGGCAGTGTCTGGCAGAAAGCGGGCACAGCATACGTATTTGCAGAGCAAATGAATTACATAATGAATTCACACTGCTGACAGGGGCAGCATGTTAAACCCAGATGAGATCACTCAGTTTTTTGTTCTTAAAAAATGACTAGAAAACCAAAACAAACCACTCTCGAGTTGAGTTTATATTTCTCAACAAAAATGTAGCTACTGTTCTTCCCTTGCCCCTCCATTTTCATTCTTCTGGCTCAAGCAGATTTTGGTTCTTAAAACAAAAAACCAACCAACCAACAAAAACACTATTTTGTTCTGTTAAAAGTAATGTAAGAAATACAAGAAAACATTTATGGTTACAATTTTTTTTCCTGAAAAAAGAAGAGTAAATGAAGAGAGGACTACCCCTACCAGATTTTTAAAACATATTGAAAAGCTCGCAATAATTATAATAGCTTATTATCAAAGCAGAGAGAAACGGATAAACAGAAAGTACCTGAACTACACAGCCAAGTACACGTGAATTTAATGATAAAGACAGCATTTAAAATCAGTGAGGAAAAGCAGGATAAGCCATTAAATTGGGCTGAGAGAGGTTAGGCAACTTGCCCAAAGTCACACAGCCCATAAATGGTGGGTAAGTGATTCTATCTGACTTTCTGAGTGTCTTTCTCACGGAGGAACTTGCCCTTTTAAACATTTCGCTATCCTTGTTCATCTCTGTACTACCAAGTCTTTGCCAGCGCACTGCAAACAGAAGACATCAACGAATGAGACCACAAAGACAGGCAGGGAAAAAAGGATTGAAAATCAGAACAAAAAAGTCGCTGTCTGCGGGGTCTCCCGCCCAGCCCGACGAGCCGGAGGCCGGCCGTGAGCGAGTCTAGGACCCCCCGGAGGACTTGCGTCTCGGTGGTGGCCTCGCTTACACTACGCCACGCCGGCAGGTGCACCAACCTGCGCAGCGCGGGACCCTCGGGACTCTGCTCTCGCGAGACCGAGGGGATGACGCCGAACCTTCCTAGGGGAGGCCCCTGAGCCGGTGGGGGGGCGGCCTGGGGGCGCGCCTGCGAATCTGCGGGCCCAGGCGGGTCCGCGGCGGGGCCGGGGGCAGCCGCCGGGGGGAGCACGCCGGAAGTGGCCGGCGGCCGCGGGCGCGGTGTCCAGGGCGGTGGCGCCGCGCCCGAGGGAGCAGTCGGGGCTGAGCGCTGGCGGCCGTGGAGGGGGGCGCCGGTAGAGCGGGAGGCTGGGGGTGGCCTGGAGGTGAGACCCCGCTGCGATCGCGGAACTGGAGGCCCCAGCGCCTGGGTCCCCCCGGGAAGCGGGGTGGAGAGCAGATCTTCAGCGGTGGGCGCTGACCCCTCCTTCCTCCGAGCGAGGAGAGGCTGCGGCCTCTGGGATTCAGGCGCCCGGTGCGTGCGGCCAGGCCTTCTATGTCCTCGGCCCCCGTCTGGGTCTCGGCGTGCCCCGCCCATCTCCGCCCGCACTCGCTCTCTCCGCCCCCGCCCCTCGCCGCGTCCCCCTTTTCTGGTCTGTTCCAGTTCCCCCCAGTGAGTACTGCAAACCGCATCTCCCGGCCCAGGATCAACGCCCATGCATGAATTGACCGTGTTCCTTGCAGAGCGCTGTGCCAGGCACCTTTGTAGACGTAACTTCGAGGACAAAGTCTGGTTTCTACGCTCCAGGAGTAACTGACAGCCCGTTAGGAAGACTAGACTAAAGCGCAGGAATGAACTGTGTGGTTCAGACATGTTCTAATACCTGATCTAAAATGTTCGTACTGTTGGAGTTCAGAGGAGGCAGGCATTTGGGCCGGTCTCTTCTTCGTGAAGCTCTGCGTATCCTTTTAGGTGTAGCTTCAGAAATCATTTTCTTTGGGAAGCCTTCCAGGATTGCTACCTCCCTCTTTAAGCTTTTCATCTTTTTTAACTTGTTTGGCGTTTACTTCACAAGCACTTACTACCTGGTTTCGTGTGTGTCTGTCTAAGTCTTCCAGGCCCCTGGGCAGGGATTCCATCATGTGTAGCATCACCTAATACATGCACATGAATATGAATTAAAAGAATTGAAATAGAAAGTACTAAGGTGAGCCTGAAACAGTGGGAGGGATTTGTGTAAGCCAGACGTTGTAAAAGTATGGCTCCTGGGCCAGATTAGACTGTAGACACATTTTTTCTTTTTGGCAGAGCCCTACATCTTTTAGGGATCTTAGTTCCCTGACCAAGGATTGAACCCCAGCCGCAGCAGTGAATGTGCAGGGTCCTAACCATTGAACCACCAAGGAATTCCCTGTAGACATATTTTCTTGACTCCCGCAGTTTTTACTTGAATTAGTGGCCAACATTTTAAAATCAGATAATTTCTTTCACATCCACTCACTCAAAAATCTGGATTTTTAGCATCTCTTGGAAAAATCAGAAGATGTGGCCATACAGGGCCCACATGCCTGCCTGGTGCAATAAGCAGGAATTGAGTAGCAGCTCCTTCCTTTAGACTCAGTATAAAATTTTCAGATCCCCAGTCCCCACTAATCATTGTCTCCAGAACACTGAAGCAGAGTATCAGTTGTCATTTATCACCTAGTTTGCTTCACTCATTCTGACTAACTGCCTGGCCTCTTGCCTCATTTGATCTTCATGTAGATGAAGGAGAGTAGGAAGGACATCACAAGTAGGAGAATCATGGGCAAAGGGATAGAATGGGAAGAAGCCTAGTGTATGAGAACGTTAGGGAGGATACAAGAGCATGGGTTTGCTCTTACGTGACT
This sequence comes from Hippopotamus amphibius kiboko, assembly GCF_030028045.1. Classification (NCBI taxonomy): domain Eukaryota; kingdom Metazoa; phylum Chordata; class Mammalia; order Artiodactyla; family Hippopotamidae; genus Hippopotamus; species Hippopotamus amphibius. The sequence continues at coordinate 9,673,290 of NC_080202.1, read as the reverse complement.
CATAGAGTGGAGCTATTGTTATGGGTTGAATTGTGTCACCCAACAAGTATATGTTGAGGTCTTAGCCCCCAGTGCCTCAGAATGTGACCTTGTTTGGAAATAGGGTCATTGCAGATGTGACTAGGTGAGAGGAGGTCATACTGGAGTAGAATGGGCCCCTAATTCAATATGATTGGTGTCCTTATAAGAAGATGGCCAGGTGAAGAGACAGAGACAGGGAGAATGCCATGTGAAGATGGAGGCAGAGGCTGGAGTACTGCATCTAGGATGCAAGGAGCACAAGGACTGCCAGCTGGCATCAGAAGCTAGGAGAGAGGCATGGAACAGTTATCCCTAGGAGCCTGCAGAAGGAAGCCACCCAGCTAACACCTTCATTTCAGACAACTAACCTCCAGAATTGTGAGAGAATAAATTCCTCTTGTTTTAAGTCACCCAGTGTGCGGTACTTTGTCATGGCAATCCTAGGATATAATACAGCTTTGTGAGTCTAAAAGAAGCTGTTGTTTCCTTTAATGGGTGATAAAAAAGTCATGGTAGATTTTTTTTTTTTTTTTGGGGGGGGGTACACCAGGTTCAATCAACTGTTTTTATACACATATCCCCATATTCCCTCCCTTCCTTGACGCCCCCCCCCCCTCGAGTCCCCCCCACCCTCCCTGCCCTCATGGTAGATTTTTGATCATTGGTGTCATCAGTGCTTTAGAACAGTGGTCTCCAGACTTTTTGGCACCAGGGACGGGTATAGTGGAAAACAGTTTTTCCACGGACCAGGAATGTGGTGGTGGTGGTGGGGGAGGGTGATTCAGGTGGTAATGTGAGCAATGGGGAGCAGCAGGTGAAGCTTCCCTCGCTCCCCAACCCCCGCTGCTGACCTCCTGCTGTGCGGCCTGGTTCTTAACAGGCCGTGGACCCCTGGTTTAGAAAATTATTTCATCTGATGGTGTTATCAGTGTTACCAGCATTAACTGGAGCCAGAAAACATGTTTAGAGATTTTACAAGAATCCAAGCATGGGGTGAGAAGGTTCTGGGTTAAGATGGAGTTGCAGCAGTTTTCAGAGTTAGGTAGCAGGTATGGATAGAAGGGATAGAGAGGGAGGAGTCCCAAGATGACTTGCTTCTCAGAGCAGTGCTTCTCAGATTGTAGCAAAGCTAAGAATCCCCTGGAGCTGAGCTGAGTAAGCACAGGTTGCTGGGCCCCTCCCCCACAGACTCTGACTCAGTAGGCCTGGATGGTGCTTGAGAATTTGCTTTTCACCAAGCTCCTGGGTGAGGCTGATGTGGCTGGTGTGTGGATCACATTTTAGGTGGCAGTAAACTACTGCGTTTCTGGTTTAGAAACCCCTGGAATACAAGCCCCATTAGGGGCTTCTTCACCAGAGTATGTCAGGGCCCAGAACAGTACCTGGACACTGTAGGCTCGTGTTAAATATTTGTTCAATGAAAGTTGGTCATTTGGGCAGAAATAGATAGTAAGAAGAGGGAATAAGTTTAGAAGAAAAATGTTGAGTTCATTTTTATGTATTTGATTCTTCTTGACCGTCAGGAAGACACTGGACTGGAAATGCATTGTGAATATAGGCTACGATGTAGGTGAGGAATAGGAGTTTTAGATTTATGATTCATTCTGGACAAAGGTGATCACTGAAGCCAGAGGTGATATGGTCATTGAGATACTGAGTATAAAAGGAGAGGATGAGAAGGAAAGAAAAGCTGAAAGGGTAAAGACAATAAAAAAGTAGAGTGGGTGGAGTATCTTGCATTATGGAAGCCAAGGGAGAAAAGAATTTCAGGGATTATTTAGTCAAGGGAAAGAGGGAAGAGAGGTAACCTACTATTCATTGATTCAACAGTTTTTAATTGAGCACCCACTATGGTCCAGGTACTGTTCCAACACTGCACAAAACAAAGGACTCCCACCCCTACAGAGCTTACATTCTTGGGAAGCTTACATTGTAGTGGTATGTGGCTTTCTATACACTGGGTTGGGGTTTTTTTTTTTGGGGGGGGGGGTGTTTTTTGCTTTTTTTTTGTTTTTGCTGTGCCACAAGACTTGAGGATCTTAGTTCCCCAATCCAGGCCATGGCAGTGAAAGTGCTGAGTCCTAACCACTGGACCACCAGGGAATTCCCGTGGTGGGGTTTTTTTAATGGGTACAGTAATGCTTTGGAATAAGTGGTGTTTCTGTTTTATATTTGCAGAAATGATGGTTGGGGGAGATTAAGAAGCTGGGATTCTAAGTTGGTTCTGCTTGCTTCCAAAGCCCTGTTAAGTTCAGAACTCTAAGCTGCCTCCAAGCTGTAACCACCAGTGTCACTTTTCTGCTTTAGATTGTACTTATATAGTGATGATTCCAATCACATATTTTTAAAGTGAGGGGCAAGATTATCTACTGAGACCAAGGGTATGCGGGAAGTAGAGATTTAAAAAGAAAAGGGAGGACTTCCCTGGCGGTCCAGTGGTTAAGACTCTGCACTTCCACTGCAGGGGACACAGGTTAGATCCCTGGTCAGGGAACTAAGATCCCACATGCCGCACAGTGAGGCCAAAATAAGTAAAGAAAGAAAAAGAAAAGGGAAGGTATGGAGTATCTGCTGCCAGCTCCCTATTGGGTAGTTACAGAGCAGGAACTTCTATTTCAGGAACTCACGATGCTGCAGGATGTGGCTGTGAATGAATCACAAAAGGATGCTGGGCATTGGGTCCACACTCGGTGGAATCCCCGCACGGAAGAGATGCTAGAGGAGGAGACAGAGCTGGTCTCACTGGGTAAGACTCTATCCTCTAATTCTCTGAGTTTCGGTTGAAAAGCAAAACACAAGAAAAGTTTTTAAAGAGCTCAGTGGAATTGGAGGATTAAGGATTTCCAATGGCTTTGACTCTTGCAGGCAAGATGAGATACTTCTGCTCTTTGTTGAAGGACATCTAGCCTAGTCTGTGGAGCTGACAGCTCCTTGCCTTTCCTGGAGCTTGCACTATCTCTATCTTACCAGTCCTGTTAGAAACCAATAGATGACCAAAAACTTAACTCATCTTCAGATCTTCGGACCTACACTTCCCACCCTCGAAACCTACTCTTCCTTCTCTGATCCCTGTCTTCGTAAACAGCACCATATCCCACCCATTGCCTAAGTCAGAAAACTGAAAGCCATTCTTGACTCCTTTCTTCCCCCGCATGCAATTACCATGTTCGGTTGATTCCGGTTCTCCCACACTGGACAGTGCTCACCTTATTCCACCACTGGTCACACTATTTTGTTGTCCATTTGTACATGTATCTCCCTTCATTGAACTGTAAGTTCCTTGAGGGCGGGGATGTCCATCTTAGTATTGCCAGTGCCTAGTACAATGTCTGGAATATGGTGGGTGCTTAGTTAATGTAAGTCAGATGGACACATCAGTGAATGATATGAAATAATGATGCCCTTTTCCCAGGAATTCTGAATTCAGCTGCATTGGATTGTAGAGAAGGATTCATCTCAGATCAAGCCCAATTCTCAGATACTGTACCCTTCTCCAGACATCCTCTGAGGGGCAGAGTTCCTTAAATTACTCCCTATTCCTTTCACCTGTGGAACTGGAGGAACCTGTTGAGCAGAGAAAGCCGTTCACCTCTGCAGGGAAAGCTGTGTGGGACTAAGGACTGGATCGTTGCCATACTCGTGCCTGTGGCAGATGTTGATCCTAACGATTCATACGGAGGGGAGTCCTTTTAGCACTATTTCTAAACAAATTTTTGTTTCCTCTTTCTTAGCCCCCTTTCTATTCTTCTTGTATCATCTTCACTTTGTTCTAAATCTAAAATGAAATAATATGTATCTGTATCAGTCAGAATCCAGTCAGGATCCAGTATAAAAACTATACCAGTAGTTTAAACAGAGGACATTTAATATAAAGAATATTTAACTAGTAAAGGTAACTAACTCCTAAAAGGGTCCAAAGAAGGCTCTAAGGAATATAGAAATAGATAATGCAAGAAGCAGTCTTACCTCTAGGACTAAGGAAGAGTAAATAAGGAAGGAACCTGAATTTAGAAGAGGGCTCCCCCCACCCCAAAGATGGGATTCAGACGTTTTTGGATGGGTTGTGGTTGCTAAAGAAACACAGCCTGCTGGTGTAAAGAAATTTGTCAGAGGGCATGTCTGTAGGCATCACCTGCCAAGTGGCAGGGAAGTTCACTGAGGGACGCGGGCAGGCTGCAGGTAGTCTATAGGAAAGGCCTGCTGGGGAGTGGAAAACTCACTGGAGGGTTGGGTAGGCCAGAGCCAGCCCACCCTGTCAAGCCTCCCATCTGTTGATTTGAGGGCCCCACCAAAAAACGAAACAGCTCAAAGGTACAGAGAAAAGCTCCTTTCTCTTTGCGGCTTACTGTGTTCTTCCAGCACCCTCTAATGACAAAGCCAGCCGGCAAAGGGGAACTGTTTCCAGGGTCCAGCTCCCGTAGCACAAGTAGGGCAGAGAGGACAATAAGGGCATGTATACTGTGATCCCATTCCTGTATCAGAAAAAAATTCATGCCCAGAAATAAGACTGGGAGAATATACAGCAAAATATTGGTTATCTTTGGGGGCAGGATCGTGGGATTATGGGTGCTTATTAGCTTCTTCTCTGTGCTCTTCTCTACTTTTGATTTTTCCTATAATGAGCATGTAGTATTTTTATGATCAAAAATGGAACAAGTGGGGACCCCCGTGGCAGTCCAGTGGTTAAGACTCTGCGCTTCTAATGCAGGGGGTGCAGGTTCGATCCCTGGTTGGGAATTAGGATCCCGCATGCCATGTGGCGTGGCCAAAAAAAGAAGTGTTTCTCTGTAATTTTATTTTATTTTTGGCTACACTATGCCTGGCATGTGGGATCTTAGTTCCCCAACCAGGGATCGAACCCATGCCCGCTGCATTGGAAGCGCAGAGTTTTAACCACTGCTCGGAGTCTTAACCACTGGACCAGCAGGGAAGTCTGTTTCTCTAATTTTGAATGATTATTCCTCTAAAATTATGGGGGGGAAAGCCAATCATGAAACATGTTAAGGTTTGGGTCTCTTTTAAAATTATATATTTCTACTTTAGATGCTGTCTGTTGATCCCTGTCATGACAGATAGGCAAATTAGTACAATTTATAGTCACTCCCACTACCTCTCCTTATTCTACAAAAATAATTTTCAATTGTTTAATGTCATTTCCACATTTAAATTGACTCAACACGCATCATCCATTGTTTTCCAATGTTCTCTGAGGTCCTGAATGTTAACTTTCACTCATTTTCTCATTGGCTATATCTAATTGCCCAACAGTTCTTTTCAAAAAGGGCTGCCTGTCGTACTCCCTGAGTTTTTACCTGCTTGAGAACGTTTGCCTATTTGAATACGAGGGGACAGTTTGACCGGTAAAAAATGATCAGGTGACACTTTGTATCTCTTCAGAACTTTATAGGCATTACTGTACTCTGGCATGAGTGTAACGTGGAGGAGTATAAAGTCAGCCTGAAATTCCCTCTTGAACATTACTTGCTTCTCTGCCCAGATGTTCATTTGTTCATTTATTCCTGAAATTTAGGTACTTCACCAGAATATGTCTTGGTGTGGACTCTTCTGTATCAGCTTTCTATGGACTACACTGTATCCTTCCAGTAGATTCAAATCTTTATTGTAGCCACATTTCCTTCTGTTATGCTTGAATGTTTTTTTTCCTTCTGTTTGTTCTCTTCTTTAGGAACACTGATTATACATATATTTGAATATCATTCTGCAGCAACTTGTTTTCTCTGTAATCATTTATATCCACTGCATTCTGTGTGATTTCTCCAGGCCTCATCATGTCCCTGTCATGACTATTTTTCTTTTTTCTTAGATGAGTTTCATCTATATAATGCATTTAGTTTTCCCTTCCGTTTTTTTCCTTCAGTTCGGCCAGATTACTTCTCACTTCTTTTTATTGTTTTATAATCTACAGTCTATTTGAGCTCTTATATCTCTTCTTTGAGTTTTCATTTAAACAGTGGTTTTGTCTATCATTTCTTTGAGACAGTGGAGAACTCTGCTGAATGTGTCCTATTAATTCCTTTGGTGTTCCTTTTGGGTGTACACTCCTAATCCCTCTGTTACTCATGTTCCTTTCTTTCCTAAAACAACCACCACCTATTTTCAAGCACACATCTGACAAAGTTACCTCCATGATTACTACTCAGCAGTGCACGAAGCAGGTGCTCTATGAAAGAGGGAAGAGACAGGGAACTGAACGAGGGCACCATGAAGACTTCATACAGATCTGCTGCCACAAAGAGCTTCTCATCAAATCTATAGGCATATCTCCCTTCAGCTTTTGGTTTCCAGGAGATCAACATAGCATGAGAAAAAGCCCTGTAGATCACTGGACTTTTGTAGCACACTCTTCTTCTTTCTGCATCTTTCTCCACTGGTGCCTGTGTTCCTCAGTCAGGTACCAGGTGGAAGACAACTGAAGTGATCTGCAGGCACTGTTTCTTCTTTAGCATCTTCCCCCTGCCACTCTGACACATCAGACTGGATCTCTGTGGGACAGTCCCTGCCATGGCTCTAGATCTCTTCACTCTAATCAGAAGATCACTGACCATGCCTTTCAGGATATGATACTTTGGGAGCCATCTGTATATGACCCTTTTTTTGATGATGGAGTTCACCTCGTTTTTCATTCTTTTGATTGTTTTCAGTGGGTTTTGAGAAATGCCTTTACCATCTTTTAATCTGCTTATAAATTTTGAACACTATATATCAAAAAAATCCCCCAAAAAAGCACTTTAAGAGAAAATTATGACAGAGTCAATTCTTTCCAGTATTTTATTTGAATGTTACATAAATAAAATCCAGCCTAGATATGGAGGTTTGTGCTAGGGACACATTATATAATGATAATTCTTGGGCATGAAGGGCAATGATTAATTATAATAGTAGTAACAGTAACAGCAGCTGACACTTACATAATTGCTTTCTATTATATATGCCAAGCATGGTTCTAAATGTTTTACATATATTTAATTCTCATAACAACTGTATGAGGTAAATACTATATCTCCATTCTAGAGATGAGGAAACTAAGGTACAGAGAGCTGCAGCAACTTGCCTAAGGTTATACAGTCAGTAAGTCACGGAGATATAATTCAAACCCAGGCAGACTGCCCAACAGTCAGTTAAGAGTCCACGCTCTTAATCTCTGTGCTGTGTTGCCTCTTATTCATTGCAAAAAGACTACTAACTAGAGCGTTCCAATCCCCAGGGCCAAGGTGAAATGGCTTTCTCAAGGAGCTCAGAAATGTGTTTTTGTGACTGGACAAGGTCAGGGATTTGATGATATGAACACCCAAAAGCAACAAGCATATCTGTCTTCCAGTTGCAGGAGGATACAATGCCATACAAAGGAGGCAGTTGCACCAGAATACCAGAAAGAAAAATGCCAGGTCTGAGGAAGGGAGAATTGATTTCTATTAAAATGGCAGCCAAGCATTTTTATTCTGAGGCATAGTTTCATATTTGTTTAACTGTCATGCTATATTAGGAGGAATGGTTAGTGGACCAGTTATTAATTTATCATATCTCAACTCCAAATCTACCCTTCTTTGCTTTGCTTATGTTATTGGATCTGGACCATTTCTCCTTTGCCAGCTGATACAAGATTTAAATTTTGTCAATAGAGGATGCTAGAGGGAAATGCGAGGCCATAGGAAAAGGAAGGAACTTTTCTCCCTGGTGCTGGTGTGCTATTTTATTTTATTTTATTTTATTTTATTTTATTTTATTTTATTTTATTTTATTTTATGGTGTTGCTGCAAGCAGATCAACTTGTGGGAGGCCTGGTGGCACTCAACCTAGTGGGTTGCTTCCAGTGAACTGGTTCTAGCCTGGCCACAGGGCCCAGCAGGTTCCTACCCCATCAAACAGACCACTTCCAGCTCCAGACTGCCCATCTCCTCCAATGAATTCTTCCACTATCCTGCAGGCCACTCCCACACACCAGCTCCAGCCTGCACCCCGGCAAGTTTCTTCTTCACCAATAGGGTGTGTATTCCTGTGGTAGCCACAATTCCTCTGAAAAAGGTCTGAATCTCAGCTCCAGCAGGGAAGAGTTTTCTTCTAAGTCCCTTGTTTCTCCCTCTGAGACTTCCCAGTGTAGGAAAGAGGTGAAAATTTGTATTTTAGGAGTTATAGAATTTTCTACTTATCATTTCAGATTCTGATACCAGAAATAAGATGAAAGATTGGAAGTCAAAGATGGAAATTTCTGAAGAAAAAGATTCAGCAAGGGCTGTATCAGAAAGACTTCAAAGACAGATCTCCCAGGAATGTGGGTTAGTTGAAACCAGTGATCCTGAGGACAGGTTACTGAGGTACTGGGCAAGCCCCTTAGAGGATGCAGTGGGACATCCCCCTTCCCAAGAGAGAGGTATCAGGGAAGTGAATCTGATCCCCAAGAAAGCAGGAGAGAGAGGCCATGGACATAAGGAAAGAAAAATACTTTCTGCAGGAGAAACATCCCACAGATATGAAGTCTGTGACCAGAGCTTCAAACAGAAGTCAGAAGTAATTGAACATCAGAAAATTGATAATATAAAGAAAACTTATGCATGTAAGGAATGTGGAAAAACTTTCAATCGGAGCTCAAACCTGATTATACATCAGAGAATTCATACAGGAAAGAAACCATATGTGTGTTGTGAATGTGGAAAAGACTTTAATCAAAGTTCAAATCTTATTATACATCAGAGAATTCATACAGGAAAGAAACCTTATATATGTCATGAATGTGGAAAAGACTTCAATCAGAGCTCTAACCTGATTCGACATAAGAGAATTCATAACAATGAGAATCCCTATGAATGTAAAGAGTGTGGAAAGGCCTTCAAGGGAAGCTCAAACCTTGTCCTGCACCAGAGAATTCACAGTGGAGGGAAGCCCTATGTATGTAATGAATGTGGGAAGGCCTTCAATCAGAGCTCAGATCTTATTATCCATCACAGAATTCACACTGGAGAGAAACCCTATGAATGTTATGAGTGTGGACAAACCTTCAGTCAAAGTTCACACCTTGTCACACATCAGAGAATTCATACTGGAGAGAAACCCTTCAAGTGCAACAACTGTGAAATGGCCTTCAGGCAGCGTTCACACCTCACTGAACATCAGAGACTTCACAGCGGAGAGAGACCCCATGAATGTCACGAATGTGGGAAATCCTTCAGTGGGCGCACAGCCTTTCTTAAACATCAGAGACTACATACTGGAAAGGAACTTGAATGTGAAAAAGCCTGCACTTCTGACTTAGATCTTATCCAACAACAGAGAATTCACAGGGAAGAAAAACCTTATGAATGTACTGAGTGTGGAAAAACTTTCCGGGGAAGTTCAGATCTAATTCGGCATTGGATAACTCACACTGGAGAGAAACCCTATGAATGTAGTGAATGTGGGAAAGCCTTTAGCCAGAGGTCACACCTTGTTACACATCAGAAAATTCACACTGGAGAGAAACCCTATCAGTGCAATGAATGTGGGAAAGCCTTCCGGCAGCGTTCACTCCTTATCCAGCATCACAGAATCCACAGTGGTGAGAAACCCTATGAATGTAAGGAATGCGGAAAAGCCTTCATCTGGCGCACAGCTTTTCTCAAACATCAGAGACTTCACGCTGGAGAGAAACTTGAGGAAGGTAAGAAAACATTCAACAAGAAAGAACTGCTTAGAGAAGAGCAGAGAATTTGCCAAGAAGAGAAAGCTTATCAGTGCAATCTGTGTGGTAGAACTTTCCGAGGCAGCTCAGACCTCATCCGACATCAGGTAACTCATTCAGGAGAGAAACCCTATGAATGTAAAGACTGTGGGAAAACTTTCAATCAGAGCTCAGATCTTGTGAGACATCACAGAATTCATAGTGGAGAAAAACCTTATATGTGCAATAAATGTGGGAAATCTTTCAGGGGCAGCTCAGATCTCATTAAACACCACCACGTTCATACTGGAGAGAAACCCTATGAATGCCCTGAATGTGGGAAGGCCTTCAGTCAGAACTCACACCTTGTTGGTCACCAGAGAATTCACACTGGAGAGAAACCCTTTGAATGTAGCAACTGTGGGAAGGCCTTCAGTGGGCGCACAGCTCTTCTTAAACATCAGAAACTTCATACTGGAAAGGAGCTTGGGGATCACAAGAGAGGCCTTAAACAGGACTTATTCTAATAGGTAACAGAAACCTAATGAATGTAGGAAAAGCCTGGTGGAGGCCACATATTATTGCACAATAGAAGGTTTTTATTGCTGAAAACCATCTGAAGGTAGGAAAACATTAGAAGAGCCCTACTGGATGGAAAACATATAAGTGTAATGTAGGAAAGTTCTTGGACATAATTGCCTTTTTCTGTCTTAGAGTTGACACTGGAGTGTGGTCCCCAGGATATAATTACTTGAGAATGTTTTAGGGGACTTCCATTGTTAATAAAATCACTAGAAATCACTTTGCCTACACCCCCCCCAAACTAAATTCTTTCAATCTCAACTACCTAGTCCAAGTATAAATCTGCTTTAAGTACTTTAGGGTGATTAAATCTTTCTCTGGGATGAGTTCCTTCCATTAGATATATTCCCCTTTTATCTCCTTATAAAAATATGCTTATGCATATGCAATAATACAAATGAGAATGATCCATTAATTGAGAGAAAACAAAAAATAATAGAAATGTCTTGACAACAGGAGAGCTGAAGGCCAGGACACAAGAGCCAGATGAGGTGTTCCCCAGAGAAAGAGTGGTGACAACTAGTAGCATCAGGAAATGAAAGAGCAAAGGAGAGAACAGTGGGTGTCAAGGACAGGACTAGACTAAGTGCCAGGGCAGAGCGTTTAGGTGACCTGAGTTGGTGGGAATTAAAAGAAAGCAACAACTGTGAAAGGTCAAGTGATCAGAGGAGTGGTTTTATCTTGATCCAGGGCTTTGTAATTATTTGAGAACTGGAGAGTCTGAGTAGAACTCTGAAAGATACCAGTCATCTTTAATCTGATAACAGATATTGATAATTAGGCCCTGCCTATTTGTGCAGTCAAACTCAATTGTCAAATATTTCTTGTACCCTCAACTACTGGTAGATTGTATACATACGAACTTACACCACAAATCAGCAGATAAGAAAGTTACTGAATGGGACAATGTAAGGCAAGAATTTCAACCTCATATCTTTCCTCAGTGGGAGTAGCTTGTGAGATGCACAAATGGGGTCAGTGGTTCTCAACTGGGGTGATTTTTCCTCCCAGAGGACATTAGGCAATGTCCAGAGACATTTTGGTTGTCACAACTGGAAAGAAAATACTGGCATCTAAAGACCAAGAATGTTGCTAAATATCTTACAATACATAGCTTCCCCCCAACAAAGAATTATCTGGCCCTAAGTGTCAATAGTTCCATGGTTGAGAAACCCTGCCCATGGATATTTAGAGCACCAGTCACCTGGTGCCATTTAAGCAAGCATTTCAGTGTGATGCGGGTGGTGGCAGTGCATCCCAAGGGGAACTCAGAGTCTGAGAGAACACTTTAGTTTGATGAAGCAAAGTGGTGTAGTGGAAGGAGCACAGACATGGTAGTGTAGGGAGCATATGACGTATTAGCTTCAGCACCTGAAACAAATTACGTAACCATTCTGATCCTTATTTTCCTAATAAAACGGTGATAAAACAACCTACCTTGTGGTGTAACTGTGAGGTTTAAATGAGAAAACTGAAATTCACTGTTGACACATAGAAGGGCATCTAGAGCTTTAATCATTTTAAACAGAAGTATTTACAAGCAAAATGTAAGATGTGTAAGATACAGTTGGTGTCTTGTGGCTGGTGTAGAGAATATGACCCCTTGAAGTTCAAAGCACTGTGGGCTATGGCTTCCCCAGGGGGGCATCCTGAACAGTAGTGGATATCTTGAAGTGGAGAAGCCCATCTACACCATCCCTTAAAGCCAGTTGCGGGACTTCCCTAGTGGTGCAGTGGTTAAGAATCTGCCTGCCAATGGCAGGGGACATGGGTTTGACCCCCGCTCCAGGAAGGTCCCACATGCTGCAGAGCAGATAAGCCTGTGTGCCACAACTCCTGAGCCTGCACTCTAGGGCCTGTGAGCCACAACTATTGAGCCCATGTGCCTAAAGCCTGTGCTCCACAACAAGAGAAGCCACTGCAATGAGAAGCCCATGCACCACAACTAAGAGTAGCCCCGCTTACCGCAACTAGAAAAAACCCACGTGCAGCAAGGAAGACCCAACACAGCCAATAAATAAATAAATAAATTTATAAAAAATAATAATAAAATTGAAAAAAAGAATATGGGGAGCAATTTTAAAAAGTAATCAAAAAAATTAAAGGTACTTAAATTTTTTTAGTTATCCCAGATTCTATTTAAAACCTTTAGCTAACCAGAACATATTTGCATTCTATTTTATTTTTTAAAAAAAAGGAATTTGGAATTTATTCTAAAAAGCTTATCCCCATCTCCTTTACCTGTATTTATAGTGCTGTATAGCGAGAATGATGTTTTTTTAGGATAAGCAGGATATTGAAAACAGACTTGAAGGTAATTTAATGCAGTTGTTTCCAAATTTTAAACACCAAGGCCCTCTTTTTTACTCCCCTGTGCCCTGTGTTTCAAAACCCTTTGTTTGCCAAGCTGCATTTATTAAAGAATAATTATTTTTTGCTATTCAAATCCATGTATAACCACTAATCACATTTATGACTGGCATGACATAACCAGACTTAGGTATTAAAATTCCTGTCCAATTTGTAAACCTGAATGTCACAGAGTAAGATCTACCTGTTTGGAAGTAGCCCACGTTGGAACTTTGGGAAGAGAGCTTGAAGGATGAAAATTTATCTTCATAAGACCTTAAAAAGCTAAACTCAGGACCAAAGCTGAGAGATGGTCAAATCTTTTTGAGCAACAGGTGATTGGAATGTAGGTTATGAGAGTTTTCTCCATACAAATATTTCATAGGAAACAAGACTGCTACAACCTTGGGGAGAAAGTGTGTGAATATATTAGAGGAAGGGAATGTTACCCAATAATCTGCCAATTTAATCCACTTTTCTTAATTTTTGACATCCTTACTTAGAGAGGTCACCATCATCATCTCTTGTCTTATTACCACAGCCTCCCTGCTTCCATTTCTGTACAGAGCAGCCTGAATGATCTTTCTTTAGATTAAATCTGATAGTGCCACCCTCTCCAGACTTCTGCAGTGGTTTCCCACTAACCTGAGCCTGAAATCCAGTCCTTAGCAGGGGCACATGTGTTCTGATCTGGCCCCATTCACCCACTCCTTTGATAAATATTTATTGAGCCTCTAATATGCCACAAGCACTGGGGGGTACAAAGAGCACAAACAGACAACACTTTCTGCCCTGAAGCTTATTTATAATAGCAGAGAGAGATTAATTAGAACCCTAAGTTAAATTACAACCATGGTAGCCCAAAGGAGAGGCATGACACTGCGGTGCTCACCTTTCTAAACCCAACATCTACCCCTGCAACTCCCCAAGGACCTAGGCACTACTCTCTTGCCTTTCCACGAGCTGTTCCCTCTGCCAGAGGGGTTCTCTCCCTCCTTACCTAGCTCCACTATTTTTTTAGTACTTCCCACGTGTTGGGTACTGTGACAAGGACTTACCACCAATTTCCTCTTGCATTCCTTGGCTCAGTCTTCATTGGTGGGTACTACTGTTTCCCCCGTTTTCTAAACAGGAAATTAAGGTCAAGAAGGCAAAGTAACTTGCCCAGAGACCCGAAACTAGTAAGTGAAGAAACTGGAATTCAAACCCAGGGCTGCCTGACTCCAAAACCCATCTTCTTAGACACTGCAGTATTGTTGTCTCCCAACTCCTTCGCTTTCGCCTCGTTTCCTCCAGTCACCTTCCCTGACACACACCCAGTCGGGGTTGAGTGCTTATTTACACTCTGCTCCCACAGGCCACAGACACCACAACACAGTAATTTTAATCTTCTCGTCGCCCCACTAGACTGAGCCCAACCTAGACGGGGCCCAACCTAGACGGGAACCATATCCTAATCTTCGCAGGCTCTGTGACTCACGAGGAGACTACAGCTCACGTGGGCTGAAGCGCGGCGCTCCGCCCACCCCCACCCCCACCCCCGGCTTGTCTAGGAAGACGGGAGGACTCGACTTGGTGGCGATCCGGCGCGTGCGTCCCGGGAAGGCGGGAAGAGGAACCGACTGGCCTGGCCCGGAACCTCCTGTGGCTGGCAGCGGCGGCGGCTACACCCGTGTCCAGTTGCTGGGGGACACAATGGCCAAAGAGGCGAAAAAAGCACTAAATGATGGGGACACTGAGGGTGGCCCGGCGACGAGGCCCCGCAGTGGCCTTGCGTGCGGCGCTGGGCTCCTGGGCTCAGGTCTCCGGCTCTGCCAGTCCAGCCCAGCCGCCCAGGGCCCGCTTCCGTCCCGGTCCCATCCCATGGGCTCCCGCCCGCAACTTTGAGGCTCTCTGGGCGGCCCGCCCAGCCCTGGCGGGTAGGCCTGGCTCAGCGCCTCCAGGACTGTTACCTACGGGCGCAGAGACCGTGCGGGATGCAGCCGGGCCGGGAGCGCTGCCAGTCCACACACAAGGCGGTCTCCGCGAGGACCGAGTACAGGAGAGTGAAGGGGACCAGGTCATGCTGGGTAAGGAGCTTCTTCAGTGACTCCAGAGTTATTTATGGGGACCTTGTGACCTTCGCAAAACGAACTTTCTTCTGGGTTGGATGAGGGTCAAGACGGTGGCTTCTTGGATTTGGAGCAAGAGTCCCAGACCTCTGAATCCCTCTAGGATACAGAACTGTCTCAGTTCCGTTTTGAACTATTCTCTGAAAAGTCAGGCTCACTGCGCGAAGGCTCGTCCCTCCCACCCCGCAAAAAAATGCCTGTAGCAAATAAAATGAGACATCCTGATGCCTTGCAGTTATTCCTGCACTTAAGTGAGTTAGACTTGGTACAGTAATAAATAGGGAGAATTAAAGGTTTTTGAACAGTGATTAACGTGACGAAGGTGATGCATAACTAACAGCATTGTCCTTTCTCAGTTGGAGCAGGAAGGTCTTGGTGTCAAGATCATTAACCAAGTAATAAAATTTAAACTATCTATTATTTTTTAAGTGGAGAAAAGCCCTATGAATGTAATGAATGTGGAAAAGCCTTCAGATGCAGCTCAGACCTTGTTAGGCATCAGAAAATTCACACTAGAGAGAAAGTTCACAAATGTAATGAGTATGGAAAAACTTTCCGTCAGAGCTCAGGTCTTACTCAGCATCAGAGGCACCGCACAGAATCATAATCCTAGGAAGACAGTAATGATAAAACGTCTATATATATATTTGTTTTTAAATACTGTTGTATCTACCTTTACCCATCATAACTACTTGGAAAATTCTAAGCTTTCTAAGAACAGTTTTCATCTGATTCAGTTTAGAGTGTTCAGCCTCAGGCCGTGTGCAGATCTGTCCTTCCTAAATGCTTCCCCAAAAACCTTGACCGGGTAAGCCTTTAATTACATTTTCATTCCTAACTTTATCATCAGAGGTTCTACACCACAGGGAAATCTTGCAAATGGAAGAACTTGCTTATAAAGCACCTACATCATCACAAAATGGTGTCCTTGTGTGTCCTCTTCAGCAGCACCAGGAATCTAATAACTTTTCCCATCTTTTTACCCATAATACGAACTGTATCAAGGAAATATAGGATGTGATATCCTGAACTCTAGAAAGAATGGTTCTTCCTGGGTCAGAGTCTAATCCAAAAGTCTGAAAATGGTCCTGAAGTTTTTCTCATTAGAATAAATGTCAATATATAGATTAGGGAGTTTGAGCTTGTTCTTCCATTCCTAGTAAAAATCAGATACAGAAGCAGCTAGTTTAATTAGAAAAAGGAAGTGGCTAGTAAATCATAGGACAGTTACCTTCTTTCATATAAGGGTAGAAGTTGTGATGAAATCTCTTCCGTAAGATTTTAAAGTATAATAGCACTTTGGAGTCTGACATTCTGAAATCCAGGTTCTGTCACTTTTAATCTATGAATCTTAGGCCAATTTTTTTTATGTTTCTGAGCCTTGGTTTTTTCATATGTAAAATCAAGATAACGATTCTTCCCTTTGGGCTCTTGTGAAGACTAAATGAGACAATTTTGTTAAGCACCTAGCAGAGTTCTAGGTACACAGTAGACAACACATGATAGCTGTTTTTATCAGTAGTTCCTGTGAGCAGTGATTATCTAAGGCATTTTGAAAGAAAGGAGACAACATATTCTCCCCAGCTAAAGCCTTCTGGAAGGTTACGTGATCCTGCATTTCCTGGTCCAACTTGAAGTCGAAAGGGGCTTGGCTTAGTGTAAATAAATGGTAAGAATTGGGGCGGGGGAGGGGGGATTTTACAAATTTTCAAGGATGCTGTATCTGTTTTTCTTTTGTGTGTGTGTGTGTGTGTGTGATAAGAACACTTAATATGAGATTTACCCTCTTAACAAATTTTTAAGTATATAGCACAGTCTTTTAACTATAGGCACAGCGTTGTACAGCAGATCTCTAGAACTTATCTTCCGTAATAAAGCCACACTTGTTGAATAGCAACTCCCTATTTCTCCCTACCCCCAACCCCTGGCAACCACTATTCTACACACTCTGCTTCTATGACTTTGACTATTTTAGATACTTCATATAAGTGGAATCATATAGTATTTGTCCTTCTGTAGCATGCTGTATCTTGGAATAATGAAGTTAGCAGTTAATCTGAGAAGAGTTACTATAGCACTACAGAGTTGAATTAAGATTTTTCTTGGAGAGGCTAGGGTTAAGTTGAAAGTGTTAAGAGGTCAAATCAATAAATATCCTGCAAATATGATAGTTAGTGAACTTTAATTCCTGTAGGTGGCTTAACTGGTTTTTGAGACAGTAATAATCAGAGAGAATAAGAAGGTCTCAACTTTTTCATTCGATAGAAGGCAACAAACAAAAGTCCAGGACCAGATGGCTTCATAGGTGAATTCTATCAAACATTTAGAGAAGAATTAACACCTATCCTTCACAAACTATTTCAAAAAATTGCAGAGGAACAAACGCTCCCAAGCTCATTCTACGAGGCCACCATCACCCTGATACCAAAACCAGACAAAGATGTCACAAGGGAAAAAAAAAGAGAGAGAGGGAGGGAAGGAGGAAGGAAGGAAGAAAGAATGAATGAATTACAGGCCATATCATAGAAGGCAAATTGTAATGAGCTGGAAAGTTTCTTTAGAACCATCTGAACTATTTCAGAGGAGCCAAGGCACTGTTGTATGGTTTAATCTTTGTGTTCTTATAACTCATTGGGTCTCCAGTCCCACAACCTTTCCTATCCATCGTCTCTCGCTGGTTTTTACACTTTCCTATTAGATACCACTCTCCAACACTTCAGCCACTCTTTTACCACTCTTTTTGCCTCACTGTTCTTCAGTCACGGGTACCTAGCCAAAACAAAAACTATCATGGCCAGTCCTAATTGTCCTTTTCTGAGCCTGCACCTGGGTTGAGGAAGAAAATCACAAACCTAGGGAGACTTATGCCTTTGGGCACTCGACACTAATGCCATCTCTAGTTGGTTCTCTCCCATTGTCTGTAGTACCACTTAACACCTCCCCCTCTCTTTGTACATCTAACTATCCACTCACCGCCCTTCTTAGCAGGTGATCTCTTCACAGAGAAAGTAGAGACTATCACACGAATACATTTTCAACTTTTTCTGCTCCCATTCCTTTCCCTCAGGCATCTCTCATACACTGTATCCAACTTCGCTCCATTCTTAATAGAACTGCCATTTCTCATATCTAGGGGTTGTCTTGCTGTCTGTGCTTCCTATCCCACTTCCTCTGGGACCTGACTCCATCCCATTATCCCATCTCTTTTCTGTATCTTCAACTCTCTTCTCTCTCCCTTCCCAGATGTGTACAAATAGGTCCAAGTATCTTCCATCCTAAAAACCAAACAAAATTCAACCCCAACCCATTTTTTCTCTATATCATCTCCCTTTGTAGCCAGTTTTTGTGAGATCTTAGTTCCCCGACTCGGGATTGAAACTGGGCCCTCAGCAGTGAAAGCTCGGGGTCCTAACCACTGGACCACCAGGGAATTCCCACATTGTCTCCAATTCTTAACTCTCTTCCTCAACCCATTGAAGTCCCTCTGCCAACACACTATCAAATCTACCTTTACCAAGCACACCAGTGACATTGGTCACTAAATCTATTCTTTATCTGGCTCCTTTCCTCCAAACCATCTCTCCCCTGAAGCAGGATGGCTTTGAATGTAGCAGTTGAGGATGCTGAAAATAGAGCAGGTAAATATATTGATGTCCCTTGGCTGCAGCTAGAGTACAGCTTCTGAATCTCTGATGAAATAAAGATTTGGAGGAACTTTCTGCCTACCTCTGAAGCTGATGAGATTAGAAGACCTAAAATTCTGATCAGTCGTGTGACACGATGGCCATGTCTTAGATGGTTGGGCATGAGTTAAGCCTGTGGTGAAGAGGGCCTTGAACAGCTGGGGACAAGTTTGGAAGGACTAGTTTCTCTGTCTCTGGAGTTTTATTAGAACCTTGGGTAAAATGATTTCTCCTGATTACCTCTGAAGGGTATCCATGACCATTTTTTGGATGTGTGATCAAGGAGACTGTATCCCCGTGTGCTTTCTTTCTTCTTAGCATAAAGGATCTGGATCAGATCTGGCAGCACCTTGAGATCCTGAGAGTGAAAGTGAACAAGGCTTCTCTGAGCCCTGGTCTTCCATTGCTGTTCTAGTTGCCTCCGAACTGTTCACCTTTTTGATCCACCATACATGCCTCTGTTTGATTTTCTTGAAATACTGCTTTCATCATCCCACGCAGAAACGTATGAAACCTCACAGTCAAAAAGGAGCCAGTGGCTGCCCGTTACCTAAAGTAAAGGTTCTTGGCTTGGCATTTAATATGCTCTCTCATACTGACTTGTCTCTCATTTCATGAAACCCTCCAGTTTGAGGTCTGGTCTACTTACTGTCCCTAAACAGCTAATGCATTGTCCTAACTCTTATCTCAGGCTCTCCTGATCCCCTGGGCATTCAGAGTCGCTACCACTTAAACTTAACTTCTTCTTTAAACACAGGCAACGTGTGGGACAGGTTCTGACAGACACACACTCAGTTCTTTAAAGGAAAATGCCTTGACACTTTTTTTTACATTGTTCATTGTAAGAAAAATTCAAACACTGAAGCATGACTTCTTTGAATGAACAAACCAAAGTCCTTTGTGTCTCCAGTCTCACAGCTTACAGGAAGCCATTATTACATTGTAAATCTTTCACACACGTTCTCTTGTTTTCTTCACACTCCCTACACATTTAGCTTTTTGAAAGCAGGGAACTGTGTTTTTTGTATCCCCTCACCTCCAACCTAGACCTAGATTTACATATATATTTTTGTTCAATAAATGTTTGAATGAATGTCCAAGTTTATAATTTTCTAGTTTTGTAGTGGTTGTTGAAAAGTATGCGTAATTTCCTTTCTTTTCTTTCCACTCCAGATATAACCATAAATTAGTCACTGCAGAAAAAATTCAGGTTAATTTATATTTTGTAAATTATATTTTGCTTGCTTGGTCAAAGTATCCATTTATTTCAAATTAAACTTGGTAAATGGTTTCCAGCTGTGTTTTTGTTGTTATTGTTGTTGTTGTTTTGGCCATGCCAAGAGGCTTGTGGGATCTTAGTTCCCCGATGAGGGATCCAGCTCGGGCCCCAGAAGTAAAAGTGCCAGAGTGCTAACCACTGAACTGCCAGGGGATTCTCTCTAGTTAAGTATTTTATTTATTTATTATTATTATTATTATTATTATTATTTTGGCTGCATTGGGCTTTCTTTAGTTGTGGCAAGTGGGGGCTACTGTTCGTTGCCATGTGTGGGCTTCTCATTGCAGTGGCTTCTCTTGTTGCAGAGCACTGGCTCAGCTCTAGGCGCGCGGGCTTCAGTAGTTGTGGTGCACAGGCTCAGTAGCTGTGCAGGCTTAGTTGTTCTGCGGCATGTTGGTTCTTCCTGGACCAGGGATTGAACCCGTGTCACCTGCATTGGCAGACGGATTCTTAACCACTGTGCAACCAGGGAGGTCCTAGTCAAATATTTTAATGGTTCCCATTTGAAATGTTGTTTGCCAGAAAGTGGTGCTTCATGTTACATCTAAATGTAATTGCTCTCTAGCACTTTCTTGGGATCTTCTACCCACTTCCCCTGAGTCAGTGTTGTTTTATACACATTTGGCTGATGGACACAATTTTGGTAATTTATAGTTTCCTAGAAGATTATCCATTTCATCTAGGTCTTCCAATATCCCTCCCTAAAGTTGAATAAAATGGTCTGTAATTCTTTTCATCTCTTCTGATTCTGTGGTTATGTTTTCTTTCTCATTCCCATTCTTGTTAATTTTCTTTTCTTAACAAGGCTCTGAACATGTTTACCTATTTTATTGCACTTTTCAAAGAAATCAGCATTTAAATTTATCCCTTCTACTATTTTTAATTTTTCCACATCATTAGTTTTTATCTTTACTGATTCATTCTTCTTTGCTTCTTTGTGTTTATTTTACTATGCTTTTAAAGTTTCTTTTTTCTTTTTTAAATATTTATTTATTTGGCTGCACCAGGTCTTAGTTATGGAGTGTGGGATCTTCATTGCAGCATGCAGGATCTTTTAGTTGCAGCATGTGGGATCTTTATTTGCGGCATGTGAACTGTTAGTTGTGACATGTGGGATCTAGTTTCCTGACCAGGGATCCAACCTGGGCCCCCTGCATTGGGTACCCATAGTCTTAGCCACTGGACCACCAGGGAAGTCCCACTTTTAAAGTTTCTTAAGGTAACTTTTAAATTGTTTTATATCTGTTTTCATTAACAAGGGAGGTAGTTAAGGTTATACATTTTCAATTTGTCAAGGTTATACATTTTCAAGTATGGCTGTTGCTAGGTCTCATGGATTTTACCACGAAGTGTTCTGCTTATTGCCTGTCCCCAAAGAGCTAATGCACTGTCCTAATTCTTTTTTTTTTTTATGGGAAAAATTTTAAATGTTTA
Organism: Hippopotamus amphibius kiboko; assembly: GCF_030028045.1. Classification (NCBI taxonomy): domain Eukaryota; kingdom Metazoa; phylum Chordata; class Mammalia; order Artiodactyla; family Hippopotamidae; genus Hippopotamus; species Hippopotamus amphibius. Next base: position 9,652,179 of record NC_080202.1, on the reverse strand, counting down.
ATGAAAAAGACTTAAACAATGCATTATTTACACGTGGGTAAGAAAATGTGGCAAAATCTCCAGAACTTGTCCTGAGGGGTCTTTGAGAAGAGAGTTCACACAAACCCCTTTAAATGGAAACTACCCCTAAATATTTCCAAATCGATATGAAATAGGGGAATAGGCTCTAGTGAGCAGATGCTTCAGATCAGATCAGCAACATTCATGGGCATCTCGTCAATCTGAGTGGAGTAGTACTGCTCAGTGTCTCTGAGGATGCGGATATCATCATTCTTTACAAAATTAATGGCCACACCCGTTCGGCCATATCGACCTGATCGCCCAATTCTGTGTATGTACAGCTCTCTGTTGTTGGGTAGGTCGTAGTTAATGATGAGGGACACCTGGGGCACATCCAGCCCCCGAGCCCAGACGTCTGTAGAAATGAGCACTTGGCTGGCGCCCGACCAGAACTCCTTCATGATGGACTCACGCTCCTTCTGGGGCATGTCCCCGTGCATGGACGACACGGTGAAGTTGGCTTCCCTCATCTTCTCCTTCAGCCAGTCAACCTTCCTCTTGGTGTTACAGAAGATGACGGCCTGAGTGATGGTCAGTGTGTCATAAAGGTCACACAGGGTGTCAAACTTCCACTCTTCTCTCTCCACAGCCACAAAAAACTGCTTGATGCCTTCCAGAGTCAGTTCATCACGTTTCACCAAAATTCGGATGGGGTCGGTCATGAACTTGTTGGTCATCTCCAGGATCTCGTGGGGCAGCGTGGCACTAATGAGCACCACCTGCATGGCGGGGGGCAAGTACCTGTACACGTCGTAGATCTGTTCTTTGAAACCTTTATTCAACATTTCATCAGCTTCATCCAAAACCAACATCTTGATAGCACATGTCCTCAAACTTCTGCGACAAATCATATCAAAGACACGCCCAGGTGTGCCAGCAACAACATGCTGTCCGTAGTCTAGTTTCCTGATGTCCTCCCCAACATTGGTGCCCCCAATGCAGGCATGGCATTGGACGTTCATGTAGTCACCCAAAGCAAGCAGGCCCTTCTGGAACTGTACAGCTAACTCTCTTGTCGGAGCCAAGATCAAAGCTTGGGTTTCACGAACCTGAATATCCAAACACTGGAGGACAGAAATACTGAAGGTGGCTGTTTTGCCTGTACCAGACTGAGATTGTGCAATGACGTCTCTCCCTTTAATTATCTGCTTAATAGCTCGCTGCTGGATTGCTGATGGTTTTTCAAAACCGTAGGCGTAGATGCCGCGCAGCAGGTCCTCTCGCAGGCCCATGGTATCGAAAGTGGGAGTCATGTCCACCTCCTCGCTGGTCTTGAATTCCACTTTGGTCATGTCTTCCTCTATGAGCAGCCGCTTCCGCGCCAAGCCCGAGGTCGCCATCGTGGCCGTGGCCGCCATGATCCCGAATGCTGTCCTAACTCTTATCTCAGGCTCTCCTGAGCCCTTGCAGCATTGAAGACAGTTTGTAATTTTGCTTTTGATTTCCTCTTTTGATCCAGTTGTATTCTTTTCTTTCTGATTTTTACTAGTTTGCTCAAGTTCTAGAGCATTCTGTTTTTTTCTCTTGTTAACTTGGACGCTATACTGTACTTTTCCATTCTCATAATGTTTACCTTCCCTTCCCTAGAGCTCATAATCAGATGCATGTTTGTCTATTATTATTGGAAAAGATAGCAGTGATTTCCTCTATCAAAAAATCCTTTTTCCCCTACCAGGGAAAAGTAGGGGAAATAAACCCTACCCCAATAAACTGCAACCTTAGATTTCTTTTTACTCTTCCCCAGGAATTGGTTTTTCTTTACTAATGGACCCACATAGGCCACTGGTTGGGAATATTTTCTCCTTGGGGGTAACTTCTTCTTCCACTGTGACCCTCTAATCAGTCTGGGAAGATATAACTGTAAAACAGGAGGTAGAAGAGGAAATGCTGCAAAGAGGCTACCGCACAGGGACTTCCCTGGTGGTACAGTGGTTAAGAATCTGCCTGCCAATGCAGGGCACATGGGTTCCAGCCCTGGTCCAGGAAGATTCCACAAGCCACAGAGCAACTAAGCCCGTGCACCACAACTACTGAGCCTGTGTTCTAGAGCCTGTGAGCCACAACTACTGAGCCTATATGCCATAACTACTGAAGCCCGCCCACCTAGAGCCTGTGGTCCACAACAAGAGAAGCCACTGCACTGAGGAGCCCGCGCACTCCAAAGAAGAGTAGCCCCAGCTCCGGCAGCTAAAGAAAGCCGGCACAACGAAGACTCAACGCAGCCAATAAATTTAAAACTTAATTTTTAAAAATCATAGTATAAAAAAGAAAAGAGGCCACGCACAGGCTAGAATTTCCCTGCCGTTTCCATCTGCTTGGACGGCCCCTGGGTGTACAACTGAACAAAGAAGCGAGGCCCGCCAGCCGTTAAGCCCGCTCCCGCCGGCCCCGCCCCGCCCTGCCCCGCCTGCGGGAGGACTCAATTCCCAGAGGCCCCCGCGACCGTGGTGGCCGGGGCCGCGGGTGGGCAGGCGCACACTTGCCCTCGCGCGTGGGCTGGAAGCGCGCGCTGCGCAGAAATGAGCGGATGGAACCTCCGGGTCCTGAGAGGTGAGTCTTGGCGGCGGCGTCGCGGGCATTGCTCCGTGGCCGGCGCTGCTGTGGCCAGTCCGGCAAGGCAGCGGCGGTTTCTGCGGTGAACACACCCCGCAGGCAGCCCTGTAAGGAGCCCGGGCCAGACCGCGCGTGTGCGAGGAGAGGGGCCTGGGTCCCCACGGTTCCCGCCCCGGGTTGCACGGGTTATGTCGCGTGTTGTGGAGGGCGTGGGCTGGCCCGCTGCCCCTCTTCTCTTCTCTGGAGATCCCAGGGGTTAAAGTGAAGTGTGGGGAATTGTAACTGGCCTGGAGGCCAGCCCCCTCCCCAGGCGATCGGGCGGGCCCCTGCCCAGCGCCGCGCGCAGGAGTTGAGCTGGGGGCTGGCGCCGCCGGGGCATCGCCCTGAGAAACAGGCTTCTGGCGCTTCCTTTGTCCTCGGCCAGCGGCCCCTGTTTGTGTGCCTTTAATAGCCTCTGGGTGCGTCCCACCTCCTTCCCTTTAGATTTTCCTGACGCTGGACACCTTACCCGAGACCAGGTCTTGCCCATAGCAGCCCCGTTAAACAGGACTCTGCTACAGATACTAGACGTTTGAATAAGATTTCTTCACAGGAAATTTAAAGTTTTCTTTTGTTGTGACCACTACAGAAATTTGAGAAAGAGTGGAGGGGTCATCTGGGAGGAGACTGCCTCTCCAATACTTCTGAGAGTCAATAATTGAAAACAGGCAAGTCACCTTGCACTGAAAAGGTGCTCAGCTCTGTGTTCTGGAAAGTTGGGTTTTGCTTCAAACTTGTTTCTTCCCGTGGATCCCGGAACACTTTTTTTTTTCCTGCTGTATTTTCCTGCTACAGCATTTATCTAGTTGTATTATCTAGTGTAGAAGACTCTTTACATATCTGTCTACCAGATTCTGAGTATCTCAAAGGCAGTGACTTACTGGAATAGAAATCTGGGAGGGACGGAGAAAAAAAGGGTTAAAGGGTATAGTACACCGTGTGGCTCTTGGTAGATGCTGAGTGTGTGTTAATGAATTAAAAAAAAAAAAAAAAAAGAATGATTTCTAATTATGTTACAGGGTGCCCCTGAAAGACTTCTGCTGGTATGGGCCTTCTACAGAGCCAGTCCAGGCTAGGATAGCGGTATCACTAACAGCAGCTACAACTCTGGCCCTTCAGGGTGCACAGGATCAAGAGAAGATTATGATGATGGAGCCAAAGAAAGAGGAACAGGTTTGGGAGTATGAGACCAGGCTACATGGGAACCACTCTCCCAGTCAAGAGATCTTCCGCCAGCGCTTCAGGCAGCTCTGCTACCAGGAGACTCCTGGTCCCCGGGAGGCCCTGAGCCGACTAAGGGTACTCTGCTGTGAATGGTTGAGGCCCGAGAGGCACACCAAGGAGCAGATCCTGGAGTTACTGGTGCTGGAACAATTCCTGACCATCCTGCCTGAGAAGCTCCAGTCCTGGGTGCGGGGACATCACCCTAAGAGTGGAGAGGAGGCTGTGACTGTGCTGGAGGATTTAGAGAAAGGACTTGATGAACCAGGACCGCAGGTGGGAAGGGGAACATATGATCTGTTGTTGGAGCCAGATCAGTGACCCTCAGGCTGGACAGAGGGGCAGCAGTAGGGGGAGTTGCCAAGTTCAAAACTCTTATGGGCCAGGTAGAGCAGTGTGTGTTTCTATCTGTTTTTTTTCTGCCCTAAAGTCCTGAATAAGACTCTAGCTCCTCTTCCTGCCCCTGTGCTGACTCTAAGGAGGCTCTCTAAAGTCTCTTTGGAAGCTTTGGTTCCACAGAAACCAAGTGGTGCCTGATCACCTCCAGGTCCCAGGCCCTACACATGGACCTGCACAGCAAGAGCCGTGGGAGGAGAAGGCACCTCCGGGAGCAGCCCAGGAGAAACCAAGCATCCAGCTGCAGCCTAAGGAGACCCAGCCTTTCCCAGAGAGTGGTGAGGAGCAGGATTCTTTGGGGAGGGAGGGAAGGAGGAGGGAGTATTAAGGGCACAGAGTAGGTGCTTAGAAGTTGGCTGTAATCATCTTGGCCTTACTGTCCTTACCTCTTAGGTGAGAGACTTAGCCGGTTTCATCACCCACAAAATTAGGACTAATGATAACCTACCTCATGTAGTAGCTCTAAGGATTAAATTTCTATCGTATCTGGCTGTAAAGCCTCACCAGCATCTCCTGGCTTTAGAGAGCCCTAAAACAGGACTAGAAAATACTTCATTCACTTCCTGCCTTATCATCTCCACTGCCCTGGGCTACAGGCAGCCTGGAAATCTCTTCTCTTTTAACTTTCTCGTGGCTTGCAAAACATATTTTTTAAGCCATAAAGCATTCCGTGTGAGAGACACAGCCTGTCATCACCTTTATCTGCCCCTACCTCCCATCTAAAAGCCCTGTTTGAAACTCTCTTATGTCTACACTTGTGGCCTTCGGACTTACCACAAAAACTTCCTTCCCGGCCTGCATTCATCCCATAAACATCCTCTTCTCCCTCCTATGGCACATCCTAGACTGAGGGCCTCAGGACCATGCACTGTCCTTGCTGGGTGCTGTATAACCTCATGAACCATCAGGAACGTGACATGAATATGTTGCTAATCAAGGAGATTCTATTTAATACTTGGTTTTACACCACAACCCCACCACCACCAGAAAAAACATCTGAAAATTCAAATTCTTGCTAGCAGCAAAATGGGAAAAACTAGAAATGGAGATGAATCTTAGTGTCTATTCCAAAAGTATGTTTTTACTTCCCAGCACTTCTTGCCTTTCTAGCAGAGTTTTCCTTGTCTCCTTTACTTCTGTTTTGTAAGTCTCTCTTCATAGCTAACAACTGTTTGATTTTTTTTTAACAAGCATGTTTCACATTTCTTTAACCACAAGCATTTAACCTGAGAAAAAAATGTATTTTTAAAGTCTTGCATTACATTATAGCAATTTACTCTTTGTCCCCTTTAGACTGTAGAAAGCATTACAGTCAGTTAAAACACAAAAGGCATTACAGACAATTTAAAAATGAAAAGGCAAAGCACTCTTCTCTGTTTTTTAAGAAGCAAGTCAAAGGGAAAGGCAGAGAGCACCAAGCAGGCAGTCACCCCATCAGTAAAGGAGCCAGCTGCTTGGGGATCTTTTTCTGTGGCTAGAGACTTGTGGGGCAGGGAATGATTGGGAAGAAGTGAAGGTCACAGAGTCAGGAGGAGCAGGGTCTTTGTGCCTTTGCGAATATCCCTTTTCCCTCACCGTGTGATTCTCATTTATCCCTTCCTGAACGACATCAATTGACCACTCCCCAGTTTCTTGAAAATACTACTTTTTCTCGTATTTTTTAAGAGTAAATCCTAAAAAGAAGATCCTGCCTTGAAATTTATTTTATTTTTCAAATAACATTTTTGCAGTGTTCCATTAAGGAAAAATTAGAAAAAAACATAAGGGGGAGAGGAGAGAAAAAAAAGGAGAAACCTTGTCCCCTACACAATCCCATCACCAAGAGATGACCATTGTTCATACTTAAGTGACTATCCTTCTGAATTTTGTCATGTGTGTATATTGAATATTTTTTAAGCCTTTATTTTCATGTCAGAAATGCTAATCCAAGTGTCATTTCTCCATACATCCAGAACAGGTATATATACATTTTCCATCAGTCGTTGCAGAAGATGATACAGAGTCCAAAGACAAAGGGTCATTGCCACAACCACCCATTACTGAAGTGGAATCACAGGTGTCCAGAGAAAAACTCACCATCAGCACCTCTACATTTGAACCTGCCTCTGAAGTTGAGGGCCCTTTAGAGCAGCAGCAGAGAACTCTCAAAGGGAAGAGACTGAGGCAGTCCCCCACCCAGGGGAAAAGCTTCAGGCATAAGACAACTTCCACCGGGAAGAAAGACCATGAATGCAGCGAATGTGGTAAAGCCTTCATTTATAACTCACACCTTATAATCCACCAAAGAATTCACTCTGGAGAGAAACCTTATAAGTGCAGTGATTGTGGGAAAACTTTCAACCAGAGCTCAAACCTCATTCAGCATCAGAGAATTCATACTGGAGAGAAACCCTACGAATGTTGTGTGTGTGGGAAGTCCTTCAGGTGGAGTGCTCATCTTGTTCAACATCAGAGGATTCATTCAGGGGAGAAGCCCTACGAGTGTAATGAGTGTGGAAAGGCCTTCAGTCAAAGCTCATATCTAAGTCAGCATCTGAGAATCCACAGTGGAGAGAAACCTTTCATATGTAAAGAATGTGGGAAAGCCTACAGATGGAGTTCAGAGCTAATTAGACATCAGAGAGTTCATGGCAGAAAAGAGCCTTCCCAGTGGACTGAGGGTGAGAAAGTCTCCAGACAGAATTGTACTTTTGTCTAATCAGTTTTAGGACCAGATTCCATAAAAGTTATAAAGTACCTTAAGATTTATCCTTTGTCTTTCTTGATTTAGGAAAAACTGTTTACCTAGTCCCACCTGCAGGTCACCACTTCATGCCCTCTGTTTGAGATGACTGTATCAACAACATGCCTTTGGCTGCAAGTAACAGCTTAAGATGCTGACTTCATTAGGGTTCTGAGCACATGTGCAGGCAGTGGCCGTCCTATATTAGTATTATTGTGGATGGGTCTTTGGTCCTGGCTCTTCCTCAGCCCCATACTGATCTGCCTCTTGGGACAGGGTCACATCTATAAGTGTCCAGGCATGAGACAGAAACCACACTAGTTACTTGAGCAGGAAAAGTTTAATACAAAGAAGTGCTAGCTAGCAAAGGGAGATTATCTGTTAAAGGAGGTAAAGAGATCTTAATATAGGAATAGCAGCATGGGGAACAGCTACCACCTCTAGGACTGAGGGAGAGCACCCAGGGAAGAAGCAGACTTAGGAGAGCCAAACTCAACCCCCACACAGCCCAGGACCCTAGACAGGTGAAATTCAGACCTCTCTGGACAGGTGTGGCTGCTCCAGTGGTGCATGAAAGCTGGTCTCTATGGGCTTGCAACAGCCGGTTTTGCACATCTTTTCACCAGCCTACACTGAAATTGGTCAAGGGGAGAGTACTCATGCCATACCGTGGAAGTCAGTAAACGCCACAAATCAGGGCTTTTTTTTTTTTTTTAAACTAATTGTTAAATATTGACACTGGCTGGTGAGGTTCATCAGGGTGCTGCAGGCCAGAGCAAGAACCCACTGGTCAGGGTGCCCATAAACTCACCAGAGGACGGGTGCCACACCGTAAGGACGAAGGGAAAACTACCAGAACCAGAGGGAGAAGTCCCTTCCTCTTTGCTTTGTCCCTCCAGTGCCCTTTACTGGCAAAGCCCGACACCATGCCAGCTGGCAAAGGGGAGATGTTGGCAGGTCCAGCTCAGGTCTCATAAAGTACGGCAGACTTGGAGTTGAGAGGCGATTACTTGCTAACTGGCCCATGTTACAAGTTCCTTTCCACCTCGGGGCCTCATTCTCCACTCCCTTCCCCCAGATAGTTACGTAAGTCACCCTTTACTTCTTCTAGATCTCCACTTAAGTGTCACCTCTTCAAAGAGGCCTTCCCTGACTCTAACATACAAGTGTTATTTCTCTCTCTCATAAATGTCCAGACATAAACAGGTCAGCAAGCAGCCCACAAGCCAAATCCAGCTTGTGCTTAGCCCACAAGCTAAGAATGGCTTTTACATTTTGTAAGTGTAAAAAAGCAGGAAAAAATAAGTGACAGACTGCATGTGGCTCACAAAGCCTAAAATATTTACTTCTGGCCCCTTAAAGGAAAAGTCTGCCAAGCCCTGGTCTAAGGGACAGCTCAGTTTTGCTTCACTGGGTACTTCACCTTCTCCTCCGTCCCCTAGGCTAGGATGCATTTGTCTACATGGTAGATGCTGGGTCATTACTGTAGCCACATTCCAGCTCCCAGGAAGAGTAAAGTAACAGTCTCAGGACAGGCGATTTCCTTTTCAGTAGGTGTCACAGAAGGTACTCCAATCCTTTGGTGAAGATTCAATTCCACAGCCACATCTACATACCAGGGGGGCTGGAAAACACCTCTAGCAGGGTGACAATTTGCCTGATTAAAACTGGAGAAGGAGAATAAAAATTGGGGAAGACCATCAGCAGTGCTCCACCCATGGTCCATCTCCCTACTTCTGCAGCCTGGTACTGCTGATTGGCTGGGGAAGGAGAGTCCTGAAAGGGCAGAGCAGGATCTGGGAAGCAGAGGATGGGGCCCAGAGGTCAAGGGTATGGATTAGAGCTCTAGGTCTTGGTGGTGGTCATTCCAGAAATAGCCGTCATTCTGGCTGCAGTGCCCTGTGTTCGTCACCCTGAGAACAGCTGAAACCAGAATATTTTGTAGGCAAAATGTTAACCTGAAGCCATCTATTTTGCCTTTGTTAGTGCAAAAGAAACTATTCCAACAACAGAAGTTCTGTGTGCTTAGTTTGGTTGTATTACAGGAGCTAGTTCCTTATCCAAGAGGGGTTCCTGGGAGTTAAAGGGGCCATACTGGTCCAGTCATAATCTGTTCCTATTTCTATGTATGAGTGCCCTGCTCACGTGTGAATTTTGGAATTCACTGATAACAGGAAGTTCCCCTAGCTGTGCAGCTGAATAAACAAAAGAACTTGTACCCGCTAAGGACTGTGGTCTTTTGTCCACAGCAGGAGATAGAGGAAGAAACACTGTTCCTGGTCTCAGGAAGCTGATAGGCAACCTATAGTTGAGAGAACCCATTTCAGCAGCAGTGGTCAGTTCAGCAGTGGTGGGTTCCGGAGATAGGCAGCCAGTACGATCCCAGAGCTCAGGACTCACTAGCTGTGATGACCCTGTGTTCACGAGGGCTGTCCTAACAAAGTATGACAGACTGAGTGGCTGAAACAATAAAAATTTATTTTCTTACGATTCTGGAAGCTAGAAGTCCAAGATCAAAGTGTTGGTAGGGCTGGTCTCTTCTGAGGTCTCTCTCCTTGGCTTGCAGATGACCATCATCTCCCTATGTCTTCACATGGTCTTCCCTCTCTGCACATCTGTGGCCTAAATTCCTCTTATAACAGCACCAGTCATCCTGTGTTAGGGTCCACCCTAATAACCTCATTTTAACTTAATTACCTCTTTATAGACTCTATCTCCAAATGCAGTCACTTCTGAGGTACTAGGGATTGGGACTTCAACATGAATTTTGTGGGAGACACAACTCAGCCTTGGGTAAATCATTTAATCTCTCCTAGGCTCAGCTTTCTCCTCCATAAAATGGGGGAAATAATAGTACTCATGCATAGGTGATGGGGATTAAATGCAGTAACACCTAGCCCAGTGACCGAAACAGGTAACATTAATAAATGTTAGCTTATATTAGTGATATGAAATTGTCGAAAGGCAACAGTGTCCTGAGTTATGTCTGAGTATTCCAGAATCTAAAAAAAACCCACCCAGGGAGTAAGTTCACTAGAGAAGGAAAAAATATTTGATAAACACTTCTTATGTACCTTCATATACCCGTTCATATGCAAGCAGTTAGAAGAGAAAGAGAAGTCTTAATTAGTGTCATGGATGTTGAGGTGTGCCCCCCACATTCCCTTTCACAGCAGACATGAGTGCAGCCTGCTGACAGCTGTCCCTCCCCAGGAAATTCCCTTGGCTAAAGGGGGCTGCCACACCCAAGTGTCTGTCCCCTGCCAGGAGCAGCCCACATCTAGTCCATGAGATTGGGGTTGGGGCTGGAGAAAAGCAGATGGGTTCAAAAGCCTGGCCACCCTTCTTGATGGGAGACATATCTGAAAGGTCCTCCCACATTTTTCTTGGGTTGAGAAGGCTTTCATTGCATCTGTTTCACCATTTAACTTCTTCCCTCTGCCCAGCCTATGTCTCCTTTTCTCTCAGAGGTGTTCCCAAGAGCATTCCCCAGCAGACTTCCTGCACACCCTCCATGTCAGCTCTGTTTCCCAGGGATCTCAACCTATGAAAATTAGGCAGCATCAAATAAGCAGAGTAAAGACATGCGAATGATGGTAAAAGTGAAACTTGCCAGGACTTTTACATCATTAATTCTTAGAGAAGCCACAGAGCCCTGCCTATTCTGCTCTTTTGTCTGTCAAGCATCAATGCGTCCCTTTATTTACATATCTGTTCATCAAATTCCAAGTGCCTTACCAGGAAGAAGTTTACAACCAAAGGAGAGGTGGAGAAACAAGTGAACAGGGAGTTGCTGTCTGTTGGAGTGTGTGTCCGACAGGAAGCTGCTGTGGGAGCACACAGGAGAGAAGGTGCAGCCGGAGCTCAGTGCTGCAGGTGTGGTGAGGAGGGTTAGCAAAGAAGAGGGGGGAGAGGACAGGAGGGGAGAGGGGCAGAACGTGAGCACGCAGAAAGGCCAGGAAGGGTGAGGGAACATTTTCTGGTGTACTTGTTGAACTGAGTGCAAGGAACAGAAAAGGCCGGACACATGAACTGAGGTTTAGCAGCTGCCACAGGCCTTGCATGCCACCTAAAGGATTCTAAGAGGACGGGAAGCTGTTAATGGAGAGTGACACCAGCAGGTGTTCACGTGTGTGCTTCCGAAAGATGATTTAAGCTACAGTGTGGGAAACAAACCTTAAATGTGTTTATCAGGAGGTTGCTGGGGTAAGTCCAGAGTTACAGCGTGGCTGCCTAAACTGAGGTAGTGGCACAGAGATGAAGAAGAGGAGATGGGTTGGAAGCGTATGAAGCGGGCAGAAGCCAGCCCACCTTCCTTCCTTAGACTCTAGTTCTACTTATGCTCCAAATAGTAGTGCTAGACTTTCCTGGTGGTGCAGTGGTTAAGAATCTGCCTGTCATTGCAGGGGACACGGATTTGACCCCTGGTCCAGGAAGATCCCACATGCCACAGAGCAGCTCAGCCTGAGTGCCCTAGAGCCTGCGAGCCACAACTACTGAGCCTGCGCACCTAGAGCCCGTGCTCTGCAGCAAGAGAAGCCACTGCAATGAGAAGCCTGCGCACCACAGCTAAGAGTAGCTCCCGCTCACCGCAACTAGAGAAGACCCATGCTAAGCAACGAAGACCCAACGCAGCCAAAAAAAATTAGTAGTGCTTATGGTTCCAAGGTTCCCTCCCAAGAACCTCAGGCTCTGTCCAGGAGCTCTACTCCTCAGCCCTTTCCAGACACCTGCCTCTGCACGCCCCTGAGGGGACCTTGAGCAGCTGTTTGGGCCAGCCTCTTGGGTCCTGGTGGCAGAGGGGCAGCCCTATGGGCAGTGTGGGCTGGGGGTCAAGGAGAAGAGCTGCAAACCAGGGAGTAGTGGAAGGGGCCGTGGCAGAGGGCTGGGCTAGGCAGTCAGTCAGCCTAGGGGCCTTCTTCTCTTCCTCCAGGCAATGAAAACTCATGAAGCAGTTTCTCAGTCTCACTACCCACCTTGTAATAAAATATTACAGGTGAAGAAAGAGACTAAAAGAGATTTCAGACTTTTCCCAAGGTCACATAACTTCCAAGTGGCAGAGCAAAAATCAGAACTTAAATGTGGTTTTAAACCCTGTGCTCACACACAGAGCTCAGGTTGTTTACTCAACAAAACTACAAGGAAGTGGAGCTTGTTGCATATCTAACTCAAAGTGTGAGGTGGGGAGAGCCACATTCGCTGTTCTGGTCAGCACTGCTGCCTAGATAGGTGGGTGCTTGATCTGAGACCTGACTTTTTCTGCCGGCCTGGGACCAGGGCAAAATTAAATTATTTCTATCCTCCTAATTGCATAATGGAACAATGAAAAGGATGGTCTTTATTTCAAAAATGAAAACAGCCTTGAAAGAGGCCGGTCACCCACAAAATCAGCATAAATGAGAACCTTAGAGATCAAATTAACAAACCTAAATACATGATAGGACGTCTGCTTCTGGCCATGGTGGAGTAACAGGGACTGGATTTACCATCTCCTCTTAAACAACTCAAAGGCCAGACAAGCGTATGAAACATACATTGGACAACAGGCAGTGCAGGACGGGGAGAGAAGTGAGTTGAGTCCTAGGATTGGCCCAGCTTCCTGTCTGGAGAGAGTTCCCAGGCTGCAGTACAGAGTGGGCAGACTCCCTGAGTGGAAGGCACAGAACTGAGAATTCAGAGAGGCTGAGGCAGAACACAGTACCTGAGAGGAGAGCAGAGCTCCAGAGATCTGCAGGAAGTTCCCCTCAGTTCTTCAGCTAAGGACTGATTAGCACTTCTGTGTGAGGCAACTACCTGTAGCCAGGGAAAGAACCTCTGGGAAGAAGCAGGTAGAATTCTTGGAGCTCACACAGGTCTGGGAATAGTCTATGTTCTAAAGAGGCAGAGAGGAGAAAACTTGTAATACACAGGGCATCAGGCAGAGCCCTCCAAAGGGTATTGCTTCAGTGATGGGCCAAATTAGCACTAGAGCGCTGCTCTGTCCCACCTGACAAAGCATAAAATCAAAGCCTCAAAGGAATCAAACTCTTTCTAAATAACTTCCCTGCGCCCCAGTACAAAGCTCAAAAATATGTAAAGGAATTATATTTAAAAAAAAAAAAAAAGCACCCAACAACATACAATTTACAATGCCTGGCACCCAAACAAAAATTAAAGGCAGGCAAAGAAACAGGAAAACATGACCCATAATGAGGAGAAAAATCAATAGGAATAGATCCAGATATGGCACAGATAATTATTAGACAAGGATGCTGAATGAAGCTATTATACTCCCTATGTTCAAAAAAGTAAAGGAAAACATGAGCATGGAGAGAGACAGACCCAAACTGAATTCTAAAGATGAGAAATACAATGTCTGAGACGAAAATTATACTGGATAGAAACTACCCAAAATGAAATAGATTAAAAGTACTGAAAAATATAGATGAACAGAACATTGATAAGTGAGCTGTGGGACAACTTTAATCAACTTCCTTTATGTGTAATTAGAGTCCCAGGGGAAGAAAGGGAAAAGCAGAAAAACATCTGAAGAAATAACAGCTAACAATTTTCGAAATTTGCTGTAAACTATAAATCTATATTTCCAAGAAGCTCAATAAACACAAAGCAGAAGAAACATGAAGAAAAATACACCAAAGCACCATCAAAATCAAACTACTTAAGGGACTTCCTAGGTTGTTCAGTGGTTAAGAATCTGCCTGCCAATGCAGAGACATGGGTTCGATCCCTGCTCCAGGAAGATCCCACATGCCGTGGAGCAACAAAGCCCATACACCACAACTATTGAGCCTGCGCTCTAGAGCCCATGAGCCACAACTATTGAGCCTGTGTGCCACAACTACTGAAGCCTGCGTGCCTAGAGCCCATGGTCCATAACAAGAGAAGCCACTGCAATGAGGAGCCCATGCACCACAATGAAGAGTAGCCCCCACTCACCACAACTACAGAAAGCTCGTGTGCAGCAAGGAAGACCCAACTCAGCCAATAAATTAATTAATTAATTTAAAAAATCAAACTACTTAAAACCAGTAATGAATACATAGGCAGCATAATTGGCTGAGATACGGACTTTCACTTTAGAAACAAGAACTGAAACTTTTAGAAGTAGAATGAAGATTGACTTTTTAGGAAACCTAAAGGCTGTAAGCACTTCACAATGGAATTCCCACTCGTAAAGGAAGAAATCTGTGATAGACCTGCACACACAATACTTTTGGTTTGACAAAGAAACAGTGTTATAAATGGTAATTAGATTCCCATGTGAACTCACAAGGGCTACTTAGTATCCTAAAGGTAGATGAAATACTGTAAATTTAAGATAAATCACAGCAGGAAATAAAAATAAGTACAATGTAGTGGTTAGGATGCAATTTTTATTCTCTTTGAATTATAATGCTTGTGAGAAAACATCTTTAACTTGGGGTAAATCAGAGGAGAAAGAAAGTGGGTAAAGGAGAAAAAAACTGCATGTATCACGCTCCTACTATACACCAAGCAGTGGGCTTTGGAATATATCATTTGTATTATAGTCCCACAACCTTGAAGGGTGGGCATTTTCCCCACTTTGTGGATGAGGACATTGAAATTCAGGGAATAACCAAGATTAGACAATCCCTGATGAATTCTGAAGGGACTTCTGGGTGTGTCTGGGGTCTTTACAGACTGGTGGCACTGGTTATCTGCTTCAGCTTGTCTTAAAAACAAATGGCTAGGGACTTCCCTTGTGGTCCAGTGGTTAAGACTCCACACTCCCAATGTAGGGGGCCCAGGTTCGATCCCTGGTCAGGGAACTAGATCCCTCATGCCACAACTAAAGATCAAGCGTGCTACAACTAAGACTTGGCACAACCAAATAAATAAAATTTTTTAATGGCTACTTTTTCCTTGATTCACTTGCATTTCCTGCATGATGGCTGTTTCTTTGCCTGATTGGAACTCATTTCTAGCTTAAGAATGGGGCCACGTGGCATAGAGAGAAAGAAAAGAGCATGTTTTCCTGAGGTACCTGAGCAAATATTGTAAGAAAAAGAGAAAAAGAAGCTCTCCCCCACCTCTCCCTCTCTCCCTCCCTTCCTTCTTTCCTCTTTCCTTCCCTCTCCCTCCACCCTGTGAGGACACAGTGAGAAGGTGGTCATCTACAAGTCAGGAAGAGAGCTCTCACTAGGAACCAAGTTGGCTGGCACCTGTATTTGAAGGACAGAACATCCAGCCCGCAAGGTTCTGCTGTAGACCATGAGGCTCCCAGGATATGGTTTGCACTGCAATAGATTCTAATTCTTTCTAATAACAAGCCATTTCAAAACTAATTTTCAAAATTATCCCGAGCATGTTACTACATTTGAAGAAAACATAAGCCTGTGATGATGCTGAAGCAGCTGCAAAAGTAGGAATACTGAATCCCAACAAATACGTGTAAGACATAGCTCACACGAAGAAAAAAATATATCCGAGAAGGTGGAAATCATGTGTAAAAAACAGAAATGAGATCAAGTAAACAAAGGTTCTTATGAAAGAAAGATTTTGAGGACGGTACAGGTGAAATATATGATTTGGGTTGGTTTGGTTTTGTTTAGGTGCTTGAAAGTCTCAAGGAAAAGAGGTGTGTTTCAAGCAATCTGTGGCTATCTTGTATTTGAGTAAATTGTATAGTGGATCAATTCCCTCAGCTAAAGAAAGGTTTTGGTTCACCTGTTTAACGTTTTACCTGTCCCCATGTCACATAAAGGGATACAATTTAGAGCAGCAGTCCCCAGCCTTTTTGGCACCAGGGACCGGTTTCATGGAAGATAATTCTTCCACGAAAAATGGGATGGGGAGGGATGGTTCAGGTGGTAATGCAAGTGATGGGGAACGGCAGATGAGCTTCGTTCATTTACCCGCTGCTCACCTCTTGCTGTGAGGCCCTCTGCTGCCAGGGGTTGGGGACCCTTGATTTAGGGAATTCCCTGGGGGTCCAGTGGTTAGGACTTTGCAGTTTCACTGCCGAGGGCCAAGGTTCCATCCCTGGCCTGGGAATTAAGATCCCACAAGCAGCCCGGCAGGATCCCCCCCCCCCCCGCCCCCACCTGGAGAGAGAGAGAGAGAGATACAATTTATATGAGGGGTGATATAGGTCTTTAATGCCATCACCATCATTATTTTAGGGGATAAAGGATCTGCATTTTTTTAAAAAAAGGACAACAAAGGTACTACGATGCTACATTTGGTTAAATTTCAAATGTCCAATTCATCATTTATGGCCTCTTCTTTATTGAATTCACTCACTGATTAATTTTTGAGTGGCAAACGCTGGGCTGAATGTGGTACACTCTTCTACAGCAAGGTAGCCCTGTCCTCAAGGAGCAGGACAAAATGAGCTGACACAAAGGGCATTTCCAGTCTAGGGACATCGGTAAAAAAGAGGAAAGCTCAGAGCAAAGTTTCAGGTCGGAATGAAAGTGTCCTGCAGTGAATAAATCCCCAGATCGCTGTGCACTGCGGATGCTCTGATGCTGAAATTAGTGAGAGTTCTGACCAGAGGTTTTCCCACATTGGTATTCAAAGGGTCTCTCCAGTACCAGTTTTCTGATGAACTTCAAGGTGGGAATTCTGCCTGAAGGTGGTTGTTCGTTACATTAGAAGGGTTGCTCAGCAGTGTGAACTCTGCTGCAGAGAATCTCGGCTCCAGCTGACCGCAGGAAGACCTCCCTGGTCTTTCCCACATTCGTTGCACTCCTGGGATCCCTCCCACTTAGGAGTCAACGGCGTGGAGTACAGATTGCAGTTCTCCTGTGACTAAGGTTCCGCCCCGTCCCCACCACAGCCCAGCTCAGCGAATGCCGACATATCGGGGGCACAGAAGCATTTTTCTCCTTTCTTGATGATTTTTGGGGTAATCTGCCGGAACTGACCCAGACCTCCGCCCACTCGAACGCATAACCACGTTTCTTCTTAGCAAAAGACCTCAAATGACCAATTCTGCTGGGCCCCCTGCGCTCATTCCCTCCATATCTGTCTTCTTACTCCCTCCAGCAGCCTCAGAGGACAATGCTTTCTTCCTTCTTTCTGAAGCCAAACCTGCCTTCTGTACCTTAAGTACGTCCTTTCCCAGTGCCACTAAATTAAATTTTAATAATTAGTTATTAGATAAGTATCTTAATAGGCCTGGTTGGAAGTCCGAAAGAACCTGGGCCTCCGCAAGGACTCCATAAACATCTGGGAACGGCAGAATAGATCCCACCCTGGGACGTGAAACGCCCTCACGAACCACAAATCACGGCGGCCTGATTCACACCAGCCTGGGTCCCAGCCGGCGGACGCCCCTGGACTTGATTTCGGGGTCAGCGGCGCGCAGCGGCCCACGCTCGGGGCCCTCCGGGCTCAGACCCCGGCCCTCACTGGTCACCAGCAAAGAGGCACCGCCGGCCTCGACCAATCAGCGCGGCGCGCCTCCCCCGCCCCGCCTGCGCACAGACTGGGGTCGCCCGGCTCGATGCGGCTCGTACCTCTGGTCCCCGAGGCAGTGGCGGCCGAGAGCATTCGGTGACTTCTTGGAGGTTTGGCGGTGCCGGCAAAGTTGGGTCCACCGATGAAAACACTGCCTGCAAAGAGTGGTACAAATCAATAAAACGTCAGTGTTCTCGTCGGCGGCACCGCAGCAGAGGTGCGAGTCGCGGCCGCAGGTGCGAAGCCCGGGGCCGGAGACAAGGACGTGGCAGGGACGGCCGGGGGTGGAGAGGGGCGAGCTCGCGTCCTGGGGGTCGTGGAGGGGGCCGCGCCTGCCTCGTCGGCCGCCGCTCCCCAGCTCTCAGGGAGGAGGCGGGCTCCCTGCTCCGTGGGAGAACCGAAGCCTTCTCTCCAACTCCCCCCACCCACCCCACCCTCCGCCGGGCGACCGCTAACTGCACAGTTCAGGTCACTACCAGCCTCACAGCGCTTAGCCCCAGAGGCTCGCACGGCTCCCATCGCGTCGCAGGCGCTCAGCAAGTGGTTGATGAATGTACAGGGACCCGCGTTATTGAGGCCCCCTCCCTAGGTTATCACCAGAGTCGGCCGGCCCCCACGCCCCGCTTAGCACTGGATTTTACTGAGGCTCCTACTCCTGTCCACTTTCAGGGGTTCACCCAGGAGGGTAGTCTTGGCATAGCTTCATCCCCAAAGCTGAGGGATGTGATGAGGGAGAGGTTATTGCGGGTTACTTGGTAATTTGTCTTATAGGTAAAAGATTGATTTCAGGAACGTGTAAAGGACTACAGGGGTCCAAAGATGGGTTTCAGATGGTCCATGAATTCCCTGAATTTGCATGCACATTTTTCTAGGCAGAGCTTTCCTGAGTCTCAAAGAAGATCCTGGACCTAACAAGGAAACCTGCCTTGGACCAGCAGTCACTTAGGAGAACATGTTCAAACAAAACAATACAATAAACACCAGCCCAGGAATCTCAGTAAGATTTTTTAAGAATCCAGAATATCTCCCCTCCACCCCAACCCGCACAGCGCAGCTCGTGGGATCTTCATTCCCTGACCAGGAACCCTGCCCTCGGCAGTGAAAGCCCTGAGTCCTAATCACTGGACCCCCAGGAAATTCCAGATCCAGAATATCTTACATTGTTGTTAATCATGAAAAACTGTATCTATCTAGATAAACAGAGTAGGTAACATTTGACCTGTTAAGAAAGATAAAGGATCTCACCAAGCAAAGCAGATCAAGGACAGAGTGAACAGCTTATGCAAAACCAGAAGCTACCAGAGCACATATTGGGGTACTAAGATGAAATTTATAGGATGGCAGAAAACTGGCATACAAAGTCATATTAAGACCATAACGAAACAATGTACTTTGGAATATACATTAGAAAGGCATCAAATCAGTACAATTGTAAAGAAATACTTTATTTACACTGTTAGTATACCAGTAAAATTGTTTAATTACGGAAAGATGAAAATGTACATGGACAGATCTGCAAAAATTCTGGAGTACTTCTGGGTATTTTGGTAGGTCTTTGAGATTGTGAGGCCTGGTATTTTTAATGGGTGTAAAATTAAGAAAATTCACATCTTTTCTTTCCTTGATAGAATTCTACTTGCACTAGATTATGACTACTAGTTTTAATTGTATTATGGTCAGATTTGGCTCCCAAGAAAATCAAAGTGGGGGGGGGGCGGGGGACAAGGAAAAGAAAGAAATCTTTCTCAGCTAGCTGGGTGAGAGGTGGATAAGGGCAGGGAGTGGGGTTACAGGATATGTGTATGGTGTATGTAACAAGGTGAAAATAATTTCATCCACCAGAATTCCTCTTGGGAAAGCACTTGATCAGGCACAACAAAAACTGGTCACAAAATTGCCTTCCAGTGTTAACTGAAGGGGTTTTTTGTTGTTGTTTCGGTTTTTGTTTTGTTTTTCTAAGCAGTGGGTTGAAGAAGGAAATGGAGCTGCGGGGGTGGGGACACTGGTTATCTGCCAAGAAAAAAGGAGCTGAGGTGACAGCGCTGAGAGGGGAGGACAGAGAAAAATCTTCAGTGGCAGTTTGGGCAAGGGACTTCTGAGAACAAAATGTCTAGTAGGATATGAACCCCCTTCTCCACCGCTTACACACCAGAATCTTCAGTAAAGTCCATGTAACTCATAGATTATGTTTGTGTAAGGGGATCCTTCTTGGGGAGCTTGAAGAGGTGCTGAGTTCTATATTAAGGGGTGGCAAGGGGTGAATGTGCAAATAAAATATTCAAACACAGGTTTCATGTGAGAAAGATGTGTTTGCGTATAATTCAATTTGAGCTTGAGCCATGAAAAAAGGAGTAAGAGCACGCTGCATTTGTAATCACCCTATGGAAAGAGGTAAGTTTAAGAACTTCTGCTAAAGTCTGACTACTAGAAACAGAGGTACCTTGAAGGATGTGGAAACTGTGTAATCGTTTTTTTTTAAGTTTTTTTTAATGTGGACCATTTTTTAAAGTCTTTATTGAATTCGTTACAATATTGCTTCTGTTTCATGTTTTATCTTAGCTCCCCAACAAGGGACTGAACCCACAATCCCTGCACTGGAAGGCCAAGTCTTAACCACTGGACTGCCAGGGAAGTCCCCATCAACTGTTCTATTTGTACGGCCCTTATCTCAAGCCAAGGGTATGTGCCTCGGGGGGACACATACTGGGGAACAGAATAAACTCACTTGGTGGGTTTTGGCTATGACCAATTACACTTCCAAGGACATGATTTAAATCCATTATATTCAAATTCATGTAGTAATTAACGGATAGAAAATGTACAAAGGATTTCAAGTAAGGCAGTAATGCATGCACCTACCCACGGCACAGCACTGTGCTTAGGAGCACAGCTCAGGGCTGGGGTCTTGGCTGTGTGATCAGGGGCAAGTTACTTGACATCTCCCCTGCCCCTCACCTTTCAAACTGGGGTAGGAGTACCCACAATATTGATGGTTGCGCAACTCTGTGAGTTAACTAAAAAAGCATTCAACTGAACACTTGAAACAGGTGAAGTTTATGGTATGTAAATTATACCTCAATAAAGCTGTTTTGTTTGTTTTTAAAAAGTGAGTACCCACATCATAGGGAGGTTGTGAAAAAAAATGTAAACTGTCTGGCACTGTGCCTGGCACAGAGTAAAAATTCAATAAATACTAGTGATTAGTATCAGTGTAATAAGGATATTAAAGAATAAAACACTGGAGATATATAAATTTTTTTTAAAAAAGAACAAAGGAATTATTGGGCTGGTTGAAACTTGAGATCATTTAGTTCAACTCCCCTCTTTTTACAGACGAGGAAATTAGGGATTAGCAGGTGAAGTGCCTTATTCAAGGTCTAGTTCTAAGACCAGACCCCAAGCCTGCTGGATCCCCATTAGTGCAATTCCCACTACCACCCACTGCCTCAGAAACATTGACACCAGACAAATTGAGGGTGTGTTTCCTTGAAGAAAAAACATATAAGAGAACACAGAAAACACATGTAAAGATGTTGGAGAAAGAGAATTCCAAGGCCAAGGGCAAACTGAGAAGAGGCTGTCATATCCTGGCCTATCAGGACCCCAGCAATGGGGCCCAGGTCATGAGCGCTTAAGTGCTTTGGCCAGGCAGAGCCCTGATCAGTTAGGTGAACCCGCTCATCACTGTGGCCTGGTGCCTGGAGACAAGGAAGCTGCAGTCCTCTTTGCTATTTCCTGACACAGGATCTGTCAGCAGGAGCAGGAGCTGGGGCCAAATGTGAATGCAGCAGAGTTCTTGGGAGCAGTCAGTCTGAGCAGCCCTGAAGTGGGAAATAGCTGCGGAAGAGCTGCTGCTGCCCATGCCGAGTAGTCTGGCCTCACTTGTTTATCCCCTGGCCTTGCTAATCAGCCCCTCTGGATTCTGAGGGCCTTATTTACAATCCTGTAAATTGCCTGTCAGTTTCCTCCATGGTGGCACCCTCTTCAGAGGACTGAGGAAGCCTAGCAGGAGATGGGAAATGACCCAAGCTTCCCACTTCTTCATTAAAGCTGCCATCTTCTAAGGGAACTTGATAGCAAATGTGGAAGATTTTGAAATTAATAAAAGCTTACTAAATTCCGATGCTCAACAGTGGAAAAGAGAGAGGTATATCTTCCAGGCCATGACTTTAACATTTCAGGGAATAATATTCAAGGGGTCGACACTGTCATTCCTAGGAGGTGATGGAATCACGTTCCTCTATTTTTCCTGAATAGTAACAATTTGGGCTAGATGGCTGGTACACACCCCTAATGTTATGTGATCCACTAGTGGGGTGGAAGGAAGGGAAGGAAAAAGGGACTAGAGGAGAATTAAGGCCTGAAACAGCTTTTATGATTTAACTCAGTACATGGAAACTTCTCAATGAATAGTGCATAAAAGTGCCTCATCCTTTTGGACCGACTGTTTAAATAAAAATCAGTAAAAGGACAGAGGAGGTTCTGTCCGTCCATTCACTTGATCTGAGAACTTGGGGTGCAGATTAAGAACAATAAGTCTGACTTCAGCTTTTCCACAGAAGGCTTTCCTGTTTTGCAGGTCATTCCATACAGTGAACACTTTGATGTCGGAGGAGGTGAGAGCTCCGACTAAAGGTCTTCTGACATTCTTGGCACTCGTAAGGCTTCTCTCCAGTGTGAATTCTCTGATGTATGATAAGCTGAGAATGCTGACTGAATGTCTTCTCACACGTGTTACATTCATAAGGTTTCTCTCCAATGTGAATTTTCTGGTGGAGAAGCAGCTCAGAGTTATCCCAAAAGGTTCTGGCACATTCATTACACTGATGAGGTTTCTCTCCAGTATGAATTCTCTGGTGGACAATAAGGTGAGAGGTCCGCCTGAAAGCCTTTCCACACTCAAAGCATTCATAAGGTTTCTCTCCAGTGTGAATTCTCTCATGTCTAAGAAGTTCTGAGTTCCCCCGAAAGGCCTTCCCACATTCCTTACATACGTAGGGCTTCTCACCAGTATGAATTCTAATATGTCTAATAATCTCTGAGTTCTGGCCAAAAGTTTTCCCACATTCATTACATTCATATGGTTTGTCTCCTGTATGAATTCTTTGATGCCGGATGAGCTCAGAACTCTGACCAAAGCCTTTCCCACATTCGTTACACAGATAGGGTTTTTCTCCAGTGTGAATTTTCTGGTGTCTAATAAGGCCTGAGCTATGCTTGAAGGCTTTGCCACACTCATTGCATTCATGATATCTTTCTTCTGTATGAATTCTTTGATGCTGAATAAGCTGTGAGCTAACCCTAAAGGTCTTCCCACACTCATTACATTCATATGGTTTCTCCCCAGTGTGGATTCTCTGATGTAGTATAAGGGCTGAATTTTGACTGAAGGCTTTACCACATTCTTCACATTTATAAGGTCTCTCTCCAGTGTGTATTCTGTGATGGTGGATGAGATGTGAACTCTGAATGAAGGCCTTTCCACATTCATTACAAGCAAAGGGCTTCTCTCCAGCGTGAATTCTCAGGTGCCTTCGAAGGCTTGAGTTAGTTCCAAATGTTTTCCCGCATTCTTTGCATTCAAAGGGTTTCTCTCCACTATGAACTCTCATATGCTGAATAAGATGTGAGTTCTGATTAAAGGCTTTCCCGCATTCTTTACACGTATGAGGCTTTTCTCCCACAGAACTTCTATGTGTTTTGTTAGGTCCTAAGTTCTCTATGAAATTTTGGCCGGAAGTAGCAAATGTGCCAACTGCCTCTGCCATAGCATTTCCCTGATATGTGATCAGATTTGAGCTGGGACTGCGGACTCGCTCACCCTCATTGTCCTCCAGGTCTTTCTCACCTGAGGGTGATTTCTTAAAGATAATCAACCCTGATGCAAAGTCTCTCTCGTCAGGAGACACGTGCTCCAGAATCTCTTCTGTGGACTCTCCAGAATGCCCTTCCAACATGTCTTCTTCACACGCTGCTCCAAACTCATGACCCTGGCAAACCACCTTTGGAAGTTTTTCTAATATTGCCCCATGTAGCTCAGATTCTTCAGAAATTTCTTCCTTGGGAATTACCTCCTTGTTCTCAGTCCCCATCTCACAATCTGAAATGAGAGAGGGTAAGTCTGTGAAGTGGCTGTATCACAACTAAATGAAGCCAACACTAGGGAGTATGAAGCTTAACATGGTCTCACAGCTGCCAAAAAAAGCACTCTCTGTATCTAGTGAGATTACAGGACACTGTTGAAAAGAGAAAGATTTAGGATTATGGTAGACATGCTACACAAACAGCAGATGCTGACTGCAAAGAGTAAGAGAAATTATCAGAGGAAGAGATTTAAGGAGAGAAACAGGAAATGGATGGTAAGAAGATGCTGATAAAAGTTGCACAATACCAACAGTGAGTTGGGGCAGAACGTGAGGTTGGTAATGAAAACATCTAAGGAAAATTGTGGCCATATTAATTGATGGTATATGGAAAAGGTTGGGAGAGGGACAAAAATTACTACTATAACTTCTGGGTTTATAGAGGAAGTAACCAGAAATGAGTAGCAAGAAGCATCTTTAGCCCAGTCCTGTGGTGCTCACCAGCTCTACAGAATAGGGGATTGTATATGCTGTAGGGTTACCCATTCAAAAGCTTAACATGACTTAGCTATAACGGGCACAGAAGTAACCACTCTTGGCTCCCTTATATACGAATGAAGTAAGATTCTAGTTTAATTTTCTCCAGATGGTTACTAAATTGTATCAATACCTAATTTTCCCTACTAAGATGAAATGCCTCTTATACCATAGTCTAAAATTCCATATATATATCTGGGTCAATTTCCAGACTCCATTCAGTTCTATTGATCTGTCTATTCCCTCTCTAATACCAAACTGTTCAACCTACTGCAGCTTTAAATTTTTTAATATGTTAGAGAAAGTTCTCTCTCAATCTTCTTTTTCAAATATTTCCTGTCTATTCTCATATTTTTCCAAATAAATTTTAGTATAATTTTGTAAGATTTCCAAACTTACCCTGACGTTTTTATATCCATTATGTCTCTGCATGTTTTGTCTTTTAGTGAGCTCTTCTTATATTTTCTAACTGGTTGTTATTATGTGTGTGTGTGTGTGTGTGTGTGTACACAAACATATATATAGGGTTGGCCAAAAAGTTCTTTTGGGTTTTTCTGTGAGTTCTTATGAAAAACCCAAATGAACCTCTTCGTCAACCCAATATATACACACACACAGCAATGCTGTTGATTTTTACTTACTAATAATATAATTGGTCCCTTTATGTAATTTTCTTAGCACCTTTATAAATCTTAAAGCCTATACTTTTTTAAAAAACTTCTAAAAGGCTGTGTCAAGGATTTTTAGTTGTCTATCCCAATCGCCACTCTTCCCACCTCATTAGCAACAGAATAATGAATTTATTTTTGTAGCAACAAAGCTACCTAAAGAAAGATATTCTCAAGCCTTCTTTGCAGCTAGATTTGGCTATGTAACCAACTCTGGCTAATGAGACAGTAAAATGCAAATGACAGCACAAGGGACTTCTGGGACTTCTTAAAGGTGAGGGGATACATTTCTTCACCCTCGTCTTCTATGCCGTGCCTGGGGCATGAGGTGATAGCTACAGTGCCATCTTGGACTGTGAGTACAGCGGCTTACCCTGGACCAGAGCAAGAAGGAACCTGGGTCTCTGATGACTCTGTGGAGCTGCCACACCAGCCCTGGAATGCCTGCCTTGGGACTTCTTTTATCTAAGAAAGAAACAGGCTTTTTCTCTGCCTAAGCCATTATGGTTTTTTAACTTCTGAAGTCAAACTTGTTCCAAATTGGTACAATGGCCTTGGGGATTTAGCTGTCCCCTCACAGAAGTAAGGTCCAAATACCGGGGAAATAAGCCCAGGTTCTGTTCAATCAGAACCAGGAGCTAATATTGAAGAGAGGCCCTTTGCCTAGGGCAGTGCACCTGTACACCACAGCAAATCTGAGGGATATAATCCTCCCATTGATAAAAGTGTTAACTGATTTTCAAAGGGGAGTGGGAAACTATGGGACTTCATCCTTACAATGCAGAGTCATGGAATGGTTTTTAAGCCAATGAATGACACAGGACACAGTTCATAGTCAGATCAGCATTTCAGGTAGATGCACACGAGTGGCCATTTAGTGGCTGAATCAGAAAGCAACAGACCAGAACATAAGGAGATCAGTTAGAAGGCTGATGCGGTCATCAAGGCAAGGGGTGATGAGATGTAACAAAGGAGTGTGAATGAAGAGGAAACAGACTAGAGAAATGTTTGAGAGGACAAATTCTCCAATACTTGGGTATGATTGGATATAGGTGTAAGGAAGGTGTAATTAGATGGATAGTGGTACCACCAAGGTTGGAAATATTGAGGAGCAGCTAGTTTAGGAGGGAAGATGATAGATGAGCTCTGCTTTGGATTAGATGAGTTTCAACACCTCCATACAGAAGTATCAAAGAATCAGTCAAAACATATTGAACTAAAGCTTAGAGCAGTTAGGACTAGAGAAACAGACTTGCGAGTACTCAGCATAGACCATAATGCATAGACTGTGAGAACTGTCGGACAGTGAAGACAAAACCTAGAAAGCCAAAGCCAACATTGAAGAGTACTCCAGTTAACTTCCACGTTCCCCTCCAGATCTTCAACTTTTCTCCACCCTACTCTCTGCCCCAGAAGGCTAACCCACACGGCGCTCATCAACAGGCCCTCTGGCTTTCAGTTGTGTTCCACCAATGGGGAGCCCCAGCAGGAGGCGGGAAGGAGGGAGGAGAGTGAGGTCAGAGTATTTGTCCTTCTGGCTCCTTCCTATGAGGTCACCTTGTGCTCCTGATGTCCCTCAATTGAAGTTTATTGCTCCTCTCAAGGAGTCTATCCTGCCCAATTGTCTCTGTGGGTTCCAGGTCTCCTACCTCTTGTCTCTTCTGGCCTGGGGCTAGTTACTACTCCGCTATTGCCAGTCCCAGCTTCCTCAATACCCTGCCCACACCTACATCTTTTATAATTAACTTCTTCGCAAATAAGCCCTACTCAAATTACCCTAATTTGAGCAAAGTACCTGTTTCCTGATAAAAGGGGTAGGCAGAGGAAGAGAAGCCTGCCAAGAAGAGAAAGAATGGTTGGTGAAGTAGGAAAAGAACCCGAATACAGTGTCAAAGAAGCCACCAAGGCAAGGGCAGAGGGAATTATAAAGTGTTACACGCAGTTGATAGATCCAGTAGGATAAGAACTGGAAAACATCTGCTGGGACAACTAGGTGGTCACAGATGATGTGAGAACAGAGTCAGTGGAATGACAGAAGCAGAAGCCAGGTGGCAGCAGACTGATTAATAACTTTGCTGCTTCTTTCAAAAAATCTAGGTAAAAGGAGAGGACCAAGATGGGCAGTAGTGTAAAAGGTCAAAGATAGTCAAAGAAGGATTTTCTCTGATGATAGAGATGTGACCATCCTTATATTAGAAAGGATGGTGCCAGCAGAGAGAGAGGTTCAGAGGGAAGAAAAGATGAGATTAATGAAGAAATGAAGATCCTGAGAGGCAGGAGAGACTGGGGTCAAGTGGTGAGGGAAGAAGAAAGGGGTGATTTTGGGGTGCCCTTTGTACTGCCCTTTTTCTCTGCCCAGCCCCCAGTCATCCACAGGATCATACCCTGGGGCCTCCCTAGTCACTCATGGGTGCAGCCCTGCTAAGCCCTCTTCCCTGACACCTGGAAGGAACCTGATCTCTTACTGGAATCCTGAAGTCTTGGAAGCTCTTTGTGCTACCCCTAAAAATGACCTGGAATCCTCTTCAACTTTCCCCCACTCGGCGCCTTCTCTAATTTTCCCTTGGAATAAGGGTAGACATCCAAAAACTGCATTTCTCCTTTTCATTGAAATTTTTGAAAATTATAGAAAATGTGTACCTATATAACTGTAAGAATCCACTGTAGAGAATTTTGCCATCTTCTTCATCCACGCTACTGAGTTAGGAAGCACTGTCTTAAATAAATCTCTCTCTAATGCTCAGCCAAGAACAAGTTCCACAAGCTTGTATTTCAGTCCCTATCTACTTCTGACCCTCTCTCTGGTCTTTCCTTTTCACCATCATCTCTCCCATAGTTACTTCTTTTCCATCACCTAGCTCCTTACAAAGTCAGCATTCATAAAACCCACACCATATGGAAAATCACGTGTCCACAGTAAAACAAGATGCAAGACGCAGAAGTCAGGTGTATATATCTACCCCCAAGTTCAACACCTGGTTAAAAATTCTAATCCAGAAAGCCTTCCCCAACTAAATTTGGCCCCTTCTGATTATTCTTTTACTTTGCATTTCACCAGTGACACAATATTAATGCCATTTGTTAAATATTGTTTTGTTTTATAGACACCTTCTCATATATAAATCAGATCCTTTTGGTTGATGTTCCCAGAGGCATAGACACACATTAGACCTCGTCCTCATATGGAAACATTCCACTACTCTCAGCATAAATTCAACTTTCCAAACATAATTTCCTATGTTTCTCACTTCTTTACTTTTCTAAATCTGAAATTAGCTGTTTCTGGAGAGAGAGAAGACAGATGTGCCATCTGAGGAGGAGGCTGACCCCTCCTGGTCCTGGGTCTGGGGGCTGACAAGCATCTACTGGGTCTCCAATAGTTCAGGATAGGGTCTTCAACTCTGCAGATCTGCATTGTTTTTTCAATGCACTCAGACATCCTCATTCACAAAATACTGATGCATAAACCAAACATCCACCTATCAATTAACCATGAGAAATAAAACCTTGAAAGGACCATACACCTATTGGGGAAAAGAATATTAAAAAAGAGTGGATATAAGTACATGTACGAGGGTGAGTCAAAAATTATCCGCACTCTGGCTGTAGAATTTACAGAGGTTTTAATATAACTAGAGTGCAGATAGTTTTTGACTCACCCTGATATAACTGATTGACCTTGCTGTACACCTGAAACTAACACAACACTGTAAATCAACTATACTCCAATAAAAGTTTTTAAAAAGAGAAAGAAAGAAAGAAAGGGAAAGAAACCATACTGCCTACTGAAAAGCCACATTAACACACTAAAAATTGTTTAGCAGGCTTGCAATCATACCAGGAAGATTTTTTTTTTTAACGAACAATCCTTAAATAATGATTGTTGGCCTGGAATTAGATTAGATGCAGAAAAGTCAACTGGAAAATCTCTAAAAATACTAACTTCCAGGCCCCACCTCAGACTTCTCACAGTCAGAATCTCCAGGGGTTGGTCAAGGAATGTGTATTTTTTAACAAGTGCCCAGGTGATTCTGATGCCCTACCAGGTTTGGAAACCACTGTGTTAGACAGTCTGAGTGACTGGAGTTATCTAACTTTCAATCTGGTGCACCCAGATCGCACCTACCCAAGGTCTGGTCCACCAAGAAGATCAACACGTGCAAAGTGGCAGGATTACAGATACACTAGCAGTTCTTGCTCTGACTTCTTTTTTCCTACCCTCCAGCTTGACACCCCTCACCCCAACCCCAACCCTAAACTTCTGGGAGCAGACAGGGAATATAACACAATTGATGAGATCACATTTCCGTTACTTTTATCAGACTGACCCTAGTTACTGTGACTGGACCTGAGTTTGCCCAAACTGCCTAAATCAGAGTTTACAGCAATCTCTTGGGATAGCAACATCCCGTAATCCTCTAAAATTATCTGCCCAAAAACATATTGTGATTTTTAGTAAAAAAATCATTACATAATCTATCAGCTGACAGCCTGACTAGGTCTTTTTAAAATGTTGAAAGCAAAGATTGGGACTTGAGTTACAAAAGGTCCAAGAATCATTTACTTTCTCAACAAACTATCCCTCTGTCTGGCACGCCAGAGGTTCTTCCACCGCAGAGTGATACACCACAGTAAAATTAAGGAGGACATGGTGAGAGTATGTCTTTCTTTTGTAAAGGAGGAAAAGAGCAATCGTGAAAGAGGAGTTGGAAAAGAGAAACCTAGAGGTCACAGGCCCATTCTCAAGCACATTGGTGGTAGGCAAGGGTACAAATGAAGTCAAGGAACTAGAGAGTGATTTCCATTCAACAATCCATGTACTCACAGATGTTACAGAAAACGTGGACCCCCACCACAGACGTCATTTGAAGACTATTGCACTACAGCATTATGGGCAGAGCATGGGGTGAGCAAAGCCTCAGAGGCTAGGAAGTGCAGGAGGAACAAGAAAAGGAACAGAAAGAACATTCTGATCTCAACGCAGCATGTGCAGAGTGGGGTAGATAAGGAAGGAGAGAAGATAAGTGAGGATGCACTGACATTTGGAGAGTAATGACGAGCGCTTACTATGTGCTAAGCAACTTACATACATTCTCTTGTTACACCCTTACAACCTCCTGCTGAGACAAGTACGCTGGAGGCCTCAGTGTAGAGAGGAGCCAATCAGCCCATCGGTGTGCTTTCCTGACTTTCTCCAGCAACACTTTTGACAGCTCCAGAGCAGGCTGGGCATCTGGGGACACATGTGGTAGAAGAATGCGAGAGTGAGGGACTTGAGGATGTTAGCCAGGACACAGCTGAGATGACCAAGTGAGACAGGGAGGCAAATGAAGTGGGCGAAGGAAGGAGGAGTGGAGGTTACAGACAGGGTGAAGGACGTGGCAAGCACATGGAACCAAGGGCAGGAATCTTGCAAACTGGCGTGAGGTTTACTTTTGAAATGTCAAAATTTATAATAGACCAAAGCAATATCCTTTGCAACTATTCAAATTCATGATGAAAAAATGATGAAACACTTTGGATGTCAACTTACAAACGTGTAAGGAGATACACAAAGCTTTTCAAATTACTTTATGGGCTATTTGAGAAAAAAAAAAAATTGCAGTGGCCTTGCTCTCTTTGCAGGAGATCTGACCTCACCTAAGAGCTCCAGGAGTGAGTCCCAACTAAGTTAACCCAGTCAAGTTAATACCATTCCCCTCGCAAGTGACTGTTCAAAACAGTAGGGACTGGTTCAGCAATGGATAAATGCCTTCATCTGGATCAGTGATACTCTGAGGAAGTTCACTGGGAGCTCCTGGGAATAGTTTCCTGCCATCCTGAGAGAACCACAGAAGAGACTTCTATATATTGTTGCCTGGAACTGCTGCTGCCATTTCACTACCAGCTGTGGATGAAGGCAGGACGAGATGAGAAAACTGGGGGGAAATGGAGCCAGGGCCACTAGATTCAGTCATTCCTGAAACTATTTTCCCTCTTGACTTCCAGTTATGAGAGCTTATACACTTGTATTTTTTAAGCCAGCTTGAGTTGTGTTCTGTGACTTAGAGACAAAAGCATCTTAATTCATAAAAATACTTCCCCTTAACTTCTGAAAGGTCAGATCCTATTAAATATTCAATATCTAAGACAAGGATCACCTCCTCCCCAAAGTCTTCACCAACATCTGCAGGAAGGAGGTTCTCTCTTTGTCCTCTAAACCAGCATTTCACTCACCTCTTTCTTTGTACTATAGTTATCATGTCGCTGCCTGTTCATTGCTCTCCAATAGCTACAGAATAAAACTTCTTCACATGGCTCATCATGCCTTCCTGGTCAGGCCCCTGTCTCCCTTCCCATCTCCTGTCCCATGCACTTAACAAACACCTACAAGACTCAGCTCAAACACGGACAGTCCCCTCTGTTTTCTTCCCTGTCCCTAAGACTCCTTCACCTTGTTGCAGTTACCTCATTGTACTTTTAGTCTATTTTCATCTCTGCTTCCTTCTTTGGACCATGAACAAGGATGATGTTCTATTCATCTTGATATTCCCAGTGCCAAGCACATTTCGGGTACCTGGTAAATAGCTGTTAAATGAATTTGTGTAAATGTCTTGTTTACATAAAGAATCTGTGATACCCTTGAGGACTAATTGGATATTTCATTCATTCTGTACCTAAAGAGCCCAGATCGGTGACTGACACATAGCTGATGTCAATAACTATTTGGAAAAATAAGTTCCTTCTCCCAATCTGAATGACATTTACTTTAAAGCACTGTTCTCCTCCTCTCCTCTGTCCTCCTCCTGGTTCCCACAATCAAGAAGGCTCTATTAGCTCTGTGCTCAGACCTGTCTCCCTTCCGTAGCTAACCCTCCTAAGCCAATACCCCGTCTGCCAGCCCTGGGCACAATCTGCCAGGGGGCCTGAAGTTTCTGACGCTGCCCGCCATTTCGTCCCTGCAGTTTACTTGGGGATGGAATGTCTGAGGAAACCACAGCTCCCATCGGCCCCACGTCAGGACCGAGGAAGGGGGTGTCCCTGCTGCTCCCGCGCTCGCGGCTGACAGGCAGGCAACCAGGGCTGGGACGGGCCCCGGTCGCGTCCAGGGTATGTGCAGGGGGGGACCCGGTGGGGAAGGGGGGTGGAGACCATAAAGTCCAAGGTCACACAGCGAACCCGGGTCAGACACGGGCCTAGACGTCGGGTTTCCGCGGGGCTCGCGGGCCAGGGGTTCGGGAGCCCGGCGCCCTGCGCCCCCGCCGGGACGGAATGAGGTCTCACCTCAGGCGGCTACCACCCCACGCTCGCTCGGCTCGGCCTCCCAGCACTGCTTCACCAGCTCGCTCAGAACCTGCAGCTGTTGTCTCGGTTTCAGGGGCGACGGGCATCGGCCACTTCCGGTACCCGGGCGGCACTCCAGCCAATCAGCGCGCGCCGCACTCCCGGGAGGAACAGGTGGTCGGCAAGCAAGCGCCTCCTCATCTTTCCCAGGCTTGCTTTGCCCCGGTTCGTGCCCTCACCCGAGTCCCATCTCGCTGCTCTCGGCCACACCAGCTCCTTGAAGTGGTCTTGTGAGCCTGGCGATGCCCACTTCAGCCCCAGGATCACTGACGAGCTAGGTCCTCCGAGTTTCCTAGAACGGCTCCAGGGATGCACTTCCGCCCTGGGACTGGCCGCTCTGCGCGCTGCTGTCGCTCCCCAAGCATTGATCTGGACTTGAGAAATTCGAAGTCAGCTTCGCTTTCTCGCCCGGTAGAGATCGCGCGACCCCCTTAACGCCCTAACCTGCATCCCTTATCCTGTCACTCCCTTCCCTGAACTCCACGAGTCTGGTGAACACAGATCCCTACATCCTAGGAACAGGCCAGTCATCTGCTGGGGGCGAAGGGAGACTCGCTCTTGAGGTCAAGGAGGGCTTACTGGAGGGAGTGGTGTTTGGGCTGAAATCTGAAGGTCGAACAGGAACTACCCGGGTTGAGAGTGAAGGGGACAGCGGTTCAGGCAAAGGGAACGGCATTCTACCCTAGCCGCCTTATTTCTTGAACTGCTTGACCCTTCTCAACTCAGCACCTTTGTACTTGTTACTTCCTCTGCCTTTTTTTTGCACAACAAGCTTCTTGTTATTCAGGTCTCAGTTCAAAGGTAATCACGTTGGAGAAGTCTTCCATCCTGTCTAATGTTGCCTCCAACTATGCCACGCCTCCCAAATATCAGTTACAGGGAAAGACTGTGGCCTTGTTTAGGTCTGGTGCTCACCCCTGGACCAATCATTGTATTCAGGGGAAAGGGATAGCAGGATTAGCCAAATCTGGATCTTCCCCAGTTGTGGGGGCAGGCTTCTGTGCTTCCCTTACCATAATCCTGTGGACTGGGGGAGGGAGTGACTGCTGACAGAGAGTGATATTATGTATATATCCAGTACACAACCTATCAGAAAAAAAAAAAAAAAAAAAAAGGAGGGAGGGAGGAAGGAAAAGAAAGGAAAGGAAGAAGGAAGGAAAGAAGGAAAACAGGAAAGAGAAAGAAAAGCTGTCCTAGAATATAGAGTACATCACTTTAGCCATTCTCAGACCAATATCCTTAAGTCCTTTGCCGTACTGTCTGCAACTGCCTTGGAAGTTTGTTAATCCTGGATCACTTGAAATGTCCATTTACTTTGCCCAGGCCGCTGATGGCTAGTGGGGGAAATCATACATTTTGGAGAAGACCCCGAAAATAAACTTATGGTCTCAACTTCCCAGAGGTCTTTCACTTATGCCTAAAAATCATCTTCTGTTTCCCTAGTCAGCTGATCTACCATTTTCATGATTGCTATTTCATCCTTCTTCATTCTCCTTGAACCTTTGTCCAAGTCATGCTCCACCATCACAAACGTTGCCAGCTGCATTCATCCCAAAGAAAGTTGTCCATACTACAAAAATATCCTGCCTCAGACCAAGAACGAGAGACATCTGGTTCTACTGACTTTTATCTAGTACACCTACATTAATAGTCGTCCGTCTCAGGAAACTAGATCAGTGATTCTCAATCTTGGCTGCACATTGGAATCACCTGGGGATCTTTAAAAATATTAATGTCTGGTGCCACCCACATGGATTCTGTTGAAATTGATCTGAGATATGGTCTGGGCGTTATTGTTTTGTTTGTTTTTCAAGCAATTCTAACATGCAGCCAGTAAGGCTGAAAACCAATAGCTTAGGTCAGTGATTCAAAAAGTGTGGTGTCTGAATCAGCAGCATCTGGAATGATGGTTAGAAATGCAAATTCTCAGGCTCCACCCACAGCTCTCCTGAATCAGAAACTCTGAGGTTAGAGCTCAGCAATTTGCATCTTAACAAGCCCTTCAGGAGTTCTACTGCACTCTGAAGTTTGGGTATCACTGGTTCAGACACTACCGGTGCTTCTCTCGATCAGCCCCTGTGGGGCGGGTTCAATGGGAAAAAGTTACATTATACCCTCTGGGATACTCCCCTGCCCACCATCTGCTTCAATACACTAGCCAATTTAGGGGCCATCTGGAGAAACGGGGAGCAATGGGGATCTACTGAGGGAAGGAGGCCAAGGTCCACAAATACCATTCTCAGGCCCAGTGGGTATGAGGATGTATGTGACTGGGTAGAGGCTGATATTTCATGGTCTCCTAACAGGTTCAGGACATCCACTGAATTGAGCCTTGTAAGTAAGTATGAGCAGTTTCACTCCTCTTGAAAAAAATGGCAGGCAGGGACATTGACCACCCTCTTGAATTCACACAGAGACGGGTACGTGGAAAATAAAAGGCATACTGTTCTTATTCACCCTGTCCCTTCTCTTCTACCTGTGGAAGATGTGGGAAGGGGGGCTACCAGTATTGGCTACTCTCTTATACTTCAAAACCGTGTCATTTCTCAGATTGGTTTACAACTCTGATTTGGACCTAGTGCTGATGATAATTACATTTTCTATTGTCTATGGACCACATTCCAAGTTACTACCAAACTACTCAGTGGCCCCTGAGATTTAAATAAAGTTGTAAATGTAAGTCGTTGTTAGGATTCTGGAAGAAGTGACCAAAAGCGCCCACCTTGCAAACCTTCACATCTTTCACAACCCTTCTCTCCCAGACAAATAACCCTGGGCCAGGATATGACCTAACACAAGGACACCAGCTTGGATAGCTTTCTCTTCCTGTAAACTTCTCTCCTCTTCCCAACTCCTCACATCCACTTCTTTTATCACTATCACCTCTCTCCTTGATCCTGCTTTCCTTTCCTTGCAACTGCACCAACCTCAAAGTACATCCTACACACCAAAGTCTCACTCAACATGACACAAATGCATCCTACCTTATGGGACTTAACCATTTCCTATGAACATACCTTTCCCCCGCAATATGGACAGAGGGTTCCCTGAGAGCCAGCACTGTGTTACATGTCCGTGAGAGGTGCTGGCCTTGCTGGGTCCATATTCAGTAGAAACCAGCTGACCTGAAATATTCATCTCTCACCTCCACACACTAAAGCAACTGGCAGCTGAGTCAAAGTTCAATTAAGTCTTTAGGGACTTCCCTGGGGGTCCATTGGTTAGGATTCTGCACTTCCATTACAGGGGGCACAGATTCCATCCCTGGTCAAGGAACTAAGATCCTGCAAGCTGCGTGGCATGGCCAAAAAAAAAAAAGTCTTTAGGTTTCCCCTTGCACCTCCAGCTATGAAGATGCCAGGAAGTAAAGCAAAAAGGCAACCTCCTTCTCTAGAGTTAACAATTACCTTCAAGGAGCCCAGAAAGACCAATTCTGAGTCTGATTCAGCAAGGTCACATTATCACTGTGTCAGGATAGCAGATCCTTCTTGGGCAAGTTCTAAACCTAAGAGGTGCCTTCAGGGTCTTGTAAGGTCCATGTCTCTCTCTCAGGTGAAATCATGGCCCCTTTCACACGGGATAAAATGCAGCAACACCTGGAAACCTCATTCTCCCAGTAACTGTTCCATGGTTCAGTGCCAGGTGGAGAGGCAGAGAAGAGAAGGCTGCCCTGGCAGAGAAGGCAGTACTGGACTTTGAGGAAGGAGAGCTGGAGGAGGTGGGAGGGGATGCACTGGAAATAGACAACAGCAGAATGTACAAGGGAGCAAGTGATCAGAGGACAAAGCAGAAGAAAGCTGTACCCCAGGGTATGAGGCTCCTCCCTAGGGCTCCAGAGTCTTCACGGTCAGCAAAATAATGAGCCCACTTGCCACCAGGGCTAAGACATCACTGAGCCCTGATAATACCTCTGCCCACTGAGCCCCAAATCTGCCATCGAGCCCCTCCATCACAAGGCTTCAGGAAACTGCTACTAAGTATAGTCTGATTTCCCATGTGAGTAGAAATTATTTGCCATCCAGGCCAAGGTAGTCCTACATGAATATTTCTGAAGCCCTATTTTGAGAAAACAACATGGGAGGAAAATCAAGTCCAAGCATCTCCCACCATCACAGGGACATGTAAGTTCCCAATATGACTAGAGAACCTGAAGGTGGCCAGAATGACTCCTTGCTATCTTCATGGTGCTGTTTTCCCAGCTCAAGATACGGCCCCTAAAAATCATGGATGATATTCAGAAAAGATGGAAACCCTAATTCAAAAAGATACATGCACCCCAACATTCATAGCAACACTATTCACAATAGCCAAGACATGGAAGCAACCTAAGTGTCCCTCAACAGATGAATGTATAAAGAAGATGTGATGGGACTTCCTAGGTGGTGCAGTGGTTAAGAATCTGCCTGCCAGTGCAGGGGACACGGGTTCAATCTCTGCCCCAGGAAGATACCACATGCTGCAGAGCAACTAAGCCCATGCGCCACAACTGTTGAGCCTGCACTCTAGAGCCTGCGAGCCACAACTGTTGAGCCCATGTGTCACAACTACTGAAGCCCACATGCCTAGAGCCCGTGCTCTGCAATAAGGCCACCACAATGAGGAGCCTGTGCAGCACAAGGAAGAGTAGTCCTGCTCGCCGCAACTAGAGAAAACCTGTGTGCAGCAATCAAGACCCAACACAGCCAATAAAATAAATAGATAAATAAATAGATGAATAGATAAATAAATTTATATTAAAAAAGATGTGGTATATATAAAGACAATGGAATTCTACTCAGTCATAAAAAAGAATGAAATAATGCCATTTGCAGCAACATGGATAGACCTAGAGATTATCATACTAAGTGAAGCAAATCAGGCAGAGAAAGACAAATATCACTTGATGTCACTTATATGTGGAATCTTAAAAAATGATATAAATGAACTTATTTATAAAACAGAAACAGGGACTTCCCTGGTGGCACAGTGATTAAGAATCCACCTGCCAATGCAGGGGACATGGATTCGAGTCCTGCTCCAGGAAGATCCCACATACCTTGGAGCAACTAAGCCCATGCGCCACAACTATTGAGCCTGTATGCCGCAACTACTGAAGCCTATGCACCTAAAGTCCATGCTCCACAACAAGAGAAGCCACAGCAATGAGAGCCCGCGCACTGCAACAAAGAGTAGCCCCCTCTCGCCACAACTAGAGAAAACCTGTGTGCAGCAACGAAGACCCAATGCACCCAACAAATAAATAAATTTATTTTTAAAAAAAACAAACCAGAAACATACTCACAGACATAGAAAACAAACTTATGGTTACCAAAGGGGGGAGGTGGGGGGGAGGAATAAATTAGGAGTTTAGGATTAACAGACATATACTACTATATATAAAACAAACAACAAGGACCTACTGTATAGCACAGGGAATTATATGCAATATCATAATAATCTATAATGGAAAACAATTTGAAAAAGGATATATATATATGTATACACACATGTATATATCTGTATCACTTTGCAGTACACCCGAAACTAACACAACATGGTAAACCAACGATACTTCAATTTTTAAAAAAGTCTTGGATGAACTATTCAGTCCTCCAACAAGATCCCTTCTCTGTGATACAGCCGTTCTCTCAGGTCAATGTGATCCATTTGCCATTACTCACACTCTGTTTACTTGCTCTTCATACTGTGTTTTCTCTGACTTCACACCCCTGCCCACAATGCTGTCCTTGGGTCCACTGTACGCAAATCCATAGCTGTGGTGACACTTCAGAGTCCCTCTCAAGCAAAAGGTCCCCGTTGTCTCAGGCTTAATTCTGCTGCCAACACCCACATGTCCTCTCTCTAGGTATATCCTGGGCTCGTTGCCTTCCTCCCTCATTCAGACTCTCTCTACCCCTGCAGTAGTGAGCCATTCAAATGATCCTTCACATCACTACACGGATGCCATATATGAAATCATGGTGTATGGATCTCATTCAGGGGGTATAGGCTTTGAGGCATGGGTTAAAAGAACAATAAATCCAAACCTTAAAAACACCTAACATAGTTTACAAAGCCCTCTCCTATATACTAGCCACGATCAGAGTTTCTGGAAGCTTAGGCTATCTAAAGCAATTGTAGAAAAGTCTTTCACAGCTGATGGTTGCCCAAAGGATTCAGTGACTTGTCCAGGTTTACTCAGGTCAGAAGCAGAGAGATCAGATAAGCACCCACATCTTTTTTTTTTTTGGCTGCGTTGCGTCTTCGTTGCTGCGCATGGGCTTTCTCTGGTTGCAGTGGGTGGGGGCTTCTCTTTGTTGCAGTGTGCTGGCTTCGCATTGAGGTGGCTTCTCTTGTTGCAGAGCACAGGATCTAGGCACTTGAGCTTCAGTAGTTGCAGCACAGGGGCTCAATAACTGTGGCACAGGGGCTCTAGAGAGCAGGCTCAGTAGTTGTGGTGCACGGGCTTGGTTGCTCCATGGCATGTGGGACCTTCCCGGACCAGGGATCGAACCCATGTCCCCTGCATTGGCAGGCGGATTCTCAACCGCTGGGCCACCAGGGAAGTCTCAGCACCCACATCTTCAGATTCCTCCCCAGGTTCTCCTCACTCCAACCTGGCTGTCTTCCTAAAATCCCACTGAATACACATCTGCTTCCATCCTTTAACGGGGCTGTGTTTTATCCAGGCCTGTTTTGCCACTATTTTGACCAAAAGTCAGCTCCAGAGAGGAAATCTCAAATGTAACATCCAGAAAAATCCACACTTGCCTTACACGTACATAAAGTATCTCCCATCTATCGGAATAAAATCCTGCATGAGGAGGGTGTTTGGGTTACCTATCTAGCTTCCCTACTTGAAGACCTGGTTCCAAAAAATCACATCCACAAAGCCTTCCTGCGCTCTCTTCTTTTTTCAGTCGCTCCTCCACTGTCCTCCTGACCTTTGGCAGTTGGGCTAATTCAACCTTTTGTATCTTGTATTCTCTTGTAAGAATATTTGACATCTCCCCACCTAGTGATAAGAACACAACCTTCCCTCTGGGACTGTGTCCAGAGCACAGCACTGACCAGAGATGGTCTGTACATGTTGACTGAGAAACGCTTACCTGGAAAAGTCTTCTGTGATTAAACTGAATGTAAACAATGGCCTTAAGGAACAGTACCTTAACCCAGAAGAGTAATGGCAGGGATTTGGGGCACAGGGTGAAGCTGGCTTTGCAAAGCTCCTTATATCCCATCAGATCAGCAGTCATCATGAGGTTGGTAACTTTTTCAGAGGGTTGATAAGGAACATTAGCTGAACCTAGAGTCTGCAAGTTCTACATAACACTGGAGGGTCAGTGAACCAAAATGTAGCAAACTATCAAGCTTGGTTAATGTCATTCTTTAATTTTGGACAGGGCCACCCCTGGATAAGCAACAATCAATCTTATAGAATTATACATTCTAGATGGTCAAACTAGACCTTTCCTTTCTCATGACTGAGTATGCACTTTGACCTACCGTGCTGGACCCAAGGGAGGACACACTGATCCGGTATGTCCAAAGGCAGTATCTTTGGTGCCAAGATGCTGGAAGAATTTGGGACCATTTCCAGCACTAGTGGGCACAGGTTGAAAGTCTCCAGAAGGAAAAGCAGCATCCCTGGAGGAGATGAATAGATATCTTTAAATTGGGCAAGTAGGTCACAGCTCCCATCATCCTAATAAATACTGCTTAATATGAGATCTGAGTTGTTAGGATGAGAGAGGAAAGCGGCTGAACCTGGCGGAGACTGGGATGCATGGAGAGGGACACAAATGATTACATTAGACCTTGTCAAAATTGGGGGACAAGGCCTCCCTTCCCTTGACAAGGCCTACTAAGTGTTAAATCATGCAAGACAACAGACATTTCAGCCTCATCAGAGACCAGTAAGAACTATTCTGCCCCTTTAGAACAGCACACCCAACAACAGCACACGATGTTCAGGTATGACTAGGTTTGTTTCAGCCCTCAGCTTGTGGGACTAATCTGCCACCCTAAAACCATCCAAGAGATTAATTCTGTGGGGAGGAGAGCCAAAGAGCTTTGCCTAAAGCCAGGCATCTGCTTCAAAGGGGTAGGTGTTCTGACTTCTTAAATGATTATCAGAAACCACGTCCTCGCAAAACTCCATGACCTTCTTTGAAGCAGGTTTAATAGGCAGATCCTTTTCTGTTCTTTGGTAGCAACATTAAACAACAAAATGCCAAAATTTTAGGGCAAAAAAAAAAAAAAAATCCCAGGCTGCTCTGTAGACCAAATATTTCAGAATTTCTGGAGATGAGATGGAAACATCAGCAAAGCTCCCCGGGGGATCCAATGTGCCCCCAGGTTAAGAATCCCTGGCTAGACTATTGAGGAGCCACCTGGATCTTGGATCTATTTGGTGTCTCTGGAGTTCAGGTGCTCCAGGCAGGCATAGATACTTGAGTGAAAGTGGCCTTCTGACAGGAAGGAGGAAGAAGGGCTGACGTACCCTTTAAAGGGTTAAGTCCCAGCTCCTGCTGTTGTAAAGAGGTAAAAAGAGCATTGGATTAGCATCACAAGACCTGGATTCTGGTCCTGGCTCTGCCAATTAGTATTTCTGGGAGCTTAATAAGCGGCTAAACCTCTTGGCTCGCTTATCTGAAAATGGGCAGACTTGGCACGTCTGCCCACGATATGCAGGATGAGAAAACCACCATCTACAGAGCTGACAGTTTCAGGCAAGAAATTAGTTTCTGGAGACATCAAATAATTTAAGGCAATTTCCCCAAAAGGAATAAAGATAAAAAGTGAGTTTGGTGACATCACGTGGCTCATAAACCTACAGTCAATGAACGTGTTTTGCTTTAAGGCTATGTTTATTATCTGTACAATTTCACAAGGTACTCGCTCCTAAACGTATAGATAGGATCAAGTGGCATAGCAGTTGTTGAAACTTTTCTACGGAGTTTTATGACATCACACTTTCATTTTTCAATGCTAACATTAGCACCATTACACAATAAGTGCAAGAGTGAGGTTATAGAATGCACAATCATTTAAAATTATGACACTACATTTTTGCCACCTTTGTAATTCTTTGTTTTACCTTTTTTTTTTTTTTTTGGCCACACCACATGGCTGGCAGGGATCTAACCCAGACGCCCACAGTGAAGGCAATGATTCCTAACCATTGGACCGCCAGGGGATTTCCTTGTTTCACTTATTTTTATTTATTTATTTATTTATTTATTTATTTATTTAGGCTGTGTTGGGTCTTCATTGCTGCACTCGGGCTTTCTCTAGTTGTGGCGAGCTGGGGCTACTCTTCCTTGTGGTGTGTGGCCTTCTCATTGCAGTGGTTTGTTGCAGAGCACGGGCTCTAGGTGTGCGGGCTTCAGTAGTTGTGGCACGCAGGCTCAGTAGTTGTGGCTCACGGGCTCTAGAGCACAGGCTTAGTAGTTGTGGCGCATGGGCTTACTTGCTCCGTGGCATGTGGGATCTTGCCGGACGAGAGAGCAAACCCATGTCCCCTGCATTGGCAGGTGGATTCTTAACCACTGCACCACCAGGGAAGTCCCTGTTTTACTTACTTTAAATAAACATTTAACTTTAGAAGTTTAGATTTATAGAAAAATTGCAGAGAAATTACAGAGTCCCATGTACCCCACCCCCAATTTCCCATATTAACATCTTACCTGAGAATGGTACATTTGTTACAATTAAGGAACCAATTGATACACTGTTATTAACTAACATCCATATCTTATCAGATTTCCCTAGTTTTTACCTAATATCCATGTCCCACTCCAGGATCCCCTCTAGAACACCACATTACTTTCAGTTGTCATGCCTCTCTGTAGGCTCCTCTTGGCTATGCAGTACATTTAAAAATAACAGCTCAATCCACATCACCACAGGAGGCACAGAAGCAAATCAAAACAACCATCAAGTTCTCATGATACTCACAAAGGAGGCCATCATTTATTTACCGGTTCATTAGCGAGCGTGAACAGTATCCAATTTCTTTCATGAGCTATCAAATTGCAATTCTTGAAATTTTGTTTTAATTGGAGGGGAATGGCTTTATTTCACTTTGTGTATTAAATGAATTTTATATTCCATGCTTTCAAATTGCTCAACATCTCATAAAATGCATCCAATAACACCACACAAATATAAGGCAGAAGTGAGCAGAAGACAGATTCCAGATTCTGGGGCCCCCCTCGGGACACTGTGCTTTTGAAGGTCCAGGATGGGGCAGAGCTAGCTGTATTTTAATTCCCAGGTGATTTTGATGTCCAAATTGCTAAAATGTAAACGTCACCTTAACCCCAAGGAACAAGCCTTTCAATTTTTTTTTTTTTTTTTTTTTTGCAGCACCACGCGGCCTGTGGGGTCTTAGTTCCCCAACCAGGGATCAAAATCATGTCCCTTGCAGTGGAAGCTCGGAGTCCTAACCACTGGACCTCCAGGGAAGTCCCAGCCTTTCAATTTAAATTCAGTATCCAAGTAACAGCCAGCCTGGATGCTAAAATCACATCAAGAGAATGAATATGAATATTTCAGTGAACATGTGCCAAGACACATAAGTATACAGGCATCCTTAAACCAACATGCAGGGGGTGCTCCTAAATTTTATTTTTAGATTAGTTATTGAAACCAGAAACACATTTATTTACCCTTGGAACATTGTTATGACTATTGGATAAGTTTTCCCAACAACCCACAAAAATGTAAATATTTATCCATTAACACAATGCTATATTTAAAAGTACTTTCCAGGGTTGAGAACCACTGGTAAAGCATGGATTTGGAGGCAGCCCTGCATTCCACTTACTAGCTCTGCACACCTGGGAAAATTACCTGAGCTTTGCGCCTCAGTGTCCTCACCTGTAAAGTGGGATAGTATTAGTACATACGGTTCTTGTGAGAATTAAGTGAGGTAATGCACGAAAAAGCCCATAGCATATGCCAGGCACAAGAATATATGCAATGGTGTAATTGCCCTGCACTGCAGCAACTGCTAGTGCAAATAAAGAGAGATTTTCTGGGGTAGTAGGCAAGAGTTGGAAGAAAGGGGTAGAAGGAAAGAGTGTTTGTATGAGAAAGATTATCTGAAGGAGAATTAAGTAGACAGAGAATCTCGAAAGGCAAGGGAGCAGGAGATACGTCCTGGGAGGTGTCCCCTCCCTGCTCTCGGATGCAGAGGCAGTGTCCTCAGTGGGCATCAGGTGGCGCCACAAGCCTACAAACCAGAGTCCAGGTGTGTCTGGGAAAGTAGATGAGAAGGAATGAGAAAGTTGAACCTCAGAGCACTTGTCAACCTG
Source organism: Hippopotamus amphibius kiboko (assembly GCF_030028045.1). Lineage (NCBI taxonomy): Eukaryota > Metazoa > Chordata > Mammalia > Artiodactyla > Hippopotamidae > Hippopotamus > Hippopotamus amphibius. The sequence goes on along the minus strand of NC_080202.1, from coordinate 9,608,852 downwards.
ACACAGCTGCCACTTGGAAGAAAGAGTGTCGTAAGTCAGGTGTTTTCATTTCAGTGAACCCATAAAATTCAATATACAGACCATTCCCCTCCTCTAGATTCTTCCTAATTATTTCCATATCAAGGGACATGTTAAAACATGCATACCGTATGTGTATTACTTAATATAAAACTAATATCATAACCGGCATCCCAAACCAGACAAGCTATTTCTGTTGGCAAATGTGGCTGCGAAACAACAGCCCTGGTGAAGAGAGACAAGAGGACAATGTAAGGAACATCCGTGACAGCTGTGGCAGAGATGGGTGGTTGCCTGTCCCAATATCACCCACTCCTCTTAGAATCCCAGAGGTTTAGCTGGGTGCTTGGCTGCTTGCAATGAAGAATACAATTCCCAGTTCTCCTTGAGCTGATGTGGACGTGCAGCTAAGCCCTGGCCTGTGGGATGTGAGTGGAAAGGGCACCTGGTAGAAAATTTCCTTGAGAGACAGATGGCCAGTACCTTCCTCTATTCCCTGCCTGAAACACGGTTTTGATGGCAGCACCTCTACCTGGTACCTGAAGGCTGGGGCTGCACCCTAGGGATGATCCCAGGAGACTATGAGGGCTCCGCAGGAACCCCAAATTGTCTACCTCTGGCCTTTTATGTGAGAGAAAAATAAATTTATATCATGAGTAAGCCATTGTTATTTTGGGTCTTTGGTACTCATAGCCAAACACCTTCCAACTGATACTCCATGTAAGAACCCTGATTTTGTTTTTAAAGAATACTTTTGTATTTTAAAAATATGTGGATAGGGACTTCACTGGTGGCACAGTGGTAAAGAATCTGTCTGCCAATGTAGGGGACGCGGGTTGGATCCCTGGGTTGGGAAGATCCCACATGCCCAGGAGCAACTAAGCCCGCACTACAACTACTGAACCTGTGCTCTAGAGCCTGCGCACCACAACTATTGAGCCCAAGTGCCACAACTACTGAAGCCCATGCATCTAGAGCCCATGCTCTGCAACAAGAGAAGTCACTGCAGTGAGAAGCCTGCGCACCATAATAAAGAGTAGCCCCTGTTCACCTCAACTAGGGAAAGCCCACGTGCAGCAACAGACCCAACGCAGCCAATTAATTAATTTAAAAACATAAAATAAAATAAATGTGGATAGAAAGAATGAACGATAAATAAAGATGATGACAAAGATGTGAAGACAGCTCTCAAAACTTTTAAGACTGAGGAGCATCAGACATGGAAGGAGAAGAGGGAAATGTGGACAATAATACAGTAAAAACATCCGCTGATTTGAGTCTTCTTTCAGTGCATCTGAGAAGAAGAAGGGAAAATCCAGAGTGGGAGGACTAAGGTGAAGACCCTCAAAGCTCCTGCTGTTGAAACAAGTTGGGCTCTCTTACTAGCTCTGAGTTAGTCACCAGACTAGTAACCAGGGGGACTTAAGGAAGGTCATAGGTTTCTGAGATGAGAAAGTAACAAGTGGAGGTGAAGTTTAAGGTATTAATCATTCAATAAATCCTTATTGAGTCACTACGGACAGGTACTTTTCCAACAGGTAGTTCACTTTTATACTTACTGAGACTTTCTGGGATAGTAAGGACTATTAGATAATACACTATACTTATGTATTTTTTTAATAAATTTATTTACCTATTTATTTATTTCTTGGCTGCATTGGGTCTTTGTTGCCGCACACGGGCTTTCTCTAGTTGTGGCAAGTAGGGGCTACTCTTCATTGTGGTGTGTGGGCTCCTCATTACCGTGGCTTCTCTTGTTGAGGAGCATGGGCTCTAGGCACGTGGGCTTCAGTAGTTGTGGCACATGGGCTCAATAGTTGTGGCGCATGGACTTAGTTGCTCTGCGGCATGTGGAATCTTCCTGGAGCAGGGATCGAACCTGTGTCCCCTGCATTGGCAGGCGGATTCTTAACCACTGTGTCACCTAGAAAGTCCTACTTATATATTTAGTAGTAGCCTTTTCCCCTGGGAAAAAGGATGCTTTGATAGTAAAGACCAGAGGCCCATTAAATGGAAAAATCGCAGATGGATTCCTCCCAGGCAGCCAACAACAAACAAGGCCCTTTGCCTTCCCTCTAGTCCGGAGACATCTTTTGTCTGACATTTGGTGGACTTCTTCTTGGGCTGCTAGATTTAGCATAGACAACTATAACTGTTCGTGCTCTTTTTGATTTGCTTTTTTTTTTTTTTAACTTTTATCTTTGGGTACTTATAATTGGTTTAAAAATAAAGTCCCATGACTGAGTTGTTTTTGTTTTTTGGCAACGCCACATGGCGTGTGGGGTCTTAGTTCCCAGACCAGGAATAAAACCTGCACCCTGGGGACTTCCCTGGTGGTGCAGTGGTTAAGAATCCGCCTGCCAATGCAGGGGACACAGGTTCGAGCCCTGGTCTGGGAAGATCCCATATGCTGCGGAGCAACTAAGCCTGTGCGCCACAACTAGGGCCCTAGAGCCTGCACTCTAGGGCCCGCATGCCACAACTACTGAGCCTATATGCCTCAACTACTGAAGCCCGAGCACCTGTAACAAGAGAAGCCACCGCAATGAGAAGCCCACAAACCACAATGAAGAGTAAGCCCCGCTTGGCTGCAACTAGAAAAAGCCCACGTGCAGCAATGAAGACCCAACACAGCCAAAATAATAATAATAATAATAAAAAATTTAAAAAGAAAAACAAAAACCTGCACCCCCTGCAGTGGAAGCACTGGGTCCTAACCACTGAACTATGGGGAAGTCCCTGAGAATTTTTTTATTTTTTTAAATAGAAGTCCTTCAAGCTGCTTTGGATCCAAAACAAGCTGAAGTCTGCCTGTTCTGCTTTTCCTGGGTTCTCCTGCAAGAAAATCTATGTTGGGAGTCCCCAAGACAACCCTCAGATTTGATGATTTGCTAGACGGACTCACCAACCTCAGAAAGCTGGTTTATTACAGTGAAAGGATACAGACTAAAATTAGCAAAGAGGAAAGGGGCATAGGGTGGAGTTCAGGAGAGACCGGACACAAACTTCTGGTCCTCCTTTTTCCAGGGAATCACATGGACAGCACTTATGTCCCCCAGCAACAATGTGTGACAACCTGTACATACAAAGTGTTGCCAACCAGAGAAGCTCACCTGAGCACTGGAGTTCAGGATTTCTGTTGGGGGCCAGTCATGTAAGCACAGAACTCCTGTGTGGCTGACCTTAGCTATTCAGTCTCCAGCCCAGATGCAGCGTGGCCCAAAGCCCCTAGGCATACAAAAACAGGTGTTCGGGACTTCCTAGGTGGGACAGTGGGTAAGAATCTGCCTGCCAATGCAGGGGACATGGGTTCGATCCCTGCCCCAGAAAGATACCACATGCCGCGGAGCAACTAAGCCCGTGTGCCACAACTACGGAAGCCCATGCACCACAACTACTGAAGCTCATGTGCCTAGAGCCTGTGCTCTGCAACAAGAGAGGCCACCGCAATGAGAAGCCTGTGTACCACAATGAAGAGTAGCCCCTGCTCGCCTCAACTAGAGAAAGCCCATGTGCAGCAATGAAGATCCAACACAGCCAATAAAATAAATAAATAAAATTAAAAGCAAACAAACAAACAAAAAACAGGTGTTCACCATGCATTACATTGTTAGCATAAACTGTCTGGTATGGCCCAAGGCCTCAGATATACAAAGATACTTTTAACAGGCAAGATATTCCCAGCTCAAAAGTTATCCTCCAGGAGCTGGTTAAGGGCCAGTCTTGAAAATCTTGGGAATGTGCAGCCCAGACCTGCCAAGTTCTCCCTCTATTCTTATAAAAAAAGCCATAAAAATCAATCATCATCATCATCAGAATACACCCAACATCTGTATCATGAAGAACCATTACCTGAGCTAGCTTCTGAAGAACCTTCTTGAAAGAGTCCAACCAAAGCATATTTCTTTTTTCTTTTTTCTTTTGGCCGAGAGGCATGTGGGATCTTAGCTCCCTGACCAGGGATCGAACCCACACCCCCTGCACTGGAAGGCAAACTGGACCACCAGGGAAGTCCCTCTAAAGCATATTTCTAACAGCAATGTGTCTACCATGGCGGCACTCAGTAGATGAGTCAATGAATACAGGGAGGGCCGTTACCGGGGCCTCTGAAGATGGGAGATCTGTGACTAAGCCCCCTCCAACGGCTCCTTCCTTCAGCTAGCTTCCTCCCAAGTGTTTCCTTCATTTTTGTTTCCATCCCTCTCTACTCCAGCTGTTCTAAGACCCCCAGGATCCAGATTTCCATTTAGTCCCCTCCAAGCCATCCATTCAGGCTCTAGGGCTTCCCTCCAGGGCCAAGAATAGGCTGACAAGTGAGGCACAAGGCCACAGTATTTAAGGTGGCATCACCCTCAGGTCATGCAAGGGAGTGAGTGCCTCCGTGAATTCTTTACCGCAGGCACTCACTCTTGTCCTGGCCCCACATTCTGACTTGAAAGCATCGCACAGGAATCTGTGCCCCTCAGTTTTGCATGTGTTAGGAGGGAATGGGCAAGTATGAGAGGAAACAGAAGCTGGGTCCTGGGAAACAGACGAGCATTAATTCATGTGAGCATGAATGCATCTTCACATCCTCCTCTTTAACATACACCATCCCAACGGGTAATTCAATCAACACTAAGTACCAGAAAATGACTTTAATGCCAGCATCCACTTCTCTCATTTTTACCAGGGCCCCTCCACCTGTCAACCCTTTCAAAGGCATGAGGGCTCTTTTACCACAGCACCCTGGAATCTTTCTTCCTGATATAAACTACTTGGTGGGAAAAAAAACTTGCCAGGACCCTTCATTTCAAAGCCTCTTGCATTTCCCTAATTCCAGGTGGAAAATTACTTCAAGTGCTATCAGGAGCTCTGACCCTTATTGAAAAGGACATCTGAGCTACTTACCTGGCATAAGTCAGAATGCTTCCATTAATTTCTGAGAATTGCATCCGGTACTTTTCCAACTTGTGTGGCGCTTCTGATGAGATACAATGAAGAACCATAGACAAACTTTCTTCCAGGTTTACCAGTTGATCATTCACGTAAGAAGTGTATGAACCAAGGCAGTGCACACAGGAATCAGCTAGCAGCTTCGCATCGCAAAATAAATACACAGAGACTTTCCAATTGCTCGAGTTTTTATCCTCTCTTTTTCTGCAAAGCAGATTCTCAGGCACAAGTCTAGCTGAGGTTATCTTCACATTCATTACATTCATAGGATTCTTCCCTGAAATGAATTCTTTGATGTTGTTGTAAAGCTTGACCTAGGTCAAGAGAGCATTTCCACATTTATTACAGCCATTTCTCTCCTGTATGATTTCTCTGGGTTTCAACTATAACTGAAGACCTTCCAACACTTATGACGTCATTCACAGGGTTTCTGTTTGGAGTGAATTCTTTGATGTTGAATAAGACTCAAAATCTGATTAAAGGTTTTACCACATTCAATAAATTATAGGGTTTCTCTTATGAGTAGACTTGGTGATGCAGAATAAGGTGTGGGCTCTGAGGAAACGCTTTCCTGAAGTCATTACATTTAAAGGGTTTCTGTTCTAACATAAAGTCTCTGAACTGGTAAGGCTGAATTACTGTATATCTAAATGTTTCCCCACACTCCTTACATTCATAAGATTTTTTCCAGTGTGTATTCACTGATGTTCAGTGAGACCTCAGCCGTAGCTGAGGGCTCTTCCACACTCAATACTCATTGGGGTCTCTCTCAAATGAATTTTCTGATGTTGAACAATGGATGAACTCTTCCAGAAACTTTTCCCACACTCATTGCATTCCTATGGCATTTTTCCACTGTGAATTCTCTGATGTTGAGCAAGTCGAGATTGCCACCTAAAAAAGTTTCCCCACATTCCTTACATTCATAAGGTTTTTTCCACTATGAATTCAATAATACCTAATGAATTCCAATTTCCTTTTGAAAACTCTGGTATGTGTTATGTTTATATGATTTTTCTCCAGTATGAATTACCCTCTGAGGAGTATGGTATACCTTTTTCGACCGCTCATGTCACATGTTCACCTAGCTCATTGGTAAAGATTAAAAACAAAAACCAAAACCTGATAAAACTTGGTTGGTGAGGGGGGTGGGGACATGAGCCCTTGTTCATTGCTGCAGGAACGCAAACTGGTACAAATTCCAGGGAGAGTAAATTTTCCCAAATGAAAAATGCATGCACCTTTGACTGAGCAATTCTACTCCTAAGAATGTGTTCTACAGATAGACCTTATTGTGTGTGAAATCACAATTGTACAAGGTCATTTACTGCAACATTGTTCATAATAGCAAGTGGTTTGAAACCCCCCAAATGGATCCATAGGGAAGTGGTTAGATAAATTATGATACATGCATAAAATGGGATACCTTGTAGCCATGACTAAGAATGAGGAAGCTCTTTATAAACCAATATGAAACTATCGTAAAAATTAAAATAAAGCTCAGAATAGTCTTTACAGAACATTCCCAATTGTGTAACCAAAAACACAAACAAAAACAGAGGCGGGGGGTACTTCCCTGGTGGTCTAGCAGTAAAGAATCCACCTTGCAATGTAGGGGACACGGTTCGATCCCTGGTCGGGGAACTAAGATCCCACATGCCATGGGGCAACGAAGCTCATGCGCCAAAACTGCAGAGGCCACATGCCTTGGAGCCTGCCTGCCGCAACTGAAAAAAAAAAAAAAAAAAAAAAAGAAGAGAAAAACCTGCACACCACAACTAGAGAGAAGCCTGAGAGCCACAACGAAAGATCCCTCGTGCCTCAACAAAGATCCCGCGTGCTGCAACTAAGACCTGATGCAGCCAAAAAGAAATATAATTAATTAATTATTAAATTTTTAAAAAACAGAGGGAGGAAAACCCCACAAGTGTGATTGTATTTGCACAGCCTGTCTCTAAAAGGATTAAGATCCTTATTATAGGGAGAAAAACTGGGTGCTGATGCCCTTTTGTTTTGTTTTCTGTACCACATAAATGTACTGGTTATTTTAAAAATTAAATTGAAAAAAATCCTGGAATCTAGAAAAGAGATAAATGAAGAGATGTGAATTCAGGTGGGCGAGAAGGTTATGATAGGGCAAGGAAGTGAAGAGAGTGCATTATTTAAAACTGTAATCTGTTCCACTTTCTGGTGCCATATGTACAAAGCCTGGAAATTCCCACTCCATCCTGACAACAAGTAAAAAGCTAAACAAGCTGAAAAATCAAAAACTCTTCTGAGATCCATGAAAGAAGCGAAGTCACAGGACAAATGACTGTCCCCCAAAATCAGAGAGACAGGCAAAGGCAGAGAATCACAACATACTGAGGCCGAAACCTCCACTGCAACCAGGGCTGGGCTAGGGAAGCCGGAACTGAAATTGATGAATTACTGGAGGCAGTTCTGAGTGTGGACAAGCCAAAGAGTTAAAAACTCTAGGCGGACCCGGTTACGGGAGCCATGCGGAGGCATACTTTAGTGAATTTTACCTTCAAGAACTCAAGTTCTGACAGTAAATATTGGAGAAAAATCTTGTGCTTTTAGCTGGGGAAGGAGAAAAGGAACCATTCTGAAAAATAGGTGGGGAGAAGAAAAACCTGAGAAACACTTACGAAGTTCACAATCCAGGGGCACGGGCTCACTAAAAGACCGAGACCTGGGGGACTCCCCTGGTGGTCCAGGGGTTAGGACTCCACACGTCCACTGCAGGGGTCATGGGTCTGATCCTAGTCAGGGAACTAGGATCCTGCAAGCCGCAAGGCATGGCCAATAAATAAATAACCGAGACCTAATCGTTGGCCTATAAAACACTCCCTCTCCCCACACATTGCCACCACCTTGCTAAAGGTCTATTAAGAGCAGTTCCTTTTACATAGTACGTTGTGTCCAGCTATCAAGAAAAGATTTCAATGTATATTAAAAGGCAAAAAACACAGCTTCAAGAGACAGAGGAAGCATCAGAATCAGACGTGGGGGGGGGGGCGTAATTTAAAATAACTATGATTAATGTACTAAGGACTCTAATAACGTGCAGATAGTGTGTAAGAACAGATGGACAATGTAAGCAAGAGAGATGTATATTCTAAGAGATAACCAAAAAGAAATGCTAGAGATCAAAAACACTGTCACAGAAATGAAGATGGCTTTTGATGGGCTTGTTAGTGGACAGGACCAAGCTGAGGAAGAATCTCGGAGCTCGAGGACATTTCAGTAGAAACTCCCAAATTAAAAATCAAAGAAAACAAAGACTAAAACAACAACAACAAAATATCCAAGAACTGTGGGACAACTAGAAAAAGTGTAACGGGTAATGGGAATTTCCCCAAACTAACATCAGACACAAAACTGCAGCTCCAGGAAGCTGAGAGAACACCAAACAGGATAAGGCACGCCTTCTCCCCACAAAAAAAAAGAAAAGAAAAGAAAAAAACGCCTACACCTAGGCATATCATTTTCAACTTACAGAAAATCAAACATAAAGAAAAAATCCTGAAAGAAGCCAGAGAGAAAACATCACTCACTTACAGAGGAGCAAAGATAAGAATCACATACAACTTCTAAGAAATCAAGCAAGCAAGAGAGTGGAGGGGAAAAAAAGCCAGAGATCTAGAATTCTACACTCTGCAAAATTATCTTTCAAAAGTGAAGGAGAAATAAAGTCTTTCTCAAACAAACAAAAACTGAGGGAATTTGTTGCCGTAGACCTGCCTTACAAGAAATGTTCAAAGTCCTTCAGAGAGAAGGAAAAGAATATAGCTCAGAAACTCAGATCCGTACATAGAAAAGAACAGCACTGAAGAAGAGTAAGTGAAGGTAAGACAAAAACTTTTATTATTTTTCTTATTCTAAATTGACCTAACAGATAATTGTTCATTGAAAATAACAGCAATAGTTCATTTGATTATGTTTGCATATATATATTTATAAGTTTACACTCACATATGAAATGAATAACAGCAATGATACAGGGGCGGGAAGGAGGAATTAGGATCATTTTGTTATTATAAGGTACTTATACTACCTGTGAAGTGGTATAGTGTTATTGAAAGTGGATCTGAATTAGTTGTAAATTTTATAGTGAGGACCCTAGAGCAACAATTGTACTTTAAAAAGTATATATATATATATATATATATATATAAAGGAAGTATAACTGATATGATAAGAAAGAGAAAACAGAATCATATAAAATGCTCAATTAAAACCACAAAAGTTGGAGAAAGAGTAGAAGACAAAAATAGGAAGGGCAGCAAATAGAAAACAGTAACAAACATAGCAGGCATTAGTCCAACTGTATCAATAATCACTTTGAACATCAGTGGTCTAAATGCACCAGTTAAAAGACAGAGACTGTTACAGTGGATCAAAAAACAAGATCTACCTATATGTTGCCTACAAGAAACCCACTTAAAATATAAAGATACACATAGATGAAAAGTAAAGGGATAGAGAAAGATATACCATGCTAACACTAATCAAAATAAAGCAGGAGTAGCTATATTAACTGCATACAGAGCAGACTTCAAACCAAGTTATCATGTGTAGAGAGAGGCATTACATAATGACAAAGGGTCAATTCTCCAAGAAGAGGTAACCATCCTTAATGTGTATGTACCTAACAACAGAGCATCAAAAGACATGAGGCAAAAACCTGACAGATGTGCAAGGAGAAATACATGAATACACTATTATAGTTGAAGACCTCAACTCCCGTCTATTAAAAATGGACAGGGCTTCCCTGGTGGCACAGTGGTTAAGAATCTGCTTGCCAATGCAGGGGGACATGGGTTCAATGCTTGCCCTGGGAAGATACCGCATGCTGTGGAGCAACTAGGCCCGTGCACCACAACTATTGAGCCTGTGCTCTAGAGCCTGTGTACCACAACTATTGAGCCCATGTGCCACAACTACTGAAGCCCACACGCCTAGAGCCCGTGCTCTGCAACAAGAGAAGCCACCGCAATGAGGAGCCTGCGTAACACAATGAAGAGCAGCCCCCGCTCACCGCAACTAGAGAAAGCCTGTGTGCAGCAACGAAGACCCAATGCAGCCAATAAATAAATTAATTTAAAAAAATTAGAGCAGAAATCAGTAAAATTGAAAACGGGAAATCAATAGAGAAAATCAATTAAACAAAAGCTGATTCCTTAAAAAGATCAATAACATTGACAAACCTCTAGCCAGGCTGACTAAGAAAAAAAGAATGAGGCCCAAATCGCTAATATCAGAAATAAAAGAGGGGAGCTTCCCTGGTGGTTCAGTGGTTAAGAATCCACCTGCCAACACAGGGGACATGGGTTCGATCCCTGGTCTGGGAAGATCCCACATGCACGGAGCAACTAAGCCCACATGCCACAACTATTGAGCCCATGGGCCACAGCTACTGAAGCCTGCATGCCTAGAGCCCTGCAACAAGAGAAGCCACCAAAATGAAGAGCAGCCGTCACTCGCCACAACTAGAGAAAACCCACACGCAGCAACGAAGACCCCATGCAGCCAATAAATAAAAAAATAAATAAAATAAATAAATTAGTTCATTAAAAAAATAAATGTACTAAAATTTATATTTAAAAAAAAGAAATAAAAGAGGGGACATCACTACAAATCCCATGGACATTGAAAGGATAATGAAGGAATCGTATGTATAAACTTATTCCCACGAATTTGATAACTTAGATGAAATGGATCAATTTCTTGAAAGACACAATCTGCCAAAACTCACACAAGAAGAAATAAACAATCTGAATAGGCCTGTTTCTATTAAAGAAATTGAATCATAATTAATGACCTTGAAAACAGAAAGTAGTTTCGGTTCACTGGTGAACTTAGGTATAAATTTAAATTTACATACTTAGGTATAAATTTAAAAATATACATACAATATCTGTATGAGGAAAACTACATACATACTGTTGAAAGAAATCAAGGAAGAACCAGATAATCAGAGAGAGATTCCATGATCATGGACAGGAAGACAGTATCGTCAAGATATTTCTTCTCCACTTGATCTATAGATTCAACGCAATCCTGATCAAAATCCCAGCAAGTTATTTTATAAAGATTGATAAATTGATTCTAAAGAGGCAAAAGGCCCAGAATAGCCAATAAATACTGAAGGAGAAGAAAACATTTGGAGGACTGACACTATCTGACTTCAAGACTTACTATAAAGCTAAGTAATCAAGACATTGTGGCATTGATAAAAGAATAGACGATTAGATCAATGGAACAGAGTGCCCAGATAGAACCATATAAATATCGTCAACTGATCTTTGACAAAGAAACAAAGGAATACAATGGATTTTTTCAAGTGATGCTGAAACAATTACATAGTCACATATAAAAAAAAAATGAATCTAGAATCTTACACTCTTCACAAAAATTAACTCAAAATGGATCACAGACCTAAATATAAAATGCAAAACTATAAAATGTCTAGAAGATAATATGGGAGAAAAGCTAGATGACCTTGGCTTTGGTGATGATTTTAAAGATGTAACACTGAAGACATGAGCCATGAAAGAAAGTATTGATTAGCTGGACTTTATTAAAATTAAGATTTTCTGCTCTTTAAGGTACTGCCAAGAGAATGAAAAGACAATTGACAGACTGTAAGAAAGTATTTGCAAAAGACATACATGATAAAGGACTGTTAAAATACACAAAGAACAATTAAAATTCACAATTATGGACTTCCCTGGTGGTCCAGTGGCTAAGACTCCTTGCTCCCAATGCAGGGGGTCAGGGTTCGATCCCTGGTCAGGGAACTAGATCCCACATGCCACAACTGAGAGTTAGCATGCTGCAACTAAAGATCCCGCATGCTGAAACGAACATCCCACGTGCCATAATGAAGATCCGACACAGCCAAATAAATAATATTAAACAAACAAAACTCAACAATAAGACAACAAACCACTTGACTTTTAAAAATGGGCCAAAGTGGGAGTTCCCTGGTGGTCCAGTGGTTAGGACTCTGCGCTTTCACTGCCAAGGACCCGGATGCAAGCCCTGGTGGGGAACTGGGATCCTGCATGCCAGTGAGGCACAGTGGGGAAGTGGGGAGGGGGGGCCAAAGAGCTTACCAGACACCTCACCAAAGAAGATACACAAATGACAAGCATATGAAAAGATGCTCCACATCACCTGTCCTCAGGGAAATGCAAATTAAAGCAACAAGATACCACTAACACACCTATTAGAATGCCCAAAATCCAGAACACTGACAACACAAAATGCTGGCTAGAATGTAAAGCAAAAGGAACTCTCATTCACTGCTGATAGGAATGCAAAATGGTACAGCCACTTTGGCAGTTTCTTACAAAACTAAACATACCCTTACCATCAATCATGTTCCCGGTATTTACCCAAAGGAGTTGAAAACTTTTGTCTGCACAAAAACCTGCATGTGGATGCTTAGAGCAACTTTATCAACAATCGCCAAAACTTGGGAGCAACCAAGGTGTCCTTCAGTAGGTGAATGGATAAACTGTGGCACATCCAGACAATGGAATATTATTTTTAAGCCCTTTATTGGAATATAATTGCTTTACACTATTGTGCCAGTTTTTGCTGTACAACAAAGTGAATCAGCTGCATCTACACATATATCCCTACATCCCCTCCCTCCTGCGGCTCCCTCCCACTCTCCCTATCCCAGCCCTCTAAATCATCACCCATCATCGCGTTGATCTCCCTGTGCTATGCAGCAGCTTCCCACTAGCTACCTGTTTTACATTTGGTAGTGTATATATGTCAATGCTACTCTCTCACTTGGTCCCACAATTCCCTTCGTGCCCCCAGCCCCACCGTGTCCTCAAGTCCGTTCTCTACATCTGCATTTTTATTCTTGCCCTGTCACGTGGAATATTATTTATTGCTAGAAAGAAATGAGCTATCAAGCCATGAAAAGACATGAAGAAAACTTAAATGCATACTATTAAGTGAAAGAAGCCAATCTGAAAAAGCTACATACTGTATAATTCCAACTCTATGACATGCTAGAAAAGGTAAAACTACGGAAGCAGTAAAAATAGCGGCAGTTGCCAGGGGTTAGGAGAAAAGGCCAGATGAACAGGCAGAGCACAGAGGATTTTGGGGGCAGTGAAAGTGCCCTTGTGTGGCTGAACCACACTGACTCCATTCTGTCAGCTCCATCTTAGGTCTGCAGTTCTACCCCCTCGCCTCTCTGTGCCTGAACTTAAGCCTGTTCACAAAGAATGCGCCCAAGCCAGGTAAGTTCCCTATCAACTTTTACCCTTACCTTCATCTGATATGAAAGCTGGAAGAATGCCTTTTGCTGGTGCAGATAGTTAATGCTCATGATATCCCCCTGGGGGAGGAAAAAACCCAGGTTCCAGTCTGTGTAACCATGCTTCTCACTTGGTAATCAGATTCTATTTTTAGCTTTGGCCCTTTTACATCCCTCTGTACCTCTTGGATCTGCCTGAGACTTCCTGTCTGTACATAAGTTCCCCACAATAAACTTCATAATTGTACTTTGCAGTTGCCCGCTTCGTTTTTCTGTCTCAAATTTCCTTCTTAGTTTAGAGGATATTATTTAATGCCTCCTCCTCCCTGTATCAATTCTGTGTGATGCTATGGTGGATACATGTCATCATACACTGGTCCAAACACGCAGGATGTACAACACCAAGAGTGAACCCTAATGTAAGCTATGGACTTTGGATGATGTTGATGATGTATCAAAGCAGGTTCATCAATTGTAGCAAAGGTACCAAGCTGATGGGGGATGTTGATAAGGTGGGAGGCTGTGCATGTGTGGGAACAAGGGGTATAGGAGATGTCTCTGTATCTTCTCGATTTTGCTGTTAACCTGTAACTGCTCTAAAAATTTTTTTGAATGTGATCTTCCCCACAACTCCTTCATTCTCTTTCTTTGCTCGGTTTTTCTCCATAGAATTCATCACCATCTAACATACTATCTGTTTCACTTATTTGCTTTCGCTATTGCTTTTTCCTTCCATGAGAATGTTCATTGAGGGAAAGGCTTTTTTTCTTACTGCTAAGTATTTACAGCCTAGGACAGAGGCTGGCACAGAACAGGTGATCCATAAATAATTGTTGAGAGACTTTCCTGGTGGTGCAGTAGTTAAGAATCCACCTGCCAATGCAGGGGACATGGGTTTGAGACCTGGTCTGGGAAGATCCCACACGCCACAGAGCTACTAAGCCCGAGCACTGCAACTACTGAGCCTGCCCTCTAGAGCCCGAGAGCCACAACTATTGAGCCCACATGCCACAACTACTGAAGCCTGAGCACCTAGAGCCTATGCTCCACAACAAGAGAAGCCACCGTGCACCGCAATGAAGACCCAAAGGAGCTGATGATAGATAGATAGATAGATAGATGATAGATAGATAGATAGATAGATAGATAGTTGATAGACAGATAGAGTACAGTTAGGCCGTACCTAATCAATATGCTTGCTCTTCTGTCTTTAGCAGCAGATCTTGCCTGTAGCTCACAATGCAGATCCACAAATCCAGGCAAAGTTCTCCCCAGGTAATTGTGGGGGTCCCCAAATGAAGTCTTACACGTACCAATGAACAAGGCTGGCCATCGACAGGCTGACACCAAACAGTTCGTTCACTTCTGCTCAGGACTCCTTCCACTGGGTGTCAACTTGTCCTGGCTCCTAGAAACAAACAATGTCAGCTGTTATCCCTCTGTTAAATGCTCCAAACCTTTGAAAGCTGTATAGAAACTGCTCTTGTAGAGTTATAAAATATTAATGCCACAAGAGACCTTTAAAATCAGCTAGTCCAAGCCTCCTTTTTAATGTTTACACAAGATGAGACACAAAAAGCAGAAATTTTGCTCAAGCTCAGTTTGGTGTTCAAGCCAAGCCCAGAACCCAGCACCAGGACTAGACTCCCTGAGATTCCCAAGCACACAACAGTTTGCTTAGATAAAGCCATAGTTCTGTTGTACTTTTTCACTTGCTTCATAGGCTCTTATTTTATCTTTAATTTTCAAAGCTTGGTTTTCTCCTGTACTAATGGCAGGATAAATTGGCATAATCATTTGGGAAAGAAATAAGAGACTTAAATGTGTCCATACCCTTTTACCCAAGAGTCGTATTTCTAGGAATTTATCCGGGGGGATAAAAAAGACCAAAATTTGAAAACTTTTGCAATGGGCCCTTGCTGTTTTTACCTACCAAGTATTTCTTTTCCTTTTGCTGGTAACTAGCTCCTTCTTTCATCTACCAATTTATGCCAGCAGGGTTTGAGATTTTCCCTGAATTCTAACCAACCAAAAATACTTATATAATATGTTTTCCTTTGTCTTTCTTTGATATCTAGTCAGAGAGAGCACTTTTTCCATATGCTTACTGGTCACTTGTATTTCCCATTTATTTATTGAATAATCCTTCCACTTTCCTCCTTCCCGCAATTTTGTAATACGACCTTTGTCATTCTCATACTACTAGGGGATATCTCTGAAGTGTGTCTCTTGTCTTATTAGGCGTGGCATTCTGAGCTGAGTGTGGATGACTAGAGTTTTCACAAACAGGAATGGGGCAAGGAGAACAGTCTGTAGCAAGAGGGTGGACAGGTTGTGTTGACAAAGGGGCTCACTGCATGACAACACGGTGCTTCCCAACCTTTCCATTCTTAATTTTACTACCTAGAAAATCTAAATTGTGGGGCTCAACATATATTTTAAAACATTTTTCCAATACAAATACTTGTCTTTTAATTTTTTCAATAAAGACATTTGGCAAGGGGAACACTAACATCATTTTATTACAGAAAAAGGGGTGGGGGGGAGGAAGCAAGGAGGGAAATAACTTCAGAATGAAGGAGAAGCCTTCCCATCAAAGGTAACCTTCTCACACACGTGCACACACACACCGTCCAGGGTACCCAGGCACTTCCCTTGGGGCCAGGGCAAACCCCAGCCTGCAGGTTGTGTTTGGAAACTCCTGCAGTAATAGAAAAGAAATAGGGTCTACAACACTCAGAAATGGAATTGTGCCTTTTCCCCATGGGTTCAAACTTGGAAAGAACAGCAAGGCCATGGACAGTCAGACTCAGAGCACAAGTCTAAATTTGATCTGACTGTCCCACGCTCCTTGAATCTTTTCCTTTTTTTCTCTCCCAGCCCTGCCTCCAGACCTGGTCTCAGACCTACTGGGGGGCCTATGATTCTTTCATGAAAGGCAAAAGGAGAGTTGTCCTTTGCCTGACTTAGCGATTTATTTTGCTGTAGGGCTGAGATTTCTCTTTGGTCACTGAAAATCACCATCTCATTTGTGGGGGGTAAGGGGGACATTTTAGTGATATTTAAAAAGTGACCATTAAATTTCCTTTAAGATAAACAAAGTAAAAAAAAGCACGGTACAAAAGAATACACACACACACACACAAACACAGCTATACCTCATTTTATTGTATTTTGCTTTATTGTGCTTGCATTTTTTACAAATTGAACGCTTGCGGCAACCCTGCTTGGAGCAAGTCTACTGGCACCATTTCCCAAGAGCGTTTGTTCACTTTGTGTCTCTGAGTCACATTTTGGTAACTCTCCCAATATTTTAAACCTTCCACCAGCAAAAAAGATTATGACTCACTGAAAGCTCAGATGACGATGAGTGGTTTTTAGCAATAAAGTATTTTTAATTAAGATATGTATATTCTCCCAGAGAACACCATAATTCAAAAAGACACATGCACTCCAATGTTCACTGCAGCACTATTTACAATAGCCAGGACATGGAAGCAACCTAAATGTCCATCAACAGATGAATAGATAAAGAAGATGTGGTACATACATACAATGGAATATTACTCAGCTGTAAAAAGCGATGAAACTGGGACATTTTTAGAGACATGGATGGATCTAGAGACTGTCATACAGAGTGAAGTGAGTTCAAAAGAGAAAAACAAATATTGTATATTAACACATATATGTGGACTATAGAAAAATGCTACAAATCAACTGGTTTGCAAGGCAGAAATAGAGACACAGATGTAGAGAACAAACATATGGACACCAGGTGGGGAAAGCGGGGAGGGTTGGGGGGAATGAATTGGGAGATTGGGATACCAAATTGTACACTCTAAATATATGCAGTTTGTTGTAAAAAATAAAAAAAAGTTAAAAAATAAAATAAAATAAAGTGAATTAAGCAAAAAAAAAAACAAAAAAAGATGTATATTCTTTTTTTGACATAATGCTATTTCACATTAAATAAACTACAGTATAGTGTAAACATAACTTTCATAGGCACTGGGAAACCCAAAAAATTCATGTGACTCACTTTATTGTGATATTTGCTTTGCTGGGGTATTCTGGAACCGAACTCGCAATATCTCTGGGCTTTGCCTTATTTATACATATATGCATTTATAAAAGAAAAAAAGGTAAGTGTGTGTGTCTATACCATATGCACGTGCACACACACGAACACACACATTCTGCATTTATAAGAACTGCTGGTAGTGATTGATGGTAATTGTCTCTGGGGAATAAAATTTGAGGTCCACCATAAGAGGGAGACTTACTTTGCCTTGTATATATCCTTTCATATTCACATGAATTTTTTTTTACTGTGCTTTTTTCAGAGTAATTGTTTTAAAATCTTCATTTCATCTCAAAAAAGATAACAGAGATTGCTCTGACTTTGCCATGCTCTCGCCCACTTTTTGGTATCTATAAAATAATACTTGAATAAAGAAAAGAACAACCAGTGACGATGTAAATTATCAGCTATGGACCTTCTAGATTTCTCTGTGTTGGTCGGCCAGGTTCTGTATGCCTACAACAGAACCTGCTCTCTTCATGTTTCCCTGACGCTTGAGATACCCTTCTTTAGGTGGTATCTGTGAGATTCAGCTTTTACCATCATCCATTTTCTGTCCTTGCATTTCTCACAGCACTTTTAGGTGGTTTGTGTGTATTTTAGTTTTTTAGAATTCATTTGACTGTTACTATTGAAATTTTCAAACATATACCAAAGTCAAGAGAATAAAAGGAAACCTGCAAGCATTCATCCTCTTCATCCAACAGCCATCAGCTCACGGTCAGTCTTATTTCATCTGTAATGCCATCTTCAGTGGGGAAATTTGCCCCCCTAACTGTAGTTAGGGTTGGCATTTACTTTTCTTGGGGGATAGGGTGGGGGAAGCTTTTATTTACTAGCTTTATTGAGATATAATTCACATACCATAAATTTCACTCCTTACAGTGTATAATTCAATGGTTTTACAGAGTTGTGTGATCACCACCATAACCTAATTTTGGAACATTTTTGTTATCCCCAAAAGAAACTGTATGTATCCATCAGCAGTTCCTCTCCATCCTATACCTCACCCCAGCCCTAGGCATCCACTGGTCTACTCTATCTCTAGAAATTTACCTGTTCTGAATAGTTCACACAAACAGGACCAGAGAATATGTTGGGATTGCTTCTTTATGTCTCTCATAAACTCAGTGACTCAATGATTTAGTCCAATGCCTAAAGCTCAGAAAAAAGTCTAACCTCTGAACCTCTTCAGGCTGTTTGTCTTCTTCGCGTCTGGATTCAGCATTCCAACACCGGAATGCTGCTTTTGCGGGGGTTCCATGTCCCCATGGTTACTGTCCTGAGCTCCCTCTCAGCCGCAGGGGACACACTCAGTGCATGATGACGGTACACTGCAGTGTTCTTTTAACGGAAATATAAAGCCTGCTCAGGATGCACGGTTAAACTTCCCAAACGTCTCTTCCCCCTGCTCCTTCCCTTCGCCCTTGCAAAGCTGCACAGAAGCAGGAACAGGCGCCCTGCCTTAAAGTTCCTCTGATTGTCCAGTCCTCCATGGAAAATCTTATTATTTGTTTGTCAGAACAGAGACAAAATAAATGTCCTTAAAAGGAAACAAGCGGGTGCAGAGGAGAACAATGCTCTCCCAGGCAGCCTCCTCCTTACCCCACTCCCGCCTGTGCGGAGCAGAGGACAAGCAGACAAGCTCGGGCCCGCGCCAGGGAAGACGCCTCCGTAGTCTGTCCCCACCTTGAAAGAAAGCAGGCCTTGGAAAGGCTCTCTTTCACCTGCGGGCCTCCCCCTGGTGCCAGATGCAGGAACTGTGAAAAGAAGCACCGCTCCAACCCAGGCCTTACAGCAGGAAAAGCTTCTGAAACAAGTTATTTGTGGAGGGCAGCAAAGCAGACCCAGGGCCAGCAGCACCCAACTTCGCTATGCTTCACAGCTGAGAATCACAATCAGGGTGACATGATTCTTCTCCCTCTCACTCCACTAGTTACATTATCTCACCTCTTCTCCCTGTAGCATCTCAACCTCTTTCATCTGATAATCCAGCCTCACCTGGTGGAATTAAAAAACCTATACACCAAATACCTTTGGTGTAGATAGAAGCGCTTAGGGGGACTTCCCTGGTGGCGCGGTGGTTGGGGGTCTGTCTGCCAGTGCAGGGGACATGGGTTCCGTCCCTGCTCCAGGAGGATCCCACATGCTGTGGAGCAACTAAGCCTGTGTGCCACAACTATTGAGCCCGTGTGCTGCAACTACTGAAGCCCACACGCCCAAAGCCCGTGCTCTGCAGTAAGAGAAGCCACTGCACTGAGAAGCCTGCACACAACGAAGAGTAGCCCCCACTCGCCACAACTAGAGAAAGCCTCTGTGCAGCAATGAAGACCCAACGCAGCCAATAAATAAATAAATAAAATAATTAAATAAAAAAAAAAGAAGTGCTTAGGAAAGGCAAGCCCTGGGCTAGTCATTAACCTTGGTTTTCCAGAAAGATAAGAAATAGGTGAGGAGATATTTACTTACTAGGGACCACAAAATGTAAGTTAAATCTTTACTTATTCTGTATCTTGTCCTGCTAAAACTGGGGTTTGGGATCTTTTAGTTTTTTTTTTTAACCTTCCCATTTTATTTTATTTTATTTTATTTGAAGTATAGCTGATTTGCAATGTTGAGTTAGTTTCAGGTGTACAGAAAAGTGATTCATACATATGTATTCTTTTTCAGATGATTTTCCCTTATAGGTTATTACAAAATACTGAATATAGTTCCCTTTGCTATACAGTAGGTCCTTCTTTTAGTTTTTCTAAAGGGTCAAAGGGCTTTTTCCATCAATATTAGAAGGGCTGTTTTCATAATTCTAAGAAGCAACTGTCTGTAACCTCGAGCCTGTGGATGCTACACGGATCTACATTTGTTTGAGTGTTTGGTATATATAGAAAGCTGTCTTTGTTCACTTAAGTTATAAACTGTGTTAATTATCACAAGACATTGACTTTACTCAGGGACCTAGTCGCTATTAACCCTCTGTGACATCACTGCTCTATCTCTAACTCCACTAATAAAAAAAAAACCTCTGCGAGTTCTCAGGAACCTATCTAAAGGCATTCCATCTTGTAAAAACAAAACAAATGCAAATAAATGAATGAATCTATAAGATTAACTGGAAAACAATGCAGAATCCTACCTTTCCAAACTCACTGTATACCCCAACCAAGGAACCTGTGCAAATATCTAGGACAAGGTAAAGCTCTCTTGAAGGATTTTATAACTCACCAGTGGTGGGGTCACCACAGATTTAGGGATGGGAGAAGAAGCCACTAAGTCAGGGAGAGAAAAATTCAAATGACCTGTTGGTGTTTCGACAGTATTTCCTGCTCTGACACTTCCTTTTTTTCCTCTATTTTTAACAGTTTCCTTATGATTTTTTTAGGTCTTTTTTTTAAATTAGTTATCTATTTTATACATATTAGCATATGTATGTCAACCCCAATCTCTCAGTTCATCCCACTGCCACCACTACCACCCACCTCCTCCCACTCCCACTTTCCCCACTTGGTGTCCATACATTTGTTCTCTACATCTGCTGCTCTGACACTTTATGAAGAAGGACTGGACTAGTTGTTAACGCTTACAGTATGCCAGGCTAAGTGCTCACTGACTCCTCAACACAGCCTCGTGAAGGAAGTACTACTATTCCCAGTTACTTTGGGGAAGCTGATGCACAGAAAGCTTAAATAACTTGCCCAGAGTCACACAGCTGGTGCGTGGCTCAGAGTCTATGCCGTTGGCCACACTCTTTACTGAATAAAAGGGAATCTCTCTTTCAGTGAACAAATATTTGAGCGTCTACCATAAATTAGGTAACAAGGGAGCTCCACAAATATGATCTTTGCTCTTGCAGAGCGGAAAATTAACGGCGGGTAATTTAGTAGGAGAAGCTCAATAAGTAAATAGTGAAGCAGAACAAGATTGTTTCCTGAGAGAGGTGTACACATTTTTCCATAGGGGTTCAGAGCAAAGAGGAGACACCCTCACCTCACATCTGGTTTGGAACATGAAGGCTCCATTCAGGGGTTGGGATGTGAGCTGGATCTTAAAGGAGAGCAGTATTCTGACCAGAAGATAGCTGGGGAAGGACAGAAGTGGTTCTAGGCGGAGGAAAAGGTACGACATATTGGGGAGTTCCATTTGGCCAGTGGGTTTTCATGTGGACCCAAGTGGACCAGGTCTCCTGACGCCCCATCTTGGGCTCCTCCCCCTACTCTTCACCACCTGGTCAGTCAGAACATTCACCTGTTGGTGACTTGGGCTTCTACGCTTGACAGAACCTCCCCAGGACTCAAGGCCTTTAGTTTAGAAGGAAGTGACTCCTTCCCAGGCTACGTCCTTCAGCTGGAGGTGGACGTCTAGCTCTGGCCTGCTGCCAAGAATGCCTTAATGCTACTCTTTTACTGCTCTTATGATATTTGCCACACCCACCTTGATATATGCCTTTTATAAGCTTCATGATGGCTTCTCCCTCCTGCAAATCTTTGTTCGAGGAGAATCTGGGTCTGACTCAAAGATAAAGAGGTTCAGTCCCTAACCTCAGAGTCCAGAGTCGAAGGGAGATGACAGACAAATTCACAACTGCATCCTCACACGATACATGTAGTGATAGAGATGTGTCCAGGGTAAGCCCAGTCGCCCAACCCAGACTGAGGGAATCGAGGTTTCCTGAAGTGACAGCAGCTAAGCTGAGACTCATGGGTGAGACAGGAGGCAGCCGGTCAAAGGGGGCTGTCAGGTGTGGAGGACCTTCTAGGAAAAATACAGAGGCGGAAAACAGTATGGAGGACTTCCCTGGTGACGCAGTGGTTAAGAATCTGCCTGCCAATGCAGAGGACACGGGTTCGAGCCCTGGCCCGGGAAGATTCCCACATGCCATAGAGCAACTAAGCCCGTGAGCCACAACTATTGAGCCCACATGCCACAACTACTGAAGCCTGCGTGCCTAGAGCCCGTGCTCTGCAATGAGAGAAGCCACCACAAGAAGCCTGCACACTGCAATGAAGAGTAGCCCCTACTCTCCACAACTAGAGAAAGCCCAAGCACAGCAACGAAGACCCAACACAGCCAATAAATAAAAAATAAAAATAAATATTTTTTAAGAATAAATAAATAAAACACTATGTTGTTTAAAAACAAACAAACACACAAAGAAAAAAAAAAAACAGTGTGGTGTCTGTAAAGAACCATAATCAATTTGGTGGGAAGCAGAGAGCTCCAGAAAGAAGGCAGGAGAGGAAGATAGAGATATGTAATATGACTTCGTGTCATCCAAAATACATAGGAAAATGCGTGCTAAGCAGTAGACCCTCCATAATTCTTTCTAAATAAATACAATAAGATAATGGATTAAATGTTCTCTTTGCTGCTGCTCAAAGGCCTCTTTGAGATTTGAGTTCAAAAGATTGCAAGTTTCTAATGGGAGATATCAAACCTCATCTATGGGCTTATTTTGCAGAAAGCGTGCTCCATAGAAGTATCTGCCTGGGTGAGGGGACATGATGTTAAACCTACCTTAAAGGTAAGCTCTACTGTTTGCTGCATGTGCTCTGCCCTTGGGTGAGTTGTCAAAACAAGGTCCTGGACTGGGGACAATCACACAGAGGGCTAAGAACTATGACCTTTCACAACCACCAGGTTGAAGCAGAGGTAATGGGTGAGACAAGGATCAGGATGATTTGGGCTTATCTCCTCTGACCTCTGAGGCCAGTGTTCCTGAGACAGAGGGGAAGCGAGGGGGCTGCTGCTGGCAGAGCAGAAGGAAAACAGCAGGAAGGTGGCAGCACTCACCTGTGATCACCTTCTTAGGCAACTCAGACGTGGGATAAGTCACCGAAATCAGTACAAAGGGTTTACCCCACATACAATGGTTCATGAATTAAGGGCTTCACGGTGCCTACCCCAAGGCCAGTCCTCACAAGCCTATAAGGATTTTGTGTCCACCCTTCCTACCTACCCACTATATCAGAATGTTAAATGCTGCTGTGAGGTCTTCAAAATAAGAACCCTAGCAACTGTCTAGGATTCCAGGTACAGTAAGTCCCCTACATACAAACCTTCCAGTTGCGAACTTTCAAAGATGCAAACGTGCATTCAGGCATGAGTGAACCTGCAGCTGGCCCTCCGTCTCCTATGGCTGACGATCCTTTGGCTCTACCATCTCCCACCTCCTCTCCCTCCTCCAGTCAGGAACTCTTCTTGCCTGTTCACTCAGTGCCAGCCCCTGCATGCCAGCTGTTGTACTGTACTACTGTACTTTTCAAGGTACTCTACTGTAAGATTAAAAACGTTTTCTTTATTTTTTGTGTTTTTTTAATGTATCATTTGTGTGAAAAGTATGATAAACCTATTACAGTACAGTACTATACAGCCAATTGTGTTCGTTGGATACCTAGGCTAACTTTGTTGGACTTACAAACAAATTGAACGCGCTCTTGGAAGGGAACTCATTTGTATGTAGGGGACTTACTGTACTTTGTGGCTAATAGGTAAGGAAATGAGGGGAAGGGGAAAAAATCAAGGGATGGAGAATCCTTACAACGTGCCCCTCCCACCCATCTGGACTCACTGACTCCCTATCTAAGAAGTACTAGTCAAAAAAAAAAAAAAAAAGGAGGACTTCCCTGGTGGTGCAGTGGTTACAAATCTGCCTGCCAATGATGCAGGGGACAGGAGTTCGAGTCCTGGTCGTGGAGCAACTAAGCCCGTGCGCCACAACTACTGAGCCTGCGCTCCAGAGCCCATGTGCTGCCACTACGGAAGCCCCAGGGCCCACAACCCGTGCTCCGCAACAAGAGAAGCCACCGCAATGAGAAGCCCATGTACCACAATGAGGAGTAGCTCCTGCTCTCCACAACTGGAGAAAGCCCGTGTGCAGCAACGAAGACCCAACACAGCCAATAAATAAATAAATACATAAATCTTTAAAAAAAATCTTTCATATTATAAAAAAAAAAAAAAAAGACACACTATTCCGCCAGGATGCCCTGTCCCCTGGGACATACAGTGGTGCTACAGGGTTAGGCAGGTAATAGCCTCAGGGCTGTTCAGGCACCGTAAGGCCATCCACCAAGAAACCCAGGGATTCTCCAGGTGAGATGAACACATCACACCCCTGCTCCCCTCGATTATTCCCCCCCATCCCCTCCCCAGGGCCACCACCCCTCCTATGCCTTGTCCCCAGCTTCTACTCTTTTGTGAAAATTCATGGTGAATCCCAGGTTTGAGGTCCTTCCCACTGAGACCGACGGTGACCTTCCTTCCATTTACGTCCAACCTCTCACCCCAGACGTGAACAAGTGAGACCGAGGGTGGTTTTCAGTCAGATCCATGAAACTCTAACTTCCTGAATAAACAATACACTGTGACCTACCTTCACTGATCAGGCTCGCCTTATTGTTTTTACAAAACGTGCAAGTCCTGTAAGCGTCACGTAGCCTAAAGGATAAGAAGTTTGCCTGAGCTGCTATCCAGTCAGCTGCGTCCAGTTGAGCTCCAGCCGGTTAAGAAGGTTGAGACCACGGACCTTCCATCTGGGCATGCGCGCGTGTCCCCTCCACCCCCACCCGTGACCTTTTGACATCAGAGGGCCCCCAACTCCACCCTCAGAACGTGCTAATGGCGCCATTTTCTCAACACACAGCCCAAAGAAGCCTGTAGTTTAGTTGCACCTGAGCAGAGTGCGGATTACCTCACCTTTTCTTTTCTTTCTTTCTTTTTAAAATAAATTTATTTATTGGCTGCGTTGGGTCTTCATTGCTGCACACGGGCTTTCTCTAGTTGCAGCCAAGCGGGGGCTGCTCTTTGTTGCCGTGCGTGGGCTTCTCATTGTGGTGGCTTCTCTTGTCGCAGAGCATGGGCTCTAGGCATGCAGGCTTCAGTAGTTGTGGCTCATGGGCTCTAGAGCGCAGGCTCAGTAGTTGTGGCGCACGGGCGTCGTTGCTCCATGGCATATGGGATCTTCCCCGACCAGGGATCGAACCCAAGTCTTCTGCATTGGCAGGTGGATTCTTAACCACTACGCCACCAGGGAAATCCATACCTTGCCTTTTCTTATACTCATCACCTTTCCCCACACTCCCCATGCCTCAGCCGGCCTTGCTTCTGTATCCCATGAACACCCCTGAGCCCCTCGCGTTCGGAGAGGCAGATCTGAGATTTGTTCTGTCGTCTCACTTGGCTACCTTGTGAATAAACCTTTCTCTGCTGCAAACCTTGGTGTCTCAGCATTTGGCTCATTGCACATCGGGCAAAAGAACCTGGTTTAGTAACACAGTTTGATCTGGGGATGCAGCATTGCCCTGTGATATTCTTCCTTAAGGGATATTCCACTTCCTACTTCAAGTATCCATTCCTCATTGGGCCCCAAACAAGAGGTGCTCTTATAATCCTACAAACCATGAACACCCCAGGCACACTTCTTTCTGATAATACCTGTTCAAAGCCCACTGCTTGACCCTCTTCTTGTGGCTCTTGCCTCCCCTGTAGCCCTTCTAGCATCTGCCTCTGTTCAGTTACAGAGCTTCATTTCTAAGACATAGTGGTTTCTTTAGTATCAAACTCATTCCCAGAGAAGCACCTGCACTTAATTATTTTCCTTTCCCCACTCTGCAGGGCCCCTATCACACAGGCGACTTTGTCTATACATTGTCATGATCCTTCTCATTTTTTCCAGCCATTTAAAAATGTGAAAACCATCCTTAGCTCCCAGGCCATAAAAAAACAGGCGGCAGGCCAGAGCAACCCCTGAGATGGACAATAAACAAGTGAAGAAGTACAAAGTAGCCTTTCAAAGAGAGAGAAAGACTGTGGAAAATAAAACAGGGTGAAATATGCTGGAGAGTGTGTGTGTCCCTGGGTAACATGATGGGAAATCAAGGAAGGTTCTCTGAAGAGAGGACACTTCAGTTGAGACATAAATGATACACAAAGATGGGGAAGGAAAGTGCTTAGACACTCAGAGATAAAGTGAGAAATTTGGGTGAGGACCAGATCCTATGGCCTCGTGAGCCACGATAAGGAGACCGGCTCTCAATCTAGGTATCCTGAGAACCAAAGATTTGAAAGCAGAGAGAGGTGTGAGGTTGGGCCTCAGAAGCTTTATTGCTAAGTAACTTCACATGTGATTGTGATGCACAATCAAGTTAAGAACTCTATAGCATCCTAATCATTTCCCCTCAAAGGTCTGACTCTGGATCTTCTGCCTAGAATCTTCTCAAAAGGTTATTTCCAAAGGCCTTCTTTCCCCTGCCACATAGTCTACAGTAAGGGCTTCTAGCTGGGTCTCGTCTCACAATCCCACATCCTGCCCATTTCATGACTGAAGAATGATCAAGATGTCCTGAATCACATAGAAAGCAAACTGGGTGGTTCCTCCATCACAGGAGTGATAGGCACCTGCCTGGTTTTGCATAAACTTTCACAGGAGCTAATTCAAGTGAGGATGCCCTGGAATTTAAAAAGGATAAGAATCCATCCGACTTTTTTCTTTTTTTAAAGAACTTTATTTACTATTTTTTGGCTGCGTTGGGTCTTTGTTGCTGTGCGTGGGCTTTCTCATGGCAGCAGCTTCTCCTGTTGCGGAGCAAGGGCTCTAGGTGCACGAGCTTCAATAGCTGTGGCTCTCGAGCTCTAGAGCACAGCCTCAGTAGTTGTGGCGCACGGGCTTAGTTGCTCCACCGCATGTGGGATCTTCCCTGACCAGGGATCAAACTGTGTCCCCTGCATTGGCAGGCACATTCTTAACTGCTGCGCCACCAGGGAAGTCCCCCATCTGACTTTTTACCATATTTATTAAACATATTTACTCTCCAATATAAATCCTGCAGTCTGGTAAAAGTTATGATATAGCCAAAAACTATTCATTATGTTTATAGACTATCTCCTTAGTAAGAATTACCCAAGATCTAATTATCTGAGAACTCAAGCTTTGATTAAATTCGTAGACTTTCTCCCTCCAGGATGAATTCTCTAAAACTCAACAATGTGAGAATTTCATTTAAAGCCTGAACCACATTTGGCTATTATGTTACATCAGAAACAGTACCAGCCTGGCCCCAGTCCCACCCTACTGGATTCTAAGCAAGTTACCTAGCACTTCTGGGCCTCATTTTCCTCATGAGTATTAAAATTCTGATAGTGTTTATAATTCTGTATACAATTAACATGCATTATTTTGTGACGTAAAGTCAAATAAAAACCTTACAAGAAAAATTAATAAAATCAGAGGATTGGGCTAAGTAATTTTCCCATGTATATTCTCTCATGTACAATTCAATGCAAATACAGGCCATAATGCCTTCATCATTTCCACAGCTTTTCTCTTCTGTGGGTTTTTTCTCTGTGTGTGTGTATGTTTGTGTGCGTGTGTTTGTTTTTGGCCACGCAGCATGGCTTGGCGGGATCTAGTTCCCCAGGGGTGGATTGAACCCTCACCCTCAGAACTGAAAGCGGGTAATCCTAATCACTGGACCGCCAGGGAATTCCCCCTGTGGGTTTTCTTTTCTTAAATCTTAGTAAGGTGACTGTCTGGCTTTCGCTATGGGAGTTTCCTTTTAAGACACTAGCACGCACTTGTGTGCACAGATTTCTAAAAATCCCGTTTCCTGATCATCCTTCTTTTCCCTGTGCAGTCCCACACGACCTAACATGCTAAGCACACACTGTAAGTGAGTGTTCAACACAGACTTGTTTAACAAACATTCTAGGATACGTTTTTCAGGAGACAGCAAGGGTTGCTCTGGGGTGAGGAATTGTGGACTGTTTCCATTTTCTTCCTGCTACTTTTCTGTATTTGCTAAATTTCGAACAAAGCAATCCCCAATCCAAAAGCTCCTCTAGTATGGGGGCGTCGCTGCCCCCAAGGCTGGTCCACTTCCCTTGCACCGTCCCTCTGGCAGAAGGCGCTCCATGAATGCCCCTTCTCTTCCCTTTCTTTGGAATTCCTCATCCTCCATGATGGGGAAGAAAATACTAACTCTGAAGGGGGTCATGTCGTCCCTTCTGGGAAACGAAGATGAAAGCTGGTCCCGGAGGAAGAAATGCCCGCAGGGCTCCAGGCCCTACACCCCACCCCCACGCTGCCCTCCTCCGGCCCCGAGGGCAGCAGCCGCAACCCTGGGCAGCTCCGGGAACGCGGGAAAGGAAAGCCCCCCCCGCCAGCGCCGCGTCAGGCCCAGCCTTCTGCGCGTGCGCGCCCCACCCCTGGAGACTCAGGAGCGCGCAAGGCCGCGCGCTCTCAAGGCTCTGTGAACGCGCAAGCGAAGTCGGCCCGCGAGGGAACGTGCGCCCTTTCCCCCCCTGGCGGACAACAGCGGAACGACAGGGCTTGGGAGAGAGGTTTTGGTGGGTAGGGGGTGCCAGGCATCGTGGAGGGTTGAGCCGGAGAACACCTTTGACATTTTGGGAGACCCGACACCTCCCTTCTTTCCCCAGTCTTCATTTCCAGTTTAGAACAAGGGAAAAGGGAAGGCACCAACCTTGAGCTCTTAATATGTGCCAGGCCCTTTGAATGTATTATCTCATTAAATCTTTCCACTAGATGATTAATCCTATTTACAGAAAAGGAAACTGAGGCCCAGAGGGGGGCAACTTACGCAGAGTAACACAGCTAACTAGTGATGAGTCTGGAATCCAGGTCTGTGTGCTCCAAAGGTTGATTGCAGCCCTAAGCTTTTGGAGATGGGGCCCTGGGCTTGGAGAACAAGAACCTGTTTCTCCTTTCTGGCTGAGAAGTCTCTGCAAGAACAGCCAGGTCTGAACACGTTAAAGTCTGACAGATGAAGGGATTTTATTATTTTTGTTTTGCTTTCTTTGTGAGCATTCACTGGGAAGAAACTGAATCCTCTGAGAGGTATACATTAGAAAAGCCTAAACAGAGTCGGAAAAGTAGATATCAAAGAGTTATTCTTCCTCATACTCTTCTGCATTCCAAATCATGGAACTACTCAGTGAAAAATGCTAAATTCATATTCTAAAGATATTAAAACGTGAAACCGAGCAAGGTTATATGCCTCTCTATACTGCTAGATACACAAAGGGCCAACCAACTCCTTGAAACTGATTGACAGTAGAATTCTTCATTCCACCTTCTTGTCAAAAAGACAAAATGTTGAATTATCTGTTACCTAAATTTTATTAAAAGACACAACATTAAAAAAAAAAAAAAAAAAAGAACAGCCAGAACTGTTTCCATGGTCATTTTAAAGAAGCTTAGCTCCTTAGGCATGAGAACTTTTCAGGCTGGTCCATGTACCTGGGGCATCAGGCAGGACCCAAGCTACAGCCTATGAGCGACAGGAGCTCAGGGCAAGACCTTCCCAGGTATCTGAATACAGTCCTTCTCCAGGTTCGGGGGCAGAGGGAGCACGAGAATGGACCTGGAGGAGATGAGGCGGAAATCCTCACTGATGAGTCTATTAGGGCACTGCAGGTTAATGTCGGCTCCTACAACTGTGGGATTGTTTAGGGATGAGAGAAGCAGTTTCTAAAACACCCATCTGGTAACCAGACCTTTAGGAGACACATACTATCCAGATGATGCCACAGTCTCCTCTTGCCTTTTAAGAGAGACAGAAGTGGGTGGGAGGAGTGAGAACGTGTATAATGAGGCAGAGGCTGCTGGCCTGCATTTCCAAGGAAACCAAGGGTAAAAAATGTAGAAACGTCCAAATGGAGGGAGCTAGAAAGCTGGCAGGTTGTCTGGGTGACTTCTGCCCATGATCCTAGAGGAGGCACACAAACAGTAGCCCTCATTTCTTCTCAGGGCAGCTTTGGAAGAGACCAGAAACTAGAGGCAGACTCATGTGAGGAGAATGCAACATGGTTTCTAGAAGGAAAGGTGATACCTGATGTCCTAGAGGCGTGAAACAGGCTAGGCTTCAGTCAGGTCAGATTCCTAACTTTGCCTCTTAGGAACTGTATTACATTGGGCAACTCATTAATCTATTCAAACCTCAGTCTTCCCATCTGAAAAATGGAGACAAAAAGGGTCCTACTTTACAGTGTTAAGGATGATGTGCATAGGGTTGCTAGCATGTGTGGCGTAGATAAGAGATTAGTGGGCAATTCTCTGAATAGAATCTAAAATGCATCACATTTTAAAAGACTGAGCTGGAAGACAGAAGTGGGTAAAAATGGTAGAAAATGCATATTTATACAAAGTAGTTCTTGAGGGAAAAATAATCCCACTGTATTTTAAATTAGGGAGCTATCTTTCCCATCTCAACTCCCACAAACTGCCTGTACCACTCAGCTTGCTCGGACCTGCAGAGAACTTTGTATTCTATCATTTTCTTGCTCACATTTAGTCTCCTTGACCAGATTATAAACTGCTCAAATAAACACAGTCGACAAACCATCCATTACAGTCCAGAACTTGGGCCACTGTCAACAGATCCCTGAAGACCGGGCAGTCAAAGTTGCCAAAATAAAGGTAGCCAGCATCAGGGTGCGGAAACCAAGAGTAAACATAATCACAGCCTTGCCCAGAGCCGTGGTTTGGCTGCAACTGGAATAATGTCTATGGTTTTGGCTGCTTGCACCTCAAGACTGACATCAGGAAGCTGTGGGCAAGCAGCTCAAATTTTCAAATGGGTGGATGTGTTTTCCTGAGAACAGGTTGAAAACATGGGGATTCCGGAGTTTGGCCTGGTGCAGGCAGAGCAGGGATGCAATCTAACCTGCAAAGCATGTACGATACTGCACTGCCGTGGACAAGCTCCTCCAAGCCAGAATGTTAAAACAAGCAGGCAGCATCCTTCTTGAGAACAATCTTAAAACGAAATACTACTTGGAATACTGAATGGGATGAAAATAATCCGGTGGGTGCAGTAAGCTTCACCAACACGTTCACGGTTAAACACGCCCAAGACAGAACAGAACCAGGGGAAGTCGTGGCTGCTTGGGAGACCTTTCAAAGAGCTAAGTGATTCAAAGAAGCAGAACCCCTCCTTGTCCCCCAAATCCCTCTATTTCCTGTTAGGAACGGCCAGCTGGGTGTTGACAGGCTGGAACCCCTCTTCCTCCCCTCTCATCCTTCCCTCGCCTCCGTCCAGAACAATGACAGTGGTTTTGGAGGCAGAGATGGAGACACGGGGTAAGCAAAAAATGCAAGGGATCTAAGGAACAGGCGACACACTCTCAAGAGAGGAAACGATGCTGAACATTCCAGAAACCATGATGGAAACATTCTGCTACCTTAACCTGAGTGGTGACTCGGTGGGTGCGCCCCTATGCAAAACTTCACTGAGCCGCATGTAAGACCTGTGCACTTTACTTTTATATGACGTAAACCTCCACTGAAAACCACAACCAAACGACCACCAGCCACAAGCTCCCTCTGCTATCCTTTATTGAAGGGTCCCGCATCCTCACGGGACCCTAGGCAAACCAGACACCAGACAGGTCCCCCAAATATAGCAGGAGGCCTGGAAGGGGAGGGGAATGACTTATGATCCCACCACACCTCCCTGGAAACAGAAACCCACCACAGACGGACAGACGGACAGGGGCCAGGAAGGGGGAGACCTCACCTCCCTCTAGGTTCTCTCCCCTCTGCCCCCACTTGAAAAGAAAGTCAAACACTGACTACGCAGCCCCCCGGCCCCCCACCCACCCTAGCAGCGTTTGTGGGACCCCCCTCTGCAAGGGGCGGCCCCGAGGCAGCTTCCTGTCACTCTCCTTCACTTTGGTTCGCTCCCGGCAGCTCCGTGCCCTCTTCCTTCCTCAGCCTCCGGCCCAGTCACCCCTCCGTCCTCTCTCACCTACTCGGACCTTCTCTCTCGTCTCTAGGGCCTCCTGCCCCAGGGCTTCTGGGGAAGCAGCATCTCCTCCCAGCAAGGGGCCCCGCCAGGCCCTCTCTGCCCAGAACGCGGGGCTCACACGGCCGCCCCACTCTCCTTGAGGTCAGGGGCCGAGCGCTGCCGTCTCATCCTCGGGGGCGTAGTGTATGGGGGGTAGCGGGGCCCTGGGGGCCGCTGGGCTGGGTACGGTTGGGGCTGCTGGGGATAATAGTTGTGCTTTTTGGGCTGGAAGTGCTGGGGTTCGGGCTGCGCAGGGCCCCCTCCCCGGGATCGGCCCCCTCCGTCCAGGGAGTTCCTGCGCGGGCGGTGGGACCTGCGGGGACTCGGTGGCCTGCGGGCGGGGGTGGCTGGAGGAGGGGTGAGCTCCTCGGGGGGCAGGGCTGGTGCTGGCGACTCCCCTGCTCCCGCCCCCGGCCAGGATTCGCGGTGCTGGGGGTTGCTCTTGAAGGGGAAGCGCAGCTTGCAGTCGTGAGGGGGCACAAAGCGGGCAGGGGGCCGGCGCAGCCCCCCACCCCGGCCCCCGGAGCCTTGCAGTCCCTGCAGCCGCAGCTGCTCCTGCTTAAGCCAGCGAAGGCGGCCCCGACGGAAGGCAGGGTCCTCCTCCATCAGCCGCGACACCCGCTCCCAGCTCGACAGGGGTGGCGAGGAGGGCCGGGCGGGGGGCGCGCGGTCACTGGGGGCTTCCTCCTCCACTGCCTCAGACCCTTGGGGCTGGGCCCACGTGGCCTCACCGGCTTCTTCATTCTCATCCTCCTGATCCTGGGAGGGAGAGGGGGTGAAAGAGAAGGGGGGGCGTGAGAGGGTGGAGTCCTGAGGACATGCAGATTCAGGAGGGCAGCTAGAAGACCTGGAGCAGCTGGAGGGACACTGGTTTAGGAGCCCAGGCCCAGAGGCGGGTGGTCCGACTCAGTCCAGGTCTGCCGCCTCCTAGCTACGGGTCTAGATCTTCGGCTTGTAGCCTCTGTGCCTCAGTGTCCCCACGTGTAAGATGACATCAGTAATGACAGTACCTACTGCGCAGAACTGTTGTAAGATGACATGAGAAATTCTACCCTGCCTCACCTAGTGGGCACGCAGCAAATACTGCTGAATAAATGACATGCCTTGGGGATATATCAGTCAACAAAAAGGGAAGAAAAATACCTGACATCATTTCAGTGGACGGACACCGTTGATAAATAAATAGAAAAAATATATAACATGGTACGTATGTTATACTTCCAAAAAAAGTTAAATATAATCACACGTATATAAATTATTTAATATATACTATTTATATTATATATAAGTATATAGAGTACCATGTTATATATTTTATATAAATGTAAAAATATATATTCACATGGAAAAGACCAGAGCAACGAAAGGGGACAGGAGGCCAGGGTCAGGATGCCTGCAATGAAAGGCCAGGAAGAGATTCACTGAGAAGTTATCACTTCAGTGAACACCTGAAGGAAGTAAGCGGCAAGCTATATGGCTCTCAAAGGGAAGGGCGTTCTAGGCACAGGGAACAGCAGGTGCAAAGGCCTTGAGGCAGGAGTGCTCCCAGCAAGTTCAAGGAACAGCAAGGAAGCCCAAGGATCTGGACAGGGGAGAGTGAGGAGAGGGGTAAGAGCTGCATCTGGAGTCGTAAGCCTTCCACAACCTTGACTGCTGTGACGACTGGCTGCCTGACATCCCCCTTTATAAGGCAAGCGGGAACACGGCAGAAATTCTCTCTGTTGTGAGCCTGGCACACAGTAAACACTCAACTATTTACTCGTTGAGGGAATACATACAAAACGGGTAGGTGATGACACTCCCACTTGCAGGGCCACAGTGACGCAGGAAAAGTGCTCAGCAGAGCGGCTACCAGAGTCAAGGGTCACCCTGGAGAGGAGTGGCTGTTAAGGGTGGACACCTATGGAAACACTCATCGAGTGGTCACTTAAGGATCGTACCCTTTATATCAGTGGTTCCCAAACTTTACAGTACTTCAGAACCACCTGAGTACTTATTATAAATGCAGATTTGCCCCCAAAGATGCCAATTCAGGAGGTCTGGGGCAGAACCCAGGAATCTGCATTTTCAATTACTGCTCTGGCGATTGTGAGGCAGGTGATTCACAACCTACGCTGTGTTGAACTTCGATAAGCTTTTTTAAAGGAAGCGGGGGAAGGAGGCTGGACTCTGCAGTGGGAGGTTCAGGTTCCTACAGGGGAGAGACACAGGTGGGGAGAAGCCGGGCGGGGCCCACCCTACCTGGGTCAGGGGGATGACCCTCTCCATGCGAAGCATGCGGTCCCTCAGGGCCTGCAGCTCACGGTCCTTGCTGCTGTTCTGCAGCTTCACCTCCTGCAGGATCCCCGTCAGCTTGTCGATGTGAGCCCGGAGGTCCTCCACCTCTGCACCGCGGGCTCCCTCCTCACTGCCGCCACCTCCGCCTCCGCCGCCTTCCTCCTCGCCCACCGTGTCCCAGACATCGCGGGCCACGGCCCTCCAGGCGTCCCCAGGCCCCTCGGGCTTGCCGTAGGTGCGGCACAGCTCCCGCATCTTGAGGGCGGCCAGGGCCTCGATCTCGGCCCGCCCGTGGCGGAAGTCGGCCAGGGCCACCTCGTAGCAAATCTCCTTCACTGCCTGCATCTTCAGGTCAGCCATGGTGGCCCAGCGGGGGTCTTTGCCCTGCAGGCGCCGTCGCTGGGGGATCTGGTACACCCTGCGGGGTGCCCTGCGCTTGCCGCTGCTGGGCAGGCCACAGCGCTTGACGATGGTCTGGACCGTGGTGGGGGGCAGCTGCTCGCGCAGTGATGAGATGAGCCGCCAGCTCTCTTCGCAGGAGCGCTTGTCGGAGTCGTCCCCGCTGTCGGAGTCCGCGTACTAGGGCCAGAGAGAGGGAAGACAGACGGGGAGAGGGCTAAGGACACCCCAGAGCCGTGCGCCCCAGCGATGCGGAAACACCGCGGTTAGAGCTGTGCAGTGCTGGGCGCACGGCTTAACCTCTGCACGTCTACACAACAGAAGCAAGTATTAACACACTTGGAGTGTGCGGCACAGTGGCCGGCACAGAGAAAGTATTAGCCACAGCCATACCAAGTGTGGGTTTCGTATATGTATATGCCGCTCAGGATGAGGTTAAAGATTTAAAAGTAAGTCCATTCAAAGAACAATCTTAAGTAACTAACAGCACGGGTGGTACTTGGATTTGGTAAAAATCATAAAGGTGGCACAGGATTGGCTGGAGCCTGGGAAGCCCCAGTCACCTGGCAGGAACCCCAGTTCCCCGCATGCATGGGTTCCTTCCCGGGTCACATTTCTCTCCTGTCTCCTCCTAGACGCCACCTCTCCCCACCAGCTCAGGGCCCACTCCCCACACTGGCTCAGGCAGTGTGCCCAAAATCTGAGCCAGGCTGAAGCGCTGCCAGCCCAGCCGCTCCAGTGCCCGCCAGCCCGCCTCCTGCCTTGGCTGGCCCACCGCACCCCCGAACCCTAACCCGATCCCTCACCAGCCGCTGCTGCTCCAACAGAAGATCAGCCTCTTCCTTTTCCTTCCTGTACTGGTTCTCCAGATCCTGCAGCCTGGGGTTGGGCGGGGAGGGGGGTAAGAGCTGTGAGGCTCTGCAGCCACCTCAGTGGGGCATCTGACAAGAGGAGGGCGCTGGGGGCTGGATCCTGGGAGGGACGGCCGGGAGCGCTCCAGGGCGCGAGCACCCTCCCCGCGCACCTCTTCTCCATCTCTAGCTTGATGTCAATGCCTTGCTGCTCCAGAAGCTCCTTCTGGGCAAAGTTCCAGTCGACGGGCTCAGAGGGTGGTCCTGGGGGCGGGGGCACCCCTCGCTCCCGCTCCAGCCGCGCCTGCTCCGGGTGATTGAAGCGGAAAACGTGGTTCTTGCCCATCACAATCCTATTCCCTGGAGATGGGAGCAGGCAGAAGTGGACTCACTCCCCCACAGCAGCACTCCCCTCCCCACCACCGAGGTGTACAGGGCCTTGCCCACAAATCCCAGAGGCCCCAACGCCATCTCTCCCATTGCCCCAAGTCCCAGGGCAGTCGGAGCTGAGGCTCCCCTCGTTGACCCCAGGAACCGCCCTGTCCCTGACAGCCAGGGGGAATCAGGAGCTTGGCATCCTCTTCCTGTTGCCCTGAGGCAGCGAGACAAACCAAAAAACCTGACTCCTCTCTCTTCCCATCCCAATTCCACCTTCATCTCCCCAAGCTGTTTCCTACGTATTTCTGGGCCCTGCCCAGGATTCACCCAAGAAGCTCCTCCTTGCACATCCAGGGCCCAGGACTCTCACTGCCCCCGCCACTACCTGACTTCAGCACCACAGGCTCGGTCACAAGTTTCCCATTGACGTAGGTCTCGGCTCCTTCGCAAGGCTCCAGGGTGACCACCACTGAGACAGGGAGAGAGGAGGGGGAGCGATCAGACCCCGGGGGAGGAGGGGTAGGGTCACAGATTCCCACCCTGCATTCCTCCCGAAACGCACATGCACGCCCAGTCCCACCCCCAGTACCTGTCGGGGGTGCCACGGCCCCTCTGGTGGCAGGCAGCACGGGAAAGGAAGAGCAGAAGAGGGTTAGAGCCCCAGCTACAGTTCCCAGGAGCCTCTGTGGGGGCTCCCTCCTCACCCTCTGCCATCCTCCCCAGCAGCGGCTTAAGAAGCCAGGAATTCGCAGAGGCTGTGGTCTCTCAGGTCCGACTGGTCAGCAGGCCCTGTCATTTCTGCCTTCCAGAGGACCACTCCTTCCTTCCCAAACAACACTATTCCTGGCCAGGTCTGGATTCCTCCAGCAGGTTCCTAGCCCCACTTCCACCTGATGCATCTTGCAAACTGCTGCCTGACTGATCTTCTCAAGCCACAGTCAACAGATCACTGTCTTCACAGGACGAGATAAAGTCAGTCCAACCCAACCATCTGTCAAGGTTCTCCTTGTACAAATCACCGAGCCAGCTGCTTGCTGGGACACAAAGATGCCCGAGGCAACTCCCTGTCCTTGAGGACCAGTGCCCGTTTTCACGTTGTCACGGAGGGACCCCGTATTCCAAAGACCCAGACTCTGTGACTCCTTAGCTGAGAGACATTGAGCAAGTCACCCAATTTCTGTGAGCTATAAAGTAACAAAATCTTTCTTTACAGAGTGGCTGATAAGCTCAAATAAAGCAACGTGGGAAAGTGAGTTTTTATTTACGTTACAAGGAATAGGGAAAAGAGAATGAATGGTAACGTAAGGCAGAAATGAGCCTACGGACACTGTGGGAGCACAAAAATAGCAAAGAGGAACTAGGCTTAGGGGCAGAGGACTGGAAATGATTATGGGCAAGGGGTCACTTCTGAGCCGATGCTCGAAGGGAAACTCGGATTTCAAGGGGCAGAAACGCCAGAGATGAAGAGGATGGCAGACAGACAGAGCTAAAGCATCACCGTGTCCGAGACCAGCAATGGAAGGAGGAGGCAGACGAGAGGATGAGGTGGCTGTAAGGGTACCAGTCTATCCCACCCTTATTTCCCACCACACCCCAAATTCATCCTTCCACTCCACAAATATGTTGTGCCCCTATAATACGTCAGGCACTATTTTAGGTCCTGGAAATATAGGAGAGATAAAACCCAAAATCTCTGCTCTTACAGAGATCACTTCCACTTGGTTAGAAAGACAATAAACAAATAACTGAGCAAATAATCTAAAGTCGGGGTTGGACGTGGATAGTTGTTATGGAGGGAAATGGCACCAGGCGAGAACCTACATGAACCCACAAGGATCTGAACTGAGGCAGCCCAGGACTCACAACATGGGCCCTAGAGCCTGTCACGCTGCGTTCCAATCCAGTTCTACCATCTTCTAGCTGTGTGGTTCTGGGCAAAATCCCTAACCCCTGGGAACTTCAGCTCCCTCACCTGTGAGCTGTGTGCGAAAATGCAAAGGCACAAAGTATAAGGTAAGTAACAGCTCTTCCTCTATGTTCACACCTCTATCCGTGCTGACTGCTCTTCTCGGCCTGTCTTTGGTCAAGTCTTAAATCTCAAAGGCCCAAATGGACTCACCCTTTATACAGTCCCCATCATCTGGGGCACAGAACCATCCGCTGCTTTCACTGTGATGTAACCAATTCAGGGCTGTCATCTCCCCAAACACACCCTGAGCTCCCAAGGGTGGGCTGCCTCCACAGGCCTTGTGTGGTTTCGGTATCACCCCAGCACACAGCTGGAGGGAACCGCAGAACAGGAACTCAGCAATAACTCACTGGGCTGAACTGATTCAACAGCTCGCAGCCCGCAATGCCGGAAGCATTTGCTGCCGCTGGGGACTTGAACCAGACCAGAACGACTGCGTTAATCCGCTGACCCTGAACTGGAACTAAAGCCCACCGGGCAGGTCTTCAGCCTGAGCCGCAGGCCATGAGAGCGTCTTTTCTTATTTTAAAACACGTGCTGACCATGCCGCCCCATTTCCCGTCCCCCCAGAGGCATCAGACCTGAGGCAGATAGCACAGGCTAGAGGTGATGGAGAGCTCAGGTGTGACACAGCCAGTCTCCCTGCCCGACTTACTTCCCAGAGCTCGACTTCACTTGGGCACAACTGAACCCAAATCATTCCACTTCAAAAAAAAATGACTGGACTTCCCTGGTTGTCCAGTGGTTAGGATTCTGCACTCTCACTGCAGGGCGCACAGGTTTGATCCCTGGTCAGGGAACTCAGATCCCACAGGCTGTGTGGCATGGCCAAAAAAAAAAAATACAATACTGATTTGGGGACTCCCTGGTGGTGCAGTGGTTAAGACTCTGAACTCCCAAGGAAGGGGGCCCAGGTTTGATCCCTGGTCAGGGAACTAGATCCCATATGCATGCCGCAACTAAGAGGTCATGTGCCACAACTAAGGAGTCCGCATGCTGCAACTAAGGAGCCCGCAAACTGCAACTAAGGAGCCTGCCTGCTGCAACTAAGACCCAGCACAACCAAATACATAAATAAATATTAAAAAAAAAGAAAAAGACTGAACCAGAACAAAACAGTGACCTCAGAATACACCCTAAGTAGTACTTAACCACGAGCGAGCGCTGTCTTGTTATCTGTCAGACAGACTACTACCTTCACCCTGAGGGCTTGTGATTCCTAAAGGCTTTTGCTGCTGTGGCCAAAAACAGCTAAAAAACCTCTGAAAGTTCTGGAACCGGAGGGAGACATAGGCCGACTAACTGCCTGAAACTTTTGTAGTCACAGCTGGATAGATAAGCAGATTTTCAGGGATAAATTCAGATATCCCACTGAAAAAAGTACAGGTTTTCATAAAAAATGACCATGGTGCTGTTTGAGGCTAAAAAAAAAACAAGGAAGATGGCAGGATCTCCTCTTACCCAAAACCTCACCCCCAAGAACCACAGTCTTCTGTTTCTGCCTTGGGGACCCTCACCTCTCCCAGCCCACTATAACAGCCTGCGCCCTGAGGCGGGGTGCAGCGAGCAGGACCCCCACTGCTGACCAGGAGGTTAAGCCCCTCTCAGGGCGAGGACATGTCCCTCTCACACAGCCGCACTCCCAGTGCCCAGCCCAGGGCTCTGTATTCAGTGTGAAGGCGCTCTCTGTCTGGCTCTCTTTCTCTCCTTGTCTGGCCACTCCACTCTCATGGCCTCAGCTGTTACCTTCTCCGTCTGGCTGAGGCACGCTCCGGAACAGACAGTGTTGCTCCCGAATGAACTGCCCGGTCAGCTTGATGTCCACATCGACCTGGCCGACCCTGGGGAGGCAATGGTCAACATTTTCTGAGCGTGTGCCAGTCATACACATGCCAAGCCCCTTCTGAACACATGTTCGTCGGACTCAATAAGCCAAGTAAGATTATTCCCATTTCACAGATGAGGAAGCTGAGGCTCAGAGAGGTAAGGAACTTTCCTGAGGTCATTCAGCCCGGCAGTGGTGGAGCTGGGATGTGAGCCCAGATCTGCCTGGCTCCAAAGCCCACATTCTCACTGTTATACAGCAAAGCGGGGAGGGAACCTGGAGTGGGGTTGGCGCCCTCAGCCTCGGTTCCTGCATCCCTCCCGTGATGATCACCAAGGACAGCTGAAGAGCCTGTGGCAGGAGAGGAAGGAGCACCCTCACCCCTTTAACTCCAGGAGGTGACCTTGGAGGCGCCGAGCCCCAGGGGTTCATTAGCACCAGCCAGGGAAGCCACCTGCCACGAGGGCACTGCCCCTCAGCAGCGTGGGGCCCGGGTTGTGTTTCCCTTCTCTCTCCCATCCCGAGAGAGGGTCCCACTAAGCAATGCCCAGGCAGTGGTGCTGGGGGCGAAGAACGCAGTGGTCCACGTTCCCACCCACTCTCCGCCCCAGCAGGTCAGGACCTGTCCCCGCAGCACTGGGTTGGTCTGGTCTCAGGAGGCGTGTCACCCACACCAAAGCGGTGGGTGGAGGCAGGCTCAGCAAGTCCTCAGGAAGCCTGGAGAGCTCGCAGGGCTGCAGGGGAGCTGCCCTGAGACCTGGGGTGTCCCCACGAGGTCACCAGGGAAGGGTGCCCAGCGTGGCTGACCCAAAAGGAGAGGCTGCCCCACAGGCCCCGAGCAAATGCTACCTGGTGACGCCATCTTTGATGTGGTAGAGCAGACATTCAGACATCAGGGGGTCTTCGTTCAGGTTCACCAGGTGTGGCGTCTGAGGGGGAGGGGGCAGCGGTCAGGGGAGAGCCGCCAGGGGTGCCACCAAGAGGGAGGGAAGGTGCTTTGCAGACATCCGGGCAGGTCCCCCACTGCCTGCTGCGGCCCCTCCCCTCACTTGGAGGGCAAGCTCTCCCACCTCCTGCTCCCACTTACCCCAGTCGCCTTCGGGGCAGCCTCACCCACCCTCTCCTCACACACAACACGCCCCCCTCCCTGCTGGCCCCTCCCCAGGCCCCGTCTCTTTAGAGGCACCTGGGTGCACCAGTCTCCCTGACCCGAAATCTTAGAAGCCACCTGCCCTCGCTCTGCTTTCGCTGTATTCCCTCTGGCCCCAGGGCTCAGCATTTCTTCCTTCAAAATTCATCTTGCCGCTTTGGGAGGGCAAGAGAGGGGACTGCTCAGACCTCTCCAGCCCACACACCGCATGCCCACCTGATTTGAGTCTGCTTTTTATGCCAGTACCCATGGGCCGCCTCCGCGGCAGGGCCTCAGCCCACTTATCCAAGCCCCTTTCCGGGGCCTCCTCTCCCCTTCTGTGCTCCCACCCAGTGGGCTCTGAGCACTCACTCCACAAGCCAGGCTCCTGCATCCCTGCCTGTCCTCTCGCCTGGAACAGCCTCTCTCCTGGCCCCACCCCCATCCCCACCTGTCAAAATCATTCACTTCCTGTCCCTCACACCCTGTCTCAAATGCCACTTCTTCCACGAAGCTTTCCTAGGCCTTCCACCGGAACACAAGATCCCCTGCCTCTGTACTGCAAGGATTTACCATGGCCTTTCTATGTGCAAGACCCCACTGAGGTGCCAGGCAGGTCACAGAGATGAGTCAGACCCAGAAGCTGCTGTCCCGTCGGCCAGGAAATCAGAGTCAACTTGGGAAGATAAGACTTGGCATGGAAACACC
Organism: Hippopotamus amphibius kiboko; assembly: GCF_030028045.1. Taxonomy (NCBI): domain Eukaryota; kingdom Metazoa; phylum Chordata; class Mammalia; order Artiodactyla; family Hippopotamidae; genus Hippopotamus; species Hippopotamus amphibius. The sequence goes on along the minus strand of NC_080202.1, from coordinate 9,567,197 downwards.
ACTGCAGGCAAGAAATGCGTGCCTCCTAGTAGACTTTCTGAACTTTTCACGCCCTCACTTAGCTCATTCGTTCGTTCACTCATTCATTCATTCATTCATTCATCCATCCCACCGTATCCTGGGAGGGGCTCATACACAAAGAGGAATAAAGTGAAGACCAACGGGGGCTCAGGGGCGTCAGGGAGCTTCACAGAAAAGGCAGTACGGGAGCTGGCCTCTGACAACAAAGAGGAGGTGGACAAGCAGAAGGAAGAGTGTTTCAGCTGAAAGGGGGAGTCTGAACAAAGGCACGGAGACCAGAAAGCACAGAGTGTAGGGGAAGACAGCCAGCAGTAAGGCCCCACATTTCTCTGGGAGCCCCCTGAACAGGAAGCCCACGGCTGTGTCCACAGTGGATGCGATGTGTATCTGTGTGTCAGTCCCTCCGCCAGGCCCCGCAACGATCACTCTGCAACACTTCTCTCAAGGGACGATCACGCCCCTCCCAACACCGCAGTGTCAGGTCTGCCTGGAAATGGCAAACACTGATGGGCCTTGGAAGCAGAAAGCGATCTATCCCTCGGGAGAGGCGACATGATTTAGGGCAGTGCTTTTCGATCTTTGTTCAGCCCTAGAACCCTCTGTTCACATGAAACCTTACCTAGAAGCCTAACACCAAGCAGATAAGCAGAGAGCCACTCAGGCCCAGGTGGCGGCAGGGGACCCAGAGTCTGTCCTGCTCCGCCCTCCCCCCACCTTGGACCTGTGAAGGAAGCTCCAAGCCAGGTCTGAAAATCACAATGGTTTACGAAATCCTTAGACCTGGTGGTGAGGTCCCAGACAGAGGGGGCCATCCCTAAGGCCCTCGGCTCTCTCCAGGACAAACTGGAGCGTCTGCCCCAAGGGGCAAAGGTCCACGCGACCTTTCCTAAGCTGGAGTCACCCCCACCAAACCCGTTTCTCCTGTGAGTCTAACAGCTTTCTCTCTGAAATCCACGTGACCTTTGTGTTCATCCTCACCACCTGGAGAAAATGCAAGTTACCTCCCCTAAGACACGTTTTTTACCAATCAGATTGGCAAAGACTGAAAAGCTGAAGAGGGTGAGGGCACACGGGCTCTTTCACGCTGCTCTTGGGAGCGTAAGTGGGCCTGGTCACAACCTCTGGAGGCAGGCTGGCAAAACAGACCAAAATCCTACCTGCCTACCGGTGGGCCCCAAATCTCCACTTCTAGGAATCTGCTCTACAGACAACAGGCTAGTTGGAAGACTATCTTTGTAACATTGTTTATAGTATGAAAGAATGGGAAAGGACCTAAATGTCCATCAGTAGGAAGCTGGTTAATATTCTACACAACAGAATATTCTGACACTGCGGAAAAACAAATAAACAAACAAACAAAAAACCAGACAAAACTGAGATACATTGTTATGTGAAAAAGTAACACGTCAGGTATGGAACCAGTACTATGGCAAAGAGAGAGGCGATGTGTGCCGTGCCTAGGTGGATAACTATGTGTAACACACGACTGTACGCGCACCTCTAGAAGTACACATCAGGAACGGGGAACAGGACGCGCACCTCTAGAAGTACACATCAGGAACAGGGAACAGGACTTGCCTCTGGGAGGGGAACCCGAGGGTGGGAAGGAAGGAGATGTCCTTTTCGCCTCACTGCACAATATAAATATTTCCTATGGGGTATGCCACTTTTATAAGAACGACTAAGAACCAAACAAAAGCCCCTCCTGTTGGTCCCAGGCTCTAGCAGGTGGCACCCTGCACAGTGTGAAGCTCTCCAGGAAAGGAAACCCATCCATCAGTCTGTCCCATCCCTTTCTACCTTTCCCCAGTCCTGCAGCTGTACCTACAGAAGCTCCACAGGTACCTGGCACCCCAAGGTGGCTGGCAAGCCACGCTGAGAGCCCCCCTGCAGTCCTTCTCCCCAGATGAGGGCCTCTGGGGCACCCCAAACCCTGGGTGCCCAGCTCCAGACCCGACCCCTCAGCCTTCCCTGCCGCCCTCCATCACCCACTGACAGCTTCTTCACCCCCTGGCCGCCTCAGGCCAGGCAAACCCCTCTCCTCTGTTTGGATCCCTGTTCAACAGTCCCTGCTTGCTCAGTCTGCCAGACGCCTTGTCCTATGAAATTCAGAGGGGTCTCCTTCCAATAACGCACCGCCGGGAAAAGGTATATCTCACTTATGGCCTGATCCTAATGTGCTTTGTACCCCCGCCCAGACAGGCGTGGCTGGCTCCATTCCAGGGCTGGGACTGGAAGTTCCTGCTTTGCTCAAACAGGCCTCTGTATCATCCCTTCATCAGTGTGCACCGGTACAGCTGTGCCGGCCGTCGACAGCCAGCGTCCACTCTGATTGGTTGGTCCCTGTGCTGTGCTGGTTGTTAAAGGTTTTGAATACCATTCCTGCCTCCAACTGAGCCTGATCACTCCTGCCCTGCTTCCTTCCTTCCTTCCTCTCCACAAAGACTCACTGAGTACTTACGACACAGAGGGCATGTGACAGGCACTGGTGCACCTCACCCTGCCGACAATACCCCACGTCTGCTCAGCCCAGTGTTCTCCCTGCTCCTCTCTCACCCCGTCCATCTTTTAGGCTCCACTTTCCAAACCACCTTCTCCAGGAAACCAGAGTTTCCATACATCTCCAGGCTGCACCGATGCTTCCATCTCTAAACCTTCTCACCGCACTTACAATCAACATCTTACAGTTTAGTGCTTACTCTTCCTCTATTCCTTTTACGGTCTTGTCTTCCCAAATTATCCTTTCAAAGAGTATTTTTCAGGTTTTCCTGTTTTTGTTTTTTTTTTGCTTGTTTTTGAGTAGGTAATACATGCACAGGTTACAAAATCCAAATGACACAAAAGAGCACACTGTAGGTAAGTCGCTATCTCAACCAACCTGCAACCTCCCAGGTCCTCTCCCGTCCCCCTGGGGTAACCACCATAACCTGTTTCTTATGAATCCAGAGATACATCCTATGCATGAACTCATACACACATGTATGTGGGTTTCTGTTTGTAAATACCTAGATTCTAAGCAGCTCTTGAAATCCCCCCAAAGGCAGGGACCCTGGCATCCTTCTGTGGTCCCTAGATGGAGGCAGAAGACAGGGATGGCCGGACAACACAGAGAGGAGGTGGCAGGAGTGGGAACAGAGATGATGAAGGGACAATTCAGAGAGATCAGAGTTAAAACTCATTACTACGCCACCCCAACCCTCTTCTGTCAACATCCAGAGTTTCCAAGGCCTCCTCACTCGGCCCCTCACTCACCTTCTTCGGAGAGAAGACGCCCACGGTTCCCCCATCTTCCCGGACAGCCACCCCCATCTCAGCCAGCAATGCTTCTCTGTAGGCAAAGGAGAGGCGAACGCTGGTCTTGCCATCGGTACCCACGAAACCCTCCCCTGCAGGGCCTGACCTTCCCTCCCCACCCCACGGCTTCCAGGGCTCCAGCTGTCGGCCCCACCCTCACACCTCTCCATCCTCAAGGCCTCCGTCTTACGTAGCTTCTCCTCCCAGGTCTCATTCAGCTCAGCTATAATCTTCTCTGTCTCCTGGGGGCACAAGACAGGCAGGGATCAGGACAGTCTGGGACAAGTACCTCCCAAGGGGGCCGCACTACTCCCAGGATTCCATCTTCCTCTTTGATGCTGGCTTTGGAGAACTAAACTACCAGCAGCCCCCAGACCCCTACCCCTTGCCACCTCCAGCTTCCCACCTGCAGTCTCTCCATGGCCTCCTCAGGCCCAATCTGGGGCTCGGCACTGGGGGAGAACGATGGCTCCAGCTCCCCGTTGTGTGCTGCGGGGGACGAGGGTGAAGCTGGGGCAGAGGGAGATGATACAGCTGGCAGAGCACCTCCGGGACTCCCCTCATCCACTCTCAGGCCTAGGAGGGAGAAGGAGATAAAATAAGGAGGCTAAGGAAAGATGGAACTGATTGCAGATACAGATGTCCTCATAAAGGACCAGACTGTAAGGGCTGCAGAAGACATGTGGTCCACCTCTACCAAGTGAGGAGTCCTCCTATTGCAGCCTTAACAAAGGGACACCAAGTCTCTGCTTGTTCCCCTCCAGGGATGGAGAGCTCATTACTGAACAAGGTAGCCAAGTCCTGCCACTATTAGATGACTTGCACCATTGAAAAGTTCTTAGCTGTGTTGAGCTGAAATCTACCCCGTGTTACCTGTACCTCTGTCTCTAGTTCTGCTCTTTGGGATGAGAGAGACTACACTGCTTTTTCTTTTGCAAGACCATCCTTCAAATGTGCAGAGGAGAATATCGTGTCTACCTTCTCTTCCCAAGAACTGACACCCTTATTCTCCCCACTGTGCCCCTTAGTACCCCAACTCAATGGGATGGACCCCAAGACTGAATGCAGAGTCCACACTAGACACAGCCAACACAGATCACAGATTCTCTGATACACATGCTATCTCATAGTAGAGAGGCCGAGCCTTACGTTTCAGAAGTTAGTCCACACTGACTGTTATTAAGCTTACAGTCAATTTAATTCCCGATGTTTCACAAGAACTTCTGTCAAGGCAGGTGCCCAGCAGCCTTTTCTTAATGATTTACTGTTTAAACCATGAACGCATGACTTGGCATTTACTCCTGCTCCTGTCATTTCAGTACTCCCAGGAGCCTGCCAGGGTCCCTCTAAACCCTGCCTGCCTCTCCCCAGAGGATCCCCGGGGATCCTCAGCTCCCTCCCAGCTCTGTAACATCTGAAGGCGTGACCTGTCCCCTCTCCACATCTGCATCCAACTCAAGCGGCACTTGTGGGGCTCTCTGGGCAGTGGTCCCTCCCTGGCCCCAGGCCTGGGCGAAGGCAGAGGAGGGATGAGGTGGGCCAAGGGGCCTCCCTGAGCTACCCCTCCCAGAGCCCCACCTCCCAGGGCAGAGGCGGAGAGCCCCTGAGCCATCAGCAGTTCCCGAAGCCGGGCCACCTCCTCCTGCAGCTCCCGGATCAGCCGGGCGTTAGGGTCCTCGTTGATGACAGCGTTGCAGCGGATCTGCTTGGTGCGGTCGGCATACCTGGGTGAGGAGGGAGGAGCGGGACTGGTGAGGCCCAGACACGGTGAGCTTGGTCTGCTGCCTGATTCCCTTTCTTCCTCCCAGGTTTCATCACAATGGGGTAGAGCGGAGGGTCAACCCTGTCTCATGGGCAGGGTCCTGAGCAACCAGTCTCTGAGCTCCTGGCACTCTTCATATCCCACCCTACCCCTGCCAGAGCCCCACCTGAGGGTGCTAAGAGTCTCCTCATAATTGATGTCTGCGGGGCTCAGGGCCGCAATCATTGCTGTGCGTGAATTCCCACCTATGAATGGAAAGGAGGGGAAAGCTTAAGATGGGCGGGGTCCTAAGAAAAGTCAGACTGGGTCACAGGGTCGGGGGGGGCCTCAATGCTCAGGCAGGGGTCCAAAAGGGTCACTGTCCAAGGTAGGGTGAAGCTAAGAGTTGTGGAGCTAAGCATGAAAACCAGCGGTCAGAGGAAGTGGGAGTGAGGTCAGGGAGACATCAGACATCTGTGGGACAGTCCGAGATCAGTGAGAAGAGGATGAAGTCAGAGGTGGGTGTGGGGTCAGAGAGGGGTCATGGGTAGCCAGGTCAGTGAGGCCCTTGGCTTGGCAGGGAGGGTGTGGCCTCGATCTCAGAATCAGGACACCTTCAAAGGATACCCCCAGGGATCAGGGGGAGAGTCAACAGACAACTAGAGAATTGGAGGTTCCAGGGGTGGCAATGGAACTGGTCAGATGTACCAAAAGGGGTTAGCAGGATTGGTGGCAGGGTAGGCAGAGAGAGAGAGAGGAGGAGCCCCTCACCCAGATTCTCCTTGAGCAGCCAGGTGAGCACAGAATCCCTGTAAGGGATAAAATCCGACTTCCGCTTCTTTGATTGCTGAGGGACGGAAGGGGAAAGGGGGTCAGGGTGGGCCACCCCCTTTGTCCGCTTTCCCAGAGCCCCTCCTCTTCCCACCCCCAGGTCTTACCATATCCGCAAGGGCCGAGATCACCTTCCCTAGAGTAGTCAGGGACTTGTTGATGTTGGCACCTTCCTAGCGAGAGGAACGTGGGGAATGAGGCCTTCTTCTCCCACTCTGATGCCCTTCCCCCACCCCCCACAGCAACAGTCCCAGGTTATGATTAGAGACCACTGTACACAGCCCCCAGCACTGCCCTGTCCATCCCTGCCAAGCCCCTCACCTTCAGGCGCATGCCCCGTGCTCCCGAGGAGTCAGCCCGTTCACTGCCAGCAAGGTCCACCAAACTGATCTTACTGACCTGGGTCAGAGGAAAGATGCAGGAGGTGACCGGGTCGGTAGGGCAGGCATAGCAGGGGAACACCTAGCAAGGGGACTGGGCAGTTAGCAAGGGATGGAGAAAGCCCAGAGTTTGGGAGGGAAGAGGAACACATAAGATGACAGCGAGGGTTTGGTCACGCGTCCGTTTGTACATTTATTCGTTTACAGATCTTCACGTGCCCGCTGTGTGCCGGCACAAGGCACCCAGTGGGCTCCAAGCTCTGCCCTGAGGAGTCTAGCAAGAAGGACAAGCATGCAAACAGGAGACGATTCCACTGATCTGGTGGGGGAAGCCCAGGGGGTGGGGGCAGGGGGGCTGTAGGAAGCCCAGGGGAGGCACTCAACGGAGCCTGGGCAGGGAGGGAAAATGCAAGGCCCACTAATCACGTCTCTGTCTGTTACCAGGTGGGATGGGGTGGACGTGGAGGGAGGGGTCCTACCTTCTCTGAGTCCAGTCCAGTGAGCTGGTCGTGGCAGCGCTGTGTGAAGACAATGGTGAAGACGGCGTGGGAACGGCTGCTGGTCTCATTCATGTTGGTGGCGGCCACAGTTCTGGGGTGGGGGTGGGGGGGCAGGGAGTGGTCAGTGGGTCCTGCCCCTTATCTTCCTAATCCCCAGCTCCCTTGCCCTCCACCCCGCCAGCCTGCCTCACCGCGCCTTATTTCCACAGTCCATGAGGTCAGCAATGTCCGCGTAGGAGGTCACAGCCAATTTAGACAGGTCCTGCACGTAGGGGCCCAGGATGGGGTGCTCTCGGACCCGCAGAGAGCCCCGACTCTTGGGATTCAAGAGGTCTCGTACCCTCTCACAGTAGATCTCCATGTAGCTCACCTGAGTGGAAGAAGCAAATAAAAGTTAACAAAGCTGACATGCACACACAAAGTGAAACTCACCCTGGACTCCACTGGATACGATACAGGTAACCTACACGGAGTGCTTCCTACGTTTTACGTGTGCAATCTCACCAATCCTCCCAACAGCCCTAGGAGAGGACCCCTGATCCCTTACCGCTTCAGATAAACATACTGAGAAGCCGGGAGAGAAATGGTTTGCCTGAAGACACAGTTGCTAACCGGCAAAGCCTAGAGTCGATCCCAGGCTGCCTGACTCCAGAGACTGCACTTGGTTTTGGTTTTTGCTTTTTTAATATTTATTTATTTGGTTGCACTGGGTCTTAGCTACGGCAAGTGGACTCCTTAGTTGCAGCTCACTAGCTCCTTAGCTGTGGCATGTGAACTCTTAGTTGCAGCATGCACAGGGATTTAGTTCCCTGGCCAGGGATCGAACCCAGGCCCCCTGCTTTGGGAGCTCAGAGTCTTAACCACTGCGCCACCAGGGAAGTGCCTATTGCATTTGGTCTTAATCGCTCTGCTTGCCTCCTCCCTGCCCAGGGGACACTGTGGCTCCCCTTCCAATCCCCTCCCAAGACCTGGGCTTACCTCCACAGAATAGGATAGGTGAGCACTCTGGTTCTTACTAACACGAGAGAAGAGGTCCTCACAGAGCTGGAGGGAGACACGGAGAAGCACAGAGATGCTGCTGTCCACGGCACATCAGCAGCGCCCAGCGCCAGGCCAGGCCAGGCCAGGCCAGGCCTCAAGTGACCCTGTTTGAACCTTACCACAGCCCCAAGGGAGGGATGGGATCGTTTCCATTTTACAAATGGGGAAGCAACCTCTGAGAGGTTCACGCTTGCCCAGGGTCACAGACTCGTATTCACTGAGCCAAAATGCAAACCCAGAGCCTGTGTGCAAGGCCACTACGCTGCAGTCAGGGAGAATATGGTCATTTCTCAGTTATTCACAACCGGCCTTTCCTATAGTCAACACCCAGACTACGGTACACAACCCTACAGGGAAACTACACTCACAAGTAATTACAAAACGAGGTAAGACAGCAGCGAGTGGTAGAAGCAAGGTTCAAACCCAGGGCTCTCTGCTGCCAAAGCTGTGGCTCTTCTCACTGAGTCTTCTTGGCCCTGATGTTCAGGTCGCAGCCAACCTCATCCCACACCACTTCCCCTATTACTAATGACTTCAGAGAGCCAGCTCTTTGCTTCACAACCCTTAGGCCTTGGCCTTCCTCCCCTAGGGGCAGCTGAAGATACTCCAGCCCTGGCTGCCCTGCCCGGCCCCGAGTGTACCTGGGGTACGATGCCTTGCTGCCCTGGCTCCTGCCGCCCCATCATGGTGTAGGATTTCCCAGCCCCCGTCTGCCCATAGGCAAAGATGCACACGTTGTAGCCCTCAAAGGCGTGAAGCAGCATCTCTTCTCCAATGTCCCGATACACCTGTTGCTGAGATGCAAACTGGGGGTCCTCGGCCTAGGTGAAAGGGGGGCAAAAAAGACAGCACGAGCCCTAGATGATTTTGTCCTTGGTATCTAGGTGCCCAAAGGTCTTGTGTGCCTCCCACCCCCATCACGGTCCTAATCATCCCTGAGGATCCTATCTAGTCTCTGGCCGGTTCTAACCATTCCAGGGATTCTGCCTTCTCCAATCCTGGTCCTAGTCACAAGCTCAGGATCCTACCCACCCCCACCCAAGGGGCATGTCCTCCCAACCAATCCCCTGAAGGTCCTATTTCCCAGCAAGGCCCACTCCCCAGGACCTAAATCCCCTGCCCCTCGTTGCTAAGCTCTTCCCCCACCCTAACAACCTCACCGAAGTGTGCGACCAGTAGGAGTAATCGAAAGTGAAGCTTTTGGGGGCATCCTTGCTCTGTTTGGGATTGATGATGGCTGAGAGGGCAAAGGAAGGAAGGCCAAGGTCAGGTACTCCCAACTGCTGCCCACTCCCCACAAGCTCCCCAAATCCAGGCATCCCACTCCCCACCTCTATTCTAGTTCATCTCTCCCCTTTAATACTCCCCACCCCCTCCAGCCACCAAAGCTAATTTTGGCTTCTCAGGACCCGCCCCCCTCCCGGCTGCCTCCCTGGATTGGGCAATGGAGGGCTCCAGGCCAACATTCCCCCTCCCAGGAACTGGGAGCATGTAAAGGCCAGCCTGTCCCAGCCTCCGTCCTTACAACTAGCACCTGCTCTGTGCCCGGCACAGCCCTCCTCCCAGTTCAACCCGGCAGGACTGGCCTGCACAGTGGGCCCGGCCCGCCCTGCCTGTGCCCAGCCGGGCCCCTGAGACTCACTCACAGGTGGTGCTGCCCTGCATGCTGACCACACACTTGGCATCCTGGCTCGTCTCACGGGTGTTGAAGGGCCGAACCCTCACTGCCACTTTCACCGAGGCGCCAGCCATGGCTCCAGATGCTCCCACCCTCCTCAGCTGGAGGACAGAGACAGAAGAGGTGGTCAGAGCTGCCGGGGGAACCCAGACATCGCCTCCCAGCTTCTCCCAGAAACCAATCTCTCCGCCCCCCTCCCCAGCGACCCAGCCCCTCAAGGACCCAGTTTCTGTTCCCTTGGCCTTCCTCTCCAATGTCACTCTCCTCAGGGACTCCCGGAGGTGTTCCTGCCTCTCTCCCCAGCCACATCCCAGCTCGCAAGGACATGGGCGTCACCGCAGAGTTACCTGGCGTCCTGGTCCCAGACCAGGGGGGCTGTATCAGTTCTGGCTGCCACCGGCCCTCGTAGGAGGAGCCCCATCCTACACTGGGGGCCTGGCCACGCCAGCTGGGGCTGTGGGGGAATCCCTGGTTGTGGGGGAAGAGTGGTTAGGAGGAACCAGTGGCTCTAGAGGTGTATCTGGGGTTCCAGAGTTGGAGGGCAAGGGGTGGGGGATAACGTGAGGAAAGGGGAGGGTGGCTGTCCCTCCGGAGTGGCCGAACACAATGTGAATTCAAGGGCAGGAGCGGTGATATTTTTATTCCTCGTTACAAGCGTACTGCACGCTCAGATAGAGAAGAGAGCAAGAGGCTGGACAGAGGGCAATTCAGAGAGAGGCACACATGGGCAGAGACACTGAGGGTGGTGGGAAGTGGGGAGAGGAGAGACAGAAAGTCCCAGACACTAAGAAAATACGAGAGACAAGAAGACTGAGGTCATGCTACGAAGAAAATAATGGAAGAAAAGGAAGGGGAGACACAGAGGACAGCAAACACAGAAATGTTAAGCAGACAGGAGAAAAGCACAAATTGGAAGCCCAGAAGAGAAATGAGATGAGAGAAAATCCCACACATAAGACCTGCCCTAAAATTCCCCCACAGGGTCAGCCAAGGAGAAGTGGAAACCAGCTCCCACCTAGGGTCCATAAGCTCCATACAGAGGGAGGGACTGCTGATGGGCAAAGCCCAATGGCTGGAGGTACAGCCCAGAACTGGGATTCACAGGGCCTGCCTGTAAGCCCCAAACCCCTTGCCCAGCCCCCAGCACTTCCTCCTTGGGAGCCAGGACAATGGGCAGGAGAGGGTGGGGTCATCCTGTAACCATCCTACCAACCCCCAGGGTCCTATGTTGGAGGATCCAGAATACCTGTGTTTATGGGAAGGGAGGGTAGCAGTAGGGTCCCCCTGAAGAGGGAAAGATGGTAAAAGAAGCAGGCAGGTCCCAGCTCCAGCCTGGGGCTAGTGCTATGGCGTCCACTGCCCTGGGGAAGGTGCCAGGCTGGAGCCCAGGAATGTGGGTGATCGGGTGCCCACACCCTGGGAGGAGAGGCTGAGCAGCCCACGCCCATGGACAGCAGGGTGGAGAGATGTGAAGAGAGATCAGGGACGTTGGACCCCCTTCTGTGGCCCCAAAGGGCCTCAAACCCCTGTCTTGCTGGGCCTCACCTCACCAGCCTTTCTGGCCAGGCCATGGGAGGGGTTAGAGGGCCGGTGTGTCCCAGGAAAGAAAGGGAATAGCTGAAACCACAGAGGCTGTCTCAGGAAGAACAGTGCTGACCCCCAGACCCTGACCAGGGGAGGGAAGGGATACTGATGGGGACACGCAATGGTGACGCCGCTGCAGCTAATGGGGCAGGGAATGGGGTGACACTGCTGGGAGATGGCGAAGTAAAGGATTAGGAGAGAGGTACAGGGGTCGGCCGGTGCAGCATAAAGGGGCAGCGGGGTACAGGGAGGAGCCGCAGCTGGGGTGAGGCCGGCCAACCCGAAAGGGGGCCTCGGGCCACCTGCACCTTGCTCGCCAGGCAGTTTTCACACAGGCCCCCGTCCCGGCCTTTCTGGGCGGCCATGTGGACACTGTCCTCCAGTCCAGCCAACCGACGGCCGCCCCGGGCCTGGCACCTCTCTGCGCCTCCGCGGGACAAACAGCACATGATCCCGGCTCCGGCGGCCAGGCGGCCCCCGCCGGGGAGTGCACATCGGGACCCCGGCTGCCCGCCCGCCCCCCCCAGCCCGGCACATTCCTCCACGGGCGTCCCCTCCCTCACCCCCCCTCTCCCCCAGCGCTCACCTCGTCGCGGCGGGGCTCCCGGAGCGGCTGGGCAGAGTGCAAAGGGACAAACTTTCCGGGAAGCGTGAGGCGGGAGCGGGGGCGATCCCGGGCCGGTTCGGAGCTGCCCCCGCCCCTCGCCGGGTCCCCGGGCGGCGGGCGGCGAACTCGCGCCCCGGGGGCGGCAGCAGCAGCGGCGCCAGCGGCCGGCGCCCGCCCGGGCAGCGCGAGCTGGGGCGGGAGCGAGGGGCGGGGGACCGGCGGGCGCGCGCGCGCGGATGGGCGGGCGGGCGCGCGCCGTCCCGAGAAGGGCCCGGCGGCGACCCGGACAGCTGTTAAAGGGGCAATGTCCCCAGGACTGCGGGGCCCACCGGGCGGAGACGGGGGAACTGAGTTGCGGACACTGGAGGGCGAGCAGGACGCCGGGACTCGGGAGGGCGGCCAGCGCCGGAGGAGCCGGGAAAGGTGGAGGCGGACCGCGGTAGGGTACCCGGGCCCCGGACCCGCGCACGTCGCCGCTGTCGGAGGCGCGCTCGGGGGGGAGGCGGAGCCACCCGCCGGGCCCCGCCCAGGAGGTGGCTCGACGCAGACCCCGCCCCCAGGCGCGCGGCGCCGGCCGGCTCTTCCCCTCAGCTTGCGTCGCCGCCTCGCTCCTCCTCCGCGCCAGGCGTGTCGTTCTGGAATTCGTCGCCCGGCTGCCTCAGGTGCCGCGGCCAAGGGCGGTCGGCGCCCGGGGCACGGCCACACGGGTGCTGTGTCCCTGCCTGGCTCTCACGTTCGGCAGGCCCCGCCGACCCAGGCCGCCCCTGCCTAGGCAGTCTGGCCCCCCGCAGGCTTCAGACAGTCCCTCAGGCACGGGCCCACCCCCCGGGGGCCACAGCCACTCCTCAGGCCCCCAGCTGTGCCTTCCAGCTTAGCTGCTCCCCACGCCCCGGTCCACCTGCTAAGGGTCCGCTGAGCCCCCTAAGGCCTGGCCTTCCCTCCAGGCAGGGCTCCCCAGTCCCCCACGACCCCCAGGCTCTGGCCAACTCCTCAGCCCGGCCGGACCCCTCAGGTCCTCATCCGCCCCGTCAGGCTCAGGTTGTCCTCCCAGCCTTGACTGCCCCCGGGTCAGCTGTCCTCTGTCCAGCTTCCTAAGGCCCATCCTCCTGTTAGATCTGGGTCACCCAACGAGACCCAATTACCTGAGGTCTGAATGCCCCTCGGCTCCCACCTGCCCCCTAGTTCAGCTTCCCCTGCTCGGGCCCAAGACATCCCATTTAGACCCCATCTCCCCTTTCTGCGCGACTTTAAGTATGGCATTTGCCACCTCGGCTCTGAATACTCCTCTCTCCATTCTTCACTTCGCTTAACTCCTTTCTCAGCCCGTTTTGAGTTGCCTTTGGATAAATACTTGTTCACCTGCAACAATTTCCAGTCTTCTGACACTTGTGCTGCCTACAGTCACTCTCCTAACTTATCTAGCATTCTTGTCTGCCTTTTCTGCCCACCCCAACTGGCTCTCAGGTCACCTTTGGCTGTCCTGAATTCTGGCTCTGTGTAACTGACCTGTCTGATCACCTTCTACACCTATAGACATTCCCAACTGCCCCCTCCTTCCTTGTCACCAATTGACCACTCTGTCCACACTGACCTTTCATTAACCCCTCTTACCTGGTTTATTTACGAACTCTCAGTTCCCTGATTGACCCCAACTACCAGTTCTGTACCAAATATCCCCAAATGCCTCTTCCCTATCTAGTCCGCCTGTCATCCTTTTTCATTTCATTATCCCATATTGCCAATTAAGTCACCCAACTGCCATCTGAAAATTTCACTTACTCTATATGTTTGGCTTCAGAAAATTTATTTTCTCTTTTTCTTTTACCACATCCACATTTCCTGTGTTTGCCATCTTGAACTTGTATGTTCAGCTAATAGAAACGTTCACTTGAAATACCTTTTCAGCTCTCTTTCCTTTTTTCTGGCCCCATACATCTTCTTTTCAATCTCTAGATCTGCTACAGGTCTCATCCCTTTAGCCATTACATGAGTGAATGATTCATTTTCCATTATCCTCCCAGAACCAATGAGGAGACTCAGTCCAGCCACCCAGCCCAGTCCAGTCATGCAAGCACAGGAAGATGGAGACAACCTTATCCCTTTTGCCAGGTGAGTCTTCCCCACCCAGTGGGGAGGAGGGAAGATTGCATGCCTGGATTCTTCCCTAAGAGGGGTAGGAAATAAGGAACAAGAAGTTCGGTGCCTGGTCTCAGGAGATTGATGATTTATTAATTTACTCAGCAAATTGCTTTTGAACACCACAGTGTTCTAGACACTGTATATTAGGCATTGGGGATTCAGCAATTAGAAAGATGGGGGGGACTTCCCTGTGGTCCAGTGGGTAAGACTCCTCACTCCCAACACAGGGGACCTGGGTTTGATCCCTGGTCGGGGAACTAGATCCTGCATGCGTGCCGCAACTAAGAGCTCACATGCTGCAACTAAAAGATCCCGCGTGCCGCAACTAAGACCGGCACAGCCAAAAGAAAATAATCTTAAAAAAAAAAAAAAAAAGATAAGGGTCCTGCTCATAGAGCTTACATTCTAGAGGGAGGAGATAGAATGTGCACACAAATAAATATAATTTCAAGCAGTGTTGAGTACTGTGAAAAATAAAATAGACATAACATGGTGTAAAATAGAACATCTTGGAGACACAAGTTTATATAGGGTGATTGTGGAAGAGGAGGAGGAAGTGAGTTTGAATTGAGATCTGAAAAATGAGAAGGAGCCAGTCTGATAAGAACCAGGGAGAAGAAGAATAGTAGAGAAAAATAAGAAGGAAAAAAAAAAGGAAAAAAGTCCTAAGAGAGAAACAAGCTTGCTACCTTCTAGAACTAGGAAGCAGGTCAGCGTAACCAAAACTTAGTGATCAAGGGAAAAGTGGAGTAAAGTCAGACAGGCAGAGGCCAGATCATATAGGACCTTACAGGCCATTGAGAAGAGTTTGAATTTTATTTTAAGGGCAGTAGAAAGGTTCTAAGCAAGGTAATGACACGAGCAGACTTTTTTCCTTTAACTTTTTTATTATAGAAAATGTCAAACAACTCCAGAAGTAGAGAAAATAGTAATCATGAACCGCAGTATCCTTTTTAGTCAACTGCAATAATTATCATTACATAGATAATCTTTTTATTGATATACTCATTCAGCCTCCTGCTACTTAAACTATTTTGAAGTAAATCTTAAACCATATATCATTTCACATAAGCATTTTAAAAAGATTATTCTGTGCAGAATAGATTGTTGAGGGATTCAAATGGAAGCAGGGAATGGAGGAAGAGGATTGAAGTAGTCCAGAGAGGGGAAGATGAGCGGAATGTGATGGTGGGAGTGGAAATAGTGAGGAGTAGTCAAATTTGAGTGTATTTTATGGGGGAATTCCTGGGCAGTCCAGTGGTTAGGACTCCATGATCTCACTGCTGAGGGCCTGGGTTTGATCCCTGGTTGGGGAACTAAGATCCCACAAGCTGTGTGGTGTGGCCAAAAGAGAAAAAAAAATGTTTAGTGTATTTTAGATGTAGAACTCACAGAACTTGCTGATAGATTGGATATGGGAGGTGAGGGAAAGTGAGGCATACCAGATTTTTGGCTGTAGCAACTGGGTATTTAAGGTGCCTTTCAGTGACATGGGGAAGGCTAGGGAGGAGATGTTGAGTGGGCAGTTGAACCTGCAAGCCTGGAGTCCAGGGGAGGAGCCAGAACTGGAAATCTAGATTTGGGAGTCATCAGCACATTGGTGGTATTTAAAGTCATGGCCTGAAACAACAAGGTCCTACTATATAGCACGGAACGATATTCAATATCCTATAATAAACCATAATGGAAAAGAATATTTAAAAAAGAATTGTATGCATGTGTATTACTGAGTCACTTTGCTGTGCAGCAGAGATTGGCACAACATTGTAAATCAATTATACTTCAATTAAAATAATAATAATAGTCATGGCCTGGGTGAGATCACCTAAGAAGAGATGAAGCTAAAGAAGATAAAGGGCCCAGGCCGAAGCCCTGGGACACTCTTCTAGAGGGCAGGAGAGCAGCCATCAGTCAGTCTAGGGTGATGAGAACTGTTCTCAAACAGCTTTGCACACCCCTCCCTACCTAAAGGATATTCGTATTACTGGGATAGGGAGATATACAGCAGAGGTGAACAGAGGCTCTGCTCTCCTGGATCCTTGCATTGACTAAAAAGAACCTGTCACATCACCTAAGTAGCGGGGGCCTTCCTCTTTGACAGCCCTGCTTGCTAAATATGATGTTCTCTGGTTGTGGGGTATACAAGTTTGAGATTCAGTGAGGTCTGAGTCTCAAACAGTTGCTAATCTCCATGCTCACTCCAGCTCCAATCTCCTTTCAAATCAAAGGCCTCACCACCTTCCTCAGCCAACATGGATAAGGGAGGACATGGCCTGGGGGAACCTGGGCAGCTGTTTGGTCCCGTGGTAAGATAAGACTCCTAAATTCCTGGAGTGAGTAGATGCTGTAAGGGAAGAGCCAGACCTGAGCCTACCTTGTCCTCACCTCAGGTGTTCCAGGGTGGTCAGCCGATCTCCACCTCCCCGCTTACCTTCCCAGAGCCTCAGACTGACACCCCAACGCTATGGAGACACCTTCTGGGAGAACCTTAGTCAAAGGCCCAGGTGGGTAGAAGTGGAGAAAATGGAGATTAACTGGAGATGGGGACGGGAGGCTATACAATTTTAAACTACCATAAAGCTGTATGGTAGTGATAAGCCCTAGTCTGGGGATAACTGCCCCACCAGCTGACGGACATTTTAGCTCCTAATGCCAAATAGGTGACTGGAAGAGGTTGTTAGAGAAACAGTATAGATGGGGGTGTTCTCTCTGTACTTAGCCCCCTTTTTGTGCTTCACAGCCCCACCTGGAGGGAGGAACAGTACATCCCACCCCTGCTGGTATGACAGGCTTTCTGCCCTTTAACACTTCTCGGTTAAAATTGCACCCTCTGCCATCCTATCCCCAGCTCTCCTTCTTACCCTTCCCCCTGGGGTCCCCCAGCCAGTGCACTGACCAGGCCCTCCTTCCTATGAATCAGTCATCATGTTTTCCAGATCACAGCTATGTTTTTGAGATCTGGGCTTCCCAAGACCCCTGACTCCCTATTTCAGTCCCAGCTCCCCTGAGAGACTCAGTTCTGCCTTCTAGCTCCTTTTCTCCATTCTCTGGCACAGAGGGCCACTGGTTGCTCCCAGCCTGGCCTGTACCCCCCTGAAGGGCTCCCACCCCCCGAGGTGCTCTGCAGAAGAAAGAGAAGGAGACCTCATTTGACGGGAATGCAGCAGGGATCTGGGGGCATCCCAGCCCGGGTAAGGGCTGTCACTTATCACCTGGAGGACCTAAGGAGGCGACAGAAAATCATCAATGAGTAAGGAGAGACATCTGGGCTCTGAGAGCCAAACAGGGTATGGGGACAGGATGGCTTGAACTAAGGAAGAGGTGGAGAGCTTTGAAGGAATTGGAGGTTGTTTGGGAAGGTGCCATGGGCTTGGTGAGATTGAAGCAACATGTCCATAATACGGGAAGAAGGAGGGAAGTAAGGGATGGGGGATGAGCCACGTGAGCTGAAAGGAGTGGAGACCGGGTTACTGAAGCCAGGAAAGCACTCCACAGAACTGGAGGAGAGTGCGGAGCTGGAGGTCACCTCTAAGCCCCTGGACTGAAACTACTTCAGTCTGAGGGAGCAGAAAGCTGGGAGTGGGGAGTTGGAAATCAGATGACAACACTCCTGGGTCCCAGTCAGAAGCATTTCAGGGCAGAAAGGTGAAGAAGGGAGAGACAGGAAGCCTGGCCTCCAGACACCTCTCCTAAGCCTGAAGTCCCCACAGACTGAAGCAGGCCCAGTGGGGCAGCTCTGGGGCTGCATCTGAGCCCCTGGTGCTTGACGATGACGGCTGTGGACTCCCTAGCACCGCTGAACACCCTGGTCTGGAAGAGGAGAGGGCAAACTATCCACGGGAAGAGGACTTCTTCCTCACTCCTGGCAGGGCCCAGGTATGGCTGAAGAGAAACTTGGTGGGTGGTGGAGGGTGATGTGGATGCCTGGTCATGCATGGAGAGACAGCGGAAGCTGAGAGCCACGTTGGATAGCTGGATTTGAGAGGAACAAAAATAAAGCAGGCGAGAGCCAGAGACTTGGGAGTACCCGGGTTTGGGGACTAGGAAATCTGGAGAGAGGCCTGTTTTTTGAGTCTTTTTTTTTTTTCTTCAATTTTTCTCATCCTCACAGCTGCTTTGGTCTCCCTGGAGTCCCCTGGGCCAGGAGCGGTCTTGTCTCTCTGGGCGGCTGAGCTCTCTGGCCTCCTTCAGCACTGTCACAGCCAGTAGGAACCCCCTTTACAATCCCTGGGGGGTGGAGTTGAGGTCTGAGGAGTAAGGAGAACCCGTCCACGCCCAAAATGCTAGCGTGCCCCAGGGCCCAAGACTAGCTGTGGGCGCTGGAATCTCCAGCATTTCTGACATCAAGGCGTTCCCCCTTTCCTTGACCTTTCTCACCTCCCTCTCCCATCCTCCGAACTAGGCACGAACGGCCCCCTAGGTATCTCCACTCGCTTCTCTCCAGGAGCTCCCCAAGGCCTGGCGTCCCCCAGGCGGCTCCCTGCCACTGTGTACTGTTCTCTATTATGTTAAATTAAAAAGCAATCAAGTTGAGCCCAGAGTTGTCTTTCTCTCCACGAAGTAGTGATGGAGAGGCTCGTGGGGAGGGAGGGCTCCTTTCACCTTCGCGAGGACCCCACTAAAATGAAGTTGCGCTGGGTCCCCCAAATTCAAGGAGTTGTGCCCGAAAAAAAGTCCTTCCTGCTCCAGCGTTCCCCGCCCGGCGCTGCCGGCCGCCCGCGCCCCACTCCCCCGGCCGAGGTCACGTCCGTCGGCCCAGCTTCCGCCTCCGGGACCCCGCATCCTGCCCCTCGTCGCGGCTGCCCCTTTTGAGACTTCCCGGCAGTCCGTCCCTCCGCCTGGCTCGGGGCTCTGGGAGCCGAGTCCCTCCAGCCCGCGCCCCACCCAGAGCCCCACGTGTGCTGACCCCAGGTTTCTGTCCCGACCCCCATCCCCTTAATTGGGAGGCCCCGCCCCGTGCGCAGTGACGTCGGACGCCGCTGTCAGCCGGCGCTGGGGGGGGTCGGTGTGGGGTAGAATGGCCGCTGCCGCCGTCACCCGCGGGACCCCGGGAGGTAAGAGCCGGGGCCTCTCGCCCGCCTCTCCGCCCCCGCGCCAGGGGGCGCAGCTCCACCGGCCCGGACGTGGCGCGCCGCGCCGGGGACCACCGGCCCTCTCCCGAGTTCGCCCCCACTCCCCGCTTCCGTCTTCCTCCCCCGCGCCAGGGGGCGCCGCTCGGCGCAGGGCCCCACGGCGGACCTGCCGGGCCGGACGGTCCCGGGGACCCCCGCACCCCGGCACCCGCACCGCCCCTCGCCCGCCACGCGCCCGCGGACTCTGCTCCGCAGCTCCTCCAGGACATCTCTCCGTGCGGGCAGGAGGCGGGACCCTCCCACCTCGGAGCGCCTCGGGGGACCACCGCCCCGCCGTGGGGGGCCGCCCCCCGGCCTGCTCCGCACCCTGGCCGGCTGCCCATCCCGGACTGCGCACCTGCGTCCTGGGGCGGAGTCCTTACCCCAACCCAGGCTCCAGTGCTCACAGCCGAGCTCGGATGGGCCTCTTATCCCTCCCCATCCCCGACACCTGGCGGAGCCCGCGCTGAGAGCATCTTCCAGCTTCCATCTGTTCCCCCAAGAGGGTGGGGGCTCATGCTGGAGCCAGAATGGTAGATGGGGTAGGGTAGGCCTGGAGGCCAAGGGAAGCAGAGGCTTTGGGGAGAGAGGTGCGACGGGGTGGAGAGGGCGGTCAGCCTCAGCGTGGAGGATGGGTTGTCCTGAGGGTGGGTAGCTGAGTCCTGGTGTCTAGCCCAGATTCTACCAGGCCCTGACCAAACTGGAGGGAAGGGTGTAGGTTAAGATCAGTTGTCGGATCTGCCCTGCCCTTTGGAAAAATCAAATAGAGAAGGAATTCAGGGTGTGTCTTCTAAGGCCTAGCTCTCCACCCGGACTTAGATCTCCTGCCCTCCCCCCAGCATCCAGGCTCTCATTTGTCAAACCGTCCTCCAAGGACCGGATGCTTTGAGTCCCAGCCCCAGGACCTGACCCCACCGCAGCCCCAGCCCCGCCTCGCAGGAGCCCAGGCTGTAAACGCCAGCCCTGACGGCCTTCTCCCCTCCCCCGGCCCGCCGGTCTCTTCCTGATTACTCTGTTCTGTTGTGTCTCCCACTCGTGTTGGTTCCTGGCATCGTGTCTGGGTTCTCCCTCTTCTCCATTCCCTGGCTGTACTCATAGTCCAGCCCCTTCCTCTCTCTCCCTCATCTTTCCCATATATCACCACCCAGTTCTGTACCTGGTCTCCCACCTCATCCTCCTCATCCTGGGTAGTGTGAGGGCTTCTGCCATGACCTTGTTCTCTCCCTTCCCAGCACAGACTCCCCCTCCCCCCGGCCTCTCAGGCCGGGGGTGACCTTGCCCCCTGGAGCCCTCACCATGAATACCAAGGACACCACCGAGGTTGCTGGTGAGTTCACAGTCCAGGTTCCCAGTTTGGGCACAGCCTTTCTTCCCCCTCCCCGAGCTGTGGTAACCTTCTAATTCTTGGATCCCTGCTCTCCTCATCATCATTTCATGCCCCCCTCCCGCATGTTCTGGATTGGGCCCTTTCCCCTGGGGTTTTTACGGGATATCAGGAACAGCACACTAAGCCCTCCCTTCTCATCCCCTCTAGAGAACAGCCACCACCTGAAGATCTTTCTCCCCAAGAAGCTGCTGGAGTGTCTTCCTCGCTGTCCGCTACTGCCTCCAGAGCGGCTACGGTGGAACACAAATGAGGTTTTCTAGGGCCTGGGGGATTAGGGCCTAACAGGGCCTGGTGGGGTGGAGGACCCTCTCTAGGCTCTTTGGGGATCACAGGTGAGGTGTAAAGACCTGCATCTTGTAGGAGCTCGCTTCTTTTTGGCATATCCACCTGTGTAAAAATACTATCTACCACTTACAAAGTACTTCCCACAAACTGAGCACTGTGTTTAGCACTTGTCTTGCATTATCTCATTCAGTCCTCCAAGGACACTGTAGAGCAGGCACTGTTGTTATCCCTGAGGTATAGAGGATGACCAAGAGGCCAGGCTGAGACTGTGGGAAGGGGACACCCACCTGAGTGCCTCTTCTCCTGTAGGAGATTGCATCCTACTTGATCACTTTTGAGAAGCATGATGAGTGGCTATCCTGTGCCCCCAAGACAAGGTGAGAAATTTTGTGAAGGTGCGGAGTGGCCAGGATCCTAGGTTGTATTCAGAGAACTTGAGGCCAATCCTTCCCTCCGTAGGCCTCAGAATGGCTCCATTATCCTCTACAACCGCAAGAAGGTGAAATATCGGAAAGATGGTTACCTCTGGAAGAAGCGGAAGGATGGGAAGACCACCCGAGAGGACCACATGAAGCTGAAGGTCCAGGGCATGGAGGTAAGCTCACCTGCCCTGGCCCCGCTTCTCTATCCTTAGTTAGGTTCAAGCCCTGCCAGGGCTTGGTGACATTCTCTGCCTACCACCCTCCCAGTCACCCTTCCCTTCTCACTCACTTTGGATCAGCTAGGTGGTTGCTTAGCCCACTCTCTGCTTCCCATCTCCCTCCATGACCCAATTCTCCAGGACTTAGGCCACGCCTCCCTCTGGAGGACACAGATGCCCAATCCCCTCACTTCTCTTGCATTTCCCTCACGGGTTCGAGTACTGAACCTCTAAGCACAGGTTCCTCTTCCCTGAAATCATTGTTCCTCATCTTGGATGTGTTGTTGCCCTGCCCTCTGATTTCTGGATAGTCCCATATCTCATATCTGATCCTTGCTGTAAGGCCCTGGCCCCACTGTTCCCTCCTCTCCATCCCGGAGTGACTCGGGGTGCTGGGATTTGAAAGGTGTGGGAAATAGGTGGAGGTGGGTGAGGGTTAAAGAGGAACTGGTGGAAAGACTGGGATTCCTGCAAAGGGACTGAACAGAGGAAGAGTTGGGGAGCAGACTAGCCCTCCCCCCACCCCAGCCTGTCTCCTGGCAGTGTCTCTATGGCTGCTACGTTCACTCTTCCATCGTCCCCACATTCCATCGGCGCTGCTACTGGCTGCTCCAGGTGAGGACGGAAGAGCTCAGGGAGACAGAGTCTACCTGGCTCTTTGAGGGAGGTGGGGGTCTGCGAGAATGAAGTGGAAGGAGGACTAGGTTGTGAGTGGGAGAAGGAGACTGGGAAGAAGAGAAAGGGGTTTGGGGATGGAGAGAGCCAGAACTTGGAGGTGGGGTGAGTTTGTGGGTACCTGGGAAGAAGGTGAGGACTAGGAGGCTAAGCCCCTGGTCAAGATCCCATAGCACTCTGTGTGTTCCCTTGTGCTCTCAGAACCCTGACATCGTCCTTGTGCACTACCTGAACGTCCCAGCCCTGGAGGATTGTGGAAAGGGCTGCAGCCCCATCTTTTGTTCCATCAGCAGCGACCGTCGAGAGTGGCTAAAGTGGTCCCGGGAGGAGCTGTTGGGACAGCTGAAGCCCATGTGTAAGGCAGCAGGGCTAGGACACTGCTCAGTCGGGAGAGTGGACATGGGGGCCTCCCAGAGAGGCCAGGTTCTATACTCAGGAGCCTGTGGGGTGATCATTTCTCCCCAAGCCAAGAGGTTTCTTTCCTGGGTGGATGGGTGGTTACCAGGGTTCCTGGTGTGATCTAAGATATTGGAATATGGAGGGCAGCTGTGAGCTACAGGTCGGAGCAGTCTCGAGGCTGCTGGCCTCTGTTCACCTGGCCAGGAGTCTTGGAGCATCTCAGGTGCTTGGAGGGGCCATCCAGGTTCCCTGGGGACTATTTTTTGGGGGTCCCACAGCACTTCCCCCAACTCTCCTCTAGTTCATGGCATCAAGTGGAGCTGTGGGAACGGGACAGAGGAGTTCTCTGTAGAACACCTGGTGCAGCAGATCCTGGATACCCACCCGACCAAGCCTGCACCCCGAACCCATGCGTGTCTCTGCAGTGGGGGCCTTGGTTAGTGACCCCTGACCTTGGAACCCTCCTCCTTCTTAGTGTGCTGCCCTTACTCACACCAAGGGGATATCTGTCTCGCTGGGATTTGCATGCCTGTTTGCATGTCTTTTGCGTGTTCCAGAAAGTTGGGCCAGATGAGCAGAGGCCTTCCTGTCTGCACACTGACCAGTTCCTTTTGATTCCTGGCAGCCCAGGTTCTCTATCTGCTTTCTTCATTTAGCAGCTCCTGGCCACCCCAGCACTACCATCTACACACAGGCTTAGTTTTATTCTTAGTTGGTACCCACTTGATTCTGTTCTTTTGTCCTTTTCCTATGCCTTTACCTATTTCTCTCAGCTATTCCCTCAAGCCCTCAATCCTCCCCTGCAGAGCTCCTCCAGCGGGAGCGAAGGGGAAGAGAAATATTTCTGCTGCCTCCCAGTGGCCACAGTCAGTATGACACCTCTGATATTTAGTGATATCTCAGGAAATGCACGAAAGGTTCCAGGAAGGGAAGGCTGGAGAAAGATGTGTCTTATCCCTTCTCTCCCCACCACCCCTTCCTCTCCAGGTTCTGGGAGCCTTACCCACAAATGCAGCAGCACGAAACACCGCATCATCTCTCCCAAAGTGGAGCCCCGAGCTTTAACCCTGACTTCTGTCTCCCATCCCCATCCCCCCGAGCCACCTCCACTGATAGCCCCAATCCCCCCAGAGCTCCCCAAGGCACATACCTCCCCATCTTCTTCCTCCTCTTCCTCCTCTTCCTCTGGCTTTGCAGAACCCCTAGAGATTAGACCTAGCCCTCCCACCTCCCGAGGGGGTTCTTCGAGAGGAGGCACCGCTATCCTCCTGCTGACGGGACTGGAGCAGCGAACTGGGGGCTTGACGCCCACCAGGCACTTGGCTCCCCAGGCTGATCCTAGGCCTTCCATGAGCTTGGCTGTGGTTGTAGGCTCTGAGCCCTCTGCTCCAGCAGCTCCTCCCAGCCCTGCCTTTGACCCTGATCGTTTTCTCAACAGCCCACAGAGGGGCCAGACATATGGAGGGGGGCAGGGGGTAAGCCCAGACTTCCCCGAGGCAGAGGCCGCCCATACCCCTTGTCCGGCCCTAGAGCCCGCTGCTGCCCTGGAGCCCCAGGCGGCGGCTCGGGATCCCCCTCCACAGTCCGGAGCAGGTGGGAGAAGAGGAAACTGCTTCTTCATTCAAGATGATGACAGTGGGGAGGAGCTCAAGGCCCCGGGGGCTGCTGCACCTGTACCTTCACCGCCTCCTTCACCCCCACCCTCACCTGCCCCCTTGGAGCCATCGGGCAGAGTAGGAAGAGGGGAGGCCTTGTTTGGAGGAGCTAGTGGGGCCAGTGAACTGGAGCCCTTCAGTCTTTCATCATTCCCTGACCTCATGGGAGAACTCATCAGTGACGAAGCTCCGAGCGGCCCCGCCCCAGCCCCCCAGCTCTCTCCTGCTCTTAGCACCATCACAGACTTCTCCCCAGAGTGGTCCTACCCGGAGGTGAGTCTCAGGCTTCTCTCCTTCCTCCTGCATCCCTCTTACCCAGTGCTCTGTGACCTAGTTTCCATCAGTTTCCATAGCTGCTTAGTTCTTTTCCCAACCTCTATTCTTACGTAGAGTGTAGCTTCTTTCCTGTTTTCCTAGGCCTCTGACTAACCTTTCTCCCTCCCTCCTCCCCTACCTTTGAGTTGTGATTGTGTGAATCCCTCAAGTGCCCCAGCGGACTTCATTCCTTTGGTGACTGTTTCACTTGGTGGGGTGGGGGCGGGGAGGGACTGGGACAGCTTAGCCTGGAGAAGAGAAAACACAACTGGAGTGTGATTGCAGACTTTGGGAAGCTGAAAGACTGTATTCAGTGTGGAGAAGTTCTGCTTTACGCTGCCCCACAGTGGGAAAGCAGAAACTGCAGTGGGGGTGTGGTGGGGGCGGGATGGTGGGAACCTGAGAAAAGGACTTCCTCCCAGTGACAGCTTTCTGCAAATGGGTTGAAATGGGTTGGTAGCCCTGGGGGAGGCAATGAGTTCCCTGTTTCTGGCAGATTCAGGTAGAGGGCAGGAGTGTGGGGAGAAGGGACAGTGGGTTGACTTCACTCCACTGGGTCCTATCAAATGCCTGCACCCTAGACCCTGGGGTGTACAGAGGACAGTAGATACTCTCTCAGGGTCTGAATGAATGAGTGAGTGAGTGAGTGAGTTAGTGAATGAGTGAGTGAGTGAATGAAGGGATACCCAACAGAAAAAGCTTTAGTCACACATCTCTCTGACTTCCGTCTGCAGGGTGGGGTCAAGGTGCTCATCACAGGACCTTGGACAGAGGCCGCCGAGCATTACTCCTGCGTCTTTGATCACATCGCAGTGCCAGCCTCACTTGTCCAGCCTGGTGTCTTACGCTGCTACTGTCCCGGTATGGGGACTGGGAGTGGTAGGGGAAGGGACTAAGATATTACAGTGAAGACTTCCAGGAAGCACTGGGAACAAATGTGTTGGGTTGTTCCTGAGAGCAGAAGGACCTTATCCAGTCCTGGGGCTGAGCCCTGTGGTCCCCCAGCAGGCAGATGAGTCTGAGTTTAGGTGTCAGAAGCTCTACTTTTGGTCTAAGAAATCTACTACTTAGCTGACTAGTGACCTTGGATAAGTCTGCTTTTTTCTTAGGTCCTTGGCCTCCCCTCCTGTAAGGTCAGGCATCTGTAATGTCTGTCCAGGCCCTCTGGCTCCAATCCAGGGAGCTCGTGGGAGAATGAGAAGGAGGAGATGTTGGTCTCCTCCAACCAGTCTTGGGA
Source organism: Hippopotamus amphibius kiboko (assembly GCF_030028045.1). NCBI lineage: Eukaryota > Metazoa > Chordata > Mammalia > Artiodactyla > Hippopotamidae > Hippopotamus > Hippopotamus amphibius. The sequence continues at coordinate 9,541,677 of NC_080202.1, read as the reverse complement.
CTGAAGGACATTGGCTTCTAGACCTGTGCTGTCCAGTATGGTGGCCATTAGCCACAAGTGCCTATTGAAATTAATTAAAATTAAATAAAATTTGAAACTCAGTTCTTCCATCACACTAACCACATTTTGGGTGCTCAGTGGCCACATGTGCTAGTGCTACCCTATTGGACAATGCAGATGCAGAATGTTTCCATCACTGAGGAAAAGTTCTTTTGGACAGCACTGGTCTAGATGTCATTGCCAAGGCTCATCTCTGCCCTTTTGCCATCAACTTTGCCCCTTACCCAGCACTCAGCAGTGTTGCTGTGGGACCCCAAGAACCACTAGAGTGACAGGCTGATAGCTTTGCTCTCCATGAGTGTGTCCTCCCCCAGTCTCAACAGCTCTGTTCAATGGTGGATGGCAGGAGAGGGGGTGTGACCAGAGAAGCTGGGAATTGGGAGTCTCAGCCTCTAGTCTTGGGACCAGGGCCTAGTGGTTTCATTCTCAAGAGTATAGACATTGAGATCCTGGGACATAGCTCTCATTAGACCCTGTTGGTGAGCAGCTAATTCCTTTCCCCCATCTTAGTAACAGGGTTATGACCTCTGGACCTTGATCTTGGGGAATCAAGAGATTTCACCATCATCAAATTATTTATAAGTATAGGTATTTCTTGACCATCTGCTTCTATGCTTTGGTGCTGAATAACAACATCCTAAACTACCGGGTCTAGAACCCAAGGGGTCTCTGGCCCATAGTAGGTATTAAGTTCTCAAATGAAGGGAATCCCTCCCCAGTTAGTGCCAGGGGCCTCTGGGGCCACAGCAGGGGGAGTAGGGAAGGTAGATGTGAAATGATCACCTGTGGCCCTGAGACAGGGGGCCAGAGAAGGAGCCCAGGAAAGAGAGCTTTCTCACTGATCCTTGCCCTCCCCAGCCCATGAGGTCGGGCTGGTGTCTTTGCAGGTGGCAGGGCGAGAGGGGCCCCTTTCTGCTTCTGTGCTCTTTGAGTATCGAGCCCGCCGATTCCTGTCACTGCCTAGTACTCAGCTTGACTGGCTGTCACTGGACGGTGAGTACCTAGTCCTCTGACCCCACAGCCTTTGAGCAAGACATGTTCCTAGACTGCTCAGGACTCAGGTGGCCACTGCCTCACCCCCCTTTACCACTCTTCCTTGCTCCTCCTTCATTGGTCATTTCTGGATGAGGCAGCAAACTCCCTTCACTTCCTCTTCCCTGTAAATCTTGGAGCCGGCTTTGTCTCAGTGCTTGTCCTGTCCTGGGCATCCCAAAGGTGGGCGGGGCAGCAACAGGGTGTGGAGTAACATACCTGGGATATGCATGAATGTATATATGTACCTAAACACATATTTAAACTTTCTTATCATTTTTCCTCTAATTATAAAGATAGGCATTTACTATAGGAAATGTTGAAATTACAGAAAAGCACAAAGTAGAAAATGGAAATTGCCTATAACTTTGCTCAGTAATATACACCACCTTTAATGTATTGTCCTGTACAGAGATGCACAGACATATACATGGATATGTGTACGTGTGTATATTTGTTTAAATCCACAACTGTGTTTGTCCCTTTTACTGGTTCTCCCCCCTGTGGCTTTGAGAATTGTTTCTCTCCACCTCTGCATCTTTCTCGAGGTTTGCTTGTCTCCATCTCCTCCTGACCCTGTCGAATTTGTGCTTTACCATCTCTCCTGTGGGTCTCCTGCCTCCCTCTTCTTTCCATTTTCCCTTGGACTCTTATCTCAACTTCCCTTCTTCCTTCTGTATCACTTGTTCGGTAGGTCCCCCAGCTCGCCTTCGCCCTTTCTCTCCTCTCCTTGCCCTTGTTTACCCTTCTGCCCTCTCCCATCACACCTGAGTCTCTGCTCACGCCCCTCCACCTCCTCCCCGCCGTGCCCTCTCCACCTTCATGCCCTTGTGTCCTGGCGTTTCAGAACATCCCCAGCCTCCACCGGTTTCTCTCTGTCTCCATGGCTCTCATCCCCTCTTGCCTCCCCTCCTTGCCCTTGTGTGATCTCAGGAGGGGACAGATATAGCTTGGGATGTGTGCATGTGCATTTGTGCACTGGGGGTGGAGGGGAGGATGAATGGACGTGGCCATCCATCTCTGTTACCTCCCCTCCCTGCCATCCTCTTTGTGGACAGCTGCGGGGGGCCAGAAGTGGTGGGGGCAGTGCTTTTCAAATCACAGTCTCTGAGCTCTTTGGGGTAGTGGTTAACAGAGAGGAGGGACCCTGGAGTCCTTCAGCCCCAGCATGGGGGACAAAGGTAGTGACTGGGGCAAGAAGGGACAGAACAGTCCACCCGGGAGAAGGCTGAGAGCGTGTGTGTGTGTGTGTGTGTGTGTGTGCGCGCGCGCGCGCGTGTGTGTGTGTGTGTGTGTGTGTGTGTGAGAGAGAGAGAGAGAGACAGAGAGACAGGGAGAGGGAGAGGGAGAGGGAGATATCGGGGGCAGCTAGGGCTAGATTCCCTGTGGAGAGTCCTACCGTCTCTGTGTCTTGAAGGACACAGTCTTGGTTCTGGATTCAGGTCTTAGGTCGATGGGTGGTATGAAGAGCCCTAGTTTGAGGTCTGGTGCTGGGGGGCTGTATTCAGAAGGTGGGCGGGTAAGAGGGCGGTCGTTTGGAGAAGAGGAAAGGATATAATTGTGTCTTCACCACCCAGACCCTGGAACAGGGTCCAGTTTTGGTGTCCAGGACATCCCCTGGACCCTGCCCACTGAGCCACCTGTACCCACTCCCCCCCAGACAACCAGTTCCGGATGTCCATCCTGGAGCGACTGGAGCAGATGGAGAAGCGGATGGCAGAGATAGCAGCAGCTGGGCAGGCCCCCTGCCAGGGTCCTGACACCCCTCCAATCCAGGTGCCTCCATGGGGAGGGCGCTGTATGGTGGGGAGCAGGGGGCGGGTCTTCCTGTGGAGATGGGCTCTAGTGTACGTCTCCCCTCGTTCTCCGGTCCCCAGCCATCCCTCTTCCCTCCTCCCTGACGTCAGCCTGCTCCCGCTCTCGCCCCCGCCCCGCGGCAAGAGTGGCTATTCTGGGCACCCTCTTGGCATGACAGGCTTCAGACTATTTCTGTTCTGAAGGAGGGTGGAAGTGAGGGAGGGGGTGGGGGAGGGGATCCAGGGAGTTGGGGCTCAGTGCTCTGGGGGTCCCAGGTCTCTGAGGGAAGAAGGCTGGGAGAGGACTTGGGGTTCTGAGGGGGAGAAGCCACGTGTGGATACGGCACTGATCTGAGCCAAAGTGAAGGCACAACATGAGCAAGCGGGTGTGAGGTCTGGCTGCTGGAGGAAGCTGCCTGTGGGAGTGGGGGACGCCCAGGAACTTGAACTGGAAGGACTGATGGGCCATCAGAGGTCTGAGTGGTGGGAACCTGGAGTGGGACGTGTGGGGAGAGGGCAGAATTGGAAGCTGAGAGGACAGGTATGGGGTGACTAAGGCCATCCCAGGCTGGGGATGCCCAGGTCTCTGCCTAAGGGTGTGTGCACCACAGGATGAAGGCCAGGGTCCCGGGTTCGAGGCACGGGTGGTGGTCTTGGTAGAGAGCATGATCCCACGCTCCACCTGGAGGGGTCCGGAACGTCTGGCCCATGGAAGCCCCTTCCGGGGCATGAGCCTTCTGCACCTGGCCGCTGCCCAGGGCTACGCCCGCCTCATCGAGACCCTGAGCCAGTGGCGGTGAGCTGGGGCTGGTGGGTGCGGGGCGGGGGGCCCAGGGACTGAGGAGGAACTGGAGCCCTGCTGTGGGAGCTGGGGTCACTGTGGAAAGGAAGAGGGGCTGGACGAGGGTTTGCACTTGGGGGAGTTTTAATGTCCCCTGACTGTGACACTGACTTCTTGACCTCCTTACATTCATTCATCTCCTGACTGCTCAGCTCACTGACCTTAGCACTTTCCAGTCCCTTCGATTCTGATGTTCCCACTGGACCCTCTCTGTCCCTAACTGGGCTCTGTTGTCCCTTTCCCAAACCCTCCAGGAGCGTGGAGACCGGAAGCTTGGACTTAGAGCAAGAGGTTGACCCACTCAACGTGGACCATTTCTCTTGCACCCCTCTGGTGAGGATGCTGGGTTCCTGAGTACACGTGGGCAATGGGAAAGGGGAACAGCTCTTCAAAGGGAAGATCCTCTGAGGGATGCAGGGAAGGAGTGAGAATGGGGCCCCAGCCCTGACCTCCACCTCCGTTCTCTTCTCCTCAGATGTGGGCTTGTGCCCTGGGCCACCTGGAGGCTGCCGTGCTCCTTTTCCGTTGGAACAGACAGGCGCTGAGCATTCCCGACTCTCTAGGCCGCCTGCCTCTCTCCGTGGCTCATTCCCGGGGTCACGTGCGCCTCGCCCGCTGCCTTGAGGAACTGCAGAGACAGGAAGCTTCAGCTGAGCCCCCACTTGCCCTGTCGCCCCCCTCCTCCAGCCCAGACACTGGTGAGGGTTTAAGAGGGGTGTGTGGGTGGGAGGACAGGCCAGGGGAAAGCCAGAAGGTGGGAGACAGAGTGCTAGAGGAGGCGGCAGGATGGGGAGGTAAGAGCAGTGAGGCCAGGGAGATTGAGAGCAAGGAGGGCGCCTTCTGCCCTCACCCCCTTCCCTCACCTTGCAGGTCTGAGCAGTGTCTCCTCGCCTTCGGAGCTATCAGATGCCACTTTCTCTGTCACGTCAGCCTATTCTAGTGCCCCGGATGGGAGTCCTCCCCCTGCTCCTCTGCCAGCCTCTGAGATGACTATGGAGATGGTCCCAGGCCAGCTCTCCTCTGGTGCCCCAGAGGCCCCCCTATTCCTCATGGACTATGAAGCAACCAACCCCACAGGGCCCCCACCCTCACCACCTCCTCTCCCACCAGCCCCAGATGGTGGGGCTGCTCCAGAGGAAGCTGACAGCCCGCCAGCTGTGGATGTGATCCCGGTACCGCTTATTGTTGATGGAATTACGAGGGCTAGAAGTAGAGTGGGTGCAGGGGTGAGGTCATGCTGACTGTTCCATGAAATGGAATCAGAGTCTGGCTGCAGTTTGGGAAGAAGGGGCCATTTACCCTCATTTGGGGGCAGGCAAGTTAACCCTCTGCCTAGCTGCTGTCAGAGCTTGTAACTCAGAAGTCATGAGGCATCAGAGGTTAAGAATTCTTCAGTTAGAGCGGGGGTTGTAGTGTTTACCTGTCGATCCACGAAGGGACAAGGTTCCTGGGAACGAGAGTGATGGCAGGAAGTTGGGAGGAGCGAGGAGCAGAGAGGTTGGCAACATGGAGGTTATCTGGCAATGACCTGGGACAAGGGGGTGGGTGAGGAGGGGTGGGGGTGGGGCTTACACATGGTAAGAGCTGAGAGTCTTGTGGAATGAATGAACACACAAGAGAGTGAGTCTTCAAGTGCAGTAGCAATTTCTCTGCTAGGACTGGGAATATCTGCTTTAGAGAGGCTAATGGATTAACTGAGTAGCACCAGAGTACAAAATATTTAGAGAACTGCACAAGGTAGGCCAGCAGGAAGTGCTGCAGGCTTCAGGGCTGGAGCAAAGGCAAGGATGGAGCCATTCACTAGGGTGTCATGTGCTTGACAAGCACTGAGCTGATTCTTAGAGAGCTGAAGGGGAGGAGGTGCGGGCATGGCCAAGTCTGGGGGGGCTGCGTGGGGCAGGCTGGGCAGGACTGTGGGCAGTCAGCCTGGAAGGTAAGCCCTTCATTTGCCCAGCTCCTGAATCCGCACGTGGCGTATGTCCTTCCTTGCCTGTGTTTTCCACAACGTCTCAGCACAGAGGGCTGTACTCCTGAGTGGGACCCCAAGGAGTACAAATGAATCTGGAGCACTGGCTCAGAAAGACGGTGTTAGCAGGCACAGCCGTCCCTGAGGCCTCAGCACTCAGGGCTGAGAGGAGGAACAGGATGGGAAGTGGCAGAGCAGGAGCAGCTGGCGGTCGGGGCCCCTCAAGGCTCACCCACCTTCCCCTTCATCCAGGTGGACATGATCTCACTGGCCAAGCAGATCATCGAAGCCACACCAGAGCGGATTAAACGAGAAGACTTCGTTGGGCTGCCTGAGGCTGGAGCCCCCATGCGGGAGCGGACAGGGGCCATGGGGCTCAGCGAGACCATGTCCTGGCTGGCCAGCTACCTGGAGAATGTGGACCATTTCCCCAGCTCAGCCCCTCCCAGGTGACCAGCTCAGGACAAAGCCTTCAGATCCTTCTTCAAAGGAACATGGGAGGGAGGGAGGAAGCTTCCCCATAGCCAGAGCTCCATCCTGGCTCATGCCCCAGGGCGTTTGAGGGGATTGGAACTGGCTGGTGAGCTCTGAAGTCACTCTCCAAGCTCTGTTGCTGGGGCTCTGCCTTCACAGCAGTCCCCAAGTGGGAGAAGAGGGATTTCAGATGGCCCATGACATCCCTTCTCCCTGTCCCCTACAGCGAACTGCCCTTTGAGCGGGGTCGCCCGGCTGTCCCTCCAGCACCTTCCTGGGCAGAGTTTCTCTCTGCATCTGCCAGTGGCAAGATGGAGAGCGATTTTGCCCTGCTGACCCTATCAGATCATGAGCAGCGGGAACTGTACGAGGCAGCCCGAGTCATCCAGACAGCCTTCCGAAAGTACAAGGTCGGGGGGCTGGGGGTTTCAGGGGATGAATTACACCATCTTGAGTGGGGAGATTATGGGTTCCCAGGACTTTGGGAGAGACAACCGTCTTCAGACAGGTCTGGGATGGGGTGAAGGGTCAGGGGACCCCAAGCAAGCTGGAAGGACAGGTCAGATGTCTGTTAGGTGGGCAGTTAGGTACTGAGGCTTCCATCTCTCCCCTTAGGGCCGGCGGCTGAAGGAGCAGCAGGAGGTAGCAGCAGCTGTGATCCAGCGCTGTTACCGGAAGTACAAGCAGGTGAGACCGTCCTCTCTTGAAAGCATACCCACCAACCCACACCCACACACACCCATTCCAGCCCAGAGCATCCAGAGTGCTGCCGGAGCCCTAACTCCCCTTCTCTCTCCACAAGCTGACCTGGATTGCACTGAAGGTATTAGGCATGAGACCTGGGTGTGAGGTTGTGATGATTCAGCCTTTCCATGAGCGTGTGGATTCGAGAAAGATTTGCATCAACTGAACTTGGGGGTGACCCTCAGGGGTTTGGGTCTCTGTCCCTCCATGTCAGCCCCTGCTCCTCCTCCCCACCCCTGCAGTTCGCACTCTATAAGAAGATGACCCAGGCGGCCATCCTGATCCAGAGCAAGTTCCGAAGCTATTATGAACAGAAGCGGTTTCAGCAGAGCCGCCGGGCGGCGGTGCTCATCCAGCAGCACTACCGCTCCTACCGCCGCCGGCCTGGGCCTCCCCACCGGCCCACGGGCACTCTGCCTGCCCGCAATAAGTACGGCCCTGGCGTTCCAGCCTTCTCTGCCCACCCACTGTGTCCACGCCCCCTGCCCATGGACTCCCGCCTCATCATCCTGCCCCCCTGTCTTCCCCTGCCAGGGTCTCTACGGGGCGGAGGGCAGGGGATGCCTCCGTGTCGTGTAAGGTCTCATCTTTTCTTTCTTCCACCAGAGGCTCCTTTCTCACCAAGAAGCAGGACCAGGCAGCCCGGAAGATCATGAGATTCCTGCGGCGCTGCCGACACAGGTGCTGCCCTTTCCCTCGCTGGATTTGGCCCTGCCGCCGCCCCCGTCTCACCTCCCGAGGTGCGGGCCTCCTCTGACTCCTTCCTTGTCTTTCCGCAGGATGAGGGAATTGAAGCAGAACCAGGAGCTGGAAGGGCTTCCCCAACCCGGACTGGCCACCTGACCACCTCTCCACTGCCTTTCTCATCACCCTGGGGGCCGCTTCTTGCAGTCTTAACAGGGAGAGGGCTCTCTGGGGGAGGGGGAGCCCCCGTCGGCAGCTTTCCCGTCACTTCTGTTGGAGCCCGTCCTCGGGCTCCACCCCCTCCCCCTCCGAAGTGCTTAAGTCCCTCTCCCACCCCCGGCTCCTCCTCTTCCCTCCGGGTCGTGCCCCCCTCTTTTTAGTCCCTGGCTCCAGAAGACCCACGCCCCACATACCTGCATCTTCAGCTGTGACCTCGGAGCCCTGCCTGCCCCTTCCCCACAGCTCCCTCCCTGCCTGTACCCACCTCGGCCCCTTCCTGACTTGCCTTATTTATTTGTTCGACGCGTCTCTGAATGTATCCGCCTCGGTCCCACCTCTGCCTTCGCTACGCGCGCGCCCCTCGTGTTTCAGGGCTGACCGTGCCCCCACCCCGACTCCGCATGTTTGCGTCTGTTTCCTCCCTTTCTGGCCCTGTCTTCCCCCGTCACCCCGACCGACTCCGGCCACCAACCTCGGGGCCAAAGGGGGGTGTATATAGGAACGCGTTGCGGAGTCCCGCCCCGTCCCCGAGGGGAGGGGGCTTGTACATAATGTAACATACAGAGTATAGTGAAGAATCTATTTAAGGCGCCGCAGGGAGGGCTGCACGGCCGGGCTTGTGGTTCCTGGCGCGGCGGGGGCCTCCTGCCGGCTCCACGAGCACTTTCTACTTGTGCATGGGCTTGGTTTCTACGAATTGCCATTAAACATCGCTGCACCAGCCAGCCTCCGGCCTCTGTCTGCGGGGGGGCGGGGCGGGGCCTCGGCCGCCGGGAGGCTGCAGGCGCGCCGGGCCGGGATCTGAGCCGCGCCGGGGCGGGGCGGGTGCGTGGTTTTCCGCCTCCGACGTGTTTCCGGCCTTAAAGGCATTTCGCCCTTCCCTTTAAGACGCGCCGCCCCCTCTCAGTCACTCCCAAGATGGCGGACCTACTGGGCTCCATCCTGAGCTCCATGGAGAAGCCGCCCAGCCTCGGTGACCAGGAGACTCGGCGCAAGGCCCGAGGTGAGGATTCCATATTCGCAACCGGCTTTCTTCGCCCGGTTCTCAGGACCTCACTCCTCCCTCTTTGGACGACCCCGCCTTCTCAACCTTGAAAGACCCCTCACGGGCCCCTTCCGAGACCCCCAGCGTCCCTAAAAGGGCTGCGGACCCGCCCGCTGTTGTTAGCGGGCGATGATTGGCTACCTGAACCCAGCGCCAGCCCACTGCCTCTTCCTACCCTGGCCTTCCGCAGTCCTTGCTTGCAATTCGCCGATTGGCCCGCCTGTCCGCCGGTGGCGTGCTCTGATTGGTAGGCTGCCTTCAACCCCACCCAACCTCTTGGTGTTCCTCGGCCCGCCTTCGGATTGGAGGGGGGCGTGTTCGACCGCTCGGCCCCTCCCGCCTCTCGGCCCTCGAGTCCTTTCACTTCGTCCGCTTCTGATTGGGTCCAGGACACGCCCATCCGCAGTCCTTTCTCCCCTATTGGCCACCTTAACTTAAAGGTCTACCTATTAAGTTTTGTTCGACCTTCCTCTAGCCCACCCCACCCTCAGCACCTCTGATTGGCTGCTGGGTCTTTTCGACGCCCTTATGCCCCACCTACTTGATTTAACTCAGTCCCTTCTGCTGCTCGCTAAGTTTTCTCTCGTCTCTACCCTTAAATTCGCGAGCTCCCTGGGCGGGTCGCGAGTGTTCATTGGAGGGATGAGCATGCCCCTGCCCGGTCTGATTAGCCGTAGCCTCCCCGCCTGTATTCTCCGAGTAACTTCCCAGCAGGCGGCTCAGGTTGGGCTGCAAGCGTAGGGCGCGGCCCCCGGGCGGCGCAGGCCTCTCCTGCTCGCTCTTCGGCGTGTGAACGAGTCTGACAGAATGACTGCCTTGGGGAGGATACCGGCTCCCCACCCGTCCGAGGGAGGCCTGGGCAGGCTGGATGCCTTCAAAGTGCTCAAGTGCTGCTTAATATCGAACTAACATCCATATTTACTGAATGGCTGCTAGGGGCCAGCGTTGCCCTCAAGGAGCCCCCAGTCTGGAGCACCGATGAAATGCGCATGAATGAAATGATCATACAGCAGTTTAACAACCAACTTTATAAGTGCTCGGAAACGAAAATAATTGTTATGAGTCTACAGTGAGCTGAGATCTGAAGAACAGATATTCAGTAAGTGAGAGGGGAGTACAGTGCTCCAGGCAGAGATTTGGAAGCTCTAAGGAAGGAGGGAGCATAACGGGACCTGGGAACTGGAGTTATTCAATGCTCACCGTGACTGACTAGGTGGGTTCATCAGCTGCTGTTGGCAGACTAGGAAGCTGAAGTTCAGAGTTTAATCACTTGTCTGCGGTTACACGGTTACTGAGAAGCGGGTTTCAAACCCAGGTGTGACTTTTAAGGCTGTGTTCTTAACCATAATCTTATGCCACCTCCTCATATGCAGACAGAAGGCTCACAAGCCAGTTAGAGAACAGTCAGTGACCAAGATGGGGGTGCACTGATGGTCAGAGCCCTTGAGGTCGGAGAGAGGAGAGCTCCTGAGCTGTGGGGGCCCGGGGGCCACAGACAGTGACTGGGTAGATGAACAGGGTCCATGGCTTCTAGGAGGTCAGTGGGGTAGGGAAGACGAGTTACACTGTTAGTTCTCAGCACGTGCTGAAGTGGGTGTCTCAACCAAATGTGCTTGGGCCCCAAGAGGAAGAAGTGAGTAACTCTGACTCATGGTGGATCTCAAAGTTTGCAAGAGGGGGAAGAGCATTTCAAGCAGCAGGAACAACATATGCAAAGACATGAAGTAATTAGGAAAATAGGAAGAAGTTCAGTGCATCTGAAGGGATTCTGATCCTGTGGAAGAAGTGGGCCTTAAGGATATAAAGAATTTGAAATGGCAGAAGAGAGAAGAGGGGGACAGTGAGACCTAAGGGTAGGGAGTTCCCTTTACAGCTCACCTCAGACACTGACACTCTCAAAGGAGAAGAGTGTCAGACTGGCCATTTCAGCTTCATCTCGGCTGTCGAAGTAAGAAGTGGGGGTGTTACAAAATATAGGAAGTTAAATAATTTCCCCTTTCCTATGAAGATGATGAGATGATAAACTTTGAGGCCAGGGCTGGGTCTGTTCTCATTACCTCCCCAAGTGCCTTATAGTTCTTTGTATGTCTTCGGCATTAAATAAATGTTTGTTACTTGGTTTCCCAGTAGGATTGGGAGATGGGGTTGAGCAGGATTCTAATCTTTGTTACTCTTATTAAACTGTGAGCTGCTAAAGGGCAAAGCTATGTCTTAATCCTCTTTGTACTTCAGGGCCTAGCACAGTGCCAGGTATAGGGTAAATATCAATAAATGCTTGGTGGATAAACAGTAATTGTACCTTCTGAGCCTGATCCCCGCCCGCTGCCCCCACCCCCCCGCCCCCCGCCGTGGACATGAGATCCCTTTTGAAGCCTTACAAACTCTCCCCACCCATGCTTCCACCCCTGGCCTCATGCTGCCATTTCTCACCCCCAGAGCAGGCAGCCCGCCTGAAGAAACTACAGGAGCAAGAGAAACAGCAGAAAGTGGAGTTTCGTAAAAGGGTGAGAACAACTGGAGAGATCAAAGGCAGCCTCAGGAAGGACTTCCAGTATGTTAGAATTGAAAGGTTGAGGACTCAGTTTGTTTGGAAACTGTCTTGAGAGACATGAAGTCTGGAAGCCAGTGGTACAGAGACTGGGAAAGGTGTGGGAGGTGAAGGCCTGTTGGCCCAGCTGGGGAGAGGGATATTGGGGTGGCATCTCATACCTTCTTCCCCTCCCTCTACCAAGATGGAGAAAGAGGTGTCAGATTTCATCCAAGACAGTGGGCAGATCAAGAAAAAGTTTCAGCCGATGAACAAGATAGAGAGGAGCATACTGTGAGTGTCTCTGGGCTGGGGAGGCAGGAAATGGGTGGCCAAGGAGGCATGAAAGGGCCAGAGGGGAGAACCCTCTAGAGGAGGGTGCTGGGCCCCCTTGTGGCTCTACACACTCTTTCCCCTTTGCTCCCTCTTCCCAGACACGATGTGGTGGAAGTGGCTGGCCTGACATCCTTCTCCTTTGGGGAAGACGATGAATGTCGCTATGTCATGATCTTCAAAAAGGTAAAAGGGGGAATTTCCTGGTGGTCCAGTGGTTAGGACTCCAAGCTTCCACTGCAGGGGGCATGGGTTTGATCCTGCATGTCTCACAGCGCGGCCAAAATACAAAACAAAACAAAACAAACGGTAAAGGCCTGAGTTCTACGCTGTCTCCACTCTCCTTTTTAGCCTGTGCCCTGCCCTGGGGGAGAGGAATGAGATAAAACATGTATGTGGAACCTTGAGCCCATCATCTCCTTCTTTCCCAGGAGTTTGCACCCTCAGATGAAGAGCTGGACTCCTACCGTCGTGGCGAGGAGTGGGACCCCCAGAAGGCTGAGGAGAAACGGAGGCTAAAGGTGAATTACGCCTGGCAGTCCCTGGGTCCCTGCAGCCCACCACCTGGGATGGGTTGGGGTCAGGCCCTGAACTCTGGTGCCCCACCTCTGCACCCCTAGGAGCTGGCCCAGCGGCAGGAGGAGGAGGCGGCCCAGCAGGGACCCGTGGTGGTGAGCCCGGCCAGCGACTACAAGGACAAATACAGCCACCTCATTGGCAAGGGGGCGGCCAAGGATGCGGCCCACATGCTACAGGCCAACAAGACCTACGGCTGTGGTGAGGCCACAGTGGGGGCTGGGAGGGGAGGGGAGAGGAGCACAGGATGAGGGGAGGGGAGGGGAGGCCTAGGCACAGGGCTCCAAGGCCCTCCCACCCTCCCCTCTGCCCCCAGTGCCTGTGGCCAACAAGAGGGACACACGCTCCATTGAAGAGGCCATGAATGAGATCCGGGCCAAGAAGCGTCTGCGGCAGAGCGGGGAGGAGTTGCCACCTACCTCCTAGGCACCCCAGCTCCCTGGGGCAGGGCAGGGGGCAGGGAGGGATGAGGCTGCTGCTATTAGAATCCATCCTGGAGCCCCACCTCTGAACCACCTCCTAACAGCTGTCACTCAGGCTGGGGGAAGCAGGTGTTTGATTTGTCGCTGTTGGACTTGGATGTGTGTGTGTGTGTGTATGTGTAAATGTGAATGCACAGGTGGGTATTTAATCTGTATTATTCTCTGTTCTCCCTGGAATTTTCTTCCCCATGGGGCTGGGTTTACTTTACATTCAATAAACACTGACCCAATGTCTTGGTTTGTTTCAACAGAGAAAGGTGAGTCCTGTAGACGAAGAGCAACAATTATAGGTTGAACAGCATAAAGTTGTTTTTGTGGGCCAAAGATGGCCAAATATTGGCACTTCTGTAGAAATTTGTGAGGGATGGTACTTTAAGAGCATAGTCACTACAGCCATATGGCCAAGCTTTGGATCCTGGCTCTGGCACTTACTCTTACCTTGGTTAAAGTATTTTACCTTTTCGTGCCTCAGTTTCCTCACCAGTAAAATGGGGATAATAATGGTAACTGATTGGACTGTTTCAAAGATTACACAGGTCAGTATATGTCAAATATTTAGAATAGTTCCACATCCTCAAAGCTCCATGGCAATGGTAGCTGCCCTGGTTATCACACCCATCCTCACCAAGCACTTCGATTTCTTAAGGTCGAGCACTCAGATTTCAACACTGCCCTCTGCAGACCGTATACTTCAACTTATGGGCAGATCTGATCCAGCTTCCGCCTCATGGTGATGTCAGGCCTTGACTCCCCACCCTGCTCCCCTTCTCTGGAGCTGGTTCAGTGTTTTGTCAGTTCCTCTTCAGCTTCATTTCACATAATGCACCTGCTTCCCCCAGGCTTTTTCCATAATGTGAACTTTGTGGTTCTAGATCCAGCCCAACTTCCTCTCTGACCAGTCCCTTACTTCCTCCTTGTCCCAGCAGATTCCACGTCCATCTTCCCCTCCTGCCCCTACCTCTCCAGCTCCTGTCTCATCCAGCCCAGAGATCAGCATCTCCTCCCTCGCTCCCACAAACAAGCAGGCCACTGCCTTGGTTGGCACCAGTGTTTATTTCAGGGGGAAGGGCTTGAAGGCCTAGATCTGTCCTGTTGGCTCCTGGGGCCTCCAGCTTCTTACTTGGCCTTTGGGTTACGGAACTTGCGTCCAGCAAAAACAGCCTTGTCCCCGAGAGCCTCCTCAATCCTGGAAGGCAGACAAAGTCAGGGCTGTGATATTCCAACCCAAGAGCCCTCAGTTCCTTACACCCAGGCCCAGTGCTCCCACTGTACCTCATGAGCTGGTTGTATTTGGCCAGACGCTCTGAGCGGCACGGGGCACCAGTCTTGATCTGAAGAGGGAAGAGGAATTCCAGGAGTTGTGTGAGACTAGAGAGGAGGGACTGGGCCTGGCCCTGAGGGAGCAGCCTGTGGTGGCATTCTGCTCCAGGGCAGGAGGCCAGGGATCCCAAGAAAACTTAGTCAAACACTGGGCAGAGCGGGCCACGAGTACCTGTCCCGTGCAGAGCCCCACCACCAGGTCAGCGATGAACGTGTCCTCGGTCTCCCCGGAGCGGTGGCTCACCATCACCCCCCAGCCGTTAGACTGAGCCAGTTTGCAGCTGGGCGGAGACGACACTCAATAAGGCCTGGCAGGACCTCCTCAGTGCGAAAGCCAGGGGCTGGGTGGGGCTTTTCCCTTCTGTTTTGGGGAGTGGGCAATTTGTGGGGAGGGTAATGACTAAGTTCTTTGGGAAGCAGGAGAGAAGGGGAGATTCCTGAACGTGGGCTCCTGAGACGCTGGTGGGAAGCAGAATCTGGGAGACGGGGATGGCACGGGGTGGGGGTGGGGCAGAGGCCCGGCAGGGTAACAATGGCAAAGTTCTTGGGGTCAGGTCAGGAGTTAGTCAAAGCCTTGAGGTCGAGTGGATGTGCTGGGTCAGGAGCCAAGGGGAAGTCAGACTTGGCGTTAGTGGGCAAGACTGGAGCTAGAGTGGGTCGAGCTGGGGGCAGGCAGGCCACGATGCCCCAGGGCCAGGAGGCACTCACGCCTTGATGGATTCGGTCACTGAGCCAATCTGGTTGACCTTCAGCAGCAGGCAGTTGCAGGCCTTCTTCTCAACGGCCTGGGCAATCCTCTTGGGGTTGGTGACTGTGAGGTCATCCCCCACGATCTGAATGTTGACCCCCGAGAGGAATGAGGTCCAGGTAGCCCAGTCATCCTGGTCAAAAGGGTCCTCGATGGAGACCACTGGTGGGGGAGGGGAGCAGAGTCGAGTTAAAGGTCAGAAGGGCCTCACGGAGGGGTGACAGGTCAGAAGAGTTTGGGTGGAGATTGCAATGGGGCTAAGGATCAGAAGGACCGAGTGGGTGGCAGTGGAGGTGCCGAGGCCAGTGCGTGGGGCAGGTGCTGGAGACTTAAGCAGGAGCCATGGGATACCCGGGGTCTCACCAGGATAGTGCTGGATGAAGCTCTTGTACAGCTCCCCCAGCTTCTCCCCGCTGATGTGCCGTGCGGGGTCATCGGGTGACTTGAAGTCGAGATCATACTTCCCATTGCGATAGAACTCGGATGCTGCCACGTCCATGCCAATCACCACCTTGTCGGGGTAACCAGCCTCCTGGATGGCTGTCTTCAGCAGCTCCAGGGCTGGGAGAGAGCAAGAGAGGACTTGAGGCTCCAGTGCACCCTGTCTCCATGGAGACCGAGGGGTTCTGCCCCTCCGAGTGCTCACACTGACCTTCATTGTTCTCCAGGATGTTGGGTGCAAAGCCGCCCTCATCACCCACATTGGTGGCGTCCTTCCCATACTTGGCCTTGATGACCCCCTTGAGGTGGTGGTAGACCTCGGCACCGATGCGCATGGCTTCCCTGAAGGAGCTGGCTCCCACGGGCAGGATCATGAACTCCTGCATGGCCAGCTTGTTTCCGGCATGGGAGCCCCCGTTGATCACATTGAAGGCCTGAGAGGGGGAGAGGGTGCTTAGACCTGGGCCAGGTGCAAGGGATCAAGAAGCGATGCGGGGGTCGACGTGGAATCCTGGGTCCCCTACTTACTGAGTGGTCTAGGATGAATAATTTTACTCCTCAGAGCCTCTTTTCTCATTTCCATAAAATGGGGATACCACCTGATTACCTGAAGGATCTTATATGGAAAATTAGCGAAACTGGATGTAAAGTTTCTAGCAAGTGCCTGGTGCAGCAGCTAGCACTGACATGGCACTTACTACAGGCCAGGCACTGCTCTTAGAGCTTTATATATTTTATTGGCTCACTTCATTCTCAAAACTACCCTATAACTGGGTACATTTTATTACTCCTCACTTTACAGATAAGGAAACTGAGGCATAGAGAGGTTAAATAAATTTGCCTAAAATCACACAACCAGTAAAGGGACAAAACCAGGATTTGAACCCAGCAGCTTGTCTCCAAAGCTCATGCTCTTATACAATCTGCCTAGTAAGTAACAATACATGGTAACATTATTATTGAGATTAAATTCAAAGGGTTTCCATAAAGAGCAAATTTGGTTTAGTAAGTATTAAAGAAGATACAAAAATAAAATGCCAAGATCTTTGCCATGAAGAAGCTCTCACTGTGATTTGGGGTTGGGGCACAGTGCAGAATGAGAAACTGGAGTTCCTGAGCCTGGGACTGGAATGTGAAGGAACCAGGTTACAAGTAGAGGGAGGTTGAAGGGAAGGTTTGGACTGTGGGAGAGAGGGAGGGCTGGAGCACAGCAGGAGAGGTTCCATGTCAGGAAACCATTTCTCTGGAGCTGGGTCTGGAAGGTGGACTTTCTAGGGGCTGCTTATGCCCTCCTTGCAGGGTGGGGTCACTGTGGGCTGTGGCAGGGCAGCTGCACTCACAGGGACTGGGAGGATCAGCTCTGGGTTCCCGGCAAGATCTGCAATGTGTCGGTAGAGCGGAACCCCCTTCTCAGCTGCTCCGGCCTTGCACACGGCCAGGGACACGCCCAGGATGGCATTGGCCCCAAACTTGGCTGGAGGAAGCAAGTACAAAAAAAGTGTGAGAGCTCCTCCTCAGGGTTTATGGTCAGCTCCTAGAACATCCCCTCTGGTCACCCCAAAGAGAATCCAAAACTCCAAACCACTGGGCCCCGAGTTTGGTAACAGATCTCTCCCCAACAGCCTGAGGTGCTCTGGGAGGCCCCACTCCAGGGGAATGTGTCAGCTTCACATCTGTGCCCACAGCCCAGCCCCAGCCTGGCAGAAGGCAGGCATCAGGAAATGCCTGTGGGATGACGGCAAATCCAGCCAGTTACGGTGTGCCCCAAAATGTGGGACACAGAAATGATCCTGACCAGACCTCAGTTCATGGTCCCTCCCGCAGCCCATCCTGTCCCCTGTCCCTGCCCCTCACTCACACTTATTCTCTGTCCCATCTAGCTCAATCATAAATTTGTCAACTTTTTCTTGATCCACCACGCTTAGTTTCTGGAAGGGCAGGTTTGAGGAGGGAAGAGCAGAGGTTAGATTTCGCAGGAGTCAAGGCATGTGCTGGAGGAAAGAGAAGTGTAGGTATTTGGGGCAGATGGGATGGCTGGCCAAGCCTGAGCTGCTTGGGATGAGGTAACAGGTGAGGGGGAAGGCGAATCCTCCACTTGCCTTTTCTAGCAGCGCGGGGCCTAGAGTCTTGTTGATGTGTTCCACAGCCTTCAGGACCCCTAGAGAGGCCGAAGCAGGGGGTTCAGATCTCCTATTCAATCAGGTCTCTTCCTGTGGCCCCCAGCTCCTCAAGAGCTTTGGGTTCCCATCCTCTACCCTATACAGACATGGCAAGCCATGTCCTGAAACCACCCCCACATATGGCTCCCCCAGCCTTGGTCTTTCCTCACCTTTCCCCAGGTAGCGAGATTTGTCTCCATCTCTTAGTTCCAGAGCTTCATAGATTCCTGTGGAAGCTCCACTGGGCACAGCTGCTCGGAATCGGCCTGGGGTGGGAGGAATTGGAAGATCACAGAGAGTCCCATTCACCCCTAAAGGGCTGAGGTCTCCTCTCTGAGCCCAGGGGCAGGAGGCAGTGTAGAGAGACTTGTGCCGCTGCCTGCTGGGAGCCAGGCTGGAAGAGCGAGGCCTGGGAAGAAGACTGGGGAAGGGGAGCCCAGAGAAAAGAGTGGATGTGGCACAGAGTTGGGGGGCAAAGACAGATGGAGCTGGGGTCTTCCCAAGTCAACCAATGCAATGGGCCTGTGTTACCCTTGGCGGTGTGCAGGTCCACCTCCACTGTGGGGTTGCCCCTGGAGTCCAGGATTTCCCGGGCGAAGATTTTCTGCATGGCCATGGCTGCAGGGCGAGAGGTGTGAGTGAGCGTGGACAGTTGATCCCTTAAGGAACCCGAAATCCCTTGCCCTTTAAGAGTCTTCCCCACCCCAAGAAGGCAGGTGCTGGAGCTAAAAATATCCCAGAAAAAGGTCACAGACCAAAGTGGCAGACACAGCCCCCTCCCCCACTCAGAACAGCTCCTATTCCACTCTCCCATCTTAAGAAGCTGGGGGCCTCTTTTAAAACTCCACCACTTGCTGAACCTCATCTCCTGCAAAGCTGCACTTATGTCTTCTCCCTCCACTCTCTGGCCAAGTATTCTGTTCTCCATGGCTTCCTAGCTCTCAAATCCTCTCCTGTTATTCTATGTCATCTTCCTGCTCCTCAGCCTTCTCCAAACCCTCAGGGGCCCAAATTCCCCCATCTGGCTCCACCTCAACAACCCTTCTCCAGTCTCTGCCTGCCTCTCTTCACAGTCTTGTTTTCCTGTCCTTGGGCACCCCCATCCTGCTTGCTCCAACCCCTCCAGGCTTCTCAAGCACCCCCAGTACCAGGAGGAAAAAGAAAGTTAACATTTCCCCCACCTTCTCCAAGCCAGCACCACCCTCACCCTTTACCACCCTTATCTCCTGGGGCTGAAAGATTCACCAGACCTGGGATGTCTTCGCTGGGCTCCGAGTCGAGGTGGCAGCTGGGACAGTGTCAGCTCACCCCCTCTCACGCTGGGCATTTATCCTCGAGCCACCCTGTACCCCAGCCAGCCCCGCCTCTCCCCCCTCCATCCTCCCCCTCCAGCCGGGCTGGCAGCCAAGTGCCCACTACAGACTGAAGCAGAAGCCTTTGGCCCTAGGCACCTGCCCCCTTCCCAAAAGGTCGATGACTAACCCCTCGCTCCTTTCTCTCTGTTCCCCAGTAAAAGTCCTTATTTTTAATTCCACTCCTGGGGAGAAACAGGGGAGGGGCTTCAGAATAGGGGGTCTCTCCCCTCCCCAGGATTATATTCCTCTTTTGCAAAGGTTAAAGAGGAACTAGTGCCCTTTAGGAAAGGCCAGGGGTAACCTGAGCCCTGCAGGGCTGGGGAGGGGGCCTGGAAGAGGGGCTGCAGGAGTGACATCCACATATGCTCAGCTCACTTGCTGGGCGGGAGACTGCCTCTGTCCTCAATGGGGGCAGGGGCAGGGGGTTCTGGGCAAGCTCTGAACTCTAAAATTGAACTTCCCGTTTAGAAGGCGAGAGGGTCTCACCTCTCAGGGTCCTCATTGCGGCCTCTCTCGGCTCCACCCCATCCTACCCTCTCCGGGCCAGCAAGGGGAGTGGGGGAGGGGGCAGGCCGACGAATTTAGACAGCCCTCAGAGTTGGCGCGGCGCCCTGCTGATACCGCTGGGACAGCACTTATCGCCCAGCGTGGAGACTGTCAGTCAGGAGCCCTTTCCCCGCCGACCGCGGGCGCCTCAGGGCGTGAACCCAGCCGGTCAATGAATGATGCTGAATCAAAAGTGGAGAAAAAAAATGAATGGACGGAATGAAGGGGGTGGGCCTTTGCGAGCGTCTGACCGCCGGGGGCCCGTCGGGTGGTCGGCTGGCGGCATGGCAGGGACGCGGGTCTCTGCGCTCGGTGACTCTCTCCGCCTCGGCAGGTCTGGCGGGAGTGAGGTCCGCTCCGACTCTGGCTGCAGCCCCGGCCGGGAGCGGAGCGCATGCCTGGGCTCGGGCCGGCTGGCGAGGGTCACCGGCTTCTCGGCTCGTCGCCCCCGACCAGGAGGCCCTTCCCGCCGGCGCTGCGGCGGCCGGCGCCCGGTGACTCACCCCCGGGCCCTCTCCCGAGCTCCCCTCCCCGCCCTGCCTGCCCCGCGGTTGTCTGTCTCCCAGCCCCCACTCCAGGATCCCTACCGCCCCGTCTTCCATCTCGCCCTTCCCCCCTTATCTCTGGCCGCCCCCTCCCGGGAGATTTCCACCCTGGGGTAGGGGGTGCGGCAGGCCGGAGGTTAGGAGATGGCGGGCGGGGAGCGCCGCCACGTGCCCGCAGGCGGCCCCGCCCGAGCCGGCCGGTGACTCAGCCACGGCGGCTGTCGAGGAACACAGGTTCGGGGGGCGTCGGATGCCCCTGGGGCTCGCAGTGGCCACGAGGGCTCCGCAGCCGGCGGGGAAGACCGGAGAGGCGCGGAGCCCCTCGGCGTCCGGGGGACGCCCCTCCCCCGAGGGACCGGAAGCGGCCAAGCCCCGCGGCTCGGGCGGCCGGGGGGGCTCGTTCACCTAAGCCGGCCGCCGGGTCGTGCCCCACCCGCTCCCGTGTGGGCAGCGGGCGAACTAATTGCACGCAAGGCCTTAGCATAAGTTTTACTGAAAAAGAAGAAAAAAATCTAATGGGCCAAAGTAGAAGGGACTTTCCTCTACTTGAGAAAGTTGCTATCTTGAAACCAATTAGTATTCTTCCGCCTTGAAAAATAGGCCCGCCCGTCTCTCCCCACGGGCGCTCAGTGACCTCTGCAGACACGGGCCGAGGGGCACGGCCGGTGACCCAAACTGCTGACCGGGGGACGGGCGGGGCTGGGCCGTGGGGGTGAGGCCTGAGGCTGGAGTGGATCCAGCGCGAGGGATAATCCCCTGGAGTCGAGGTGGGCTCCAGCGAGTGCAACCTGTGCCGCCCGGGCAGGTGCTGGGGACAGAAGTGTTCCTGGGGGATGCCTTCAACTCCGAAAACGGCCGGGCTATTCTGTCAAATTTCCCTTTACTCCCTTATTTGTAGAATGAAAAAAAAATCAAGAGTGCAGAAGCGGCAAAGCGCACGCCTCGCCCCCGCCCCTTCCGCCCGGCAGGAGACACGTCCGCGGCCCGCCTTCCTTCGCAGGGGGCCCAAATCCGTCCGGCCCGGAGCGCCCCAGCGTGCGCCCGCGAAGCCGGCCGCCGGCCCCAACCGCCCCACGCGCTTTCCCTCCCGGCGCAGGCGCGGGCGCACGCGCCGCCGCCGCCGCTGCCAGCCGTTCCTCCCCCCTCGACCCCGCCCGGCAGAGGTGGGGGAAGGGGGAGCCGTTCTCTTTAACCCTGAGTTACCCGAAGCCTCTTTGATTTGCTAAATTTGCAGTTTGCTAATTCTTTCTCTTTTCACTTTCCTTCCTTCCTCTGGCTCACTTCCTTTCCCTACACCAAAGTCTCACTGATATTCTATGCCGAGTGGGGCGAGCCCTAACCCCAACCCACCCCCCCGCCCCCCATCCTATCTGCGTCTCTTTCCATCGAACTCTGCAAATTTTGCAATAGGGGGAGGGATTTTTTAAATTGCATTCGTAAAGTTCGGTATCTGGGAAGGCGAGCCGAGGGAGGGAGGGAATGGGGAGCAGGCCCCGCCTCCACCGCCCTTTGCAAATAAAAATCTAGGGGGGTGGGGAGGAGCAGGAAGTGGCGGTGCGAGGGCTGCTGCACAGCTAGCAGAGCCGCGGTCCGGACGGCAGCGCGTGCCCCGAGCTCTCCGCCTTCCCCCGCCCGCCAGCCCGAGGCAGCCCGAGCCCAGCCCGCGGCCCCAGCAGCAGCCCCGAAAGCAGCCCCAGTAGCAGCGCAATGGCCGGGTGGAACGCCTACATCGACAACCTCATGGCGGACGGGACCTGTCAGGACGCGGCCATCGTGGGCTATAAGGACTCGCCCTCCGTCTGGGCCGCCGTCCCCGGGAAAACCTTCGTCAACATCACGGTACTGCGAGGCCTGCGCGGTCCGGGGGACTGGCTGGGCTTGGACCCTGAGGGAGGGACTTGGGTGGGGGCGGGCGCGGTCCGGGGAGGGCAGCGAAAGGCCGTGACCCGGTCTTTGCCCTGGAAGTGGCGCGAATGGAGGCTGCACGTGAGCGGGCCCCGCCGTGGCCCCCTGAGTCTTACGCCCTGGGCGGCGGCGGCCAACCCGCCCGCCGCCCCGCTTTCCGCGACGGGGCGTTACATCCGGGGCACAGGGCGGGGAGGGGCGCGCCGCCCGGTGCGGCGGCCCACTTCCGCCTCCTCCAGGGCGGGTCGGGCACGCGCCGCAATTTCAACCCGGGATTGTGATTGAGAAGGGACTCGGGGACCCCTGGACCCCTAGCTCCACTTCCGGCCGCCAGCTCGCGGCCCCTCCATCATTGTTCCGCCTTATGCGGGAGGGAGCCCCAGTGGCATGGCCTGGGTCCCACGCCCGTCCTCCGTGGGCTCTCTGCCCCTCCCAACTCCGTTAGAGAGGACTAGGCCGCCACACGAAACCCCCCCGCCCCAAGTCGGCATGTTGGACTCAACATTCCTGTGAGACCAATCCCGGAAGTCCCCTCGCCCTCCCTTCCCGCCATCCGGCGGGGTCTGGAGCAGGGGAACTTTGTGAGAAGTTCCGGGACAGTGTAAGTGAAGGAATAAGGGATGACTACTGCTGTCCCCATCACCACCTCCCCTGTCCACACTGCCCGGAAGTGGGGAGGGGGAGCGGAAGTTCGAAAGGGGGGGAAGGGGATTTCCGGGCGGGAGGGGACCGGATGTGGGGATTTGGGGTGTAAGGGGGAGGGGGAGATACGTTCCCTGGGGTATCGAGACCTGAGAGCTGGCTTGCGGGGTCTAGCTAGCCCCAGGCCCTCTCCAAAAGTTTTTCAACTTTCCCATAAAGCCCCCAGGCATGTGCTTTCTCATCTTAGAGCATAGATACCTGGACCTAAACTCTAGGTTACTTGGAGACCCAGGCGTCCGGGCCCCTAGCAACTCCTGCAGAACCTTTGACCAAATAAGGGCAAAGTTGCTTCTCCTGCTTCGCCCGCCCCCTCCCTTCCCCTCTTCGCTTCTGCTTTTCCTGAAGGAGCGTTCTGAGCATCCAAAGGCTCCCCATTCCATTCCACTCAATTCTCTTAACTGGTTTTTGGCCCCCTTTATTTCCTGGGTTTGCTTTCCCTATTAAACGACATCTAAGTCTTCAGAGGAATATGTTGTTCCTTCCTATTACCATTCTCTAGGTTTGAAGATCATGATCTTTTTATGCACTAAGTTCCAACAGTCCTGAGTTTCTCAACTTTTCGCGCGTGTATACAAAGCACATAACATACATCTCTCCCCCCAGGGGGTTTAGCTTCCCGGAGAAATGGAAGGCAGGTGGGTCCTTGGAGAACAAGGTGGGAACCTTGGTGTATCTGGCTAACTCGATGGGTGCTTTGGTTCCCCTTCCAGCCAGCTGAGGTTGGTGTCCTGGTTGGCAAAGACCGGTCAAGTTTTTTCGTGAACGGGCTAACGCTTGGGGGCCAGAAATGTTCTGTGATCCGGGACTCACTGCTGCAGGACGGGGAATTTACCATGGATCTTCGTACCAAGAGCACTGGCGGAGCCCCCACCTTCAATATCACTGTCACCATGACTGCCAAGAGTGAGTTTGAGTCTTGCCTTTTCTCTAGCTCCAAAATCCCTAATGTACCTCCTTCTTTTAGTCTCACGGGTTCTTCTATGTGGATCACCCAGTATGAAGGGATCCCGACCAGGTTTCTACTCCCAGCCTGCTGGATGCTGAGACATTGGATTGTCCCTCCAGTTCTGTCTCAGTTCCTCATCTTACAATATAAAGAAGTTGAACTGTATTACCTCTTAAGTTCCTTCTTGCCTTGAGTCTTCTCAGATGAGAAACTCCTTATTTTCTTGCAGGAGGTAGACTGTTGGTCATAAGTCAGCACTTAGCTCTTTTCTTAAAACTTGGAGGAGGCAGGCTCATCCACAGCCTTTTCTAGCCTGAACACATGAGTCAACAGTTCCTGCAGCCTTTGACCCCTAAATTTTACTGTGTTCCTTTCCAGCCTTTAAGCTTGATTTTCGCCTTTTGAAAAGCCCTATTGTTTCAGGGTGACTGACAGCCTGCCTGTGTGTGGGGGGTTGGGAGAGATGAGGTTGGGTTACAGCCCCCAGGGCTGGACAGCTGCTGAACAGCTGGCAGGGGGTGGGGTTGTGACACCTGGGTCCTAGCCTCCTTTCTCTTTCCTCCAGCGCTAGTCCTGCTGATGGGCAAAGAAGGTGTCCACGGTGGTATGATCAACAAGAAATGTTATGAAATGGCCTCCCACCTGCGGCGTTCCCAGTACTGACCTCGTCTGTTCCTCCCCCCACCACTCCCCACTGCTTTTGCACCCCTCTCCTTCCCACACACACACATACACCATTTTTATTTTTTGGGCCATTACCCTATACCCCTTATTGCTGCCAAAACCACATGGGCTGGGGGCCCGGGCTGGATGGACAGACACCCTCCCCCCAACCCATACCCCTCCTGTGTGTGGTTGGAAAACTTTGTTTTTTGGGTTTTTTTCTGAATAAAAAAGATTCTACTAACCAAGGTGCTGTGTGGTTTTAGCCTGGTTGTCAGGATGGGGGACAGCCACTGTGGCCTGCCTCCTCCGTCCTGATTTGGGGTCAGAAGCAGCAGGAGGGTTGAGGCACTACAAAATCTAGGATTTTGAGCTCGCTTTCATGTCCAGGATTAAACACCTGCTTCAGGCCTACCTGGCCATATAGGCCAGCCCTTCCACAATGACATACCCAGCCCTAGGTCCTCCGTGTGCTAGCTGAATTGGTGGATAGAATAGAGCCATCCAGACCAGAGAATGGGTCCAGGCCTGTGGGCAAGGCAGGGCCAGTTGAGTCATCCTCATGTGTGGGTGGGGCTCCCCCTCTCTGAGTCACAGCTGATGCCTGCTGGGGCTGCCCCTAAGACGACAGGTTAGCCTCCCAGCACTCCCTTGCCCCTGTATGGCAGAAAGGGGCAATTCCCCTGAAAGGATAAGAAGTTTGCCTTGTGAGAATGACCTCACCCTTCCGTAGTCCACAAAAACAATTTTATTAACCCAGTAAATGAAGACCCCGTCCCTTTGTACCCCCAACCCCTTCAAAAGGACGGAGTTGAGTAAGGGAGAAACCTGGGGCGGAAATGTCTCCTATCCCTCAACGTAGAAGACTGGAGAGAGGAAGAGGGGCCGTGCAAATAGGTCATCAAAGGTGGGGGGGTAGGCGGGAAAAGGGAGTATTAGACCAGGATGGCAGTTGAAGAGGTAGAGGGTGAGGGGTCTGTGGAAGACCCAGGAAAGACAAGGGGGGCTGGGGCTAGAGAGCCGAAGGAGGTGGGAAGTGTGGGGCTGGAGCCCAGAAGTGGGGTCCGTTCGGAGGCAGGGTGGTCCCTTGGCTCCCCTTCCTCATCACCCTCTTGCCCCTGGCTTTCTTCCTCCTGGTCCTCATCCCCAGGACCCCGATGAACTGGCTGCTTGCAGATGGGGCAGGTCTTCCGGGTTTGAGTGAGCCAGGGATCCACACAGCGGCTGTGATAAGCTGCCAAGAGGAATGAGGTGAAGCACATGGTGCCTGCTGGTGGAGTGGGGGCGTGGGCAAAGGAAGTGAGGGCCTCACCGTGAGCGCAGGGGAGTACCCTCAGCTTGTCCCCATCCTCATATTCATCCAGGCAGATGGCGCACACATCATACTGGTCTCCTGGTGGAGGAAAAAAGGAGTTCTTTTACTGAGCCATCCTGGACCAGGGCCCACAAGAACTCACTCTAGGAGGCCTGTGGTGGAGCTAAACCCTGCAAAAGTTATATTCTCTGGTTCTTTAGAGCCAGTGGAAGAGCTGAGACTGCAGCAGGGTAGAACATGAGGAATTTGGGGTTAGAAGGGACAAGCAAAGAGAAGCAGAGGTAAGAAGGGAAGTGGGTTTTTTTGGGGGTGAGGGTGGAGAGACAGGGAGTGGGAGGGGCGGAAATGGGGCAGGGCTTCTGCCATAGCCTTATATGGGCAATGGAGGCTCCAGGGCCTAGAGACCCAGCCCCTCCTTACCTGTGTCTTCTTTCTCTGGCGGAATCTTCCCCACTTCTTCCATTTTTCTCCTTTCTCCATCTTCTCTCTTACAAGCAAGGTCCTCCATCTTTCCCCCCAACTATTCCATTTAATCATCTTTGCTTCCCATCTCCTGCTCTAATCCTGTCCTGTCCTCATTCTATGTATGGGTAAAAAGAGGAGGAAAGGTGGCATCTCAAGCTGACACCTCCCTGCCATCTCTGCCCCTTATCTCCTGGGCTCCAACTCCTTCAGAACCAGGTAAGTTGTGGGAAAGGCCTGTCTCCTTCACCCTCCTCACCCTTCTGATAGTCATGTGTAGGAATCTGTTTCAGTTGCTCTTTGGTCAGTCGATTCCGCTGCAGCCGTTTCCTGTGCTGGATACAACGAACTATCTGGTGAAAGGGGGAGTGGATGGATCAGTCTTAAAGAGCAAATCTGGACAATTCCATACAAACCATCCCTATCTTGCAACCCCAGAGCCAGTCTGGCTTTAAAGCCCTCAGCTTTTCCCATCTTGGTCCCTGAGCTACTCACCATCACTGCTCCCATGGCCAAAACCAGCAGTCCCACAATCCCTGTGAAAGGGATGAGGTAATAGCCCAAGGGGAAGCTATTGTCTGGGACCAGAAGCACTCGAGCCCTGGGAAAAGGAAGACCAATATCAGAGGGGCAAAGGGTAAGGGTAAAGGGACAAAGTATCTGGCTCTGGACAGGGCCCACGGAGGGAAGGGGGTGGGAAGAAAGCACCAAGAGGCAAAGTATGATGGGCCTGAGGCTGAATGGTTGGGGCATAGGCTTGGGCTCCAGGTTGGCATGGAAGTGCTGAAGGAAGAGTGGAAAGGAGGGACACGTCCTACCCCTTCTCGTAGACAAAGAGGGCACGCAGGTACTCGGAGCTCCTCTCCCCGATAAACACAGACGGGATCCAGATCTGCTGCTGGATTTCCTCTGCAGGGATCAGGGCATTACAGTGGAGACACAACCTTCCCCATGAATCCTCTGGTAACCCTGGCATTTGGCTCTCTTTCCCCATCCCATCCAAAGGACTGACTTTTCTTCCCTAAGGCTTCACCCCTCCCATCACCTCTCAGTCTAAGCTCTACTGAAAACCCAGCTGTCCAGATCCTCCAACCTTACCACTATTCCACACCATGTTCAGAAGTTCATTGGAATTCACGTTGTGTACCACAGCTGCACCATACCCAGCCTTCTGAGCATTTAGGACCTAGTGAGACAAGGCAGATAAGGAGCCATCGTGGGCCTTGCCACCCTTCCTTCCTGGTGCCTTTTTGATCCTCAGCCTCCCAGCTCCCACTCCACATTCAGCAACCTTGAGGTCAAAGTTGCAGTCGAATCTTCGAAGCAGTGCAATAAAGACTGACCCGTTGACCGGGGCTGGGGGTGGTGGGGCAATGGGGCTGCAGGCATTGTCTGGGTGAGCCTCCACAAGGAAGCCCTGGGGAAGAGAAGCAAACTACAGTTGGATTTCAGCTCCCTAGGTTCTGCTCCCCACAGGTCCCACCAAGTACACTGGCCCCCACATGCTGCATGTCCTCATTCCTGAGGTCTGAGCATCTCACCAAAGTCAGAAGTCTACCTCTTCCCTTAGGCTCCTGAAGATGCATTTACATCAAACAACATCCCTTTACCAGACCCTCCATCATCCCTCTCCCTTTCCCAGATGAGCTAATCTATACTCCACACTCCTAGCTAATTCTTTTGCCTCCCCGTTTCCCATTGATCGTAATTCAGTTCTCCATTCATCCATGTCACTTTCTCAAGTTGTGTCACATTCCCCACTCTAGTACATACTCTTGCAGAATATCTCCCCGTTTAAAGAAAGAACAAAAACAAAAAACAAACAAGAAAAATCAAGTGGAGTCATTTGTGCTGAGCCCCAAGTCACCAAACTCAATACTTAATTATAAGGCTCAGAGTTCAAGGAGTAGACTTTGTCTTCTCTCTCCAGGGTCTGGATTCCACCACTCTAGATGAGCTCTCGCATTTAGTTCCTAACTTGACTCTCTTCCTATCTCCAGCTGCACCCAAGAAAGGCTCCTCAACCCCAACCCAGGAGGGAAAATTTAGAGAAACAGGAATGAGGGAAGAAAATCACCTGAAGTCCCTCCTGGCTCAAGGCAGCCCCAAAGAGAGCTGGGAGGTCTGCAAAGTCCATGCTGGCATTGTGGTCCGAGATCTGCGGACAAGAGTCCATGTTTGCCCTTTAGCCTGCAACCTCTCCCGTCAGCGCCCTTCCCCCATCGGCCCCGCAGACTCACCGCTCGAATGAGCCCCCGGCTGGGGGCCGCTCCCCACAGCACAGTGGCCACAACCACAGGAAGCGGGAAGGCCGCAGGGTGCATGGCAGCGGGAGGGGAGAGGCGCAGAGGGCCGCGTCCCGATAACAGGAGCAGAAGTGGAGTTCTGCGCCCTCTCTGGCCCTCCTGCAGGATCCCAGGGGTCCAGCCACCCCCAGGTCCCACTTCCCAGCTACATGGGCGCGCGGGGAAGGACCCCCGACTCGGGGAGTGAGACAGCCAACCCGTTTAGTGGAGCTGCGAGACACTAAAAATACCCTTTTCCGGTACAGGAGTAAAACGGGGAAAGGGAGCGGAGGCAAGCACAGGAGACAGAAAAAACTTCTGGAAGGGTGGGGGAGCTCAAGAAGGTGGGACTTCCGGCCAGGTGAGCCGTCTTCCCATCCCCTGGAAAAGGGTTTCCGTCAAAGAAAGTCAGGCCGCTTCCAACACCGGACGCTCAAGGAGAAGGACTTCCGGTCCTAAAGGACCGATTAACAGAAGGGTTAAAGGTGGAGGGCGTGCCTGTGGAGATGCAAGGAGCACCAACGCCCCAGAAGCCGCCTTAGTCGTTTCTCCGCTAGTGTCTGGGATCCTGCAGCTGCCGGGTTTACAAACCTCTCCTCCTCCCTCAGACAGCCGCCACCGCCGTACCTTCAAGTCTCGCGAGAGTCCTCACCACACTTCCCTCCCACCTGCTGACAGCTTCCCGTATCTATCGCGAGAGACCGCCTAACTCTGGCCACTCAGGCTCACTTGACCTCGCGAGATCTTCAAATACCCTCCTCTCTCTTTTCCCGCGACTCCAATTCGATAAAAATTGCACTTATGCTCTGGCTTCCTAAATCAGCCGCACCCCTCCCCGCACCCATTCTTGAAGCTCCTCCTTTAGCACCGCCTTACTCCCGGCTGCCTTTGCGCTCGCGCCTGCGCCGACTTCCAGCTGGAGCTGGACCTGAGAGTTGGAGGGGCGTGCGCGCGCCCTCGCTCCTGTTGCGCGCGCGGTGTCACCTTGGGCGCGAGCGGGGCCGCGCGCGCACGGGACCGGGAGCCGAGGGCCATTGAGTGGCGATGGCGGCGACGGCGAGTGGGATGGACGGGAAGCCCCGTACCTCCCCTAAGTCCGTCAAGTTCCTGTTTGGGGGCCTGGCCGGGTAAGCTCAGGCCCCAGGGATGGGACAGGAGGAGGAAGGGACGGGTGCAAGGAAGCGGGCCCGGTTCTTCTTTGGGTGTGTTGCAGTGAACCGAGCTGACACCGGGTCAGTGCGGTCCCCATCGTATTGCGAGGTCCTTGATGGGCTGCCAGGATCTTTTCACCTATCGCAGGGTCCCTTCTGGGCTGCATGCATGGCCTCCACCAGGCCACCTGAGTTTCCTAACCCATTGCTTGGTTCTGCGAGGCTGTTTGGGGTTTCAGGTCATTGCATGGCTCCTGCTGGATTACGTGGAGTCCCAGGTCATGAATGCCCACTTCTCCTGCTTGGGTCGTACTGCATGCAGTCCCGGGGTCACTGCTTGACACTCTGGGAGCTACACGGAACATTTTCATTGCATGGCCCCTACTGAACCGCTGAACTTTTCAGATCCATTGCTCTTGGTACATGCAGAGATTCTTGTATACATGCCCACCAGCCTCCTGAACACTCTCAGTCGCATGGCAGGCCCTGCCCTTTGTGACCTCTTGTTGCTGAGCACCAGGGGGCTTTGGTAGACCTGGGTTACCAAGCCCTTGACTCCGCCCCTGTCTTCCCCCAGAATGGGAGCCACCGTTTTTGTGCAGCCCCTGGACCTGGTGAAGAACCGGATGCAGCTGAGTGGGGAAGGAGCCAAGACACGAGAGTACAAAACCAGCTTCCATGCCCTCACCAGCATCCTGAGAGCAGAAGGGCTGAGGGGCATTTACACCGGGTACTGGGGCCAAAGGATGGGGGTAGGGTGTGGGTTGACAGCTCTAGACCTTGGCTTGATACACTCACCCCTTCGCTCCCCAGGCTGTCAGCTGGCCTGCTGCGCCAGGCCACCTATACCACTACTCGCCTTGGTATCTATACCGTGCTGTTTGAGCGCCTGACTGGGGCTGATGGTACACCCCCTGGCTTTCTGCTGAAGGCCCTGATTGGCATGACTGCAGGTGCAACTGGTGCCTTTGTGGGAACACCAGCTGAGGTGGCTCTTATCCGCATGACTGCTGATGGCCGGTGAGTTGCAGGTCTGAGCCTGCCCCCAGCCCCCTTCCCTGGAATCTAGAATGAAAGAATGATTTCTTATCCTAGATCTAGAGCACAGCATTCACCTGTTCACAGCATTCTGGCCTCCCTTTCTTTGCTCCTGTGGGGCAGGGTGGTCTATCCGCGAACTTGGCCTCTCCCTACCTTCCCACCAGGCTTCCACCTGACCAGCGCCGTGGCTACAAAAACGTGTTTAATGCCCTGGTTCGAATTGTCCGGGAAGAGGGGGTCCCCACGCTATGGAGGGTGAGTGAAGGGGCTGGAGACTGGGGGACATGGGGTCAGGTCTTGGGCATTTCTGACTTCTTCCCCCACCCCAGGGCTGTATCCCTACCATGGCTCGGGCCGTCGTCGTCAATGCCGCCCAGCTCGCCTCCTACTCCCAGTCCAAGCAGTTTTTACTGGATTCAGGTGAGACCCAGAGTTGGGCCCTCAGCTCCCAGCCTAGCTTGGGCCAGCTCCGAGCTGACTGCCCCCCCTGCTCCGCCTCCCCCAGGGTACTTCTCTGACAACATCCTGTGCCACTTCTGTGCCAGCATGATCAGCGGCCTGGTCACCACTGCCGCCTCCATGCCCGTGGACATTGCCAAGACCCGGTGAGTACACAGACCTGGGCCTGGAGAGGGACGGGAGGGCGCCCTTTATGTCTCACGCCCCTGCCCCCTCTCCTTCAGGATCCAAAACATGCGAATGATTGATGGGAAGCCGGAATACAAGAACGGGCTGGTGAGGAAGCAGGGCTGGGGGCTTGGGCTGCAGGATTGGATGCCCTGGGGGTGGCGTGTGGGGCGGGGGAGGTAGCTGGGTAAGAGGAAGAGGGCCCCAGAGGCCAGGTCCTAGCCTCAGTGCCGTGCCTGCCTGCCTGTCTAGGATGTGCTGGTGAAGGTCGTCCGCTACGAGGGCTTCTTCAGCCTGTGGAAGGGCTTTACACCATACTATGCCCGCCTGGGCCCCCACACTGTCCTCACTTTCATCTTCTTGGAGCAGATGAACAAGGCCTACAAGCGTCTCTTCCTCAGTGGCTGAGGCAGGCGAGGGGCCTGGAGCCGCTGTGCCGGGGCTCCTACTCGCCCGCTGCTCCTACAGTCAGTGCGCCTCCCCGGGGGCCTAGACTCTGCTGCCCCGGGCCCCTCTATTTATTTTCCCTCCACAGTGTGGTGCGGTTCCCTCCTCTGCGGTCAAGGACTTTGGTCTGTCCTGCCCCTGCTCCAGCTTGCCCTCCTTGTCCTAATCATCGTGATCTCTCTGTCCCTGGCTGTGCCTTGGCAGGGGGGCTGGGAAGCTCCCTGCGGATTTCTGGCCTCCTCTTGGGTATTAGTTTCAGGGCACATAGGACAGCAGAAGGCCCCCCTTCTCAGTGGGGAAACCAAGGCAGAGCTGAGGGGACAGGAGAGAGCAGAAGCTATCAAGATGATCAAAGGTCTGCCGTGGGAGGACATGGCCCCTCCTCCCTCCACCTCGCTGAGGACGTAATCAATAAATTGGATTGATGACACCACCCCCAAATCTGGAGAGTTGTGGGTGCAGGAGGGGGAGGAGACTGGACAAAGAGGCGGATGTCCCTGGAGAACAGGAACTAGAATTTTTAAGGAAAGTTATTAAAGGAAAAGCACCCGCTGTCTTTATGCAGATGTTATGTAAATCAGTCATGTTGCAGCAGCTGAAAGGTGAGAAGAACCCACACTCCAGGCCCTGTGTGTTGCTTTCCAGCCATTCACCCAAGAATGCGCAGGTCGTCTGTAATCCCCAGGAAAAGCCTCTGGGATCTGGTGACTGATTCTGCAGCCTGAAGAGGGAGGGAATAGAGTCTGAGAGGGGAAGGCTGACCTGGAGGGGGCCAGTGGGCGCGGAGCCAGGCCCCCAGAGCCTGGAGGCTTAGGAACGGGAGGATGTTATCCAGAGACTTGATCTGGGCTGCAGGCTGGGGTGAGTGACTGCCTTCTGCATTTCTTTAGGAGACGTGTGACTCCCAGGCCCTGCCCTCAAGAAGCTTAGAAACCTCTTGGGGCATAAAAGGGCATAGGAATGTCAATTGGAAGGAGGGCTGGGCAGCGTGAGGCCAGAAGGCTTCTCCCGGGCCAGGCCAGGGGACAGGCAGGCAGCAGGTGGGAGCGGTCCCCTTGGCAGAACCTCGTCAGTAGAAGAAGTTGAGCTCAGCAGCCTGGCGGTGCAGCTGGGCCCTCCCACCTCTGCCTCTTACCCCCTGGGCACATGTTGGCTTGGGCCACAGGGGCCACTCTGAGATACTTGAAGCCTGGACGTTGTCCTTGAGTTCCAAGTCCCGAGGGGAGGATGACACGGGGAACCCGGGAGTCAGCAAC
Organism: Hippopotamus amphibius kiboko; assembly: GCF_030028045.1. Taxonomy (NCBI): domain Eukaryota; kingdom Metazoa; phylum Chordata; class Mammalia; order Artiodactyla; family Hippopotamidae; genus Hippopotamus; species Hippopotamus amphibius. The sequence continues at coordinate 9,508,984 of NC_080202.1, read as the reverse complement.
AGACTGCTGCAGGGTGACGTGGAGTACCTGGGCCAGCCTGGGTGGGGAGAGACCGTGCACAGTAACCGGCTGCTCAGGGAAGGGGGGCGTGGCAACACTCCTGGCCCACTGAGAGCAAAGGCTTAGAGGAGAAACGCTGGGGAGCAGGTAATGTCTGCAAAGTTTGTAGTAGCTGGAGCACAGGCTGGGGAGTGTCTGCTGTGAGAGGAGAATCCAGGCTGTTAGATGGGTTGGTGCACAGAAGTCCTCGATTGCCAAGCTCAGTTGTCCTCTCTCCTGGAAAGAGTGCAAAGCAGGAGAGAGATGCGGGTCAGGGTATCACGTTAGGAAGATTCTTCCTGCACCATCCGGAGGAGGGGGGTTTCCGTGGAGCCAGAAAGCCTCAGCCCTCACTCCCATTCTCTGGGTCCCAAGTCTTGGCTTAGTCTGGAGGCAGGAGAGAAAGCCCGCCCCAGCGTGGTCAGGGGAATGGCAGGGGCCACAGCACCAGGGGAGAGAAGTGGGCTCCATTTGCCTACCTCCTGGCTTGACAGCAGGAAACCTGAGAGTAATTCAGTAAAACCTACCAAGATGACACACTGCCAGGCCCTCCCCTGCCCATCCTGCTGCCCTGGGCAGAGCAGGAGAGCTGCGTTTCTGAGGCCACAGGTGCCACGAGGCTCCCACCTGGCCTCCTAGTGCGGCAGGCTGCAGCCAGATAGTCTCATTAGTATCACGGAGCTCCCGGAAACTTCTGGTTCTTGAGCTGGAACTTGCTCGCAGTGGCCTGGTGGGTGGTGACCCCTGGGGGAGAGAAGGAGGCACCCCAGGCAGGGGAAGTGCAGGCCGAGACTAGAGTCTTTTGGGGGTGAGCAGTGTAACTAGGGTGGGACAGCTAGGGCCTTGGGGATGCTGGTGGCGGTGCCCCAGCCGTTTCCCTCTCCAAAAAAACGAAACTTCTATTTTTAAGTTATTTTTATTATACAAATAATATACGATGGTGGAACGCTAGAAGATGCTAAGCAGAGGAAAAGAAAATAAAACCACCCATATTTATATCACCCAGTGATGATCAGGCTCACATCTTAACACATCTTTCCCAAGTTTTCTTCAGTACACAGGCACGTGTGGGAGGCATGCTCTATTTGTTTGTTTTTTCCTAAAACTGCCCCAGAGTGATGGTAATAAGCGAGCGGTCTGGGAACCCCACCATTCAGCCAGCATAAGGGAGCTCTCTTTGTTCTGTGACCCACCCAACTCCTCCATCTCACGACCCCTCCTGATTTGCTGGGTCTGGGATTGTGTGCCCGAGGTGCGCAGAGGAGGTTCCTGACAAAGGCAATAATGAAGACCTTCCCGTGACCCTGTGCTCTGTACCCACCCGCCCCCAGCTAGATCCCCATAGGAAAGCCTGTCAGAGTCTCTCGAGGTCCCCGAAACACCCACCCTCAGAGGCTGTGGCCAGAGTACCTAACGCCCACCGTCCCCAGCAGGTCCTGACCACGACCCAGGCTCAGGGCTGAGGGCCGCTGTCCTGCCAGCAGAGGCCCCACACGGCCATTAGGCCGCACCCACAGGAAAAGACTAGAGCGGAAAGTGGGGAGCGACCCTTGGAGGAAAAGCAGCCAGGCCCGGGGCACTGTCACTTGCCTCCCCCTCTGCAGCTCTAGATGCGTGCTGTGCATAGCTGTGGCCGGGGCCTGTGGTTTCAGCTGCCGGACCCAGAACAGCAGCAGGATAAGGACCCCAGAGGCAAACAGAAGCCAGAGGAGACCCGAGATGTAGAAGCCCAGGAAGAGGCAGCAAAAGTCAGAGTTGAGAAAAGGGTCGTTTCTGGAACTATCCTGAGCCCTGCCCTGGGCCTTCTGGAGGTTGACAGATTCAGAGATGCTGGTTGTGGTGGATTCTAAGATAGACAGTGAAATGGGTGCTGTGGAGAGTGAGAAGATGGTTGGTTCTAAGGTCTCGCTTGTGAGCTCTGGGGTGGTCGGGGTTGTGGGCTCGGGGGTGGTCGGGGTTGTGGGCTCCGGGGTGGTCGGGGTTGTGGGCTCGGGGGTGGTCGGGGTTGTGGGCTCGGGGGTGGTCGGGGTTGTGGGCTCCGGGGTGGTCGGGGTTGTGGGCTCGGGGGTGGTCGGGGTTGTGGGCTCGGGGGTGGTCGGGGTTGTGGGCTCGGGGGTGGTCGGGGTTGTGGGATCGGGGGTGGTCAGGGTTGTGGGCTCGGGCGTGGTCGGGATTGTGGGCTCTGGCGTGGTCAGGGTTGTGGGGGGCTCAGTGGTGGGCTTTGCAGTTTTCGAGAACATGATGGGTTCAGTAGTAATTGGGAACATGGTCTGTTCCTTAGCTGGAGGCAAGGAGGACACCTGGGGGCTGAGTGAAGTGCTCAGCAGTGGGTGAAGCAGGCCCCAGTGGGTGGTGTGGTCGCGGGGGTGGGTAGGGGAGCTGCTCGCAGCCCTTGTGGCAGGCACCCCCTCGTCACCGTCTTCATACTCATCGTAGTCTAGGCTGTCCGCGTCGCCAGGGGCGTGGCAGTCCTTCTTTGAGAAGGTGTAGACGAACGTGTCGGGCAAATTGCTGCATCGCACGCTTGTCACACTGGGGGTCATGGCACTGGTGTCTTCACTCTCCTTCCATATGTACACATTGGTGGGGTTGTTTGACAGCCAGCGGCTGAAATAGAGGATCCCGCAGTCGCAGGACCAGGGGTTATCGTGGAAAACAGCAAAAGGCAGGAGGGTGTCCCTAAATAAGCCGTTTGGTATCGAGCTCAGCCAGTTCTTTTGGAGGTAGAGGGTGTCAAGTTGCTCCAACCCATCAAGGAAGCCAGGGGGCAGCTCCTTCAACCCGTTTTCAGCCAGGTTGAGCTTCAGCAGCTTGGATGTGGGCGCCAGGAGCCGGGGGGGCAGAGACTTCAGCTTGTTGCCACGCAAGTTGAGGTCGTGGAGGTTGCTCAGGCCATCCAGGGCATCAGAAGACAAGGAGGTCAGCTTGTTGTAGGAGACATCCAGCTTGTAGAGCGCCGGCAGTGCCTGTCCTAGCAAGGGCAGGCTTCTCAGATTATTGTGGGATATGGTCAGGGTCTCCAAGTGGGGCAGCTTCGCGTCAGTCTGCAGGCTGGTCAGCTGGGTGTTCTTCAGGTGCAGCTGAGTGAGCTCAGTCAGATTCACCACAGACACCAGGGAGAAGCTGCCCAGGGGGTTCCCATCCAGGCGGAGGATGTTGATTTCTGCTGGCAGCTCTGGAGGTGGTGCCCTCAGCCCCATATTTTCACAGTTCATTTCCAGCCTGCTGTCCACTCTGCTGACATTACAGACGGGTTGGGTGTGTGAAGGGCTTGGCAGCAGGAGCAGCAAGAGGAGGAGAGGCATGGGGACCTGTGGGCGAGGGGGGCTTGAGTGGGTACCCCTCCAGCCCCCAGCAGTATTCCTCCAGGCCCTAGCCCCACTGCAGCCTCCAGGATCCCTTCCAGAAACTCAGCTCCCACACCTCCCCCCCTTCCACTACCCTCTCCTACCCTTGCCCCCCCAAAGCCTAAACTGCTAGCTCCAGGTCCTCGGCTAGAATCTACCCCTCGGGCCTCCTTCTCCCCCGGCCCCAGCTTACAGTCCGGCAAAAAGGCCTCTGGAGACACAGAGCTTCTTCCAGGGTGTAACTTGGTCCTTCTATCTTCCAGCTCCAGGGAGGGCCTGGTCAGTGGTGGGAAGGGGTTGGGGATGGGAAGGAAATGCTAGCCTGATACGGGCTCCTGGGACCCGGGAAACTGTCTCCCTCCCGGACACAGGCCCTTATCACATCCTTCCACAACTTTCCCCAAGCCCTCCTTTTGGCTCTGCTCTCTCCTACTTTCCTTCTACACTGGGAGACTGGGAGTGGACTCAACCACCACTCTCTTCCAGCTTTTAAAAATTTCTCCAGCTGCCCTTAACAGCTGCATTCTTTATTCCCCCCCTTCAGCCACACCACACAGCGTGTGGGATCTTTCCCAAACCTGTGCTCCTTGCATTGGGAGTGCAGAGTCTTAACCGCTGGACCACCAGGGAAGTCCCTGATTTTGCCTCCTAATGCCCCTCAAACCCACTCCTTCCCATCCCCACTGCCAAAGTTCCTTGTCCAGGGTGCCATGTTCTCTCTGCTTCACTAGGGCAGGGCAGCCTCCCCGCTGCCCTTCCAACTTTCTGACTCCCCTCCTTCTCCCAACCCAAGTGGTCATTCAGAAATGCAGATGTGTTCGTATCCTTCCACTGCCTGAAACTCACCAGTGGCTCCTTGTAGCCCTGAGGAGGGAGTCTGAGATCCCTCACGTGGCCCCCGGGGTCCTGCGTGGTCTCACCCTTGTCCAGCCCCATCTCTTAACACTCCACCCTTCACTCCAGGTTATTCTCTTTCTTGTTCCTAAACCCTTTTCACCCCTCATCCCCTTCTGTGTAACTCTTACTTATCTGGAAAGTTCCAGCCCAGAATTTCGTCCTCTGGAAAGCCTTTTAGGATTTCCCAGGACCAGGTTAGGTGTCCGTTTCGGAAAGTCAGGCACCACCTCTGTTGGTCCACAGCCTCTTCCAATGATGAGAATGTCCTATCGACTGTCCCCGGAAGGGGCACCACGCAGCCACATGAGCCTGCCCCTATCTGCTGACTGGTGACTGGACAAGGGGTGGACACTTGAGCCACATGCAGTTTAATCCATGAACTTGCCTTTTATATAATTTGCCGACTGCAAAAAGTACTTGAAAACATGGAGAAAATGAGGCACGAAGCAGCAAGAAGTGAGGTGGAGAGTTGCATAGAGAGAGGCCATGACATGGAGTAAGGCCCCTAAGGCAGTTGGATTTTTTTGCCACTTTGGCACCAATTAGGGTTTTTAGTTGTAAGTAACAGAAAATTTTCTGCCTAATTGAGGCTGAAAAGGAATTTATTAAAAATACGTTGGGGCGGGCTTCCTAGGTGGCGCCGTGGTTAAGAATCTGCCTGACAATGCAGAGGTCACGGGTTCGATCCCAGCTCCAGGAAGATCCCACATGCCACGGAGCAACGAAGCCCGTGTGCCAAAAAAAAAAAAAAAAAAAAAAAAAATACGTTGGGGAAAAAAAAATATATTGGGGACTTCCCTGGCAGTCCAGTGATGAAGACTCCACCCTTCCACTGCAGGGGACAGTGGTCGGGGAACTAAGATCCTGCGTGCCACCATGTCATGACTAAAATAAAATTACAAATACATTGGCTACTTCTCAGTGAGGGCTACGGAACCAGACATGGGACTGTGTAGCTAGGAACAGTGCCCAGAACCAGGCTGCAGAACCGGTCTGGTGAGCAAATCTCTGCTCTTGCTGCAAGACCAGGTCACTGAAGCTTGCTCCACTGCAGCTACTGAGCCAGGAGCTCAATGTTACCACAACCTCCTGGCTGCGGAGAGAGGATCCTGCATCATCCCTACCCCTCTGTGGTACTAGCTCCTGATTCAAAGTCCGAGGGTGAGTCTGATTAGTCTTGTACTTGTGACCCAGCTGCAAGGGAGTCTGGGAAAGCAAGTATCTGGCCTTTTCAGCTTCTATAATAGGAGGCAGGTTCTGCTTCTCCAAAGATTTCTAAGTTGAAGGATTTTGCAGACCTAGAAAAGAGATTCATACTCTTTGGCACCTACTGAAATGGTCCTAATGTTTTACTTTCTTCACATGTTGATGGATGTCCTGAGTTGTTTCTAAGTTTGCATCTTTGAATGTTTGGGAAGAACTGGACTTGGCCATTATGAATTATTCTTTAAGTATAATTGTAGGCTGGTTTGCTCACATTTTGTTTAGAAAATTTACATCGAAGTTAGAAAATAGGGGTGGCCCATAGATTTCTTTTGAGGGGCTTTTGTCTTATTGTTTGTTTTGTTTCGTTATCAGAGTTATACTGGCCTTGTAAAATAAGTTGGAAATTTTTATAGTCTCTGGAAAAGTTAGAGATCATAGGGATTTTCCATGCAGTTTTGGTGGAATTCACCTACAAAACTGTCTGGACCTGATGACAGTTGGGGGAAAGCTCCTTGAATACCTTTCCAAGTCCTACTCTGATCGTTTGTCTGTTGAAGTTTCTACATCTTGAGTCAATTTGGGGAACATATTTTTCTAATAAAATATCTATTTCATGTGGCTGTTCAATTTATTATTGCAAGTTTGAATATTTTATACTTTTATTGTTTGTTAAAATCTCCATATCTGTAGTTATGACCCCTAGTGTTGTTTATTTGTATTTTTGCTCTTTCTCTTCTCTGTCTTCCTCCCTGCCCCACTTTCTTTATTCACTAGACTTGCCAAAGGTTGGTCTGTTTTATTGGACTAGTCAACCAGATTTATTATTTTTACTAGTCCATTGTTGGGTTTTTATGTTTGATGACAGATGTCTACTTTTATCTTTAATAATTTCTCATACTTTGAGCTTGTTTTCTTTTTTATTTATTTTTAAAGGACTGTCTTTTTAAAAAATATTTATTTATTTATGTATTTATTTATTTATTTGGCTGCACTGGGTCTTAGTTACAGCACATGGAATCTTTGCAGCATGTGGGATCTTTAGTTGTGGCATGCGGAATCTAGTTCCCTGACCAGGGATCGAATCCGGGTCCCCTGCATTGAGAGTGTGGCATCCTAACCACTGGACCACCAGGGAAGTCCCTAAAATTTATTTTATTAAGGTATAGCTGATTTACAGTGTTTCGTTACTTTTTAAAAAAATAAATTTATCTATTGGCTGTATTGGGTCTTCATTGCTGCACGCAGGCTTTCTCTAGTTAGGGGGCCATCGGGGGCTACTTTTCATTGTGGTGTGCGGGCATCTCACTGCGGTAGCTTCTCTTGTTGAGGAGCATGGGCCTTAGGTTCAAGGGCTTCAGTAGTTGCAGCATGTGGGCTCAGTAGTTGTGGCTTGAGGGCTCTAGAGCCCAGGCTCAGTAGTTGTGGCACACGGGCTTAGTTGCTCCGTGGCATGTGGGATCTCCCCAGACCAGGGCTCGAACCCATGTCCCCTGCACTGGCAGGCGGATTCTTAACCACTGCACCACCTAGGAAGCCCCATCTCACATGTTTTATCATCTAATACCTAAGGCGAATATTTGTAGTTTTTAAATCCAGCGTCTGTTCCTCTAAAATAAGAGGACTCCCATTTCCTTTGGAGAGATTATGCCTCCCCAGATGAGTGCAAACTTGATGGGAATTGGTATCCTGGCCTCTTGCTTTGGAAACCAAAATATCTCTGGAAGTTCCTTCCATTAGATCCTTCCTGTCACCACCTGAGTTCAGTCCAGGGATGTGACCTAATCATGAAAAACCATACTCCCTCTCCTAGGATTTCAAATGGTGAACAAGATGACAAAGGAAGAGAAAATAGAACTGGACCTGATTAATTTCTATGAAGTGCTCAGGAAAAGCTGTAGAACAGTCCCTGCTACGAATTCCTCAGAGTCACCTAAGTCCTGAGCAGTCCTGGGTTTCCAGAGTTCACTTGTACCCAGTGAGCTTCTGCATCTTTCCAAGAAGTTTGTGTTGGATTAAATTAGATAGAGTTGATTTCTGTTGCATGCATGCATAGAAATCCAATTCAGGCCTCTGGTTGTGGTTCATTTTAAAGAGCTTGTGCTGAACACATTAGTTGGAGGTCTACTCAAGATCCATTCAGCTTTTCCTCTTTTTTTTTTTTTTTTTTTTTTTTTGAGAAAGTACTCCTACCCCATCCTTTAGAATTTTTGGTGTGAATAACTCTATCCCAGCTGCATAAGTGCACCTAAGTCAGTCACTAGACTTCCTCCCTTTTGACAAGTATCCTGATATATGCTGGACAGGGTATTCCATGGTCAGGGTGATTAGTCCGAGGACGGACACAGGAAGTAAGTTGGTCCTTTCATAATGAAGCCCAAGACTTCTGTTGGATGGTTGAGGTATACATACTTTCTCTGGATGTAGGTAAGGAAATATGTAACCCCAGGTGAGCTGTTGGTACCCATCTTGTGATCACAAGGGGATCTGGGCTTAGGATGAAGCTACTGTCAGGAAAGGTATAATGAAAGAGAAAGAAAGAAAAGGAAGGAAGGAAGGAAGGAAGGAAGGAAGGAAGGAAGGAAGGAATGAACCAGGTCCTTGGCATCATTGAAATGCTGTATCAAACCAGTTTTGAAGTTCAATGAGCCAAAAATCCTCTTTTTTTTTTTTTAATTGATTGGTATTGGAATTGTTACTTGCAACATAATGAGCTTAAAGATTGTATTTTCTATTTTTCCTTTTTTTAGAAAGTTGAATTATTTACAAACTTTTTTTTAAATTTCAGGTTAGACAAAAATTAAACTTTTTAAAAAATTAATTTTTGGCTGCATTGGGTCTTCACTGCTGCGCACGGGCTTTCTCTAGTTGCAGAGATTGGGAGCTAGTCTTCATTGCAATGTGCGGGCTTCTCATTGTAGTGGCTTCTCTTGTGGAGCACAAGCTCTAGGTGCGTGGGCTTCAGTAGTTGTGGCACTCAGGCTAAGTAGTTGTGGCACGTGGGCTCTAGAGCACAGACTCAGTAGTTGTGGCACATGGGCTTAGTTGCTCCACGGCATGTGGGATCTTCCCAGACCAGGGCTCGAACCTGTGTCCCCTGCATTGGCAGGAGGATACTTAACCACTGCACAACCAGGGAAGTCCCTAAAAAATTAAACTTTTTGAGATAATTATTGATTCACATGCAGTTATAAGAAATAAAACAGAGATCCTGTGTACTCTTTTTTTTTTTCAGCAATCTTAGTACACTTTAATTATTTTTAACCTTCCTACTTTTGCTATATTTTGTCGTGCATTTTAATTATACATATATTTAAAACAGAACAGAGCAATATTATCATTGTTTTTTACAGTCAATTTTTCTCTAGATTTATCCATATAGTTACTTTTCTCACTGATCTTCTTTCTTTCCTGTATTTGCAGGTTCTATCTAAGATAATTTTTTTCTGCCTTGAGAACTCTATTTTTTTATTTTTACTTTTTCAGACTTTTATTGAGATATATTTGACATACAATAAACTGTATATATTTAAAGTGTACAATTTGATTTTTTTTTCTTATTAGTAATGTATATACGGCAATCCCAATCTCCCAATTCATCCCACCGGTGTACTATTTACCCAGTTTTCCCCAACAGTAACATCTTGCAAAACTGTAGCACATACCTATCACAACCATGATATTGACATTGTTGGGTCAAGATACATAACATTTCCATCACCAGAAGGATCCCTCATGTTACCCTTTGAAAGCCTTACTTTTTTCCTTCCTACCTCCCCACCCCTCCTTACCCCCTGACAACTACTAATCTGGTCTTCATTGCTATAATCTTGTTGTTTCAAGAATGTTATATGAATGGGGTCATACAGTATATAACCTTTTGTTTTGGGGGGATTTTTTAAGGTAATTTTATTTTATTTATTTTTAACATTATATATATATATATTTTTTTTTTTGGTTGCGTTGGGTCTTCATTGCTGCACACCAGCTTTCTCTAGTTGTGGCAAGTGGAGGCTACTCTTGGTTGCAGTGTGTGGGCTTCTCATTGCGGTGGCTTCTTTTGTTGCAGAGCACGGGCTCTAGGCTCTTGGGCTTCAGTAGTTGCAGTGCGTGGGCTCTAGAGTTGTGGTGCACGGGCTTAGTTGCAGCATGTGGGTTCTTGCAGGACCAGGGATAGAACCCATGTCCCCTGCATTCGCAGGCAGATTCTTAACCACTGAGCCAGCAGGGAAGTCCTGTATGTAACATTTAGAAATGGGTTTTTGTTTTTTGTTTTTTCCTCTCAGCATAATTCTCTGGAGAGTCATACAGATTGTTGTGTGTGTCAGGAGTTAATTTTTTTAAATTAATTAATTAATTTATTTTATTGGCTGTGTTGGGTCTTCGTTGCTTCACAGGGGCTTTCTCTAGTTGCGGCGAGTGGGGGCTACTCTTCATTGTGGTGCACGGGCTTCTCATTGCCATGGCTTCTCTTGTTGTAGAGCACGGGCTCTAGGTGCGTGGGCTTCAGTAGTTGCGGCACATGGGCTCAATAGTTGTGGCTCACGGGCTCTAGAGTGCAGGCTCAATAGTTGTGGTGCATGGGCTTAGTTGCTCCGCGGCATGTGGTATCTTCCTGGGGCAGGGATCAAACCCATGTCCCCTGCATTGGAGGCGGATTCTTACCCACTGCGCCACCTAGGAAGTCCAGGAGTTAATTTCTTTTTATTGCTGAGTAGTCTTCCCTAGTATGTATGTTCTGCAGTTTATCTGTTTTACCAATGGAAGGACATGTGAACTGATTCCAGCTGTTGGCTTATTACAAAGAGATCTGCTATAAACATTAGTGCACAGATTTGTGTGTGAACATAAGTCTTCATTTCCCTGAGAAAAATTGCTCAGGAATGCAATTTCTGGGTTATATGGTTGTTGCATGTTTATTTTGGGGGGCTTTATCTTTGGGTTATTCTTTGAGTTTATCCTGTTTGGGGTTTGCTCAGCTTCTTACACGTGTAAGTGTATGTCTCTTGCCAAATTTGGGTAGTTTTCAGCTATTATTTCTTTGAGAACTGTTTCAGCCTCATCCTCTTGTCCTGTGTTTCTGGGGCTCTGATGACACAATGGTAGATCTTTTGTTATAGTCCCACAGCTCCCATGGGAGACCATGTTTTTTCAGTCTTCTTTCTCCCTGTTATTCAGAATGGGTGATTTCTATTATTAAATCTTCCAGCTCACTGCTTCTTTTCTCTGTCCCCTCCATTCTGTTGTTGAGCCCGTTCCTTGAGCTTTCATTTCAGTTATTGTATTTTTCAGCTCTAAAATTTCCATTTGGTTCTTCAGATCTTCTGCTTCTTTGCTGAAGCTTTCTATTTTTTCATTTGTTTCAAGTATATGCATAATTTCTTGTTAAAGCATTTTATCATGGCTGCTTTAAAATATTTTTCAGATAGTTCTAACATCTCTGTCCTTTGGGTGGTGGCAGCTACAGATTGGCTTTTTTCATTCAGTTTGAGATCTTCCCAGTTTTTGGTCTGATGACTAATTTTTAAGAAACACGGACATCTTAAAATTATTTTATGAGACTCTGGATCTTATTTAAGCCTTCTGTTTCAGCTGGCTTTTTCTGCCATTGCTCTGGCAGGGAAAGGGGAGGTGCTGCCTCTTTACTGCCAGGTGGAGGCAGAAGTTCAGGCTTCCCATTCAACCTCTGTTCATGTCTCACGGGTGAATGTGGGAGTTCCAGTTCCCCACATGGTCTCCACTGCCCGTTGGGTGAGGATGGCCTCATTACTGAAGAAATGAATGGAAGTTCTGGCTCTCCAGGAGGCCTCCTCTGACACCACCCCAGCAGGGAGGGGGAGGGATGCCTCGTTACTGCCAATCTGGATGGAAGTCCAGGCTCCCATGTAGTCTCCATATACCCCAAGTATGGGAGCCCTCATTACCAGCTGGCTGGGGTGAAAGTCCCCACTTCCTCCTGGCCTTCTCAGAAACCACCCCAGTGGGGGTGTGGGGGTGCCTCATGGCAAGCCTGGGGAGGGTGGAAATCTGTACTCATCACTTGGCCTTTGCTGGGATGGGTGTGGGTGGGCCCAACGTTTTTCTGTAATATTTGGCTGGAATCAAGTGGCTATTTTTGAAGTTTTCTGTTTTGTTAGGCTGCCCCTTTCCTGGCCCTTTGGCTAGGGAGAGCAGGCTTTTGTTGGGGCTGTGTTTGTGGTGCTTCCAGGTTGCTGATTTCTTTAGCTCCAAGACTGGGACATTCGAGGCAAAAAGAAAACCCAGGGAACTCACCGTCATCGTGCTATTCCTTGGATCCCGAGGTCCCTAGCCTTTCTGCCTTCTCTCCATCTTCATCTTTTTCTGTTTGCTTTATCTATAATGTCTAGTTGTACTTAGCAGAAATAGGCAAAAGTGAATCTATTGCATCTTGCCAGGAGCAGAAATCTCTCAGGTGGATACGGCTAGCTTTTTATTGCAAACGTCTAAATTTATTGCAGTTGACAATAAACATCCCATGTATGGTGTGATGGTTAAATTATGTATCAGCTGGGACTCACCATTTGTTAACATTTTGTCTCATTTGCTTTATCACTTTTTCTCTCTCACGTGTTTTTTCCTGAACCATTTGAGAGTAAGTTGGAGACATCATGTCCTTTACCACTAATATTTCAACATATTTCCTAAAAACAAGGACATTTTCTTACATAACTACAGTATAGTTATTAATTTCAAGAAATTTAATATTGATACAATACTATCATCCAATCCACAGTTCATTTTCCCATTTTGCCAGTTGTCTCAAAAGTCCTTTATAGCCCCCCACCCCGGCCCTGGCCAGGATCCAATCCAGGACCGTATCACTTTAGTTTCCTTTAGTTCCTTAACCTGTTTTTATTTTTCATGACATTGGCATTTTTGAAAACTATCATCCAGTAATTACACAGAATATCCCTCAATTATGTAGAGTTTCCCTCAATTTATCTGATGTTTCTCGCGATTGGATTTGAATTGTTTTCTGGCAGGAATATTACCTGAGTGATGTGTTTTTCTCAGTGCATCATATCAGGAGATACATTATATCAATTTGACCCTTTACTGGTGATGTTAAACCCTTGAGAGCTTTGTTAAGGGGAACCTAGTCTCTCCATTATCAAGATACTATTTTTCCTTTTGTAACTAAGAAGCATTTTTGTAGGGAGATACTTTCCTAATGAAACTTTAGTGGCAATCATCCATGGATGGTTTTTGCAGGAATCAATTATGGCTGTGAAGGTTGAGAAACTTTTTTTAGATTTAATTTTATTCCTTTTTGCTTGTAACCAAAAGAAACCGACTAAAACAAAAATTAGAATCAGAAGTAGGGGTTTGGGACTTCCCTTGTGGTCCACTGGGTAAGACTCCATGCTCCCAACGCAGGAGGCCTGGGTTCGATCCCTAGTCAGGGAACTAGATCCTACATGCATGTTGCAACTAAGAGTATGCTGAAACTAAGAAGTCTGCATGCCACAACCAAGATCCTGAGTGCAGCAACTAAGACCCAGCACAGTCAAAATATGTACATACATACATACAGAAGTGGAGTTTCATGGAACTGAACCTGAGTGTCAGCAGGTGGAATGGAATGTCTCTATCCAGTGTTTGTATGGTAAAGCCACTAACTGGGCCAGCCCCTAGGGCCTCTTGGACTCCAAGCATGAGCGCTTCATCAGGCGGGCTGTGATAGTTTGGTGGCTCTAGCTCTAGATCACTTCCAAGAGGGGTGGGTAATTGTTCTTTGAGCTCTCTAGACTGGATTAGTTACTGTATGTAAGTTCCCTACAACCCTGCCAAAGCTATGATGATACTTTGTTTTAATGTCTGTCTACCCCTCTAGACCTGGCAGCAGGCACTCAGAAACATAGCCAGTGCTCTAAGGCAGGAGTCCTCAACCCCCTGGGCCTAATGCCTGATGATCTGAGGTGCAGCTGATGTAATAATAGTAGACATAAAGTGCACAATAAAGGTAATGTGCTTGAATCACCCTGAAACCATCCCCCTCACCCCTGATCCTTGGAGAAATTGTCCTCCACGAAACTGGTCCCTGGTGCCAAAAAGGTTGGGTATCGCTGTCCTATATCAAGCTTCCATAGGCACATGGGCTGTTTCTGCACTCTCTAGTTTCCTCCTCTTGTCAGTTACTGAACAATACCAGTTGTGTTTGTGTGTGTGTTGCTGTTGTTGTTTGTTTGCTGTGGCTTTCATGATATGTTTTACTATCTGGCAGGGAATTCCCTCCTCTTTTCTTTTTCAAGACTACTGTCATATACATTTTGGAATAAGTCTGTCAATTTCCTGAAAAGTTAACTTGTATATTATTTTAGGGAGAATTAACATCTTTATAATATTGAGTTGACCCATCCAAACAAATACTCGATCTCGCCATTTGTACCGACATTTTACGTCCTTTAACAGTTTCAGTTTTTTTCCATACAGGCTTTATATAAATGTAAAGAACATTCTTTTTTTTATACATCTTTATTGGAGTATAATTGCTGTACAATGTTGTGTTAGTTTCCATTGCACAACATAGTGGATCAGCTGTATTTATACATGTATCCCCATATCCCCTCCCTCTTGAGCCTCCCTCCCACCCTCCCCATAAAGGACGTTCTTAAGTTCTAATACCTTATATGTGAATGTGAATGCTTTTTTGTTTTCTATAATTCCTAGTTGATTAAAATTGTAATGGAGAGCTATTAGTATTACATTTCTCTTGTAGCCATCAAAGTCCCTGGCTCTCCCATTGGTTCTAATAGTTTGCTTATTGTTTCTGATAGATTTTCTGTACAGGTGATCATATCTTCACAGGTAATGACAGATTTACCTTTTCCTTTCCTGTCTCTATACTGCTTATTTCATTTTCTTATCTTAGCACATTGGTCAGGACCCCCGATATTGCAGTAGTGGCAATTCTGTCTTATACCCATGTTTACAGGGAGGGCATCATTAAATATGTTAATTATAGGGCTTTTCTGTTTTGTTTTGTTTGGCCAAGGCTCGCAGCATGTGGGATCTTCGTTCCCTGACCAGGGACTGAACCTGTGCCCCCTGAGTGGGAAGGGTAGCATCTTAACCACTGGACCACCAGGGAAGTCCCCTATAGGTTTTATTATTTATTTATTCATTTATTTTTATTGGCTGCTTTTGGTCTTCGTGGCTGTGTGCGGGCTTTCTCTTGTTCGGAGAGTGGGGGCGGGGGCTGCTACTCTTCGTTTCAGTAACTGGGCTTCTTATCGCAGGGGCTTCTCTTGTTGTGGAGCATGGGCTGTAGGTGCTCGGGCTTCAGTAGTTGCGGCGCATGGGCTCAGTAGCTGTGGCTCGAGGGCTCTAGAGCGCAGGCTCAGTAGTTGTGGCGCAGGGGCTTCGTTGCTCTGCTGCATGTGGGATCTTCCCAGACCAGGGCTCGAACCCATGTCCCCTGCATTGGCAGGTGGATTCTTAACCACTGCGCCGCCAGGGAAGCCCCCTCCCCATAGGTTTTAATATATAATCAAGTTAAATAAGTTTTTCTATTCCCAGTTTCCTGAAGTTTTAAAGATTAAAATTAGGTATTGCTCTCTGAGCTTTTCCTATTTCCAATCATACAATCATGTGCTCTTTCTCCTTTAGTCCACTAATGCAATTAATAATAGTTGTAGATTTTCTGATGGTGAACCATTTGAATTGGCAGAAATGATTTCAGCTGCATGTATCAATAAGAGAATACCAGCAATTGTATCTTAGAACCTAAGGGCAGTAACATTTTCTTTTCTTTTCTTTTCTTTTCTTTTCTTTTCTTTCTTTTCTTTTGGCTGTGCATTGTGGCTTGAGGGATCTTAATTCCCTGACCAGGGACTGAACCCGGGCCCTTGGCAGTGAAAGCATGGAGTCCTAACCACTGGACTACCAGGGAATTCCCAAAGG
Source organism: Hippopotamus amphibius kiboko (assembly GCF_030028045.1). Lineage (NCBI taxonomy): Eukaryota > Metazoa > Chordata > Mammalia > Artiodactyla > Hippopotamidae > Hippopotamus > Hippopotamus amphibius. The sequence goes on along the minus strand of NC_080202.1, from coordinate 9,493,574 downwards.
GCCTCATTTCTTAACAAGCCGCCTGGAGATGGACGATCTCAGGTTGGTCCAGCAGCTTGATGGTGTCATCCAGTAGAAGGAGTCTAGCTTTCTATTTTGCCGACCTCAGCACACCGGCTTTTTGTCCTCATGCTAGTCACCTCATGGGTGCAAGCTGGCTGCCACATTCAAAGGCAGAAATCTGGTGGTGAAAGGGCGGGAGCAGGAACGGAACCACAGAACTGCTTTCCCATAAGTGACTCTGCTTTCACCAGCAAAGGTTAAACTTTCCCAGGCGCCTCCTCCCCCAGCTGACTTGTCCTGGTGTCATCAGTCAGGAATGGATCACGGTGCTTCTGGCTGCAAGGGAGCTTTGCATTCTGAGTGTCCGGCAGGGGAGCACGGAATGGCTGTGACAAACGGTGACTCAGCCCTTGGGGCTGGGGCACACACGCTGCTCCCAACAAGACGGGGCTCTGTCAGGAAGGAAGAGTGTGGGGTGGCAGAGACCTTTCCTCACCATTTCATCACCAGTTATACTTTTTTTTTTAAATTTTTTTTTTTAACGTGGAACCCTTCATGAATTTGCGTGTCATCCTTGCGCAGCAGCCAGGCTAATCTTCTCTGTATCGTTCCTCTTTCAGTATATGCGCTGCCCACGCGAGCACACTAGCTATCCTTTATCACTGCTTCTTTCCGCTTCAGTTTTCTGATATTTCCCCCTTCTTTGTGTACATACAGCTCATCCTCTGTATCCAAGGGTTCTGTGTCCACATATACAGAGTGCTGACTGTATTTAAAATGGCCTTTTAGAATTATAATACCGAGGTCTATGCTCTATAAATACTCTATGAGTAGTCCTCTATCGCGCATTTAAACGTCTTACTTTAATTTTTTAAACTAATAACTCTTTTTTTTTTGGCTGTGTGATGTGGTGTGTGGTAGTTCCCCGGGCCCTCCGCAGTGAAATCGCAGAGTCCTAACCACTGGACCGCCAGGGAATTCCCTAATAACCTTTTAAAACTGAGTAATAGGGACTTCCCTGGTGCTGCAGTGGCTAAGACTCTGTGCTCCCATTGCAGGGGGCCTGGGTTGGATCCCTGGTCAGATCCCACATGCTGCAACTAAAGATCCCGCAGGCTGCAGCTGAGACCCGGCACCACCAAATACATAAATGAATATTAAAAAAAAATAAAGTTGGTAAGCACAGTGCCTTGTATATTTTATTTAAAATGCCTTAAAAATAAAATAAAATTGAGTAATAATTTATATACAGAGAAATACCCAAATCTGAGGTGTACAGTTCCCTGAGGGTTTTGTTTGTTTGTTTGTTTGTTTTATTTATTTATTTAGGCTGTGTTGGCTCTTTGGTGTGCAGGGGCTTTCTCTAGTTGTGGTGAGCAGAGCTACTTTCTGTTGTTGTGCAAGGGCTTCTCAGTGTGGTGGCTTCTCTTGTTGTGGAGCACGGGCTTTAGGCATGCAGGCTTCAGTAGTTGCGGTGCATGGGCTCAGTAGTTGTGGCGCACAGGCTTAGTTGCTCCATGGCATGTGGGATCTTACCGGATCAGGGATTGAACCCGTGTCCCCTGCATTGGCAGGCGGATTCTTAACCACTGGGCCACCAGAGAAGTCCTGCCCTCTCTTTTTGAAGGTATTTATTATGACTCTACCCTTTTCATCTCTTTGCAATGGAGCCAGCCACCCTTCCACTCTGGCTACTGGTCCCTCTGACACCAGGACCCACCACCTTCCCTCTCCCCAGGTGATTCTCACAGTCTTATAGCAGAGCTTCTACATTTGAGGAGAGAACCAGCAGCCCAAGTGAGTTCAGCACCTCGTCAGCTTTGTAGGGCTTCTGTGAGCATGTTATTAATAAAGGAGGTGTCACTGGTTGCAGATATTTTCTCCCACTTTATTTGCTCGCCTTTGAGTTTTTTGACCCTACAGAAGTCTTCTGCATTTTTTTCTTTCCTTGATGGCCTCTGATTTTGGGCTCCAGGGAAGGGAAGAAAGGCCTTCTCTCTAGGATGATGAATACCTCAATCCTTGTTTCATTCTAGGACCTTCTTGGCTTCATTTTACATTCGAATATCTGACCTACCTGGTGGAAGTAGAGAGATGAGGGTCTGGTGGCTGCTTTGATGATTGGTTCTCCAGTTGTCCCAAAGCATTTATTTAATTAACCTAGTTTAAAAACTTTTTTTTTTTTTTGCCACACAGAGGCATGCAGGATCTTAGTTCCCAACCAGGGATTGAACCCTTGCCCCCTGCAGTGGAAGCTCAGAGTCTTAACCACTGGACCACCCGGGAAGTCCCCTAGTTTTCAACAGTAATGTAATGTTTTATCTTCATTGTATTGCACATTCTCATATATTGGAATAGATATTATTTTGTTCCATTGATATGAATGGGCAGTTTTCAAAAAAAAAAGAAAAAAATACATATAGATGGCTTAGATATCTGCTGAAAAAAAATCTCAATTTTCTTCATCAAGACATGTAAACCAAAATAATGAGAGAGTAATGTTCATCTGTTGGTTTGGCCAAAATTTTTAAGTGTGATAATGGGCTGTGCTGGGGAGGGTATGAGGAAATAGGTATTCTCATGTTGTGTTTGGTGTGAATATAAGTGGGTGCATGCTTTTTGGAGAACAGCAGGGCAAAAAGCATCAATAGTTGTTGTTTTTTTAAATGCATGAGCTCTTTGCCCCAGCAATTTCGCTGCTAGAAATTTACCCTAGGGATACATTTGCAAAGGCCTGCCAAAGATAAGTGCATACATATAGTTGCATAGTATGTAATCTCCAAACCCCAAATGGTTAGCTTCTTAAATGTCTATCCACTGGGAACTGCATGCATTATCTGTGGTACACGCATGCAGTGGGACCCTGCAGCCATTAAGGAGAATGGGGAAGATGTGCGTGTGAAGACACAGGCCAATCTCTACCATATGCTGAGAAAAAGTTACAGAATAGTAAACATACTGTGATGCTTCTTGTATGCATGAAATAAGTAAGTAAACATGTATGTATGTATGTATATGTGTATAGGTACATACATACTGAACTTTGGTCTAGGAGAATTTGATTTACAGGAAGCTGTTAACCTTTGGGAAGAGGAAAGTTGTTCATTTTCCCTGTGTCTTTCTGGACTCTCCCATTTTTCTAGTGATGGCATGTATTGCTTTTTTTTTAAATTTTTTTTAAATAAACTTATTTATTTATTGGCTGTGTTGGGTCTTCGTTGCTGCACACGAGCTTTCTCTAGTTGTGGCGAGTGGGGGCTGCTCTTCATTGTGTTGTGTGGGCTCCTCATTGCCGTGGCTTCTCTTGTTGTGGAGCATGGGCTCTAGGCACGTGGGCTTCAGTAGCTGCAGCACATGGGCTCAATAGTTGTGGCTCACGGGCTCTAAAGCACAGGCTCAATAGTTGTGGCACATGGGCTTAGTTGCTCCGCGGCATGTGGGATCTTCCTGGAGCAGGGCTCAAACCCATGTCCCCTGCATGGGCAGGCAGATTCTCAACCACTGTGCCACCTAGGAAGCCCCTTGCTTTTTTATTGTCAGAGAGGTTTTCCCTGGGTGTTGTGTGATGGGACATTTTTGTTTTCTTTATACCAGTTTACTTTTCTTAAATCTTAACATTTTTACGCCAAGAAAAGGGGGATTTACTGGAAAGATACCGAGGTACCTCATTCAATCAAAGGAATCTTTGGGCAACCAGCCTGCAAGAGGAGACAAGCACAGCTGGGCCTTGGGAATTTCTGGAACCAGGGGCCGGGAGGCTGGAGGCCCTTTCTTGTCTCTACTCATCTTTGTGTATCAGCCACACTCTCTCTCACTCCGCATGAAATGCAAGGAATGAACGTGGCTGCCTTATGCATCTAAGTTTCCCATCTCATGGCTCCTGCAGCAGAGGGAGACTGACCTCCGGAGTTCCTGTTTAACAAAATTCCCAGGAAGGACTTTCTCTGGCCGGGCTTGGGTCAGGTGTCCTCCCCTGGACCCAATGATTTGGGCCCGGTTGGGGGGGTCTCTAAGTGCCTGGCAGCTCCTCTGGGGTGACATGGTTGGAGAAAAACACTTCTCAGTAGAAGGGAGGGTGCTGGGAAGATAACACATTCATTTATTCTTACTCATTTACCAGGAAACGTTTATGGAGCTGTTATGTCCTAGGCTCTGGGCTATGTGCCGTGAACCCAGGAACCCAGCAAGGTCTCAGCGATCTGAGGGCTTAGGTCCCAGGGAGGGAGACAGGCTAGAAGTCATTGTCTGCCCTGGCCCGGCTCAGCCAGACCCACACTCCCTGTTCATGGAAGAAAGAGGAGCCCCTCTGTTGCCTGTGGCAGGGCCTCAGCAGGCCAGCGTGGGGACGTTTCCCCTGCAAGGTACTGATGCCTAAGGAAGGGAGCCGGCAGCCCTGGCCGCCGGGGGCAGCGCAGCTGTTCCGAGTTGCCAGCCAAGAGCCGGGAGGTGAAGGGAGTGGCTTCCTGTTGAGCGAGATCTTTGGCTCCAGCTTGGAAGTCAAGACATCGCCAGAAACAAAACTGCCAGGCAGCCCACTGAGGTTCTGTGGAATTTTCATTATAAAAGTACAAAACCCGGGCCTGGATCAGGTGCCTGACTCCATCAGTCGGCATCTCAGTCTCTCAGGCGACGGTCATCCTGAGCAAACACGGGAAAAATGCTGGCTCAGCTCTGGGCCCAGCACTGGCGGGAAGGGACTGCTGCGGGGTGGGGGAGGGGCAGGGGGGGTGGGTAAGAGCCCCTCCTGGAGACCCCTCAGGGGGAAGATTTTCTGCTGTGCTGACTCTGCAAGACATGCCTGTGGGATTCCCTGGTCTGAGCAAGACCTCCACGCAGGAGTTACAGCCCCCGGCGCAGACTCTGCAGAAAAGCGCTGTCCTGCAGAACGCGCGCGGTGCCTGCGGCTGCTGACCTAGGCGGCAGTACCTGGGTTTGGGCATCAGGGATGAGGATTTCTACTCACTGCCTCTGCACCCCAGGCTACCCTCCGACATGCTGGTTGTTGGTCCAAGTGTGATTTTGCCCCCACTTTTGTATCTAATGTGATGTGGGGCGGCGGCGCGTGTGTGAGTGCGTGCGTGTGTGCGTGTGATGTATTGTTTATACCTGATGTAGTGATCCTGATTAAACAGGATTTAGCCCGTGGTTTGGGGAAGGGACAGAAATCCCACCTGGAGGAGACCGTATGTAAACCTGAAGACACTGGACTTGGAGGTTGAGAACTTTGTTGAAGGGCACCTGCCACCCATCACTTTTGGAAGCAAGACACCACATTTCAGTCCTGCCTGGAAGGATATACGGCATCTTCAGTTGTGGCAGTGAGAATGGAATCGTGAGAGGGCGTTTTGGGAACTAAATGTGTAGGAGGTGGGCTGGGTTGGTAAGGGTTGGAAGGCACTGGTCGTGTGGTCACACCCACCACGCTCGGTAAACGGGGCGTCTTAGGCTCACCCCAGCACCCTCCTGTGCCTGCATCCGCAGCCTCGTGGTGTCGGGCAGCAAAGGCTGAACTGGAGAGAAAAGCCAAGGTTGGTTTGGGGCCAAGACCATGGGTGAAATGAGGCAGAAGCCACAAGAAAGCAGAGACCACACAGTAGAAAGAGGATATACAAAGTGGAGAGAAGAGGAAGACGTGAGAGGAGCCCAAAGCAGACAGGGCAGAGGCAGGAGTGGCCAGTCCCCAGGGCTGCCTTGGCCTCTGACATTGGTCCAGGTTGTCCCAGTTGGAAACCTACAGGAAACCAGGCTGGTGGATCTGACTCTTGCAAAGAAGCTACTGGTAGGTAGGGACCCTACCTGGAGCCCCCACGGCTTCTGCTTTTCACGCTGTGAGGTCTCTCCTTCCTCCTGGGGGCCATGGCTCATTCGTCTCTTTAATCAGAGCAGCTGGCCCTGTGCAGGGAATCTTGTAGATGCCTATTGATGTTTAAATAAATACCTCATTTATCACAATAGTCCTTGGTCCAGCCCATCCCCAGAGGCTGTGGAATAAGCAGCAGCACAGGTTTTAGATTCAGTGCCTGTATCAGCCACGTGCAAGGAGGTGAGCTGGGCCAGGGAGATGCCTTCTGGGCATCTGAAGTGGAAAACGAGTAATGAAGAGGCCGTCGCAGGAGCTGAGGCTTCAAGGACATGTGGGGAAATGGACAAGCTGTGTGGACACTCAGTTTCCTTGCTTGTAACAGGGGGGCAGTTATGAAGGACCTCACAAGTAGAAGAAGGAGACTGCAAAATGGTGGACGTGAAAGGGTTTTGTGACCTGTAAAATGAACACAGGTGTCCATGCTCAGTAACGCTGATAATAGGGAGTTCCCTGATGGCCTAGTAGTTAGGATTCCAGGCTTTCACTGCTGTCAGGGAACTAAGATCCTGCAGGCCACGGGGCATGGCCAAGAAAAAGAAAAGAAAAAGAAAAAAAGGCTGATTTTAAGATTCATGCATTTTGTTTTGTTTTGGTTTTTGTTTTTTAAATGTAAATATCATCAGGTATCATCTCTATGCTTTTTTTTCCTTTTTAAAAATTTTTTCTTGGAGTATAGTTTATTTACAATGTTGTGTTTGTTTCAGGTGTACAGCAAAGTGAATCAGTTATACATATAGATATATCCACTCTTTAAGATTCTTTTCCCATATAGGTCATTACAGAGTATTACGTAGAGTTCCCTGTGCTGTACAGTAGGTCCTTATTAGTAAGTCTTATGCATGGTTGCCCATCTACTTGTGTGACTGTAACAGGGAGAAGAACCTCTGTATTCTGTTACAAAGTAGTCACTGAAGGTATGTTGCCTATAAGCTTAAATTATGCACAACAGCCCATCCCCTGGAACGCTGCCTCCCAGGTGAGGAGCAGTTGTTTAGCTCCCGGGAAACATCCTGACCAGGCCCACCTGCGAATGGCTGCAGCAAGGAAGAAATCCGTTTCCGAGTCTGGCCGGAACCAGGACTTTACCCCCTCCTCTTTCAGCATAAAAGAAGCCTGAATTCTAACTCAGGGAAGGTGGTTTGTAGGACACTAGCCCACCAACCTTTTGATCTGCTGGCTTTCTTTATGACGTCACTATTCCTTGCCCCCATAACTTGTCACTCGATTTATGGGCCTGTTGTATGTCAAGCAGTGTAAGCTAGCCAGGGGTCTTGCTGCTTGTGGCCAGCCAGCTCTGGCTGGGGAATTTTGGGGTAAGGTCTTAGCAGCTGCCAGGACCACTTGTCCTGAGGATCTTCCCTTTAAAATTCCCTGGCTGCCCCAGCTCTTGGCAGCGAGCGAGGAATCAGCATCTGGGAGCCAACGGGTAAATCACGCCAGTGTGTACGGCTGGAAACTTTATTGCCTCTCCGTTTGGGGCCTTTTTTCCCCAGAATAAGCCAACCTGTTTTGTATTTGAGTGGGGTACCATGTTGCAAAGAGAATAAGAGGAAATAGTTGGGGGACTTTTACCCAATTTGTGAACTGGTTCATTTCTTTGGATGCTAGCATTTGTGTGTGCTGGGGTTTTCTGTTTTGTTTTGTTTTTTTGCTGTGCCGAGTCTTCCTTGCGGCATGAGGGCTCTTTTAGTTGCAGCATGTGGGATCTAGGATTGAACCTGGGCCCCCTACATTAGGAGCGCGGAGTCTTAACCGTTGGATGACCAGGGAAGTCCCTGTGCTGTTTGTTTTGTTTGTCTTGTATTTATGTCTTTAGAAAATGGGGAATGGGTAGTTTTCCTGGTGATCCAGTGGTCAGGATTCGGCACTTTCACCGCTGTGGCCCAGTTTCAGTCCCTGGTTGGGGAACTGAGATCCCAAAAGCCACGTGGTATGGCCAAAAAAAGGAGGTGGGGAATGTTTTAACTATGCCTAAAGAAAGTCCTCTGAGGCACATTTTGGATAAGTGGTCTGATTATAGCTATGAAACCGTGACTAGGAAGATGAAAATGTGTGGCCACAGTACCTGTTAGGATCTCCACAAGGGGTTTGGGCACGGTTATCTTGGGACCCTGTGCACCACATACTGCCACCCTTGCTGTGTTAATGACATCGTTTGTGGTCTCCCACGTCGTTGGTGTATGTGAAACCCCAAGACCAAACTTGAGAGTTTATTTAGGGTTTTCTGTTTGTCCTTTGCATTTTTGGTTTCATTTTGTTTTGGTACCGTTTCTCCAGTTACAGCGAAATCAGTTTTGTGATATTTAAAACTTTTACTGATGTCAAATGGAGGAAAGGAATGGAAAAAGCCCGTCTGTTCTTGTCTGAAAGTGAGACATTCCCAGGGAGAAGAGAAAAATTCCACTTGCTTTCTAAAATCACCGAAAGCCTCATCCCAGAATTCAGCCCGGTTGGTCGATGCCGAGGCCAAGAGGCATCCTTTGAATGGTTAGAGCTGATCAACTGCTGTTTATGATGTTACGGTGGCTTTTGAATGGCTCTATAGTTGTTCTGTGAAGAAGTGGGGAAGAATGTTGAAATCGTTGTGCTATTTCATGAATGGTGAGTAGCTCTTGTGCTATTACATCAGGGTGGGAAAAAGTCAGATAGCTGTCACCTTATGGTAAAAGAAACCCAAGGGAAGGGTGAGGTTAGGTCGCCTCAACCTCCGATGGAGCTGGCTGTCCCAGCTGCTCCGGCCATTATGCCAATATATCCACCCCATTCACCATCTCTTGTTCCTATTTGGCCCCAATTCTTGACACTGGGGCTCAGAAAGTGGTGAGACTGGCTTTCCCTCCTTCTAGGGGTCAGTTAGAAAATCCTGTGTTAGTTCTTGGGGCACAGGGACCTGGTCTGGTATCACCAGCTAAGATGCGACAGGGAACACAATTTGGGCCAGGAGCCACTCCCGGGGCAGGGCAATTTCCCTTACACCGTTATCCCACAGGGGGCCTAGATGCAAACAGCCAGCCAAAGGGGTTTCTATGGCTGCAGAGTCCTTTCTCCACCTCAGATTTTTTTATAGGGAGGATCCTCTAGATGAAAAGAGAATGGTCATTGATAAGGCCAGGGAAGCAGCTCCGCCTAACAGACCCACGTGGCACACCTGAAGCCCACTGGACCCCGAGGAGGGAGGAATGCCCTTATTAGAGCACCACCGTAAGTGCATCTTGGCAGGGCTTTGAAAAGGGGAACCCAAGCAGGAGTCTGAACAAAATTCCAGAAATTCAGCAAAAACCAAACGAAGATTTATCAGGCCTGCAGATGTTATACTGATGCAGATCCTGAGGCCCCTGAAAATCCTGGAACAGTGAATTTGCTTCATTGGACAAAGTGCCTGAGACATAAGAAGAAAATTATGAAAGTTGGTGCATTTGGAAGGAACCCTTCTCCTTTGGTAGATCTTGCTTTTAAAGGGTTCAACAACAGGGAACAACAACAGAAGAAAGAAAATGCAAAAGACAACGCCATTTTTCTGGCAGTGGCGCTCACCAGAAGATGAGTGACCCAAAGAGAGGTCAGCCACCCTTGGGGAAGGAACAATGCACTTATTGTAGGGAGGAAGGGTATTGGGAAAAAAGATTGCCCTAGGCTAAATAGGAAGGAAAACAAAAGACAGGAGACTCAGGTAAAATTGACAATGGAGAATGAGGGGATTAACTTTCTGTTACAGGTGCCACATATTCTGTGGTAAATACCAAGGTGGCACAGAAAACATCGCAATCCATCCTGGTCACAGGTGTTTTTGGAGGAGTACAAAATAGCTCATTCTTACAACCTCTAGAATGCCAACTGGGGAACCTTACCCTAAAAGAGTTTCTTTTTTTCTGTGTTGTTGTTTGTTTGTTTTTCTGGCTGCGCGGCGTGGTATGTGGGCTCTTAGTTCCCCAGCCAGGGATGGAAGCCGCACCCCCTGCAGTGCAAGCGCAGAATCTTAACCACTGGACCGCCGGGGAAGTCCCTGAAACAGTTTCTTATAGATGCCAGAGTGTGTCCAGTCCCTCTTTAGGGGCAAGATCTCCTTTGTAGAAAGAGACAAAGAGCAGGTCAAAGAGTGCTGTTTCCGACCTCCACAGATAGGGACTCAGCTCAGAGGAGCCTGCAGATAGACTTTACGCCAATCCTCGAGCTGCAGGGAATTTCAGATAACCTGCTGGTGTGTGTGGACCCTTTGTCAGGATGGGTGGAAGCATATCCCACCTGGACAGGAAAAAGCCTCCAGAGTGGTCAAAGCCCTCCTTAAGGAAATTATCCCCCAACTTGGATTAAAGCATTGCAAATTAATTGGAAAATATATTTATCCTGGAGCCCACAATCGACAGGAAAAACCAAGGAAATGAATGATATACTAGAAAGGAGCATTGCTAATATATGTCAAGAGACGAATTTAACTTGGGATAAGGTCTTGCCAGTTGCCCTGCTACGGATCAGAGTGGCTCCCAGAAGCTGGCTTAAATTAAGCCCCTTTGAAATGCTGTATGATAGGCCATTCCAGGTGTCTGGCCAGGTGGGAGAATCTATAAATGCTCTAAAACAGGGCTCCCCAGCTCTGGACCAGTATCGGTTGTCAGTCTGTTAGGAACCGGGCTGCACAGCAGGAGGTGAGCAGCGGGCGAGCCCACCGGATTAAAGCAGCACCACTGTCAGCAAAAGTGACCCAATCCCTGAGATGCATAGAGAGCAATGGGTTTGTGAATCCTTAGATGACTCAAGGTTGCTCTTTATAATCTCAATACTTTAAAAAATTTCATTGTAGCCAGAGAAGGGTCAACCTATTTGTTTAATTTCGTCCAAATAAATAGCACAGGAACTTAGTGTAATTATGGCACAAAGTTAATTAATAACTAAGTACTGGGAACTGGAACCAATACCCCAAGTTAAATTGCAAATTAGATAATGAAGTTTAATTCTAACGGGTTTCATCAGGTTCAAATAGTTATAGATTAAAAAAGGAACGAGGATTGTACAGCTGACTAGAGATTTTAAGGAATGTTCCCTTTCCAAGGCTGATCAATTCCATTCCATAATCACCTCTTTGTCACCCCTGTTCAGCAGGAATTAGAGTGGTCTTGGTCCTTTTTCTCACAGGATTGTGGAATGGATCATTGACAGTGGGGAACTGTAATAGGGAAGAACTTTTGTGTTCTATTACGTTAGTCACTAAAGGAACGTTGCCTATAAGCTTCAGTTACACATAATGACCCATCTCTGGGAACCCTGCCTCCCAGGTAATGAGCATTAAGCTCAATTCCTTTGTTTAGCTCACAAGGAAACATCCTGACCAGGCCCACCTGTAAGTGGCTGCAGGAAGGAAGAAATTAATACATCCCCTATGGAGACTGGCTGGAACCAGGACTTTACCCTCTCCCCTTTTAGGATAAAAGAAGCCTGAATTCTGACTCAGGGAAGATGGTTCATCGAGACACTAGTCCACCATCTTCTTGTCTGCTGGCTTTCCAAATAAAGTTGCTATTCCTTGCCCCAACAACTTGTCTCTCAATTTATCAGCCTGTCATGTGGCAAGCAGGAGGAGTTCGGACTCAGTACCATGACCTTGGACCTGACCTGGAGTCCTCTCTCATACATTCAGGACAATGGTAACTGCTCTGCTGGACTGGTGGGAGGAAGAATGTGTAAGGCATAACAAGTGCTTCCTACCCCGTAAGGAAACGTATGGGTAGTTTCTTTTTTCTTTTTTAAAAATATTTTTTAATTATTTTTTGTTTATTGGCTACACTGGGTCTTCGTTGCTGTGAGAGGGCTTTCTGTAGTCGCAGACAGCGGGGGCTACTCTTCACTGCAGTGCACGGGCTTCTCATTGTAGCGGCTTCTCTTGTTGCGGAGCACCGGGCTCTAAGTCCACAGGCTTCAGTAGTTGTGGCAAATGGGCTCAGTAGTCGTGGTTCGCGGACTCTAGAGTGCAGGCTCAGTAGTTGTGGCACACAGGCTTAGTCACTCCACAGGATGTGGGATCTTCCCAGACCAGGGATCAAACCTATGTCCCCTGCTTTGGCAGGCAGATTCTTAACCACGGTGCCACCAGGGAAGCCTGGGTAGTTTCTTAAAGCAGATTCTTGGCATCCCATCTCTGTTATCTTACAAAACTGGGATTCTTTGGGGATGAAGCCTAGGAAACTGAATTTTAAATAAGCATCTCCTGTGATTGGTTAGGGTGGTCCAAGGAAACTCAGGAAAGACTGAAAGGTGTGTGTTTGTTTGGGAGTGGGGCAGACAGTACGTTCATACATGGCCACAAGGTGGCAGCAGAGAGATGAGAAACTGGTGTCTCTGACAGGCTGCGGGTGGGCAGACAGGGATGGGCTGTAGGAGGAGGTAGGCCCTGTACTGTGGCACTGTCTCCTTTGCTAGGTGGAGTTTGTCACTGCAGACTAATCCTCTGTGACTGCCTGTCTCATTACCAGATCTTTAAGGACACTCTGCTTTTGCCAAACTCTTCCAGCAGAAACTGCATTAGTGTGACCTTGGTTGGGCTGTGGGTGGTGGTGAGTATGGGAGGCAAGGGATGTCACCTGCACAGGGCAGCTGACTCAAAGGACACCAGTGCATTGTTGAAAGCAGGGCCCTCCACAGCCCCGCTGCCAGGCTTGTGGTTTCAGGTGTTCTGAAAGGACCTGTCCACCTGTGTCAGGCCTGCTCCAGTCATGAGAGGATTGGGTCTGTGGCTGGGGAGCTGGCTGAAGCCCAGGCAAAGGCTGCTGGGATGGGGTGGGGGCAGGGAACTCAGGAGGGGCAGCTGCCTCTGGAAGTAGCCAAGATGTCCCTGGCTGCAGTAGGGGTAGTAAGAGGATTAGGTGACAGTCCCCTAAACCCAGCCCGGAACTAACACCCTCCTCCACTAACACCCGCCTCCCCTTCACTCACGCACCCTGGCCTGCCCCCATCCGTCTGAGCCTGCCAAAGCTCAGAATAACCCCGGGGACCAGACAGCGGGATGGCAGGGGCTCTGCTCGGCGCCCTGATCCTCTTGCAGCTCCTCGGTATGGACCAGGGTTGGGGGAAGTGGTCGGACAAACACACAGGATACTGACATAAAGGGACAGGACAAACAGACTGAGACGTAGATGGAGACACAGTATTTGGTACCCAGGCACAATATCACTGGTTCGGAAGAATACACAGAGACAGACAGAGAAGCAGAGCCCTGCAGACCCAGAGGCAGAGAGGAGAGGCCCCTTAGCCTCTCCATTTCCAGTGACCCCGCTGCTTGGCCCCATCCCCAGGCAGAGGTGAGGGGAAGAATGAGGAGCTGCGTCTTTACCACCACCTCTTCGACAACTACGATCCAGGCAGCCGGCCAGTGCAGGAGCCTGAGGACACTGTCGCCGTCACCCTCAAAGTCACCCTGACCAACCTCATCTCACTGGTAAGATACCCCCACCGTCAAGCCAAGCGCCATCTCTGAGCCTAAAATCCCACTTCCGGCCCCAACCGCTGAGCTCTGTCCTAAAGCTCGCTTCCATCATTCTAATCTCCCACCCGCAGAACGAGAAAGAGGAGACCCTCACCACCAGCGTCTGGATTGGAATCGTGAGTCGAGTCTGGGGAACAGTGTGAGGTCTTGTCCAGGGGACCCTTTCCTCCCAAACCTGTCGCAGGCACCAGGGCACACATCCTTCGGTCCACCCCCTCCCCTTTAGGACTGGCAAGATTACCGACTCAACTACAGCAAGGGCGACTTTGGGGGCATAGAAACCCTGCGGGTCCCTTCAGAACTCGTATGGCTGCCAGAGATTGTGCTGGAAAACAAGTGAGGAACGGGCCAGACTGGAGGGAAGGCGAGGCCTGGGGGGCTGGGCTGGACCTGGTTGGGGCAAGGGTGTTGCTTGGAGGGCGAGGGGGCCGCAGATCTGCGCAAACCCTCGGTTTCCCGGAACCCACAGTATCGACGGCCAGTTCGGTGTAGCCTATGAGGCCAACGTGCTGGTCTCCCAGGGCGGCTACATGAGCTGGTTGCCCCCGGCCATCTACCGCAGCACCTGCGCCGTGGAGGTCACCTACTTCCCTTTCGACTGGCAGAACTGCTCGCTTGTTTTCCGGTGAGAAGAGTTGCCTGCAGGCCGGGACCATTGTGGGATTATGGGGGTGGGGGTGGGGGGCCGGGCGTGGGGGGTTGGACGTCGAATCCGGGGCGGGCCTTTGTGCCAGAGGTGGAGCTAGACGTTCAAATAGGGTAGAGCCATTCTAGCGGGTTAGACGTAGGGGTGGAAACTCAGGCGTGGAGGCGGGGCCTGGGTAACGGGGTGGAGCGTAACTCCCCGGCCAGATCCCAGCCCCTGGGGTGGGGGTCCCGGCCCCGGCCCCGCAGCTCCCAGACGTACAATGCCGAAGAGGTGGAGTTCGTCTTCGCCGTGGACGACGACGGCAGGCCCATCAGCAAGATCGATATCGACACTGAGGCCTATACTGGTGAGGCCCCCTCGGAAAACCCGCTTCTAGACGGGACTTGCAGAGTGGGGCTGCCCCGGGCCATCGATGCTGGGAAAGACTGGCAACCCTTCTTTAACTTGACCCTTCCCTGAAATCTTTTTTGATTGTCGGCCTAGTGCTGCTTTCTTGCTTGTGGTGGTTCCGTAACCTCCCCGATGCCCCTTTCCGACCGAATTACCAGCCCAAGCAAGCCAGACCACCTGGTCCAGACCGTTTGCATCCTCTCCTCGCCGGGAGTTGGAGGCCCCCGCGGTCAGATGTGGGGACAGAGAGCAGAGCGGGGCGCCCCATCCCCGAGAGCCGGCTGACCGCGCCTGCCGTCCTGCAGAGAACGGCGAGTGGGCCATCGACTTCTGCCCCGGGATGATCCGCCGCCACGACGGTGGCTCTGATGGTCCAGGGGACACTGATGTCATCTACACGCTCATCATTCGCCGGAAGCCGCTCTTCTACGTAATTAACATCATCGTGCCCTGCGTGCTCATCTCGGGCCTAGTGCTGCTCGCCTATTTCCTGCCGGCGCAGGGTAAGGAGTCGCCCAGACCCCAAACCCCGACTCCCTCCTGGGGGGTGGGGCCTGCTCTCACCAGGCACTCCCTCCAGCCGGCGGCCAGAAATGCACCGTCTCCATCAGCGTTCTGCTCGCCCAGACCGTCTTCTTGTTCCTAATTGCCCAGAAAATCCCAGAGACGTCTCTGAGCGTGCCGCTGCTGGGCAGGTGAGCGCGGGGTGAGCAGGTCGCGGCGGGGCCCACGTGGGGCGTGGCCACTGTGAAGGGCGGAGCCAGACGAGCATGGGGCGGAGCCAAGGGTCTCAATGGGGAGGGCAGGGCCAAAACCTACTGATTCCGGGAGAGCCTTAGATGTCTCGTCCCCACCTGGGCTTTATTCGCACGTGGGGTGGGGCTGGGATGGTGGTGGGTTCTCCGATCCCCCGTCCTCCGTACTGCTGCTGGACGCCACCTTGAGATCTCCTGGGTATCTCTGTTGGGGGCGGGCCGGCTCAGTGCCCACTCAGCCCCGCCACCTCTGGCCCCCAACTCCCCTCATCTTGCACTCACCGGTTCCCCGGGGATTCCGAGGCCCCGCTGGCATTGCCACTGTTGCAGGAACGAGGCGGATCTCTGCAGACCTCGTCCACACAGGCATAGCCACGCCCCCTGGAGCAGAAGCCGGGCGCTCGCTCCTGCTGCAGCCGCCGCTTGCCGAGCCCCCTGCCCCGCGGCCTGGGCTACCCGGGCCAGGGCTCCACCCGGGTCTCCGGCGTCCGGGGCCGGGCCTGGGCCGCCGTCTAGTCGCTGCACCTCCTGCTGCACCCAGAGGGCTGAGATCTGCAGTGGGGGCGGGGTGGGTGCAGGAGTCGGTGGCGGTGCAGAGGTCCCCGCTGCTGCTGCTGGATCGCCCTTCCCCGCCCTCCCTCAACCCCGCGGCGCCCCACCTCTAACAAGGTGGCCCCGAGGTTCACTACGCTGGCCGCGGCTTCTCGTAGCACCAGCCCCAGGGTGGGCTTCGGGGCGGGCGGCTTCTCCGGCTCTCGCGGCTCCAGGGACTTCAGCTCTCTGAACCTCTGCCCCAGATATTCATGGGCTGCGGCCACAACGAGCTCCAGGGAAGACAGAAGCGGGGGCTGGAGGGCCACCTGGAAAGGCACAGGGGCGGGGGGACCAGCAGGTCATAGGGCAGAGGTCACAGGGGTGGCTCTGGAAACCTTGCCAGCGCGTTTCCAGGTGCCACCCTTGGCGGGGGTGTGCGGGGGGTATTGGCATAGGCGCACCTCCGTGGAGCTGTGGAAGTGGTAGACCCACAGCAGGGTTTCCAGGGAGCCGGGAGTCCCCTTCATGGTGGCCCCCGGCCGTGCGAGGGCGGAGAAGGCGGGGAGGACGCGTCCGGCCCCGCGGAGGAGGGGCAGCTAAGCGGCTAACCCCGCGCCTGGCGGAGAGGCGCGCTTGTGAGGCCAGAGGACTGACCAGCGGCCCCCTGGGGCTCAGGGCAAGCGGGGCGCCTGTGACGTCACGAACTCTGGCCTCCTCAGGTATCTCATTTTCGTCATGGTGGTTGCCACGCTGATCGTCATGAATTGCGTGATTGTGCTCAACGTGTCTCTGCGGACGCCCAGCACGCACGCCACGTCCCCGCGGCTTCGCCACGTAAGCACAGGGTGGGTGAGCTCCCGGCGGGAGGCGGGGCCTCGAGCTAACCTGGCCCCGCCCCCCCGCGCCCCCCAGGTCTTACTGGAGCTGCTGCCACAACTCCTGGGCTCGGGCGCTCCCCCCGAGGTCCCCCGGGCCACCTCGCCCCCCAGGCGGGCGTCGTCCTTGGGCCTGCTGCTCCGCGCCGAGGAGCTGATACTGAAAAAGCCGCGGAGCGAGCTCGTGTTCGAGGGGCAGAGGCACCGGCACGGGACCTGGACAGGTAAGCAGAGTGGCCCGGGCGGGCCCACGGGGACACCTGCCGCGGGAGAGGCTCCCCATCACCCACCCTCGGGGTCGCCCCCACCAGCTGCCCTCTGCCAGAGCCTGGGCACCGCCGCCCCCGAGATCCGCTGCTGCGTGGATGCCGTGAACTTCGTGGCCGAGAGCACGCGAGACCAGGAAGCCGCCGGCGAGGTGGGGCGGGAGCCGGCAGGGTGGGGCGCTGCGGGGCCTCCGCTATCCCTGACTCTAAGCCGCAGGCTCCCGCAGCTTTTCGGGACTCATCTTGCGCCTGCCCCTTCCCCAGGAGGTTTCCGACTGGGTGCGCATGGGGAAGGCGCTTGACAACATCTGCTTCTGGGCCGCTCTGCTGCTCTTCCTTGTCGGCTCCAGCCTCATCTTCCTCGGGGCCTACTTCAACCAAGTGCCCGAACTGCCCTACCCGCGGTGTATGTAGACGTGAGCCCGCAGCCGCAATGACAAACGTTCCCACCCATCTCCAGGAAGACATTTGAAAAACAAGTTGCTGCCGCTGCTTTATCATGATCCTCTCCCGCTGCCAATGATAAACCTGTATTCAACTTAACAAGAGGAGTCGTATGTGCACACGTGTGTAGCTCTGGACACCTGGCAGGCATCAGGAGCTGGCAGATGGTTCAGGAAGGCTCTTGCATGTCAACCCTCCAGAAAGCAAGAACCACCCTCAATTCAGTCTTCCTGACCTCCCAGTTTTTCTTGGGCCCCAACCCCATGTGACCCTCTAAGAAACCTTTATCCATTTGTTGCCAAACAGGAGAGACCCCTTTATAGAACTTGCACATAGGCTAGAGCCAGGTGCTTCTGTGGCCTGGCCAGGCTGGCGAGGGTGGGGACCAAACGGCCCCAGCGCAGAGCCCCAAAAGCCCACAGGTTTAAGGCTGAGGATGCCCCGGCCCGCCCTCCGTTGTTTCCTCTAGGTTTTCTTGGCCCAGCACGTCCCACCCACCCCCACCCCACCCAGTCTCACTCACTGCAGATTCTACCCCACCCTGCCCCCTTATCCCCAGCAATGCTGGCTGGCCCTGGCTAGTACCCGGAATAGTGAGAGAAAACAGAATCACATAGGGCCTGAAGGGGTGGGAGCTGGTTGAATTGTCTTTATTAACAAACGAGATCTCCAAGGCCACTACATTGAGGAGGGGTGGGGGCAGGGAGCGGACGGGGCTACTTGCTGCTCACACTATAGACAGATGCAAGCAAGGAGGGGTGGAGGGCGAGAGCGCCCTGCCCCCGCCCTCCACCGGGGGAGGGCAGAGGCTAGAAGAGATGGGGGTTGAAAAGGGGTAAATGTTTTGGCTGGCGGGGGTCCCCCCTCCATTCCCTGGGGTCTGGGGGGAGGGGAATCATTAAAGTGCTTTCAGAAAATGAGGACATGGTCCCTGCCCCTGGAGTGGCTGGTGACCCCCCCCCCAAAACCTAGGGCCCAGTGACCCCCCCCAGGGTCTGGTACATTCAAGGGGGGAGCCGGCTCCCCTGACGTGCAAATAAAGGGGCCCAGGGCCCTGCCGAGTCAGCAGCAGTGGGGTGTGGGGTCCAAGGCCCAAACACTCTCCCCTTAAGTGGAGAAGGGGGGCGGGGCTAGGCCCACCCAATTCCTGGTGAGGGGCCGCTGTGCCTCTCCCCAGAAGCTGGGACAGGCACAGTTTTGGGGAGAGACCATGTTGGGGAAGAGGATGGTCACGTGATCACAAAAGCATCAGGGGTCAGAGGTCACGTTCCCAGCAGGCTCCAGTGACTCACACCAGGAAAGCAAAAGCCCAGGGAGGAAAGAGAAGGGCGGCCCGGGGGAGTCTGGCTGTGGGGGAGGAGCTGGTCCACGTGGGACAGCCCAGCCCAGGGCCCCGTCACCAGTTCATGATGCAGTTACGGTTCAGGGTCATGAAGTAAACTTGGCTGCTGCCCCCGGAGCGGACTGAGGCAAAAAACACCTGGGTGGGGGGAGGAGACGCGTCAGCGAGGGTCGGCGGGGGGAACGGTCTCAGTTGACTGGGGAGAGAGAGACACAGACAGAAACTGCAGAACACAGCCCCTCAGAGCGCCCCCCGCCCCTCCGGAAGGCAGGGACACTTGGGGAAGCGGGCAGCACAGACCTCGGGGTGCAGGAACCTCAGAGACGGAAGGTGAGGGAAGGGCAGGGCGCGACCACACAGCGCGCGCCCCTGAGGTCTCTCAGGAAGGCCCGGAACCTCCCCTCCCCCAGCCCTGCCCGCGGGCCCAGATCCCGGGGGCCCACCCAGTGCAGGAGCCCAGGCCCCTCGTCACTCCCACCTTGTCGTTCCGCTCACACAGGAACTTGAGCCTCTGGGCTCGCTTGTGCATGAAGACCCCGTCCAGGTGGCCCGTCTCCACAGAGCGGATCTCAATGGCTTTCTCACCCCAGCCCATGATCTGGTTGGAGCAGATGTAGGCTGGGGGGGAGGGAGTGCAGGGGCAGTGAGTGGGCTGCAGCCCAGCTCAGGGACACAGGCTTGGCGGGGGGGGGGCCCCTCGCTCACCCACAGAGGTGGGCATCTCTCCCCACTGCAGCACCACGTCCTTAATGATCCGCCCATACGTGTTGACGTAGACACCCTCATCCTCGTAGCACAGCAGCATCTCCATGCCATCCGTGTTGGGGAGGAAGATGATGGCGTGGGGCGTGATCTGGCTCTGGATCTGGGGAGGAAACGGTGGGCTAGAGGCCCCAAGTCTGGGGTCCAGACTGGCGGCCCCACTCCGCCTGCAGCCCTGCCAAGCTTACGTGCACAGGGATGTAGATGTCATAGCTGTTCCCCGAGTCAACATCCACTGCGTGGAAGCCGGCGCTGGAGCCATAGATGACCTTGAGTCGCTGTCCCTCCTCTACCGTCAGGTCCACCAGCAGAGGGCGGTGCGGGAGGTCAGCAAAGGACTGCGGAGGAAAGAAGGGCTCAGGGGACGCGGGTGGCGGAGCCAGACCTTGGAACAGTGTTGGGAGCTGAGGCTGGGGTTACCTTGAAAGCCATGAATTTGTGGTAAGGTTTGGGGGCCCACGCATACACCTCCACAGAGTTCTTCAGGGCAATGACCAGGAACTTGATGCGTTCGTATTTCACTGGGGGCAAGAAAGAAGAGGGATGCGGGGACTTCCCTTCTGGGGCTGCGTTCCCTCCCACAGGTCTGTCTGCACCCCCAACTGCGGGCCCCCGGTCTCTGGCCTCAAGGCTTTCTTAGCCCAGGCCCGTTTCCTTCTCTCTTCTCATAAACAAATGTGCCCTGGCCACGGTGTCAAGACCTCCTCACCAACACGGTAGTGCCCGCAGCCTTCCATGTCCCCCACAGTGGTCCAGCCCTGCTTCTTCTCCACTTCCGGGTCATTGTGCAGAATCTTGTTCCGCAGCCAGGATAGGTAATACACCCGCAGTTTGTTCCTTTTCCCTGGGGGGTTGGACACACACACTCCCTCATCGGAGTTCCAGCTTCTGTCTCCCTGCTGTCCTTTGTGTGAGTACCACGAGGGGTGAGAAAGTGTGGCCCCACCTTCCAGCTCCTGGACTAAGGCTGCCCTCCTCCCAGGTTGAAGGTGATGACAGAGGACCCAGGAGTTGAGCCCGCCTCCCGGCCCCGCCCTCCACACACACCTGAGATGGTGATGAGCAAGTTGAGTCCCTCCAGCACATCCATTTGCTGGAAGCGTCGCCGCCCGATGAGTCCGTACACCTTGCCCTGCCCACTTCGGTCCAGCAACATCAGCCCGTTCTCCGTGCCCACCAGCAGGTTGACCCCTGCAACAGGAGCCCTTGGGCAGATCAGAGGCAGAGCCAGGCCCTCGCCTGACCAGGAGCACAGGGGCACACCAGGCCCCTTTTTTCCTTCCCGGCCCTGGCTTACCCCAAAGGGCCGCACAGAGGATCTCGGAATTGAACCGCTTCTTGTACTTCCGGATCTCGGGGGTTTCGCTGTGGGCCCGGGTGTTGGTGGGGTTCACGTTGACCACAGAGCCCTTCCTTACGTCATACTGGAGCTGATCGAGCCGACTGCCCTCTCCACCCACCAGGGCTGTCGGGAGGAGGAGAGAAGCGGGGGGTGGGCTGCAGCCCTCTCCGCCTGCTCCTCTTTACCCCACACCCCAGAACACTCAGAACAAAAGGGAAAGACTGGAGAACGGGGCGGGGGGTGGCGCCCGGAGGAGTTTAAACGGGGCCAGGAGGCCTGGCAGAGTCCTCATTCTGTCACGCAGGTCCCTGGGCCACCACTGAACACTTTTCCTCTTGGGTCAAGGGGGCCCCAGAAGCCCTTCCTGCCTGGGTGCCAGGGCAGAAGCCGAGTCATCCGAGGCCCCCCATGCCCATGGCCGGGCCTCCTGTCTCACCTGTGATGGGGATGGTGTCCCCACTGCCTCCGGGCTGGTAGATCCCCAGGTCCACAAACATGGTGAACGAGCTCTTGCCAGGGGCCTTCACCAGCCCACGAGACTGGTACTGCGGGGTGGGGTGGCAGTGAGGCACACACACCGGACCCCGGCCCAGGCCCTCCCCCTCCCGCTGTACCCTGGCCAACCCATCCCCCGGGGCTCCACCCTGCCCACCACAGTGCCCCTGGCACCCCGGGTCTCCTGCCCACGGCCAGGGAGACCAGTGACCTCTTCTTGCCTGCGGAGCCACCTTCACTGACTTACGTCACTGCCTCCATCCTTCAAGGGGGGGCTTTGACCTCTGCTGCTCTCGGTGGGCGAGTGGCTGGGCTGGACCACGTCTGGCAGGTTCGTGTAGCCATTGCTGTCGGCGTGCAGCAGGCTCCGCTCCTCCTCAGGGGTCTAAGGGAGCAGAGGGAAGGGGGCCAGTGCTGGGGCCGAGGAGGGGCACGGCAGGCTGGGGGAGGACGGGGGGCCCACTCACGCGCTGGACCACCATGGTGCCACCCCCATAGGGGGTCTGGGTCCCGGCTACCTCCTCCACGTCATGGACCACCATGGTGCTGATGCTGTCTGTGTCTCCATCGCTGCCACGGGAGAGAGGAAGGTCAGGGGGCCCTCCAGGCCCTGCCTGCCACCCACGTGCCACCTGAGTGCCACAGGGAGCAGAGGAGGGCCGGAGGACCGGCACCTGCAGGGTCTGTTGGAACAGGGCGCACTCAGCCCTCACCTGGCAGCCCTCGCCCCTGCGCAGCGCTTGGGGGGCGCTGGCCGCACAGAGGCACCCGAAGAGGCCCCGCAGCTGACAGGACAGCGGGAGAGCGCTGGAGACACCAGCCCCCAGCCCTGTCCCGCATTCTCTAGGGAAGGAGAGGAAGAACTGACCGGCAATGACAGCTGGGGACCCCCCTCTGGGAAAAGGGAACCACCTGCCCTCAAACGTGCCCCAACTCCCCCAACCCCAGCACCCCTCCCTCTGGCACCTCTGGTGTAGAAGCGCCCCCGCCCCCAGGACGTCCCCATACCGGGCCCCAGGGGTGTCTCTGCTCCCCTCTGACGGTTCGCCGTTGCTCTCCTCCTCGTCGTCCTCGCTGCTCTCCACCTCCTCGCTGGACGATGAGTAGTCCATGGCCTTCTTGGGAGGCCGGGGGGCCTCGTCGAGGGTCCGCTCTTTCAGCAACACAAAATCCTGCAGGGGCGGAGCTGCGTGAAGGGGAGGCAGGGACGAGGGAGGCTGGAGGAGGGCAGGGTAACAGGGGGGGCTCCCGCCAGCGGCCCCTGCACACTAACCTCACCAATGGCTCGCTTATAGCTCTGGGGGGGCCGTGGGCAAGGAGGGCAGCCGGGGAGAGGCAGGAGAGAGGTTAAGAAAGGTTAGTGACTGAGAAGCACCACCCTGTGAGCCCACAGACCCTCTGGCCACAGGTTAATGAAGGCCCTGCCCCTGGCACCCAGCTCCCTGGGGCTCGAGAGGCTCCACGTCGGCCCCCGAGCCCCAAACCGGGAGGAGGCAGGGCTGCGGGTGCTGCCCGGTGACTTACTGCGGGCCGGCCTGGCCGTGAGCGGTGGTCCTCGGGCTTGGCTTTGTTCCCAGGGGAGAGCACGGGGGAGCTGTCCAGTTTGGAGGCAGCTGGAAGTGGCAGGATGGGGGAAAGGAGGTCACTGCCACCTGCACGGGGGTGGCCTCCAGCCCAGCCCCGTCCCCGCCCTGCCCCCACCCAGTCCAGAGCAGCCAAAGGCAGGGTCCCCCCTGACGGAGGCTGCCCACGAGGCCCGGCACACGCACCTCCCACCCGGTTCCGCTCCAGCGAGCCGGCCTGGGGCAGGTGCCCGTGAGAGGCGGGGAGGACGCTGTCCGTGCGCTCCCAGCCAGGGTCGCTTCTCCTGAGGTCGGGGTTACTGCGGGGGGGGCAGAGGCAGGGTCAGGGAGAGGAGGTTCCCGCCCCAGGATGCTGAGCTGCACCGCAGGGGGAGCTGTCACCAGGGGAAAGCAGGTGGCAGAAGTGAGGGTGAGAGTGAGCCGTGGAGGGACAACTCCATTACCTACAGGCGTTGGGCGGGCCAGGGGGCTGAGCAGGGGGCCCTGCAGGCTTGGGGGTGCCCCGCTCTGCCCGCCTTTGCAGATAGATTTGCCAGGCGGAGTTGCTGCGAGGTCTGTGGAGGGAGCACAGGGGTGCCGGGGGCGGGGGCGGGGAGGGGGCTGAGGTGACTGGGTCGGGGCTTGCCCACCCCTAAGCGGGTAACCTGGCAAACTCCCCTCTGCCCCCCGCACTGCCCCCCGGGCTGCCGCCCACCGCCACCCAGGGGTTACCTGGCACGGACAGCCTGGGCTGGCCGGGACCCTCCAGCCCCACTGGTGTTAAGGGCAGTGGCGATAGATGAGGTCCTCTGAGGCACCTGCGGGGAGAAGAAAGGAGTCGGTGCTCTGCGCTGGGCGCCCGGCGGGTGCCCGTCCTCATCGAGACCCGGGAAAGAGCTCTCCCTGCCTTGATGGAGAAGCAGACGGAGGTCAGGGAAGGTAAGGAATCTGTCCAAGGTCGTGAAGCTGGGACACAGCAGAGCTGGGATCCGACCCAGCAAGTCTGTCCCCGTGGCTCCCCAAACACCCTGGGCACTCCTCCACTCCCGCACGCGCCACGGACTCACCGGACACGCGCGCGTGTGTTAGGGTCACCCCGCGGGACCGGCCGTGCTAGACGCCTCGCCCTTCTCTTCCCTTCCAACCCTGAGCCCACGGCCACCTCGCCTGGTGCCCACCCGCCCTCCGTTCCCTCCCTTACTGTTTCTCTGCCCTCTCCCGGCTCTGCAGGGCTGCCCTTACCTTGGGAGGGGCCTCATTATCAGGCCGGACCCAGGCTGGGGGGTTCGGGCTGGGGCCAGGCGCTTCGGAAGTGGGGTCTGAGTTCTGGCGGACGACGGCTCCTCGGGCACTAGGTGTGGCGGTGGGTGCGGGCACAGCGGGGTCGGGGTCGTGGGAGGCTGGGAAGGCAGCCAGGTTTCGGGTGGGCTGGTCCTGCAGGGACTGGGATCGGGGTACAGGTGCTGCATATGGCTTCAGTGGGACCCGGTGTGCCACCAGGCTCTGCGGGGAGAGACCAGGGAGGGTGGGCTGCCTGCTCTGTGGCACGTCCCCACCTGGGACCTGGGGCCTGGGCTGGGAGGACGGGGCAAGTCAAGCCTCTGGCTTCCAACTATCCATCGAAAGGGCCTCCTCGAGCCCAGAACAGGTGAGACGTAGGAACAGACGCGTGCAGCCACCTGTCTCTGCCCACGTGTCCTGAGGTCTGTGACCCCTGGCTAGGGGCGTGTGCGTGTGTGTACACGCCATGTACCTGTGCTGCGTAAAGCCCCCCGTGTCTGCGTGTTAAGACAGGAACAGGGCGAGACTCACCTTGTGCGGTCCCTCCTGGGGCTCCACCGGCCTCTGCATAGGCGGCGTTTGGGAAAGGGGTCCCGGGGGCCCAGGGGAGGCCTGGGGGGCGGGGGGCTCAGGCCCTGTGCTGCCTGGCTTGGTCTTGGCCAAGGGAGAGTTCTGCTGCTTGTTCATCCTCGTCCTCTCTTCTACCTGCGACGAAGGGGATGCCACGCAGGACGTCTGTCCTGTTCTCAAACCTGAGGCCCCGACCTCTCCAGCGCCACCGCGCGCCCCTCTCCCCTTCCCAGGGCCTGCCCGTGCGGACCGACCAGGCTTGCAGCTACCAGGCCCCGGCCGGACGGGGTCTCGGGCGGCAGGAGGAGGCGGCGAGTACCTCTCGGGCCCAGGCTGGCTTGTCCGCAGGGTTCATGCCCCGACCGTAATGATACAGGGGCTTCCTGTCCCCGGGCAGGAGCTGCTGCTGCTGCTGCTTCTGGAGCTGCTGCTGCTGCTGCTGCTGCTGCAGGGACTTGAGGTAGGCGTGCTCCTGCTGCAGCTGCCTCTGCAGGCGCTCTGACTGCCGCTGCTCTTCCAGCTGCTTCCGCTTGTACTCCTGGGCCCAAGGGTAGGGAGAGGGGGCTCAGCGGGGCGCGGCCCTGGGAGCCAGAGCAGGCACACCCTTCCTCTCCTCCAGCTGCCTGCAGAGGAGACGTCCTCCCTCGATGCTTGGGTGAGTCCCTTCCCCTGACGTGTGCCCATCCCATTCCGGCAGAGACGCTCTGAGTACGCATCTTCCCGGAGGAGGCCGGGGACCCCGTTACCAGCAGTAGGGCCTGTTCCTGGAGCAGCTGTTGCTGAAGGATCTCGAGCTGTCGCTGCTCCTCCTCTAGCCTGTGACGGATATACTCCTGGGGGGCGGGGTGGGGGGCAGAGGGCAGGGAGAGAGGGAGAGGCGGGGGGGGGGGGGCGGCGGCGGCGAAGGAGTTGGAGGACAGGGTCAGTGGGGCGAGGATGAGGAGGCGCGCAGGGCAGAGTAAGAGAGAGGCCGGGGTGGGATGAGCCCCGCAGAGGGCAGGGAATGAGGAGGGAGCCAGGGCGCAGGCCCCATGAGGGAAGGTGCAGGGGGCAGCAGTCAGGGGCGGGGCAGAGAGATGGGAATGAAGGCACAGAGACAGGAGGAGGGCAGGGAGCCAGGGTGGGGGGTTGAAGGGTGGGAGAAAACAGAGAGAGAGAGTGAAGCTGGAAAAGATAGGAGGAATCTCGGGGGAGGGAAAGAAGGGGACAGGGGGCTGGGGAGCAGGGGAGGCAGGCAGCAGGAGCAGGAGGGGAGGCCGGAGGGAAGGGGTGTGTCCGGTGTGCGCTGGGGGCGCTGTACCTGCTCCCGCTCCGCCTGCCGCCTCTCCTCCTCCCGCCGCAGCGCCTGCATGTCCTCCAGCCGCCGCTGCTGCTCCTTTTCCTGCAGCTTCCGCTGCTCCCGCTCCCGCCGCTGTTGCTGTGGGAGAAGAGACGTGTGGCCTTAAGGACGGCACCAGACACTGGGACAGCACAGCCCCGGGAGGAAGGGGATCCCTGGTGGACAGCGCGGGCTGCTCTCGAGCTCACTCGGGGTGGTGGTAAGAGAGGGTGGCTTCACCTTGTTTCTACAGACCTACCTACCCTTACATGAGCGCCCACAGGGGCTTGGCTTGGGAGAAACTGCTGTCTAACATGGCTGTGGGCTTGGGACAAGAGCCGCTGAGAGCTTGACTGCGGCCCTTGGAGGGGGCCGAATTGGATAAACCCTTCTCCTATCCACTCCTCCACCAAACAAACCAAAGCCAAAGTTAACAACAACCTTTCCCCTCGCTCCCCTCCTGGCCTCTCAAATGAACCTTGGCCAGAAAGCCCAGAGGGAGTGGGCTGTAGTGGTAGTCTTCGGCCACGAGAGGGCACCAGCTGCCCATACACAGAAAAGCAACTTCAAGCAGGACCTGGCCGGATCCTTAGCGAACATCAGAAGTCCAGGTCACATTCACTTAATAACTGTCACAATCTTTCTGCTCAAAAAAAAAAAAAAAAAACCCAAAACAAAACAAGAAGGAAGGAAGGAAGGAAGGAAGGAAGGAAGGAAGGAAGGAAGGAAAGAAGGATGGAAGGAAGGAAGGATGGAAGGACAGGAGGAAGGAAGGGAGGAAGGAAGGGAAGAAGAGAAAGGGAAAGGGAAGGAAAGAGGGAAAGAAAGAGCACAAGCCCTAAGGACCCGGCAGGCCTGCTCCAGGAAACACCTTGCTAGACACGATTTTTGGTTACTCTGCTACCTGAAAACAATATTTATTAGGAAGAATTTGTACCAGGCTTTTCAGCAAATTATTTTTTGTTCAACACAGACAGTGAGCACATGGGCAGTGTGGGTGCTTCTGTCTAATCTCCTATCACTTCAATAACTTTTAAATTAAGCTCAACTCTCCATGAACTTTGGAATCATGTAATTGTTTCAACAAAAATTCCATCATTTAAGGAGAATTTTTAACCAATCTATACACCTCTTCTTCCCCACCATGACGCCTCCAAAATAAGTACAATTAAATATATATGCATAAAGTATTTTTTAAATTGGTGATTTAAAAAACTGCAGCCATTTAAAAATAAGCTTCTCAAAAAAAAAGACTCTCTGTTAATTAAAATGAATTTTCTCCCACCCACCTCCAATTAGTACAATTGACAAACCTGTACAACTCAAATCTAAAGCCCAAACAACCACAAGTAAAAGGAGGGTCTTCACAAGGATGTCTGCCATGTCCAAAGGCAGCAGCTGCTGGAGAGACAGATGCCCAGGGCACGGACGTGTTTGTACACAGACCCCCGGCTCCCCGGGACTGAAGGTAAAGGAGCAGACAAACCCGGAGGGGGTTTACAGTCAGAAACAAGGACAGGGGACCGTGCAGCCTTGCAGGAAAATCTCTTGCTCTGAAGGGACACTGATGGCACAACCACCACACAAGGCTGACGGGCGCCTCAGGGACCCCTAACAGAGGACAGAGCCCTTCCATACACGTGTGAAGGCAAGGGGCTGGGACGCCCCCACTCACTCCCTCTTTCCCCTGCTGCCCTAAAGGGACCAGGGGTGGGACCAGGAACAGGTCAGGAGGCCCTTCCAGGAGGGCCCCGCCCCCTCGACGCGCCCTGACCTCCTCCACCCGCCGCCGCTCCTCCTTCTGCTCCTCAATGCGCCGCTGCCGCTGGTGCAGGAGGTGCTTGATGTGCGCCTCTGGGTCTCGCTGTTGCTGCTGCTGCAGTTGCTGCTGCTGCTTTAAAGCCTCCGAATTACTCTTGTTCTCCTGCTGGAGCCGGAGGAATTCCCGGCGGAGGGTCGACTCCCCCGGCACATTCATGATGGAGCTGGGTCAGGACGGCACATGGAGCCTCAGGGTCAGAAGCCACCCTCACCTCTGGGAGCCCTGAGCGGGTGCTTCACCCGACCAGACAGGTGACCGGAGACCTGCCCTCCCTCTGCCCCCTCTTGGGCCCTGACTCCCTGAACATCCCAGCCTGCAGCCCTGAATCCCCCTCGCGCACCTCTTGCTCATTCATTCATTCTGCTACGTCTCAGCACCCAGGGATTCCATCCTATGGGTCTACCTGTCTGTGGCCACCACGCCCACACTGAGTCCCCAAGCCAAGGGCCACTGTTGTCCCCGCAGACAGTAAGCGATGGTCCCCAACCTCCGCCTGCCAAGCCTACCTTGGCTCTCCTTCCTCTCCATGGCTGTCGTCTTCCTCTTCGCTGCCGCTGTACTCGTACTCTGTCTCCTCTGCAGGGGGGAGGTCACTGCTGTTCCTTCACCCAGTGCCCCAGACCCCACCCTGGGCTAGGGAGACCTTAGACGGGGACCACCAATAAGGTCTGTCTGGATGGCCGTGCACCCGGGTCCCCGCCCAGCTCCGTGGAGCAACGGGGTGACGGTGGGTCTAAGGTTTGGGCCTGGACAGAGATGGGGATGAGACCCCAGTGTGGGTGGGATGTGGTGGGAGGTGTACGTGCGCATGCTCAGCATGGGCCCTCACGTGGAAGGCTGGCTTAAATCAGGCGGTGACAGAGGAAAAAGGCCTTTGCGGTTGGAAGTTTGGGAAAGGCAAGCTCCTTGGACAGGGAGAGCCGGGCCTGCCAGGGGCCCAACGGGGAGCCGGGAGGAGCCAGGGCTGGTGAAGAGAAGCAGGGGCTGACGTGTGTCCCAGACCCGCCACCTCTCTCCCTGCCCACCGACCTTTCTCGCCTCGCTTCTTCCGGGATCGGTCAATGTGGTCCTTGAGCTGGATGCGGACCTGCCGCTCGGTGGGCTGGTCGCGGATGAACGGGAACTTGAGCAGCTGCTCCGTTGGCGGGCGGCTCAGGTAAGTCTTGATGAGACACGTGTCAATGAAGTCAATGAACTTCTTAGACCTGGAAATGACGGCGGCTCACACTGGGAGGCCCGCTCAGCAGGGGGTGGTTGCAGGAGGCAGGGGGGATCATTCAGCCAAAAGCCCCCCTGACTCCCTGCCCGTCTGCCCCGCATCCCTCCGCCAGGCTCCTGGCCCCCCAGCTGCAGTGCTGCCCCCGCCTGCCCCCTCTTCCCCGGTGCAGACCCAGGCCTGGGTGCAGGGGGTGAGGTGGAAGCTTTGTCCAGGGGCCTCCTCCCTAGACGCCAACCCCCCAGAGACCTACCACTTCTTGGACTTGAGCCTGGGTGGCGGGTTCCGGGGGATGAGGAAGAGGGCCCGCATGGGGTGCATGTCACACAGAGCTGCGCGCAGAAGAGACACCATCAGGCCCTCTTGCCCGGCCTCCCGCCACCCACCTCCTCCCTACAGCTCTTTCTGGGCCCTCCCTTGGCTCCCAGGCTCCACACTTACGGGGGGCTCCCTCTGCCATCTCGATGGCCGTGATTCCTAGAGACCAAATGTCACTCTGCGGAGGCAAGAGAAGAGGGACAGGTGAACGTTCCTGACCACTCTTCCTGGTCCATGCCCTTCCTGAGGCCCCTCTGCTCCAACCCGCACTGTCCTCCAACTCCCCCACCCTTCCCCTCTGTACTTTCCTGACCACGAAATGCCCTCCCACCTCTCACTGCTAACGTGACCCTAGGCCTTCATTTTGCTCCCTGACCTGCTCAAGCTCCCCGTTTTCAATCTACCCCGCGCCCCTGCCTCACGTCTGCCCTCAGCTGCCTCCACGCGCCTCCACTCCGCTCCGTACCCTGTAGTCGTAGGTGGCATCAGGGTTCTCATCACAGGCGATGACCTCGGGGGCCATCCAGTAGGGGGTACCAATGAAAGTGTTCCGCCTGCCCACGGTGCGGTCCAGCTGCGCGCTCACGCCGAAATCCACTGGCAGGACAGCGGGAGAGGCCGTGAGGGAGCACTGCGTCTGCTCCCTCGTCTGCGCCCGCGTGTGCGCGTCCTACCCGGCCTCCCCCAGCCACCTCTTCACCCCGTCAACACCCCAAAGACCCGGACCTAGGCTTTCTGCGTCTGGGGGAAAAACCAAGGTGAAAGGACCGAGGGACAGAATTCCAGGCAGAAGGAGCCAAAGAATCCCATCTCCCCAGGGGGCCCTGCACAGCACCTGGGACGTAACAGGGAGCTGGCAAAAACCTTCTCGGGTGATTTTCAGCAAAAGGGGAGGAGCAAACCTCCCCAGACCATGGGTAGTGGGACCTGAGCTGCTGGAGGGATGAATAAAGGGGCTCATTCCGTGCTGGAGGTCAGAGAGCATCTGCGTACCTAGCTTGACCTCGGCATTCTCTGTCAGCAGCACATTCTGCCCCTTGATGTCTCGGTGGATCACCTTGTGGGCGTGGAGATGGGCCAGACCCTGGGGCAGGAGACAGGGAGTGGCCTTGGTGTTAGAGGACAAGGATGGGAGCCGAGGGGAGGCGGAGCCAACAGCCTGGTCTGGGCTGGGCCGAGGGAGCAGACCCTCT
Source organism: Hippopotamus amphibius kiboko (assembly GCF_030028045.1). Taxonomy (NCBI): domain Eukaryota; kingdom Metazoa; phylum Chordata; class Mammalia; order Artiodactyla; family Hippopotamidae; genus Hippopotamus; species Hippopotamus amphibius. Next base: position 9,463,100 of record NC_080202.1, on the reverse strand, counting down.
TCACCCAGGAGCCCAAGCACAGGCTGAGCTTTGAGGGGGCCTGCTCAGAGCGGTGGCTCTGGCGAATCCAGGGCAGGGCTGCAGGGAGAAGGGGCAGCGCTGGGACACAGAGGCGCCCGTTTCCTCTGAGTGTCCTCCAGGGTTGGGACGGGCCTCCACCCTCACCAGCATTAGGCCATCGGCTCCTTCAAGAGGGCACAGTTCCACCTCCTTCCCCGGGCGTGTGGGGAGGGGTCTGGCGCTCACCCGGAGAATCTCCCTGCAGATGTAGGCAATACAGTCCTCCTTCAGGGCGTTCCCTTTTGTGTTCTTCACCAGGTCTGTCACGGAACCAGCACCACAGAACTCCATCACCAGCTATGGTCCCAGGGAGGCACCGGAAGGAAAAGCATCTGTCAGGCAAGGCCTCCTTCCCTTTCCAGGCCCCTGGGGGAGGCCTGGAGTCCTTGGGGCCAGAAGTGGTATGAGCTGGAGAGCAGGGGCTGTGAGACCCCTCATAAAGGCCATAGAACTTGCTGAGATTAGGAGAGAAAGGGGAAGGGGATGCAGCTGGGAAAGACGGGGCAGGTGGGCTGGGTCCAGAGTAGGAGCCCAAGGAATCCCTGAAATTGTAGACAAAATGACGTGGGTTTGTGCATTTTCCTTGGGGAAGGGTCCAAAGCTTTCATCAGATCCTCACTGGGGCCCATAAACCCAAAACCGTTAAGAACCACTGCTCTGAGCAGGGGTCGGCAATCTATGGCCAGAAAGCTAAGCATAGTTTTTACATTTTTAACTGGTTGGAATAAAAATCAAAGGAAGGAGACTTTCCTGGCAGTCCAGTGGTTAAGACTCTGTGCTTCTACTGCAGGGGGCGCGGGGTCGATCCCTGGTCAGGGAACTAAGATCCCACATGCCGTGTGGTGCGGCAAAAGAATAAATTAATTAAAATTTAAATTAAAAAGAAAAGTCAAAGGAAGAATTATATGAAATTCAAACCTTCGTGTTTTAAATAAAGATCTTTGGGAATCCAGCGACACTCCCATCCTCATCTCTGCATCGCCTGTGGCTGAGGTGAGTAGTTGCTGGAAACCCACAGAACCCCAAATATTTACTAGCAGGCTCTTCACGGAAAAAGTTGGCCAACCCCTGACCGAGGGACAAGAAAGGGGCTAAGAGTCAGCAAGTCCCCAGGTCTGCTAGAGACAGAAACAGTGTACGGGCTACCAGAGAGCTGCAGGAGGGAACCTGTGAGACTCGGAAACTCTGCACACAGGCAGGGGCGAGGCAGGGAGATGAGAAGAGCTCCCGGCTCACCGGCACCTCTAGAGGCCCAGGGGCAGAGGCCCAAAGAAGTCCCAGGGGATCAGTATGCCTGTCCAAGTGTTTTCACTGTACATTTTCTAAAAGCCGTATCCAACATGGAAAAAAAAATTTGGCTGGGCTCCGTACATCTGCATGCACACCAGAGGTAATTTGCACAGGACCTGCACCTGGGCCTCCCCCTCCCAGGAGGGGAGGATGGTGTCCATCGGGCCCACAGGGGGGCGCCCGGTCCCTGGTGCTCGGCTCCTAGCCCTCAAAGATCTACCACGACCGGACGTGTTAGAGTGTGTGTGTGCGTGTGCGTGTGCGTGCGTGCGTGTAGGCAGGGACCACAACTCATGATTATCTGTGCAGGGTATACCGAGGGCGCTCAGGAAGTACTTGTCTGGCAACTGCCGGGGGGGGGACCTGGCAAGAGCTCCAGCCGGTCAGCCAGGGCTGTGCTCCCTGCTGCTCTCTCCCCCGGGCTGGGCTGAGCACCAGAAAGGGTGAGGCTGGGGAAGCAGCTGGCACCAGTGCCCGGGCTAGGGAGGGCGATGGCTCTTAGGAATGTGCCGGGCCAGGAGGGAGACTGGGCGAGGGCCAAAAGAGCTACATGTGGTGAGTAATCGTCCAGAAAGGCTTGTGTGCTGCCGGAAGGGGTCCGAGTCTTGCCACCACCCACAAATATGTAATGTGTTGCTTTCCCAGGAGCTGCACACAAAGGCGGGAGAACGGATGGACTAACTGGGGAGGGGCAGGCGGGCAGGCCAGGGGCGCGTCTCACCCAGAGCTGGTCGTCGTTCCCAGGGGGGCTCTTCTTGATGAAGGCCCCATAGTAGGTGGCGATGTTGCGGTGGTGAGAGTATTTTTTCAGCATGTTGATCTCCTGTTTGATCTCTTCCTCCTCATCCTAGGTGAGTGGGGGAGGTGAGCTCTGAGAGTCCCCCCGGCCCCCTTCTCGATGCTCTGACCCTCCCTCTGGCCCACACGGCTGCCTACCTCTGTGACATCCATGACCTTGATGGCAGCCAGCTGCCCGGTCTTGACATGCCGACCCTGCGGGACAGAGAGCCAGACATGGGGGATCAGGGTCTACGCTCAGGAAGGGCTTAATTCTGGGAGAGGCCACGGCTATTGGCTGTTTTCTGTCTTAGAGAGTGCCCCTCATGGTGGCTAGACACCTTGATTATGGGTCAGTCACAGAGCAGACCAACAGCTACAGGAAAACCCGAGCCTGGATTCCAAGTGCTGAGCCGGGTAAAGATGAAGGGTCTCCTCCCCTGAAACGTTCAGGAGGAATGAGGGAGACACCTGTGCTCTGCTCCAGCCTCTCTGGCTTAGATGTCCCAGTTTGAAAGTTAGAGTGGGGAGTACAAGATACCTCTCCACCCCCAGAGCGAGCTGGAGGGAGCTGTGGGAGGAGGCTGGGGAGGGAGGGCTTTGCCTCTCCAGCATCTTCTGCGCAAGACAAACTGCCTGGGTGCTTTCCTGATCCACCCCCTCTGGTCAGGAGGCCTTTCCCAGAATCACCCCCCCCCACCCCAAGACTTTTTACTATTGTTCACAGGAGAGAATAAAGATAAGAGCTGAGATTTAAGGGATCTCGGAGAAACACAGAAGGGCTGACTGACGTGTCGATGTCCCATCACTGGTGCTACTGGGAAGAAACTTCTAGAGCATGTCCCTGCCATTCCTCCCCCACCCCCAGCCCCCATCCTTCCGAAATTCCTAGCAGGAGCCATCTCGGATTTGGGTAGGAAAGTCCAAGGCTTCCTGGGGAAAAGCAGGGCGGGGGTACTGCCAGCCCATGGATTATTTTTATCCTCAGCAGTCTTTCACGACCCCAAGCCCAGAGAAGCAGTAGAACACAGAGCTGCTATTTCCATGGCAACGACTAGGCAAGAGATGGGGGGGCGGGGGGGGCGTCTGCTTTCCAAAGCTTACAGGGAAGAAGGGTAAGAGAAAGGCAGGTGGTCCCAGCGACCCAGGCAATCCAGGCCCTGGAGACGCAGAGGAGACTCGTGAAAAGACTGAGCATCGTGTCTGGAGCTGAAGCAGCCAGGTGTGTGCTCTGGGCAGCATCTGCCTGCAACTTCTCTCTGCTGCAGCTGCCATGCCCCATCAAGTGCGGCCAGCGGTCGGGCCACGTGGAAGGGCTGGGCTGGCCAGGAGAAATGCCACAATCAGTGGCAAGGAAATGCCACTTCTGTGGGGGAGAAAGGCAGCCTCAAAAGCAGAAGGCCTGGGCTCTGGCTCCAGCCTCGTGGCAGGCCAATCGGGGCAGCTCAAGAAGGCCGTTTCCCCTCTGCAGGAGGTCACCCATAGGTCTCACCAACCCTGAGTCCTGTGGTCTCAGGAGAAGCCAAACCTACACCTCTGAGCTCTGACACACACGTCCCCACACCCTTCCCACTGCTCTCCGTGTCCCTGCCCCACACCCCACCGAGCTCCGGACTGTTCCTGCCACACCCAGGACTGGTTCTAAACTCAGAGGCAGAGGCCAGCGAAAACACCCCGCGTCTCGCTGCTCCCTTCCCTCGTGACTTTTATCCCTCTCCTCCTCTCCCTCCCTGGTCCTCCCTCCCCTTTGCCAGGGCCCCCAGCCCCTCCTCAAATCTCCAGACCAGGGCCCACTCCGAGGCCCATGGGAGAGGGCCTCGCTGCTGCACACAGAGCCTCACCTTGTACACCTGTCCGTACGTTCCATTGCCGACCACCTCCACCAGCTCAAAAATTCCAGCAGGGTCCTGAGGGAGGGAGGGGGAAATAAGGTGTGAGCACTGCAGGGCAGGACTACGGAGCTAGAGGCGCGGAAAGGCCATTCAACCAGGAGAGTGAACACGGGGCTGCAGGGGGGCCTGACGACCAGCTGCCCTCTTCCTGGACTGGGTCAGATTTCACGTTCTAGGGGGAAAGTCAGAAGGAGGGGAGATGAAACAAAAGTCAGAGCCCCGCTGACTATTCAGACATGCTGCTGCTTTCAAATATGGTGACAAACTCTGAGAGCCTGTGGCCTCATCTGCACAGAGGGGACACCCGAGCACCCACCTCTGGGCTGGTGTGAACTGCAAATGAGGCAACGCCCATAAAACGCTTAAGACAGTGCCTGGCACGTTATTTTATTTTTTAAGAGCAGGGATGAGGGAAGATGGGGGAGCCAGAACGCGAGAGCCACCCACCTTCCTTGCGCCCCTCTCCCCCTTCCCAGTCCTCCTGAGCCCCAGGGCTCCCAGCATTTGGCAGGTAGCAGGGGTGCGGGGGGGGGGGGGTAGGGAGGAGGAGACAGAGGGCAGGGAGGGGCGGTGAGAAGGGAGAACTTGCGGTTCCCGCTTTCCCGAGCCAAGCGGTATCAGGAGAGGGGGGAAGAGGGCCCGCAGGGCTCAGACAAAGCGTCCAAAGAGGCTCATCGCCTGCTGGGCCAAGCAGCACAGCTGCTGGGAGGCCACCCACACCCTCCTGGCAGGGCTTCTCTCTGCGAGAGAGGCTGGGCAGCGGGGCTGCAGGCTGAGCGGCCGGCTCCCGCAGGAGAGGCTCACGGGCAGGCCCTCCCCGACCTGCAGGACGAAGGGGAGACCTGTGTCACTTAGCAAACAAACTCTCCAAGCAATGCCCGTGCTTCTGCATGGACAACCCTAAAAGTATATAATCTAAAACTCCTTTCTCCCTGATTTTGAAAACCAGTATAGGATTTCTGTAAAAACAACAACAAAAAAACCCCCAAGCCAAACAAACCGAAAGAATGCCTCCTTCTTCATCCACTGCAGCAAGCGTGTGTTAGGTAACCTGGGGGTGCTAGAGACCAGGGAGACCTCAGCCCCAGGCTTTGTTAGAATGTCCTGCGAGGACTGGAAATGTCGCCCTGGCTCCTGGACGGCCCTGTCACAGCCACCACGCACTGTGACTGAGCACTGGCTTGTCTGTAAATTCCGGAAGGAAGGGACTGAACTCTTCTAGCTTGCCTGCCTGTCCATCACCTGGCCCCAGGCTCCGCAGGCAGCAGCCTGAAAAAGCACCCCAGAACTGCCCTAGGGGAAGCCTTGCTAGAAGTTGCAGAGGGATTCCTTCCCCCTGCTCTGAAGGCGCCAGGGCTGACCACACCAGGAATTTCATGGTTCTATGTTCAATTATTTAGCTCCAGCGGAAGTTGCTGAAAAACCCTTGAACAGATCTAAAAAAACAGCAGGCCCCACCGGAAAGGGAGAAAATGTCACTGCAGCATTGGGGGCTGATGAGAGGTCCACCTGAACCTGAGAGCTTGCAAGGGACCTGGAAGAAGGTATCTTGTCCACCTGCAAATCTAGACTCAGAGGCTTGAAGGCAACACAGTTCCCTAAAAATCTCCCCCAAAGAAGGCCTCCTCCATTTTGGGGCCTCTTATCCCTAACCATTGGGAAGTCCTTTCTTACATCTTAATTCTTTCTGAGATGGGTAGTGATAGGAAAAAGAACTCATGGAATTGATTTTCTCGACGCTCCTTAATGTAAGAGGGAAAATATGAATGGCCTGTTAGAGGCATGACACACCACCATCACAAACAGATTTAATTTTGTAATCTTAGCTCCCAGTCTGTCTCATTCTGGTGTTTGGGAGGCACTGAGAGATGAAAGGACCGCCTTTGAGGTCAGACACTTAGGTTCAGATACTGATTTAATGGATTCAAGCCTGTTTCCTGACCACAGCCAGGAAGACCACACTTACTTGAAAAGGTTATTCTGAGGATTAAGCTGAGACCATGCATGTGACACAGCAGCCCTAGTACCAAACATCCTCTATACAACGCGCTCCGCAGAGGCCTGGCCCGGCTCCACTTCAACAGAAGCACGATCTTCACCAAAGTCCCTCCTCTGCAGCATTCTCCTCTCTCCCCCTTCCTTCTCCACATCACACTCGCCCTGCCCTTTCTCCCTTCAGGATGCCCATGTGTCTCCTTCTCTCCATTTCTGAGCTGCCAGCCCAGACCCAACTCCTCCCTCCTCCCTCCTGGAGTGCCTGCCTCCCCACCCTGCCTTCTGCTGCCACTGCCAAAAACAGCGCTTTCCTGACTTTACTCCTCTGCCCAGAACCAGCCCGGCTCCCCGCTGCTCACAGGAGGGGGTCCAAACACCTCCGCCAGATATTGAAAGTTGCCCCATCATTAACCAACCGATAAATATTGCCTGAGTGAGTGTCCACCTTGGCCCTGCACTGGGCTGGGCCCTAATCAGGGGAGATCTGTCAGGCGACTTTATCTCCTTCCATTTACCCATTAAATATTTATCGCACACTGACTGTGTGACAAGTCCTCAGTTAGGCACAGTGGGGATCTCGGCGGTATATGAGAACCACGGATGGGGCCTCAAGGGCCTCGTGATTTTACAGACAGGCCAAGAACCCCAACGCGGACACGCGGCGGCTTGTGATTACATACCATGAGAGCAATTGAAGGTGCTCAAGTCTGGAGTAGAGGCAAGAGCGCTGGAGAGCGACTTTCCAGAGGGAATGGAGCGGCGTGTCCCTGATCAAGTATTTAACCATCTGGGGCCTCATGTTCCTCACACAGCTAAGAGGAAGCTGGAATGGCTAAAAAGTCTGCTCTACGGTTTCAGGGGACAGAATTAAATTCAGGTGGGAATCTCGGGCAGGCTCCCTGGAGGAGGTGATATCTGAGTGGTGACAAGAACTGAAGAGTGGAGAAAGCCAGGCTCTGATGAAGGACAGTAGTTTGGGTTTGGATGTTGAACCTGAGATGTTAGGGGACGCACAGAAGTAAATGTCTACCGGGCAGCGAGAAACAAGGGTCTGGAGATAAAGATTTAGAGGACATTCGTGAGTGTGAGATATACTGTCCAGGGTGGGCGCACAGAGAAAGGGGACTAGAAGAGCCAAGGCCAGCCTCCATGGAAGGGCCACGTGCCATACACTGGCAAGCAGGGGAACAGACACCACAGGGGATGGGTCAGAGAGGAGTGAGAAAATGCCAGTGACCTCAGCCCCGAGGGGACCACTGGGCATCCCTGTGGGAACTGCAGTTGTGAGAGCAGAAGGCAGACAGTGGGGGCTGGGGCGGACGGGGTGATGAGGAAGTGAAGGCTCCGGGTGCAGCACCCTCTCGGTGACACCTGACTTTGAGAGGAAGGGAGAGAAGCAGAGGATGGCTAGAGAAGGTAGCTCGGCCAGACACTGGGGTTTTCAAAATAGAGATCTCTCGTGCTATTGGAAGGGAAGAAGAGAGGAGACTGATGATACCTGACGAAGTGATTTTTTTAAATGATATATATGTGTGGGTATGTATGTATGTATTAGTATGTAAACTGTATCTTCCACTGGATTACAGCAATGATCAAATACAACAGGGCCTATTTCTCCCTGACACACATACCCAAAGATTTAGAATGCCCAGAAATGCGTAACGCCACAGTTCAAATACAATTTAACGCATTGATCTGGCTTCAAATACCTGCCTGTCTGTGTGCCTGGCCACACTCTTCAATGGTGATCTAGAAGAGGCATCCCCAGAGGGAGGTGCTCTGCTCCTGGGAAGTCACCAGCTGGTCCTGGTCGCTGCCCATCCCCCCCACCCCGAGCACACAGGCACAGCTCTGTAGTGATGCTACTGTACACCTTCTCCAGCTCTTTCCCTTGGTGCTCAGACTCTGTGTTTTCAGCAGCCTGGTTCTTGCCCAGGCAGCTGGTAGGAGGTGGAAAGAGATGGGACAAGGGTATAGGTAACTAATAAAGGAGGGAGAGAGAAGGACAGGAAGAGGTGAGATGTGAAGAGACACTGGTCTGTTGAGGTAAAGAGGAAGGAAGATGGGGGAGCTCCATGAACACCCGATGACTTTGACTTAAATGGTTACGTCAGAGGGACGATCATCTGCTACGTAGGAATGTGGGGCCTGAATGAGGCAGAGAAGCATGGGAAGAGACGCTACCCAGGGTGCTTTAGGATATGTGAGAACCCTAGGATCCTGCTCCAGAGATGCTGAGTTAGCACCAGAGGTCTGGGGTGAGGAGCAGGAATCTGTACGTTTAACAGATCCCCTGGGTGATTCCAATGCAGAGGGTCAATGGACCCATTCGGAGAGACTGTGCTGCTTTAGGGAGTTACCAGCACGTGAATGGAAGGCGTAGGACCGTCCAGGAGCAGTAGGGATCTGAGTGGAGTCACAGTGGGGGAGCGCTACTGTTCTCTCCCACAACAGCTCTATAGCGCCTCCATCTGCACTGACTCAGCTCACGCCCTTTTCTCCCTGCGTCAAGCGGCCAGCCCTGAATAAAAATGACCTCTCTTATCAGCCCAGCCAACTCCCAAGTTTTTTTCGTTTCGTTTTGTTTTTCAGGAAATCTTCTCTAGCCACTCTAGCCCACCACAAGCTTTCCGACCCATGAATTTCAATCTTAATTTCACATATTAATCTCATCTATTAAACTAATCAATGGGTTCAGCAAGGTTGCAGGATACAAGATCAACATATGAAAACCAACTCTATTTCTATATACTACAATGAAATGATCCAAAAAGGAAATTAAGAAAACAATTCCATTTACAATAGTATCAAAAAGAATAAACTGAACCAAAGAAGTGTGAGACATGTACACTGAAAACTATAAAACATTGCTCAAAGAAATTAAAGAAGACCTAAGTAGATGGAAAGATATCCCATACATATGGACCAGAAGACTTAGTGTTGTTAAGACCTACACATTCAGTGCACTTCTATCAAAATCCCAGCTGGGTTTTTTGCAGAAATTGACAAGCTTATCCTAAAAAATCACATGGAAATGCAAGGGATCCAAAAGAGACAAGACATCTTGAAAAGGAACAATGAAGTTAGAGGGCTCACACTTCTCAACTTAAAAACTTACTACAAAGCTACAGCAATCAAGACAGCGTGGGGGGAGAACAAAAAGACAGCAGGACACTGGCATGATAGACATATAAATCAATGGACTGGAATTGAAAATCCAAAAATAAATTCTTAAACTTGTGGTCAATTGATTTTCAACAAGAGTACCAAGACCATTCAATAGTCTTTTCAACAAATGGTGCTGGGACGACCGGATATCCATATTTAAAAGAATGAATCTGGATGCCTATCTCAATACCACACCCACAAAATTAACCCAGAATGGATCACAGACCTAAAAAGGTAAGAGCTAAAACAATAAAAAAATCAAAAGAAAACACGGGAGTAAATCTTCATGATCATGAATCAGGGAATGGTTTCTTATATATAACACCAAAAGCACAACAAAAGAAAAAAAAAAAAGGTAAACTGAATTTCATCAAAATCTAAAACTTTTATGTTTCAAAGAACAGCATCAAGAAAGTGAAAAGACAACCCACAGAATAGGAGAAAACATTTGCAAATTATATGTCAGAGATAAGGGACTTGTATCTAAAGGACTTGTAGCTAATAAGATACTTGTATCCAGAATACTAAAACAAACAAACAAAAAGAACTCAAGAATAAAATAACTCAACAATAAAAAGACAAATAACCCAATTTAAAAATGGACAAAGGATCTGAATAGACATTTCTCCAAAGAAGATACACAGTGGCCAATAAGCACATGAAAAAATGTTCTACATGAGTCACTAGGGAAATGTGAACCAAAACCACAACAAGACGACACTTCACACCCACAAAGATGGCTATAACCAGGGTGACAGATAATAACAAGCGCTGATGAGGCTCTGGAGAGCCTGGAACCCTCATACATTGCTGGTGGGGATGTAAAATGGTGCAGTCACTTTGCAAAACAGTTTAGCAATTCCTCAAGATGTAAAACAGAGTTATCAAATGACCCGGCAATTCTACTCCTAGGTAGATACCCAAGATAACTGAAAACATATGAACACACAAAAATCTGTACCTGAAATGTTCCCAGCAGTTTTATTCATAACAGCCCAAAAGTAGAAACAACCCAATGTCCATCAACTGATGAATGGATGTGATATATCCATTTACGGATATTCCAATAATATGATATTTCAATAACAAAATATTATTTGGCAATAAAAAGGTATCAAGGAGGCTTCCCTGGCGGCGCAGTGGTTATGAATCCGCCTGCCAATGCAGGGGACACAAGTTTGAGCCCTGAGCCAGGAGGATCCCACATGCCCCAGAGCAGTTAAGCCTGGGCACCACAGCTACTGAGCCTGCGCTCTAGAACCTGTGAGCCACAACTATTCAGCCCGCATGCTGCAACTACTGAAGCCCTCGCACCTAGAGCCTGTGCTCCACAACAAGAGAAGCCACCACAATCAGAAGCCCACGTACCACAGTGAAGAGTAGCCCCCGCCTGCCACAACTAGAGAAAGCCTGTGCACGCGCAGTAATGACGACCCCATGCAGCCAACAAATAAATAAATAAATTTATAAAAAGGTACGCAATAATGAAACATGCTGTGGCATGGATGAACCTTGAAACATGCTGTGGCATGGATGAACCTTACACTAAATGAAGGAAGACAGGGAAGTAAAAAAACAAAACCCAACATATTGTAAGGCTCCGTTTATGTGAAATGTCTACAATAGGCAAATCCACAGAGAGAGAAAGCAGATTGATTAGTGGTTCCCAAGGGCTGGGAGGAGGGAGGAAATGTAGTGACTGCTAATGGGTACTGGGTTTTACTTGGGGCTGATGAAAATGTTCTGAAATTAGATAGTGGTGATAGCAAGCGTAAGAATACACTAAGAACCACTTTAAAATACTTTAAAAGGGTGAATTTTGTGCTATGTGAATTCTATATGAATAGAACTATTAAAAATAATAATGCTAAAGCCTCTCTCACAATGCTCAATAAATAATTGTTGATTAGTGACAATTTCCACTCTCAGAAAGCTACCCCACTAACATGAAAGGGAGCCCTCAAAGTGCTTCTGGTCAATAACACTTGTGAAAAGGTCCTGAGACAAACACAGACAATGATAAAATATAACCACATATACGATTTAGAATTAGGCAACCTGATTTCTATTCTTGGATCTGCTGCTAACAGGCTGTGTGTCTGGGGGCAAGTCACTTAACCTCTCTGGGGTCCCTTTCAACAAGAAAACTTTCCAGCTCTTAACCCTATGGTTCTAAATGCTCAAGTCCACACTCCACGGAACTGCCAACCAGATGACTACATACTGCTTCCTTACCATGTGCCTGGGTAGTGTTAGGCTCTGGAATACAGCAGTGAGTAAAATGGGGCAGTCCCTTCTGTTAAGGGTGTTGCGTTCTGATGGGGGAGGCAGATACTAACTCTTCAATTCTTTAAGTATAACTGTGGTACCTCTCATGTGCTATGGAGAAGCACAGGGCGCTGAGAGAACAAACTCAACCAAGTCTGGGGAGTTGGGAAAAGGCTCTATTAAGGACAACAGATTTAAGCTGGGGTCTAAAAGCCTTCCCAGGACCCTGGGCAACGAATGCCATTATCTGCCCATCCCTGTGGCCCTCATCTTGACTACCTCATGAGATCTCCCACATTTTCTGTCTCAGAGACCTCTCTCATTGCCCACCCTCCCCATATCCCTGTAATAATTAAACAGCTAGCAGTTTTCGAGCATTTTCTTGGTCCTGGTAAAGCTGAGCGCTTGAGACGTACAATCCCATAGCAAATTCTAAGGTAGGTGCTACTGGCACGTTTATTTCACAGGGAAGGAAGTTTAGAGCAACTGAATGACATGCCCAGGCTTACACACAGCCAGGAAGTGATGGAGCCAAGGTTTGACCTCAAAATTTGACTCCCAGTTCTGCTTTGCCCTGATCAAAGCTCCTGTTGCCTAAGGGACCATGTTTTCAACCATTCAATCCCTTTCTTGCCCTAGTCATAGCTCATGAGTCCAACAGATGGGCTCCTGGTCCAAGGGTAGCCAGTCCAAGACCAAGACAAAAGACGAACAAAGGCAAATTTCCCTCTGGGTTTTAGTTGGAACAGCTGAGTCAGGGCTGCAGAGGCCATTCTTAACTCAGTAAAGGAAAGCAGAGGCTGTGAGCAGAAAAGTCAGCTGAGAACAAAACAGAATGGAAGCAGAGGGAAGTGGTGGGGAGACTGACTGGTTCTCCCTGTGTCCTGGTGTTACCACGACCCAGAACCACCCTACAGTTCCAGCTCCAAGGAACTGGCCATGCTGCATGTAGTTCATGTGCTCGGACTGCAGTGAGATTCTGGACCTTGAAGTAAATAAAAATCAACAGTGATAGCCAGTGCTGTTCTAAAAGCTTTACACATACCAATTAATTTAACCCCACAAAACTCCACGACACTGATACTATTATGATTCCCATTTTACACGTGAGGGAACTGAGGCTCAGTGAAGGCAAGTAACTTGCCCAAAGTCAAACAGCTAATTAAGTGGCAGAGCCAGGATTTGAACGCGTGTAGCCTGGCTCCAGAGTCTCTGCTGTAACTATCCCTTTATTCGACCTTGCTCGAGCAAGCTCCTTGCAACCAAACAAGCCAGGCCACGACATCACTATTTACCTTTACGCACGATTATGTCTCATCTCCCAAAGTAGAAGAGAAGCTCTTTGAGGGCAGGAAACATGCTCAGGTGGTACCTGGGCACCACCTCGTATGAGAGCTCTGCAGACGTGCGCTGATGGGTGCCCAAATGTTTTGTTACGTTGCCTGGGCAGCTCGGAATCTGCACCCCATGCAAAACCACTTCCGTTGCATCACAAGCATGTTGAGTAACAGTCTGTGGCTACTTTCTCTCACTCAGTAGGGTTTATGTTACTAAGCATTTCTTATCCTCCATATATTATATACATTAAAACTCTATAAAGCCTTCAGTTGGTGGAGAGGTTGTCGAAGGCAGCATAAAAGTGCTGGAATCAATTACTGAAGGCTGGGGCTCTGAGACCCAACAGACTCCCTCATCCAGGTCAGAAACTGCCAGAGAGATGGCACCGGGCTTCATGCCGTAAGATGTCATTTACAATTTATAACCGTACACATTCAGGTATGAAGAGACAGCAGTGATGTTACCTGCAGCAACTCTCCAGGCAGATGTGCCTCCAGGTGCAATACAAAGAACTGCCTTCCACACGCACATGTCCCCCCAACATGCACGTGCACACATGCGGTGACATGCAGGGCGCTGCCCTCGCACAACTCGGGAATCACCTGGCGCCTATGCCTGTTCTCCTCACAGCACCAGGTGCGTTTCTAAGTACCTGTGAGGTGCTCAGATGCTTGCTGATTTAACCTTTAAATGCCAGCAGAGCAAGGCAGAGATGGGTTTGGTCAAGGAAAGCTTTCTAGAAGAAGTGGAGGATAAAGAGCTGGAAGCGCTGGAGGCAGAGAAGAGGGTTGGAGTTGGGTGGGTAAAGAGAAGACACGTAGCCCCGGGGTAGGGGGGCAGAACGAATGGCTTGTCCCTTCAGACTCTTCTCCTCTAAGTCCCCCTTTAATGATTTCGAGTGAGTTTGTCTCCCCAGCTGGAGCCCGAAGACTTCCTGAAGGCACTGCCTTGTGCTTCAGAATCTCCACAGCACCCGGCACAGGCTACGTGCTCAGTGAAAGTCAGGTAATGAGGACTGGGCACAGCGCCTTGATCCCTCCCAAGACGCCAAATGGCACGTTCGTGGTGGGCTCTGCTCACCAGGACGGGCCAGGAGACAACTGGGCACAAACTAGCCTTGGGTTCTTTCTTCTCTGCTCTGTTGACCCTCAAGGGGCTCCCTGGATCCCCCCCGACAGCTCATATTTGGAGAAAGAACAAGGGGAAGATAGCTAACAGAGCTCTGACAAACAGCAAGGCAGCTGCTCTGATGCCTGGGGCCCAGCACCAACTTTTCCTTCTCTGGAAACTAGGGAATCCTTTCAGTGCAGTAGGACTGACTGAGATTAGGTGAAAAATGAAGGCTGTGACTATTTCCCAAGAGAAACACGTGAAAGGGCTTGTGCATCAATGTCTGAGGACTGGCTGGGATGGGGGGGGGGGTGGGGATGTAACTGAAGCTCCAGGACGCGGGAGCCGTGAGCCATGGCTGCAGGACACAGGAAGGAGAGGAGAACACCCCATCTGCTCCCTCACCATTGGCGTGCGGGGACCTGGAAATGTACAGGAGAGGCCTGGAGTCACGGTAGAATCCAGGATGAAGTGTGGGTGACAGAGGGGCAAAAGGAGGCCAGCTCTCTGGTTTGGGGTCACATTTCTTAAAGTGGCCCAGAGCTGGCAGATCAGACCCCCGGCCTCAGTGCTGTTCCACCGACAACACTCCTCTAGGCACGCGCCTCCCCTGTGCTGCTTCAGATCGTCCACCTCCAAGTGCGGAGAGTCGTGTGTGCTGTGTCTGCTCCGCACGTAGAGGAAATCCTCTGAGGGGTACAGGGGTTTCTGGAGTACTTTAACAAATGCAAACTTTTATTATCAATATCTGCAGCATCTTTTTAAACTGCCTGCCAAAGAGTGCCCTCTTAAACCTTGGCGCTACCTTCTAGGAGCTTATAAATCAGACACCAACACAGGGAATTTACATGTTGAGAAGAGTCACATACCCTAAAATATCAGGAGTAAGACCGCTAATGAGGCAACTGCGGGAGAAGCAGGTAGGATAGGAAAATCTGTCCCCCGCTTTTTTTTTTTACTGACCCATGAGTCTTACAGTTACAGAATTTCAGGGCTGGAAGGGGCCTTCTGTTAAGAATTCCAGGAGATTCTAGGAAGCTGCTGGAATGGCAGAAAGAACTAGAAAGAACTGGAACTCTAAAGCTTGGGAAGGGCTGAAAATCCTTGGGAAAGAGACAAGGGAAGGTCTGGTCTCTCCTGTGTTTCAGGCCCAGCAGTGATTATTCACTGGGACATGCCCTGGCAGGTCCTCCTGCTGAAACCAGTGTGGTTCCCTAACCCAGGCGAGGTGCCATCCTACCCCCAACAGGGGAGCAGTGCCAGGAGGCAGAGCTGCCGCGGGCTTGGGGGGATAAGAGGACAAGTGCTGCGGGAGGGGGCCACAGCCCCACCTCCTCCTACTGCCAAGCACACCAGGACTCCACAGAGGACCAGAGACCCAGAGAAACCTGTGATTCAGCTGGGGGATGGGAAAAACAACCGCAGGGTCACTAGGGAAAGAGAACGGGAACTTGCGGTCTACAGAGTGAACCGACGAGAGCTGGCAGGATGGAGTCTGGAGCCGAACAATCCCCTCGCCTGGAAGAATAGGGCTGCCAGGGCCTGTGGAGCCTCTATTTATCTGGTACCGAGACCAGGCTGGGCTGAGGGGCCCTCCCACCCTCCCTCCCCGAAGAAAACAATAGGCCTGTTTTCCTGAGCTCTTCCTGTGACCCAGCAGGCCCACACAAAGAGGAAGATGGGGGCAAAGCCTGGGCTAGTACCAAGGCACAGCCTTGGTGGGGGGGCCTTCAATCTCCTGGAAGCTCATCAGCAGCCTCAAAACCACCCCCCAAACACCAACCATCTAAGCGCTAAAGCACTGACTGCCGTGCAAATGCAGCTTTAAACTCCATCTCTTAGTCCCACTACCAACCAGATCACTAACTCTAAACCCCTTCTATCAGAGCCACCACCGGGAAGGGACAGACAGGTTTCGCAGGCACACTCAGTGCTGGCAGAGACCTGGAGGGGGGTGTCCTGGTGGAGGGTAGACACTTAGATGTCCTTCAATTAGCTGTGAGCAGCTAAAGGATGTGTGTGCGTGTATGCACAGGAGAAGAACTATGGGAGGGTGTGTGTTTGGGAGAAGGAATGTGTGTAAAAGAAGGCAAATGGGACTGGATGTGTGGGCTGGGTGTAGGGAAGTGGCAGGAAAAGTTTCATCAGGTCACCTTTTCCTTCATCCCCAAGCAGGGAAGGCAGACACAGCCCCAATGACCCAACAGGTCCAGACGCCTGCCTGTGTCAACAGGAGGTGGCCCTCCGAGGCCTAAGTCAGTCTCCACCTACCCCTGCCAACCCAGGGAGTGTGTTGTGTGACCCCCCATTCCTACCCCAAGGGCTCAGTGTGGAGAGCAGGCCCAAGGCCAAAGCATGAGACAGACAAATACTCCCGTGGGAGAAAGGAAGCCCGCGGAGGGATCGTCAGGGCACCTCCTCACTGAGCCAACAGACTGGGCGAGAGGAAGGTTAAAACTCTCCTCAATTCCCCACTGTCTGCAACATCCAGTAATAAACTGGACGGCCTTCAAAAAACGCCTTTCCCAGCTTTCATTACTCTCTAAAACTGATGCTCCACTCTGCTCTGGATGAGCCTACCCCTCACACTGCAGAACTGAACTGCCTCTTTTTATTCCAGTTCCACCCTGTGAAGTACTAGTCCTCTGTTTATCAGCAGCTTTGAAGTATTTTTATGGGAAAGGAGTGCAGGCGGGGAGGAAACCAAGTATGCTCTGGGAGTAGAAGGGCGGGAGAGAAACCAGGAAAGACATTTATGTGCTGGCAGAAGGGTAGTTTTTAAGTCACTCCTCCCGAGTCTCTATGCCAGGATACACACACGAACATGAATACACACACACACACACACACACACACGCAGATACACGCAGAGGCAGAAACAAGACCAGACCTGATGCACACGTGAACACAAATACCATTCTGATCAGAAACCAGTCAGAGCAGACAGGGGCCCTGCCTGAGCCAGGCTGGGAGCGGTTCCCCTCCACGCTTCAGTGCCCAGGTTCCCCACAGACCTGGCTGCCCCAGACACAGGCCCTGGGCTGGGGGCTTTATCCAGACCAGAGATCTTCATGGAAGGAGAGGCCCACAGGGGGTGGGTAGCTGACCCATGCAGGGAGCTAGACGAAGGAGCAGAAGAGAGAAAGTCTGGCAGTGGGGGAAGGAGGGGAGGAGAAGAGGGGACCAGAATTCAAGCAGTCTTGTGCTGGTTCTAAAACGGCCGCAGGCAAGGCAGGGGACAGATGGTCTCTTTCTGACGCTGAGCTGGAGAACTGGGGAAAGGGAAAAGGAAAAAATAAATAACCAGCACAGTCAGAAAATGTAAAAATAAACCAAAAAACCTAAAAGATAAACAGCTTGCTTCTGAGGTTCCGCCTGCCTCCAGAACCTACGGGAAAAGAGAACTGCAGTCCTGGGGGGATAACCCCCAGTCTCAGGTCTGAAGACTGTTGGACGTCATTCTAGCCATCCCCCTGCCCAGAGCTGGAAGATCTTGTAAAGTCTTCTAGGCAGCTGAGGTGGTATCTTCCCTTTACCTCTCTAATACTCACTTCCCAAGTTTCAACTTTTTAAGGCCTTTGTGTTTAAAATGTTTCAAGCTGTCAGTGTTTGACCGTGGCTCTGCCACAAGAATCAGTCTCCTGTCTGCGGCCAGCAGAATCAAGTTCACCCCTCCTGGCTACTGCCAAGGCCGCCATCACCCAATCACCCAGCTCTTCACAATCTACAAGGTGCTTTCACAGTCATTATCTCATTTGCGCCTCTGACCCGTAGGGAAGCCAGGCAGGAATTATTATTACCCCACTTCACAGATGAGAAAACCAAGGCTCCAAGACGTTGTTTCCAAAGTGGAGCCCAGTTAGTCTTCCGATGACAAATCCAAGGAGGCTTCCCACAGCACGCACACCCCAGAGCTTTGTCCACTGGATTCCATTTGCCTCCTGTGGGCCACAGAGGTTCTTCCTTAGGCTCAGATCTGACTGCCTTACAGCTGATGATGGTTTATCTGGATCCCTGCCCATTCCCACCCTGGGGTCATTTGTTTCTTGCTGGCGTGGGGAGCAGGAACCGCACTCTACTGGATTTCTCTCAGTTCTCCTAGTATGCCATGCCCCTTCTCACCTCTAGGTCTTTGCACATGCTGTCCACTCTCAGGTGCATCTCTCCCCTCCCCTTTACCTGGATGCCCCATGCCCATCCTTCCAAACCTCAACCCAGACATCATCTCCTCCAGGAAGTTTCCCTGACTATCCTGTTCCCACAGTACTCCGTACTGCCCCTTTCATGGCACCAATTCCACTTTTGTGATTGATTCTTTAATTGTCTCCTGCAAGACTAAATCTTAGAGGTCAAGGCCTCATCCAATACCCTTCTGTTCAACAAATAAATATAGAAACAAACGAAAGTTGGTGTTATCTAGGAGAACCACCCCCCTTCCCTAATGCAATGGTTTCTAACACTGGTTTTTTGGGTTTATCTCCATTTTTCCAAAAATAATCCAGAAATATTCACTTAAAAGCATGTACTAGTGCAGCTACTAAAAGTGAATCCTCTTCTGTTATGTGAATCAGCACCCCATAATTTATATGGTTGATAAACATGCATTACTAGAAAGTGGACTTTCTTAAAGCAGAAACTCCTGCGTAGCTGGCTAAAACCAAATGAGAACATTAACAAGGACCCAGAGACTGTAGGAAGCACCAGGGCAAGAAGAGATAGAGGGGAAGGTTTCTGAAGGAGAAAAGAGCTAAGCATTTTGGAAAGGAGAAAGAAGTGGGCAGAGGCTGGGTTAGGTGAAGGGCAGAAGAAGGCTGCATCCTAGACAACTTAAAGGAAAATTCAAAAGTATAACAGGATAACTTGGGGACATATTTTCTTAGCGGAAGCAGAAAGGCAGCCAGGAGTCCAGTAAGGTGGAATGATAGGCAATTGCCAGTGTTTACACTTCACTAAGAATCAGAAGGCTTGGGCACTGGTTCTGATTCTTTCATGTAAAGGAGGCAAATCAGCAAATCACTTAAGCTCTCAGAGTCTCTTTTCCTTACCTACCCAACTCCAACTCACAAGAGTTCATGGATGCAAAGACATGTTGATATCCACAAAGTGCTGTAAATTTGCATAGTCATTATGGAGAGACTTGCCTTCCACAGAGCAAGGAAAAACTCTGTCAGAAGGTGATTTACCAAGACTGTTGGTGTTACTGGGATTTAGAGGGAAGAGCGGCAGCTTGGAAGAAAAGAAACAAGATAAAAAAGTAGAATCTTGAGGAGGGCAGGTGAGAGAGAAGGGATTAAAAAAGAACTATGGCTTTGGAGGTAGGGCTGAAAGGGGCAAGGGGAGGGGTGGTCCCCGGGAAGAAGCTGCTCGGGAAAGAAAGGGCAGAGTGTGGAATGAGGAGGAGGCAGGATGGGGGTGGAGGACATCAGGCCCACTCAGGCTGGCAGACACCAAGCTCACGGAGGAGGACAAAAATAATCAGGGGCTGGAGAATAATAAGGCTTCTCAGTGCTGGTTTTCCACTGTAGCACAAACAAACCATTATACCTCATTGCCAACTGCCTCCTGCGGGAGTCAGGTGTCCACAAATGCAAGGCAAGAGGCTGGGGAGGCTTCGTGACCAAGAAGGCCTGTGACTTGTCTGACCCCTGTGTGGCTTCTAATTCCAGGTGGGAGACCAACCAGATGCCATGAGAGAGGACTCAGGAAGGAAGGCTGTGACAGACAGGGGACTATGAAAAGACACCCTGGAAGGAAGGGTAGAGGGCGCGAAGCTGAGTCAGCTGGAAGAAGAGCAGGTGGAGGGTGGGGCCCGCAGGGAGGGGAAGGAAGGACTGTCTGAATCACTGACTTAGAAAGGGTTACTCTCCAAAGGGTGGAGAACAGATATTCTCTGGCCCCACCAAGGACCAACTCAGAATAAATTACATCCCTAAGGGATATAGGTGAGACAGAGGAGGCATTTCCTGACCAGCAGGATGGAGCAAACAAGCTCACCCAACTTTTCACCAGGCTCATCTCTCCTCTTTTTTTCTAAGAAACCTTCCTTGGCTGCATTCATGCCAACTTTAGGGCCCTGTGAGCAGTTCCTGCCTTCATTCAAAAACATCGAGTGCCTGATAGATACCAGAATGTGGCAACGAACAAAACAGAAATGGACTCTTCCTTCACAGAGCTTACAGGAAACAGGCAATTACACAGCCCTGTGAACTCAACTGTGATACACTGTTAGAGAAAGAACGGAGCTCTATTAGAAAGATGAAGGAGAGGTCATGATAGGGGTTGCGTGGGGGGCAGTAAAGGGCCGCTGGGGAAGTGATATTTATTCTGAGACCAAAAAGACAAGTTGGAGTTAACTGAATAAAGTCGGGGTGGGGAAGGCCCAAGGCCCTGAGGCAGAAAGAGCCTTAAGTCTCCAGGCAAGGCCAGTGAGGATCCAGGCAGCCAGCCTCCCGGCCTGAATCTGTGCTTTTCCCTAAAGCACTTTACACATTTTTGTGTGAAAGTCCTGTCTCTCACATCTGAACAACGCTGGTATCCCCATCAGAATGTCCCCGGGGGTGAGGCGCAGGTTCTCCCCCTCTGGCTGAGTGCTTCCTCAGGGCGGGCCCAGAGCTTTTACACAAAAGGGCGTGCAGGGCCAGAGGGACGACGCGGCCACTGCTGGGATTCCTGACTCAGGGGACAGGACACACAAGAGTTTCAAGTTCAGATGTTAGATTTTGAAGTTGCTCTTTTTTCCAGTGAAGCTGGAAGATGGTAGAAAGCTCTATGGCAGGGAAGGGAAAGCCAGGCCCACACCTGAGGGCTTAGTGACTCACCCACTCACAGCCATTAAGATTGAACTTAATACACTGGGTGGTTTTCTCCTTCCCAAACAAAATGTGCAGGAGGAGAGGAATGTTAACAGAACCCCAGGAGACACCCTTTCTGGGCACTTTCATAAGAGAAATCACGCAGCTACCACCTATCTCATGAGCAGTTACCAGGCTAAGCACTTTACTTACACTTTTATTTAACCCTCGAAACAGCCCTATGACGTGGCTCTTGCTATTACCCTCACTTGACAAATGGCAAAAATGAGACATGGGGGTAGTTATGACCTTGCCAGAGGACACACAGTAAGTGACAGAACTGGGATTAGGATTCAGATCTGTCTCCAACACCTATGCTTTGTGGGGTGAGTGATGATGGGGAAGGTCCCACTTACCAGGTCAAAGACCAAGGGAAAACACCCTCTTCCCAGGTCAGTCCTCAGCGGGTCTGCCTGCTCTTCCCTCAGCACGAACAGACCCAGGAAAGTCTAAGGACACACACATACTGAAGTTCATACTTCAAACAGCCCTGCGGACCTTTCGTCTGAGCCTTCCCTTTATTTTGTGTCCTCCCCGGATGCCTGGCCCCAGGTCCGCAACGCAACTTCGCCCCACCCTGAGCTCTCTCCACAGCAGGTGCTGCTATGTCCCAGACCAGCTGGGAGACACCACACTCAGTTATCCCACCTTGGCCGGCCCCTCCCCAGTATCGTTCCTCTCAACTCCTCCTTTGCCTGGCTTCACACACATGAGTGCACCTTTCCTTACAGATACCACCCTGCAAAGCGCACGCCTGATCCATTCTGAGTACGAGTGAGTGTTGAGAACAGAGCGCCCCACACAGTAGGCACGTAAAGACTTTCAGGAAGGAAGAGAGGAAAGCGGGGAGGGGACTCTTGGGTCTGGGGGATCTTAAGGATTATCTGGTCCAGTAGTTCTCAAAGGGAATCTGCATCAGATCACCTGGGAAAGCACACATACCAGGGCCCCACCCTGGATGGGCTGAATCACCTGGGGGGGGGGGGGCGGGGGGGGGGGCCGGGCCGGGGTATATGTAGGTTGAAAAAAAGCTACCAGGTCATTCTGACCGAGCCTCTGATTAATAGCCACTGTTCTCATCTGCTTGTTTTGCAAGTGAGGAAACCAAGTCCCAGAGAGACGACACTCATGCTGTAAACTAGAGGGAACTGAAACAGGAACCAGGTCTCCCAGCTCCTCATTCCACGCCGGCTCCATGTATCACATTGCCTCAACGCGCCTGTGTCAGCTCTCCTCCAGGAGCTCTCTGCAGACGCCGATATCGCCCTACGTGAGCAGGTTACAAGGTCAGGGTGGGGGATCTGGGCAGCAGGGGGGACATTAATCATTGACTGGTGAAACACACCTCATCTGCACAGACTGCACCTTGGACTCCAGGCTGACCAAACACACATACGCCCTTCGTTTCTGGCAGGGCCTGGGCACTGCAGCAGAGCAGTATGAGTATCCGAATTCAGATCTAACTAGCTCTGGGACCGCAGCCTGCTGCTGGCACCTTTACAAAAATAAGATGGTTCATGGATGCTCTCTTTAAACACAGGCATTTAAACCATGTTTTGCTTTTATTAGTGGTGGTGATGATAACCCTACCCCGATAGGCACGATGCCAGGCTGCGGGACAGCACCTAGGGAAGGCCGTGTCTCCACAAGTCTGGGAGTGGAAGGTTCCTTCATTCACACTTTGAGCACCAGGCGTGGGTGAACCAGGCTCAGCCCAAGAAAAACAACAAACCCCAATTCATACCTGGCTCAATCTAAGAAAGAAATAGGCTTTAGGTTGTAGTGAGAGGGACTGAGGTGAGAAGGGCCACTGGGCAGACCCTGGAAGGTGATGCTGAATATGTGTAGCTTCCTGTAAGGTAGTGAGTCCTCAGAACCTGGGATCCGACTCGAGGACAGGAGATCTAGGGAAACAACCCTGAACAGGAGACCTACGGACTAGCGGGCCCTGTGGCCTGGATCTTGACCTGTAACACAGGCCTTTCCACGACACAGGGCTCTCCTGCCCTCCTCTCTTCCTGGGACTTGAGGAGCGCCAACCCTGTCTCTCCTTCCCTTTTCCTCCTTTCCCCATGAAGGTCAATAAAGAAACTGTAAATGGTGTGAACAAAGTGAGGAGGTCGGCTAGGCCACTGATCTGGTCACCTCTATTCTAAGAAATCCAACTCAACTCTAGGTCATGCTTTGGGTCTGTTCACAGGTATGGACACCACAGAGGGAAACGGCCTGACCAGGTTCCAAACCGTGCAGGCCTAGAGGCCCAGGAGGGTGACATCAAAGGGGCCTCAAAGGTTGCCCACGATTTCCCCAAGACATCTTTAGCAGCTAAGCACCCCTTCCTCCTGAAAGAATCTGGGCCTCTTCCGTGGCCCAGCATTCCACAGGAAAGATGCTCCTGAGCTCATACTGCCCGATATTAAAAACCCACCCTCCCTTCACTTGATGTTACCCATGTATGAGCTTTCTGTTCCTAATGATACATGAATACGTGTTTGTTGAATAAAGCTTCCAGCCAGAGTTGCACCACTGGCCACCCCTCGGGAAAGGCAGAACACAGGAAGGACAGAGATACCCTACCAGGTCGGAGGTGCTCATCTAAGGGTTGTTTTTTTCTACTTTCAGGGAGACTCCCAGTTAACACTTGAACCCCTCACAGGCAAACACAAAAGTGCTGTTACATTTTATTATCCTCATGTCCTACGTGATCTTCTTTCCACCTTCCTAGAGAAGCTACCCACCAGACCCCCGGGATAAGAAAAGCGGAGGACAAGCAAGACGATTAATACAAGTATAAGAGAACCAGAAAGCGAATCATAACTGCGAGATGGCAAAAGAAGCTGAATACGGAAGAGAAACCCCCACCTTCTCTTTCTGCTGCCTAATTCTTTTGTGATTCCCTGTAGCCATTTCATTTAGAATTCCTCTCGGAGGCTATTGCCTTGTACTGGAGCCAGGAGGGAGGGAAGGGTCCTGGGCGGGCTGATGACACATGGACTTCTGAAACAGGTCACCTCACCTGACTCGACACACAGTAAGCATCTGCTATGTCAGCCCTCTGCTCAGCTCTGCACACACAGAAAGGGAGGAGACACAGAACAGTGCTTGCCAAGGGCTGGGGGAGGAGAATGCGGAGTTCGTGTTTAATGGGGACAGAGTTTCAGCTGGGGAAGGTGAGAAAGTTCTGGAGAGGGATGGTGGTGATGGTTGCACACCAATGTGAATGTACTTAATGCTTAACTCTGAACTGTACACTTAAAAATGGCTAAAATGGTAAATTTTATGTTATGTATTTTTAACTACAATTAAAACATTTTTTTTTAAGATGGGAGGGATGAGATAGTCTTCCTCTCCTCTCCTGTGAAGAACAGGCCTTCATCGGAATCATTAGCTCTCTTTCCTCCAGAATAAATCTGAATTCTTGTGCACGCTTTCCCCTCCTATCATCAGAGTACTCTGCCCAGCAGCCTGACATCCAGAAATCTCTACCAGCTCTGGGCACAGGCCCCATGGAGCTTTCTATTCCCAGCATGTGCCCACCGATGCCAACCTACCAGCAGTTCCCAAAGGCTCAATCTTAAGTCATTTACTAAGTAAATGACTTAAACACACACACAAAAATTTTTTTTAAGTCCCTTACTAAATAAATAAAGTCACTCCCTCTTCTCAAAAAATGCCCCCATGTGATTAAACCTCTCCTCTACAAAGATGCAGATCTAGACCATGTGCCCTTGGAGATGGTGATCATTTCTCATACAGGCTGCCTCCAATCCATGAAACAAGCCATGTTCCACAGTCTCCTAATACCTCAGTATAGAAACTTTATGGACAGTGTAATATTACCCAGAGTGAGCCCACAAAGCCTGTTTGCCACAGGCCACACGTTCACAATTAAAGCAGGCTGAAAACAATACTGCTGCAGGCACACAGTCCAGAACATCAGCTGCAGGGAGCCCTCCCCACAGACACCTGCCACCTGGGCACAGCCCTCCATCAGCACAGGGGTACATGGACTCAGGTTCTGGATTGAGTCTGAACCCAAGTCTTTTTTTTTTTTCTTTTTTTTTTTTAACTTTTTTGGCCACACCACACAGCATGTGAGATCTTATTTCCTCGACCAGGGATTGAACCCGTGCCCCTTGCACTGGAAGCGTGGAGTCTTAACCACTGGACCACCAGGGAAGTCCTTGAACTCAGATCCCTGAGTCCAAATCTGGGATCTGCTGCTTACTGGCTGTCCAACCTTAGGCATATTATTTTTTAAAATTAAATTTATTTATTGGCTGCATTGGGTCCTCACCGCTATGCGCAGGCTTTCTCTAGTTGCGGTGAGTGGAGGCTACTCTTCGTTGTGGTGCATGGGCTTCTCATTGTGGTGGCTTCTCTTGTTGCAGCACATGGGTTCTAGGCACGCAGGCTTCAGCAGTTGTGGCACGTGGGCTCAATAGTTGTGGCTCATGGGCTCTAGAGTGCAGGCTCAGTAGTTGTGGCGCGTGGGCTTAGCTGCTCTGCAGCATGTGGGATCTTCCCAGACCAGGGATCGAACCCGTGTCCCCTGCATTGGCAGGCAGATTCTTAACCGCTGCGCCACCAGGGAAGCCCTAGGCACATTATTTAACTTGCAAGTTCAGTAAGCCTTGGTCTCTTCATCTTGAAAATGAGGAAAATGTCCCACTTCAAAGGGTTATTGTGAGGGATAATGAGATTATATAAGGAGGGGATGCACTGTGTGGTAAGTTATTCATTCTTATTCCTATTCCACCCCAGAAGCCCTACTGAAATGAATCCACATTAAAATATAAATGATTTGTATCAGAGCAATTTTTGTTCTGAACTAAAGAAAGAGCGAAAAAGAGGGCTTCCTAGAAGTCTGAAGGGATAAAGGAATCGGCAAACTTCTGAACCACGTGCTGCCTG
This sequence comes from Hippopotamus amphibius kiboko, assembly GCF_030028045.1. Classification (NCBI taxonomy): domain Eukaryota; kingdom Metazoa; phylum Chordata; class Mammalia; order Artiodactyla; family Hippopotamidae; genus Hippopotamus; species Hippopotamus amphibius. The sequence goes on along the minus strand of NC_080202.1, from coordinate 9,437,437 downwards.
TCCCGCCCAACCCTGCTTCATGGGGTTGAAGGTAGTTTCCACCACGAAGAAGGACCTTGTGAAGGTTAGAGGGGCTTTCTGCAACTTCCCCAAACCTTAGCTAGACCAAGAGCCCATCCAATCCTGCCATTCCAAGCTGGATTCAGAGAGTGAGAAGTGATGGCGGCTGAGCTGCACGACTGCATCCACACACCCCCATCCACACGCCCCCACCAGCCACTCTACTCCCAGCCACTCACCCACCTCAAAGCTCTGTTCTTCTCCAAAGGATACGAGGCAAGTGATCTTCTTCCCTCTAGTTATTCCCTGCAATTTGAGCAACCACACTCACTCAGCACACCTCTGTCTTCTAGGGGCCAACCTCAGGATTCAAAGACCCGAGAGAAGAGATAAATGTGCCCGCCTCCTCTCTCACACTGCGACCACACATGTACCTCTGCCTCCCATGGCTCAGGCTTTGGGGCGCCCCTGTCCAATTGTTCTGTTTAGTTTGAAATGAAGTATAGTTAATTTACAACATTGTGTCAATTTCTGGTGTACGGCAGTGATTCAATACATATTTTTTTCCAGATTATTTTCCATTATAGGTTATTACAAGATATTGAATCCGTCTGAATCTTTTCTTCAAGACTCTTTCCTGAGCCACTCAGAACTGAAGACCATGTACGACAGGCTTTCAGCCACTTTCTTACAAATGTGCCTTGAAAGAGAGAGTGGGTGGGTGGTGAAGAGAGAACATGAAAATCTTCTTCCTTGCAGTCTGGCTTTGCAGCCTGCCCATTTTACCTCCAGAGGTGTGCTGGCAGACAAATAAAAGCTGTGAGAAGAGCTGTGTGCCATGCGCACAAGGAGTCATTTGCAGCCTACATTCTTCCCTCCACCCAGAAAGAAGGAAAGGAGGGGACTCGGGATCTACTTCCAACTTTATGGAAGAAACATGTCTAGTCCTTCACCTGGCCTTTCCCATGTTCACTAACAAGTTCACGAGAGGCACTGTTGGCAATTTGGGCGGAAAACCAGTTCTTCAGGGACTTCCCTGGTGGTACAGTGGTTAAGAATGTGCCTGCCAATGCAGGGGACATGGGTTTGATCCCTGATCCAGGAAGATACCACTTGCCGTGGAGCAACTAAGCCCGTGCACCACAACTACTGAGGCTGCACTCTAGAGCCTGAAGGCCACAACTACCGATCCCACGTGCCACAACTACTGAAGCCCGTGTGCCCTACAGCCAGTGCTCTGCAACAAGAAAAGCCACTGCAATGAGAAGCCCGTGAACTGCAACGAAGAGTAGCCCCCACACGCAGCAATGAAGACCCAATGGAGCCAAAAAAAAAATAAATAAATAAATAAATTTATTAAAAAAACAAAACAATTCTTCAATGTGCAGGGTGGTCCCCACAGACTAAGTGCTGTTAGTGCTTCCCAAAGTGACAACGAAACCTCCCTTCCCAACATTTCCAAACACCCCCAGGAGGACAGTGCCACCCTGGTGGAGAAGCACTAAGGACCTATACTGTTTTGTGTCACATGGTGCCCAGCACATACGAGGCACTCTGGTGGGAAAGTCATAAAAATACTTAGCTCCAGGGACTTCCCTGATGGTCCAGTGGTTAAGACTCCATGCTTCCACTGCAGACTGAGCCTTAACCCTGGTCAGAGAAGGGTCTGATCCCTGGTCAGGGAACTAAGATCCCACATGCTGCGGCCAAAAAATTGAGGAAAAAAAGAATCCTTGGCTCCATATCTCTTACCAAGCAAGCAATTACTGCACGCCTACTGTGTGCTCAGCACTTTTGTAGGCACTGTGAGGATGAACAGGAGGTACGGATCACGGTCCCTACACATAAGGAAGTGACAGGGAACACAAGACCATGAAATATTATTCGATATGGGTAATATATATTCCAACGCTGAATTACAAGGTCTGTGAGGAGGTGGGGAGGGTGACCAGTGAGGGCTGGCCCAGTCAGGGAGCCTTCGTAGGAAAAGTGGAAGTTGAGGTGGCTTGAAGGAGGTGGAATTTTCTTCACTCAGCCCTACTGAGCCTCAACTTGTCCCTGCAAGGACCCCTGTTCAAAGAACACTCCTCCAGGCCTCTGTCTGCAGGAGCAATTCAGCAAGCCAATCCCTTCAGCTCCTGTCCCCGGATGGTTTCTGGTGGAAGAGGGTGTGAGAAGTTCCTTCTCCCTCAGAAGACCCGCTGCTGCCAGGCCTGCTTTCAGGAGGCCCTTCTCACCCTAAAGGCAGAGCAGAGGTGCAGTCACCGCCGCATGCACTTGACTTAGTCAACAGACTCTGAGTGGTGGGGGCTCCTGGGCGTGACGACAGACACTCTCCGCTTCACTTGTCACCCTTGGCCGCATGAGGCTCTCCTGCCGTGGGGACATGCACGTCCCCCCTCAGTGGAAGGTCTTCCTCCCTGCTCCCTCCCCAACCATCACCATCTCCATGTCCTCCACTCATCCCTCTCTCCACGGGCTGTGCCACCAAACACGTCTCACAGCCCAGCCCACCCTCCTGACATTTCAGCCGCTCCTGGAGGCTGGCTCCTCCAAGAAGCCCAAGACTGTAGCTTCCTCAACCCTGTTTCATTTCAAACATGCAAAATCAGCGACACTCCCCCTACACACCCCACTCATCCTTGACTTGTACACAATGTAAACTGAGAGTTGCACCTATTTATATACAGCATCGACCTCATGTTAGGTAGAATCCCACATCTCACAGACCACAAGAGCTAAGCCCAAGGCGGGGCCTACCTGTGCTTATTCCTGTGAAACTTAGCTACCTCCCAACCCTGGCCACCACTCGGGCTAGTAACATCGATTCTCACACACACACACAGATGAAAATGTTAATTAGCTTGACTGTAGTTATTATTTCGCTATATCTATGTCTATCAAAACATTGTACACCTTAAATACATATAATTTTTATTTAAAATATACTGTAAAACACCTAGTGGTATACACAGTATACCGTTCTCCCTCATACACCTACTTTAGACAACAAGCACACTCACTCACCCTCTGCAGAGCGACATGAGTCCACACAGACCCAGTACTCAGAGACCCTCCCCCCAATAAATTAAAATGAGAGGCATATGCCCTTTCCATGTAATACCCTTACCCTTTGAAACAAACTTTTCCCCCTCCCATAGGAAGGTTCAGAAGAAATCTTTTTGGAAACTAAGCCGGGAGTTTGCACCCCATCCTCAGATCCCTGGCCCTTGGTTGCTGACCAAATGCTCCACCCTAAGAAGGGCCCTGATCCAAGGTCCCCCAGTTCTGGCCATCCCCAGATTCTACCTGCTGGTTCACCTCTGTCTACTCTTTCTGTGGCAATGCCAGCTCAGTTTTCTGACATGTGATTTGTTTCTCTCTCAATCCACCAACCACTTCTGTCTCGTAAAAAGCAAAAACAATTCTTGCGATGGGCTCTCATGGCATGCCAAAGTTTTCTGCTAGAGTCCTTATCATGGCTTACAATTTTATGTATATGTAATTATACACATATGATTATTTTATTAATGTCTCTCCCCCCTACTAGACTGTAGGACTTGTGTGTCATTGTATCCTCTGTGCCTAGTTCTAGCTCTTCCTCAAGCAGAACAGAAAATCCTACCCACCATCAGCAAGTACATCCTTGGCTGTCTGACCACTGGACGAAATCTCCAGGGGCTCCTTGGATCACCACAATTCCATCCCTTTCTTCTCTCCTCCTTCTGCCATTCCCTACCCTTATTAAAAACAAAAGCCTCAAGCACTTTTCCAATTACCCTCTGCAAGAGCTTCCCATAGATGGAAGAATCCCAGACTCCAGTCAAGGACTGGCTGGTTAGGAGAAGGGCAGGAAGAATAGAAGAGAGGAGAGAATACGGGCTTCTACCAAGTCATGTTTCTGGATCTTCCTATACCCTGTGGGCATTCAAGCAATGCTTTGACAGATGACTTATTAACCTGATCACTTTTTGTTCAATTTCTTCAACCTACTAAAGAAAAAACTGAGGGAGTTGTGGGTGTAAAGTGGGTGCTGGCCGGGGGGGGGGGGGGGGGACGGACTGCATATCAGATTTCAAGATGACTGACCAGGGACAACAGAAAAATGAGTATAATTCACAGCAATCAGGTTTAACAAAAACTTCCTGACCCTGAGGGTTCTAAGATGATGAGGAAGGCACTAACAGTTAAAAAAAGGAGGGAGCCTTAGCTTGCAAAGGCATTGCTTAGGGGGATGCTCCCAGAGCTCTGATTAAATAGCTTAGAATAGTATGAGCACACTATTACATCCTTCCTGTAGTATCTAGAATCTGATTCTCAATACAGTAGACCAACAATGTTTGGTGACTGACTGATCCAGAAAAGGATATTATTGATAACTTTCTCTGGTACAAGTCTGGAGACAGAAAGATTAGTCAGGCAGACTCTGAGATGGCTCCTGGAGATACTCTGCAGTCCCCAGAACTGTTTTATGGTCCTGGGTTGAGAGGCCACTGCATTCCTTATTTACAGACCAATGCTAAAGTGCAAGCTTGTAAAGAGCCATTGCACACTTCCTGCTATCTCGTTCCCAGGATGACAAGTAAGGATACTCAACATACCCAAGCTGTGTGAATTACCCCCTTTTAAGCACACAGTTCAGAGTTGAAAGGAATGGAGGACAGATGTGAAGTCAGGATTCTATACAGCGTAGTCTTAACTGAGCTCCTGGGATAAGCTTGAGGGGTGGGCCAGCCGGCTCTCTTGCTGACCCTCTTACTGTTCTCTTAACTGTGCAAACCTCACTTCTCCAAAGACCCTCCCCTCTGTGTATCATGAAGGGCTTTGCTCTGGCCTATTCTGCAGCATAAAAGGTGGTGATGTCCCTTCCCCCCTTTGGGGGATGGCTAAACACCCAGTTCCAGCAAAGTTCTCTGCAACCTTCCTTCCCTCCTCTTGCCAAAGCAGCTTTTCACTTCACTCCAAGTCCCACTAGGTCCCCAAAGAGCCCCACCCCCATTTGCGGTTCTCTAGGAAAAAGTCCCAGTCAATGCCATTGCTTCTGCTGCAGGAGGTCAGCCTCACCATCCCCTGCCTCAGGCATCTGCCGTCAACATTTGGACAGCGAGCACATCAGAATGCAGCAGTTGCCCAGCGGCCCAGAAATACATGTCCAGAACTGCCAGCTTCCCGAGTGGTGCTGGCTCCACAGCCTTGTGAAGAGAAAAGGAAGGGGAAGAGACTCCTCCAAAGAACAGACACAACACAAGAGCATTAGAGAAAGAACATCTCTGTCAGCACTACTACCCGGCAACAAGTCCCTCCTGACCGCCCGCCATGGTATTATTTCAATACAGCCACACTGAGCACAGCTCCCCGGTTCCAAGGACACTGCAGTCTAAAACCTCCAGCTGGCTGGACAGTAAAGAGAAGCTGCTCGGTTTATGAAGTGGGTCAACTAAAAGGGACAATGCAAAAGGAGAGAGGTCAGCCCAGGGTCTGCTCCCTCCTTGTCCCGTCCACTTCCACTGATACTTATTCTTTGTGAGAAGCCAAAAGTTCCAAGTCAGAAGATTCTCCTGGAATATAACCAAGCTTGGACACAGAGAAGATTTGAAACAAGAGGCCACTTTTTCTCTTGGAAGATCCTAACATTACTTCAAGGACATCGCTCAGATGGAGGCTTCCAGAATTCTGTTTACTACCAGACAAGGTTTGATTCCAAAAAACAACTCAGAGAAGATAGATTCTTAATTGTGTATATATAAAAAGCAAGAGAAAGTCTAAAAAGCCTCACATGTATTGAATGCTTTCTCTAAGCAAGCACTTGCTGAGAGCTTTCATTTGTTATGATACGCATTTATTCCACAAACAGTTGAGCCCCGGCTATATGCAAAACACTGTTACAGGCACTGGGGATGCAAAAATGAACAAAACAGTCAAAATCCTAACTTTCACTGAACTTGCATTTTAGTTGGGGTTGATAAATATAAATATATGTTAGCGGGTGATAAACACTATGAAATAAAGCATACTAAGGGATGCCATATAAACATTCACGTAAAAATGAAGCAGCAGAGGGAGTGGTATTTTGGATACACTTGTGCTGGAAGACTTCTCTGATTGTCATCTGAGAACAATTAACAATAAGGACAATCATAGGGGCATGATGTGCCAGGAACTGAACTAAGTACTCAACATGCAGTATTTCACTTAATTCTCAGCAACTCTGAGTTCAGTACCATCACCACTATTCAGAAGGGCAAACAGAGCCTTAGAGAGGTAAGGCCCTTTGCAGAATCTGCAGCAAACTAGGGAAGAAGGGGGAGAAAGGCTAAGGTTACACAGTAAGTGAGAAAGCAGGGACTGGAACTCAGGAACACAACCCCATGCTACTGCGCTGGTGGATAAATAGAGCCTCAAAGAGGTCAAGCGTGTCTGTGGTCACAAAGTGGCAGGTCCACCCGCCTCTCCACACACGGCTAAGAGAGAGTGCAATTCAATCCTCCCTAATATCAAACCATTACTCTCATCACCAGCTGAAAGTCATGCCTTATCTTGAAATAAGAGGAGAAAGACAACTTGGGCTCTTCGAGGCCAGCTAATAAATGCTGTATATGCTCCTCTCCCATCCCCCTCCCCAGGCCCCCAACACGACCAAGGTGATGCAGTACCAGGAAGCATGCTTTCCTGCTAATTCTCCAGGTTGCCATTTCTCACTGGAGAACAGACATGAACAGAACAAGAGATGACTGAGCTGCTCCACAGGGGCTCTCTGAGGTGGGGTAGAGGGGACAAGCCCTGAGAAAAGGCCAGCAGCAAAGAGAAAGCAGGCCCTCTGCAGCCCCACTTCAAAGAAAGCACTCCCTCAAGCCCAGGAGCACTGGGGTGGTAGCGGGGGAAGGGGAATGCTTTCTTATGAAGCGTGAGGCAGGAAAGACACAGCGCTGGGAGCAGGTCATGGAGCTCTCCTGAGGAAGGGAGGGGAGAATAAGGCAGGAGGCGATTGAGGAAAGAGGCTAACACTGCCTTAAGTAGAGAAGTCCAGAAGGGAAATACCACATCCAAGGTCAGAGGGTGTTTGCAGAATTGCTGGAAATCCCGGGTTGAGGGTCCAGGCCAGAAGAGGCTGAAGGAAAAGAGAAGCCCAAGCAGAGTCCCACAAGGTTAAGCCAAAGGTCATGACTTGGACCCACCTGTTTTTTACTATAGATCAGTCAACACAGCCACAGGAACCTGTAGCCAAAGTTAATCAACACCAAGGTGGGAAGGGAAGGTGGGGGTTCATCCTAAAGACAAGTTCATTAAGGGGAGCCTGGATTTCCAGCTTATACCCAAGCTGGCTTAACTTGAGAATCACAGTTTAAACTGACTTTAAGAATCTCCCTCCTAAAGCCTTCAGACCCTCATCCCACCAACACACACACACACACACACACACACACACACACACACACACACACACACACACACAGAAATCAATGTTCTGTCTCCCTCCTCAGCAACTTGTCATCTTATCTCCAGCAAGTCAGGTCTCCTAGCCCAACACTGCACCAAACAAATTATGACCTGAATGGCAAGAAAAACTGTGTCACCTAGAGAAACCCAATTAAAGACATGACTCTGCTCTCTTCAATTCCCCTCTCCCCTCCAGTCATATCCGGGGCACCTGTGTGGCTGACCGCCTTTTCCCACTACTGGCCGCGTTCCCTGGCTAACTCAAAAGCCAGAAGACCATTTCAACGGGGGCCTCCTGAGCAGCTAACCCAGAGATGAGAAATCTTGCTCTCCCAGCACCTCGGCCTGCTGAGAAAGCTGGAAGGACACAGCACAAAAACACCCCCTGGGGGACAAGCTGGAGTCTTCACCTTGAAATCACTCAGTTGCCCCTTAAACCAGGGCTTCCTGCTGAAGAAAAACACATAAATGCTGCTGAAAGCTCCCAAATGAGGGCATGCAAGAGCCCCAGGAGGGACAACGAATAGGTATTTCGAAGAAATTCCTGCTGCAGTTGTTTCCTCTGATTCCTTTTCTAACGAGCCCCTCCCTGGAGAGATCTCCATCGCCTCCCCCTCCCTCCAGCAAAGCCATGAATACCCAGGCTTTTCCAAACCTGAGGGACCACACGCTGCATGTGTTTGTGTGTGTACGGACATTTAAACATCCTCTTCCCAGCCCAGGCCAGAGTTTCTGAAAACAAGAAACGCGTCCCCTCCTCCCCCAGTGCACTTGTCTTTCCTCCCAGCCCCACGCTGCTGCAGAGTTGGTAATGTAATATGCGGGGACCCTGAGACCGGAAATGCCTGGTTCTGGACTGCTGCACTTGAAAGGCGAGCGAAGGCACGGGCAGAGCCGAGCAGGAGGATGAGGGCGGCTGTAGGAGGTGTGCGGCGGAGAGGGGAGGCCGAAGTGCCGACCGGGGAAGAGATGCAATTCAGGGCTGGGCGAGGAGGAGACAGGGTGATGAGGAGGAGGCTGGCAAGGCAGTGGCAAAGTCAAATTTCAAGGAGCCGAGAAAGCGGAGGGGGAGGAAGATCGAAGTAAGAGCAAGGGGAGAAAGAGGCCCCAAGGGAGGTCAGGGGCCAGGGAGGGGCACCACAGTAAAGATTCTGCAGGCTCACGGGAACCAGAGGGTGACCCTCAAAGCCCTGGGAGGAGGGGGGTCCGGAACCTGAGTAAAGGTAGAGGAGGAGGGCAGAATGGGGGCGGGGCACCCCAGGGCGGGGACCGAACTGGCTCCCAGAACCTGCAGCGCGTGGAGAGCGGAGGGGAGCGGAGGGCGGGGGCCCGGCGGCGGCGGCGGGCGCCCGGGAGAGGGGCGGGGGTCGCCGCGGGGGAGCGGGGGCCCGGGGAGAGCGCGAGGCGTGTGGCCACCCGCTCCCCCGCGGCGGGGACCGGAACCAGGGCGAGGCTGGGGGGCGGCGCGCTCACCCGCAGGGCGGACAGGTCGATGTCGTCCAGGCTGCGGGCGGGGGCTGGGTCGCCCATGGCCTCCGCCGGGAACGGGGCCCCGGGGCCGCTCACGCTCCGGCTTGGTTATTCCGCTGCCGCCGTCGCCGCTTCTCCCCCATCGGGGGATCCCGGGGGCGGACTCCACCGCGCCTCCCCCGGAGAACGGGGAGGGGGGAGGGCCGGCGGGAGGACCGACCGACCCACTGACAGGAGCTATCGCCCCGGAGCCTGCAACCCGAGCCTCCCGACTCTCCTGCGCAGGCGCGGAGTGGCCGAGCTTCGGCAGGGTGGAAGAGGGAACGTGACGCGAGCGCGCCGGGTTCCCCCTCCCCCTCGGCGCCGACACCTGCGCGCAGGCGCAGGAGAGAGAGCGAAAGGCGCGCGCGAGGACTGAGCGACCGCGCGAGCCTGGCGTGAAAGAAGTGGGCGGCGGCCGAGGCGGCCGGGGAGCGCGCCCACCAGCTGGTGCGCGTGCGCACACGCGTTTCCTTCCCTTCCCCTATTTTTTTGCCCTTTCTCTCCACCATTTCCTTCTGAGCTCCCCTTTGACGCCTTTCCTTCCCTTTCCTTCCTCTTTCGTGTGCCCAGCTGCCAATCAAGCCACCCACCTCTCTATTTGCGGGGGAAGGGGGGCGGGACCCAACCCCCTCTATTACTAGGGGGGTTGTTATGGTAACTCCCCACGCGAGGGCTGGGTAGCCTCTAGATAGGATGGGCTGTCCACCCACCTAATTGCCATGGCAACAGTGGAGCCGCTGAGGGAGGGGCCTCTTCGTGAGAACTTGGCTGGAGAAACTACCTGGGGGCTGGGGAGTGGCGAGGGGGAGTGGCGAGGGGGACTGGCTGCCTCAGCAATGCCCCGACCCCTTACCCGGCTGCAGTGGAGAGTGTTGAGAAGGGGCTCTCAGATCTCAGGATAGGGAATCCAGCCGAAGACCTTTGTCCCTGCACCTCTTGTTCTGCACAAAGGAACTATTTCAATATTCATTGACTGATCACTGGAGCTGTGGGGGGTGGGGGTGGCAAGGGGAGATGGAGGGGAAGAGGAGGAGGAATCTATGTCCAACCCCTTCAGATCTTGCTTGGATCACCTTAGGTCTAGTCATGTTGGCGTAGCACCCCCAGCCATTAGCCTCACTGGAGGCTGGGTAATGCTATACAAAGAACGGGAGTCATATTCTGCCACTGACATGCTGTGTGACCTTGAGCAAGTTGCTTTGCTTCTCTGGGCCTTTCTTTCATTGTGAATTTGAAAGAAAGAGAAGGCTGTTTGATTTCTGATATCACCTCCAGCAATGATGGAATCTCTGAAAGACCCCACTGCCAGCCTTAAAGTAAACATCACTTAGGAGAGTTTGAATGAAAAGTCCTTGGAAAGAGGCAGACACATTCCTTTCTGGATACCCTTTTCCTTTGCAGATTCCAATGCACATCCAGATCCAGTCTTGCTTCCCTCCCACCCCCCCACCCCCCCCAGTTTACCTTGCTGTTGTCCTTGTCCAAGCCACAATCATCACTCACTTCCAATACTCTTTTTAGCCTCCTACTTGGTCTTCTTGACTGACCTCCATAAGTCAGTTATCTATACTCAGAGTGCATGATTTTTCTAAAACTCAAATCTGATGTCACTCTTCTGTTTAAGATCCTTCACTGGCTCCCCACTATCTTTTGAGCCTAAAGTGTGGCAACCATGACCCTTCAAGATTCTGCCTGCTTCTGCTGTCCTGTTTTTCAATACTCCACCATTCAACCTCACGTGTTCTAGCCATATGGAAATCTACACGCAGTTCCCAGAACTCAACAGACACTCCTCCAGCCTTTGCACTTGCCATTTCTTCTCCCTAGAATATTCTGACCATGCCCATTCTCACTGACTTTTGCTTTGTCCTTCATGTCTAAATTACCTCCTTGGGACTTCCCTGGTGATCCAGTGGTTAAGACTCCGAGCTCTCAATGCAGTGGGCCTGGGTTTGATCCCTGGTCAGGGAACTAGATCCTGCGTGTCACAACTAAAGATTCCACACGTGGCAATAAAGATCCCGTGTGCCACAACTAAGACCTGGCACAGCCAAGTAAATTTCAGTATATGTGCTGCCGAAGCGAGCACTTGCCAAGTAAATTAAAAAAAAAAAATTACCTCCTCCGTGAAGCCTTCCTTGATCCCATGAGACTGAGTTTGGCTCTTCCGTTTTAGCTACCTGGCTGAAACCCATGGTAACATTTAACACTTTGAATTGTAAATGTTGAGTCTCCTTAAAGGCGAGAATTATATCAGCCTTGTTCAACACAGGGCCTGGCACCCACTAGAGGTTCAGTAACATGTAAGTGAATGAAGGCCTCTATCTGGATAGGCACTGTGAAATATAGTAACTCAAGGACAAGAGCATGGGATAGTAGGGAAGAAACACAGAATTTGAAGTTAGTGCTTTGTGCAAATCATTAATCTCTGAGGCTCAATTCTATCATCTGTAAAACTGAGATAATAACAGGAAGGCTAGGGTAAAATAAAATTAGGTATGTGAAGCACTTGGTATATACGAGGTCCTCAATAAATTTATTAACGCCTGACTCAGGCAGTGTTTAATAAAGACATACTGAATCAATGAATGAGCAAATTAAGATCACAGAGGCAGGATAGATGGCCACCCAAACCTCAAGAGGACTTGTAACCTGCAGGGTGGGGAGGATAGAGAAACAAGATTGGCCCCGTGCTGATAATGATTGAAGCTGGAGTATTGATGCATGGGTACCTGAGGGTTCATCATTCTATTCTCTGCTTTTATTATGTATATATGAAATTGTCCATAATAACTTTAAAACAGACAATGTGGTGGAGGAAGCCCTGGATCAGGCACCAAGAAAAGTTAAAATATTAACAATAAGACAGGGACTTCCCTGGTGACGCAGTAATTAAGACTCTGAGTTCCCAATGCAGGGGGCCCAGGTTCAATCCCTGGTCAGGAAACTAGATCCCACATGTACTGCCACAACTAAAATTTGCATGCCACAGCTAAGGAGCCTGCCTGCCACAGCTAAGGAGCCTGCCTGCCGCAACTAAGACCCAGCGCAACCAGATAAAAGTATTAAAAAAAAAAAAAGACAAATTTTGGATCCCTGGGGGATGGACATTTTGCACAGACCCAGTCACTCTCAGGGCCTCCCACCCACCTTGGGAGGCTGGATTCATTCTCTTCATCCTGAGTCTAGAGCCAACTTCTCTTTTCTTTGTTTGTTTGTTTTTGGCCAGGCATGGGGGATCTTAGTTCCCTGACCAGGGATGAACCCGAGCCCCCTGCAGTGGAAGCACGGGGTCTTAACCACTGGACCACCAGAGAAGTCCCTAGAGTCAACTCTTCTGATCACAAGCCCACTGTTTTTTCCCTACACTGTGGGGGCCTCCATTGAAGAAACTCCAGGACCAATAAGGGGGGAGCAGATAGGCCAACAGACAGTATGAAGCAGAAGCCCACCTACCCCCTGGTCCAGCAGCCCCAGGGCAGCTGCTGCCTCCACCCCACTCCACAGTTAATGAGGTAATGGTCCCTTAGGGAAAGAGGCACTCAGTGCGGACAAGGAGGCTAATTAGCGGAATGCCAATTAGTACCTGGGGACCACTATACATGGGAGGAGGAATTTCTTGTGCGGAAGTAGCTTCTTCAGAGGAACAGAGGGCTGGACTCAAAGGAGAGGTTGGGAGCAAGGCCACAGCATCTCCTCTCTCCACATCATCTTCCACAAGCACACCCCTCCTCCAGGAAGCCCTCCCAAACTACTCACTCTATTCACCTCTGTTTCTTCTTGCACCTGTGGTCAATCCTGAGATTGGGGAGAGAGGCTGGGGGGATGAGGGGCAAGAGCAGGACCGTGCTAAACATTTTTCTAATTGTAAAATATTTCAGATAAACAAAAAGATATAAGAAAAAATATATAAAGTTCCTCTACCAACCACTCAGCTTAAGAAATAAAAGCCACCAATTCACTCAAAGAGCTCTCTCTGTATACCCCTGCTATCCTTGTCTTTCCACCTGCTGTGGGAGGAAACCCTCCTCAATCCGGTGTGCACTACACTCTCTCATAAGCTACATCATCTACTTTCTCTCTTCCCTCTGGAACAGTGCCAACCAAGAGAACTCTGTGCAACGACGGAAACGGTCCATACCTGCACTGTCCAATATGCTAGCCACTAGCCACGAGTGGCTCCTGAGCACCTGAAACATGGCTGGTATGAGTGAGGAACTAGTTCTTTAGCTATTTCTAATTGTACTTAATTTAAATATAAATAGCCAAATATGGCTGGTGTATTGGACAGTGAAGCTCCAGGACATACGTGCCTGTCCCACGAGGGTGGGAACTGTCGTACTCACTCCTGTGAGTCTAAATGATGTCTGGCAAAGAGCAGGTGCTCAATAAATATTTAAGTCAATGACTGAATATTTATAGCAAACTGGTTATATAAATATTATTCCCATTTCCCAGTTGGGACCACTGAGGCCCAGAGAAGTGATGTGACTTCACAAGGTCACCAAGGTAGTAAATGACAAGTCTAGGATTGGGGCCCAGTTCTTCCTGACCTCAAGCCTATACCCTTACCCACTCCTAGGGGCTTTGCTAAGCCTCTCCCTGGGCAGTCACTTGAGGAACAAGAGGCAGCCCCTCTGGGCCCTTCACTGGGCACCTCCCTCACCTGTAGCTGTTTTGCTCCTCCAGGAGTCCTGGTTTGGCCCCACCCTTCCTTCTACCCAGGAGCCCTATGTGAACACCTGGTCTTCCCAGCACCTAGTGACGGAGCTCCTGAAGCCATAGACAAGCAGAGCGGAGATGAAGCTGCAGAAAGAAGAAAGGAGTAGGGTGGAGAGAAGGTGCAGGGGCCTGTGCTGCTGTTTGAAGACCTGGGGGGCGGCTGAGACAGGAACTCAGTTCAGCCAAGGAAGAAGCAAGGACCTTTTCTAGGCTTTTATTTATGAAACGCTTATTGAACTGATACAAAGTTAGTGTCTGTCAGCAGCTGGTGGAGGGCGTTAGTGTACATCCCCCCACCCCTCCCCGCCTTGGGTGCGGAAGCCAGGAGTGACTCCATCCTTCCCTCCACCTTGGCAGTAATGAGCTGGGAGAGGCCCTGGGGCAGGGTGGAAGTTCAAGAGCAGGAAGAAGAAGGGAGTGATGGGAAGGCCCAGGGTTGAGTCTGTTCTCCTGGAGTAGGAGGCTGGCCCCAGGCATCCCAGCAGGAGTTTAGCTTCTCCTTTGTAGCAGTGGTTTGATCTGGGCAGCAAGGATGATGAACTTCTCTGGGACCCTCTCCTGCCTCCCCAGCCCGGGGTTGGGAGTGTCCTCTTCAGCTGCTTCTCAGGAAAGGGTCCTCTGTGACGGTATGCCTGCCTCCCTCAGGTCTCAAAGGCACTGCCCTCAGTCCTCAGGGTGAAGGGGCAGGGAGCCAGATGCGGTGGAGCCCAGCGGCTGGTGACCTCTCCCAGGGTGGAGCCGCAGCTATGTCCACACTTCTAGGGGTATCACGCCCTCCTTGCTACCCAGTGGGGGCAGCAAAGACTCATCCTCCAGGAACTTGAGGGGGAAGTGGACCAGGTGGCCCTGGACCTGGGTGAGTTCAGACCGGGCCAAGGGAGGGCTGACCGCGGCCAGGGGCTCCACGGCCACGTACTCCCGGAGGGCCCGGAGGGAGCGCGTGGCGTTGGACGGCAGACAGCGGAAGATCTGTGGGCGGGGGGCATGGAAGCCAATAAGGCTTGGGGAGACTCTGCTGAGAGTCCAAGCCCAACTGGGCTGGACACCCCCACTCCCCACACCATAGCCCTCTACACTGACGTTGAACCACTGAATCCCAGGATGACCCCAGACCCTCATCCCCTTATGGGGTGGCTCTTCTCCATCCCACCCTGGACAGGGTAACCTGTGAACGTCCCCTGGCCAGCGCTGCCCGCCCCCCCCACGCCCACCTGCTCATAGATATTGGCATTGCTCTCAGCTGTGTCTTGCCACAACTGGAAGAAGTCATCACAGACAGGGTCTCGGAGATCCACGCCCGGCCGGGCATCTGCCCCGAGAATCACACTGCGGGAGAAAGGGGTCCCAGCAGGGCCAGATTAAGATCCTTCCAGAGCCTGAATACCAGAAAAGTTTCATTGTGCCTACCCAGGTATTTCACAATGGAAGCAATGTTAAACAGTAAAATACGGGTAAAAGAGACCAACAGAGCTTTAATTTGTCTCTACTTTGGCGGCTACTTTAATGCTTTAAGAAATATACCAAATTATTTTTGAAATATTTGTCTTATTTTTTGGGTATCCCTGCTTTGCTGGTACCCTAAACTGGATGAGTCTGCCTCTTGGGAAATCCAGTACTACCTCTAAGCTATCCTCACACCTGCTCAAAAGGCAGACGCTCCCCCTTTCCACCTCTCCCCCCGCCCTGCAGCACCCCACTCGGGCTCTACCTGAAGCAGTGTTTCCGCAAACTCAAGGCAAACCTGCCCGCCTGATACTCCACACCATTCATGAGGGATGGCTCCATCTCCGTGTCCTCAATCAGCAGGGCCAGCTCACTGTCCCGCCTCCCCAGCAAGCTCCGGTCATTGATGTTCGCAGAGCCTGGGGTGGGTACGGGACACACTTTGTCCTCCTGAGCCCAGGGGACTCCCCACCTCATCATCTCTACCCAAGAACCAGCCTGTGGGCAACACACTTTCTTTGGCCTCCATCCCCAATTGGGCTTCAGCTGCAATCTCCACCACCCACCCCCATCCCGTTGCCCCTGGCTGGGCCCTGCTCCACTTCTCCCCGCCCTCCTCTTGCTGCCAGGGGCCAAGATCCAGCACTGACCAATGATGACTGTCCGGTCATCCGCGATGAGCATCTTGCTGTGGATATAGATGAGCTCTGAGACTGGGTGTCCGCCCAGCTCTCCATGTGTGCGAAGCCCACAGATGGAAATATAGTCCCGCCACGCTGTCCCCACTGTGAGCAAGAGATGGGGGGAAAGGGAGTGAGCTGAGAGGTGCCCTCCATGTGCAGATGGAGCCCGGTCCCAGCTACCTCACTTCAGAAGCCCTGCTCTGTATACTACTCTCTACAGTAAAAGGCCACCTACGGGCTCAGGTGGTAGTCCCAGAGGCATATAGGCGTGATAGCCTCCTTCCCTCCATCCCTGGGACTCCAGTCCCTCAATCTTCCTCTCCCCGAGGATCCAGGGCTTGAACCCCCCCAGCCCCCAGAACTCACTGGCTGCTTTGAGGCGATGTAGAATTGAATATTCCCCACGACACAGCGTCCTGAGGGAAAAGAATGGGTGAGGGAGGTGGAGACTAGGGAAGGGGTGGGGGATGTCAGGAGAGAGGTGGACCTCAAAAGTCCAGCAGGAAGGGATCAGGACCGAGTCAGGGTAGGGGAACCGGTGGGATGGGGCCATGGAGAGGCGGAGTCTGGTCGGGGCGGAGAGGAGGGGCGCAGGGCATCCTCACCTGTAAGTGAAGTGCAGGATGGCCTGGATGGAGTTACCACCACCTGTGGAGATGTCACCCTGGAACCCGGGGAGCAGGGGCAAAAGCACGTAGACTCGGAAGCACTGCCCCTGTCTGGGGAGGGATGGAGTCAGAAGTGTGACCTGTCCCCCAAGCCCCATCCCTCCCGTTGGGCTTAAACCATGCCCACAATCCCCACACTCCGACTGGTCCACCTTACTTGTGGGCCTTCAGGATTCTGTCCACAATCTCATCGCCCACCTTGTTCAGCACTGTCCGCCCATCTGAGCAGCTAATGAAGAATTGATTCTGGGGCAGGGACCGATGACAGACATCAGCAGTCCGGCCCCAGCCCCTGCCCTCGGCTCCCCGCTGCCATCCCCACCCCCAGACTCCAGGCCCCGGCCCCAGGCCTCTGCATTTCTCCAGGCCCAGCTAAGCCAGCCCTCAATGACTGATGCCACTGACATCCTAGGTCTCTCTCCCGGGACATCCTCTGCGTTCTCTGCCCCACCCTCACCCCAGTCAGACCTCAATGTAGAGGAAGTGCTGGCTCTCCCTGATGGTGTGCAGGTAGGCATTGAGGATGGAGTTCTCCAAAGTCCCCGCTGACCAGCGATCCACTGACCGCAAGACCTGGGGGGACGGTGAATGTGATATGGCTCCTGAGCCCGGGAGAGGAGGGGGTCTGGGGGGCTCTCAGATCAGGGAGAGTGGGCCGGGCGTTGGGCTGAAGGGAGGGAGGCAGGGGCAGGCTGAAGTCAGAGCCTCACCTGCACGGTGGCGCACTGCCCTCCCGGGAGCAAGAAAGGAAGTTGGTTTGCGGTGCTGGTGGACTTGGGCAGCAGGTAGGTGTACATGGGTGTCTTGTACTTGGCCTTGGTGGTCTGAGGAGGAGGGATGGCAGGGTCAGCAGGAGGTGGCAAGCTGCCCCTGGCTCCCTCCCACCCTCCAGCCTCGCAGGAGGGAATCCAGCACCTTGGTGAAATTCCAACGCTGGATGAAGTGCCGGGCAAGGTCCCGGGCGGGTGAGCCGTGGACCACCACCCCGACGTCCCGCCATGGCATCCGGGGTGTGGCCTCCCTGTCAATGAAATCTGGGGGTCCCAGGAGAGTCAGGGGAGAGGTCAGGGATGGTCTCTTGGGGACACTTGGGGCAGGGAGGAGGAGGAGCCGACCAGAGGGGAGGCTGCATTACCCTTCACCCAGTTCATCCCATCCTCAGTCCCAGCCCCGCCTTCTACCCCTGCTCCCAGCTCATAGGGGCTTTGTGGGAAGGGGACCCCTACCCTCAAAAGGCCGATCCAGCTGGACCCAGTCCTTAGTGATCAGATTGCTGTAGTCCTTGCCCAGCCAGAAGAGTTGGTTGTGAGAGAGGTCTGGGGTAGCTTGCGGGTCTGAGCATGAGGTGGGAGGCTGCAGGGGGAACACACCCAAGCCAAGGGCAAGAAGAGGTCATGGGGCCGTACAGAGCCAGGCCAAAGAGAAGAAAGGAGCACTGGGAGACCGGGAGACAGAGAGACACACAGAGTAAGAATGAATCAGAGAGAGTTTTATTCCCAGGACCTCCCCTTCAGATGCATTTGAAATTCCTAGACGAGTGGTGGGGGGGGGCAGTGGTTGTGGACATAGGGAGGGGACTGGGTCACAGTATATTCCAAGCAGGTTCTTGGGGCCTCAGAAACGCTGAGAAACCCCGAGTGTGGGTTCCTGAGTCCCTCCAGTGACTGCAGGGCAATGCCACAGCTGGGAAGCGGTGTGGATTTAGGTTAGCTGAGTTTGGGGGAGCTCAGGAAGGCCTTGGGTGCAGCTCAGGATTACCTGGGGAGCAGCTGACTCAGAGGCATCCCCAAGGTCAGTCAGTCTGTAGTGTAGGTCATCCCAGCGGCCATAGGCGAGGTCCAGCCCCCCCAAGAAGGCCACTACTTGGTCCACCACCAGGAGCTTCTCATGATGGGCCCACAGCGTCACCTGGTCTGGGTGGCGCATCACCTGGAGCAGGTATGGGGGAGTTCATGAGGGTAGGCTTAGGTGGGAGAGGACAGAGGAGGTGTTGGGGGAGAGGATGGCAAGATGGAAGGATGAGACGTTCCAGGAAAGCGAGGGTTGAGGGGATGGGGAAGTGTGGTGAGGGGGGCTGTAGGGGAGGGGTCTCTGAGGCCTGAGAGTCACCTTTATGTTGGGATGCAGCAGCATCAGAGCTTTCTTGCTATAGCCACTGTTGATGGTCAAGGCCAACTCCACTTCCTTAAACAGCAGCACGGACACCCGGACACCCTCCTCCTGGTTGGTGGTCAGTGAGGGAATCAGATCCTAATGCCTCTCTTGGAACGACCGCTTTCCACCCTCCCAAACCTTTTCCCATGCTCAGGATTCCTGTATGTTCCTCCTCCCCACCTGGAGATCCTCAGTGCCCTGCCATTTGCACCCTGCTTTGATGCTTTCAGCAAACAGATTGAATATCGTCTCTCCGCTCACCCACTCATCCATCCATCCATCTGCCTGCCTACCCAGCATTATCCATCCATCCATCTTCCCAACAATGTACTCATCCATCCCCTTATCTACCATCTATCATTTCATCCATCTACCTACCCACTCTCCTACTGATCCACCTTCCCAACCTCATATCCTTCTATCTATCTCCCTTTCCATCATCTACCCATCCACCCACCCACTCTCCATCATCCACGTATGTTTCCTCCCATCCATCAACATCTACGGATGCTCCTAACACAGCAGACACTGTGCCTTTTATTGGAACTAGTGATACTAATCAGCCCAGTGAGAGAGATAGACATGTCCACCCTGCGGTAACACAATAGAGTGTAATGCGTCCTGGGAGGAAAGTCTATACCAGGTAGAGGAAGGGCAAAAAAAGGGAGGTGTCAGTTCTCCTTAGGGAAGAGGAAGAGGTGAGTTTTCCAGACACCGAGCCAGGATGGGCACATTTCCTCCTCCTCAAGTTTCACATTCCCTACCTTCCTCTGTGCTACAGTCCCTCTGACCAATCTCCACCCACAGGACACCCCCCACCATATCTCCCCTCCAGCCCGACCACTCTCCTCACCGCCTTCTTCTTGAGTAAAATGTCCAGTCTCCAGTCATCTGAATGGGCTGGACGCTTCAGGTAAATCTCAGGACTCAACCTGGGATTCAGGGCAGGGGGCGAGGGCAAGTTAAGCTCCCAACAACAGTCACTCCTACCCTTCCACTCCTTTTCTGACCCATAAGCTGATCTGTTGCAGGCCCTATCCTACCCCTTCTTGCTCAGGCTTTTCCCACACTTACCACCAGTCTGTGATGAAAATCTCTTCTTGAGCTCGCAGGATGGCATCTGCCACAGCAGCAAAGTAACCTGCCCCATTCACAAACCTGGGGGGAGGCCAAGCCAAGGAGATCAGGGGAGTCAGAAGCCAGAAAGCTCTGGAGAGTGAAGACCGGAGGATAGCCATGGATCAGAGGTGACAGCAGGATCAAAGATCAAGAGTAATCAGAGAGGTCAGACAGTAGCAGATATATCAAAGTGGGATAAATTTGCCAGTATGAGATAAATAAAATTAAAAACTATGAAAGACACAATAAACTAAAGAGAATGACTAAACACTGGGAAGATGAATACATCATATAGGAAGAGTTCCAACAAATCAATAAGAAAAAGATATATAAGCCAACTGAACAAAAAATAAGAACTGACAGTTCACAGGGAAAAAATGGCCAATTATAGATGAAAAGATGTTCAATTTCACCACTAAAGAAGGAAATTGATGTTAAAATGAAATAACACTTTTTAAATCCACTAGATCGGCAAAAATTAAAATCACAGGTAACATTCAACATTAGCATATGGGGAAGTGAGTATTCTCATAGACTATGAGACTATACATTGGTTTTATAGCCTTTTTAGGGGACAATTTGGCAGTTTCTATTAGAATAGTAAATGCACATACCCCCAATACCATTAAATGCACTTAGTAATTCTGTATCTGGGAAGACATCCTATTAAATGCTTAAGCAAAGATTGTGTTCACTGCAGTATCATTTATAAGAGTGAAAGTGGGAAATAATGTAAATGCCTAATCTCGAACACATTTATTAAGTGAAAAATAAAACAAAGAAGAGAGTGCATGATCTCATTTACATTAAAACAAAAAGTAACTCAATATTCTGTAATTTCCCATTTAGGGAAGAGAATCTGACAAAGAATAAATAAAAATAAAAAAAAATAAAATTAGGTACCAAAAAAAAAAAAAGAAAGGATACACGTATATGTACAACTGAATCACTTTGCTGTATATCTGAATACAACATTGCTAATCAAGTATACTCTAATATAAAATAAAAAATTTTAAAGAAGTGACATCTATGCTTAAGCCTGTGAAAATATGCAGGAAAAGATTTGGGAGGATATATATCACACTATTGCCAGATTACTTCTGGGGAAAGAAATGGGGTTTTGGGGAAGGGGTGTAGGGAAGACGTAAGGGCTGGGAGGTAAAGGCTTGTGCAATGAACTCTAATTTTTTACTTAATGTTTCCATATTGTTTGACTTTTAATAACTAATAATCCTGTATGATGGTAAAGAGCAGGATCTTGACCCAGACTGCCTGGATTTGAATCCTGGTTCCACTGTGTACGAGGTGTGTGACCTTGTCAAGTTACTTAACTTCTCCTTGCCTCAGTTTTCTCACCTGTAAAGTGAAGATAACAACTGGCTAAGTTCATAAATGTAAAACACTCAGAACGGTTCCTGGCTCACACTAAGTGCTACATAAGTATTAGCTATGATCAGTTCTTATGTTAAAAAGTAAACCTCAACACCACCTCCAAGAAAAAAATTCTTCCCGTGACTCCTCTCTGCCTACGATAAAGGCTAACCTCCTCAGCTTAGGGAGAGAGCCACTGATCAGACCCTGCGATCCCCAGACTCTTTTCTGGCCTCTGCTCGTCACACTGCAACCATAGTCGGCGTTTGTGGTTGCCAGACACACTGGACTATTTCTACTTTCTCTGCATGACTGCCCGTCTCCATTTTCTTTATCTTGCTAAGGTGAACCTCAGGGTTACTATCTTCCGGAAGCCAGTCCTGACATCCTATGCTGGGGCAGATGCCCCTCCTCTGTGCTTGGTACCCTGTATCTAGCACCAGCGTGGCCAATGCCTGTCGTTTCGTGATTGAATCACCTACTGTGTCTTATCCCTGCCACTGGACCTGGCATGTAGTGGGTGCTTAGAAAATGTTCATTAAATGGATGAATAAATCAGAGAGATTTGAGATCACTGAGAACAAAGAGAGTCAGTGTGGTGAAAGAGGGTTAGAAAGGTCACAGGAGATCAGAGAGGTCAGGGTCAGAGATTACCCAGTTTGGGGTTCAGAAAGATCAGAGGGGAATCAGAGGGGTCAGCGAGCGTGATTAAAGAGGTCAGAGGGTCAGGGACATCTGAGAAGCCAAGGGGCAGGTTACTGAGGTCAGA
This sequence comes from Hippopotamus amphibius kiboko, assembly GCF_030028045.1. Classification (NCBI taxonomy): domain Eukaryota; kingdom Metazoa; phylum Chordata; class Mammalia; order Artiodactyla; family Hippopotamidae; genus Hippopotamus; species Hippopotamus amphibius. The sequence goes on along the minus strand of NC_080202.1, from coordinate 9,415,559 downwards.
AGGGGTCAGAGGAGATAAAGAGGATCAAGGACTCAGAGAACACCAAGGAGGTCGAAAAGGCCACTGACAACTTCAGAAAGGACATCAGTGTCTCACCACCGGGCCAGGGTCCCAGGCCGGGGTGGAGCATAGCTGTCGTGTCGGTGCAGCTGTACGAAGTCTCTACCCGGGCCCTGGGCCAGCTCAGTGATCTCCTGGGCCCACCACCGTGCCTGCCGGTAGCTGCTGCACTTGATAATCAAGGACCTGGATGGGAACAATGGATGGACCGCAATCCTCACCCTCCACACCTCTAGCCTGGTCCAGAAACCTCCCTCCTTTAGTTATCTCCTCTTTCCCACCTCCTCCCTTAGCCCCTACTTGACTTCAGAGGGACAGGGCATATATGTGCCTTATTCACATTTGGGTCCTTGGCACTTAGTATTGTGCCGGCCACTCAAGTTTGTTTTTTTTATTTTATGGGATTCTTTTCGACCATGTTGCACGGCATGTGAGATCTTAGTTCCCTGACCAGGGATCAAACCTGTGCCCCCTGCAGTGGAATCATGGCATCTTAACCGCTCAGCTGCCGGGGAAGTCCTCAAGTTTGGTGAATGAATAAATGAATGAATGGAGTACGTTTTCTTCTGCACCGTCCTTCCCCCAAGCTTATACTCAACCCCCTTTCTCTGGAGCGAGCCTCTAAGAGCAGCCCCAAGCATCTGGCTAGAACAGTTTTCTGGTCTAAATCATGGCTCGCTCCAGCGGGGTGGGGATGCCTTCCTTTCTTCCATGCGCTCCTCCACTCAACCCCCCTTAAGGCCCCAGGATGGCTCTTCACTCCCCAGGTGTCTATCCACACCAGGGAGGTCTTACCTGTGCGAAGTGTCGATCCGGACCCCGTACCGTGCCTCTGTGCTCCTTTTCCCCACCTGCACCTCGAAGCCAGGGTCGAAGAGCTGAACAAATGAGATGGCGCCGGTCTCGAGGCACATGTACAGCAGGAAGGAGTCTTTCACCACCAGCCACCTGGAGTGGAAGGGCTCTGACCATTCCTCCATGCCCCGGGGATCTCCTTCCTCACCCCAACCCACTGCCCAGCAGCTCTGCTCAGGCCTCACCGCTTGGACCAGCGATAACAAACTTGGTCTCGGCCACAGCAGGTGAGGCCAGGAACGCGGTGGCCACCTGAGCGCTTCCGGATCACCCCCTCCCTGTGGGGAAAACCAGGAAGAGATGCTGAGAGAGGGAACCAGACTCCCAGCGCACCCTGCACTGCTTTTCCTATTCTCAGGCAGGGAGAGATCCAGATGTTGGCAGATGGCAGGTGAGGGGTGTCAGACACTCACAGTCCTTTGGATCCAAGGTCTGGGATAAAGGACAGCTGACTAACTTCCAGGAACTCTGTCTGCAGAGGAAGAAAAAGGCTCAGAGGAGAGACTATTTTCACCCCTCAAATCTTACCGACCCTGGTCCTCTGCCCTCCTGCTCCTTCTCAAGAGAGCCGGCACCCAGCCCCTGGACCTTACCATGGCGTGGTAGTTGCGGTAGAAAGACATGGTAAGGAGGCAGTTGAGGTAATTCTCCAGGTATTTCTGAAGTAGGGGTGGGAGACAGAGAGAGACAGATGGGACCAGAACCATTTGCACCCAAACACCCTCCCAGAAGACCTGGTGTCTGGTCCCACCTGTTTGCTGGATGCATGCCTGGTGGAGCCTTCAGAACCTGCTCGGGGTAGAGAGGGCATCTCTCTGTTGTCTGCCTCTTGGGATGGAGAAGAGGCAATGGCAAAGCTGTGGAAGGGATGGGGGAGGGTCAATAAGAGCTGGGAGGCTGGGTGCCTGGGTTCCTGAAGCACTGGAGGTGGGGGCTTGGAATGCCCCCTACCCTGAGGATGGAGACAGAAAAAGGTGGGAGGCTGCCAAGGGCACTTTGGGCATCCAGCCCAGCTGAGATACTGGCCCAGAACCATGGACAGGGAGAGCTGAGCAGGGAAGGTTTCCTGGTAACTGGGGTCAGAGGAGGGGGCCCAGTGGCCAGAGCTGGGGGAGGAAAGTAGCTGGGGGAGGAAAGGCTGTGGCCTGGGGATGAGACAGGCGGGAAGCATTGATGGGAGCTGGGACCGTGACATCCCGTGCTGGCCCACGGCGAGGGGCACCTGCTCTTCCCAGGAGGCAGTCTTTCCCCTCACCGAGCCAGAGGGAGCAGGCTCATCAAGACTTTGTGTCTCAGGAGGTCCCGATGCAGCTCCTGGAAATGACGGAACTTCTTCTTGGTTGTCCAGGTAAAGTCACCGTGAGTCAAGCGAACAGAATACAGGGTGCAGGTGCCCACCTGGGGGAGTGAGGAACTGACTGAATGGATGTCCTCTGGTTGAGTGGCAGCCCACTCTGGCCAGCCCTCCCCTGATCCCCCTCCCCGGTGCCAGCCCAGCCACCTTAGATCCACTGGTGTATCTTTCAGTGCCCACCACCTGGGCTATGACGGGGACCCCAGGGGCAAACACCAAGGGGTGCATTTTCAGAGGCTGGAGGTCATAGATGGCCAGAAAGGGGTGCATCCGGTCAGCTGGCAGGAGAGAAAGTGGAAGAATGTGGACTCCAGGAGTTCTCAGCCCCTCCTCCTCCGCTCCCTGAGGGAGTCCTCCCTGTGTACCTGGGTCCTCTCCCTCCCTCAGAGTGTCCACCTCATCCGTCTCCATCCGTAACTGGCTGGAGTCCAGGTCACCCCCAGACGGGAAGAGGCTCTCGGGGGTGGCCGCCATCCTAGGAACATGGGGAGGCCTCAGAAAGGTGATCTGCTCTTCAGAACCCTGTCCCCCATCCCACCTCCACGGTCCTCCATCTCCCACAGCTTCCCCGCTTCCTCCCACCCGGCTCCCGCTGACTCCCAATCTCTCTCTGATTGTGGCCCATCGGACTGCAACGCCCGGCCAGCCCGCCTCTAATCTCCATCCCCAATCTCGATCTTCATCCAGAACGCCCGAGCCCCGCCTCCCGTCCCGTAACCAGGGTGCCGAGGAACACCCGGCCAGGCCCGGATGGCCCCGAAGTGGGGCAGAGCAGAAGCCAGCGGAGGGGCCCCGGGAGTTGCCAGGGGTCCCGAGCGGCCGGGGCTCCAGCCAGGCCAAGCCAGCTGGAAGCAGGGGTCCAGGCGGGAAGGAGGAAGTTCCCCGTTCCCCGCCCGGGAGAGAAACCCCGAAATCTGAGCAAGCGGCGGATCGGGAGGCCCCGCAGCGCGAGCGCATTCCCGTCCCCGCCCGATTTCCTGGGCCCGGGACCTCCGCGGCGCCCCCTCCCCGTTCCCCTCACCCGGGCAGCCCGAGCCGGCGGCGGCGCGGCTTCGCGAGCGCAGGCAGCCAGCAGAGCCGGAGCCGGAGCCCACACCCCAGAGGGTCAGGGCGGGGCGGGCGCTCAGGGCCTGCCCTCGGGGGCGGGCCGGCCCCCGGCCTCACCTCCGCGGGATTCTCGTCGGTCCTGTCCCGCCCCCGCCGCCCTCGGCCCGCCCCGCCGTCCTGCGTGCAGCCCGGGCGCGGGGGCCGCCTTCTGCTCTGCGGGGGCCGCGCAGCCAGCTCCGTGCATCCCTGCGGCGCCGTCCTCCGGGCTGTCCGTCTGTCCCGCGCCGTCGGTCCGCGAGAGTCGGGCCTCTGCCCTGTGGGCGCTTGGCGCTGCGCACCCGCCTCCGCTCCGGCGCGGGCCCCCGGCGTCCTCTCCGCCCTGGCGGGACGTCCCTCCGCGGCGGGGACCTGCCGGTGCCCCTTTCCCGGGCCGGCCGCGAACCACATCGAGCCGGCTTAGCCAGCGTTTGTAGATGGAAGGAATGATGAAAGGCCCGAGGGCCGGTGGCCACAAATTCATCAGCGTATGCAAGCTCGCATTCTTTCATTCATGCGCTATTTACCCCGCGCCAGAGTCCGAGCGTACACAAGTGAACAGGACTACGGTGGGACCCTCTCTTCTGGAACCAACGGTCTAGGGGAAACAGGAACATTTTCAGGTTCCAAAAGATTTCATATTTTTGAAAGCAGGACAACGAAGAGTAGCCCCCACTCTCCGCAACTAAAGAAAGCTTGCGCACAGCAACAAAGACCCAACACAGCCAATAAAATAATAAATAAATAAATAATAAATAAATTTTTAAAAAAAGCAATGATGTACTGATACATGCTACAACACAGATGTACCTTGAAATGTTATACCAAGCCAAAGAAGCCAGACACAAGGGACCACACATTATATATCCCATTTCTATGAGATGTCCAGAATAAGTAAATCCAAAGAGACCATAGCTGGGCCAGTAGCTGGGGAGAAGGACAGAGGGGTGACAGCTAATCTGTATAGGGTTTCTTTTCAGGGTGATGAGAAGGTTATACATTAGTTGTGATAGTGGCACACCTCTGTGGATATACTAAACACCCACTGAAATGTAGACTTTAAAGGGTGAATTTTATGGCATATGAATTTTTTCTCAATAAAGTTGTTATCATACAAAACACGAACTGTTAATACATACAACATGGGTGAATTTCAAACCATTGTGCTGAAAGAAGCCAGACACAAAAGAGTAGCACCATATGATTCCATTAGTCCTCGCATAAAGTTCTGGAACAGAAAAACCAGTCTATAGTGATGGAAATCAGATCAGTAGTTGCCTGTGGGGAAAAGAGGGACAGTAAAAGGCACACAGGGAACTTGGTGATGGAGATATCCTATATCTGGATTGGGGTGGTGATTACACGGGTATATGCACTTGTCAAAACTCATAGAACTGTATACTAAGATGTGTGCATCAAATTGCAGGTAAATTTTTACTTTGATGAAGTTAATTAAAAAACAGATTTTCCAGGACCTCTCTGGTGGCACAGTGGTTAAGAATCTGCCTGCCAATGCAGGGGACGTGGGTTTGATCCCTGGTCCGGGAAGATTCCACATGCCATGGAGCAACTAAACTATGTGCCACAACTACTGAAGCCTGTGCACCTAAAGCCTGTGCTCCGCAACAAGAGAAGCCACTGCAATGGGAAGCCCGTGCACTGCAGCAAAGACCCAATGCAGCCAATAAATAATAAATTTATTTAAAAAATCCAGATTTTCCAATATTAAATTTAAAAATAAGTAAAATAAAACAAATTAAAAAAAATTTTCACTCAGGCAGCATAGTCAGCAGTGCTTTCCAATCTTTCCTACATCATGACACTCTTAGGGAATGATAATATAGCTCTTGGAGGACATTTAGAGTCCTTGGTTAGCATACTCTGGACTGGAGGCTCCCAGCCTGGGCTCTGGCTGCCCTACACCTGGCTGAGGGCATCGATGCCTGCCAGGAACATGCTTGGGAAGCTCAGTGTGATGGTAAACAGAGTGGACTCTGGGGTCAGACTGAAGAGGGTGAAGGAAAGTTCCTGCTCCTTTGGTAACTGGCCGTGTGACCTTGGGCAAGTTACCTCTCTCTCACTGCCTCTGATTCCTCATCTGTGAAATCAGCATATAATAACACTTACTTTAAAAGATCATTGACATGATCAAATGAAATAACATGTAAAACTCCCTAGAATCTACCTGGCACAGCATAATTAATTAATTACCCGACTATTTTCATAAAAGGGGACAAGAGCTGCTGGACCATTTAATGAGAACATATTTCCCTGACTAGTAAAGTTTCTTGTTCTAAAAAAGACTATTCTTTAAATTTTTACATCTTGGACATTTTAAATACAAATGAATCTCATTCTAAAATACACATGAATCCCCAGCAGGGTCCAGCCTGGCACCAAGTCGTCTTGGTGTTGCTGCCATGAATTTTCACTGCATCTGTCTGTCCCGGTACTTGTGTGTCTGTCTCTACCATGTCTCCCTTCCCAGTCTTCTCCTGCTTCTCCATGGAGATCAGAGACAACCCCAGAATTAAGCGGGCACAAAAGGAAAGGTGTTTGAATGGGGGATCGCCCACCCCTTCCCTCCTCCCTCTTCTCCCCCTTCCACCTCCTGGCGCCTATAATCACCAGGCGGTCTGAGGCTAAGTGGTAGTTTTGCCCACAGTGGAGGGGCTTGGAAACCACACCCCTCCTGGGGCCCTCCTGGACATTCTCAGCATCCCAGTCTACTCCATTGTTGAGATGGGTCTGAAGGGGGCATGGTGTTTCCCATGGTGTGGGTGCTGGAGACAGCGGGGGACTGAAAGAGGAGCAGGTATGGGGGAGACAGAGGAAAAGGCGGGTTGCCAGGTAGAAAAACTGCACTGGGGAGAAAGGTAAATGCTCAAACAAGGGAAGGGAAAAGGATAATCTGTCTCCCTGGGTGGGAGGTGGATCTATCACTTTGCCACAGGACTGGCTAAACACTTTGCAGGGCCCACTGCAAAATGGAGAAGTGGGACCACCCTTATTAAAAATTTATTAAGAATTTCAAGGCAGTGACAGCAGAGCATTACACCAAGCATGGGGGCCCTTCTAAGTCTGGCCCCATGCCTAGGGCATAGGTTGCGAGCCAGGGAAGCCAGCTCTGCGGCCAACGTCCCTTCTCTCTCTCCTAGCGATGCTAGTGACACTCACCCCCCAGGCCCCCAGGCCTCTTCCCTGGTCTTTTTCCTCCTCCTGACCCACAACTCCCTTCTTCCTCCTCCAATCCCCCTTTTAGGCCTGGATCCAGCTGCCCCTCCAGGTCCAGACCCCAGCCCAGCTGTAGCCCCCATCGTGGCTGAGGGGGGGATACCGTCCCTAGGGCCCGGTGCCTACTTCAGCAGGAAAGCCCGGCTCTCCTTCCGCCACCAGCTGCATGACATGGCATCGGCCAATGACTCCACCATTTGAAGGGGACAACCAGGGGCTGAACTTCCAGGAGGACTTGGGAACCTTCCTTTCCCTGCCTTCTCAGTGATCCCAATGTCCGGCTCCCCTAGGTCCCTCATGACCTTCTTATCAAATACACTGAGAGTTGCTGAGTGTTTTGTGTATATACGTGTGTTTTGGAGAGGAGATGGAGACCATGACACCTGGTCTGTGTTATGGGGTTGAGGTGGGAAGTGAGGACGCAGGAGTGGGGAACGGGAGGCAGCTGATTGCATGTGGAGCCCAGGTGTGCCTAGCAGGAAGTAGGTTTGCTGAAATCAAGCGTTGAGTGTAGTGAGAGCAATTTGGAGCGGGTGCGAGGTAGGCACGACAGCAGATGGGGCTAGGAAGCATATTCATTCAATAAATATCAAATGTCCACTCCCTGCCACGCATTGAAAATATATCACTGAATCCAGCACAAGGACTTCTCTCTCCTCACTGAATTTGCTTTCTGGTAGGGAAGGCAGACAATGAATAAGTAAGCACGGTGATAGGAGATAGTGCTAAGTGCTGCTATGAAGAAAATTAAACAGTTAATGTGAGAGCAGGGTGGAGGAAGGTGGTGTTTCTTAAAATTCAGGTGGTCAGGAAAGGCCTTTCTGTTGAGGGATGCAGAGTTCTCAGGATTGTGGAGTACAAGGGAAAGAGGAATCAAAGATGCCTTGAGACAGGGAGGACCGGGAGAACAGGTTTTGCAGAAAAGCAAAATCTGCATTGGTTATTTTGAGATACATGTGTTTGGGGTGAGAGATCCTTCTTCACTTAATTCAGGACCTCACTACCTCCTTAGGAAGTCTCCTCTGTACCCCCCGAAATCCTCCAGGGTAGGGTTATATTCTAGAACCAGGTTTTCAAACGTAGCTTCCACAGTTCCTTTATCCATGGACTGAAGAAATGTAGATTAGAGCAAGACTGTCGGTCACTGTCACTGAGCACCTGGCTGGAGTGGGGACAGCCCTGCAGGGGCCAGAGTCCACTCTCAGTTTCCCATCCATGGGGCTGAAAGCTGACTTCCCATCACACTCCCAATGGGAACGGTGGCTTCTGGAGCTGCCCCTCCACACTCCCAGTGGCTGCCCTCTCCCACTCAACGTCAAACTTAAACTCCATTTGCACCAAGGTCCACCTTCCTCCCAAAAGCCAAAGTCACGCTGCTGCTTCTGCCAAGATGAGGTGACAGAGGTGAGCGTGAAGAAAGGGGGCCATGAGCACGAGCCTGGGTCAGAGATGTGGAATCCTTCTGACTATAGGGCCAGTAGCCTCCCAGGAAGCAGGAGGCAGGCTGAGGGAAGGTGACTCCAGTCTCCATCAGAATTCTGAGTTCCACCTTGGGCTTGCACAGGGAGGGGAGTGGGTCATTTGTTGGGAGCCCCACATCGACCACACTAGTGTCACAAGGACCTGGATATGGTAAAGAAAGTGTGGAGGATGATGGCCTGGAGAAGGGTCCCCTCCAGCTCCCTCAGGGCAGTGGTTTATACAAATAGGAATGGGCCAGACAAGTTCAGGTTTGAGGTCAAGAAAAGAACCCCAGGACTTCCCCCGTGGCACAGTGGTTAAGAATCCGCTTGCCAATGCAGGGGACATGGGTTTGATGCCTGGCGTGGGAAGATCCCACATGTCGCAGAGCAACTAAGCCCACGAGCCACAATTACTAAGCCCTCGAGCCACAACTACTGAAGCCTGTGTGCCTAGAGCACGCATACCACAACAAAGAGTAGCCCCTGCTCGCCACAACTAGAGAGTCCATGTGCAGCAACAAAAACCTAACGCAGCCAAAAATAAATTAAAAATAAATAAAAGGAGATTTCGTTTATTGAAAAAGAAAAAGAAAAAGAACCCCAAAGCATACTGATTCTCACTGACAAACTGTTTATTGAATTTTGCATCGGTATGGGGTGTCTCTTATCGTATCTTAGAATCCCAGGATTCAGGGAGGTGGTAAAGTGGCAATGGTGAATTTGGGAATCTGGTCTCCCAAAAGTACTTGCCGCTCTACCCCTGATTCTGCAATGGCTGCCAGGCGGATCACCCCTCCACTGGAGCCGTCGCGCTCCATGGCCAAAGCAAGAGCTGTGGATAAAAAGAAAGTTGGGATCGGAGTCAAATGCTGGTATCATGGCAAGGAAAGAGGAATGCTGACCCGGCTTGGGTACGAGCATTTATGCTCACAGACCCAGAAGCCCAAGTTCTCACCATTGGCAGTGAATTGCAGACATTCTTCCTTGGTCATGCCTTCCCGGTAGGTAGCATCGACATAGCCATAGATATAGGAGCTCCCGGACCCCCCGATGGCAAAGGACTGTCTTACCATCATACCCCCCATGGGTACCGAGTACACCTGCCAGACGGACGGAGGAGAAGAGAGTCACCATTTGTACCCTCCCCACGACACACATATGTTCACCTGCCCACTGGGCATTGGTCTGTGCAGGATTAATAGTAAGTGCTGTAGAGACTGGAAAGATAACTAGAAAATGGCTGGGGTGGGGAGAGAATGAAAGGCATGGCTCCAGTGTTCTGGGGGTGGTGGTGTCTGACCTGCCCCCCTTCTTGGGGGTCCCAGCCTGCAACGATGATTCCTGCCATCAGGTCTTCTCTGTATCGGTAACACATTTCCTTGAAGAGGCTGGCTGCCGTGTGTACCAGAGGGGGCTCATTCAGCTCAATGCTAGAGGGTGAAGAGAGTCAAAGGGAAGCCGGTGTCAAGACCTGGGAGTCAGACCATTCAGTTTCTCATGTCCCAACTCCTTTCAGATACTTGCTCCTCCCCTGCCCACAAGTACCTGTGGAAACCAAGCTGATAAGTGACTGCGTCAGCTACTGCCTGGGTATCAGCTGCTGAGCCTGAGCGGCAGCAGAAAATACGGTCGTGAATAGGGGTCAGCTTGTCAGTCACTCGATTGGCGATGTACGACCTGCGGGATGGCAGAATAGTGAGGGAAGGACCCCACCTGTCTCCCACCTCCATCTTTTACTATCCACTCCCTTAAGAGGAATTCCAGTATTTTCTATTAGTTCTCATCTGAACTGAAGCAGGAGAACAAACTTTTGCAAGAGTTTCACCAAAAGGTGAAGAGAACTACGGAGAAGTAGAAGCTGAAACAAATCCTCATCTCCAGGGAAGGGAGAAACCTCCCTTCCCACAGTAGTCTAAGGAGGAAAAGGATGGGCTGGCAGGCAAGCAGGGAAGGGAAAGATGGGAAGATGACTTTTCACATATCTGTTCTGAGCTCACCCAGTGGTTGTTCTGGAGTCGGCTCCTAGAACCACGCCCCCATCAAACTGCACGGCCATGATAGTGGTCTGGGGAAAAAGTAAAAAGGGGTGAGTCTGGGCCTCTCCATGTTCTCCAGCATACACAAACCTTGATGATCAGTCTATCCTGTCCCTAGAGTACGAGAAGCAGTGCGCCACCAACCCATCATCAAATCTCAAGGGGGTCTCAACAGCCCGCAGAATACCAGAATTCCAATCCTCAAGTTCCCAAAGACCCTCCCTGGCCTTAAGCCTTCGTCCTGCAAGATTCCAGAATTCCACTCTTCAGCCTACCTCCCACCTCCCCACTCCAGCATCTTCAGGATACCTCCCCCCGCCTGAGCGCATCACACAGACCGCCTCTCTCCTCCGCCCCTCCAGTTCTCCCAACCCACTCCAGCCTTTTCTTTCCATTGCTTCAAGCCTTGTGCATATCTCCTGAACCCCGAGTCCTTCCTCACCCCTGTGGAGACTTCCCGGTTCTCCCAGTCGGGGGTAAGGGCCTCAGGCCCCCAAGCGGGTGCTGGCCCCGCTACCCGAGCAGCAACTAAGGCGGCCGCCATCTTCCTCCTCCGATACGGCCACAAAGCAACTGTCGTAAAGCGCTCTGTCACTCTCTTTAGTCGTGCTTTGAGGCCGGCTGGGGGCGAAGCTACGCCGCGGTTGACGGCGGAAGGAAAAAGGAATGTGAAGGGACGGTTCTTTTGCGACAGTGAGCGCTTGATGGCAGCGTGGCTGGCTAAGAAGCGCACACACACACACACACAACAAACAAAAAAACAACAAAAACTCCAAACCGTCTGAAAAGACTACTTTCCTATCGGTATGCGCGGGACTGACTGATATATCCGATCGGAGTTGCGGTTAAAAGAGGCTTCAAGATAGACTTGAGCGTCTCCGGTTTAGAATGACCGCAAAGTTTTCTTTTCTCATAGGTATATACCTAGGCGTATATTACTAGGAGTGAAATTGCTGCGTCATTTAGTAACTTTTTGTTTAACATTTTAAGGAATTGACGGCTTCCCACAGCAGCTGCCTCGTTTTACATTCCCACCAGCCCTGAATGAGGATTCCGATTTCTCCATTTCCTAATTGTTACTGTGCATTTTTAATTTTAGCCATCCTAGTGAGTGGGAAGTGATACCTTGTGGGGTGATTGTTGTTTTTGCGTTTCCCTATGATGAGTGACAGTGAACGTATTTTCGTATGCTGATTGACCGTTTGTATATCTTCTTTGGAAAATATTAAAGTCCTTTGCCCTTTTTAAAATTGGGTTATGGTGTTATTGTTGAGTTATGAGGACTGTTGTTTTTGTTGTTTTTCCCTTCGTGAGCAAAGCATCAGACTTTATTTTTCCTTTTTTGCTGCACGGTCGGGCCTGTGGGATTTCAGTGTCGGTGGTAGTGAAAGCCTAGAATCCTAACCACTAGGCCGCTAGGAAATTCCCAACATCAAACTTTTTAAAAAATTGAAGTATAGTTGATTTACAATATTGTGTTAACTTTCAGCTGTATAGTGAAGTGATTAAGTTATATATATATTTCCATTATAGGCTATTACAAGATATTAAGTATAGTTCCCTGTGCTATACAGTAAATCCTTGTTGTTTATCTGTTTTATGTATAGTAGTTTGTATCTGTTAACCCCTCCTAATTGTAAGAGTTCTTTTATATTCTACATACTAAACCTTTATCAGACATATGATTTGCAAATATTTTCTCCCATTCTGTGGAGTGTCTTTTCACTTTCTTCATTAGTGTCCTTTCATGCACAAAGGTTTTAAAATTTGGTGAAGCCCAATTTATCTGTTTTTCCTTTGGGTACTTGTGCTTTTGATGTCATATCCAAGAAATTGCTGCCTTGGGACTTCCTGCCTCAGCGCTTCCAATGCCGGGGTGGTGGGTTAGATCCCTGGTCAGGAAACCTGCACCATTTGTTAAATGGTTCCAGCACCATTTGTTAAAAAGACTATTCTTTCCTCTTTGAATGGTCTTGGCACCCTTGTTGAAAATCAGTCGATGTGGTTTTCATACATGACCACAATTTTTATATGTGGTTTGCTAGTATTTTGTTGAAGATATTTTGCATCTGTATTCAGACAGTATGTTGGTCTGTAGAGTTTTTTCTTGTGATATCTTTGGTATCAGGGTAATACGGGCCTTAGAATGAGTAGGGGAATGTTCCCTCCTCTTCTATTTTTGTAACAGTTTGTGAAGGATTGGCATTAATTTTTCTTTAAACGTTTGGTGGAATTCATCAGTGAAAATATCTGGCGGTGGGCTTTTCTTTGTAGGAAGTATTTTTTTTAATTTTTTTATTACTAACTCGATCTTTGTTTTAGGTCTAGTCAGATTTTCTATTTATTCTTGAGTCAGGTTTGGTAGTATGTGTCTTTTTAGGAGTTTGTCCATTTCATTTAGGTTATCTAATTTATTGGCCTACCATTGTTTACAGTATTTCTTTATACTCCTTTTTATTTCTGTAAGATCAATAGTAATGTTCCTTTTTTTTTTTTTTTTCCCACACCACCCAGCTTGCAGAATCTCAGTTCCCTGAGGAGGAATTGAACCAGGCCACAGCAGTGAAAGCCTGTAATCCTAAGCACTAGTCCATGAGGGAACTCCTCCTTTTTCATTCTTGATTTTAATAATTTGAGTCTTGGGACTTCCCTGGTGGTCTGGTGGTTAACACTCTGCACTCCAATGCAGGGGCACGGGTTTGATCCCTGGTTGGGGAACTAAGATCCCGCATGCCAAGTGGCACGTCCAGAAAATTTAAAAGAAAGTAATTTGAGTCTTCTCTCTTTTTTTCTTGGTCAGTCTAGCTAAAGGTACATCAATCTTGTTGGTCTTTTCAAAGAGCCAACTTTTGGTTTAGTTGATTCTCTCTATTGTTTTTTGTTTTTCTATTTCATTTATTTCCACGCTGATTTTTATCATTTCCTTCCTTCTGTTATTCTTTAGATTTAATTTGCTCTCCTTTTTCTTTTCTTTTTGGCTGTGCCGCGTGGCTTGTGGCATCTTAGTTCCCTGAACAGGGATCGAACCCAGGTCCCCTGCAGTGGAAGCAGGGTGTTCTAACCACTGAACAACCAGGGAATTCTCTGCTCTCCTTTTACTAGTTTATAAAGATTAAAAGGTTAAGCTGTTGATTTGAGATCTTTCATTTTTTTTAAATAATTTTCAAAAAAATTATTTATTTATTTATTTATTGGCTGTGTTGGGTCTTTGTTGTTGCACACAGGCTTTCTCTAGTTGTGGCAAGCGGGGGCTACTCTTCGCTGTGGTGCACAGACTCCTCATTGCCATGGCTTCTCTTGTTGCAGAGCATGGGCTCTAGGCGTGTGGGCTTCAGTAGTTGTGGCACACGGGCTCAATAGTTGTGGCTCACAGACTCTAAAGCGTGGGTTCAATAGTTGGGGCATACGGGCTTAGTTGCTCTGTGGTATGTGGGATCTTCCTGGACCGAACCCGTGTCCCCTGCATTGGCAGGTGGATTCTTAACCACTGCGCCCCCTAGGAAGCCCTTTCTTCATTTTTAATATAGGCATTTATAGCTACACATTTCCTTTTGAGCACTGCTTACGCTGCATCCCAAGTTTTGGTATGTCTTGTTTTCATTTTCGCTAATCTCAAAATACTTTCCTGGTGATTTCTTCTTTGACCCAGTGATTGGTTAGGAGCGTGTTTTTTACTTTCCACATATTTGTGAATTTCCCAAACTCCCTTTTGCTATTGATTCATTCCTGTTTAGTTGGAGAATATTTTGTGACTTCAACCTTTTTAAATTTATTCAGACTTTTTTGTGGCCTACCTTATGGTCTGTCCTGGAGAATCTTGAATGTGAGCTTTGAGAAGAATCTGTATTTTGCTGTTAGTGTGTGGAGTGGTCCTCCTATGAACCTGCCGTAGGAGGTTGAACTATTTCTACATACTACAGCTGGAGCTGGTGTTTTGAATTGAAAATATGATCCAGACAATCTCCCACTTAAACTTAATTCTCAAGATAAAGTTCCATCTCTATTATATAGTTTATAAGACCCTTCATGAACTTGTTCCTGCCCACCTGTCTGGAATCAGATCTCCTCTTTGCTTTTAAATTTTTTTATTGTAGTAAAATATAAATAACATAGAATTTAGCATTTTAACCATTTTTTGGTGTACAATTCAGTAGCATTAAGTACATTTACATTGTTGTGCAGTCCCCTCTTTTCGATACTCTTGTCTCCATCCATCTGAACTATTCTTAGTGCTCATACATTCATTCAACAAAAAGCTGCTGAATGTCTGCTAGGTTCCAGGCACTGTTTGAGTACATCAGGGAACAGAGTAGACAGAAGTTCCTAGCCCCACGAAACTTACGTCTATTAGGGGAGACAAAAATATAAAGTACAATATACAGTATGTTAGACAGTCAATCATACTAAGAAGAAAAACAAAGCAAGGAAGGGAGATAGGAAGTGTGTGTGTGTGTGTGTGTTAAAATTTTAGAAACAATAATCAGGGAAGATCTCACTGTGGAGACATTTAAATAAAGACCAGAAGGAAGGAGGGAAGTCATTTGTATATTTTGGGGAAAAGCATTCTGGACGAGGGAAGAGCAAGTGCAAAGGTCCTGAGGCAGGATCATACCAGACATATTCAGTGACTATTGAGGAGGTCAGTTTGGCTAGTGGAATCAGACCATGTAGGACTTTTGAGAAGCTTTTCACCATTCTCAACTGAAAATATGATCCAGAAAATTTCCTTCTTAAATTTAAAATTTTTTTCATCTAAGTGCAATAGGTAGCCATTGGAAAGTTTTGAACACGGAAGTAACAAGATATGGTCTACATTTTAAAGATCACTTTGGCTGCTCTATTGAAAATATACTGTAGGCAGGCAAAGTATGGGAGAGAGAAACAATTAGGAGGCTATTGCAATACTCCAGGTGATAGATAGTTGACTTGACAAGCTTGGTAGCAGTGGAGATAATGAGAAATAGATTCTGACAGATTGGCGGTGGGTACGATGAAAGAGAAACCGAAGAGTCAGGGTGACAACAAAGTTTTTGGCTTAAGGACCTGGAAGAATGGAATTTTTATTTCCTGAGCTAGCAAGGATTATGGAGTATTTTGGGAGGAGAAGATATTGGAAGCTCGGTTTGGGGCTTGTTAAGTTTGCTATGTCTAGTTCAAATCCAAATGGAGATGTGGAATAAGGAAGTGTATATATAGTATTCTGGGGTCCAGGAGAAAGGGGGTTGGAGTTATAATTTGGGAGCTATCGGTGTATAACTTTGTTCACTGTTGTTGTGGGAGTGGAGTCATTTAATAAACGTACATTATTGAACTGAGCGCCTGCCTGGCGTGAGGCAAGACGCACAGCTTTCAGCCTTGGGTAGCTGACAGGAAAGGGTGTCATTTATTGAGACGGGAAACACAAGAAGAGGTGCAATTCTGGGAGGAGGTGACTGGATCCGTGTTGGATGTGTTGCAATTGCGGTGTCTGTGGAAGTGTCCAGGAAAGAGTTGGTTTTATGGGGGCTGGAGCTCAGGGGACAGGTCTGGGCTGGAGACATGGCATGTAGCTGGCAACTGAAGTTGTAGGAGTGGTTGAGATAGGCCAGGGGTAGCGTGAGTCTCTCGGCGGCCAAGAACAGGGATGACACAATTTCCCACATCTATTTTTTCCTATTTCCCTTAAGCGCCTGCCGTCATCACACAAAACGCCCTAAATCGACGGCTACCAAAGATTACTTTTTATTCCCCACAGCTCCTCCCTTCTCCGCGAGATTGCGGATAGAGGGAGGGGCTCAAACCCCCACCCCTGCCGGGGCGGGCCTCCTGGGGCGGTGACGTCACCAAGGAGGCGGGGTACGTGGCGACCACGCCCCTGGCGCCTGGAGGCTGTGCCAAGCGCTCAACCCCGAGCCGCACCCCACCCCTCTCCAGGGCGCTTCCTTCCTCCGGCCAGCAGGCATCAGGCCATCTCGAGCAAGCCGCGCTCGGCCAGCAAGCCCTGGGTACGATTGTAGACGTCCTCGAGGGTGCCCGCTGCCCGAACCAGCGCGGCCCGCGCCTCCGCCTCTCTGGCCCCCGGACACGCCAGCTCGAGCAAGCGGCCGCGACCCGGGAAGGCGAGGAATGCAAGGTGGGCGGCCTGACGGACGAGCCAGGGGTGGTGCGGGGCCAGGGCCGTGCCGTAGGCGTCGCTGCACTGAGCGCCAGCATCCGGGCCTCCGAGCATCCCGGTCGCCACCCGGTGGAGGCAGAGCTGGGACCAGCGTAGCGCACGGTGCAGCAAGAGCATCTTTAGTGAGCCCGGTGACCCGGCGAAGGGTTGTGGGGCGATCCCAGGCCGCTCCCACGCTACCATGGTCGTCAGCGACGTGTAGTGCGTGGCCTCTGGGCCGTGCACCAGAGCCTCGAGGGCTGTCACTTTGGCGGAGGCCTCGCTTGTGGCGAAGGCGAAGATGGAGCCGAAGGGAATTAGGAACCTGTGTGTGTGATGGTGGGAAAGGGTAGCAAGGTTTGAGAGCGCGCGATGGAGCCACAAAGAGGCGGGGACGGGATGTCAGCGGGGAGAGAGGCCACTCACCTGACGAGCTCCCTCCATCCTGCCAGGTACTGCGACAACTCCACATCCCCTTCGTCGTTCAGACTGGCGCGGAACAGCCTCATCATGCGGCCCAGCATCCCCTGGGGGCCCAGACACTGAGGCTCTTCCCGTTCCAGGGCCTCCAAGGGTCCCGACTGTTGGCCGACCTGGGGGTTAGATAGGAGGGGAAGGGAGTGGGGGCGGAACCCCTAGCTTGCTGGGTTTGCCAAGCAGCCCAGTTGGGCTCTGAAGAAATTATTGCTGAGATCTAGCTGGTGTCCTTCTTGCTGTACTCTCAGCTTCTGGCAGGAGAGGGGAGAGGAGGAGGAGGGCCTGCCCTTCACCAGCTCCTCAGCTTGGTCCACCTCCCCCCTGCTCAGGGTCCCACCTGGAGCTCTCAGTCCCAGCTGTGCCCTGAGCATACCTGGAAAGCCGGCAGTCCCTCAGCAATGCAGGAGTGGGCCCCAGACCCGCAGCCTGAGAGGGCACCTGGAGGAGGCGAGACAGAGTGGTGAGGGCTTGAGGAGAGACTTTAGGTCTCAAGGGCCTGGATTCCCCGGTTCCTCCCAGAGCAGGTGAGGGAAGGGGCTACTCACGAAGGCTCCGAGCCCAGAGAAAAACAAGCAGCAGTGCGAAGAGAGCAAGAGGAATTGCACTGCGCAAGCAGCGCCGTGGGACCTCCCGCCACGGCAGTGAGACCCCCATGGCTGCTGCAGGGACCACTGCCCTCTCCCCAGCCCCTAGCCAGGCCTTGTCCTCCTCCAGAAGAGAAGCCGCGGTGCCTGACGTGCAAAGGGTTAATAATTAACCTACTAAGTCCCCCTCCTCTGTGCCCTTTGCCCCAGAGGGCAGCCTCTGAGGAGTTAGGGACTGGATGAGCAGGATTTGGGAGCAGTGACACATCTCTGCATTTCCCTTCCCTGTAAGGCCAGGTTGTAGTAAGAGGCAGCCTGGGTATTGTGAAGAGAGGTTGAGGTCAGAACCGGCTCCCCCTCTGAGCAATAGTGGGCCCTAAGTTGACTCTGGGCTTGAGTTCCTTCCACTGTAAATTGAGGATAATAATAGGTTCTTTTTCCAATAAAGAGATTTAAAAAAAAAAGGTTCTTTTGCTGGCCTCATGAGAGGATTAAATGATATCGTATGTGCAAACACTGTAAATGGAAAAACTTACCACAATTGCTCCATAAATCTTACCTTTTAAGTTCAAGCATGGGGCACCTGGGATCCAGAGAACACCCACTCCTAAATTCTCTGTCCTATCCCCAGGGGACTTTATCTTGATCTGTATGCCTGACCTCTCAATTATATACTTTAGGCTGTCTCCTTTTACATTTTTGTAGTTTAATTTTTTTAAATCTCTAGATTGATTCCTCAGTCATTCATCAGACCCAGCTTTATTAACTACCTCCACATGCCAGGCCCTGTACTAGGCCCGAAGAAGACAAATGTGCCTTCCCAGAACTCAAGGTACATTGGAGATTTTATCATCTGTCTCCCCCACTGAAATGTGAGCTCTGATGAGCACAGGGGCCTTTTCTTGGTGGCTGCTCTATTTGCAGCATTTAGAATATTGCCCGGGCCGAAACACATAATTTATAAATAAGTATATATTGAATAAACAACGGAATGTGTGTGAGAGGCAGGCAAATCAGGGGTGGTACTCCCCGAATCAAATTTGAACTTTTTTTTGTTTGTTTTAAATTAGGAGGCCCCCTGGTGGTCATAGGGGGAAAACATTCAGAGAAAGCCTACAGGAAGCAATGGAAAAAATAGCATCTCCTGTTCTCAGTTTCTTGTCCATAAACGTTTTAGAATTGTTCCTGTCTCTGTACATTTTCTTTTGAGGGGGAGGGGTGTTCCAGATTCTCAAGGAGTCGGGGCCCTAATCACTCACAAGATGCTTCCCAGCTCTCAGAGTTCATGAATTCTTGCCCTGTCTCACTCTGATACTCCCTCACATCCTGGAGGTCCCTGGGTTCCCTGTCCCGCGGGATTCTGGAACCATCACTTCCATTTCTAGGCTTGGGTTCCCCATTTCCCAGTGTTGGAATGTTTCCTGGCTTGCTGACTGTGACCCTAAGCAAGTCGCTTGCCATTTCACAGCCCCAGTTCCCTCATCGGCAGAATAGGAATGCTAATTCTCACCTCCTAAAATTGTGTGGATTAAATAAAGCGTGCCCGCAAAACGCTAACGACGATTCGTGGCCTGTAGTTTGTAAACGTCCGGTAGGTTGGTGGTTATTTAAACCGGCAGGTTCTTGCTGCCCCTCCTCCTCTGGCGCTGGGAGCGTCGGTCTCCCTGGGCTGAGAAACGAGTTTGTAGGCTTCCGGAGCGGATTAGTTTTGAGTGTCACTTAATCCAGGTGGCCCTTCCGCAATCGGAGCCCTCTTAGGGCAAAGGTGGTATATCCCTGCATAAAGGGCCCGGGCTCACAGAGGCTGCGGGATGGAGCGGAGCGCTGGAGCCAAGCTGCTTCTGCTGCTGTGGGCGACGTGCTTCGGGAGCACAAGAGCAGATGGGCCGAGCGGCTACACATCGGTCATCGAGGTGACCAACGGGGGCCCCTGGGGCGACTGGGCCTGGCCCGAGATGTGTCCTGACGGATTCTTCGCCAGCGGGTTCTCGCTCAAGGTAAAGGCTCAGGCCTAGGTCTCGGAGGGGACCCCAGAGCCGAGGATGGCAGCCTTATGCCTCGTCCTCTGCCGCTCAGGTGGAGCCCCCCAAAGGCATTCCTGGCGACGACACGGCTCTGAACGGGATCCGGCTGCACTGCGCGCGCGGAAATGCGGCGCTCAACACGCACGTGGTGGAGTCCCAGTCTGGAAGGTGGGGAGCAGGGGCCTTGGATCCCCTAGGGTCGGGGTATGCCCCTTACCCTCCGTTACACACCCCCCCGCTCCCGACAGGCAGGTGCCTCCAGAGCCGTGGGGAGGTTTAGACCTGGGAAGCGGGTGGGAGACTCCTCCCTCCGCACCTTGGTGGAGGTCAGGTGACCGCAGCACCTGGCTGGGAAGCCCCGCGGCCTGGGTCCGGCTGGAGGTGGGTAGGGGGCGCCCGCGGAGCCAGGGCGTCTCTGCTTCCCTCGCAGGTGGGGCGCGTGGAGTGAGCCGCTGTGGTGCCCGGGCGGCGGCTTCCTGGTGGCTTTCGCGCTTCGCGTGGAGGCACCCGTGACCCCCGGCGACAACACGGCTGCGAACAACGTGCGCTTCCGCTGTTCCGACGGAACGGAGCTGCAGGGGCCCGGCTTGTCCTGGGGAGACTTTGGAGACTGGAGTGAGCCTTGCCCTAAAGGCACGTGCGGCTTGCAGACCAAGGTCGAGCAGCCTAGAGGCCTCCGCGATGACACCGCCCTTAACGACGCGCGCTTTTTCTGCTGCCGCAGTTGACACCATCGCCGCCCTCTCCCAGCCCCAAGCCCAGTCCCACCTCCGCTATTAAAGCTTCTCTGTCTTGGCTATGCTCTCGCTTGTTTTAGGGGGGGAAACTGCATCGCCCTATGTTCCTGCTAACCTAGCACTGGGCCAGGCCCCATTAGGGTGTGGTCTCAGGAGCCCATGGCAAGCTACTGAAAGTTGCCGACCCATAGTTCCGAAAAAATGCACTTAAAAAACACAGTTTTGCATACCAGTTAAGGAAGTCCTTGCCTTTCTGAGAGCCTCTGCAGACACATATCGTCCCCATTAAAAGCCCAGGTTGTTTACTTTCTGAACCACCAGTGACGCCAGATTAAGAAACTTCTACCAAATTAGGAGGTGACAACGCTATATTGTCTTAAGGGTTCATTTTCTAGAACTTTGGAGGCTCACGTGTCTTCTCCATAGCTTTCCTCCCATGCCCCCAAACCGTGGCTTCTCTGTGTTCTGAGTCCCACTGCCATTCTTTGTCCTTGCTGCCCTCTCTGCCTGGAATCCCCCAAATGTCCAGATGGTTAGCCCATCCACCAGATTTCAGTTCCAATTTCCCTTTCTTCGACTTTATCTTATTTAAAAAGTCCATCCATCAGTCAATATCTATCCCATTACCTCCGTGTTTTTAAAAAGTGTTTATCACCAATTAAAATAATCTATTGCCTCTTTTAAAGACTGCCCATCTTCTACCCCTGGAATGTTAAATTCTTTAAGAGCACAGAACTTGCCTGTCTTGTTGACACAGCTCACCAATAACTCAAAAAATATTTATTAAGAAAACAACAAGCAGGATGCAAGGGTCCCAAGCCACGGTGTATCTGGAGGCCTT
Source organism: Hippopotamus amphibius kiboko (assembly GCF_030028045.1). Lineage (NCBI taxonomy): Eukaryota > Metazoa > Chordata > Mammalia > Artiodactyla > Hippopotamidae > Hippopotamus > Hippopotamus amphibius. The sequence continues at coordinate 9,394,678 of NC_080202.1, read as the reverse complement.
CAGACACGCCTATTATAGGGCACAATCTGTGACTCGGAAGAGAGCTCTAAATAGTTTATTCCAGGGCGGGGGCGGGCCAGGCGGATGTCCAGGAGCGACGGACCAGGTCGGTGGAGCCTCAATGAGGGTCACCCTGCGGAAAAGATAAAGTGAGGACGCAGCCAGGGAGCAAATACGTTTCCTCAACAGCGCCATCCCACACCGTCCCACCTCCTTCTTCCTGCAATCGCCACAGAAGACACCAATGGACGCGTTCACCAGCTGCACCGCGCACAGCAAAATCTCCAGGCACGAGGCGGCCACCAGCAGCGAGAAGAGCGTCACGTTCCAGGAGACCACACCGGGTGGCTCCAAGCACGAGCTCCATTGAGTTCGGTTGAGCAGGTAGGCGCCTCTGCGGGCAGGGGGCAGGGGGCAGGGTCACGTGGGAGGAGGTCAGGCGGAGCGCCCCCCCGCCCCCCACTTGGGGCGCCCCGCCCCGCGCAGGCGCCGAGAGGGATATGCAGAGTGCTCGTCTGGCCCACGTGGAGGAAGCTGTCTCGAAGGCGAGTTCCGCCTAGGTTTCCCGGTCCACTTGGGAAAGGCAGGCGCGCAGTAGCAGAGAATGGGGGCGGGGGCGCGAACGCAGGCTGAGCCTTACGCGGTCTCTTGGAAGTGGTAATCCCAGGAACCGTTCATTAAGCATTGTGGTCCAATTCGGAGTCCGGCTCCAGATACCGAGAGGCAGTAGATGGCACCAAGCATCCCGAACGCCGAGCAGAAGACCGAGCGCAGCATCTGGATGCAGAGAGAGAGGAGACGTAAGCTGGGCCGTCCCCTCCCCACTCGTGGACAAACCTCGCCTGAGCTCCGCACCGGCCCCCTTCCCCCCACCCCGCCCCTTGTTACCGAGCTCTTTCTTCTCCAGTCTCGTTAAAAATACATTTCCCATCAAACCCCAGGGCTTGGAGTTCCACTAATCTTAAGAGCCAGTGGTCGTGGAGGTTCATGGGGGTTGTAGTCCCCTCTGGTCAGGCCCTCTGAAGCCTCAGATTTGCAGGTGCGAGGGAGGAGTGAGATGGAGCCCAGGACTCTGCAGAGGAGCTCGCGAAACTGGGAATTCTCTAGAGGGGCCAGTGGCTTTAGGTGTGGTTCTTCGAAGACCGGTTCAAAGACCGATGCTGAATCCTGTCCTAATTTGGATCTTACCCTGCAGCGATTTCCACAGCAGCCTGCACCACAACAGCCTTTGCCCCCTGCCCGGACGGCGGAAATTCCTGGACACAGTACCTATGGGAGGAGAGTCGATGTGATAGCGAGTCCCCAGGGCCCCAACTTACCTCCTCCTGGAAGCTCCCTGTGATGCCTTTAGCCCTTTGGACTGTCGGGAGACCTTATCTCTACTTCTCCTAGAGCACTGTGGGGCTCTGCTTTAAATTTATCTATGTTTATGTGCCTACTTACCTCTGTCCAGATTGTAGTCTCCAGGAGGGTAGAGCCCAGTATCATTATATCCCCCATAAATCTAGGCATATGGTTGGTGCCCAACTGAATGGGAGTCAGGCAGCCTGGATTTAATGCCAACCTTGTGCTCATTTCACACTCCATGAATTGATTTGTCTCTCTGGGTCTCAGTTTTGTCCTCTGTAAAATGGGTCTGCATACCTCCCAGGGCTGTTCTCAGGGTTTAATGAAATAACAGGTTGATTTGCTGTCAAGACTGTCTCAGAGTAAATGGTCAAGAACTATAAAGTCCCTCAGCAGCAGGAAGGAATAGTGGTGTTGGAATGTCTGGCAAGCTGGGATTATGGTGGAGGGTGGAAGAGCATGTAAGTGAAGGCTCTGATACAGCCCTGATCTTCTTTGTCTGTCTTTCTCCTGTGGGCATCCTCAGAGAGCCCACCGCCTCCCAGGGCATTAGCTGCTCCCTCTGACAATTGTTGTCTCCTAAATTGATGCCTCCGAATTCAAATCTAACTGCCTGAAGGGCATGTTCATTTGAATGTCTTGGTTTTAGCTCAAGTTCACCCAGCCTCATACTAACCTCACAATTTATTCCCCCCAATTCATCTCCCTTTGGCTTTCTTGTCTCCATCACCAGAAATATCCTCCAGGTCACTTAGGTCTGAAAACTTGATTCCTTCCCACCCAGCGAGACCTCAAGTCCTCGGGGCTTTCCCTTCAGTGGCTCTTGAATCTGTCAGTTTGTTCTTCTTCGCCGCAGTCAGTCCCTTATCACCTCCCATGAGAAGGATGTGCTCAGCCTCCCTACTAGATTTCCATATCTCTTGCCCTGTGTCAACCCACACTCTATCCTACATTGCTACTACCAGATTAAACTTAGCTTTCAACTGGTCTTTTCCCTGATCCAATCCTTTAGGGTCTCCTCAAAGAGTAGCCCATCTAGACTGAACTCTGTGAAGGTGTTTGAGGCACCTCGCTTTGGCTCCAGCCTTAACGTTGTTGCACCAGACCAGGTTTTTTGCCTGTCTTCCAGCTCTGGAATCCCGAAGCTGTCTGGATCTTTGCCTCCCTGTCTGCCTTGTCTAGCACACACCAACAAGGCAGCATTTTGGTCTTCTCCAAGGGAGGGGCTGAGAGTTTTAGTTCCATTATATCATCCACAGCAACCTTACAGAAACACCTGAAGAGTTAAACGAACTTTCCACCAGATACTCTTTCCTCTTCCAGGTCTTATGGCAAGTCTAGGGCCAGTGCTGGTCCCCATGCTTAGCCTCTCTGGTTATATCACTTACTCGGAAGCTCCAGGATCCAGAGACACCGGGAGATCGGATTTGACTTTCGGATTTACCAATTTCGAATGACCTTCCTGTTTTCGATTTGTACTTTTCTTGTCAGTGTTTGTTTTTGTCTCACTCTCTGCTATCCCCTCATCTCATTGAAAAGAGAAAGGTAATTGAAAAGGCAGGAGGAAGCACTGAGTTAATAGCTCAAGTCTGTTTACTTTTCTCTATCTCCACGGCCACTGGCCTTGTCCAAGCCACTGTCATTTCCCCTGGACAACTGCAGTGACCTCAGTCTGGTCTTTCTGCATTCACTGCTCTTCTCCTACCGTCTGTTCTCCATCCAGCAGCCAGCCATATCCAGCAGGATACGGAGCAACTAGAACTGTCAGACTTTGCTGATGGGAAGACAACTGGTATAAACACTTCGAACAACTCTTTGGTAGTATCTGTCAGCCCCGAACATTTGCATACCTTAAGAATCAGCAGTTTTACTCCTAGGTATACATCCAGCAGAAATGCAAAAATACTTTCACTGAAGACAATTACAGGAATGTTTATAGAGCATTATTTGGAATAAACCAAATAATGGTTGGGAACTATCCAAATGTCCATCAACAGTGGAATATTTAAATAAATTGTGGTACTGTTTACACAAGGGAAGGCCTGGGAAATAATAAACTACAGCGCTGTGTAATAATATGGACGAGACTTAAAAATGTAATGTTGACCTCAAGAAGCCAGAACAGACATGTCCACTCGGTATGATTCCATTTATATAAAGTGCTAAACATATATGGTGCGGTAGAAGTCAGGATAGTGGGGCCCTTGTCGGTGTGGGGTCAGGCCTGGTGGGAGGCATGTCTGAGACTCTTGTAATGACCCACATCTTATCTGAGTGCCCAGAACATGGGTGTGTTCCCTTTATAAAAATTCACTGAGCTGTATATGAAGGATCTGGGCTTGTCTATATGACTTTTTTAAAAGGTAAAAAGTCCTTCAGTAGTTTTCTGTGCACTTATAATGAAATTCAAATTCCTCACTGTGCCTCTCAAGGGTGTAGATGAACTGGCCTCTGTCCTCCTCTGATCTCACCTCATCAAACCTCAGCTGTACTGGCCGCCTGTCTGGTCCTCAGATGTGCGGGCCTGTTCCTGCCTTAGGCTTTGTAATCACCCGTCTGCCATGCTGATTCTTTTTGTCTTTTGGGTCTCAGTTCAGAAGTCACCTCATCAAGGTCTTCCTTGAAAATGCTATAAAAAATGGCCCTTCACCCTGCCTCAGGAGCTCTTTATGACAGCATCCTGCTTTGCTTTCTTCATGGTCCCTACTTTATCTCGTCTATTTTCTTTGTTCATTCACTCTTAATCCGGTGGCTATTAAGTGCAAGGTACTGGCCTAGGCTCCTGGCACACAGCAGCCAGCAAAACAGGCAGCCCTTCTTCCTGTGGGGTGTATGCTTTTGCTTCCTTGACACTGTGTGTCTCCCCAGCAGGAACACCAGCTTCGGGGAGAGCAGGGCCCTCGCCTGTGTCCCTGTGGTGTAGCATTAACCATGTGAATACTCTGGACAAAGCCTTCTCGAGGGTGGCTCAGAGCATGGAGGCAGGAGGGCAGCTGGGAACGAGCATGTTGTGGGCAGCATCCTGGGGGGTCTCCCCAGAAGCAGGCTGGTAAGATTGTGGGGAGGTTGGTGGTGGCTTGGGCTGGAGAAGGGGTGTGATGTGACAGCGAGTGAGTGGGTAGGGCTGGGAAGCGTGTGACGTCTCAGAGAGGGTTGAGGTCAGAGGTGTGGAGTGGAGTCCAACTGCCATAAATCCATGTGGGAGGGGGAGTAGGAGAAAGGACCCAGATGGGTAAGAGGGGATTGTTGGGTAAAGGAGAAGAGCTATTACAGACATGTGGCCAGTGAAAGAGACAAAGGTGAGGCATCCCCTGGAGAATTTCAGCGGTCAGTCATCCCAAGAAGTGGGGAACTCTGCAGGGTAGATCTTTTGTCTTCATGCCATAAAGATGTTAAACTCTCCTGACCTTCCAAAAAGTTCCCCTAGGGACTTCCCTGGTGGTCCAGCGGTTAGGACTCCGAGCTTCCACTGCAGGGGGCGTGGGTTCAATGCCTCGTCAGGGGAACTAAGATCCAGCAAGCCCCACGGTGCACAAACAAACCAAAAAGTTCCTCTAAGTGGGGAGGGGGTGGCGAATGGGGCTTAGGAAGTCCAGGAAATCTGTGTGTCCACTTCCCCCGCTTCTGACAGATCCTGGTCTCCAGGATACTTCTCCACCATGCTGACCCAGGTTCTGAGTTTATCCTTAGTGCCCAGTGCACAGTGGGCATCCAGAAACGTGGGTGGAGAGTGAAGGGACGTGGAGGTGGGGGAGGTATCGCTGAGCTGATAGGTAGAATGACTGATTTGTGACATTGCTTCCTGGCTCCAGATGCTGTCACTGTAAACCACACCCCCCCACACCAACCCCATTGTTATCTTAACCTGATAACCTCCCATGGGACCAGCTGTTCCTTCTGCTTCAACCCTTGTAGTGAGGTGTTCCCAGCATCTGCTCAGCCGTGGGGACGGACATACTCCCTACCCAGGAGGGAACAGTTTAGAGCAGCGAGGCTCCTTCCTTCTCGTTCCCCTCAGACATTCAGCTCAGGACCCTGGGGCTGAGAACCTTCCCTACTGGTTACTCAGCATTTGTGGGCAGGCTGGGCGGGCTCCAGGTCCCCACCAAGCCACCGCCATCCCTTCCCCGGCAGCAATCCTTTTCCCTCACTCTCTCTCCCCTCCTGTTCAGGACCCCGGAGAGTGGCGTCCAGCCCCTTGGCCTGTGCGCCCCGGCCAGCCCTCTCACCATCAGGCCTCCGCCGACGAAGCCAGCCATAAGCCAGACTTGCAGGCTGATGTGGTCCTTGGTCCAGGTGGTCTTCCCATTGGGAACCAGCAGGAGGGCGTTGGCCACGATGCAGACCAGGGAGAGGAGGATGAGGGAGAGCCCCACAAAGCGGGCACACTTTCCCGTGCACATGGTGAGGCTCTTGGAAAGGACAGGCAGCGAGGGAAAGTGAGCCCAGGGTTCCTAGATCCAGAGGAGAAAACAAGCCCGGAACAAAGGTCGGGTGGAGGTGTGGCGAAGCTGGCAGTAGCTGATGATAAGGGACAGAGGCTGCAGAGCTGGCGCCGCAGCAGGGACGCAGGCAAAGGGGAGGATGTGGTGGTGGAGGTGGGGGAGCTCAACACAGAGGAAGTTGCCTGGGTCAATGTGTTCTTCCTCTTTTTCTGCACACACCTCTCCACAGACCCTCAGTCGACTCCTTACCTGCTTTGTGACTTAGCCAAGCCCCTTAATGTTTTTAAGTGCCAATTGCCTTATCTGTATAAAGGGTATAGTGATGCCCCTGGGCTCGCAGGCTGGTGGTGAGGATTAAATGGGTTAGGGAGTTCCTTGGCAGTCCAGGGGTTAGGACCCAGCACTCTCACTGCCAGAGGCCCTGGTTTGATCCCTGGTTGGGGAACTAAGATCCTGCGAGCCACGTGGTGTGGCCAAAAAAAAAAAGAGGGGTCAAGGTGAGGGTGAGAAACATTTTGTAACTGAGGACACACTGAGCCAATGTACGGTGGCTTCGTTGTTTCTATTAGTCCCATAGGGAGGGTTCCTCCTGGAAAGAAACTAGTAAGATGGTGGTGGAGATTCATTGACCTTTTGTTTCTTCTTGTTAATATCTGTTTAAAAAAAATAATTAATTCTTGGCTGTGTTGGGTCTTCATTGCTGCTTGTGGGCTTTCTTTAGTTGTGGTGAGCTACTCTTCTTTGTGATGCGCGGGGCTTTTTGCAGTGGCTCTCTTGTTGCTGAGGACGGGCTCTAGGCGCTCGGGCTTCAGTAGTTGTGGCTCAGAGGCTCAGTAGCTGTGATGCACGGGCCTAGTTGCTCCGAGGCATGTGGGATCTTCCCAGACTAGAGATCGAACCTGTGTCCCCTGCATTGGCAGGTGGATTCTTAACCACTGCACCACCAGGGAAGTCCTGAGAAACAGAACTCTTGAGAAATACTTACTGTAGGATTTGGAAGGAACTTTCAGGAAGGGTTTCACTAGAAGTAGGAACAGAGTTCTTTAAGGAACAAAAGGGTGAGATGAAAAGGCACCAGTGCCTATTTGGGGGAGAAGGAGAATTGCATGGAAACAAAAAAATACACAAAACCAACGTCCACGTGAGAAGCACTAAAAAACAGGACTGAAAGTGGGACAAAGTGGGTGAGGGATACAGAGGGACAAACTTGAGCAAGATACACGGGAAAAGGACCAAAAGGTTAGAAAAAAGGACCAGCAATGAAAACAGTGCAACGGAAGATAAGAGGGACAGCGGAGACGAGACGGAAGGTAAGGAAACCAGCTGCTCCCAAAGATAAGAACAGCTGGTGGGAGTGATGTCACAGGTGACAAATCTGTGTTCGGAGAAGGCTTCCCCGGGGCGTGGCTCCACTTGAGTTAGTGAGCTGGAGGGCATACTGTATCCCAGGTGAAGTATTAAAAGTGAACTGAGGGACTTCCTAGGTGGCACAGTGGTAAAGAATCCACCTGCCAATGCAGGGGACACGGGTTCGAGCCCTGCTCTGGGAAGATTCCACATGCCACAGAGCAACTGAGCCCGTGTGCCACAACTATTGAGCCCATGTGCCACAACTATTGAAGCCCACGTGCCTAGGGCCTGTGCTCCACAACAAGAGAAGCCACTACAATGAGGAGCCTGCGCACCACAACAAAGAGTAGCCCCCGCTCTCAGCAACTATAGAAAGCCCGTGTGCAGCAACAAAGACCCAATGCAGCCAATAAATATATAAAATAAATAAATTTATTAAAAAAAAAAGTGAACTGAGGACTTCCCTGGTGGTGCAGTGGTTAAGAATCTGCCTGCTAATGCAGGGGACATGGGTTCTATCCCTGGTCTGGGAAGATCCCACATGCCACAGAGCAACTAAGCCTGAGCATCACAACTACTGAAGCCCGAGAGCCTAGAGTCTGTGCTTCGCCGCAAGAGAAGCCACCACAACGAGAAGCCCATGCACTGCAAGGAAGAGTAGCCCCCACTCACTGCAACTAGAGAAAGCCCACGTGCAGCAAGAAAGACCCAATGCAGCCAATTAATTAATTAATTAATTTAAAAAAAGTGAATTGAACCCAGATCCATCCTAAGTATGTGAATTAAAGGATACATCTCAGCATGGTTTTTTTTTTTAATTGGAATATAATTGCTTTACAATGTTGTGCCAGTTTCTGCTGCACAAAGAAGTGGATCTGCTATACACACACACACTCAGCAAAGTTAAGAGACCTCCTAGAAAGGAACAAAAGTCAGTCAGACCTGAGACTTCTCTGTAACACTAAATGCCCAAAAGACAAAGGAGCAACATCTGTAGTCATGATACAGGCTATGAGTCAATTATTGTATGTGTATGCAAGTTTCTTTTTGAGTGTGAAGGGTAACAGAATTGCATTTCTGAGAATGTTTGGGTTTGGAAATACCACTGTGTTTTCTTCTCCTTTTTTTTTTTTTTTAAAAGATATTTTAACTCACCACGAGATGAAATGAAATAAAAACTCCAAAATGGGGAAATCTTGGTATAACTGTAAATAATTTTTATAAACCCAGTTACACCACTGAATATGTTTCCAAAAAATCCTTTTAAAGAGAAAATATATAGTGTAAATTCTAAAAATGATATTAACAATAGTAAAGATATCAATCATTTATTGCTTGCCATGACCAGGGTCCATTTTAAGGAGATATATCAGGTCACAGAAACTCAACTCTACTGAAACAAAAAGAGCTTATAATGTGAGGAGGCTGTCACAGTAGCCCAGGTGAGAAATGATGTAGGTGTGGACCAGGGGGATGTATAGGGACAGAACTGGGTTACTGGTGAGTTGAATGTGGAAGTGATGCAAAAAAGAAGGAAATCGAAGATGGTTTCTAAATTTGGGGTTTGGGCAACTGAATGGATAGTGGTTTTGTTTCCTGAAGTGGGGAAGTCAAAACCATGGAAGTGAGAGGTATGGAAGGAGACCCAGGCGTAAGAGTGATGCTACGTTCAGAGGGGAGGGTGGAGGGTGACCTCGGGGAGGATGGAAGGTGAATGCTCTCTTAGGTTGGTAAGGCCAGTATTATCAGCCAAAGGAGGACCAAATGGAGTCTTTAGAAGGGAAATATTCCTCAGATGGTATAGTGTGTTTGAATTCATATTTTTCAGTAGACACCCTGCAAATATCACCCTTCAGTATTTCTCTTCTCTTCCCTCTTCCAGCTGAGACCCCTGGAGATTGAGCTTTGAGCTTGCTGCAAACTGCCCCCCTCCCCCGCATCACCCTCCACTGTATGTTTGCGGTGAGTAGATACTGAGATAACCTGGAAAAATACATTTGGCTATAATGTTTACAAGACCCAAGCAAGTTTGGGGAGTAGACTCTTTCCATAGGAAGGAAGGGGTGGCATTTCCTAAGAAAAGGGCATCAACTCAGCAGGGATTGGGAGAGAATTGTGGAAAGGGGTGGAAGGTTGGGAAAGAGTTATCTGCCAACAAGTCACAACCTCGGGTATGGGGCAATGAACAAGGTCGCTAGAGCAGGAGTTCCATGCCTGGTGTCTCTCTCCTCGTTTTCTCCAGGGAAAGATATCTAAATGTTGCCGTGAATATTGTTTACCTCCTTATAATGGGAGGCTAGCAAGGCAGAATCCTGAGCAGGGGAGGGTCACTTCCTGGTCAGTGTCATCTAAGGGCATCAATCACTGCATCTTCATCAGGGACCACTGAGCGTCAAGGAAGAGATGTCCACAGAGGGCAGCCGAGTCGGCAACACATCGTGCTCTGTCCCCCTCCACAGGTTCCTCTCTAGAGGGTCATTAGAGACACCCCATGGGACTATGAGGGGGGCTTGCCCATGCTCCCCTCGTTCCTTGAGTTATTCTGCGTGATGTATTCGTTTGCTAGGGCTGCCATAGCAAAGTGCCAGGGACTGGGTGACTTAAACAGCAGACATTTATTTCTCACAGTTCTGGAGGTTGGAAGTCTGAGATCAAGGTGTTAGTAGGATTGATTTCTTCTGAGGCCCCTTTGTTTGGCTGTAGATGGCCGCCATCTCCCTGTGTCTTCACATGATCTTTCTTCTCTACCTGTCAGTGTCCAGATTTCTGCTTTTTATAAGGGCATCAGTCATATTGGATTAGAACCCACTGTAATGTCCTCTTTTTGACTTAATTACTCCTTTAAAGACCCTGTCTCCAAATACAGTCACATTCTGAGATACTGGGGGTTAAGACTTCAACATATGAACTTTGGGGAGATACAACTGAACCCTCAACAGGCGGGTAAAGAAATCTTTACAACTGCAGAGCAAGATTAGAGCAATAATACCAATCTCTATCTGTAACTCCCAATTTTATCAACATTATCTGAGGAGGGGAGGAAAGAGATATGCTTGACTTCTTGATTTAACTGGGGAGACTCATAGCATGTTATTTAACTCTTTTTTTTTTCCTACACTGTGCGTCATGCAGGACCTTAGTTTCCCAACCAAGGATTGAACCCTGCCCCTTGCAGTGGAAGTGTGGTGTCCTAACCACTGGACCACCAGGGAAGTACCATGTTATTTTACTCTTGGCTTCAAGTCAAGAAATATGAGTTAAGAATACTTTTGGAAATGTTAAAGGAAAATACTAGAGAAATAAAAAATGAGATGTATGCCTTCCAAAGTTCCCGAGAAGATAAAAGCAAAGAAAATTTAATCCATATAGCAGAAGACAAAGCATCAAGGAGGCATAAGAAAGAGAAAACATAAAATAAGATCACTAATTATACCCAATATGTGGATCAAAACAATTCATGTAAATATTTTAAACTCCTCTATGAAAAAAATTAATGTTTTCAAATTAAACTAACCAGCAAAATTCTGTTAACTGTAGTCACCTCCTGTTAACAGAGAGGGAAACAGGGCCATGGGAGACAAGAGGGAAAGGGAAATTACTTTTCACTTCTATGAAAAGGTACAATTGCACCTTTTGAATTTTATTATTGTGTTTTGCTATTCAAAATAATAAATACATAATAAAATTAAACCATATGGTATAGATACTATTTTGTTAAGTGTTCATTTTATATTGATATAGGGTATATTTACAGTGATTATATAACAGCCATAAATCTTTAGGCACGAAATCATATTGTATTGAAATATATAAAGTCAAAATACTTAGAAATACCCTGGGAAACTATATATGTGTATAGACTAGAAAATATAATAGCAGTGAGAAACTGTGACATAACTCAGCAGTCTTTGGCAGATGAAGTAAGAAAAGATACACAAAGGTACAAAGGTACTGAGAATAGAAATGAAACTAAGGTGATTGATTAATTAGCCACTCATTCAGCAAATATTTATTGAATGTGTGTGACGTGTACCATGCCCTTTGCTGGATACCAAGAATACAGCCATAAATAAAGTCTCCATCCTGGACTTCGCCTTCAGATGATACTTATTGAAATTTGTATCTCATAAATGGAGAACACACCTTTTTTTTTTAATGTCAACGAAACATTTATGTATATTAATAAAATATGAGACTTTGAAGGAAATACCAGATACCCAAACCTGAAATTGTACTGGCCACCTTCTGTGACCACAGTGCAATAAACCAGAAATTTACAAATGTTTAAGTAAGAAAACCCAACCCTTAAAAAAAACCCCAGACAGTCCTGGGACTACCCTGGTGGTCCAGTGGTTAAGACTGTGCTTCCACTTCAGGCAGCACAGGTTCGATCCTTGGTCAGGGAACTAAGATCCTGCATGCTGTGTGGTGTGGTCAAAAAAACCCCAAAAAACAAAAAAACAGTCCTAAATAATTCTTTTTTTTTCCTTTAATAAATATTTATTTATTGGCTGCATTGGGTCTTTGTTGCTGTCCTCAGGCTTTCTCAAGTTGTGGTGAGTGGGAGGCTACTCTTCATTGCGGTGCGAGGGCTTCTCATTGAGGTGGCTTCTCAGTAGCCATGGCTCACGGGCTTAGTTGCTCCAAGGCATGTGGGATCTTCCCTGCCCAGGGCTCGAACCCATGTCCCCTGCATTGGCAGGCGGATTCTTAACCACTGTACCACCAGGGAAGTCCTCAGTCCTAAATAAGTCTTTGATCACTGAGAAAATCCAAATTGCAAACACAGATGATTGTAAACAGATGAGACTGTATCATGGCAAAGCTTGAAGAATGGGCGTAAATGACACCAGATTACTGAGTACTTATGATTGGTGCCGGAGACTTTTCTTACATTATCTTATATAATCCTCACAACAGATACGGCTTAATGCCCCTGTTGTAAAGTAGGCACTGATAAAAATTTGCTAAAGTGGTATAGGTGGCTCAGAGAGATTAAGTAACTTGCCTAAAACCACACAGCTGACACCAGTCAAACTTGGACTTGTACACATGCCTGGCAGACTCTTGTGCTTGTAATTGCTTTGCTACCACCAACACGATTCATGGAGTATGCAGAGAGGAGGAACTGCTGATTTAAGCTTTAACCAAAGCCTGCTATCCCGGGCTTTTGCTTACCTGTTCTTTCTCTTTCTTCCTTCTCCTTCTCTTTCTTTCATACAACAGAGATTTCTTGAGTACTTACTGTGTACCAGGTATAGTTCAACATGCTGGCGATTCAGCTGGGGAGAGGCAAACAAACAAGTCAACAATACATATGGGGGGGCGGGGGGCGGAGAGGAAGCTGGGACGAAGTGAGAGAGTAGCATAGACATATATACACTACCAACTGTAAAACAGCTCGTGGGAAGTTGCTGTATAAGAAAGGGAGATCCACTCGATGACGGGTGATGCTTTAGAGGGCCGGGACGGGGAGGGTGGGAGGGAGTCGCGGGAGGGAGGGGATATGGGGATATGTGTATAAATACAGCTGATTCACTTTGGTGTACCTCGTACGCTGGTACAAGAGTGTAAAGCAATTATATTCCAATCAAGAGCTAAAAAACACAAAACAATACACAGACAGCTTTAGGGAGTTAGGAGACAATAAACAAGTCAACAATACGTAGACAACTTCACGTGTTGTGAAGAAAAAGGAAACAAGATGAGGAGGTAGGTGGACAGGTGTTGGGGGCTATTTTAGTTCAGGAGGTCAGGGAAGGTCTCTCTGAGGCAGCAACCTTCAAGAAGGAAGTGGCGTTTGGGAGGAAGCGTGTTCTAGTGAGGGCAACAGTAAGTGCAAAGGCCCTCGGGAAATGGGCTTGGCCTGCAAAGAACGGGCACAGCGAAGAATGGCAGGGGGGTTGGAGCCCGGTGATCAAGGGAAAAGCTGGGGAGGTGAGGCGGGGGCCTCACGCATGTTGGTCACCGTAAGGCTTTGAGGCCTGTCATCGGCGTCATGGGGCAGCCACAAGAGACTGGAGCAGGGGTCCACGTGACCTGATTCAGGTTTTACTGTTACCCTTCATTATGAGGAGAATGGAAAGAAGGAGGGCAAGACTGGAAGAGGGGAGACAGGTGAGGAGGTTATTGCAGCGGCCCAGGGGAGGGATGGTGCTGGCCTGAACTGGGTGGTAAAGGTAGAGGGAGTGAAGAGTGATCGGGTGTGGGGCAGAGTTTGAACGTAGAGCTGTTGGAATCCGTTGAGGGTTGTGGGTGTGCAGGAACCCTAAGACTTAGACTCAGTGATGGGATGGGTGGCGCCATTTCTAAACATGAGGAAGCGGGACGTCCCTGGTGGTCCAGTGGCTGAGACTCCGCAATCCCAATGCAGGGGGCACGGGTACCATCCTCGGTCAGGGAACTAGATTCTGCATGCCGCAACTAAGACCCGGCGCAGCCAAATAAATAAATATCAAAGCAAAAAACATGAGGAAGAGCGGGGAAGACAGGTTGGAGCGCAGGGGAGAAAGGAGAGTAGAGGATAAGAGACAGGCAGGAGGAGGAGGAGCCAGCAAAAGGATCCCCTAGCAAGGGGGCAGGAAAACCAGGAGAGTGTGCTGTTCCAGAGGCCAACACAGTGCTTCCAAGAGCAAGTGCATTTGACAACTCTGTTAAACGCTGGAAAGAGGGTAGGTGCTGACCATCGGGCTTGGCATTGTCACAGCAAGGGTACTCTCATCAGAGTGGTCAGGATGTGAATGGAGAAGAAAGGATGACCAGACATTTGAGGCATGCGTTTAACACAAGAGACCAAAAAAACAAACAGAAAAAAGGAAATTGTAGTTATCATAAGAAGCCCTGGTGGAAAGATGAGGAAGTTCTTTTCTGATTGCTTCTCTTTCCTCTGGCAGATAAGTATTAATGTCACTGGCTGAGGATGGGGGGTGCGGTGCTGCCATGTGAGGCAAGAAGGGGAATTTCAGAGCGCAGGAGAGAGTGTCGGGCAGAAAAATCACAGGATTGTCAGGCGTGCTGAGAGCCCACTTGTGATTCATCATTACACATTCAAAGTGAGATTTGTCAGCACAGTTGTTTATCCCCAGTCATGCTCAGTTGCTCAGGGAAAGTCTCATTGTTGGTGGAGTTTGGTTTGATCCTTCTTGCAGTTTTGCAAGGAAGGTGGTGGGAGAAGGACAAGAGAATTTAGAGTGTATGTGAAGGAATCATTGGAGGGGTAATGGCTGGTCTAGTCTCCTGGCATGTGCTTCAAAGTGGCTGGGGTTTTGAAGGGAGGAGAAATGCGTTGGAAGCAAAAATGGAGGGTAAGAAAGCAACTGCCTCATTGCAGAATCTGTGGAATGTGGGGAAAAAAATACCTCTTCACAGGGTTGCAGGGGAGTAGTGACTTTCGAGGAGCATCAAGTTTCTGAGATAAGAAGGCACAGGGAAAACCAGGAGAAGAGGTGGATGATTTGGGGGGTCTTGACCTTAAATCCTGGAGGGTCCAATGAGAAGATGTGGGGGCAGGAAAGGGAGGAGGTAGGAGACTGAACCCAGAGGGGATGAACAGAGTCATGGGGGGATATGTCAAGGTGACAGCAGGTCTCCTGGCAAGTGTGAACTTCTGGTGTGTCGATAGTGAAAGCGTATGACTTTGTTTCCTGGGCTCTAGGTGCTGTGCTGTGCTATTCGTGCCTTGTGGCTTTACAGCAGCTCTTTGGCTTCTGTCTGTGGTTCCTGTCTTCCAGGCCTCAGATCTGAGTTCACGAGGCTGGGCTGGGACTAGCACCCCACACAGGCCCATGTTACCTTCCTCATTCCACGCTTCACCCGAGTCCCTGCCAACTGCCTTCCTCCTTCCTTGGCCCGAAACTCCATGCAGAGCGTCTCAGGCCTATCAACTCCCACCCACCAGGGAGGCCCAGACAGTCTTGGGTCACGATGTGGTTCTCAGCTGGGACACTTTCTACTTCCTCCATTTATAATAGAGAAAAATTAGGAACTGCCTAAATGTCCCACTAGGCCACATCATATTCATAAAGTAAACTAATATACAGCCGCCCATGAAAAGAGACTTGTCTGATGACATGAAAAACTGTTCATAACATATCGTTTTATTAAAAGAGCAACATAGTTAGCATGATGTACAGTATGATTAAAGTTTGTAAAAATATGTACATTCTGATGGAAGAGACTAAACGCACCAAAATGGTGATGCTGGTTATCTCTGGGTGTTGGGATTGAGGGCCATGTGAATTTTCCTTTTAGCGTTTTCTCTATTTTCTGACTTGCCCGATCGTTGCCTCCAGTTCGCCCCCCTCTCACTCTCCACCCTCTCAAGGCTGCCACCACCACTCTGTTGAATACTCTCGTGTCCTTGTTGTGAAGTACAGGGGACATTTCTTCACCTTGATCGGACCTTGCCTAAGCAGCGTCTGGCACAGCTGACCACCCTTTTTTCGTTTCTGAGCCCTCCTGGTTTTCCACTGCCCTCAGCACTTCTCCCTCTCCGAGCTGGCTCCTCTTCCTCTGACCATCCTTACCTCCACCAGGATTCTGTTTCGAAGGCCCCTGCTTCTGTCCACAGCCCTCATCCACTCTCCTCATTGTGTGAGTTCCCTGCCTCACGTCTTAATTGCCTACCAGAATCTCCACCACGAGGTCCCACGAGCATTTCAAACTTAAAAGTCCCACCCTGAATTCATTACCTTTCTCTCCCACCCCTTCCAACCACTGTAACTCCACCCCTCCTCTTCCTGTGCTCCCTCTGTGAGCACACAGCTCTTCCTTCGATCTAGTTGCCCTGGCTGGGAACCTTCAGTTCCTTCTCTGCCCTCCCCTTGTTCCAATATGATTGCTCACCATCTGTTATTTCTATCTCCTCATTAGCCCTAGGATTTACCTGTTTCTCTCCAGCATCAAGGCACCATCAGCTCTTGCCTGTATTATTACCCAAAAACTCCTAGCTGATCTGGCTCAAGTCTTACCCTCTTATGGTCCATTTCCCCTCCAGTCTAGCAGGAACAGCTTTCTGAAATTCCTTTAGGGACTTCCCTGGCGGTGCAGTGGTTAGGACTCTATGCTTTCACTGCCGTGGGCCAGGGTTCAATCCCTGGTCAGGGAAACTAAGATCCTGAAAGCTGCACAGCCAGGAAAAAAAAATTTCCTTTAGTAAATGCCAAGTGGTTATTACATCCCAGGCATTGTGCTGGGGCATAGTTATAATCAGACAGACAAGGTCTCCCCCTTCATGAAATTTACTTTTTAGTGTGTATTGGAGGGGGAGGGGTAATAAACATAAATAAATGACAATAAAATAAGGGTGATACGTGCTCAAAGGAAATAAAAGAGTAATGTGATAGAGAGTGATGGGGGTAAGGGATCCTTGTGAATTTCATGGAAGCAGGGACCATTCTCTTGTCCTTTTTTCCCCATTGCATCTCTAACAAACCTGCATGTGCATTCAGTCAGTAGTCAGTGAATTATTAAAGTGGGCAATTTGTAAATTAAACATTTTTATTATGAAAGTGCTGTGTGTTCATGGAAGAAAAATGACCAGGACAGGAAAACAAAATGAATAAACAAATCCTTAGTAATCCCACAGCTCGGAGGTAACGACATGCTTTCATATTTTATGTAGGAGACAGCAGGAACTTTGGGAGACGTTTCTGGCCAAGGGAATGGTGAAAAATTCTGTTTCCCCTCAG
This sequence comes from Hippopotamus amphibius kiboko, assembly GCF_030028045.1. Lineage (NCBI taxonomy): Eukaryota > Metazoa > Chordata > Mammalia > Artiodactyla > Hippopotamidae > Hippopotamus > Hippopotamus amphibius. The sequence continues at coordinate 9,377,847 of NC_080202.1, read as the reverse complement.
TCCACCAGGGACCTTGGCTGCCCTTTTATGGCTGTAAGGGATGTACAAGGTACTGTCAGGGGGTATTTACCCTCATCTGGGGTCAAGGAAGGCCTCCCTTCCTAAGGAAGTGAACTTTAGGCTGAGAAGGAGTTAGTTGTGCAAGAAAACAGGGAAGTTCCACACTGAGAGTGTGGTGTCTTCATTTAGAGCCCCTGGCTCAAGGGTAGAGAGGGGGCAGGAAGCGGGATGAGATCAGCCTGTAGAGATTGGCAGGGGCCACATTAAAAGGCCTTGCCATCTAGATCTAACTGCCAGTTTACAGAACTAAAGAATATAGATGAACAGATTAAAAAACACCCAGAGGAAGCAATCAGCCAGATCCAGAATGAGGAACATTCTACAGGACAAATGATTTAGTTTCTCATTGAATCAGTGGCGTGAAAATAAAAAAGGGAAGGAGGTCTGTTATAGGGGAAAAAAAAAAAAAAACCAAAAAACTTAAGGGACATAACAACCAAAAGCCATGTGTGGATCTTATTTATTTCTTGACTGTAACAAACCAAACTGGAAAAGTCATCTTTGAGATCATTGAAGAAAATCTGAACTGGGTATTATGATAAGATATTAAAGAATAATTTTTAACTTTATTGGTTATGATGATGGCACGGTGGTTACATTTTTAAAAAGCCCTTATGAGTTACGGATGCATGTAAATGAGATAACATGTCTGGGGTGTGCTTTAAAACATTCTGGGAAAAAGCTGGGTGTGTGTGATGTTGTGATATAAGAAATACATATTTGGCCTTCTGCCCAGATTCCTGGCTCAAAATCATATAAAAACCCTTGGAATTTCCTGAGGGATAGAGGTGAGAGGAGTGTCTTTCGTTATTCATAACAGGCCCCTTTCAACTATACCTGAGTTTATGCTGACGAGGTGACTCTTGGTGGCTCTCTGGATAGCTTCAGGATTATTCCTCAGGAATAACCTCCTGTGTGTCTGGATGGCCTACAGCCATCTGTGATCATTTAATAGGGAACTGTGAGTCCTGTATCAACCCAAACATACTCCTCTACCCTGCAGCATTTACAACCAAAGATATTGCCCCTAAATTAGTCCCTCTCACAATACATTTTAGTAAAGATCCTTCAGGAAGCTGATGATACCAATCTACAAAATGAAGCTACTCCTGGGACTTCCTGGTGGCACCAGTGGTTAAGAATCTGCCTGCCAATGCAGGGGACATGGGTTTGAGCCCTGGGCCAGGAAGATCCCACATGCCAAGGAGCAACTAAGCCCGTGTGCCACAACTACTGAGCCTGTGCTCTAGAGCCTGTGGGCCACAACTACTGAGCCCATGTACTGCAACTACTGAAGCCCGCATGCCTAGAGCCGGTGCTCCACAACAAGAGAAGCCACCGCAATGAGAAGCCCACACACCACAGAGAAGAGTAGCCCCTGCTTGCTGCAACTAGAGAAAACCTGTGTGCAGCAACAAAGAACCAACACAGCCAAAAAATAAATTAAAAAAAAAAAAAAGCTACTCCTTCACAACTATATTCCTAGTTTCAGTAGATCTTTGGTTTTTGCCCTCCCCCAGGCTGACTACCTTCTTGGTGACCAGAGGCCTTAGAGGTACTTTCTGTTGTCTCAGCCTAAATTTTATTTAGTGGATAGCTTTGAGGCTAGTGGCCAAAACTTAGACTGGCCCAAATCTGAGCTTAGTCTAGCATCAAAGTCCAAACTGTAATTCTTTTAAAATTTCATTTTAGCTATTACAAATAATCACCAAGGGATTGTATATTTCACTTTTTTTTTCTTATTGGTTTCCATTCCCTTATGCATCTAGTGAAACAAGTTCCTGGGAGTTGAATCCAACTCTAAGTTCCATTGGTTACTTTTACCTTTAGTAACTGATTGCAGCACAGCTGCTGCAATGGTGCTATGGATGACCACATGGCCACCCAGGAACCAAAGGTTCTGCACTCCCATCTTTTAATCCTTTCTCTTCTCAAACCACATATTTCTGTGAGTTAGGGCCAGTCTAGCAAACTTCACTTCTGACACCAACTACTAGCTGTTTTTACTGATAGCATTTTTGACACCAAATAGGTGGTTTTTTTGTGTTTGTTTTTTCTCTCACACCAACCAATTCTCCAACTACCCTGACACCAACTGGGTGTCCTACAATTCAATCAATACTGACACTAAATACCCATCCCAGAGGTTAAAGGGCTCAGTCCTACAAGACTGCTCCCACTTCAGGTGCTAATTGCAAGTCCTGGGCCCTCTGACCAACTGACTATAAATTGAGGTTTCCTGTGACCTCATTCTCAGGTTCAATAATTTGCTAAAATGGCTCACAGAACACAGGAGAACAGTTTACTAATGATTACTGGTTTGTTATAAAGGATACAACCCCATTTGCCATTTGCCAAATGGGAAAGATGTATAGGGCAAGATGTGGTGGGGGAAGAGGGGGTGGCCTGGACCGTCCGTGTTCTCTCCAGGTGTGCCATCCTCAGTAGCTCAGTGTGTTCATTAACCCAGGAGCTCTCTGAAACCCATCGTTTAGGGATTTTTATGCAGGTTGCTTGGTGATTAACTTAATCTCCAGCTCCGCTCCTCTCCCTTGGAGACCAAGGGGTGGGGCTGAAAGTTTCAGCCCTCTAATCACATGGCTGGTTCCTCTAGTATCTAAACTTCCATCCTGAAGTTACATAAGGGCCCACCTAGAGTACACTCAGGTATGGTTGAAAGGGGCTTATTATGAATAACGAAAGATGCTCCTCTCACTTCTGTCACTCAGGTTATAGAAGCTCTTGTGCTAGGAATAGGGGATGCAGACCAAATATATATTTCTTATATTATCACATTATCACGGGGGTGATAATAAAATTGGAAAAATATTGATAGTTGTTGAAGTTGGGTGATGGGTACACAGAGATTCATTATGCTGTCTTCTGGGCTTTTGTGTGTATTTGGAAACAGATAGTAAAATATTTATAATAAAAGAGGATGGCAGGAAGAGAGGCACCTTATAAGCCATGCTAAGGAGTCTGAACTTTTAGACTTTTTATTTTGAAATAATTTTAGGTTTATAGGTGGGGTGCAAAGATAGTGTTCCCAAATACGCCTCACCCATCCTCTTTTTTTTTTTTTTTTTTTTTTATAGTTGTGGCACACGGGCTTAGTTGCTCCATGGCATGTGGAATCTTCCCAGGGCAGGGCTTGAACCTGTGTCCCCTCCATTGGCAGGCGGATTCTTTACCACTGCGCCACCTAGGAAGTCCTTTTTATTTTATTTTTATTTTTTTTTCATCCTCCTTTAATGTTACTTCTTGTATAACCACAGCATGTTTATCAAAACTAAGAAATTAGCATTGATACAATACCATTAGCTACACTGAAGACTTTATTCAAATTTTTCCAGTTTTTCCATTAATTTTTTTTTCTGTTCCAGGATCCAAACCAGGAAACTGCATTGTATTTGTTGTCATACCTCCTTAGTCTCTTCCAATCTGTCACTGTTTCTTGGTCTTTCTTTGCTTTTTGTGACTTTGATACTTTTGAAGAATAGCAGCCAGGGGTTTTTGTAGACTGTCCCACAATTTGGTTTTGTCTGATGTGTTCTCATGATTAGTCTAAAGTTATGGATTTGGGGGAAGAATGCTACAGAGGGGATGTGGCCTTCTTATTGCATCATGTCAGGGAGCGTGATGTCAACAGGACTTACTTCTTATAAACCTCAGTCACTTGGTTCAGGTGGTGTCTGCCAGGTTTCTCCACTATTTTTCCCTTCCTGTATTTTGTGACTAGAGTCATTGAGCCTGGCCCACACTCACAGGGATTTTAAAAGTAGAGGAAAGTCACTGAAGGGATCTAAGCAGGGAGTAATGTTTCGAACGTCTCTTTTGGAAGGAATACGAGGTATGGTTGCGTTTGCAGTGGGACTGAACATAAACTGCTGGGTATTGAGTGACCAGCAGCCTGACTCAGCTGGAGCTGGTTCTTTATGGGATGTGAAGGATGGGGGAAGGCGGAGTCAAGAATGGCCATGAGGTTTCTAACTTGGACAGCTGGGTGGCTGGGGTCTTTCACTGAATCCAAACCAAGGTCGTGTGTGGCCCTAGGAGGTTGCATGCCTCCCCTACTCCCACCCCCCCCCCCCCCCCGCCCCCGGAAGCCACTTTCTGTTTCTTGGTCTTGCCTTGACTCGGATCCGATCCCTGATTGCTACTGGGGCCAGAAAATGCCTTATCAACACACACATTAGAAGAAGTTTGGGACTACCCAGGAGGGCCAGAATCCCAAATAAGAGAGGGGACATCCGTCGAGGAGCTGAAGAGAGCTGGAAGAAAATGTCATCCTTGAATCCTTTTCTCCTCTCTCCATTTAAGGACCCAGTTACGAGCGTTTGACTCAGTGGTTTCAAAGAAGTAATTTTATTTACCTTTTCGTGTTCCGCCAACCGGCCTCCCCCTCGGCCTCGCCTGTTTGGTGTTCCTTTCTGAGGCGTGTTGGGGGAGGGGGTGGACTGCTACCTCTCCGCCCTCACCTCCGCCGGCGGGCCCCCCGCCCAGGTTTCTTTTCTCCTCGGCGCCTACGGGCGGCGACGGGAGGAGCGGTAGGAGTTGGAGCGGGGGGCGCGGGCCGGGGAGCCGGGCGGGGCCCGCTGCCTTGCGGAGGCTTGTAGACCAGGTGGAAGATGAAGGCGTTGCAGTACCTGAGGGGGGCGTGGCGCCGTCAGGGGCGGGGCCAAGAGGCCGGGATTCCTAAGGGGCGGGGTTTGTGGGCTCCGAGTTCCAGGGGGTGGGGCTAGACTTAGAGGGCTTGGCCAGGCAAAGGGCAGCAAGGCTTTTTTTTTTGCGGGGGTGGGGGGAAGGGCTTGGAGTTGGGGAAATGTTTGTGAGCTGGATCTAAAGAGGGCTGCGTGGGCGTCGTCGCGACCCTGCGGTGGGGGTGGCAAGGAGTGCGGGCGGCGAAAGCAGGGTGTAGGCCTGGGCCAGGAGGGTCCCAGGACACAAAGGTGAGGGTAGAGGTGGGCCTTTCAGGCTGCGCGGCCAGAGAGGAAGAAGGCCTTACCAGGGCATGCAATTGTCCGCCGCTCTGAGGCGAAAGGGGGAGCGGAAAGGGTTGGGGTGTGGAGGGCTGGTGACCCCTCCCGTGGCCACCGCCATGGTCTGGTCGTCCATCACACAGCCATACTCGCTGCTCTCGGTGAAGAAGGCTGGCACTCGGAGGGACTGGGGTGAGGGTGGGGGCCTCACTCTCAGAAAGGCTCCCACCCGCGTGTACCTCCCGAGGACCCAGACGGATCGGGATGGGGAGAGGCACAGGGCGGACACAGAGAGGGGCAGGAGGACCCGTGGGCGTGCCCCAGGTCTGTGGAGCAGGGGATGGGGAAGAAGAGACTTTCAGAAAAAGGGGAGGGACTGGGCAGGACGTGAGAGAAGGTCCCTTTTGTCCCATCCCCCACCTGTAGTCGCGGCAGCGAGCTCAGCCAAGTGTCCTTTAGACCAAAGCCCGAATTAAATCCTGCGGAGGGAAGGAGAGCAGGGAGAAGCTGGCTCGCATGGCCTCTTCCCACCTTCCCCACCCTCCTACCCCAGGCTCTTACCGATGACCAAGTCAGGCTTGGGCCCCTGGAGCAGGTGGTAGGGCCGTGCAGACACCTTGATCTGCAGGTCCCTGCGGCCCCCCTTCTCCTTAGTGCCAGAGCTGAGCCGCGCTGATATCCCGGAACCAGGACCGACAGATACTTCCGGGCCATCCTGGGGAGTTGGAAGTGGGGTGGAAAAGCCAGCGGAAGTTATGGTACTGGAAGATTCATCAGGTAAGACAAGGGGGAAGAGGCAGGGATCAGAAGGGCAGGGTCCAGCCAGGAGGACAGCAGGAAGGTCAGGGCTGAAGAGCAGGGTCCCCCCTCAGCGCTCACCCTCTGCAGGGTGAAATGCTGCTGGTCACTCTCGGGGGGCAGGCCGTCACCCACAAACTGAAGCTCCAGGGCCACGTGGGGCAGCAAGACCAAGAGCTCCTGAAGGGCAGAGAGGACAGATCTGGGTCCCACCCTGCGTCCACCTCCACACCCAGATGTTCCCCCTTCAGGCCTGGAGGGACTTACCCAAAACACCATGACGAGGTCAAACTCCTTCCCAGCCTCCACCACATGGATTTTCAGTGACTGTTTGTTCTGGATGTTGAGCTCAGGGACTGGGTGATAAGCTAGCCATTTAAGAATATGGTCTCCTCCTCCTCTCCCTTCTGTCCCCTACCCGCCCCCTGGCCCCCCCTGCTCCAAGCACTCTTCCCCCTGCCTCGGCCCTCCTTACAGGACTGGGGCACCAGGTGGGTGACGACGTAGTACACAGTCAGCGGGTAGGTGAGAAGCACAGCCATGGGGGAGTCCAAGCTGAGGCCCCGCCATGTGTAGTAATCCTGCCATGAGCCTGGGGAGAGTGGGTTACTGGGGACTGGGCCCCAGGCCTGGAGCCCAGCCCATCCAGTCTAATAGCCCCTTTTCTCAGCCACCCAGACTGCTGGCCCTCCAGTCCCTGTCCCTACCCCGAGCTCCCTCAGGGCCCATCCAGCTCACCAAAGAGGCCCCTGGGTGGATCTGGGGGCACAGGAGGCATCAGGGCAGGCCCATCCCCCTGGAGAAGCTGGTAGGGATCTCCTGAGAGGATGAAAGAAGAGGAGCCTGGTGTCAGGGAGATCCCCACCTGGCCTCTTCCTTCTTTCAAGGGAGCTGTTTCCCCTGAGAGAGGGCCTGCAGCTGCAGCGGGAGGAAGGGGGAGCTGCCTAGGGATGGGGCTTCTGGATGGGCTGGGCAGGGGTGAATTTTTTGAGGGTTGGGGAAAGGCATGAAATGCCTTGGTGGTGTGGGGTTTGGTGTGTATGTGGAGGGGTTATCTAGGACCTGGACAACTTTTTGCTCTCCCGTCCTTCCCTCTAGTCTGAGGGGCTCGTGCCTGGAGAGAGGCCTCACTCACCATTGAGAAGAAGGCTCAGGGATGGCGTGCTGCCCCTTGGGTGCCTAGGGGTGCCAGGGCCTGGAATCAGCATGCTGAGCTGGGTCCAGTAGCCACGAGTGAGGCCCCGCGAGGCCAGGAAGGCCTCCTTGTTAAAGGTTTCACTGGTCACCTCTGGAGAAGGATGAGGGGAGGGGTCGAGGGCCCGATGGCCAGGATTCCAGACTTCGGCTCTCCTCAGCCTCTCCCCGGGACCCTGGGTCTGAGTCTGGTTCTCGTCCGGGAGAGAACTAACATTTCTCTGTGTGTGCAGCGTAGCCCACAGAACCCATATGACAGTTCCATGGGTTTTAACATTTGCTCGTCTGCCCATTTCACAGGGGAGGAAACAGCTCTAAGAAGTAAAGTGATTTGTTTCCGATCACCAGTTAGTGGGGAAGCTAGGAAGCAAGTGTTTGAATCCCTGCTCCCGAATCCCCTTAGTTCTCTCAGGGACCCGGGCACTCAGCCCTCAGCTCCACAGATGCTGTCTCTAGCCTCAGGGGTCTAGCCTCCAGCCCCAAATACCCAGTGCCCAGCTGTTATTCCAGGGATCTGGACTCCACCTCCAGGCAGTTAGCCTTCAAGCCCGGGACCTTGTTCCCAGGCACCCAGCGCCCCACTTCCAAAGACCTGGTCCCACTTTCCCTCACCCATCCTGACCTCCTTATGGTACCTGCAGTGTAGGTAAAAGGCAGAGTTGCCAGTTCTCCGGCCCGCTCCATGAAGGCTGCGAGCCTTGGGCACCAGAATCGGTGGCTCACGTCATCTGGGCAGCGCTTCCAGTCGACACGGAGACAAGCCTCTCCACAGTACAAGACAGCACCACACTGGGGGCTGTGGTCACAGGGGGTGGTGGGCAGCCAGAGTTAGTGTATGTATGTCCCCTGTCTGCTGGCCATCCGTCCTAGAGTCACTCAGTCTGTTTGTACTCTCTCTGCCTATAACAGCTTGTTTTGTCTGTTTTTCATCTTCTTGTTTCTCTGTCCCTCACTGTCTGTCTGCAGGGTCCCCCACCAGCCTGCCTCCTCTCTGTTTGCCTGAATGTTGGGGTCTTCCTCCCGCTTGCTCCATCTCTGCAGGCTACTCACCAGGGTGTCAGCTTCACTTCAAAGCTGTGCCTGTGACAAACGTGGCAGGTTCGAGCCCGAAGGGAGGCAAAGGTGAAGCCTGGCCGGGGACCCCAGGTCCGCATCGGGGTCTTGGCTAACTTCACTCCCAGCCTTGGGACTAGATTCTCCAGCTCCCTGAATGGGGGTGGAGATGGCATCAGGCTGAGGGGCTCAGGAGCCTAGGCTCCCCAGGCTTCCCTGCCCTCTACCAGGTTTCTGTACCGATGCAGCTGGGCATCTCCCACAGTAAGCTGTCGGGGCTTTCGGGGGTCTCCAGAGCCCATAGGACAGGTCATGCTGTAGCAGAGGAGAGCATAGGCCCGAGGAGCCAGGTTCTCTGTCCCTGAGTCCCTGCCTGTGCTCCCCTGCATTCCATCCATCAGCAGGTCAATGCCCAAGATGGTGCCGTGTTCATCCGTGACCAGTAGGAGGCAGGAAAGGTGCAGGGGGGCAGCCTCTGGGGAAGAAGGGAAAAGTTGGGGGTGGTGGGCAAAGACTGTCAGAGTCAGGGGTACCAAATCAAATGCCCAGGGGGGCTAGGAGACTGAGCGAAGGGGACTAGGCAGAGAGGGCATGCCTTAGCTGAAGGGGACAGTGGCAATACAGAACCAGGTGGAAATGTGGGCTTGCTGTGGGCATTTTACATTTTTCTTGAGAAGACATACCTCCAGACTTCGGGAATTTTTTTTTTTCTTTTAGTGTGTAAATATTGGCTCAAATTTAAAAAACAAAAAACATTATGGATCAATGAAGACACCTTTTTAGGCCAGATTGGCCTGAGGGCCGCCCGTTTGTGACTCCTAACTGGACTGTGAGGGGCAGAGCAGGGCTTTGAAGGGGAGTATGCCTGGGCGGGGGCAGGGCAGGGCCAGCCCGGGGTTCTTACCACTTCTCCGTCCCTTTCTTTTCTCAGGGCCAGATTTGTCCTCTACCCTGTCCTCTCCACAGCCATCCTCGCCACCTCCTGCCTCCTGCTCGGCCTCCTCTGGCTCCCTTGAGGGGTTTGCTTCCTGGGGGGACTCCCTGCTGGTAGGGGCTGGCTCCCCCTTCTCCTCCGTTTCTGTCTTTTTGGTGCCTGCACCCTCCTCCTCTCCATTCTCGTCCTCTTCCTCTTCCTCCTCCTCTGCCTCCCCTTCCTCCCCTTCCTCCAGGCTGACAAAGCTGACATAGGGGCTTAGGTCTCGCAGGTGGAGCGGGGGCTCATCTCCCAGGAGCTGGGCAGCCCCCAGGCCTGGTCCGGGGCCTGGCTCTGCCCCTTGCCCCAGGCTGATGCCCACGCTACGGTTGGGCAAGACATGGAGCACCCAAAGGGCGGGGTCCTGGGGCAGCCTTCTGATCTGAGCCTCCAGCTGCCGCCAGCGACCCTCGAGGCTGGTCCTCACAGCCCCGCGCTCTGCCACGAACTTGTGGAACCAGCCAAAGAGGAGGGCAGCGAAATCAAGGAACTCATCCCGGTATCCAGACACAAACTCCATGTCTTCAAGGGCACAGGGCCTGGGCCCAGACTGAGCAGAGGAAGGGATATATGGTGAGGGAGAGGTACTCGGGAGAGTCTGGGGCTGGGTCATAAAATAGGGAAAGGTGTGGGTTTGAGGGTCCCTTAGGGTAGAATCTGTGGATGAATGTTAGGAGCCAGAAAGGAGTTTTCAGGGCTGAGGATGGGAGTTCAGGATGAAAATGGGGACCAGACTTGAGAGGGGGTGATTAGGGTTAAGGATGAATAGTCAGGAAGGAGATAGCATTTGGGGCTCCAAATTTGAGGCTCAGACCCTCAAAGGTAGGGTTTGACTTGAGGATAGAAGTGGGAGAGGGCTAATCCTATGGGGAAGGGGGAAGAGGGTTGGATCCGTCTGTGGGGTGTGGAGGAGGGATCAGAAGCCAGGGCATCCCTTCGGCTTGGAGCGGTTTGGCGGTGAGCCCCAGTACACCGAGCCCCTCCCGGCCGCTCCACTACTCCGGTACCTGCAGCCGCCACCACTTTTCGAAGGTAAATACCTCGGGGTGGGCCGTGACGTCAGGCTGCCCGAGCCCACCGCCGGCTCCTAGAGTGGCCACGCCCCCCCAGTATCTTGCGCGGCGCGGAGGCGCCCGGGCCAGTGTTGTCCCCGCGCCTGGGCACGCGGACTCGTCTGCTGCCGTCACTGCGGCCGGGTGACTGGATCCGTGATTGGATCCCGGTGCGCCTGACCCGAGCCTATAAAGTGAGAGCTTCTCGAAGGAGGAGGTCCAGCCGACTGACCTGCGGAGAGCGGGCGAGCGGGCGGGGCTGGCATTCCCGGGCCGAACCGAATCAGCCCAGTGGGCAGCGCCCGCCCGCCGCGCCTGGCCCTTCAGCCTGGGCTTGCTTTCTTTCGCCTTCTCTCGGCTTCTTTGAACATTCCTGGCCGCCCCCTCGACGAGGCTCTGGCCTGGGTGCGGGGCCGCGGGCAGAGGAGCTCCGCCTCCCGGAGTTTCCCCGCCGCCCCGGGCCGGCGATCACGCGGCTTCGACGGTACTGACCCCACTGTCGGTTCGAGACGGTGAGGGCTCCCGGAGGGAAGCGCCGCCACCTTGGCCGGGCCTTGGTGCCGACGGCTGCCGTCTCTCCCAGAATTTCGGGCGTAGCGGGAGAAGGAAGCGAAAGCCATTGAGAAACCGGCTGGACGGCAGGCTCCGGAGAATGTCTGGGAGTAAGACAAGGCGAGGCGGCCCCAAGATGTTGCTGGGCTGGGAACCCCGGTTCCTCTTGCTCCTACTCTTTGTGGCGTGCCACACTCATCCAGGTTCGTCAGGGGCCCGGCTGGTGCCCAGATCTCCGAATCCGGGGAAGGGGATGGCGGGCACGAGGTCCGCGGCGTTGAGTTGAATAAGTGGCGAGCCGTGGTCCCCAAGGCAGCTGGGGCAGGGGGAGGGCCAGCTGCTTGGGGCTGGGGACGGGCTGGGGAACACCAGGGTCCAGGTGGGATTATGAACGTGTTTGGGAAGTGTGATGTGTGGGTTGAGCCCCGGGGGTCAGATCCCCGGATCTGGAGGAGAGGCTGCAGTGGGGCTGTGGGTCGGAGGCTAAGTAACAGCTGCGTGAGCCCCTGAACCTGGAAACGTGTGCTAACTACCTCGGTCCCGCTCAGGAGATGGCAATGAAGGCAGCATCGCTGGAAGTTGTCCCTGTGATAGGAGGATTTCTTCCGGCTCCCCTCCAAACAATCTACACATGGAACGTCTCCGAAAATACCTAAAAGTCTATCAACGTTGCTCTTCCTATGTCAGGTAATCTCACCCACCCCCTGGGAGTCCAGCGGCTCCGGGTGCCTTCAGGACCCGCTCAGGTCAAACCTCAACTCCTTCAGGAAGGACCTCTGGCCCCGTCTCCGGGTTATGTTTGCCCTAATTCTCCAGACCTTTGTTTCCCTGTCCCATCTACCTGAAACTTCCCAGTCCCAAACAGAAACTGCTGAATCTTGGCAGTGACCTCACGTCTTTGGAATGAGGAAAGAGCTGGGAAAGGGAATGGGGGTGGCTGCGGAGATTGGAGACTCAGCTGAGACCAGGTCCTTCCTTACAGGTTCCAGCTACCCTTGGGAAGTGTGTGTGGGGGCAGCAATGACCTGTGGGTCCAGGAACTGATGCGCTGCTTTGATCGTGAACGTGAGAGCTTTCCCCCTCCTCCCCAGGCTCTGTCTCCAGGGCGAGGGACGCCTCCACCTTACACTTTTCTTTGCCTCAGCCCTTTCCCCTTTGACACCTCACATTCTGATTCTGTGTACTTTCACTTAAGTCCCTTTTACTAGAAATCACTCACCATCACTTTCATGATTTTTGCCAGTTCATCCTATCACCTGTGCATTTACTTAATGTTTTCCTTGAAATTAAGGCACTGTTTTCATTTTCCAGTATTTTATTAGGGAAATTTTAAAGACGTATACAAAAGTTGAAAGACTTGTACCGCGAACACCCATATACACACTACCTAGATTTTATATTTGATTTTTATATTTTACATATTTTATATATGTACATAACAAAGCAAATATATTTTGTATTTTACAATATCGAGTTTACAGCATTTTAACTATACTTGTTTTGTTGCACACTCATCTATCTATCCATCCCTCTGTTCCACATCAATCTGTCTAATATTTTATGGTGCACTTCCAAGTAAGTTACAGGCTTGACTGTACTTTATCCCCAGACATTTCATCATGTATATTATTAAGGAGAGTTTTATATATATATAAATATAAATATATATATTTTATATAAATATATATATTTTTTGGTTGCGTTGGGTCTTTGTTGCTGCCTGTGAGTTTTCTCTAGTTGTAGTCAGTGGGGGCTACTCTTCCTTGCGGTGTGTGGGCTTCTCAGTGGGTGGCTTCTCTTGTTGTGGAGCATGGCCTCTAGGTGCGTGGGCTCAGTAGTTGTGGCACGCTGGCTCTAGGGTGCATGGGCTTCAGTAGTCGTGGCTTGAGGGCTTGGTTGCCCTGTGGCACGTGGGATCTTCCCAGACCGGAGATCAAACCCATGTTCCCTGCATTGGCAGGTGGATTCTTAACTATTGGGCCACCAGGGAAGTCCCGGAGAGGGTTTTTTTTTTTTAAATAAATTTATTTATTTATTTACTTATTTATTTTATTGGCTGTGTTGGGTCATTTTTGCTGTGCATGGGCTTTCTTTTTAGTTGCAGTGAGTGGGGGGCTACTCTTCGTTGTGGTGCGCGGGCTCCTCGTTGCCATGGCTTTTCTTGTTGCGGAGCACGGGCTCTAGGCGCATGGGCTTCAGTAGTTGCAGCACATGGGCTCAGTAGTTGTGGCTCACGGGCTCTAAAGCACAGGCTCAATAGTTGTGGCGCACAGGCTTAGTTGCTCTGCGGCATGTGGGATCTTCCTGGAGCAGGGATCGAACCCATGTCCCCTGCATTGGCAGGCGGATTCTCAACCACTGCGCCACCTAGGAAGCCCCTCCTGGAGAGTTTTATATTTTATTGTTACTTTTTTTTCTTTTGAGTTTACAAACAATGAAACACATAAATCTTAAGGGTACACAGCCATTTTTGAAAAACTAAATGGCGGGACTTAAATGAAATGAAGGCCAGAGAGGTTAAGAGACAAGGGGCAAGGTCACAGCTGCTTTGTAGCAGAGCCTGGGTTCCAACCCAGGTCTTCTGATTTCCCAGTTCAGAGTGCATGCTCGTCTCTCTGGTCCCATGTCGTGGTGTGCTCACTTCCGTGTCCCCATGTTTTCCCTCTGTCCATGCCTTCCTTTCCTGACCTTTAGCTGTTCCCTTGATGTTCTCCTTGACCCACTACCCTTCCCTCTAATTCTTCACCTTGTCCCCTCATAGCCCTGATTCTTCATTTTTTGCTTCTTCAGAGTGCGGACGTGCTCACACTAGGAGTATGGCCCGCCAGGGGCATGTGCCTCCCCGCAGCACCCAAGTTCCTGAGCCCACAGAAAGGATACTTTCTGCCATGGGCACTCCTACCCAGACATACTTGCCATCCACCCAGCAGCCCACCCAGCAGCCCACCTCTCCAGAAGAAGCACCTTTGTTGGACAAAAAGCTCACCCACACCAATGCAACCACCACGTACACTTTGGACCACAGTCTAGGGGAAAGGCCTGAGGCCAGGGGGAACCAGAAGCAGCAGGAGGAAAATGTAGGTCCTGCAGCTGGGACATCAGCCATGGTGCCAGTGCTGTCCCTCTTGGGCATCGTTTTCCTCCTCACTGGAGCCCTGCTCTACGTGCTGTGCAAGAGGAGGAGGGAGCGGCGACTGCACCGTCCTCCAGGTAAACCGGGCCTCTGAACCCCTCCTCCAGGGACCCAGAGCCTCCCTGGCAGGGATCCTGTCCGCAGTAGCTCTCCGGCAGGCAAATACGGAGGCTGCCTGCACCATGGACAACAGGTGATGGAGGAGGAGTCAGCCAGACTACAAAATGGGGAGGGAGGGAAGCCACCGCAGGCCCAGGGACCAGTGCATGGCCTTCAAAGCCAGGCAGTGCTTGGAGCAGCATCAAGATGGCAGCTAGAGCAGACTAGTGGGAGATGAAGCTGCGGAGGAAGGTGGGAAGCATTCATTCAATTCACAAATCATTACTGAGCACGTACTGTGTACCTGGTCTATAGTTAATGTTTTGGAATCTGCTTCTCCAGTTCAAGCTATCACCCCTTGCCCCTCACTCCCCCGCCCAACTTCCCTCGATCTCAGAGCTCATCTCTCAATTTCTTTATCTTTTCCAGATTTGCAGCTTCCTTACGTCCGTGTGGCAGCAAACGCCAACGCTTGAAGAACGGCAACTTGTGAAGGCAGATTATGATTTATTCAGTATCAAATACTAGAACAATCTCTGGCACATGGCAGACACTTTCCACATATTTGCCAATGATTAATACACAACTAACCAGCCACTGCCCTCTTGGACCTTCCCTCTGTTCATTTTTTTTTATGCTGTGATGTAATTACCTCTTATACTAGATATCTTGTACAAATTCTGTATATGGATTTTTTAACTACTAAAGCTTATTTTTATAATCATCAACTCTTCTTTCTGCAGACATTGGTCTCATGCGCTTGCCCCCTTACCGTGATTCCTGGCTTCAGCTTCTCTGCTGATGGCCACCTGACACCTTCCCCCTCACCAACCCCCTCCAACCCCTGCCAACCTCCTTGTCCCAAGTCCCTTGTCTTTCGGCCTTGTCCCTTGTCTTTGTCTCTTCCCACCACAGCAGTGTTCCTCCCCAACTTCAGTCCTCTCCCGCTTTTCCACCCTCCCTCCTCGGCAGCTGCCATACAGCCTGGTTTTACTCCCTCAACTGCTTACATCACCCACATCTGCCCCAATGAGAGTCTGAGCTCCCTGTGTTCAGTGTTATTGTTTTTATTATCAAAACCCTTAGTTCTCATTTTGTCTTTTCCAGTGAACAAAAATGTGTCTTCATTGCTCCAAGTCTGCGGGAAGCCTGCGGGCAGGGACCTGAGGAAGTGGGTTGGGTGTCTGAGTCTCCGTCTCCTGTCTGAGCTTGTCGGCACTTGGCGAAGTGCATGGCAGGAGCACCCTGCTGAAGGAGCCAGGGCACAGCCATGCATGGGCTTGGTCTTTAAGTTTCTCCATTCCCACCTTTTGTTACCCCTTGCCCTCATGGCCTCTCACGAGCAGGGCATGTATGGGACAGCCCATGCTCTCCATGCTCTCCAGGTTCTGTCCAGGGGGTGTAGGTGGAGCTCTCCCTCCAAGCTTATCACCTGCTTGACCTAGTTTTCCAGCATCTGCTCACAGGTTCGGGCCACCTCACTGAGCTTGAGACGAGCATAGTCCACTCGCTTCAGGGCCATCTGACAGTCCTTCCTCGAAGAGTAGCTGGAGCCCTCATGGGGCTGCCCTGTGGCCACCTACAGGACATTTGGATTGATCAATGGAGTACCCCTTCCTTCCCTTTCCCGTCTCCCCAACCAGGCATCAGGTCTCTTGCCTCATTTCTTCCCTGAGTCTGAATTTGCCATGCCACCTGGTTAGCTGGATTAGCTCGGGCACATCACTGAACTTCTGTTAACTTCATCTATAAAATGGGGGTGACAGGAACTACTTCCTAGAGTTGTTACTAGGATTAGATAATGCAGAGTGTCTGGCACACTGTAAACGTTTAGCAAATGGTGGTTGCTGTTAGAATGACGTCAGAACCCTTTCAATCCTGTTCCTTTTCTCAGGAGGGGCTCCATACCCTTGAGGCCAGGTCAAATTTCTAAGGGCAAATCCTGTGGCTTTCCTATTGTTTACACACCCTCTCCCAGAACTTCCCCATTCACTGGTTCATATGATACAACTCAGTGACAGAAAACCTACCCTGAAGGGGAGGGGTCCTGCCAGGGTCAACAGGCCTGCTGCGTAGAGCTGGTCTTGCTGGGCTCCCGAGATCAAAGCTCTGCCCCGGACTCCTGAAGGCTAAGGTTAAAGCAGAGAGCTGGGGAGGGCGCGGAGCACGTCCCACCACACACACACCTGAGTGAGATAACGGATCTGGGCCGACAGCTCCGCCTCCACGTGCTGCACCGACGCGGTGAAGGCCGCTGCCTGTCGGTCTAGGAGCCGCTCATTGGTCTTTTCCTTGGACAGTTCCAAGATCACGGTACCTGCCAGGGTGGAGAGTGGGCGGGGCTATTCGCCAGTATAGCTCCGCCCCAGAGCAGCCCCACCCGCCCCTGCACGCACTTAGGACCCCTCCCGCCCTGACTCCGAGTCTTCGGTCGGCGCATGTGCACGCGGTCGGTCTCGCTCTCGTTCTCGCTCCCGCTCCCCCTCTGGTCGTCGTATACCGAACCTGCATTCTGAAGAATGGCTCCAATTTCCCGTTCGATGTCTTCCAGGGCGCGTAGTCGCTCGTTCGCCAGGCTGTAGGTAGCCATCGTTACTCTGCGATCTTCTCCTTTTGCGAAATGCTACGGAAAAGTGCCCGGAAGTGGCTGTCGGTTTGCGCCTGCGCAGAGGGCGCCCCTTAGCTAGCACTACAATTCCCAGGATGCTCAGCGCGGTCTCGCCGTTCTCGGTTCGCCCGGCGAACTACAACTCCCAGGGTCTCCTGCACATGCCCAGGTCTGCGCCGCCACCGCGTGACCCCCTGTGGTAAGAGGCAGTACTGAAATATTCAACAGCCTGAGACCATTCAGACCTGTCCACCTTTAGGACACTGTCTTGTGATCTGTTTTTAATTTCTTCCACGAGAATTTAGTGAGCGTCTGCTGGGTGCTGGGTGATGATGGTGGGAGCTCTGGGGTGTTACAGACTGGACAGCCGTGGGCCCTGTGTCTGCCTGTCGCACTCCGCCACCTGTCGGAGCCTGGGGAAAGCTGGACTTGGTGAGTGTGATTTATTCGCCCCAGCGCTTGCCCCTGAACGGGAGCCCAGCTGAAACACGGACTGTTAATATATTCTGAGAAGCTGGTTCCTAGCAGTCCCTCTCTGATTGTCTGTTATGTGGTTGGTTCTGGGGATACAAAGGTGAGTGAGGTGGCCTCTCACGTGATAGTGGGATAGATGTTTCGTTAGGGATACGCCCAGGATGTATCTCTGGGAACACAGAGAAAGGATTCAGGGAGGAAATGCTGCTTGAACTGAACCTGAAGGGTTAACCAGGTGGTTGAGAACTTGGAGTGGAAAAAGGAAAGGCACAGGCAGGCGCCCGGTGCTGTGAGGGGCTGACACATTGAAAGTCCAGCAAGGGGTTCAGTTTGACTGGCGTGAACACAGTGTGGTGGTGGGTAGGTGTGAGTGGGGAGCCAGATCAGGAAATGGCTGGCAAGCTAAGGAATTTGGACTTTATTTTGAAGGCATTTGGGAGCCATTGAAGGATTTTCAAGAAGTGTATTGTGACCAGCCGTACCTTTTAGGAAAGATCAATCTTGACAGTTGATGGAAGATTGAGAATGAAGCCAGTTTGCTCAGGGTTAGCAAATGAGTGGAGACTTTCAGTTAAACTTGAGGGATCTAGCGTTTAACTTCACTCCTTTCCTAAGAAGATAGCAATAAGGAGATTTTATAAAGGGGTCAAGGAGAAAGAGAGCAGCTAATAGCAAAACTTTAAATGGAAGCTGGAAGACAGAAGGGTATCTGGTAACTGATTAGCAGTGAAGTGGTAACTGAGCCAGTAGTGAAGAAAGCTTAGAAGCAACTTTAAAAATTTTTTTCACTTTATTTTATTTTATTTTTTTTAAATTTTATTTATTTATTTATTATTTTTTGGGGGGTACACTGAGTTCAATCATCTGTTTTTATACACATATCCCCGTATTCCCTCCCTTCCTTGACTCCCCCCCCCCCCCCCCGCCTCAAGTCCCCCCCACCCTCCCTGCCCCAGTCCTCTAAGGCATCTTCCATCCTCGAGTTGGACTCCCTTTGTTATACAACAACTTCCCACTCACTTTATTTTTTATTGAAGTATAGTTGATTAGCTTAGAAGGAAGTTGATTTACCCTTAAATCAGTGGCATCACAGTACAGTTGGGCTGTAGGTAGTACTAAAATTTGGAGGATTATTTGAAGTAGTTAGACGCCCGTCTCCTCCTTTACTTCCTATATCTCGCAGCTACTCACTCCCAACTCATCAGATTGCTGAAGGTTTCTTGGTTGGAGGTGGAAAACAGAGTCTTTGGCACAGAGAGCACCTGGGCATGATTGTATTGAAAGCAGAGATTGAGTGAAAGTTTATTTACTGAATGGTGGTTTCTAGAACTCTGGCAACCAGACTTTTACCTTCCAAGTCAGAGACTGGAAGACTCTTATCTGGGGAATTTGACTCTTCAGAGAAAAGATTTAAGGGTAGTAACATCAGGGGTTCTCCAACAAAGCAGTTAGCCATATTACCCCATAGTGAAACCCACACTTGATAAGTCCCGACTTTATCTGTAGATCTTCTAGTCAGCTTCTTAGCATGTCACGCTTAAAGATGAGCAGACATAAAACAAAGGATTTCTAGATGTTTGCAGAAACTTTCTAACATGAAAGGCAGAGACCAAAATAGACAGGAAAAAAACCCCGAAAAACAAACAACAAACAAAACCCTCACCTTCGATAACATAGAGTAAAACTTTAAGAAAAAAAACCCCAAAACTACTGATGTGCTTAGGTGAGAGATACTATAATAAAGGATTGAATCCAAGAAAACACTTGAAAAATAAAACCGTGAGGGAAGGAATGAAAAATTGAGCAAAAGGGTTGAAAGAGAAATTGAAGCAGTCTCCCAGCAAGTAAAACAAAAGAAAAGAGATGGCATGTAGGAAAGAGTAGGTGAGAAAATCAGAGAATCCGTCTAGGGGGCTTAAATTCTCTGAGAACAGGGAAAACAAAGGGGAAGAAAGGATTTGTGTTTCCAGATGAAAAGGGCCCATTGAGTGCCCAGCATCGAGGCACATCATGAAACATTGGAACACTAGTCTCAGAGAAAAAGGTCTTGCAGAAGCTTCCAGAGAGAAAATAGACCACATGCCAAGGATCATTAATCAGCATGGTGCTGAGCCCCTGAATACTAATGCTGCCCACCAGTGGAGCAGCGCCTTCAATGTTTTGGGGGAAAGTGGTTTCCAATCTGGAGTTCTCTACTCCAGCTGTAGTCGGGTGAAGGGTACAAATGCAGTGGCTCAACCAAAGAGAACTTAATTTTTTCTCAGAAACCAGTTCGGTGTGGGTAGTTCGTTGCGCTCCACAAATCAGACAGAGGCTGAGGCTAGCAGTGCAGCTCTGCCATCCTCTAGGCTCATATGCTCAAAAGTGTGGTCTTCAGGCCACAACATTGGCATTAATTACCTAGGTGCTTTTTAGAAATGCAGAGTCTCAGGCCCCACCACGGACCCACTGCATCAGTACCTTTGTTTGAAGATCCCAGGTGATCTGTACGTACAAGAAACTTTGAGAAACGCTGCTTTGCTCTGGGGCATTGCCGTCTGCGATGTCAAAACTGGGTTGCTGCCATCCGTGGCAGGAAGGCAGAAGAGAAAATGCAGAGGAGGCACACCTGTCTCAGAGGTCTGACTAGGGAGTGGCCCATATAATTTCTATTCACATTCCTTTGAAGAAAACTCAGTCACATGGTCTTATCAGCTCCGGGTTCTGGGAAATCCTACCTAGGTGGCTGGCTACTGTTCTAGCACCATGGCAGAATAGATTCTAGGGGCTATCTAGATTCTCACTGCAGCCCAACTATCAATAATGAAGATAGAATAAGGACATTTTGATATATACAAGGTCTCAAGTTTCTCTCCCAAGTACCTTTCTCAGGAGGTGATTAGAGTTAGATCCAAGTCAGAAGGCTCTTGGAGAGATTTTTTTCAAGGAGATGGAAGAGATGACATCTGTTTTGTTTTGATTGAATTGAGAGGATACATAGATTTTTGGAGGAGAGTATAGGACAGAATTAGTGATAAATCAGAGAATAAGCAAATTTTTAAAAATGACAGGGAAAACAGTTGTGCAAGAAGAGAAAGGTAACCCTAATAGACCACATGACGCAGCTATGGATAACATTTGCAATAAATCCTGAATGTTGATCTAACCCTGATTAATAAAATTCTCTTGGGAGCATGTCTCATGTTGGGGCAGGGGAGCCAAAGGGCACTCAGACTTCACCTTACATGGCAGGAAGCCTGTAGACAATGCTTAAAACAAAAATCAAGAAGTAGCAAAATAAGCATGTTGTTTAGCAATATGGAGGTAAATACCAAAAAAAAACATTGAAAGGAGGTGAAAGTAGTTGCCTTTGAGGAGAAGGAAATTGGAGAGGGAAGGGTTTTACTTTTTATTGTAATAGCCCTTGTAGTTGTATGTGACTCCAACTATGCGGATATACAACTTTGAAAACAAAAATTAAATAAGCATGAAAAGTGAGAGAGGAAAAAAATAGAGATGTACTTCACTGTGAAAGAGCCCCGGGCTTGGAGGGGTGTTTTTTCTTTGGTTTCCTTCCTTTATCTCTCCCTTCTTCCCTCCTTCCCTCCCTGATTTTCTATCTCCCTTTCTTCCTTTGATGGAAGAGACTTGCGCAGGCTTATTTACCATGGAAGAAGAACCAGTAGAGAGAGGCAGAGGTTGAAGAGATGGGGGTGGTTTGATGAATCAAGGTCTCAGAGGAGATGGGAGGGGAGTGGTCTGAGCACAGGTGGAGGGATTAGCTTGGATCTGGAGGAGGCATCTTAACCTTGGTTGTGTAGGATGAATGGTGTCGAAGTCAGTGCTTGTTGGTAGGATGTGGGAACTGAAAGCATTCATCCCTCAGAGCCAAATCTCTGGGGAAAATGGACAAGTCACGCTGAACATGAGGAAAGTCTGGAAAATGAGTGAGCAGGATGGGAGCAGGAGAAGGAAGTGACCGGGGACGTGGAGGGGGACAGAGGTTATCAGGTGTTGAGGGCCCAGCTGAGGTTAAAGGCCGTAAGTCTGTAGTGGCCCAAATCTACACCCAGCGCCTAGCATGTTGTTGGCACCTAGGATGTGTTAAAAATATTTGTTGAATGAACGAGTGAATGTGGTTGTGTGATTTTTCTCTGGCAGTGCCTCAGCAACCCCAGGTTGGAGTGGAGAAGGGTAAGGTGGTGGTTTCACGAGCCAAGGGTGAGGTTTGAGAGCTGGTTTTGTGAAAAGAGGAACAGTTGAAGGTGCTGATGCGATAGTGGTTGATGTGATCATCTTGAAGTTTAGCCTGGAAAGAAAAGGAAGTGTTAAATTGTGAGAAAACAGAAAGGCCAAGAACTTTGTGACAAAAAACCATGAACCCATTAAAAAAAAGTGATTATAATCAACTACATATTAAAATATAAAAATTATGAATTATTAAAAATACCAGAAGCAAAATGCTTTGAAACTAGAAGTGATGGTTGCACAACATTTGTGCATGTACTAAATGCCACCGAATTATACACTTTAAAATGGTTGACTTTATGTGATGTGAATTTTATCTCAGTGAAAAGAAAAAAAAAAGGAAAAAATTCACAAGACAGTGGAAAAATATTTGCAAAATATTATAAATGACAAAGGGCTAATTTCTTTACTATATAAAGAGTTATTAGGGTACGTTAAGAAAAACAACATCAACCCAATGAATTGGGTTCATCCTCATTCATAATCAAAGAGATGCAGATTAGAACTAGGGTGATACCCTTGTCACCTGCTTGATTGGCAGTGATCAAAAAGACTTTCGCCCTTTTTTAAAAAAAGATTTTATTGCAGTATAGTTGATTTATAATGTTGCATTAGTTTCAGGTGTACAGCAAAGTAATTCAATTATATATATACTTTTTAATATATACGTACTTTTTTATATATATGCTTTTTTTTTTGGCTGAGGGCTCTGGCCGAGCCCTGCAAGGCCTGTGGGATCTTAGTTCCCCAACCAGGAATCGAACCCACGCCCCTTGCAGTGGAAGCAGAGTCTTAACCACTGGACCACCAGGGAAGTCCCTATATCCTTTATACATATATACCTATATATATATATACTCTTTCATAGTCTTTTCCATTATAGGTTATTACAAGATATTTTTGGTTATCTATTTTTTTTAATAAATTTATTTATTTTATTTACTTATTGGCTGCATTGGGTCTTCGTTGATGCACACGGGCTTTCTCTAGTTGCTGAGAGCAGGGGCTACTCTTCATTGTGCGGAGGCTCCTCATTGTAGTGGTTTCTCTTGTTGTGGAGCACGGGCTCTAGGCGCATGGGCTTCAGTAGTTGCGGCACATGGGCTCAGTAGTTGTGGCTCATGGGCTCTAGAGCACAGGCTCAACAGTTGTGGCGCACGGGCTTAGTTGCTCCATGGCATGTGGAATCTTCCCAGGACAGGGCTCGAACCTGTGTCCCCTGCATTGGCAGGCGGATTCTTTACCACTGCGCCACCTACGAAGTCCTTGGTTATCTATTTTATATATAGTAGTGATGCTCACCCTCTTTGACCCACCAATTCTACTTTTTTTTTTTTTTTCCGTCCACACCTCACAGCTTGTGGGATCTTAGTTCCCCTACCAGGGATTGAAACTGGGCCCTTGGCAGTGAAAGCACAGAGTCCTAACCACTGGACCACCAGGGAATTTCCCCCACTAATTCTGCTTTTAAGAGCTTTGCATGTGCGAAAAGACATATCTTCAAGGATAATTACTGTAATACTGTTTGAATTAGAAAGAGTGGACATCCTTCATGTCCATCAACAGAAAACTTGTAAAAATAAATGACATGTAGGCAATGGAAAGCTAGGCAACTCTTTAAAAGAATGAGATAGGGACTTCCCTGGTAGTCCAGTGGTTAAGACTGTGCGCTTCCAAGGCAGAAAGGGTTCCATCCCTGGTCAGGGAACTAGATCCTGCATGCCGCAGCTAAAAAGATCCTGGACGTGGCAACGAAGATCCCGCGTGCCGCAGCTAAGACCCAGCGCATCCTAAATAAATAAATAAATAAATAAATATTAAAAAAAAAAAAAGAATGCGGTAGATCTATATGGATTGGCAAAGGAATGTTCTCCTAGCTGCATGATTAAGGGGGGAAAAAGCGAGGTGTAGACAAGTGTGTGTAGTATGCCACTCTCTATATTTAAAATAGAGGAAAGGCGTTCATTCGTGTTTGTGCCTGAAGAATGTCTTTGGAAGAGTAACCAAGGAGATGCTGATAGTGATCACCTCTGGGAATGAGAAATGGGAGGCTGGGGACCAGGGGCAGGGAGCCTTCTGTTCAGTCTTTACTGTTTGGATTTTTTTTTTTAACCACGTGCATGTTTTACTTTCTTAAAAACATTAAAACCACGAAAAGCTAAAAGAAAAAAGACATTGTTTCTCAAAGTGTGTGCTAATTCAAAATCCCGATTCACGGTTTCTTCCTGGGACCAACTGAATCAGAATCGAGGAAGGTAGAAGCCTGGGACTCTGTGTCTTTATCGTGTGCCCCAGAGGATTCTGATTCACCTGAAAAAGTTTGAGATCCATGGGCCAGGAGCTCAGAGGTCAAGGAGCAGGTTCCTGGGAGTCAGAGGGACGATGACGTTTCCTCCACATGAAGAAGACCGGGGCGTGCAGGGGAGGCTGCTACTGTGGAGAAATGTGCAAGGTCATTGGCATTTTGGCAGCACTTAAAGCCCGTGGCTAAATCATGAATTAATTAGGTGTCATGAGCCGTAACATAGACTAAAGGTCTGTGTGAGCGGCCCCGTTTGCCTCACCAGCCTCATCTGGAACTGCTTTGCTGCTGGCTGTCTCTGTCCCAGTCCCTCTGGCCTCTTTCAGTCTCTGAAATGTGCTCTGTTCCTGCCTGCCTTCACACGTGGTGTTACTATTGTCTGGGATTCTGGAACTCCTCCTCATCTTCCAGTTCTCTGCTCAAAGGTCACTACCTCCAGGGAAATCTTCCTCCAGCCCTAGCCTAGGTCAGAACTCCCTAGCTCTCTGCCTTTCTCCTTTGCAGCACAGATACTGCAATGATTTAATGTTTCTTTTGGTCCCTGCCATCCCTACACTATGCCTGGCACATAATAGGGATTTAAATCAAGATCTCATGGAATGAATGAATGAGCGTTAAGAGAGAAAGGAAAAGGTTGGGCTGCAGGAGTGGGAGTGGGTGGTGGGGGTGAGGAGTGTCCGTGGAGTATTGCTGACTCCTTCTAGCCGAGCCTGGGGCTTCGGCCCAGCCTCTGCGAATCCCTGATGACTGTCAGAGGAGCAGCAGTACGGTGTAGCTTCTTGGACTTGTCCACAGCAGCGTGACTCCCTTTGGCTGCCCAAAGCCTCGGCGTCTGTGTTACAGTGTAAGTACCAGGCTCCACAGAGGTGTGTGTCGTGTGGCTTCTGCCTGCAGCTGTGGTCCTGCTGAGCCCCAGGAATGGACAGCTTGAGCAACCAGAAGGAGCAGTGGAAACGAACATACTCGGTCACAGCAGGTCACCACACGGTCGTGTGTGTCAGCTCCAACAGGGAAGGGCCTGCCCCACCCAGCTCCCAAGAGCATCTAGTCTGCAGGGAAGTGAGTTATTATTCCCTCTGTAAATGAGTAAGTTTACTTTGTGGCTTTACCAAACTGTACCTTTGAGTTGGGACTGACCAAGTTGAGCTTCCATGTTTACCTTGGAGCACAGGTACAGCTCAGCCATTCAGTAAATGTTTATTGACAGCCTGCGGGCCAGGTGCCACATGGTGCAGAGGAGTTTGGGTCCTCACTCACAGCTAACAGTCTTGGGTCAGTACACTACGTGCTCCTTAAATGCTGCATAAAAAAACACACGCACTCATGCCTATTAAAAGGTTTATTTTCTTCTTTATGCTGAGAAACAAAGAAGTGGCCTTGCCCCCCAAAGGGTCTCATCCTGAAGGAATGGGAGGCGGAGATAGTGACAGGAGGGGGTGTTGGTGTGAGTTTGAATGTGGGAGTTCTTCCCCCGCTTTCCCTACTATCACTCCTCTTCGGCGTCCCCCTCCAAGATTTAGGTACGAACACAGCTTGCCACCCACTGGGGGGCTGGGGAAGCACAGCCGTAGTCAAAAAATTAATGCCCACGTTTCACGAGAGATGGATCCAGTGCGTATCTGGTGGGGGTTGGGGGTGGGAGGGAGGGCTGGGGTTGGCTGAGGAAGCTGCTGGGTGGAGGGGAAGGGAAGAGAGGCTGGGATCCCCCCCAGTGACGGTGGGGGTCTTGGTCCTGCCCCTACCTCTCCCAGCACCATCCACTCCCTTCTTCCAGCCCCCCTTCCTAGCAGAACTGGTCATCGTAGTCCTCGTCCTTCATCCCCTTCAGCCGAAGTCGGGCAAAGTCCTCAAACACGATGTCGTCATCTGTGGCATAGCTTGGTGGTGGAGAGGAGGGGTGAGGCGAGGGCTCCAGACCTCCTTCTCCACCTCCCACTCCCCTCCCAGAGACAGAGGCGGGGGAGCAGCCGTGGGACT
This sequence comes from Hippopotamus amphibius kiboko, assembly GCF_030028045.1. Taxonomy (NCBI): domain Eukaryota; kingdom Metazoa; phylum Chordata; class Mammalia; order Artiodactyla; family Hippopotamidae; genus Hippopotamus; species Hippopotamus amphibius. Next base: position 9,352,366 of record NC_080202.1, on the reverse strand, counting down.
GGAGGGATTTGCAAGAAGCGATGGGGAAAGGGCAGGAACGGGCAGCTCACAAGGCTAAGTCCTCTTGATTGGATGCTTCAACCATCCCTCCCCCAAAAGAGAAAAAAATAGGGGGTAGAGGGTAGATTTGAATGTTACAGAAATCTCTGTCCAAAGAGAGTCAAAGCTAGGAAAGTAGGGGGTGAGTCTCTTACTTGGTATCAAATTCAATGAGGTTGGTGTCCACAGGGGCATCTGTTTCAGGAGCAGCTGAAGGGAGGAGGAGAGTTGGGGGGTGGGTGGGTGCTGAAAGGACCAGCTTTTTTCTTCACTGGCCTTGCTTCAGGCCCTCCCTTGCTGGGCTTGGGCGGGTGGCAAGCTCACCTGACTGGGGTCTGGGGAGGGTGATGTGGTCATGGGGCTTGGGGTGCATAAGAACAAAAGGCAGCTCCACAGAGACATCCCTGGGGAGAGAGGTGCCAAGAAGAGCCGACAGTGCAGGGCCGGAGAAACCACTGCACCCCCCGCCCCCTGGATCCCCCCACCCCAGCACTCACCCGCCTCGAGACACCACCAGCTTCACCTTGACCCTGTAGGACACCAGGATTCCCAGCACCTCCTTGTTGGCACCCTCCTTCACGCTGCAAGTGGTGGGGAGGAGTTGGACCAGAGCCCATTGCCCTGCACCCTGGCCCACCCTGGGGGCCCCCATCACGATACAGGACTACAGACCCCAGCCTGCAGCACAGGCTGGTATCACGTAAAGTACCCCACTGCGTCCTTCCTCTCATCTTCTCGGTTCTCTCCCAGTAAAAGCCCAAGTCCTTGTGACCCAGCAGCCCTGCACTGTCTTGCTCTCCCTTAGCCCTCTGACCTCACTTCCGGCTCCCACGCTGGCCTCCAGGCTTGCTGTGTGTGGTCGTGTACAGAGGGGCCCGTGCGGGTGAGATCCAGCCCCCGCTTTGTGAAGCTGTTCCTGCCCAAAGGCACAGGCCCCCTGCCTTTATATCTCCCTTCTCTGTCTTACTTTTTCTCCTTGACACCCGTCACTAAACATGCTATATACATTTTGCCATTTATCTGATTTGTCTGGCCTCGTCTCCAAGAATATAAGAGATGTTCTGGGTCCGTCCTGTTCACTGATAACAGCCCTGGCACCTGGGACAGGCCTGACACACAGCTGGCACAGAAGGAGTGTCTGTCTCCTGTGCTGCAGGACCCCACCCCCGACCCCAACCCCCCTCTCACATGGTGCTGGACGCCAGGTTGGTGTCCTCGTGCTTGAGCTTCCCGTCCAGGGCAAGACCACGCTTCTCCCGGTTGTCGCTGAGCAACGGGGTTATGGTGTACACCTTACAGAACGTGGAGCTGGGTGACACCTGGTCACTGGGGGGTGTGGACGAGAGGGAGACTCTTGGGGTGGGGCAGGTGGGGCGAGGGGGCAGCTCCTACCCCCAGGCAGCGTCTCCCCGTCACTAGCCCCTCCCCTCTTTGGGCACAGGTCACAGGGCGTAGGTTTTGGCTCAACCTGTTCAAGAAGATAAGCAGCTCACAGCCACCCAACTGGAGGGCATACCCTTGTACGTGGAGATAATTCGGGAAGAATCCCCCCCCCACCTCGTGTTCCCCTGGCCTCCTCTTCTCCCCCGAGGTTGGGACCCAGGGCTGTTCGGCGACTCACTCTTGTTCGATCTGAGCCACAGGACACTTGTACTGGGCGGTGCTGAAGAGGCAGATGTCGGCGTACTGTCTCACTGTGGGGCGGGGTGGGGCCAAGCAGCTCTGCGCGGGGTGCAGACAACCCCCACCCAACTCCAGAGCCGGGCAGGGGCCCCAGGCCCCCGCCCATCGCCACCCCTGCCCCTCAGGTGACCTGCCCCCTCCCGTCTCATCCTGGGACAGGCAGCCTGCGTTCTCGGATCCCCGCAGGTCTCCTGCATTGGGCTACATCCTGGGGCTGAGCTGATGCCGGAGGCCATGTCTGCAGCAACTCCCTCCCCTAAGACCCCTTTCCAACCCCCACCTCCTACCAGAGACTTTGATCTTCTTGACAGTCTTGGTGGAGTTGTTGGTGACGTGGACATTGACATTGAGGGGCTCCCCATGGTAGTACAGCTTTTGAGAGGAGGGGGGTCAGGTTAGTTCGATCTGTTTTCACTGGTTTATTACCTTCCTCCACCCACCCCCTGCACCCCTCCCCCACCACCGCTGTCCAACACACGTTGCTGGGCCTCCTCCCTCTAAACTCAAGCCCACCCCCAGCTGAGGTGCCTCTTTGAAAAACACCGTCCCGACATATGGCTTCCCCCCCCTCCCCCCAGGGTCTGGCCTGCACTGCAGCACCTGCGTCACCACCCCACCTCCTTGTCCAGGGAAGCCTCAAGGTGCAGGGACCGGTCAGACATGAGGAAGTGGCGTGTGGTTTCAGCTGAAGGCTGGGGGCCGGGTTTCTCTGGGGCAAACTGCACCTTTCGGATCACCAGACGCACGGAGTTCCTGGGGGTGGGGATGAGGGCTGAGAGGGTCAGTCCTCAGAGGCCCAGACACTGGCTCCCACCTCCCACCTCCCACAGGGGCCTGGGGCTCCTGGGACCCGGAGGGAATGGTCAGACCCGAGGGGAGGTTGCTTCCCTCACCTTTTGTGGCTTTTCTCTTCTAGTGATTTGGCACAGAAGGCTCGAATCTCAAAGTCTACCCCGCAGGCCTCGGGGTGGGGGTGGGGGGGCGGAGAAAAGGTCACATCTTACACAAGGCCCCTGCCACCGCCGCCACTCCCTTCCTTCCCGCTTCCCTCATCTGGGGCCAGGACTCTTGCCCCATCACGGCCTGAGGAGCATAAGGCCTGGGTCTTCTGCCTCTGCCTCCCCGAGGCCGGGCCCCGGCAGAGGCTCGGTCCTGGCTGCGCAAGGTGAGCCCCTCTACCCAGGTCCGTGCAGGTCAAGGGCAGGAGGCAGTGTCACACATGAACAGTGACCATTGCACACACCCACTGTCACTGGGGACACTTCTCTACCCTTGGTCCCACCCTGACGTCCCCTCAACAGCCCATCCCCCCCGGGTGTGTCCCCAGGCTCCTACTGGACCTTGTTCCTTCCATACCTTCCCTGTGTCCTCTGGGCCTGGCTGCAGGGTGACGGAGCAGGGCAGGTTCTGGGGTATCTGTGGCAGAAGAAAAGAGTTTAGTTCTTCCAGAAAGCCCCCGAATCTTCCTCCCAATCTCCACTTGAGAGGCTGGAGAAGGACTCCTGGGGATGAGAAAGGAAAAAGGAAGGGGCCCCAGGGAGGAGGCAGAGAAGCAAGGGCTTCCTGAGTGCAGGGTGACCCTGAAGGGCAGGGGGGTGTCTAGGGTCTCTCCTCACTGTTTCTCCCAAACCTGCCCGTAACAGGTACCTCCCCCCCCACCCAGAACACAGTCCTAGACCCCTGGCTCTGCAGAGGGTGGGGGCATCCTCACTGTGAAAAAAAAGGGGTGGGCATGCTGGCCCAGCTTCCTCAACAGCCGATCCTGCAGGCGGGTGGAGGGCCGGGGCGGGTTGGGCGTTGGGGGGAAGGCCTGGTAGTTGGCGATGAACAGGTCTTTGCGGAAGGACAGGCCCAGCACGTCCAGGTCTTCGCGGCCATAGCGGAAGGCGCAGGTGAGGGTCACGAACACTGGCAGAGGAGGGCAAGGTGGGGTGGTCAGGAGCCCGCCTCCCCGCAGTCCCCCCAGTTCCTAGCAGCAGCTGCTCCTTCCTCGGCAGCATAAATCCTGTCTGAATCCTATTCCTGGGTTCCGCCTCAGCCCTCTGTCTCCCTGGGGCCCCTCTCAATGCCAGCCCATTTCATTTCCCCACCTCCCTCCTCTCGGGCCCCTGCACGCGGGGCCAGTACCTTTGCGGTCCTTCAAGTAGTCAGGGTCCACGAGCACCACGCCATCTGGGAAGGGGACACATGGGCTCAGGACTTGTCAGGGCCTCTCCTCCATTCCTGGGCCCAGGAACTTCCTCCCCTCTTGGGGCACGTGATGCCACTTTCTGGCCATGCTTACCTACAGGATCCACTTTGTCCAGGTGATCTACAAAGTCCCGCTTGCCCAGGTACACGGTGAGCTAAGGATGTAGAGGGGTCACAGGGAAGACTGGGTAGGAGGGTGGCAGGGCTTCAGAGCCCTCAAAAGTGGCTGCCCTGCCCCTGGTCTTCCCAGGGTGGGAAGCTGAAGGAGTTTCTCCTGGATTCTTCCCAGCAGGGTTGGGAGAGGAGAGTGGTGGGCTTTCCCAGACTAGCCAGTCTTGAGGCTTTTTAACTGCTCCCTAACACCTTTTCACACTTCTGAACACCAGTCCGGTGTGTGTGAGTGGGTCCAGGAGGACCTGGCCCTAGGCAGACAGTTAGAGAGCCTCACCCAATGTCCTCAAGGACCTCTGGGATAAACAGGCCATAGCCTGGGGGGATGTTATCTGTTCCCAGCCCCAGGCACTGAGGGTTGGCTCCTAAGAGGGCTCCAGGCATGGGCTTCTGGCCCCTCCCCCTTGGTCTCACTTAGGGACCCGAGCCTGTCCCCACCCAGCCCTGTGGCTGGCTCAGGCCTTTGCGGCAAGGGGCTTCAGGAGGGAAGGAAGTCAGCTCTTAGCTGTCACAGGAAGTGGGGAGGTCGGGGTTGGGGATCGTCTAGGGGCAGGCTGGGCCTTGTGAGGGCCCAGGGAGAGTTGGGAGGAGAAGCACTGTGGGAGACTCACCTTGCAGTTAGGACTCGACTTCTTGAAGACCCTAACAAAACAGAAAGGGAAACCCCACTGCCTCCCTCAGACTCAGCAGGGACCCCGGTGCCAGGACCTTGTCCCTCCCCAGCCTGAGAAGCAGAGCTCACCCAAGATTCCTGCCTGGAGGCTTTGGGGCTTTACCCAGCCTTACCCCTTCCCACTTCTTCCCAGAAGGAAAGGTCACCAGAGGTCCTTAATACTGCCAGCATGGCAGCCCCTCAAAGCTGGTTGCCATGGCAACCCCTCCCCCCCTTGCTCCACCCTCACTAGCTCCCCTCCTCCCATGGCAATGGCCACTGGTTGCCAGAGGAACCACTCAGGTTCTTCCCAGAGGACTTCCCCCAGGGGGAACCTGAATGGGCAGGTTGCAGTGGTGTCTGTGTAAGACCTAACTCTCTTTCCATCTCTGGTCTCCACCTCCCACAAGAGCTGGAGTACTTGAAAGAGCAGTGGCTCTAAAAGGGTTTCTATTATGGGCAGTACCTAAGTGTGGCTCTGCTCCCCATTCACCTCCAGCTGTCCCCATCTCTGATCTCAGCAGCTTAAAAGCTTATTTGTCTTTCAAGGCCCAGCTCAGATATCACCTCCTTTAGAAAGCAGATCCAGCCCAGACTCTGGTCACTCCCTTTTTTGGGGATTCCTGTCACACCTTCTTTATGCTTTACCTGCGGTGTGATATGTGCACGGGCAGTTAGCTGTGTGTCATCTATCTCACTAGATAGACTGTGAGCAGCAACGGCCTTATTAATTTAGGCAGCCCCAGCACAGTGCCAGCCATGAGACAAAGATGATAATGCCGGCTAACGTTTATTGGATGAATGGTCCATGCTCAGCACTGTTGCAGATATTTCATGTGTGTTATCTCATTTAATACTCTTAGCAACCCGATGATGGAGGTCCTAATATTCCTATTTTACAGATGAGGAAACTGAGGCACAGGAGAGGTCAAGTATTTTGCCTAAGGTCACAGAGAGTGTACATGGTGGGATATGGGTACAAACAGAGGTATTCTGGCTCTTCATCACTAAGTTATTATACTAACCCGCCTCGGTTACTGGCATTATGTTTGTTGGAGTGAAGGAGATTCGCTTTCCAGTTGCTGAAGCAATCTAAGCCTGGACGCCACACATTGCTGGGAGGGTAGGGAGGTGTCTGACAACCCCTATGCCCTGGCTACTTGTGGGCCTGTTCTTTGCTGCACCATCTCACTCCTTCCAATCCACTCTGCCTCAGCAGTGATACCTGGGAAGGGTCTCCGGGTAGTAGAAACTGAAATCCCTGGTCCATCCCTCCTCCAAGTCCACTACCCTGGTTTTTGCTATAACAACTTCATATGCCTCTTCTTCCCAGAAGGCCAAGCTAGCCAAAGACCATAGAGCATAGGGTATGGAGGCCCCTGGGCATCCCCATCTAATAAACACTGGTATGGTGGCAGCTAGGATAAGCACCCTATCTCCTGCCCCCACCTGGGGGCTGACTGCTGTGGCATCCTCCAGCTCTCCCTCCCTGCTTCTGGTTTTCCTTTTTCCTAGTATTTCTTCCTATTACGAGTCCTGGCAGAGGGTTGGGACAGCCACAATCCATGGGACAACTGAAGTGTGGCTCTGGGGTGACTGCCCTGAAGCAGCTGCAGGGCACCTGCCCTTTGGATCCTAACCCAGCCAGCCTCCTGCGGGCTAGGGAGGAACACTGTCGGTGTACTGAGGTTAGCCAAGGAGGCGGAGTATGGGGGTGACCAGAGAGGTGCCCAGTGAGGGGGGGGAATGCCCCTTCACACTTCCTGCTATTCTCTCCATTTCCTGTGGCCCAGAATTTGAGGGGGTGGGTGGGAGGAATTGTGCCAAGTCAGCAGTCCTCCTTTGGTCCATCCGTCCCCCTCCGTGAACCACATAACGGAAATCTGGGGCCTCCCTCAAGTCAGCAACTTCCCCTTTCTCTGTGTTTAACCCCTAATCCAGGACACCAATCCTCCCTCTGATCGGCTCTCCAATATTAGTTGACTTGGTGATCAGAAACCTATGCTTTCCTACTCTATGGGTGGGGAGCAGTGGGGCTGGCAAAATGTTTTGCAGAACAAGTGACAGCTCAGAACAAGGCCCCCATTCCTGATCCTCTCTGGATAGAAGCAAATAGCCCCAATCTTTTTCCTCTTTTGCTCCTGCTCCCCAGGGACTCAGGCATTCACCCACTGCCCCCTTGGGGGTGTTGGGTCACAACAGGAAGTGGATTTTGCTAGAGACCAAAAAAGAGAACTCGGGGTGTCAGTGGAAGGAAGGAGCCTCGATTGCACAGAAAACATCCGGGGAGTGGATGGCGTGCCCAGGGCAGATACTGCCTTCCCTCACCCCCGGGAAGAGGGGTAAGGCCCAGAACCGAGGAGGGTCGCCAAGCCCTCTTCTTCCCCGAGATGAAGCTGTTGCTCCTAGCAACCTGGGGGAAGGCAGAAGTTTGGAAGCGGAGCCACCCGGCCCTTGGGACAGGTTGGGGCAGCCCTACTGCCTGTGGGGCATTGGACAGGAGGCTTTCCAGTGGCTCAGCACGAGTCGATGCGGGATCCCCCTCCTGGCATCCAGCCTGCCCATCCCCGTCCCCTCGGGGCCGGCCACCTGCTCCTCCCTCCTCCGCCCCTGCATCGCAGCCTGCACTGGAGAACCCAGTTGTCCGGCCCCCACACCTCTGCGAGAACCCAGATGTAAGCTTCCTGATCCCCTTCAGCCCTCGCTTTCTGCAGGGGCTGTGGCACGCGTTCCCCTCATTATACTCGAGGACCTAGGCGTGCGGCCCCGGATGGCTGCCCCCTAGGGACCCAGGCGTCCGGTCCCCGGATTCTCTCCCCCGGGTCCCTGTCTGGGGACCGTCCTGGCATCCGCCCCGAGCCGCCGCCCACGTCCCGCCGCGTGGCCCCACCTCTCTTACCTGGTCCCGGGTTTCTCCCCCATGGTGCGCGCGCCCGCCGCCCGCCCGGTTCGCGGCTAGCTCGCAGCCTCCTCGCCCGCTGCCAGGTCCCTGCTCCTCCCCGCGCCACTGCGCACGCGCGCCCCCGCTCTTTCTCCACTCCCCCCTCCGCTCCTGCCCCCACCTCGGATCCTGGGGAACCGAGGCCAGATGCGTCAGCCCGGATCGCGCGCGCCACGGCGCTGCCCGCCCTCTCCTCGCAGACACGCGCGGTGATTGGCTCCGCCCGCCCCGCTCCGTGCTGCATCCCCACCCCTGCGGGGGGATCCCTCCCCTGCGCGCGCTGTCCCTGCACCCTGCTCTTCCCGCCCATCTCCCCGCCCCTCCGCACCCGCTTTAGGAACCGATTGGGCCTCCTCAAAAGAAGGCGCCCGCCTTCCAGGAGCTTAGAGCCCTCTGATTGGCTCCCTGCATCCAGGGCCCTGCAGGGGTCCCCTCCCCTTTGTTTGCTTTCTCAGTGGCGGCGGAGGCGATGGGGGTGGTGGGGGCGGTGGATGAGCTCGAGAACAGTCTAGGAAGGAGCATGAGGGGATGCACACGTGGGTGAGCGGTTCCAGTTGCGTGATGCTCGCCTATTGCGCGCCGCTCTCCCGCTCACCCCAGAGCTTGTAGCTGTCTTTGGCCCTCCCTCCCGCTACTTTATGGCGGTGTGTCAGCTCCCCCTGGCGTCTGTCTTTGATCTTCGCAGGGTTGCTTTTCCTAATTTCTCTTACTACCCTTCTCCATCCATTCATCAAAGCTAACATCCATTCATGCACGCATGCATCCATCCATCTATCCATGACGATTTTGTGCTAATCACTCTGCTAGGCGATGGGGACCCAGAAATGAATTAACATGGCCCCTGCCTTCCTCATATCGTTGAGGAGACATATAAAGAGGTATTATGATTCCGGGAATGCTATAATAGAGGTATGACTCAGAAGACAAAGTGACTCCCAGCGCTTGACTGGGGGAGGGATGGAGGCAGTGCAGGCTGTCCAGAGGAGGGGACATTTAAGGACAATGTTTCTGAAGGGTGGGCAGAAGTTGAGAAAGGGTATTCCAAAGAGAGAGAAAGGCAAGCACATCCTGTTCTGAGGTGTTTGTGGGGTTAGAAGGCAGGAGAGATAAGGCTGAGGAGGATGACGGGGACCGTGTGAAGGATTTTGTATAGCAGGCAAAGGAGTGAGACGGGGGCCTCCCCTGGAGGAGGATACATGGGTCCAGTAGTGGCTTTTTAAACCCAAGGAGTGGTGAGATTTCTCCTTTAGGAAGATAATTCTGGGCAGCGTGGAGGGTGGAGGGAGTGGAGCACAGCTGTTGTGGACAAAAACGAATCAAGGAGAGGAGATGAACAATAGAGTGGAAGGGAGAAGGGGGCCGGGCTGCAGAGTGATTTCTGGGGCAAAATTGAGCGGACTGGGGGAGGATGATAGACATTTCTGGACTTAAGGAGCTAAACGTGTTCTCCTTCTTCCATCTCTTTTCCCATACTCCCGTATCTCCCCCAAATGAACTAACTTCTCTCTTCTCCCTCCACTTTTCTGTGCAACAAAAAGTGAAGTGCATAAGTTTCTGTGATCATCTTTAAGGCTCAAATGCAGGCCTTATGTACCAGCGGCCACCTCCCCACCCCCAGTTCTTCCACCACCTTCTAAGCTCCCTCTTCACCCCCTTCAAGCTTTAGTTCATACATTTGTTTTAGACTCATGAAATCACTTTTGTCAAAGGGTCATGACCAGAAGGTAATGAGATCTGTATGGCTACATCTCTAAAGTGATTTTGGAACTGAAAGGTAGTGGTCTGCATGGCATTAAAGCTACTGTATAAAAAATACTAATAGAAAGACAACTTTAGAATATTAAAGAAGGCTGGAAAGAATGAAAGAGATACACCATATATTGATGGTGGGAAAACCCATCATTATAAAGACATCATTTCTCACATTGTCTATAAATTTAACTCCATGTCAAAATAACAATGAGACTTTTTTGGGGGGAACCAGACTCTAAACATAGTCAAAAAATCAACTTTCAAGTACAGTCAGGAAAATTCTGAAAAATAGGAGTAAAGCAGGCATTTGTCTTACCAGATAATTTATGTTATGATAATTAAAACAGTGTTATTGGTGCAGTCATATTAAACATGGCAATGAAACAGAACAGAGTGTCCAAATATAGACCCACATAGTAATATTTCAAGTCCATGGAGAAATAATGGCAGATCCACTATATAGGGTTGGGACAATTGGCTATCTGTTTGGAGAAACAAGTTATATCTCTTACACTCTAAATGAAATAAATTTTAAGTGGTTTATTATCTAAATGCACAGAATAAAACTATGAAAGTATTAGGAGAAAATACAGGAGAATATTTTTATAATCTTTGCTGTTAGAGAAAGCCTCCCAAGATATCAGACCCCAGGGCTTGAAATAATAACTGCTTACACTTAGTGTACAGTATCTACCATGTGCCAAACATTATTCCAAGCATTTTACAAGTATCAATTCATTTAATCCTCACAACCCGATGAGTGAATGCTCTATGACACCCCCACTTCATAGATAAAGAAGAGGAGGCACAGTTAAGTAACTTGCAGACTCACACAACTTGAAAGAGGCAAAGCTCGCATTTGAACCCAGCAGTCTAGCTCCAGAATGTGTGTCCTTAATCACAACACCTTACTTCAAAAAGCTGAGAGATTAAAAAATAACAAATAAAATAAAAAGGCAAATTGGAAAAAACCCCTGGCAACCCATACAACAATCAAGAATACATTCCCATGGGAATTCTCTGGCAGTCCAGTGGTTAGACTCTGCGCTTTCACTGACCAGGGAGCAAGTTCAGTCCCCGGTCAGGGAACTAGAAGCCCGAGGGCTGCGTGATGGTGGTGGGGGGATTCCCTCATCTACAAAGAGTACCTACAAATTAATAAGATAAACAATCCAATAGAAAAATGGGTAAAAGTTATGAAAAGATAATTAATAAAGAAGAAATAGAAATGTCTACTAAACATAAAAGTTACTCCATTTCACTAATGATCAGGGAAAACAAATTGGAAGAAGGAGATATTCCTTTTCACTATTCAGTTGAGAAAATTAAAAAATAAACCTAGTTTTGGGATGATGTATAAACTGGAGCACTATTCTAACATGGTTGGCAGGGGTGTTAATCGATGCAATCTTACTAGAGGGCATTTTGCTTAGTTCTTGTCAAAATTTAAAAAAGGCATTTTCTTTCAGCCAACACTCATTCATTTATTCACTCAACAAATATTTATTGAGCACCTTTTATGTGCCAGGCACTGTTCTAGGTGATGAGGATAAAGTAGTGAAGATGAGCTCTCACGGGGTTTGTATTTTAGACAGAAGAAACACTCAGTGAATAAGTAAGAAAATAAACTTTGGATAGTGCTATGAGTTGTAAAAAAAAAATTAAATAGGATAACGTGATAGAGGGTGATGGGGGCGAGAGTGGGAACTTAAAAAGGAGCCCTTTCTGAGGATGGCCAGACAGTGTCAGTCACACAGAGTCAAAGGCAAGTTTCTCCAGGCAGAAGCAGCTGCATATGTCAAGGTACTGAGGTGGGAATGAGCTTGCCGGAGGATAGAAAGTAGGTTAGTTTCACTGGAGGTTAGGGAAAGAGAGGAAGAGTGACTCATGTGGTATGTGTTGAGGTCAGAGAGGTGGGTACGGGTCTGATCATGGCGATTCTAGCAGGCCAAGGTGAAAAGATGGGGAGAGCAATGAGGAGGTCACTGCAGGAGGCTAGCATAAGAGGCCAGGTGAGAAAGAATGGTGACTTGGCCTAGAGTGGCACTGGAGATGGAGAAATAGAGAAAAATGAACCCTATTGCCTAGCGTATTTTGGAGGCAGAATGCCAGGATTTGAAGGATTAGATAAAGTGCAGTAAAAGGGGAAAAAAGATGAATCTTGGATTTGAATTTCATCAGATTCAAATAATGAAGATTTTGTGTACAAAAAATGCACAGAAGTATTAGTGTGTTTACTAAAGTGTATTAAAAAAAAGCAACTCAGTGTTTGTATTAGTGAAAAACTGGAGCAGCTGCAAGTACTGAGCAATAGAATTGTGAACTCGTGGTGCGCCCATTTCACTGTACCAAGCCGTTTAAAAGACGCCGTAAAGTTGCCCACAATATACACTGAGTGAAAAAAGCCAAGTGCACACCCCGCTCTTGTAAAATAAACTCTGCATTTATGTGTTTGCGCAGAGACTAATATTAGGAAAGTATACATATTACAGGGGGAACGACTTAAGGGGAGAGGGAGTTTCTCTTTTTACTTTATGCCCTCTTTATTGTTTGAATTTGTCTTTGCAAGGCACGTGTTATCATTTCTGTCGTTGTAAATGTAGTTAACGTCTACGATTTCAGACATGGAGACCATTTCCTTAGATACCAGTGATGCCTAGGTCGAAAGTGTCCTGAGAGTCCGCTACACTAGGGGCTAGCTTTCGGACTCCCGCGCCTTTAGTCCCGATCACGTGTTCTTTAAGCGCCAGGGGCCCGCCCCCGGCCCACCCTCGACCCGGCCCACCGGCCAGGCCTTGACATCCCGGGAGCTAGGCACCCGCGGCCCCGGCGCCCCGGCCCTTCCACGCCGCGCATGCTCCCTCCCGGCTGACGCGCGGAGTCCTAAGCGCAGGACCGAGGGCCCCGTCCTCACGCCCCCTCCCCTCGAGGCGTCCGTCGCGGTGTGTTTGCGTCATCGCGCCACGCCACCACTAGAGCCCCGGTGAAGATGGCGGCAGCCGTTCTTAGCGGGCCCTCTGCGGGCTCCGCGCCTGGGGTTCCCGGCGGCACTGGGGGTCTCTCGGCGGTGAGCTCGGGCCCGCGTCTCCGCCTGCTGCTGCTGGAGAGCGTGTCGGGGTTGCTGCAGCCTCGAGCGGGGTCCACCGTCGCTCCGGTGCATCCCCCAGTCCGCTCGGCCCCACATTTGCCAGGGCTCATGTGCCTCTTGCGGCTCCATGGGACGGTGGGCGGGGCCCAGGTGAGTCTGTAGCGCTCAGGCCCGCGGCCCTGTTGGAAGGTTGGCGCAGCTTTTGTGCGGCGGGGTCTCCGTGCAGTGCAGCTGCAGTGGAGAGGTGGAAGGCAGGAGAGCTGGGGGCAGAAGGCGGATCCAGGGATCACTCTGGACGAGATTCACGCACTTCTCGTTTATCAGCCCTGAGTACCAGAAACCCAGGGAAGAGGGAGGGCCTCACTGCTAGGCTGTCGGTAGACACACATGAATGGGTTTGACCCCAGGCCCCGTGTATGATGTTTAGCTTCTTTTCCCCCCGGGAGTACCTGTTTTGGGGATTGTTTCGACTGGGTGTATGGACGTATTCAACAAATACTTACTGAGCTCTTACCGAGGGCTGAATCCCGGGCGCTCCGGTTATAGACGCCATGGCGATGAACAAAATGTTATGAAACACTTTGAGAATTGTATAGTAGAGACCTCTAACCGAATCAGGAAAATTGCAGAGATTTTCCTGAGGTATTGGAGTTTAAGCTGAGGTCCCCAAGGATGAGTAGGGGTTTGGGTAGGGGAAGAAAATGGGAGGGGCGGTTCAGTCAGCGGAAAGCTCGAGTGGGAAGGTCCTCTGGTAGGAACTGAAACGAAGGGCGTTGTGCTTGGGGTTCAGAGATGGAGGGGAAGAGAGTGGGCGTGATGAGGTGGGTAGGCAGGGGACAGGTCATGCAGCGCTTTGTAGACTGGCTCAGAAGGGTCCTTTGGATTGTACACAAAGTGGAATCTAACATCCTTCAGTCCTGCAAGCTAGAAACCCAGATATCATTCTAAACACTTTCTTCTTGCTCACACACCTCTATATGCAGTCTATCAAGTCCTTTTGATTTTATCCTTTATAAGTAGATTTCAGATCTGTCCACTCCTTTCCTATCTTTCCCATTGCCCCCATCCTGGCTTGAACCCCCATCATCTTGCCCAGATTCTAAGAAGACATAACTGTCTAACCTATGGTAGGTTCACCTTTAATACTATCTCCTGTGCTCCATCTTCTCCCCCAGCCCTCCCCCAAATTCTGCCCATCCTTCAAGACCCATATACATGAGGTCTTCCTTGTCCAGGCTTTGTTACTAGGACTTTCCCAGCTCTATGCTTCCTTCCAGGAAGAGGGTTGTCACAACCTGCTGGGTGGTTCAGTAATTTTAGCCCCGAATTTATCAGAGATGACCACATTTATTTATAGTAACATTAGTCCTCATTGAGGGTGACAGAACTGTGCCTCTGGTATCTCAGCCCAGTTCTCCTCCTGTGATTCATGTGGTTCCTAAGTATTTCTGAAATATTATCTATTCTGTCTGTAAATGTGTGATTTCCTTCATCTCTTTCAAGTCCTCCCCTCCTCCCTCAAGGCGAGCTACATGAACTTAATGTCTGGCTTATTTTCTCTTGTATCTAAAGTCTAGAAGCGTTTTTAAAAATTGAAGTATAGATGATTTACAATGTTGTGTTAATTTCTGCTGTACAGCAAAGTGACTCAGTTATACACATATATACATTCTTTTTTATATTCTTTTCCATTATGGTTTATCCTGGGATATTGAATATGTGAGGGTGAGTCAAAAATTATCCACATTCTGGCTGTAGAATTTATTTTAATTAACTTTTAGAAAAGACACATCATTTTTCGACATAATCTCCTTGCTTTTCAATACATTTTGTCTATCTGTCAGCAAGCTTTTGTATTCCCTCATTAAAAAATGTTTTAGGCTGAGCTGCGAGCCATGAATGCACTGCTGTCTTCACTTCATGAGAAGTGAATCTGGCTCCTTCTTGATGGCTAACACTTGTATGACCTTCCTTGAACTTCTCTATCCATTCATACACACTTCTTAATGACAAAACACTTTCTCCGTACTGTACACACAGTCTCCGATAAATAACGGCACCAGGAATACCCTCAGATCACAAAAAACAAATCACTGCACGCTGCTCTTCTTTTTGCTCGCACCGCAGTTACAAATGAACTGATGTAACGTGTTCACACCTGCACAGCAGTGACTGGGGAGAGAGTAGAACGGAAAGCTCTTATAAGACGGTGCGGCCAACAGAAGTTTTAATATAACTAGAGTGCGGATAATTTTTGACTCATCCTCATAGTTCCCTGTGCCATACAGTAGGACCTTGTTTACCCATTGTATATGTAATAGTTTATAGCTACTAACCCCAAACTCCCAGTTCATCCTTTCCCCACCCTCCCTTCCCATAGAAGAATTTTGAGTAAAGAAGCTAAGGGTGATGTGGGAAACCCCTTTAAATTGCCTAGTATTTTTTGCGTTATATCTTGCCTTGAATTTTTTTTCTACTTGTGTTGTTGTATTGAGTTCTCAGAACATGGAACTGTGTGGTGGGTTTCCTTTACTTCCTTGTAGATTTTGTTTTGTATTTTAAATATACATGATAAATGTTACCATTTTTTTTCTTTTTCTTTTTCTTTTTTTTAACTTTTGGCTGCGTTGGGTCTTTGTTGCTGTCCGTGGGCTTTCTCTAGTTGTGGTGAGTCGGGGCTACTCTTTGTTGCGGTGCTTGGGCTTCTCAGTGTGGTGGTTTCTCTTGTTGTGGAGCACAGGCTCTAGGCACGTGGGCTTCAGTAGTTGCAGCACACCGGCTCAGTAGTTGTAGTGCACGGGCTGAGTTGCTCTGCGGCATGTGGGATCTTCCTGGACCAGGGATGGAACCCATGTCACTTCATTGGCAGGCGGATTCTTAACCACTGTGCCACCAGGGAAGTCCCTTCCTTGTAGATTTTGATTCAGCAAACATTTGTTGAGTATCTGTTATATGTTAGCTACTATTCCTCATCTTTAGGTAAATAAGTAAGATGTCCTTTTTCTCAGAGAATACTAGTTTTATTGAGATGAGAATTGAAGGTAAGTAAATAGGCCTGGAGCTTGAGAGAGAGAGAGATCCATTGATTGGGCCATTTATCTAAGCTTAATCACTAACTTTGCTTTCCCAGAGGTACTGTGAACTCAGTAGTTCCGAAATGGAACTACCTTAGCACAGCTCACAATTTCTGGCTTGCGTTATAGCAACTGGTCTCCTAACTGGTCTCCTTGCTTTCAGTCTTGCTCTTTTTAATCCATTTCCCACACAGTAGCTGATCCTGCTTGTAAAATTCTGATTCTGTTTGCTGCCTTTTAAAATTCTTAAGCACCTGAGCGTTCCTGCCTCAGGGCCTTTGCACTTACTGTCCTCTGTTTAGAATCTCTCCCTTTGCTGCCTCTCCATACCCACCCCACCACAACCCCCCATATCTTTTCAGCTCAGTGTTTGTTTGTTACTGCCTTTGGGAAACCTTTCCAAACCACCTATGATTAGCTGCTCTTTATTAATTACACCATATGGAAATCACCTATTCATTTTACATATACACTCAACTTCCTTCCCCCATACCCACGCAACTGGGCTTTGATTTGTTTTATTTTTGTGTGTAGTTAAAAAAACAAACAACTTATGGAAAATTTCAGATGACACAAAAGTAGAGAAGGTAGTATTTTGAATACCTCCCCACCCCCCTTCCCGCTGGGGCTGTCTCTATCACCCAGATTTAACAGTGAAGATTTTGCCAGTCCTGTTTCATTCCCACTTTCCCAACTCTGCCTCCGACCTCCCCTGCCACCGGAGCATTTTAAAGCAAATCCCACATATCATTTCCCTTGTAATTGCACATACTTTGAAGGACAGAGTGTCTGTTCCGCCTTGTGTCCCTAGGGGTTTGTACTGTCCCATTCTGTAGCCAGTAGGCAGTGATCTTCTTAAAAATACCAATAAGATTAGAACATTCTCCTGCTTAAAACCATACAGTAACTTTTTGCACCGGCCTTGCATAGTGTGGCCTCTGCTGGCCTCTTGACCTCCCCTCACCACTCCTGGCCTTCTCCACTGTGCTCCAGCCACCCAGGCTGATCTCATTTCTGCAGCAGCTGAGGCCACTGCTCGTCAGTTCCTTCACTCTTTGCTTGGAAACTCCTGGGGAAGTGAGCTGCTTGTTTAGGTCCCAGCTTCCAATGCCGCCATCTCAGAGGAGCCTTTCCTGAGCACCCTGTTTTAAAATACAGTGGTCCTTCCCATTCCAGTCATTTTCTGTCAGATTATTCTGTTTTGCTTCTTTCCTAGCATTTATCACTATTTGAAATAAATTCAGTTATTTATTATCTGGCATGTTCTCTCTTCTTATTTTGTTTAAATTCCATTATAATCACTTCCTTGCCTTTCTCCCTTCATTGTACTTGCCTGGCAACACCCCGTCTATGTTAAATTTGTTTATTTGGTGCCTGCACCTGCACAGCTCAGTATAGCTGGAGAAAAACATGTATCCTGGCTGGTCTGTCTCTAAATTCATGGCCATCGTCATCTCAAGTGGACTCTTAGTGTTGCCTAGCAATCCTGTTACATTTCCGCTTTCCTGGACAACCTCTGATTACTTCTCTCCATCCTCACTCTTGGCTGATAACCTCACTTACCATTTCACCACATCTGCCAGCTTACCTGTGTCTGTGCCCGTATGCTGTGCCTTCCCTCCCGTTATTAGGGGTGAGCTGGTCCATGCCCCGACTAAGGCCAGCCCTCTGCTTGTACATGACATCTATCCCCTCTCCACTTACGCAAGTCCGTTGCTTCGCCACTTCTTCATCATCAGCTTTTCCCTCTTTGTTAGGTCATTTTCATCAGCATATAGCTCACAACCGCTTTAAAAAAATCCCCTCCAGCTCCTGCCCCACTTCTCTGCTTTTCTTTATGGCAAAACTCCACAAAAGTGTTGTTTGCACTTGGACTTTCTCTCATTCTTTTTATTTTTTAATTTCTTTTTTTTTATTTTTGGCTGCGTTGGGTCTTCGTTGCTGCTCACAGGCTTTCTCTAGTTGCGGCGAGCGGGGGCTACTCTTCCTTGCAGTGCTCAGGCTTCTTATTGCAGTGGCTTCTCTTGTTGCAGAGCACAGGCTCTAGGCTCGAGGGCTTCCGTAGTTGTGGCACACGGGCTCTAGTTATGGCTCACCGGCTGTAGAGCGCAGTCTCAGTAGTTGTGGAGCATGGGTTTAGTTGCTCCACGGCATGTGGGATCTTCCCCAACCAGGGATGGAGCCCATGTGCCCCGCATTGGTAGGCGGATTCTTAACCACTGCGCCACCAGGGAAGTCCCCCCATTCTTTTTAAAAAAATAAAATTACTTTGAAATGGTTTACAATTTATAGAAAATTTGAAAGAATATACCCTTCACCCAGATTCTTGGAATGTCAACTTTTTTTTTTAATTTATTTTTTGGCTGTGTTGGGTCTTACTGCGCATGGGCTTTCTCTAGTTGCAGTGAGCCGGGGCTACTCTTCGTTGCAGTGTGCAGGCTTAGTGTGGTATCTTCTCTTGTTGTGCAGCACGGGCTGTAGGTACGTGGGCTTCAGTAGTTGCAGCAACGAGTGCTCAGTAGTTGTGGCATGCGGGCCCTAGTGTGTGCGGGCTTCAGTAGTTATGGTGCGTGAACATCAAGATTTTAAATGCGTATTTGTTGTATCATTTTCTGCTTATTTTTTCTGAGTCCACGAAGGAGGAAGTTGCAGACATGATGCCCTTTTGCCTCTAAATACTTCAGTGTGTATTTCCTTAAAAATGATGACCTTCTTTTACATGACCGTGTTCCATCATCAACATCAGAAAATCAACGTTGATTCAATAAATGATTTAACCTATAGATCTTATTCTAATTTTGTCAGTCGTGCTGAAGGTGTCCTTTATAGCAAAAGAAAAATTTCTTACGATCTTGACATTGTTGAAGAGTACAGGGTAGTTATTTTATAGGCTATGCCTCAGCTTGGTTTGTCTGCTGTTTTCTGATGATTAGGTTCACGTTGTTCATTTTTGGCAGGGAAATTGCAGAAATGATGTGTGACATTCTTGCTGCATCGTATCAGGTGACACATAATGTCTCTTTGTCCCATTACTGGTGATGTTAACTTTGATCATGGGTTAAGGTGATATCTGCCAAGTTTCTTCATTATGAAGTTACGATTTTTTCCTGTGGGGACATTATGTGATTTTGTGTCTTGTTACCCTTTCACCTGCTTTTTTTTAGTGTCCATTAAAGATTCTTCCCTGAATGAATCATTACCCTTATAACCATCCCTTAGAACTCATCCCATTTATGCTTTTCGCCTAATCACTTCACTGAAATACTGCTTTACCAGGTAACATGGTAAGTCTTGAAGGTTACCAGTGACCATCAAGATGTCAAGTTCAAAGGTCAAATTTTGGTCCTCACAGTTGACTCCTTTCTTGCAAAATTTTCTTTACTTGGCTTCTGGGATACCACTCTCTCTTGACTCTCCTCTTACTGCAGGTGGTCACTCCTTTATAGCCTTCTTTACTGGTTCCTTTTCACCTCTCTGACCTTGAAGTGTTTGAGTGCCCAAGAAAGCAGTCCTAGTACTGCTTTCTTCCTCTATTTACACTCAGTCCTAGTACTGCTTTCTTCCTCTAATTACACTCAGTCCCTCAGTGAGGTGATCCAGTCTGATGACTGACAACTTCCCAAACCCACACTCTAACCAGGATTTCTCCTAACTCTAGACCTAGCTACCCAGTGCCTATTTGGCATCTCCATTCATGTTAGACATCCCAGACTTAACATCTGAAATGGAACTCCTGATTCTCACCCCCAAACCTGCTCCTTCTGTGTATTCCCCTGCTTAGTGACGACTCCATCTTTCTAGCTGCTCAAGCAAAAATCTTTGCAATTATCTTTGCCTCTTTTCTTTATCTCCCACCCATATCCAGTGTGTTACCAGATCCTGTGGGCTCTACCTTCAGAGTATAACCAGGATGTGATGCTTGTATGCCCACCGTGCCATGCTCTCTACACTGCTCTTCTTTCTCCTGGATCCTTACATTAGCCTCCTACTTCTGTCTGCTTCTGCCTTCTTGACAAGGCAGCTCAGGTGTTGTGGTTGTGTTTTATTTTTTTAATTTTTATTTTATTTTTTAATAAATTTATTTATTTATTGGTTGCGTTGGGTCCTTGTTACTGCACAGGGCTTCTCTAGTTGCGGTGAGCGGGGGCTACTCTTTGTTGCGGTGTGTGGGCTTTTCAGTTTGGTGGCTTCTCTTGTTGTGGAGTATGGGCATCTAGGTGCACGGGCTTCAGTAGTTTTGGCACACGGGCTCAGTAGTTGTGGTTCATGGGCTTAGTTGCATGTAGGATTTTACTGGACAAAGGCTCGAACTCGTGTCCCCTGCATTGGCAGGCAGATTCTTAACCACTGTGCCACCAGGGAAGTCCCTGTGGATGTGGTTTAAAAAATAAATTATGTCAAGTAATATCCCTTTTCTACCCAGTTCTCCTCTCCCCCATGGCTTTTATCTTATTCAGAGTGAAAGTCCACGGTTCCCTATACAGACTGCACAAGGTCCCACCCTGCTCCCGGGGCCTCCTCTCTCCTGCTCACTCTCCTCTAGCGACAGTTTACCTCCTTGCTGTTCCTCAGATACGCCTTGTGTGCTGTCATCGCACAACCTTTGCTCTTGTTCTCTTCTCTGCCTGGAACAACCAAAAGTTATCAGTATGCCTTTTTTTTTTTTAACAGTTTTATTGAGATATAATTCATACACACAGTTCCCCCATTTAAAATGTACAGTTCCACAGTTTTTAGTATTTGCAGAGTTGTGCAGCCATCACGACGGTCAATTTTAGAACATTTTCATCACTCCCACAGGAAGGCCTATACCCATTGGTAGTCACTCCCCATTTACCCACAGCCCCTCTCTGCCCTTCAAGCCCTAGGCCACCACTGATCTACTTTTTGTCTCTATAGGTTTGCCTACTCTGATGATTTCATAGAAGTGAATCACACAATATGTGGCTTTTGGGGTCTGGCTTCTTTCCCTTAGCATAATGTTTCTAAGATTCATCCATGTCTCAGAACTTCATTCCTTTTTATGGCCAAGTAATATTCCATTGTGTGGATATACTACGTTTTGTTTATCTATTCATGGTTGGTGGATGTTTGGGTTGTTTCCCCTTTCTGGCTGTTATGAGTAATGCAGCTGTGAATGTTCGTGTATGAGTTCTCACGAGAACATCTGTTTTCATTTTTCTTGGGCATATACTTAGAAGTGGAATTGCTGGGTCATATGTTAACTCTATATTTAACCTTTTGAGGAACTGCTGGGCTGTTTTCCAAAGTGGCTGCACCATTTTATATTCTTATCAGTGCGTGTGAGTGTATCAATACGTCTTGCTCTCACTTTCCTCTGCTCAGATGGCCTTAGAGGGGGCCCTGTGTCCACTCCACATAAAATGCTGTCTCCCTTCCCTACTCCAAGCGCTCCTTCCCTTCCTCAGTCTACTTTATTTCCCCCCTTAGCACCGAGCACCCTCCAACATGCTATTTCTTATTTGGTCATTTGTTTATTTTCTATCTCATCTAACTAGAATATAAGCTCCCAGCACCTCAAATAATGTCTCACATGAAGTAGGTAAATAAATGTTTATTAAGTGAATCAACATTTCCCTTCATGAGAACAGGGACCTTATTTATTTTATTCAGCTCTGTATTCCTTCATCTGACTCTGTGGATGTGTTTGTTGAAAGAATGAGTGATGTGTATGGTTAGGGAGATACAGGGGCCGCCAGAGGAGTCTGGCCACTCAGGGGATGGAGAGGTTACTTGTGGGATAACTGAGAAGGAGACCTCTTCCAGGGTTCCCAGAATGTGTGGGAAGGAGGCTCTGGTTGACTCAATTTATGTTGGCATTAGCAGCTTGAAGGAAGCCAGGAATAGGAGGAGGAGGATTTGTTTGGGGTGAAGGAAGAAGGGTATCTATCAGATGATTTTATAGTGTCCAGTCAACAAGCATTTAGTGATGGCCCTCTGCACTAGGTGCTGTCTAGGGAAACTGGAAGGAGCCTGTCTTTGAAGTCTTGTAGCTGGGATGGGTTGGGCTGTCTAGCCCTCTGGGTAGCACTAATTTGTTGGGTGGGAAGTGGGGGAGGGGATAGGTGAAATGTAACTTGAGCAGCCTCGGGGACAGCCTGCTGTGTGTGTCACCTACTGAAAATAGGGCAAAGGCTGAAGGCCTCTAGAGGAATGGTCTTTCGGTCTCAAAGGAGGTGTTACTTCAGAAAAGGCTTCAAAAATGCCAGGGCAGGGAAGGGCTTGGAGAAGTCCTGTGTCTTTAGCATCCTATTCCTGACTCACTTCACTGTTTTCTTTCCTCCAGAACCTTTCAGCTGTTGGGGCATTGGTGGGTCTCAGTAATGCACGTCTTGGTTCTATCAAAACTCGGTAAGTCTTTAACCCTGTTTTCTCTCCAGGGAGATATTTCTTTAGGAAGAGGGCTGTCCATCTGTTCATCCATTGTCACCACCCCATGGATTCAGGAGATTTCTCCATTCCCAGGAAGGTGGAGGGTTTGCTTCTTTTCATGAGTTCACTTGTGTTGAACCCCACCTAGTCTAGCTTCCAGGTGTCCTGTGGTCCCCCACCCCCACTTCTGTTCCCTTCTTTCCCTGCTGCCCACACCTCCCAAGTCCTCCAAGTGTTTGAGGGGTTGGAAGCCACAGTGGATCTGGAGGTGATGTCTTACTCTAGCCAGTGAGAGTAAAGGGCTATGAATCGCTTTCTTTGCAATCTCGCCACCAGCCACTTGTCACTCACCTCTTTCTTACAAGGTTTGAGGGCCTGTGTCTGCTGTCCCTGCTGGTGGGGGAGAGCCCCACGGAGATGTTCCAGCAGCACTGCGTCTCCTGGCTCCGGAGCATTCAGCAGGTCTTGCAGGTAAGGATTCGGCTGCTGCCTTGCCTCCCCGCCTCCCCCAGCCGTGCCTGATTCTCCATTCTGGATATGGTACATCTCTGGGGCTTAGACATTTAGTTCTGAGGATAGAATAATTAGAAGCAGTTTCTTTCTAGCAGGGAGCATAAGCTTCAGATAGAAACATCCTTTTAAACATTTTGATATTTTTATCTAGTGGGTTATTTTAATTCATCTGACCTTTCACACACTGTAACCTCTGACTGTTTCACTTCCTTGTTCACTTTTCTAATGAGTAACTTCTCTAAAGCTCCTTTTTCCAGATGTTTGATTTTTAAAAATTAGTTAATTTATTAAAAAAAATTTTTTTTTAAATTTTTATTTTCTTGGCTGTGCTGCGTAGCATGTGGGATCTTAGTTCCCCAACCAGGATTGAACCTGCATCCTCGGCAGTGAAAGTGCAGAGTCCTAACCACTGGACTGCCAGGGAATTCCCCGATTTTTTTTTTCCCCATTCCTCTCTTCCTCTTTTAACATTTAAATTTTTTTCTACTTTTACATCCTTTGATGACATCTCCACTTAGTTCTTCTACAAGCATGTTCTGGGCACACATGACAGACTGTGCTAAGCTCCGGTGGTGAGATGTACTTGGACCTTGCTTTCAGGTGTTTAGAGTCTTGCAGGAGATGGGAAACTTTCTAGCTGTTCTAGGTTTTACAAACCACATATGGTTTCTGTGTGTTTTTTTTTTTTTGGCTGTGCCACAGGGCATGTGGGATCTTAGTTCCCTGACTAGGGATCAAACCCGTGCTACCTGCAGTGGAAGCACAGAGTCCTAACCACTGGACTACCAGGGAATTCCCATGGTTTCTGTTGTTCTTTGTTGGTTTGTTTTCCAACCCTTTAAAATGTAAAAACCATTCTTATCTTGTGGGTGTGTGAAAACAGGCACCCACAGACCATAGTTTGCTGATCCGTGTTCTAGTGGAAGAGAATAATTATACAACGAGTGTGGAAAGATGAAGTGCGGTAGGTGCTCTGGAGGTAAAGCACATAGTTCTCTGAGAGCAAGTAATGAGAGACTCTGACCCAGACTGGGGTGGCGTGGGTGGTGGTGGTCAGGGTCGGTGGTTTAGGGAGGGCTTTTCTGAACCGATGAGTGAATGGGGAGTGAATCAGGCTGTGAAAGTTTTCTTCTTTTTTTAAAAATAAATTTATTTTTATTTATTGGCTGTGTTGGGTCTTCATTGTTGGTGTGTGGGCTTTCTGTAGTTGTGGAGAGCAGGGACTACTCTTCATTGCGGTGCACAGGCTTCTCATTGCAGTGGCTTCTCTTGTGGAGCACGGGTTCTAGGTGCGCAGGCTTCAGTAGTTGCGGGAGCGTGGGCTCATTAGTTGTGGCTCGCAGCAGGCTCTAGAGCACAGGCTCAGTAGTTGTGGCACATGGGCTTAGTTGCTCTGCAGCTTGTGGGATCTTCCCAGACCAGGGCTCGAACCCGTGTCCCCTGCATTGGCAGGCAGATTCTTAACCACTGCGCCACCAGGGAAGTCCCTGAGAAAGTTTTCTAAGTGTTCTTAGCATGCAAAAAGCCCTGAGAGAAAAGGAGTTTGACTCGTTTGAAGAATTATAAGCAGGAAGGTATGGCTGGGGTTGATGACAGGCGACTGGGGAGGTAGGTAGATGGGGACCAGGCCGTGTGTGGTGTTGAAGGCATGTTAAGGAGTTTGGTTTTTATTCTTGGAACAGTGGGAATTCATGGGAGGTTTTGAGTAGGGGGGAGGAGGAGGTGGTGGTGGTGATGTAATCAAATTTCCATTGGAAAATACTGCTCTGGCTGCTCTGTGGAGACAGGATTAGAAAGGAGCCAGAATGGCGGCAGAAAGACCATGAAGAAGGTACTAAGGTAACCTAGGAGAGCATTCATGATAGCCTGGACTAGGGCGGTGGCTGTAGACTTGATGAGAAGTGGGTGAGAGATTTAGAGGCCAAGAGATTTCAGGAGAGATTTAGAGGCAAAGTCGACAACAGGTCCTGATGATGGAATGGCGTCAGGGAAGGATGTGTCCAGGATGACTCCTGGGTATCAGAACATTGGAAGACAGCCAGGTTCCCAGAGGAGTGGTGAAAATACCATGTGTATGGCCCTGGGCGTTCAGTAGAGGCCCCCAGGAAGCATACCCTTGAGCTCGTGTGTGTGGAAGTGAGCAGATATCTCAGCGTGTAACCCCGAGGGTTCAGAGGCTGGGGGCTTCAGTCAGTATGTTTTACGAAAGGGAAGAATCCTCAGCATTTAGGTGGCAGCTGAGGATGAGGCTCAGATGAGCAAGGTGAGTACTTACACAGGCGGGACCTGGACGTGCTGCGCAGTCAGGAGTCAGGCAGAGGAGGATGAGCTTACAGAGGAGATTAGGACAGCAGCAGAAAGGAGGTAGCCAGGGTGGTGGGTTGGGTGGCATCCAAATACTGCAGGGAAGCGGGAGGAGTCATTTCTCTTTATGTTCTTGGAGCTGGAATAAGATGAGGACTGAATATTTTTTTTATCAGATTTAGCAACTCAAGGGTAATGAGACTGTGAAAGTGTTTTTAGTGGAGCAGTGGACATTGAAGCCACAGTGCCCCGGGATGAGCAGTAGGTGGGAGAAGGAGAGGAAATGGGGAAGATAGGCAGTTCTGTCAAGACATCTGGCTTGACTGGTAAAGGAGAGAAATTGGGGAACAACTGAGATTGGGTAAGTGGAGTATGGGTTCAGGAGAAGGATTTTTTAGGATGGGAGAGATTGGAACATGTACAAAAGCCAGTAGGAGGAATCCTTTTGAGAGGGATTGGAGAGAGGGGACCAGTTAACAGTGTAAGGTTCTGAGAAGAAGGGAGGGGAGAGTATCTGAAGCACCAAGGAGGGATTGTCCTCGGATGGGAGGAGCACCTCCTCTAGTGAGACGGGAGGAAGGGGAGTAAGGATGAAGATGCAGATGGAGTTTTCAGTTGGTGGTGGGAACCTGAGGGAGTTCCCATCTTTGGGCTTCAGGTTTCTCTGAAGTTGCAGGTTAGGTATACAGAAGTGATGGTGCTGGGAGAGGGGCTGCATAGCAGAGAGAGTTAACCAGTGAGAGATGCAGTAGGTTGCTGGACAGTGTTGAGGCCTGTTTGTGGTTGGTAGGCCCACCAAGTCTGACTTTCCAACAAGCATTATTATTTCATTGACACATGGCCTCTGGTCTAGCAGGAGGTAATGTGCTGAATGCTTGTTCCTTAGATACATGTTAATTTTCTAGGAAAGTCCTTCTAAATTCAAACTGTTTTCCTCCATGAGTTCCACGGTAGGCTTGAGCCAGCCAGAAGCAAGCTTGGTGAGATGTGGCGGTTTTGTTTTGGCTGAGACCTTTTTTTTTTGGTGGAGGGGAGGCTCCGAGACGTGCTTCTTTCCATTCCTAACAGGGAAATGTATGGAGCAAGAAGATTTTAAGATTGTCTAGACAGTCAGACCTTTAAAGTATGGCCTTGTTACTTTTTTTCCCGCCAAATTCCTAGGACTCCAGACACCCACGGTACTAAAATGTGAACACGTCTTTTCTGTAGATAACTGTGTTACTTTGGATGCTTCACATCTAATACAGTCTGTCCCTAGTGGGTTTGATGGGAATGTTGACGTTAACTGTGGTGTTTGTCAAAAGCCCCATGTTGTCATACCTCTCTCTTCTTGGTGACCATGAAGGTGAGGTTGGGAGCATGGGGTGTTGTTGCTCTTTAGTCCCAGGACCCGCCCCCCACGATGGAGTTGGCTGTGGCCGTGCTGAGGGACCTACTCCGCTACGCGGCCCAGCTTCCTGCACTCTTCCGGGACATCTCCATGAACCACCTCCCTGGCCTTCTCACCTCCCTGCTGGGCCTCAGGCCAGAGGTGAGACGCCTCCCTGGTACCCCTGCCCCTTGGCCCTTTGCAGCGCTTGCCCTCATTTACACCCACCGGATTGAAGAATGTGATGGGAAGCAGTTGGGGAATAGGACTGAAGAAGCGAGAAGAGGGCGGGGCCAAGAAAAAGTATAAGGAGAAGGGACTCTGAGGGGTTGGTGGGGTGGAGATGGGGTCTGGGGCGTTGGGCTCTTGGCCTCTACCTCACTTTCTGTTTTTCCCACAGTGTGAGCTCTCAGCATTGGAAGGAATGAAGGCTTGTATGACCTATTTTCCTCGGGCATGTGGATCTCTCAAAGTAAGTGGTCATGGAATCTCCTTTTTCCACCAACATAAACCTTGATAGCTGTCTTACCTCCAGTTCTGATGCTGAGATTTCCAAGTGCCTATCTCCACAGGTCTAATTATGCCACCTCATAGCTTTAAATGCATTCTCATTTAATCTTCATAGTTAAAGAAATAGAAATTAAGTAACTTGCCTAAGACCTGATGCCAAAGCCCAGGCTCTTACCCCCGGACTCTCTCCTCTCTCTGCCCTGCCTTCTCTGTACCTCCAGAATGCGCTGCCCATTTTTCTATCATCCTGTTTTACTTTGTTCCTAAGGCTCTTATAATTTCCTCCAGGAAGCCTTCCTAACTTACTACTTCCCTATATCAACTTCCCCAGCGCTTCTCTCTCCTTATATTCCCGACTAATCTCCCTCTGTCACTTCCCCACCCTGTCTCCCGAACTGTTGTGGCTGTAAAAAGATGGCTGTACAGCAGGGCCTTATTAGGTCAAATAGGCAGGGTGGATGTGGCTCAGGTGCAGGAGGAAGGAGGTCAGTAAAAGAATTAGAATCTTATTTTCAAGGAGATACAATAACAAATATGAATGGTTATCAAATTCTGCCAAAGCAGGTAACAGTTAAAGGCCTTTGGAATTGGCACATTTGTTGTTTGTAGAATAATTCGATGTCATCTAGTACCTAAGAACAAATAGCTGTTCTCTTGTCAATTAGATGTTCTCTCTTGTTTTGATATACTCATCATTGCTTGACAAACCATTGGGCATGCCCTTTCTCGGAAGCACAAATCTATGGTGAACTGGAATTAGCAGCAAATTAATAATTTTTTGTATGACTCATGTGGTTAGTCATAATAATTGGTAACACTATACTCGGTATTACCAATTAAGGGGGAGCTTGCCATTCAAATTATATTGAAAGTAAGATCACATGGTTCTATGACCAAGAAAGTAAAAGAAACGGAAAGGGAACTGGTACCCGCCATGTGCCAGGCACTCTGCCGTGTGTCTAAGATGTGTCATCTCATTTTACAGTAATTCTTTAGAGTTGGTGGAACCAAATTAACAGGAGGAAACAGGCCCAGAGGTTGGTTGGTTGATTTCTTTGGCTGCGTTGGATCTTAGTTGCAGCACGTGGGCTCCAGAGCACGTGGGCTCTGTAGTTGCTCACGTGGGTTTAGTTGCCCCCTGGCATGTGGGATCTTAGTTCCCTCACTAGGGATCGAACTGGTGTCCCCTGCATTGCAAGATGGATTCTTTACCACTGGACCACCAGGGAAGTCCCCAGAAGGGTTTGATTGACCCAAGCCTATGTTTCTGGTAGCTGTAAAACCAGGGTGTGAGTGAGAACTGTTTGCCCTTCGTGCCCGTGTTTTTTCCACCAAACCAAACTCCCCAGGCGCTTTTAAGAACGTGGACAGGATTGACAGGTAAGCTTCCACACTGACGCCGTCGTTAGTGGCCTGGGAAGGATTGTGAGCCTGCCGTGCAGCTCTGTGGGCACGTGTGCCGTGGTCTGGGAGTGGTCCTTGCCGGGGTTTCCGTAACTGGTTTCTTGCAGTATTTGAAAAGTCCTGGAACAGATGGTGTTTCTCAGTGAACACAGGGTCACGTCCTGGTTGATGCTTCATTTTCATATAAATGCCACTCATGGAAGGTAGTAGAATCTTTGGGTAGCAGGGCAGGACTTTGGCAAGAGGCATTTGGAGTAACTTGGGGATTTTACGAAGTTTTTTTTTTTTTAACTAAAGTTTACTAAGTTTAGTAAAACTGCCTTTCTTCTAAAATGCTCTGTAGATTAGCTTCTCAAATTACACAGGATAGATCTTTGTCTCTGACCCCTCATTGGTGAAAGTATGTGAGGTTTTACTGCATATGCCTGTTTTGATTCAGCTTGGTTTGGGCTTTTCCATACTTACCTGCATCTCCCCCCACCCCGGCCAAGAAAATGGAGGGAGAATTGTGTGTTACCTGTAGGGTCAAGATCCGAGTAGTCACACTGGACTGCCTGTGAGTCCTCTGCTGGTGCCCCTTAATTTTCATTGTGAGCAGTCAGGAGAATTCATCTATAACTCACAGCCTTTTGTCAGACATGTAGTTTTTGAAGTTATGGCCTGCATTTTGAGTGCCCCCTCCAAACTGAACAACAGGACTTTCATAGGTTGTTACAGGGTGTGTATGTCTTTATTTCTCGAAGAATACAGTGTCATCTGGAGAACCTCCCTCTGTTGAGGAGTTTGGCTTTGTCTGTTGCCAACATGGCGGATGAGAATCTGTCTTATGCAGAGGCCCCAGGGGCAGTTTGTCCTTGGAATGTCTTGCAGACCAGTACTTAGGGAACTGATGACTGGAGTGTTTATCTGCTCTCTGTTCCATCCCCCAGAAGCTCCCAGGGCAGTTGAAGTCTCCAGGCTCAGGATCACTCCTCCCAAATGAGGTATCTCAAGCATTCTGAGTCCATGAAGTCAGTCCTGTGAGGCTTTACCTCTCCTCCTCGACAAATTGAATATTCGTTCCCTGGAATGGGTGGGAAGACTCACCCTTCTCTTAAGAGATACCCAGGACATACTGTGTGTGCACGCGTGCTTGCGTTTCAAGTGAAATGTTCCAAGTGAGCCATTACTTTGGTTTGCTTTGCAGGCCATTTGGGGTAGACTTGTGGTCAGAGCCATGTCCCTGTTCTCTGCTTGGTGGCAGTCACATAAGCAGACTTCTGGTGGCCCCAGCCCAACTTTTTGAGTCAGAGTCTTAGGGAAAGTGTGAGCAGTAAGTTGGCTGAAAGGGCTGAGTGCCACTGTAGATGAGGGTTTGGCGACTCTAAGAACTACCATCCGTGGCGAATCAGGAGACCTGTGGGTGGTTGCTGTTTTTGGTCTGAAGTGTTCAGAACCCTACCACACCAGACATGAACGTGCTTTCCAAGTCCCAAGGGAAACGGTTCTAGGCCTTCTCCTGCCCTGGGGTCAGCTGTAACAGTGCTCGTCTCATGGGAACGAGCAGTGGAACGTGGGAAACCAGATGTGGTTCTGCCACAGGACGATGGCAGGGAGCCCTTGGAGGGCTGCTTTCTGAACCACACACGCTGCCAGTTCTCCGTGCTTCCTCCCGTAAGGCCCCTGCTGTGCGCCTGGTGCCACTGTTGATTTGTCTCATCTTTGTGCATGCGATGCCCTGGTCCCCTGATGAAGTCCACACACGCCAGGCTGGGAGTCCCAGCCCCAGCCTGCCTCTCCGTGGGCCTCGTGTGAGTCTGCGGCTCTCCTCACAGTGTGTCTGCCTCAGTCTCCTTATCCGGGCCCTCCCCTTGCTCCCAGGCCCAGCTCAGTCCTGCCTCCCGGCATCAGTCTCTCCTGACCCTCCCTCTTTGGTTCTAGGTTATTATTTTCCACACATTTGTGTTCCTGGCTGTTACACCCACTGAAGGTGGAAATCCTCTTCTACTTCAGTGTTCTCCCCCTTTTTGTGCCGTGGACCTCTTTTCCGAATGTTTTTAAATCCATAAAATACATGGAATTGCAAGGGAAACCGATTCTGAGGAAATATGTATTTTAAACAATTGTGGTAGAGTAGAACGTGCTTTATTAACATGTCAGATAACAGGATGCAGCAGCAGGTCTGATAACTGCCTGAGTTTCACATTAGTTACGCACGTGAATGGTAATTCAAGATACTGTTTACAGCTATGTAACGTCGAATGAAAATAAGTGATTGCTGACATTGACAGAGGTCCTAATACTACTGTGGCTTTTTGTCTACATTTACAGTAAAAAAAAAAAAAAAATTACACTTCATTTACAGGTTAGTGAAAATGACTTAAAAAAATCTCCCCTCCATGTGCACAGGCCCCTTTGATTCTACCCCCGGATAAATGGGGCCCCAGGTAGCACTCCCGCGCCGGCGCCTGCACGTAGCAGGGTGGGTACTGTTGGCTAAGGGGCAGGTTGCTGCTGTGCCGTGTGCTGCCCCAGTGCTGCTGGGCAGCCTCCCCTTCTCTCTCCACCCTGTCCTGCCCTTGCACCTCTGGTTAGTGCCACAGCTCCCAGCTCGGACCCTTGCTTCTTATCTGAGCTGGCAGGGAGGTGGGGCGAGGAGGTGGCTTCTTTTCAGTGCTGTGTCCTTTCAGCTTGAGGGAGATGACGGTCATTTTGCAAAAATTGCCAGGAGGGGGCGCAGTTGTCTGTGGGGCACAGGCCTCGAGCAGGGAGGTAAGGCTGAGATCCACATTCAGGGTGTCTTTCTACCACGAGAGCATGTCTGCTCCTAGGCGTGAGGCGCCTTAGAGTGCAGTGCTTCCCTGTCTGTGGGGAAGAAAACGGCCTTAGTTTCTGGGCTTCAAGCCTGCTGCTGGGAATGGGCAGGGTGTACGTCTCTGGCCCTTGGAGCTGACTCATCAGCCTCTCCCGTTCTTTCCCCCAATCCAGGGCAAGCTGGCCTCGTTTTTCCTGTCTCGGGTGGATGCCTTGAGCCCTCAGCTCCAACAGGTAAAGGGAAAGGAGGGTGATGGAGAGCCTGGGGTCTGAGTGGAGTTTCTCTTACCTCTCTTTCTTCGTTTTTCTGTTACTGCTTTTCGACCGTGTTCTCACTCCCCTCCCTGTTAACATACGCAGTAAACACAAGTCGTGACTTCTGCCTCCGTGTTTCCATCTGTGTCTTTCTGCCCCGTCGTCCCTCCCATTTTCCCTCAGAGCTCTCTTTGATCTCCGTCTTCCTGGGCAATGGCGGGGTTGGGATTCCGTGGCTGGGCTGGATTCCCATCTGACCAGGGTTCCAATCTCTCTTCTGCAGTTGGCCTGTGAGTGTTACTCCCGGCTGCCCTCTCTAGGGGCCGGCTTCTCCCAGGGCCTGAAGCACACGGACAGCTGGGAGCAGGAGCTGCACAGCCTGCTGGCCTCTCTGCACAGCCTGCTTGGGGCCCTGTACGAGGGAGCAGAAACGGGTAGGGACCGTGGCTGGTGGTCAGTGGTGATGAACCAGGGGGGTGGTCCGGAGAGGCAGGGCCATTGATTTCTAGGCAAAAGGGATTAGAATGTGGGCAGGTCCTCCACCAGAATGAAGGAGGAGGGGATGGCAGACAGACCTGGCTTGTGAAGATGGTTGTGTTTCTGTCTAGCTCCTATGCAGTACGAAGGCCCTGGGGTGGAGACACTGCTCTCCCCTTCAGAAGACGGCGATGCCCATGTCCTTCTCCGGCTTCGGCAGAGGTTTTCCGGGCTGGCCCGCTGCCTAGGACTCCTGCTCAGGTGTGTGAGTGCCGGAGGGAGCGAGGGGCTGAGATGGGTGTTGTCTTCACCCGGAGGAGGAAGGTTGAGGGGGCGTGGGGTCACCCTGGGGACCCCGCGCTGAGGGTCTCCCTGCTCTGATTCTCTTTAGCTCCGAGTTTGGGGCTCCCGTGTCCGTCCCCGTGCAGGAGATCCTGGATCTCATCTGCCGGACCCTCAGCGTCAGTGCCAAGAACATTGTGAGTGGAGATTGTCCCTGGTTCACAGGCCTTGCCCAGGATCCAGGGCAGCCGGGAGAGCAGTGTGGGCTCCCAAAGCGGTGTTGCCCTGAGGTCGTCCCGGCCAGCTCCTTACCTCGTCCAGGTGCCCTCATTCCCATGCCCCCGACACACGCACGTCAGCGTGGATTCGCTCCCGTGTTGCAGGAACCCTTGTAGCAGATGCTGCCCCAGGGGAGGGTGAGCTGGGGTGGGGGGGTCAGCTGAGTCACTGCCGAGAGGTTCAGCCATCCCTCCCTCGTCCTCCTTCCAGGTCTGTTGAGGAAGAGGGCGGTTTGTCGTCATTGGGGGAGCGGGGGTTGGGCGTGGGTTCCTTACCTGTGTGCTCGCGTGGATCTGGTCACACGTGTGTATCCTGTCTCCGTTACTCTTTGTCTCACTTTCTTCCCCCACTCCTTGCATTGCTGCTTTTTTCTGCAGAGTTTGCTTGGAGATGGTCCCCTGCGGTTGCTGCTGCTGCCCTCTCTCCACCTCGAAGCCCTGGGCCTGCTCTCTGCACTCATCCTCGCGTGAGTGGGTTGGGAGGATGCGGTGCGGGGCCTGGGGCGTGCTGGGAGCTGGGTCACTGTTCTGTCTTCACCCCCAGGTGTGGAGGCCGGCTCTTGCGTTTTGGGGCCCTCGTCAGCCGCCTGCTTCCCCAGGTCCTCAATGCCTGGAGCATTGGGAGGGACAGCCTCTCTCCAGGCCAGGAGAGGCCTTACAGGTGACCATCTGGGAAGAGAATAAAGAGGAGAGGGAGGGTGAGGGGTGCTGGTGGGCGGGGGTGCCAGGGGGCTGGGACATCGACTCCCTTTCACAGGCTGCACGCTGCTCCCCCCACAGCACCATGCGGACCAAGGTGTACGCTGTCCTGGAGCTGTGGGTGCAGGTGTGCGGGGCCTCGGCGGGAGTGCTTCAGGGGGGAGCCTCGGGCGAGGCCCTGCTCACCCACCTGCTCAGTGACATCTCCCCACCGGCTGACACCCTCAAGGTGAGTGAGGCCTCTGCTCCTATCCCAGGACCCCATCCTGCGCCCCTTGTCCCCACCAGCCTCGTCACCAAACGCTGCCTCCTGATTGTCCTGCCTTCCTGTTGGCTGGTGTGTGAGATTTCTGTTCCCCTCCCCCGCCAGCTGCGCAGCCCCCGGGGGAGCCCTGATGGGGGTTTGCAGACTGGGAAGCCCAGTGCCCCCAAGAAGCTAAAGCTGGATATGGGGGAGGCCATGGCCCCGCCCAGCCACCGGAAAGGGGACAGCAATGCCAACAGCGACGTGTGTGCAGCTGCGCTGAGAGGTGGGTGAGGCCTGTGCCCTGCACCTCGGGGCATTGGGGTGGCCTGGGGTGATAGCCCCAAACCGGTTGTTGCGGTGGAGGGTGTAGGAAAAAACGCAGACCCAGCTAAGCGCCTGCGGAGAAGCTATGCTACCCCTAGGGCTGCGGGTGGAATCTTGGGTCCTGCTATCAGATGGGGTGCTGGTGTTGACGCCGCCCCAACAGGGTCTCAGTTGTCTTTGCGCATCCTCTCCACATGCCAAGTGCTGTTCTAGGAGGAGAGGGTGGGGGGAGGAAGAGGACAAAATCCCTGCCCTGTGGAGCTTACACTCCCCCAGGCAGGCTGTTCAGTGCGGCTTCCTGCTTCTGACACAGTCGCTGATCTGGAAGCAGAAGTGACTTTCCTTTGGGTCCCGTGTATTTCACTGCCCTCTCACCCCACCTCTGTGTGAAGGAAAGTGCCAGCTCTCCCCCAATATGTAAATGCACATTTATAATGTTGTACCTCCATCATCTATCTCATTTATGTAATGTCAACAGCCTTATATAGTAGAGGTACCTTTATGATCCCCATTTTATCGTTGAGGAAGCCAACTTAGAGGAGTGACGTGACTTGCCTGCAGTGGACGGGGGCCGAGCAGGGCGCTCCCCTGGGGGCCGGGCGCTGCAGAGGCCCTGGCGCGTTGCCGTATTAGCTGCCTGCCTCTTACATGCGTCTCCTTCCCCAGGCCTCAGCCGGACCATCCTCATGTGCGGGCCTCTCATCAAGGAGGAGACTCACCGGGTGGGTGGAGCCTGGGCCCCATGGAGGTGGAGAGGGGCCACTGCTCTGTGCCTGTAGGGGTTCGTCCAGACCTGGGAGTAGGCCCCGGAGAAGGGTTGGGTCGCCTTGGCGTCATCTCCAGCTGTGCTGTCTGTCCTTTCCAGAGACTGCATGATCTGGTCCTCCCCCTGGTCGTGAGCGTCCAGCAGGGCGAGGTCCTAGGCAGCTCTCCGTACACCAGCTCCCGCTGCCGCCGGGAGCTCTACCGCCTGCTGCTGGCTCTGCTGCTGGCGCCTTCTCCTCGTTGCCCGCCTCCTCTCGCCTGTGCCCTGCAGGCCTTCTCCCTGGGCCAGAGAGAAGACAGCCTTGAGGTAACTGCTGAGTGGGGCCCAATCCACCTCTTGGGTTCCTGGATTCTCTTCTTTCTGATGCTGGTCGTTGCTGCCTGCCTGGTGCCGTGAAGGCCCATATCCCTGATGCTCGCTCTCACCCTCTCTTCCCTCCTCAGGTCTCCTCTTTCTGCTCAGAAGCACTGGTGACCTGTGCGGCTCTGACCCATCCCCGGGTTCCTCCTCTGCAGACCATGGGCCCTGCCTGCCCCACCCCTGCCCCAGTTCCCCCTCCTGAGGCTCCATCTCCATTCAGGGCTCCAGCTTTTCATCCCCCAGGCCCCATGCCCTCAGTGGGTCCCATGCCCCCCGCAGGCCCCATGCCCTCGGCGGGCCCCATGCCTTCCGCGGGCCCTGTGCCTCCAGCGGGCCCCATGCCCTCAGTGGGCCCCATGCCCCCGGCACGCCCTGGACCTCCAGCCACAGCCAACCACTTAGGCCTCTCTGTCCCAGGCTTGGTGTCTGTACCCCCCCGGCTCCTTCCTGGCCCTGAGAACCACCGGGCAACCTCCACTGAGGACCCCGTCCTTGCCCCTAGTGGCACTCCTCCACCTACTATACCCCCAGATGAAACTTTTGGGGGGAGAGTCCCCAGACCAGCCTTTGTCCATTACGACAAGGAGGAGGCATCTGATGTGGAGATTTCCTTGGAAAGCGACTCTGATGACAGTGTGGTGATCGTGCCTGAGGGGCTGCCACCCCTGCCGCCCCCACCCCCCTCGGGTACCACACCCCCTCCTGTAGCCCCAGCTGGGCCACCAACAGCCTCCCCTCCTGTGCCAGCCAAGGAGGAGCCAGAAGAGCTGCCTGCAGCCCCGGGGCCTCTCCCTCCCCCTCCTCCCCCTCCTGTTCCTGGTCCTGTGACCCTCCCACCACCCCAGTTGGTCCCTGAAGGGACTCCTGGTGGAGGAGGACCCCCAGCCCTGGAAGAAGATCTCACAGTTATTAATATCAACAGCAGTGATGAGGAGGAGGAGGAGGAGGAAGAGGAGGAGGAGGAGGAAGAGGAGGAGGAGGAGGAGGAGGAAGATTTTGAAGAGGAGGAGGAGGATGAAGAAGAGTATTTTGAAGAGGAAGAGGAGGAAGAGTTTGAGGAGGAATTTGAGGAAGAGGAAGGTGAGTTAGAGGAGGAGGAAGAGGACGAGGACGAGGAGGAGGAAGAAGAGTTGGAAGAGGTGGAAGAGTTGGAGTTCGGACCGGCGGGCGGGGAGGTGGAGGAAGGAGGGCTTGCGCCCCCAAGCCTGCCTCCGGCTCTGCCCCCTGCCGAGTCCCCCAAGGTGCAGCCAGAGCCAGAGCCCGAGCCCGAGCCTGGGCTGCTGCTGGAAGTGGAGGAGCCGGGGGCTGAGGAGGGGCCTGGTGCCGAGACGGCCCCCACGCTGGCCCCTGAGGTGCTCCCCTCCCAGGGGGAGGTGGAAAGGGAAGAGGGGAGCCCCCCCACGGTACCACCTCCTCAGGAGCTTGTTGAAGAGGAGCCCTCTGCACCCCCAACCCTGCTGGAAGAGGGGGCTGAGGGTGGGGGTGACACGGTACCACCCCCACCAGAGGCATCTACAGAAGAGATGGAGACAGAGACAGAGGCGGCAGCTCTCCAGGAGAAGGTGAGCAGGAAAGGGAGGGCGGCTCAGGTGGGAAGGGGTGGTAGGGGCGGTAGCTGCTCGCACAGCCTGACCTACTCTTCTGTGTATGTGTGTGTGAATTTTATGTCTTTGTCCTTAAAAGGAGCAGGATGACACGGCTGCCATGCTGGCAGACTTCATCGATTGCCCCCCTGATGATGAGAAGCCACCACCTGCCACAGAGCCTGATTCCTAGCCCACTCCCACACAGCCAAGTTCTTGTTTCCAATAAAGTTTTGTCCTTGGATAGCGACTGCTGCTTCTGCCTTGTGCCACCACAGTCTCCCCAGCCAGAACCCAAATGTCTGCGGGCTTGTCACGAACCCATATGGTTCCCCAAACGTGTCCTTGGCTGTTCTGTTAGCTTCACTGTCCGGAAGAGGAGCCACTGATTTACAGGGGTAAAGGCCTGTCCCGTTGCTCAGTGTCAGTGTCGGAAGTTTAGAATTTTTGCCTGCTGCTCTTGCTGATGCACAGTGTGTGCTGGGTTGCCTGGAGGAGGAGAAGGAAGTAGCCCTGCTTCTGTTAGTAAGCCAGGTGTGGCAATATGTGGCACATTTATGGATTAAGGGTCCTAGTGAGTGAACCTGTGTAAACACACACACACACACACACACAGAGAACCCCTTGGTCTGAAAGAGCAGGCTGAGTGACTGACTGTGATGGACGTTTAGAAAATTATGATTAGTCATTGACTTCTGTGAGTTGGAACCCTGGGCATCCCAAATTACAGGGGCATCCATTGTGGGTACAGGGCATGAGCTCTATTCTGGGCCTGGTCCTTCCAGTGACAACATCCCTGCCCAACACCTCCCTGGCAGGAATTTGGCAAGCTCAGTCCTGGCCTTCCTACCCACTCTTGAGGTTTGGACATTCCCCAGCAAGTGTCTGAGCCCTTTTAGCATTTATAGACTATACTCTAGCACTTGTTGAGATGCACGTGTGAGCATCAACCCAGAGGTGTGTAGGTGAGAGTGTATTGGGGTTTATGGGCTTGAGGTAGATGTTGCATGATGTTTTTCATTGTCTGTGAACATAAGTAAAGTGCCTTGGAAATGCAGAAAGGGGAGTGACTTCCCAACTGCACATATCCTGAAGGGCTTCTTTGAGAAGTGACATTTGAGCTAATTTTTGGAAGATTAGTAGGAGTTAAAAAAATCCCCCACCCCCCCGAGGGAGGAGACAAGATGGTGAAGTAGAAGGACTTGAGCTCACCTCCTCGCAGGAAAACACCGAAATCACAACTAACTGCTGAACAATCTTCCTCGAAAAAGACTGGAACCTACCAAAAAAGATAATCTACATACAAAGACAAAGAA
Organism: Hippopotamus amphibius kiboko; assembly: GCF_030028045.1. Taxonomy (NCBI): domain Eukaryota; kingdom Metazoa; phylum Chordata; class Mammalia; order Artiodactyla; family Hippopotamidae; genus Hippopotamus; species Hippopotamus amphibius. Next base: position 9,314,903 of record NC_080202.1, on the reverse strand, counting down.
GCCACAACAAGAGGGTAGGTGGGGTGCTTTTGCAATATAATCAGATCCCATACATGCAAACAGAGTCTAACAACACATTAAAAGGATCATACACCATGATCAAATGGGATTTATCCCAGGGATGTAAGGATTCTTACATCAATGTGATATACCATAACTAACAAAACCATACGATCATCTCAATAGATGCAGAAAATGCTTTTGATAACATTCACCAATTTATAATAAAAACTCTCCAGAAAGTGGGCATAGAGGGAACGTACCTCAACATAATAAAGGCCATATATGACAAACCCACAGCTAACATACTCAATGGCGAAAAGTTGAAAACATTTCCTCTAAGATCAGGAACAAGTTAAGGATGTCCACTCTCACCACTTTTATTCAACATAGTTTTGGAAGTCCTAGACATGGGAATCAGAGAAGAAAAAGAAAGAAAAGGAATCCAAGTTGGAAAAAAAAGAAGTAAAACTCACTCTTTGCAGATGACATGATACTATCCATAGAAAATCCTAAAGATGCCACCAGAAAACTAGTAGAGTTCATCAATGAATCTGGTAAGGTTACAGGATACAAAATTAACACACAGAAATCTGTTGCATTTCTATACACTAACAACGAAAGGTCAGAAAGAAATTAAGGAAACAATCCCATTTACCATCACACCAAAAAGAATAAAGCTAGGAATAAGCCTACCTAAGGAGGCAAAATACCTGTACTCTGAAAAGTATAAGACTGATGAAAGAAACCGGAGATCACACAAACAGATGGAAAGATATAATTTGTTCTTGGATTGGAAGAATAAATATTGTCAAAATTACTATATGACCCAAGGCAATCTACAGATTCAATGCAATCCCTATCAAATTACCAATGGCATTTTTCACAGAACTAGAACAAACCTTTTAAATTTGTATGGAAACACAAAAAGCCCTCAATAGCCAAAGCAATCCTGAGAAAGAAGAACAGAGCTGGAGAAATCAGCCTCCCCGACTTCAAACTTCAAATAATACAAGGCTACAGTAATCAAAACAGTCTGGTACTGGTGCAAAAACAAATACAAATCAATGGAACAGGATAGAAAGCCCAGAAATAAACCCACACACCTGTGGTCAATTAATCTATGACAAAGGAGGCAAGAATATACAATGGAAAAAAGACAGTGTCTTCAGTAAGTGGTGCTGGAAAACTGGACAGCTACATGTAAAAGAATGAAATTAGAACATTTTCTAACACCATACACAAAAATAAACTCAAAATGGATATAAGACCAGATACTATAAAACTCTTAGAGGAAAACACAGGTAGAGCACTCTTTGACATAAATCAGCAATATCATTTCCGAGTTGTCTCTTGAGTAATGGAAATAAAAACAAAAATAAATGAGACCTAATTGAACTCAAAGGATTTTGCTCAGTAAAGGAAACCATAAACAAAATGAAAGACAACCCACAGAATGGGAGAAAATATTTGCAAACAAAGTGACTGACAAAGGATTAATCTCCACAATATTCAAACAGCTCATGCAACTCAATATCAAAAACAAAAAAACCCAATCAAAAACTGGGCAGAGGAGCTAAATAGACATTTCTCCAGAGAAGACATACAGATGGCCAACAGGCACATGAAAAGATGCTCCACATTGCTAATTATTAGGGAAATTCAAATCAAAACCATGACGAGGTATCACCTCACACCAGTCAGAATAGCCATCATCAAAAAGTCTACAAATAATAAATGCTGGGGAGGCTGTGGAGAAAAGGGAACCCTCCTACACTGTTGGTGGGAATGTAAACTGGTACAACTACTATGGAGAACAGTATGGAGGTTCCTTAAAAAAACTAAAATTAGAACTGCCATATGATCCAGCAATCCCACTCCTGGGCATATATCTGGAGAAAACCATAATTCAAAAAGATAAATGCATCCCAATGTTCACTGCAGCACTGTTTACAATAGCCAAGACATGGAAGCAACCTACATGTCCATTGAAAGAGGAATGAATAAAGAAGATGAGGTACATATATACAATGGAACATTACTCAGCCATAAAAAGGAATGGAATAATGCCATTTGTAGCAACATAGATGGACCTAGAGATGATCATATTAAGTGAAGTCAGAAAAAGACAAGTATCATATCACTTACATGTGAAATCTAAAAAGATGATGCAAATGAACTTATTTACAAAACAGAAACAGACTCACAGATTTTGAAAACAAGCTAATGGTTACCCAAGGGGAAAGCTGGGGTGGGAGGGGGAAGGAATAAATTAGGAGGTTGGGATTAACAGACACACACTTACTATATATAAAATAGATTATCAACAGGACCTAATGTATAGCACAGGGAACTCTACTCAAATTCTGTAATAATCTATATGAGAAAAGTATCTGAAGAAGAATGGATATATGTATATGTAAAACTGAACCACTTTGCTGTAAACACCTGAAACTAACACAACATTGTAAATCAACTATACCCCAATATAAAGTAAAATTAAATTAAAAAAGAGGTAATTATTATGGATGGTTATATTATTTACACAAAAATAAAGTACAAATTTAAATTGTCAACAAATTTTTCCCCCGAACTTATTTTTAAAAATTTTAAACCTGCAGAAAAGCTGAAAGAAGAGTAACTTTGTGTGAATTGACCAATTAACATTTGCCATGTGCGTTCATCTCTGTAACTATGTCTGTATATACAGGCAGACATGTATTTCAACATGCATATTATGTCTCTATAATCAATACATTTGTATCTATACACATTTGTTTTTTGTGGGATCACACAAAAGTAAGTTGCAGAAAGCATGGCTCTTCACCTCTAAACTCTGTAGCATTATCTCCTAAGATGGACATTTTTCTACATAATCACAATACCACTATCAAACCTAAGAAAAGTAACAGTAATTCAACAGTACCATCTATATACAGTTGACCCTTGAACAACATGGGGGTTAGGGGTGCCAACCCTCTGAGCAGTCAGAACCACGGTTGGCCCTCTGTATCCGAGGTTCTGCATCTGAGGGTTCAGCCAACCTTAGATCATGTATTACTATACTATTTACGACTGAAAAAAAAAAAAAAAGGTGTATAAGTGGACCCACGCATTTGAAATCCTTGTTGTTCAAGGGTCACCTGTAGTGTGATATTTAAAATTCCCTATTTAGTCTTAAAATATCTTTTATAGCTGTTTGTTTTTCAGGCAGAGGAGGCTTAAGGATCACCACAGGACAAAGATGCATAGGTATGAAAACTCCTGCAATAGTGATTTTTCAAAAAATGGAAAGAACCTGAATTCTGGAAACTGTAGATAGTTAAAGTTGACATTGACCTTGAGGAAGATGCCAGAACAGAAAGTTTTGTAATTTAAATTGTATTCTGAATGGATAATATATTCACATAGTTCATAACTCAAAAAGTACAAAAGATTTGTTGAAAAGTCTTCTTGCCCTGGGACTTCCCTGGTGGTCCAGTGGTAAAGAATCGCCTTCCAATACAGGGGATGTGGATTCGATCCCTGGTCAGGGAACTAAGATCCCACATACTGAGGGGCAACTAAGCCTGTGAGCCACAACTACTGAGCTTGTGCTGCAAACTACAGAGCCCATGCACCCTGGAGGCTGCATGCCACAACTAGAGAAGAGAAAACCCGTGTGCCACAACTACAGAGACGCTTGCACGCCGCAAGAAAGAGCCCAAATGCCTTAATGAAGATCCTGTGTGCTGCAACTAAGACCGGACACAGCCAAAAATAAATAAATAATAGATAAATAAAATAAAAATTTTAAAAAGTCCTCTTGCCTCTCTTCTCTGGTCATCCAGATATTTTTTTATCTGAACAGCCAGTGTTAGCAGTTTTATATATTCTTCCAGAGATAATGTATGCATACACAAGCAAATATGTATGAAAATCCTTCCCTTTTTCACACAAGTAGTAGTGTTTTATCACTTAATATAAATCATACAATTCCACTGAGTCATGGGATTGATTCATTCCACAAATTCTGAGTACCAGTCATGGACTAGGTACTGTTCTTTCATTAATACATATATTCTGAGATAATTATAGAGTCACAGGAGGTTGCGAAGTCTAGAGGGAGTGGGAGTGACAAGGTTACCTTCACCCTGTTTCCCCCGGTCTTACATGATTATAGTACAATATTAAAACCAGGAATTTAATGTTGGTATAGCAATAGGCACCTGTCTTACAAACTGGAGCTGGAGCAGCGAACAGCCCTTAAGAGGGTTTATAAGTTCCGGATGGGTGGTGGGGTAGATAAACAAGTAAAGTGTATGTTAGCTGGTGATGAGTACAGTGGGAAAACAAGAGGAATAGGTTTGTGTGGGTGTTTTTCAATATTTTATTATGAAAATTTTCAGACATTAAGAAAAGTTGAAAGAACTACACAGAGAACACCCATATATGTACCCTGTTACTGCATTTGTTTCTGTTTGTGTGTGTGTGCATGTAATTTTAAGTAGGGTGGTCAAGGAAGGTCTCGCTGTGAAGGTGATAGTGAAAGGAGGGACTTCCCTGGTGGTGCTGTGGTTAAGAATCCACCTGCCAATGCAGGGGACATGGGTTTGGGCCCTGGTCTGGGAAGATCCCACATGCCTCAGAGCAACTAAGCCCACGCACCACAACTACTGAGCCTGTGTGTTGCAACTACTGAAGCCCGAGCACCTAGAGCCTGTGCTCTGCAACAAGAGAAGCTACCACAATGAGAAGCCCACGCACCGCAAAGAAGATCAGCACCCACTTGCCGCAGCTAGAGAAAGTCCCCACAGCAACAAAGACCCAGCACAGCCAATATACATACATACATACACACACATCAATTAATCAAATTAAAAAAAAAAACCCAAAAGGAGTCCAGTGGTTAGGACTTGGCACTTTCACTGCTGAGGGCAAGGGTTCAATCTCCAATGGGGGAACTAAGATCCTGCAGCCCCCAAAAAAGGTGTTGGATTCTGGGAATTCCCTGGTGGTCCAGTGGTTAGGACTCTGCACTTCTAAAGCAGGGGGCACTGGCTTGATCCTTGGTCCAGGAACTAAAATCTCTCAAGCCTTGAGGTGAAAAAAAAAAAAAAGACCCAAAGGAATTGGGGGCGGTGAGCAGCGTGGGGTTCTGAGGGAAGAGTTTCTAGGCCAAGGGCACAGCGATTAGAAGGTCCCGAAGCAGAACTATTCTTGGGATGTTGAAGGAAAGCAAGGAAGCCAGTGAACTTAAAAAAGAAGAGATGAGGTTAGAGGTAATATGGTGTCTTGACTGCTTACAGTGGTTTTCACCATGCTGACCTTTTTTATTTTTATTAATTACATTTATCAATAAGTCTTTTAAAGCTCCTGGTTTTGAGTCATTCATTCATTCATTTATTGGCTGCACTAGGTCTTCATTGCTGCGCATGGGCTTTCTCTAGGTGCGACAAGCGGGGGGCTACTCTTCCTTGCGGTGAGTGGGCTTCTCATTACGGTGGCTTCTCCTGTTGCAGAGCATGGCCTCTAGGCACGTGGGCTTCAGTAGTTGTGGCACATGGGCTCAGTAGTTGTGGCTCACGGGCTCTAGAGAGCAGGCTTAGTAGTTGTGGTGCAGGAGCTTAGTTGCTCCTCGGCATGTGGGATCTTCCAGGATGAGGGATGGACCCGCATCCTCTGCACTGGTAGGAGGATTCTTAACCACTGCGCCACCAGGGAAGTCCTTTGAGTCATATTTTTAAAAAGCCCTCACCATTCTGAGATTGTTAGAAGATTCTCACTTCTTGTTCTAGTATTTTTATGATCCCATCCTTTTATAATATTAATTCTTTTATGATTTTAGTTTTTATATCTAAATCTTTCATCCATTTGGAATTTATCATATTGAAAGGCATGAGGTACGAATCTGGCTTTACTGTTTTGTCCGAAAGTCATTTATTAAACAACCCACTTTCCCTGATTTGAAATGTCATCTCTGCTACACTCTAAATCCTTATATGTGTGTATTTGGGTCTGTTTCTTGACCTTGCGTTCTATTTCATTGATCTGCCTGTGCACACTCATTTATTGTGGCTTTATGATATATTACAATATCTGGTAGGAAGAGTAGGTTATTAAAGTATGATTAAGCTTGACCTTGGGAAAAAATAATTGGTAGGAGCCAGAATGCGCTCACAATGCAGAAGAGGGCCTATCAGACTAGCCCTTTGGGCTTCTGGATTGATGGCAGAGGAAGTGGGGAGCGTGCTTGACTTCGGCAAGCTCTTCATCAGTCTCACAATATGCCTGTGGCCAGTTTAGAAAATGGTGGCCACATATTAGAAGTTAAATTATTCAAGCAGTTAATAATCATACCCAAAGGATAACAGATCAGGGTTATCCTGGAGATTTCTTGGGCTGTGTTCCAGACCTTTGCAGAGCTAAACGTGGGAAATAAGCAAGCCTCACCCACAACTTGATAAGCTATGCAAGAGCGGGGGGAGGCTCCCTCTCCAATTGATGGGTGTGTTTGTAGAAAGTTCAGCAGAGTTTATCCTGTCAGGCTGAGGTCACCAAGCTGTGTGCTTCCCTTACCCGTCTGGAGAGGTCACCCAGCGTTCTCCTCACACAGGGACTGTCTCAGCCCTTTCCCTCTTAAAAGGCCGAGGGCCACAACAAAGCACGGGCTGGGGCTGTAGGGCCCTGGGGCCGCGCTGCCCCTCCCCCCTGCAAGCCAAGGAGACCTTTCCAGGGGCAGCTCTCAGAGCGCAGATCCTGTGGAACCCACAGGGGCCACCTCCCTGGCCTTTGTCTCCCCGGGGGTCACACCGATCTCCAGTCCATGCGCCCGGTTCACTCTCCCCGTTTCGGTCCCTAGCTGCCCCGGCCCAGGTGGGGAGCTGCTTTCAGAGCGGATGCTGCCACCTGCCCGGGGAATTCCCTAAACGCTCGCTCATCTGTAGCGCCGCCTGGATAGGGCTCGGGTGCTAGGTATTCTTTTCTCCCTGTGATTCCTGGCAAAACGCTTGGCCTAGAGGAGTCGTTAGTAAATGGTAAGTAAACGGATCCCGTGTGTGAGTTCAAGAGGAAGCTGCCCGTTCTCAGTCCTCGGTGGTTATACTTGGTCTCCCTTATCTCACGCTGTTCTGATGTTTCCCAATTCGATGTCAGCGTTGCCCCAGATTTCTTTACTTCTCTGACCCCTCCCAGTATACCCTCTTTTTTTTTTTTGGCTGCACCCCGCACCTGGGATCTTAGTTCCCGGACCAGGGATCGGACCTGCGCCCCCTGCAGGGGAAGCGAGGAGTCTTAACAAGTGGACCGCCAGAGAAGTCCCTTAGGCCACATTTTTGAGTCTCAAACACCAAGAATTTACACTCATTTACATGTTGATCATCTCAGTCCCTGTCGACCAGCCTGGAGGTTACTTGCTTTCACGTGTCATATTCCACCTACCATCTCTCTGTTTCTCTCTCCATCCAGCGAGCCATTCACTCATTCACTGCTTCCACAACAGGCAGGCCACATATGATGCCCAGGGCTGGAGGGAACACAAAGGAGAACTACCCAGTCACTGTCTCCAAGGATATCTCAGGCTCCTGGGGAAGAGGAAGCTAGAGGAATGCCATGAAGTGGATTTGCTTGTAATTATAGAGCACCGTGGGAGCCTCAGAAGAGAGATGTTGGGTCCATGAGGGGGTAGGGATAGTGGGGAGACATAAGGGCATCAGGGCTTTGGAGAGCAGTGCCCACTCTCTGGGGGAAAGGCATTCTGGATAGAAGGCTGGGGAGCTCCCAATCCCAAGTGACTGGGGCCAAGAGGAAGGACATTTCACATTAAAATTAAAAACTTTTTCATATCTCTAGAAAAGTTAACAGAATAGCAGTACAACAGACACCCATATACATTTCACTTAGAGTAATCAAATATTGATATTTTGCCACGTATGCTTTTTCTGTATCTTGAACCATTTGAGAGTAAGTTGTATCATAATGATACTTTACACTTTAATATTTCCACACCCCTAAATACTTATACAGTATTTCCTAAGATTAAGGGTGTTCTCTTACACAATCTTGATATGATTATCAGTCAAGAAATTTAACAATTGAGAGACTAATATTAACCTAATATGTTACCCGTATTTGAGTTCCTCAATTGTCCCACTAGTTTCCATTAAAACTGTTTGTGAATTTCAGCTTTTTATGTCACTAAGTTATGGTACCCTTGTCCCATCTGTGACCTGCACTCTATCCCTCGTCTCATTCCTGAGCCTTCTCCCTTCCCTGACCTGTATCCGTATACACGTAGGTCACCTACATCCATTCATGGCCCTTAGTTGGATCTCTGTAACATGGGCCACCTCTGCTAACTCCTGCTTTGTTTTTCAAGCATTAGATTCTAGAATTAGTATCTCCTTCTTCCTTTCTCTCTGATTAAAAACAAAAATAATCCCAACTAACAAGCGGTTCATAACTTTTACTAAAAAGATATCTGTCAAACAAGAATACCACATATGTCAGACAAAGATAAGGTCCAGGGACTTCCCTGGGGGCACAGTGGATAAAACTCCACACTCCCCATGCAGGGGGCCCGGGTTCGATCCCTGATCAGGGAACTAGATCCCACCTGCATACCGCAACTAACAGCTCGCATGCCACAACTAAGGAGCCCATGTGCTACAACTAAGGAGATGGCAAGCCGCAACTAAGAAGCCTGCCTGCTGCAACTAAGACCTGGTGCAACCAATAAATTAAAAAAAAAAAAAAGATAAAGTCCAAGTTGTGGGCAGGATTGACAGACTATCAAGCTCCCGCCAAGCATCTCTCTCTTCTCATCTGGTCACACAAGTCATGAAGGGTGGGGCCTTTGACCACTGGAATGAGACACACAAACACCTAACATAGATTCATCACGTGCATCAGTCTTTCAGTTTTCCCAGAACACTGAGGGTGGCTCTCAGAAAGACCTCTGAACTTATGGGTCAGGCTGATTAGGTGATACAACTGCTCTTGTAACCACGCAGTAGGCATTCATATTTTTGTGGAATGAATGAAACATATAAAGGAATGGTTGGAGACCAGGAACTGACTGGACAGAGCCAGTGGGAAAAGAAAGTTTGGGATTGGTTTGAGCCATTCTATGATTTTTTTTCTTCTGGTTTTACTAGATAAAACTGACACATAGCGCTGGATAAATAAGGTGGATGACATAATGATTTGACTTACACATCTCATGAAATGATGACCACAATAAGCTTAGTGAACATCCATCATCTCGTATAGATACAAAATTAAAGAAATAAAAAGTATATTTTTCCTTGTGATGAAAACTCTTAGGATTTACTTCCTTAACTTTCATATATAAACACAAGTAGTGTTATTTCTCACGTTGCACATTATATCCCTAGTACTTATTTATCTTATAATTGGAAGTTTGTACTCTTTAACTGCCACTCACCCCAGTAACCACAAATCTGATCTCTTTTTCTTTCTTTTTTTTTTTTGTTAAAAATTTATGTATTTTATTTTTATGTATTGGCTACACTGGGTCCTCGTTGCTGAGCGAGGGCTTTCTGTAGTTGCAGAGAGTGGGGGCTACTCTTCATTGCTGCGTACAGGCTTCTCATTGCACTGGCTTCTCTTGTTGTGGAGCATAGGCTCTAGGCGTGCAGGCTTCAGTAGTTATGGTACTCAGGCTCAGTAGTTGTGGCACATGGGCTTAGTTGCTCCAAGGCATGTGGAATCTTCCCGGACCAGGGATTGAACCCGTGTCCCCTGCATTGGCAGGTGTACTCTTAACCACTGTGCTATGAGGGAAGCCCCTGATCTTTTTTTCTATAAGTGAGTTGGAAGTACAATTGCCCTACAACACTATGCTAGTTCCTATTATACAACATAGTTATTTGATACTTCTATACATTTCAAAATGAGCACCATGATAAGACTAGTTACGATATGTCACCATGCAAAGATATTACACCATACAAAGATACAGAGACTGTATTCCCCACACTGTACATTTCATCCTCTGACTCATTTATTTTACAGCTGGAATTTGTACCTCTAAATCTCCCTCACCCATTTCTTCCCTCCCCCATCACCCCCACCTCTGGCAACCACTTGTTTGTTCTCTGTATCTACAACTTTGTTTCTGTTTTGTTATGTTTGTTCATTTGTTTTGTTTTTCAGAATGCACACATAAGTGAAATCATACAGTATTTGTCTTTCTCTGTCTGACTCATTTCACTAGCATAATACCCTCTAGGTCCATCCATGTTGTCAAAAATGGCAAGATTTCATTCTTCTTTTGGCTGAGTAATATTCCATATATATATATGAGATGGCATTTAGGTTGCTTTCATATTTTGGCTATTGTAAATAATGCCACAATGAACATAGAGGTATATATATCTTTTCTAATTAGTGTTTTTATTTCCTTCAGATAAATGCCCAGGAGTGGAATTGCTGGATTGTGTGGTATTTTTAATTATTTCCATACTGTTTTCCACAGTGGCTGCACAAATTTACATTCCCACCGACAGTGCAGGAGGGTTCCCTTTTCTCCACATCCTTGCCAACATCTATTATTTGTGGGGTTTTTTTGATGATAGCCATTCTGATAGGTGTGAGCTGATATCTCATTGTGGTTTTGATTTGCATTTCTCTGATGATTAGCAATGTTGAACATTTTTCATGTGCCTGTTTGTCATCTGTATGTCTTCGTTAGAAAAATATCTGTTAGGTTTTCTGTCCACTTTTCAATTGGGTTTTTTGTTTTTTTGATGTTGAGTTGTATGATTTCCTTGTATGTTTTGGATGTTAACACCTTATTGGATATATCCTTTGCAAATATCTTCTTTCATTCGGTAGGTGGTTTTTTTGTTTTGTTGCTAGTTTTCTTCTCTGTGCAAAAGGTTTTTAGTTATGTGGTCCCATTTGTTTATTTTTGCTTTTATTCCCCCTGCCTGTGGAAACATATCCAAAAATTATTACTGTAATACTGATGTCAAAGAGCTTATTGCCTATGTTTTCTTCTGTAAGTTTTATGGTTTCAGGTCTTACATTTCAGTCTCTAATCCATTTTGAATTTATTTTTGTACATGGTATGAGAAAATAGCCAGTATGTTTCTTTTGCATGTAGCTGTCCAGTTTTCCCAACACCATTAAGAGGCTGTCTTTTCCCCATGGTATATTCCTGCCTCCTTTGTTGTGGCATAACTGACCACATAAATGTGGGTTAATTTCTGGGGTCTCTATTCTGTTCCATTGATCTCTGTGTCTGTTTTTGTGCCAGTACCATACTGTTTTGATTACTATAGCTTTGTGCCATAGTTTGAAACCAGGGCATGTTATACCTCCTGCTTTGTTCTTCTTTCTCAAGATTGTTTTGACTATTCAGGGTCTTTTGTTTCCATACAAATTTTAGAATTTGTTCTATTTCTGTGAAAAATGCCATTAGTATTTTGATGGGGATTGCATTGAATCTGTAGATTTCCTTGGTTAGAATGGTAATTTTAACAATATTAATTTTTCCAATCCATAAGCAGTTTATATCTTTCCATCTGTTTGTTTTGTCTTCAATTTCTTTCATCAGTGTCTTATAGTTTTCCAAGTACAGGTCTTTTACCTCCTTAGAATTATTTCTAGGTATGTTATTCTTTTCAATGTGATTGCAAGTGAGATGGTTTTCTTAATTTCTCTTTCTGATAGTTCGTTGTTAGTGTATAGAAATGCAACAGGTTTCTGTATATTAATTTTGTATCCTGCAACTTTACTGAATCCACCAATGAGTTCTAGTAGTTTTTTGGTGGCATCTTTAGGATTTTCTATGTATATAGTATCATGTTATCTGCAGTGAGTTTTACTTCTTCCTTTCCAATCTGGATTCCTTTTATTTCTTTTTCTTGCATGACTGCTGTAGGTAGGACTTCCAATACTATGTTGAATCAAAGTGGCAAGAGTGGGCATCCTTGTCTTGTTCCTGATCTTAAAGGAAATGCTTTAAGCTTTTCACAACTGAGTATGATGTTATTAGCTATGGGCTTGTCATTATGGCCTTTATTATATTGAGGTATGTGCCATCTATTTCCACTTTTTAAAAATCAAATGGATATTGAATTTTGTCAAAAGTTTTTTTTCCTGCATCTCTTGAGATGATATGAATTTTATTCTTCAATTTGTCAGTGTGGTGTATCACACTGTTTGATTTGCGTATATTGAACTATCCCTGCATTCTTTGGGATGAATCCCACTTGATCATGGTGTATGATCCTTTTAATATATTGTTGAATTTGGTTTGCTCATATTTTATGGAGAATTTTTACATCTATATTCATCAGAGATATTGGCCTGTACTTTTCTTTTTTGTGATATCTCTGTCTGGTTTGGTATCAGGATGATGCTGGCCCTGAAGAATGAGATTGGAAGTATTACTTCCTCTTCAACTTTTCGGAACAGGTTGAGAAGGATAAGTGTTAGAGTCATGTCATTATGGATTGGTGATGTAAGTGGAAGTAGGAGAAAAGAGAGATAGGGACTTCCCTGATGGTCCAGTGGTTAAGAATCTGCCTTCCAAGGCAGGGGACGTGGGTTCGATCCCTGGTCAGGGAACTAAGATCCTACATGCCATGGAGCAACTAAGCCTGAGTAGTGCAATGTTGCCACAATGAAAGAGCCTGTGTGCTGCAACTAAGACTTGACGCAGCCATAAAAATAATAAAATAATAAATTAAAAAAAGAGAGAGATAAACTAACATAAAACAGAGAGGATTTAAGGAGAAATTTTATCCTATTCTTCATCTTTTGTTGTGACATTGCTAAAATAACTAAAAACATTTCTACACCTAACATAATTTAATCAAAGCAAATATTTCCTTCCTTCCTTCCTTCACATTCTCGGAGACATACTTCATGCTTCATTCTGGATTGATTGTTCTCTAGAATTAAATCTGCTATTTAATTGTTATTCTGGAACTTTCCGTCACCATCTTCCTTGGGGATTCTCTTTGCCTCTCCATTGTTTCCTGGATCTTTTGCCTTCCTCTTTCTTGCCTATTTCCTTATTTCAAGGAGCACATACTCCAATAGTTTGAATTGTAGAGAAAAGGTAGAGAACAGTAGAGAAAAGGTATACAGGACATAAAATGTTTTACTTCTTGCATGTCTGAAAATAACTTTATCATTCCATTTGATTGACAATTTGGTCAGGTACAGGGGTCAGAAATTATTTTTCTTCAAAATCTTGTAGACATTTCCCCCTTTCTTCTAGTTTCCAGTGTTGCCATGAGAAGTTTGATGTCATTTGGATTCACTTTTTCTGTGACCTATTGTTTACAACATTACCTCTGGAAGCTTTTAGGATTTTTTCCTTTGTTCATAGCATTCTGAAATTTCACAGTGGTATGCCTTGGTCTAGGTGTTTATATTCATTTTATTGGCACTTGGTGAGTTGGATCAATCTGGAACTCTCTCAGTTCTAGAAAATTTTCTTACAAGTTTTCTTCACTTTTTCTTCTCTTCTCTCATACAGCAAATCTTATTCTTTTATTACTTTATTATTGTCTTTTTCTGGGAAATTTCATTAACATTTCCTGCAATCCTTTTGAAATTTAAATTTCTGCTATCATATTTTTATTTCCAGGCTTCATCCTTATTCTGTTTCTTTTTCTAAAAATAGTTTTCTTGTTTCATGGCTGCAATACCTTCTCTTATCTCTCTTTTGATGTTAATGAAAAAATTTTTTAAAGTTTTCTTCAGCTCCTCTTTATCTCTTTTCTCCAAGTTCCTTTTTCTTTTTTTTTTGGCCTCTATTTCACACTAGAAGTTTCCTCAAACATCTGGTGATGCTTGACTATCTTTCATATTTAAAGTAAGGCCCTATGAGATGCTCATTGGAAACTCTGTGGCTGTCAGTGGGGCTTTTCTACTAGGGGGCTTCATGAAGCGTGATCAGGTGGGGACCTATGTTGTGGAAGGGCACCTCTCTCAGATGCCAGTATTTATAGATCATTTCACCTGGTCATGCTCAGTTTCCCCAAACCAGAGTCTTCTTATCTCTTGCTTGCCACAGCCTGACTGCTGATGTTCAGGAAGCTTGGATGGGTGGGCGGCTGGGGACTCCTCTATCAAGAATGTTGTTTTCAGCATAAAATTGCACCCTGGCTCTCACCATGCTTGGTGTTCTCAGCAAGTAAGCTTATACTTTTCCTCTGGGGCTGGGCAGAGGTAGATGCCTGGCTATGCAGACTTGGTGGTGGGTGGGAGGAGATCTGCTTTCTTTGTCAGCAAAATTTTCAGCGTCAAGTCACACTCTGCACCTGTGCCTTCAAAGGTGTTTGGTGCCTGCAATTTGAGTCTTTTTCACGATTGTCTTTTCACGAGTCAGGAGTTGACTTGCTTCTTGGAGTTTTATAACCCCAGCTCTTCCCCTCTCCATGTATCTAGTTTTTCATCTTTGTCTAATCTATTACAAAAGTTATCGCCTTATTGTTTCCAGGTGCAAAATTTGTTGACATTTATCACCTGCGGTTGTCACCTCTCCTGCTGTCTTTATGCTTGTGGGTTTACATGTTTAACAAATTTCCTTTATTGTTATTATAGTGGGGCTTTAAGAGGGAGTGGAGATTTAAAAAGAAAAAGAAAAAAGGATGATCAAACGCACCTTTATGAGAAGCATTTGCAGTATCTCTTTGGACTAAGAAGTAGTGCCTCATCCCGCTCATAAAGGCCAGCTTTCTCAGGAAAAGTGTGGAGTGCATGGATGTATCATTTTGGGAATAAAAAATGGCAGATGCCAAACTTTTGTGTGTTCATTTTGTGTACTGTGTGCTCTGTGGGGACCTCTACACCACCCTATTCTTTGCCCATCCTTGAGCCATGCTCTGCTCTTTGCCATGGGGAGAGAGGTTCCCTGAATACCCCATTTCCCTCCCTTATTACTCATGGACGACAGGTTGGAGAGCTCACACTGGGGTGTGCTTCAGCTCAGTCTGAGTCTTGTGAGAACTCAAGTGGGAGGAAAGAAGGTTGTTAGACACACCAAGGTAAAACCTTTCTAGTAGTTGAAGTGTGATGTTGTCTACAAGAATGAGGGCAAGATTAAAGGAGAGATTATAGTCCAATAAAGAGCTTAAAAAAAAAAAAGATTAAAGGAGAGAGCTCTGCAGGGGACACGGGCTCAATGCCTTGTTGGGGAACTAAGATCCCACACACCCCCAGGGCAACTAAGCGCACATAACCTAGAGCCCTCACACCCCTGCATGCCGCAACAAAGATCCCACATACCACAACCAAGACCCAACGCAGCCAAATTAGTTAATTAGTTAAAAAAAATCTACACCCTAAATTACTTCCAAAGTGAACTAACTGAACTGAAATCATCCAATTCCTTGTAAGTTGTTTGCAAGATTAAGTATCATTTTTCAAGTAACACCATATCACTTGGAATTTCACTAGAAAAGTTACCAGCTATCAACTCTTGTCCCAGGTTCCAGAGTTTCCAAAAAAGTTTCTCCCTTTCCAAGTCCCTAATCTAAGTCTCTCAGAAACTTTGTTTCTTAATACATTATAGCCAATTTTAAGCTTATTATATTAATTCTTCCAAATGACCCAAATACCAATAACCTCATTCTGACAACATCCATAGTTTGAGCCAATGTTACAAATAATTCTTGCTTTCAGTAGTCTGGATTATACCTTGAATATAACTGATTACACACACATACACACATGGATTTTATCCATTAGATAGAGCCAGACAGAAATCTAATTTATTGAATTCTCTATGTTTAGCTATTCCATTTTAAGACAAAATTAGGAAGACAAAACCAGAATAAAATCAATCTGCCCCACTTGCTGCATTCTTTCTTTGTGGTATTTAATGTTTTATTCAATTATTTCTGTAAACATAAATGTGCTACTGCTTACTGATTTACCCAATCCACCTACCGGTGCTTTTACCGATAATTTAAAATCATTCAAGAGTTTTCTACAAGGCATTTTTCTTTTACAACCATTTCCTAGACTTTACTCCTATATAAAACACTTGGGATTTAAAAAGAATTCTGAGTGTTCTGAAATTAAAAATGTCACCTTCCTTGACCACACCATCGGCTGGGTCCACTCATGTACCCAAGAAGGAGGAACTAGACTCCACCATTCAATCAATGAGAGAAGTATTAGTATTACAAAAAAAGCATGTGGGATGTTTTTATTACTGTGGAGACAAATATTTGCAAAACACAATCTGTCACAGTCCACCCTCTGACTGCAAGGCACATTCCTCCCAGGTGCAGGTACACTTAGTCCCTCTCCTATGTTGCACTCCACTATTGCATTGGCTTAAAGCCCAGGGTCTCATCCAGGTCTGTGGATGAGGCTTCTTGGGTGTGGTTTCTCAGGTATACCACTTGATTAGGGCTCAGTTCTACTGCCTGCAAGTACACTGTGGCTCTTGGCTTCCCCTCTAGGATCTTAGTTTCCTCTTCTAAGTCATCCTTCCTTTTCCATGAACAGGAGCCCATGTCTGTAGGTGAGTAGTTTTCTTAGCCTGATCCTTGCCTATAGAGTTTGTGGGCCCAAAGTTCTTTTTTCTGTTTGTACTGTTTCCTGTTCCTTTCAGTTCTAGCTCATATAATTAAAAACAAAAAACAAAAAACAGAAACAACAACCTTGTGGGTGTTGTATGCATCCATTATAATCTGATTTGTCAGACAAAATCCATACACAAATCTCTGTGATAATTCCTGCTCTAGCTTGGAGTACTTGCCCTTATGATTCTTTTTTTTTTTTTGAAGAATGTATTACATTAAAGAAAATAAATTTATTTATTTATTTATTGGCTGCATTGGGTCTTCGTTGCTGTGCATGGGCTTTCTCTAATTGTAGCAAGGAAGAGCTACTCTTTGTTGCGATGCATGGTGGCTTCTCTTGTTGCTGAACACGGGCTCTAGGCGTGTGGGCTTCAGTAGTTGTGGCATGCAGGCTCAATAGTTGTGGCTCATGGGCTCTAGGGCACAGGCTCCGTAGCTGTGGTTCACAGGCTTAGTTGTTCCGAGGCATGTGGGATCTTCCCAGCCCAGGGATCCAACCCATGTCCCCTGCATTGGCAGACAGATTCTTAACTGTTGTGCCACCAGGCAAGTCCCCAAAATTTCGTCTTTATCTTCACTCTCCTCTTGCATTTTATCATAGGCAGCGAGAAGTCAGGTGGTATTTTCAATATTTTGCTTAGATATTCCCTTAGGCCATTGAGTTTATGAGATACATTTCCCACTTTTCACGTATTACAGGGGACAAGGTTCCACTATTTCATAACAACACTACATATATAACAAAATTTCCCCTGCAGACATAATTTTTTTTTCTTTTCCTTTTTTGCTGTTAGGAAAGTCATGGTGCATACATAATTCTTTTCCTCTAGTTTCCAATAACATTTTTTCTTATTTTCTTTACATCCTTGTCATCACCCTCCTTAAAGTACTTTAGGCTTCTGCCCGACCCCTGGTCCTAAAGCCAGTGCCACAAATTTTAGGTTTTTGTTTTAGCAGCACCTTACTCATGGTACCAAAATGTGTTCTGGGTACCTCTTGCTAGCAACAAATCACCCCAAAACTTGGAGACTTAAAATACCAACAATTTTATTATCTCTAATGGTTCTGGGGTTACTGGAGCTAGGTGGTTTTCACTTGGATCTCATGTGACTATAGTCCGGGTGTGACTGGAACTGAGTCGTCTTGAAGGCTTCCTTAGGCAGACATTGGTGGCTGATGCTGGTTATCAGCTGGAACACCTACATGTCGTCTCACCTGGTAGCTTGGGCTTCCTCATAGCATGGCTGGGTTCCAAAAGAATAAGGTGGAAGGGAATGCATGAAATTTTTATGACCTAGCCTTGAAGTCACAGAACATCATTTCTGTTGTACTCTCTTGATCAAGGCTGTCACAAGGGTCCACTCGAGAGCAAGGCGACTAAACATAAAGTATGTCTCTCAATGGGAGGAAAGCCTATGAGGCAGCCATGTTTGGAAAATAAAATCTGTCATAATGCCCCAGGCTAAGTTTTATCACAGGTGCCATTCTTGCTACAATCAAAACCAAGGGGCAGGACTTCCCTGGTGGAGCAGTGGTTAAGAATCTGCCTGCCAATGCAGGGGACATGGGTTCGATCCCACATGCTGTGGAGCAACTAAGCCCATGTGCCACAACTACTAAGCCTGTGCTCTAGAGCCCGAGAGCTACAACTACTGAGCCCACACACGGCAACTACTGAAGCCTGTGCATGCTAGGGCTTGTGTGCCACACTTACTGAGCCCATGTACTGCAACTAATGAAGCCCAAGCACCTAGAGCCCGTGCTCTGCAACAAGAGAAGCCACCGCAATGAGAAGCCCACACACCATAACAGAGAGTAGCCCCTGCTCACCTTGACTAGAGAAAATCCCGCACAGCAATGAAGACCTAATGCAGCCAAAACAAAAACAAAAACAAAAACAAAACAAACAAAAAAAAGCCCAAGGGGCAGCTGTATATCTAGCTTCTTTGACACACAAAGCAGATTATTTTTAATACCCTTAAATTTTAGTAGTCATGAAATGAATAATTATAATCATGGCTAGAAAATTAAAGATAGTGAAACATTTCTTTTATTGAACTTAATATATCATGTGCATAAAGTTTTAAAATGAATTAAAAAATCATAGTAAAAGTTATGATTTCATACTTTTCTGAATTCATTCTTTTTTTTTTTTTTTTTTTGGCTGCTGCATATGGGCTTTCTCTAGCTGTGGCAAGAGGGGGCTACTCTTCATCGTAGTGCTTCTCTTGTGGTTCACGGGCTCTAGGTGCGAGGGCTTCAGTAGTTGCAGCACACAGGCTCAACAGTTGTGGTGCACGGGCTTAGTTGCTCCACGGCATGTGGGATCTTCCCAGGGCAGGGATGGAACCCATGTCCCCTGCATTGACAGGTGAACTCCCAACCACTGCGCCACCAGGGAAGTCCCTGAATTCATTCATTTCTTCTTTGAAATTTGATGCTTTTCTATGTAAATGCCTATGCTCTCACATTTTGTTGTTGTATATTAATGGCCTTCTCCACAATTTCTGTGGCCAGTCTTCAAGAAACAGTTTAGAGCTTGGTGCTTCACTGTGTGTTGTTTAATTCCAACCGATTGCAAATATTTCTGCACCTGATTAATTACACGTCACAGCAGGAAAAAGATAACTCAGGAAAGAAAAACTGCATACAGCAGAAAGCAGGAGCTGAGCAGATCCTCTTGTCTGCATTTTTTTCTAAAAAATGCTAGTGTACTTCAGAGATGGAGATTAAATTTTAGAAAATCATCTTTGATGTTTGCACAGCTTCATAGTAAGCACCCCATCTGACTTGGGCTGGAGACACAAACTGAATCCAAAGTGGGTTTGAGTAATTCTGAACTGTTAATGAACAAGCTCTTGAAATGAACATGGATATTCACGTCAGGGGCTAACTGTATAACCAGACATTCCTGAAATTAAGTTTCTTTTTTTAAAAATAAATTTATTAACTTATTTATTGGCAGCATTGGGTCTTTGTTGCTGCACATGGGCTTTCTCTAGTTTTGGCGAGCGGGGTCTACTCTACATTGTGGTGTGTGGGCTCCTCATTGTGGTGGCTTCTATTGTTACAGAGCACGGGCTCTAAGCACTTGGGATTCAGTAGTTGTGGCACACGGGCTCAATAGTTATGGCTCATGGGCTCTAGAGTGCAGGCTCAATAGTTGTGGGACACAGGCTTAGTTGTTCCGTGGCATGTGGGATCTTCCTGGACCAGGGATTGAACCCATGTGCCCTGCACTGACAGGTGGATTCTTAACCACTGCGCCACCTAGGGAGTCCCCCAAAATTGTTTCATGTAAAATATTTGTTGAAAATAAGTAACAGAAAATCTTAAGTATATATGTATTTTATTAAAAAACTATTTTGAGATATAATTCACTTACCACAAAATTCACCCCTTTCAAAAGCATACAATTCAGTGGTTTTCAGTGTATTTGAAACCGAGCAGGACCCTGTGGGGCTCCTAGGCTCAGAAACCTTTTTTGTCCCCTGTTTTTTGTAGGTAAGACTCTGGCCTCCATGACCTTCCCTGAGTTCCACAGGGCAGATTCTAAGAAATGACCTGAGGTAAGATTAAAGGGACCAGAGAAGCCCCCCAAGGCTAGGAGACCCACCACCTGAGACCCTGCACACACTCTCATCATGTCAGCAACCTCACCCTTGAACTGTTGCTGTAAAACTCCTCCTCAAATCCTCCTGGGTAGGATGCATAGTTTTTTGAAGCATGAGCCCACTGTGTCCCCCTTTGCCTGGCACAGCAACAAAGCTATCTTTATTCTACTTCACCCAGTCTCCGTCTCCTTTGATTCGGCACCAATGCACAGAGGCCTGAGCTTCTGGCATCATATTCACAGAGGTATGTAATCATCATAGGGATCACTTTCCACCCTCAAAAGAAACCACACATGAAGTTTCTTCCTAGTTACTCCCCATATTTCCTTTCCCCCAACCCCTGGAAACAATGAATTTACTTTGTCACTATGGATTTACCTATTGACAACATTTCATATAAGTAGAACCACACAATACGTGATCTTTTGTGTCTGGCTTCTTTCAGTTAGCTTGTTGTCTGTGGAGCTTAAAAACAGGACAGCCATCTTAGACAGGTGAGGTCATTTCAAGATAAGGCAATCACATCCTCTTCCAAAGAAAAATTACCAGCAGCAACAAGCAGTGGGCATTCCAGGAAGACTGAGTTAAGACACACCCAGCCCAACCACCATACGAGTGGAACCTTAACCCAACGGTTAAGAAGGGACCATAAAAGAAGCCCAGTTTCTTTCCCCCCAGTGCAGACCCTCTCTTGGTCTCACTCACTGCTCCCTTGCAGTGTATCCAATAGATCTGGCTTTCTACCCTCGCTTCTAATTCAGTAAATTCTTTTACCATCCACATTCCTGGCCCCATCACCACACTCTGTGGCATTTTGGTGGCCCCTACAGAGAGTACCTCTCTCTCTTCTCTTTGCCTTCTTTGATCCTTCTTCCAACATGTAGTGATCAGCCTACTGACTGGGCAATTGAAGGGCCCGGGCTGGGGCTACTCCTCAGTGGGACCCGAAGGCCTCCGGGATGGACTCCTAAGAGGTACCGTCTCTTCTCCTCTTCAACACCGTTGGTGGTCTAAGGTCCCTGGAATCCAGGGATTGCGCATCCTGGCTGAGGCAACTCTTTGGCTGATGTAAAACCTGGCCCCATACCAACTGACTGACCGACGGTCCCTGCCTGATCAGATGGCAGTGTTCTTTGGACCTGGCCTTGAGACTCCTTACTTCCGATGCCTGGTGCAGTCAGCAGCGGCAGCGCTGTGAGATCCCCCTTTCCTTTCTGTTCTCCCTTGAGGACCATCCGTCCTGATCCACTAACATCTCCAGGTACTTCCAATGAGTTGGCACAAAACAAAAGAGCATCCCCCTCTCGGCTGGCCGGAGACCCCTTTCCACTCCTTTGTCTTGGGCTGATCACCCAAGGCCTGACGCCTGTCAGCTGGCCACCTCAAGAGAGGTCCTCTATTCTTGAGGGGCACTCCAGTCTAGAGGGCAACCTCGGGTCCCTTGCAGACACAACAGAGGCCCATCTCCCTCTAGGGATGCCTTTTGGGCAGATGCTGTACCTGGTTAAGATTCAGTATGAGTCTAACACCCTCTATTCCTGCTGACTCACCTTTGGGATATATTCTTAAAAATTGGACTAAATTTGATCCCCAAACTCTCAGAAAGAAATGGCTAATATTCATTGCCCCTCAGTGGACCCCTAAACTATAACAACATCCTACAGCTCCATCTCTTTTGTTGTAAACTTGTGAAGGACTCTGAGGTCCCCTACATTCAGGCCTTCATGGCCCTGTCACAAAACCCCAAATTATGACAAACCTGTCACATGTGTCTCTCCAAATTCTGCTCTCTTCAGCCTGACACTGACATTCTCAACAATCCCTCCCTCAATCCGCTCCCCCTCCCGCCACTCCTCCTCCCTGTCCCAATGCCCTCTCACCCCCCACACCCATTCAGAACCCTGAAAGCCCAGAGGGACTAGCTATTCTGGCCGTTCACTTCATCTGCCAAGCTTCACCTAATATCAGACAAAAACCCCAAAACATTGAAAAGGGATCCCAAACTCCCTTTGCCATTCTATTGGTATGGTCTTTGAGGTCTTTAATAACCAGAAGGAGGCCTCGAGAGCCCAACTGTTAGTTCCCTGCCCATTTCGGGCACCCCCCTGGCTCACCCCAGCCAACCAAAGGGGACAGCCGCCCTGGCCCAGTCCTGCTTCTGCTGTGGCCAACCAGGGCACCTCAGTTGGGAATGTTCCAAGCCTCAGGGTAACAAGCCCCCTCTGAGGCCTTGTCCCAACTGCAAGCAGTGTGGCCACTGGAAACAGACTGTCTCTCTCTCCATCAAGGGCGAGGGTCATCCCCCACCAAAAGGCCCCATAAGCCACTGGGAGGCCCTTCAGCTCCAGGAGCCCCTCCCCAGGGACAAATGCCCTTGATGCTTTTCCTGGACTACAAAGAGCCATATGAGGAACCTCTTCTTGCAGGACTGATGGGGCTCAGGGGTTATACAGGCTCCCGTGTTTTCCAGCTTTATGGAAGAGCCCTGGGTGACCCTTGATGTGGCAGGGACAAAAATTACTGTCCTCATCGATACGGGGCACCACATATTTCGCCCTGGCCACTTTTTCTGGTCCAACCTTTCGGTCCTTGATCCTTCTTACCAGCATTGATGGCAAACCAAAACCGGCCCATTCTACACCTCCATTGACTTGCATGAGAGACAAACACCTTTTCACTCATTCCTTTCTGGTCTTGCCTACCTGACCTATCCCCCTTCTGGGCCGAGACATTATGTCTAAACTACAGGCTCATTTGCACTTTCTTGGAGACCCCATAAGCCCTCATGGCACTCCTCACATCTGACTCCTCCTCCCAAAGAAATCCCTCCTTATCCTTCTCCTGGCAGGGCCACCTTTGTTTAATTTACTTGTTCTTTTTGTCTCCAACAGACTTCATTCCATCAAGCTACAAATGGTAACAAGACAAGGATTCCAACCTCTAGAATCAATACAGTTGACTACTCTCGAACAGGTCTCCCAGAATTTCTACTCACACACAATCCGATAGCCCTACCACCAATCAGCAAAGCCAACCGGGACCCCACATCACTCCTTCTCAGCAGGAAGTAGCCCGAGATGATGTCATCACCCAGATGTCAGTGATTTGACTTTGGTGATCTGTCAGGGGGGAAATGTGGAGTTTAACAATAGAACAGTCATCTTATGCAGGGGAGGTCATTTCAAGATAAGGCAGTTGCATCCTCCCCCAGTGGAAGATTACCAGCAGCAACAAGCAGTGGGCATTCCAGGAAGACTGAATCAACATACCCAGCCCTAATCACTATATGGGTGGAACATTAACCCAAGGATGACTAGAAGGGACCATAAAAGAAGCCCAGTTTCTCTCCCCACCACCCATGCAGACACTCTTTTGGTCTCACCCACTGCTCCCATGCAGTGTATCCAATAAATCTTGCTTTCTACCCTCACTTCTTTTACAACCTGCATTGCCAGTCCCATCAATGCACTCCATGGCAATGTCTTCAGCATTCACCTATTGCACATATACAATATTAAAATTCAACAGTGACTTCTGGTAAGCCCCAAACAGCCTATCTTTCTCACTGATTACAGCTAAGAACTCTGAACAAAATACAAGATGCAACTAATTACCTGAATGTGTAAAGTTAAAGCTGGCATGCAGATTGGGAGGGGAGTCCAAACTTGAAGAATCACATGTAACTTGGGTGAGTTTCCCTGTTTATTTTATTCTTTTACCTCCTGACTTTGACCTGAGAATGACCTCAGTGGGGGATTGCACAGCAGGGAGTAGCAGTGAAAACATGGAAAGAAACCCTATCTTTCTGGCCAGAGAACTAAGAGAAGGGGCTCCTGCAGCTTGGGAGTCTGGTGGTGACTCCCTCTTTTTCTCTCTTGGTTTTGGCTCAAGGGTGGCCAGAGTCAGAATGTACAGCAGTGGGGAGCAGCACATAAAAATGGAGAGAAAACTAATCTTTATGACCGGAGGAACCAGAAAAAGGAGATCCTGTGGTCCAAGTCTGTGGGGGTGCACCTCCATTATTTTTTCCTCTTTTTCTCTCACCTCTTGGCACTGGGGGTAGCCCCAGCCATGCAGAACTGTGTGGCAGCACTGGTGACAAAAACTTGAAGAGACACTCCTTTCAAGCAAGAGGACTGGAAAAAGTAGATCCCTTGAGGTTGGAGAGGGTAGGGAAAGTACAGGAGAGGCTAGAGAAGAGGAAATCCTAATACCGTGTATGAATTTACACAGATCCTGGGTTAATCTCAGATGTGCATGCATGGAACAGACCTAAAGGAGCATAGCCAAGGCTGAGAACTGAGTTATGATATTAACTACCACCCACGTCCCAGACTAAGACACATTCATGTGTGGGACAGACCCAAGGCACCATAGCAAAAGTTGGGAAAACAATTAACATTAAAACCACAGCTCACAGAAGATGGGACAGAACTCGATGTCTGAACCTAAGTGGGCCAATTATCTGCTAAATCAGAACGAACAAACATCAACATATTCCAGAGGATTTTGACGGGACTTAGAGTCTCATGCCATAAAATTCTAAATGTCCAGAATTCAATCTAAACTTGTTGATATAAAAAGAATCTGGAAAATGGGACCAATTCTCAAGTGAAAGACAATCAACAGAAGCCAGCTCTAAGATGATTCAGACAGCGGAATTATCAGACAAGGACTTAAGAGCAGCTGTTATAACCATGCTTTATGAGGTAAAAGTGCTGAATGGAGAGAGAGAGGTTCTCAGCAAAAGAATAGAGACTATAAAAAGCACTAAAGGGATTTATTTATTTATTTATTGCCATGTGTCATGCAGGATCTTAATTCCCCAACCAGGGATCAAACCTGTGCCACCTGTAGTGGAAGCATGGGGTCTTAACCACTGAACTGCCAGGGAAGTCCTACAATGGAAATTTTGAAATGGAAAGATACAATATCTGAAATGAAAAATTCACTGGAGCTCAACAGTGGAATGGAGGTGGCAGGAAAGAGTCAATGAACAGGACTTCCTAGGTGGTGTAGTGGTTAAGAATCCACTTGTGAATGCAGGGGACATGGATTCGATCCTGCCTCCAGGAAGATTCCACATGCCACAGAGCAACTAAGCCCATGCACCACAACTACTGAGCCTGAGCTCTACAGCCCATGAACCACAACTATTGAGTCCGTGCGCTGCAACTAGAGCCTGTGCTCCGCAACAATAGAAGGCACAGCAATGAGGAGCCTGTGCTCATGACTTCATTATATAGTCATGAAACCAAGTCCCTCTAACACCAAGTTCCTCTGCAGAGTTTATGATTAACCTCTCTATCCAAAATTTTATTCCTTTTCTTGTCCCACATATGGTCCCCCTCAAGATTGAGGAGGATCCAAGAAAAGGGGATTGTGACTGAGTGGGACCCTATGGGGGGCTTCCCAGGACAGATCCCCCACACCCGTGTCTTCCACCTGCCTCTTGTTCGTAGAAAATCTTTAGCCTCCTAGGCCTTCCCTGAGTTCCAAAGAACAAATTTAATCAGAAGTGAGAAAATGCAGAAACAAAGGAAAACAGTTAAGCAAGACCAAATAATAATAGTTTACCCATTAAAGTCAAGGACCTTTAGTACCTCCTCAAGGGCTAGATACTATTCTGAGCCATATCCTTGAGCTGTTTGGCAGATACTGAAATCCCCACCAGGTGGAAGAAGTTAACTGCACGCTGACCACAAGCATGGAGACCCCAGACAGGTTGGAACCAGAAGCTTAATGATGTTGACTCCCAATTACCTCACCACCAACCAGTCAGAAGAGTGTCCACGAGCTGATCATGCATCTCACAACCCTCTCCTTCACCCAGTCTTTAAAAACGCTTCCCTGAAATCCATCAGGGAGTTTGGGTCCTTTGAGCATTACCTGCCTAGACTCCTTGCCTTGGCCTTACAATAAACACCGCACTTTCACCACAACCTGGTGTCAGTGGATTGGCTTTACTGCACACAGGTGAGCACACCAGTTTGGCTTGGTAACAGCCACAACTGATTACATCATTAGCCTTTGGTGATTGATCCAACCTCCAGCCCCTCCCCTCTCCCCAAAGGTCAGGTGCATTGGATGGAAATTCCAACCCTCTAATTACATAGCGGGCTTCTCCAGAGATGCGCTCCCAACTTTAGGTGCTTTCCCAAAAGGCACCTTATTAGCATAACAAAAAACACCTTATTGCTTTCCTCAGGAAATTCCAAGCATTCCAGATGCTCTGTGCCAGAAATGGGGATGAAAAGCAAATACATATTTCTTATTAAAAATCACAATATTACATATATCTATTAAAGAAATTGAACTTACAGTTAAAAACCTCCCAACAACAAAAACTCCAGGTCCAGACAGTTTTGCAACCAAACATTTGGGGGAGAAATAATACCAGTTCTACACAATACCTTTTGGAAAACAGAAACGGAAAAAATACTTCCCAATTAATCTGGGCCAGGCTACTGTATTACTGAAGTCAGGTAAAGATGTTGCACCAGGTTCATTTGTCCGACGCACAGCAAGCCAAACATTGAGATGCCGAGGTTTGCCGCTGAGAAAGGATTTATTCACAGGACAGCCAAATGAAAAGAACAAATCTCAAATCTGCTTCCCTGAAGGCAGGAGGCGCAGGGTATTTATAGGATAAAGCTGAGGGGTGGAGAGAGTGGGGATCGCGGAGAAAGGTGATTGGAGGTGAGAAAAAGGTGAAACAACTGTCTGTCATTCTGCGCAGGTGAAACTAACCTACAGGCTTCTTCATGGGACGCATGTCTAGACAGTGGCAGCATGTTCTGAGGGTGGAGCTCTTGGCCCTCTGACCTCAAAAGATTACAGGACACTCGCACATGCCCAGTTGGGGGGTCGGTAGTTCCAACCAGTCTTAACCAGGTCAAGCTTGAACCGCACACAGCTGACTCCAAGTTTCTGAAAAAACTACTTGAGCAAACACCTTATTATTTAGGCTACATGATGCTTGGAGGACATGCAAATTTTTGCAACAACAGTGAAAGCGAGCCTGACCAGTAAAGGCAGTTTACAAGTTTAATGGCTCTAATGACTGCCCTCAGTTTCAAAGACATAACGAGAAAGAAAAACTGCAAACCAATGTCCTCCATGAACATAGAAGGAAAAATCGATAACAACATATTATCAAATCGAATTCAGCAGCATACAAACAATGTAAAAATCACATCCAAGTGGAGTTCACCCTGGGGATGCAAGGCTGGTTTATACAGTCGAAAAGCAATCAATGCAATTTACCATTTTAACAGAGCAAAGAAAAAAATTCATGTGATCATCGCAATACATGAAGAAAAATCATGTGACGATATCCATTCATAACTTTCAGCAAAATATGAATAGAAGGGAACTTCCTCAACCTGCTGAAAAACCTACAACAAACATCCTATTTAATCATGAAATACTGAATGCTTTTTCCCCAACATCAGGCACAAGGGAAAGTTGTCCGTTGTCACTGCTCCGATCCGACATCATTGGAAGTTTTAGCCAATGCAATAAAATAAACAAAAGATATACTTATTGGAAAAGAAGAAATAAAATTGTCCTCATTTCCATTTGATATGATTATCTACATAGAAAATCCAAAGCATTTACAAAAATGCTCCTACAACTAATAAGTATGCTTTTTGAGACTGCATGATGCGTGATAATATACAAAAATTAATTGTATTTGTATATAGTAGCAATGAACAATTGGAACGTGAAACGAGAAAGAACAATTTGTAACGACACCAGAAAAAGAAATACTTAGGTATAAATCTAACAAAACATGTACATGATCTCTATGCTGGAAACTATAATATACTAATGAAAGAAATCAAAGCAGACCAAATAAATGGAGAGATATATCGTGTTCATGGATTGGAAGACTCAATAATGTTACATGTCAATTCTCCTCAATATATCTATAGATTCATGTAATCCCAACAAAAAAAAAACAGCAGGAATTTTTTGCTAATAATTTTTGTCAGTATCAATGAGCAGATTCTAAAATGTATAGCAAAAGGCAAAAGGAAATAGAATAGCTAAAACAGTTTCGGAAATGAAGAACAAAGTTTCAAGACTCATGCTCTTTGATTTCAAGACTTTCTATAAAGCTGCAGTAATCAAGTCAGTGTGCTATTGGCTGAACAACAAGATCATAGAATAAAGCAGGTTGTCCAAAAATAGACACAAATATGGTTAGCTGAGTTCTGGCAAAGATGCAAAGGCAATTCAATTGAGAAAAAATTGTCTTTTCAAGATGAGGTGCTCGAACACCATTTTCATATGCTTATCCACGTGCAAAAAAAAATCAACCTTGGCCCATTTTTCACACTTCATACAAAAATTAACCTGGAATGGATCACAGACATAAATATAAAATGTGAAAAAAATGGGAAGTCCCCAGCAGTCCAGTGGTTAGGACTAGGCACTTTCACTACCGCGGGCCCAGGGTTCAATCCCTGGTCAGGGAACTAAGATCCCATTGAGGCACAGCCAAAAACAAAAAAATAAAAAACAAAAAAAAAAAAAAGGAAAGAAAGAAAAAAAGATGTGAAAAAGTAAAACATAGAAGAAAACATAGGAGAGAATCTTATGACCCTTTGTTAGGCTTAGGCAAACACAATCCGTAAAAGAGAAAAATAAAGTGTATCTCATCATAGTTAAAAACTTCTGCTCCATTGAAACGCTGTTAAGAGATGAAAAGCCATCCTCACTTCCTGAGACCATGCTTGTTGAGAGACAGTATTTGCAAATCACATACTTTATAAAAAGTCTTATATCTAGAATATATAAAGCACTCTCAAAACAAGGAGAAAACAAGTAACTCAATTAAAAAAATGGGTAAAAGTTTGAAAAGATACTTCCCCAAGAAAGATATACAAGTGTCAAATAAAGACATGAACAGATGTTCATTATAATTAGTCATTAGCAAAATGTAAATTAAAAGCACAATGGCAGGAGTTTCCTGTTGGCACAGTGGTTAAGAATCTGCCTGCCAATGCAGGGGACATGGGTTTGATCCCTGGTCTGGGACGATCCCACATGCCGAGGAGAAACTAAGCCCGTGCGCCACAACTACTGAGCCTGCGCTCTAGAAACTGCGAGCCACAACTATTGAGCCCATGTGCCACAACTACTGAAGCCCGTGCACCCAGAGCCCATGCTCCGCAACAAGAGAAGCCCCTGCAATGAGAAGCCCGTGCACTGCAACGAAGAGTAGCCCCCACTCACCACAACTAAAGTTCGCATGCAGCAACGAAGACCCACTGCAACCAATAAATGAATAAATTTATTTATAAAAAAAAAGCACAACGGCATACTTCTATACACCTACTATAATGGCCAACACTCCCCCGCCACAAGTCACCCTGTCTCCCCTAAGCTGTACTGGCGAGGATGCAAAGCAACTGGAACTCTCATACATTGCTAGTGAGAGACAGAATCTACAAAAGGACAATGGCCGGAATCATATATAAAGAAACAGAACCATGACCTACAAACTCTGGAGCAACCAGCCCGAGAAGCCAAACCACAACCCCTGCAGCAACTGGCCCCAAATGGTCAGGACTTGGTCAATAACGGCCAGCTTCCCTAATTTTTGCCCCTGCTTCCAATTCGGAACCAACCAGAGAAAGACATACATGCCCCCTCAACCAATCACATAGGATGCCCCACTTGTAGTTAGCTCACCTACAGCCTTTCCATGCCAACAGCCTCCAATCAGGAAATACCTGAAGCCTTCCCCTTTTCCCACTGTGAAGCTTTTGAACTACCCCGTCTGCCAAAACAAGGGACAGTGGCTGACTCCTTTGCTATACAGTGAGCTCTGAGTAAACCGCCTCTGTTTGTTCTAATTTGGGCAATCTTTATTTCCCCACTGGTGGGAATGCAAAATAGTACAACCACTATTTGTAATGGTTTGGCAGTTTCTTATAAAGTTAAACACAAACCATATGATCCAGCAATCTCACTCCTAGGTATTTATCCATGAGAAATGAGTTCCTG
Source organism: Hippopotamus amphibius kiboko (assembly GCF_030028045.1). Taxonomy (NCBI): domain Eukaryota; kingdom Metazoa; phylum Chordata; class Mammalia; order Artiodactyla; family Hippopotamidae; genus Hippopotamus; species Hippopotamus amphibius. Next base: position 9,284,716 of record NC_080202.1, on the reverse strand, counting down.
TGTGCAAATCTTTATAGTAGCTTTATTTATAACCACCCAAAATATAAACCATTGTGTCCTTCAAGTGGATAATGGAATCCTGTTTCAGCAGAAGGAACAGAGCGGAGGATGACCAACTTCAAGCATCTTTTATATGCTTCCCGAAAAACTCTACTCTCTTAAGGAACGGGGTGTCTACAGAGGCTGGTAAACACCAGACTTTGAGGTCTTCTGCCACCAGTTATTTCACCAGAGAATTTCTTAGGCTCAGTGGTTCTAAGTTCACATAACGGTGTCTACAAAGCTTACTGTTGAAACATCCAATTCGAGATTGTACATTCACTCCCTGAAAATTACAAGGGTGATTTTAATGTAATTAACACAACTTCCCTTTGTCTTTGAAGTGGATTCCCTAGGACCATAGAGGCTTGTATGGCATTAGCATCAATACCCTGGCATCAAGTATGCAAGATTTGGCAGTAGTGCGGAGGGTGTTCTCCTTGCACAGGATCAATGTGTAGCTGGCTACACCACCTCAGTTCAAACTATCCTGGATAGGTCCTCAAAACGTAGCACGATGGTCAATTAGGGACATGCCTGTCCCTTACATCCTAGGGGAAATTTCCTTATACTCCCCAAATTTTCATAGCCTAGAGAACTCCAAAAGGTTCCCCAAATTTCTGTGGAATTCTTCAGACTGATGGTCTCTGGCTTCTAATCCCAGCTCCCAATGTGGGGTCTCCGGATTGCTGTTGAATAAACCTAGATGCAACATTCAGATCACATCAGAGTACATCACATCAAGTATTTAATAACATTTATGGAAGGTCCAGAAGGTTTAATGAAGGAACCACATCATGCAGTACAGAGCATTCAGCAATCTCTTTTTTCAAAAAATTAATTAATTAATTTATTGACTGTGTTGGGTCTTTGTTGCTGCACACGGGCTTTCTCTAGTTGTGGCGAGCAGAGACTACTCTTCATTCTGGTTCTCAGGCTCCTCATTTTGGTGGCTTCTCTTGTTGCAGAGCACGGGCTCTAGGCACAAGGGCTTCAGCAGTTGCGGCACACGGGCTCAATAGTTGTAGCTCTCGGGCTCTAGAGCACATGGGCTTAGTTGCTCTGTGGTATGTGGGATTTTCCTGGAGCAGGGATCAAACCCGTTTACCCAGCATTAGCAGGCGGATTCTTAGCCACTGCGCCACCTAGGAAGTCCCTCATCAATCTCTTTGCCCTTCTGTATCCTGCTACCTTCCTCCCATGACTGTCAGGAGCAATATTCATAATCAAATTACACATCTCGGTCCCACTTCGATGGAATAATACTTGTAAAATACAACATTACCATACATGTGTTTGTGGTCCTGATACTCCCTTCCACAGTTTCACCTGGCCCTACTGCACCTGAGCCTCAGTTTTGGATTTTTGAGTTCCAAAAGCCTGAACACAAAGGGGTAGGGAATGACTCCTCCGCATAGATGATGATGGCTGTGGGAAAAGACAAGCCATGCCTGTCCCTTTGACTATAGCCAACATGTCACCTATTGACTCTGCCCTAAAACCCTGCTTAGCCCCTGTCAGAATGATCTCAGGTGGGTGGCCCTTCTTACTATATCAACATTAGCTATTAATTGCTTTGCCGATAGATCAGTTTTCTAACAGCACTTCCCTGGACTTGGTTCAGTCTTCTACCTTTTTTTGGAGCCAATTAGATGGGCAAGGTTGGTAGCTGGTACTAATACAGGAGAAATATCTGAGTAAGGGCTAATTTTGTAAGTGGTCAGTTCATCATGAATACTTTTTGGCTTTACACAAGCTTATGAGTTTGGGGACCGGAAAAGAAGTATATGTACCATATGCATTATTTATTGCTGCATTATCACTACCTCAGTGGCTTAAGGCAACAAACACTACCTCACCCAGTTTCTGAGAATCAGGTGGTTCTAGCTAAGGTCTCTCATGAGGTTTCAGTCAAGGTGTTGGCTGGGGCTGTAGTCATCCCAAGGCTTGCCTGGGGCTGGAGGCATTGGCTCACTCGGCTTTTGGCTAGAAGTCTGTTTTTCACTGGCTTGTGGCAGGAAAGCTCAGTTTCTTGCCATGTGGAGCTCTCCATAATTTCTTTTTAAAAATTTTTATTTATTATTATTATTATTTTGGCTGTGTTGGGTCTTTGTTGCTGCCTGTGGGCTTTAGTTGTGGCGAATGGGGGCTACTCTTCATTGCAGTGCTCGGGCTTCTCAGTGTGGTGGCTTCTCTTGTTGTGGAGCACGGGCTCTAGGCATGTGGGCTTCAGTAGTTGCAGCATGCAGGCTCAGTAGTTGTGGCACATGGGCTTAGTTGCTCCAAGGCATGTGGGATCTTCCCTGACCAGGGATCGAACCCGTGTCCCCCTGCATTGGCAGGTGGATTCTTAACCACTGTGCCACCAGAGAAGTCCCTCCATAGAGTTTCTTAATTGTCCTCATGACATAGCAGCTGACTTCTCCCAGAAAAGCAGCTGAAGAGACAGAGAGAGGAGAGAGGGGGAGAGAGAGGTGTCTTTTAGGACCTGGCTTCAGAAGTCATATACCATCACTTCTGCCACAGTCTATTGGTTACAAAGACCAAGCCCCATACGACTTGGGAGGAGACTATGCAAGGGTGTGAATCCCATGAGGTACAGGTCCCTGGGGGCTGTTCTAGAGACTGGCTACCACCGTATGCCCTCTGGCCCCCAACGATTCAGTCATCCCCTTGAAAGGCACCCCGAAGTCTAATCCCATCATAGCATCGGCCTGAAGTCCAGAATTTCATCATCTAGATGAGGTTTCTCAAGTATATATCCTTAAGTACAGTTTCTCCAGTGAAATTCCTCTCCTTCTGAAGACATGCAAACTAAAAAGAAAGTCATCTGCCTCCTTCCCCCACCATACAGTGGTGGAACAGGCATAGGATAACACAGTCATTCTTACTCAAAAAGCGGGGACATGGCCTGGGTTTTTTAAATTTTTTACCTCTCAAAGTTACAACGGCATCTAATCTAATCTCACTGAATCTACCTGCAAGTTACTGTGAATGACTTTGGGGTGTCTTCCCCACTCTTCAATCACACTTTTATTAATCTGTAAGAAAATTATTAGATTTGTGCTATTTCTATAGGTGATGACTTTTATCCACTGTATTTTGATTTTTCTGAATTTCATTTATAAAAGAAAACTTGAACTTCAGTTTCGGGGCTTCCTTTATAGCCACACTCGATTATATTCTTTTATGATAGGATTTATAGCCTTGAATTTTGTTCAAGATTAAATTTTTGAGATTACAAAAAGAACTCATGCTTCTGTAAAAAGTTTAAAACTTTCTAAAGTATGTAAAAAATGGGAATCCCTTCTCTACATTTGCCCACTCCCTAGAAATAATCCTTGCTAATACTTTGATGTCCACTCTTTCAGTTATTTTTCGATGCTTATTGTGGACACAGTTTATGTTCATCATTGATAGAGTTTTTAAAGTTTGAAGATAATTTTTGTACATGGAGGGAACACTCCACAGATATTTGTATTTTATTTAATGCTCAATTTATTAAACATATCTATAAACAGAACTTTGAAAAATGTTTTAATATTTAAACACTGCATACTTCATTAAATTTCCTTAAACAATCTAAACTGCAATTACAGATCTATGTATTTATGTATGTATGTATATATGCATGTATTTATTTTTGGCTGCGTGTGTGCTGTGGGGCTTGTGGGATCTTAGTTCCCCCACCAGGGATTGAACCCAAGTGAAAGTACCAAGTCCCAACCACTGGACCACAGGGAAATTCCCTACAATTTTAATATGATGATTCTTTTGAATACACTTTCAACAGTACACCAAAGAAACACAAATACAATGATTACAAGACTTACTGTCACTATACATAAATCTATTTTAACACATGGACACCACGGATTTAATTACTTTGTTGGTTTCTACTTTTTCTTGTTTTTCTATAGGAATAAGGTATTTTCTTAAGGTTGCTAAAATACTTCTTTTGATGTTTTCTTGATGTTACCAAAATCTTGCCAGATTCCCTCATATCCCCCAAAGAATATTGTCTCAGATATATAGTCTCAGAATGCACTGAAGCTATAAAATTGGGCTTCTGAGCAGACTGATTCATGCTTGGGGCTCTGAAGCTTGTTTCTTCCAAGGAGCTATCTTTGCTCCAGTAAAACTTATTGTTGCCCCAAATAGTCTTTTAATGTTTGCATCTTTTACCTAAGTTTTTAATTTCTGCAATCTCTTTCTCCTCTGAAATGATGGATTTAGTTTCATTGGCTAGAGTTATGGAACTCCTGATTTTGTCATTATGATAAACTGACTTGCTTTGTTAGTATTAGCAAAAATATGCATGCATTACTAATGTCTTGTTATGGTTGGGGGGCGTCTAGTGGATTTTGCTTCTCTTTAGGACATTAGGCTAATTCAGTATCTCAGGACTCCCTTTCTCCTTGGTCACAGAGTGTGAGCACCAGTGTTGCTTAACTGATTGGATCTCCTTTCTACCTGGTTAGCACCTGCAGCCACCTGGCACTGATCAGTCCTTCCTGTTCTCGAAACAGTTATTCTTCCTGGGACTACTTGGCTCACAGATGCTGCCGTGACCAAGTCTCCTTGCCCTCAGCATCCTCCCTTGCAACCTTGAGCACGACACGGCAAAGGTGAACGAACTTGTTAGGCGTGTGTGTGTGTGTGTGTGTGTGTGTGTGTGTGTGTGTGTGTTCAGATGGAGGGGGCTTCCAGCCGCACTCACCATCTGTCTTGCTGGGCCAGGCGTCGATTCCTTCTTTCTGCATGTTTTCTGCCCAAATCCTCATCTGCTTCCCCCTACCATCCTCCTCCCACCAAGGTATTGGCCTGCGCCCCCTGTCCCCGCCGGGGCCCCGCCTTCTTGGGATCAGGGGCTGAGCTCTGGGCTGCGGGGAACTGCGGGCCCCAGAGCGCAGCTTGGCGGGCTTGGTTAGAGACATGCCACCCACATCCCAAATTCCGCAAGGCTTCGAAGGGGCGGGGTCTCGGGCCCAGTTATTTGGCGCGTCCACTCTTCTTCCCGCTCAGAAGGGGCGAGACGTCTTTGCTCAAGATGGGTCTCTACCGCATCCGCGTGTCCACCGGGTCCTCGCTCCGCGCGGGCTCCAACAACCAGGTGCACCTGTGGCTGGTCGGCCAGCACGGGGAGGCGGCGCTCGGGTGGCGCCTGCGGCCGGCGCGGGGCAAGGTGAGCTGGCCGGAGCCGGGCGGGGTGGGCTGCGCCCTGGCCGCAAGGCCGGCAAGTCCCCGGGAAGAGACGCACCCTCGGCGGCTCTGGGCGCACGGCCCCCCGCGCGGAGGGCGCTAGGAGACCGCGCGGGTAAAGCGCTTCAGGGCAGGACGCGGCACACAGTAAGCGCTCAATAAATGTTCCCGCCGCCCAGCTTCCCTGGGATTGGGATAGTTTTGAGCGCCCGTCGTTCCACAGAACTCTGTCTTTTCTTGAAACTCTGAGGTCCTTGGCGCGGCCGTCCGTCTCCTGTTTCCTCTTCTTAAAAGCTTCTATTTCAGATCTTCTCTACGGTTGCTTATCTCCGACCTTGCGGGCTTTATCGCCGGGATGGGGCGGGGATGGGGACGCGGTAAGAGGGCGAGGGGAAGAAGCCGAGCGATGAGAGCACTCGATTTCCCGACCCACCCCCTCTCCCATCACATCTACCTGGTATTCGCCCCTGGCTCCTGTTACTCTTTTACCTCCTCCGACCCCCAGATTTCCATGGCCTGTCCAGCTCTCTCCAAGACCCCCAGATCTGATGTCTGGCCCATGGACACTTCAAAGGACCATGCTCCAGTGAGGTCCTCAACTCTCCCCACCTCCCAGGCCGCTCCCCTTGTCTCCCCAGGTGCGCTCGCGCCTCCGCCTCTCTGCGCCTCCGTCTAACCAAGAATCGAGCGCTGTCCAGTCCCTCTCTTAGACATCTCCAGCATCCTTGCTCTGATGTCCATCCCACTCTGACCACCAATGTCCCCTCGAACCTACGTCACCTTCATTCTCTTCACCCGCCTCGCCCCTTGCACCCCTGCCCTTCCAAGCCCTTCTGCAGTCAGAGCGATGTCTTCCCACCCCCAACTACCTTCCCACCTTTAAAACACTCCCCCAGCTGAAAACTTTTGAATGGCTTCTGCTTATTCTCAGCACCAAGCCAAAGCTCCCGGCTTAACATTCCAGACTTTACGAGCTGCATGAGCCCTGCTCATTTTCCCACGCCTCGCGCTCAGCGATCCAGCTCCGCTACGCCGCTCTCCCCGCTTCCTCTCCCTGGCCCGTTTCCCTCTCGGTTTCCTCTCTCTCACTCTCGCCCTTTCCACCTGGGCGTCTCCGCTTAGACGGCATGTCTTCGGGGAAGCCTGCCCCAGGCTGGGTGAGGCCTCTGTCGGCGCTCGGCCTTGATGACGGGGAGGGGGTCGCTGTAACTGCCCGGTCACCAGTGCTCCTGCCCAGGGCGCGGCGCGGGTTCTTAGTGCCCAGCCCAGCGCTCGGCACAATCAGTGACGACGGGGAGGAGTGCCGCTCTCCATCTTCTGTGCCCCGCCTCGGCCGGGGCTGAGGAGCTCGACGACCGAGAATGGGGTCGTGGAGTCACCTGCTCGGCGCGCGCCCTTGTCCTCTCTGGCTCTTTTTGCGCCTCTTTCCCAGAGGCCGAGAGGGAAGGGCGTCCAGGGCTCTGTCCGAGGATCCCTCCCAGAGAGCCCTGCTTACTGACCCTCTTTTGTCGCCGGCAGGAGACGGAATTCAAGGTGGATGTGTCAGAGTACCCGGCACCGCTGCTGTTCGTGAAACTGCGTAAACCTCCTCCAGGATGACGCGTGGTTCTGCAACTGGATCTCCGTGCAGGGCCCCGGGGACAGTGGGGATGAGTTCAGATTCCCATGCTACCGCTGGGTGGAGGGCGACGGCATCCTGAGCCTACCCGAGGGCACTGGTGAGCAGCGGGGGCACTGGGGGTGGAAGAGGCCTCGGGGCACAGGAGAAATTGGGGGTGGAGGAGTGGAGAAGGGGGCGTGGTCCTTGAGGGTCACAGAAAAGGCGGGATGCTGGAGCTGGCACCTGAGCAGCGAGGAGGCTGGTGGGGGGGGGGGGGCGGTGATGCTGAAGGGTCAGGGGCCAGCGGCAAGGGCAGGCCGAGGGACCTTTTTGGCAGGAACAGGGGACACGCTCTCAGGAGGAGCCTCAAGGTCGTGCCCTCCTCCCCACTTTCAGGTCGCACCGTGGTCGATGACCCTCAAGGCCTGTTCAAGAAACACAGGGAGGAGGAGCAGGTAGAGAGAAGGAAGCTGTACTGGTCAGCCCCACTCCTGCCTCCTGACCCCACAGGGAGCTGCTGACCCTTCCCTGGTACCAATGCCTGGTTTCATTTCCAACGCAGGTGGGGCAACTGGAAGGATGGGTTAATCCTGAATATAGCTGGGGCCACAATATGTGACCTTCCCATAGATGAGAGATTTCTGGAGAACCAAAAAATTGACTTTGAGGTTTCTCTGGCCAAGGGGTTAAGTACAAGGCAGGCTGGGTGACAGGAAGGTGTCCTGATCAAATGGAGGCCAGTGGGCTTATGGATTTCACAGGGCTGGACCAGCCCAAGAGGGATGTGTGGGCTTTAATGTTTGATTCTGAGAATAACAAACTCTTCATCTATCCTTTCCCAAAGACTGGCAGACCTAGCTGTCAAAGACTCTTTAAATATTCTGACTAGCTGGAAGGGTCTGGATGACTTCAACAGGATTTTCTGGTGTGGCCAGAGCAAGCTGGCTGCTTAGTACCTCTAACCAATATTTTTCCCAGGACTCTTACCCCCAGATCCTACCCATACTAGGGAACCAGGGTTGGGAACCAGAGGCCCGGGAGGCTGGGGTCAAGTGGGGATGGTTTGGTGGGGGTTGGAAGGACCAGGAGCTCAGATTCCACAGCAAGCTCCACAAATACCATCCCCAGAGCGGGTGCGGGACTCCTGGAAGAAGGATGCCTTATTTGGGTACCAGTTTCTCTACAGCTCCAACCCCATGTTGCTGAGACGCTCCATTCATCTTCCTGCCCACCTAGAGTTTCCTCCAGGGATGGAGGAGCTGAAGGCCCAGCTGGAGAAGGAGCTCCAGGTATGGTCATAAAAGCCGTAAGGAGACCGCACAGTGAAATATGGGTGAGGTCAGCGTTTGCACTGTTGCGGGGTCCACCGTGGGCCCAGCCTGCTGCCAGATGGCAAGATGGGATTCTACAGCAGAAATCTTGAGTGATCCTGGAGGGGTGCCCCTCTGTGGCTTTCCTCCCCTAATAAGCATAGTGTGCTGTGGAGGAAGACTATGTGATGGGTGCCAGAGACAGTCAAATGAAGTGCTAGGGATTTAGGGAGAGTATGGAGTGAGAGAATCAAGGTCAGAGCTGGGGCTGTTGATGGGAAGTCAGCAGGGAACAATTAAGAGAGAAAACTCATGCGATTTAGGGTGAGACAGACTTGAGCTTGAATCTTGGCGCTGCTGTTTTATAAGCTGTGTGACTTCAGGCAAGATATCTAGGCTCTCTGATCACGTTTCCTCTTTTATAAAACTGGAGCTAATTCATGTCCATCTTATTATTATATGAGGCAATAAGTACATGATCTATTACCTGGTATGAAGTAGGTGATGGAGACAAGTTAGTTTCCTTCTTCCTTCAGGGAATCAGGGTGGGGAAAAAAAGCTTTATGCTGATGGCACCCCATGTCCTCTGCCCCCATCCAGTGAGGCACACTATGTGAAGCTGACTTCTCCTTGCTGGATGGGATCAAGGCCAACGTTATCCTGTGTAGCCAGCAGTACGTGGCTGCTCCTCTGGTTATGCTGAAACTGTAGCCTGATGGGAAACTCTTACCCATGGTCATGCAGGTAAGAGGACCCAGGCTGTAGTGGAGCGGCAGCAGTCAGATGGAGAACGCTAAGCAACTTTGGAGGAAGAGCTTAAACATGCGAGGGAGGGGGAGTCTGTTGTGCACTGGCCCTCAGCCCTCCCATCCCCTCCACTCTTGCGCCCGCTCCAGCTCCAACTGCCATGCAAGGGGTTCCCCCCCACCACCACCTTTCCTGCCCACGGATCCCCCAATGGCCTGGCTCCTGGCCAAATGCTGGGTCCGCAGCTCTGACTTCCAGCTTCACAAACTGCAGTCTCATCTCCCGAGGGGACACGTGATGGCTGAGGTCATTGCTGTGGCCACCATGAGGTGCCTTCCATCGTTACACCCTATGTTGAAGGTAACACTACCTACACCCCTCTCCTCCGCTCTCCGCCCCACAGCAGTCCCACCTCTGGAGGTACCTTCTCTGTGGAATCTCAGCGTTTGGGGAGAAGCAACCAATGAAAGACAAATGAGCAACGGCGTGAGAACATGGCTTGCTCTGCATTTTTATAACAGGGTGATATCACTTCCTGCGGGAGTGAAATGATTCACTGATGGGGTGGGGGCAAGAAGTCATGCTTTGTATGTATAAAGCACAGATACACAGACAGTATATAAAGAGAATACACAAATGAGTCAGGATTCCATCCAATAGGAGGGGACCATGCAAAGAATATAAAAGACTTTTCCAGCCAGTTTTGAAGGGTTCTTGAATAGTAGTAACACATGGGCCAGCTGGAGGGGCTCAGGTCAACAACAGTAGCCTGGTTCAATACAATTAGAACAGTGTTCTTCTGTTAACGCTTTTCTTGGGTGCCTCCGATGGGGCAAATAACCTTTCTAGGTGCCAGTGCTAAGCAAGATCCTAGTCTTTGGGGATTTTCATTTTCATTAAGGGCTAACAGACAGTAAAGACTGTATTGTAGTAGATGAGCTGTGGTGAGTACACTGCTAAGAATCAGAGCAGGGTGATGGGACAGTGAGTTTAGATTGGGTGGTCAGGAAAGGCACCTTTGAGGAGGTGACATAGAAAATGAAATTATGCGGAGCCAGTCATGGGATGATCAAGAGGCACATTGCTCTAGGCAGAGGGAAGAGCTAGTGCCAAGGTCCTGAGGTAGGAATGAGCTTGGCACGTTTGAAGCACAGAAAGAAGGTGAGTGTAATGGACTAAGGGGAAGGTAGGAGATGAAGTTCTGGAGGCAGCAAAGTAGACCATGTTCTGGAAGGAAAAATTCTTTAAAATCTCACTATGTTTATGTATAAAGCACATATACACTTACAAGACATAACATATATAGTATATCTGTAAAATGGGGCAGGTGAGAGTACAACAAATATCTAAAAAGCCTCCTTAGAGAAGTGATAATGTAAAAAAGGTGGAGAAACATTCAGCTAGACTTTGAACAGTCTCACACGAAGAGAAGAGAATGATTTCTTTCAATTATCAAAGAGCATTAAGTCAGTGGTGTCGAGGGGCCACTGGACTTCAGTCTTTGCTTTTCCTGAAGACCTGGTACCTTTCCTGCTTTTCAACCCCTATGTCCTGCAGGGACCAGCCACAGCTGTCTTCTGACCCTGCCCTTCCCTGTTCCTCTCCCTCCAGCTTCTCATTCCGCACCTGCGATACACCATGGAACTTAACATCAGGGCCACGACTGGGCTGGTTGCCGATTTGGGAGTTTTTGACCAGGTCTGAGGAAAGAAAGGGGGATTCAGGAGTTCATGCCCCCTCCGGCTCTGGCCTCAGGGCAGGTGGATTCTCCTGACCCCGCCTGTCCTTGCTCCTCAGGTGGTGAGCTCAGATGGGGGCAGCCACGTGGAGCTGCTGAAGCGAGCAGGAGCCTCTCTAACCTATAGTTCCTTCTGTCCCCCTGATGACCAGGGGCTCCTGGGAGTCAAGTCTTCTTTCTACGCCCAAGATGCCTTGCAGCTCTGGGAAATCATCTCTCGGTGAGGTGGGGGGAAGGTGGGGCTGGCAGGCTTGCAGAGGGGAAGAGGCTGGGAAAACATGCGGTCTGTGTCCCAGTTGAGGGGCTGTGTGCCCTGGCCTGACCGTGTGGGCAAGGAGCAGAGGGCCTGGGGGCTCCCTGTCATCAGCCTCAGCTCTCCCACCCTGACCCCTCCGCTGGCAGCTACACGGAGGGCATTGTGAGTCTCCATTACAGGACGGACGAGTCTGTGAAAGACGATCTTGAGCTGCAGGAATGGTGTCGAGAGATCACTGAGACTGGGCTGCTAGGGGCCCAGGACCAAGGTAGGATGAGCCCCAAGACTCCAACACAAGATTCCTCCCTAGAACTTCCCCAGAATCCTCTCTACCTCTATGGAATCTTCCAGAAGCATTTCCAACCCCTATGAAAACACCCAAAGCCTTCCCAGATTCCTTTTCCTCTTAGCTAGAGGCAGGTCCCCATCCTGTGCACTGAGAGCCCCTCTAGGTCCCAGATGCAGTGGGATCAGTGGTTACTCATAAATGTTTGACAATTGGCTCTTTGGGGATAAAAAAAAAACGCCCTGATGTGTAGCATCTGCCCATTTCCATGGTGTAAATAATCACACTGTGGCTACCAAGCTGATGTCAACCAGCTTGCTAAATACTTGAACATTTGACATCATTGGCTCTTATGAGCCAGTATGAGCCACACCAGTACCCTACTCAGTGGGACCGTCCCAGCAGATCTCCCCACTTCCGCCACTCCAACCCACACTCACGTCACTTCCCACGTAGTTACTAAGAGTCCTTGGCCCTCTTCTCACCTCTCTGTTCTCCGCCCTAGTCCCTGAACCCTGCCTCTATCTGTGGCCTCACCACTTCTAACTCTCCTTACCCCTTGCAGGGTTTCCCATAGCCCTACAGTCCAAGGACCAGCTTTGCCACTTTGTGACCATGTGCATCTTTACCTGCACTGGCCAGCACTCCTCCATCCACCTGGGCCAGGTACTTATCACAGGGGGGTAGCCGGGCATTTGTGCCTGCAGGGGGAAGGGGGCTGTGCACAGGTGGTCTGAGGGGTTTTCATGCTTAGTAGACATTGACTGCCCCTCCTTGGCTGGACTGGTACACTTGGGTCCCTGACGCACCCTTCACGATGCGGCTGCCCCCACCGACCACCAAGGATGTGACACTGGAGACGGTGATGGCAACACTGCCCAACTTTCATCAGGCTTCTCTCCAGATGTCCATCACTTGGCAACTGGGCAGACACAAGCCCATCATGGTGAGAGCCAGGTGCCCGGGTCCCCGAGGAAGAGGGCAGGTACAGGGAGGTGTGGCATTCCAAACTGAGGGGCAGTAAAGCTCTCAGCTGCCTTTTTCTCTCTGTCCCAGGTGGCTCTGGGTCAGCATGAGGAGGAGTATTTTTCAGGCCCTGAGCCCAAGGCTGTGCTCAAGCAGTTCAGGGAGGAGCTGGCTGCCCTGGACAAGGACATTGAGACCCGGAATGCCAAGCTGGACCTGCCCTACAGATACCTGCGGCCCAGCCTCGTGGCAAACAGTGTGGCCATATGAGCGCCCCCAGCCTTGGGCCGTTTCAGCCCCCTTCCACCAAGCCACACCCCTCCCTTAGTGCTTTCAGTCTTGCCCTCCCCAAACCCCATCCTCTTCCCAACTCCCACCCTCCCCAAAGTCACCTTTTCACTGTCCGTGCCCACCGTGAACATATTTGACTCCAGACACAACGCCTAGGGACCTTGCACCGGTGTCTTCCTCCCCCTCTTCCTCTCTGATCATTCAGATTGCCCTTAGGGCAGGCAATAGCAACATTTATACAAACGGTTTCAGGATGAGAACAGGGTAATAATGAATGAATGAACCTTTTATGAATCAAATATGATTTTGAACCTAAATTGAGTTTAATGACAAGAAAAAATCAAATATTTTAGACTAATGAAAGATGAGAATTTAGTCTAAACTATCCTTAATCAAATATTGGCAAAAGAATATACAGCACATCTTTCTAACTGGATGGGACGCACTGCGTGTCCTGAAACCAGATACAGCACAAAGCAAACCACTAACACAGGAATTCTCAAGAGTTTCATTTCGTAACTCACTTAGAAAATGACAGATGGAAGCAAACTGGTTAAATTCCAGAAGCTGCTCTCAGCTGGAGGTATTTGGCCTCAGGGTTTTGCCCAAGGGATCCAGATCTATAACCCATTTGCACTTCATCAGTTAGGAAGCTCCAAATAAAAATGATTAACTGGAAAAGTACTAAAAATCTCATTATTTTAACGGGGGACAACAAAGGAGTCAATAAAAATCCAACTTCTGTATCTGATTAAAATTTTGGAAAAATAAACTTGGAAGTTCAATTTCTTAATATGATCATCTGTGGATATTTTAAAACAGAAACTAACAGTAAACACAAGCCAGAATTGTTTCCTTGACAGTACGATCAAAGCTGCTTCTTGCTTCTGATTCTGTTTAATTTGGCAGAAGACATACGGGTGATGCTTGGTCTGATTCTTGCAGGAGGAACAGGAAATAAAAAGAGTTGAGAGGTGGGGGCAGAGTTTAATGCTGGGGTCTAGGAGAAGCCACAAGGAGGTAAGAGAGCATGGCACAGCTTCCCACCAGAAATAATGCCGTCTGCTGAGTGGGGCAGTCGGGGAGGAACGAGGAGCTAGGAGAGAAGCGGTGGGAAGGGGTGGTCTCATGAACATGTTTCACACCAGGAAATGAGGCCATTTTTAGGAAACAGCCATGGAAGAATTATAAGTAAGGGTATGACAGGGTCCTGGAAGTCATACTCACAGAGCACCCCCTTCTCCTTGGAGGCCACACCCTCTTCTCCTTGGAGGCCACAACCCCTTTTCCTTGGAGGCCACACCTCCTCTTCGAGGCCACACCCCCTTCTCCTTGGAGGTCACTCTCCTTTCTTTGGAGGCTGAGAGAGCACACAGCGACCCAGGCCCTGGACAGGAGAACGCAGCAGTTTGTTTCCTAGTGAGAGGGGCCGGGCCTGCCAACTCCACACTGCAGTTTGGTGACAGATCTGGGGCGCGCAGGTCCTGGGAGACGTCTGTCATAGAGGCAGCCCAGATCTCAGGCAGCAGCACAGCCACCTCAGTTCCTGCAGCCACAACACCCTGACCCCTAGCCCCAACCCACTTCACACCACAGCCCTGCACTAGCTCAGGGATGAACACAACAGAGAAAGGGGTGCAACCTTGGGCTGCTTCTGAGCAGAACCACGGATGCCTACACAGGTGGCGCAGGGGTTCTCTGTGACCACACGGGCCTCACCTGCTTCAACAACCACCTCCCTGGGGACAGAGCGCACACTCCAGGGCAATGGAGCCTGACTGAACCTGACTCTCTCGGGGCTTCTACTTCAACAACTGGGGAGCAGACCCCATCCCCGACAGGATGGTGACAGCCACAGAGCAAAGAGGAGGCCTCACCCAACATCCAGCACAGGATCTGGACACCACAACACCAACCTCACCCCCTCTCAAGGCGAGAGCTGCCAGCACACTCTGAGGAAAGACATGGCTGGCGTCCATACTAAAACCAGCCCTGGGGGACTTCCCTGGTGGCCCAGTGGTTAAGAATCCGCCTGCCAATGCAGCAGACACAGGTTTGATCCCTGGTCCAGGAGATCCCACATGCCTCGGAGCAACTAAGTCCGTGCGCCACAACTACTGAGCCTGCGTTGTAGAGCCTGTGAGCCACAACTACTAAGCCCGCATGCTGCAACTACTGAAGCCCTCGCGGCTAGAACCCGTGCTCTGCAACAAGAGAAGCCACCGCACTGAGAAGCCCACGCATGGCAATGAAGAGTAGCCCCCACTCACCGCAACTAGAGAAAGCCCGTGCGCAGCAACGAAGGCCCAACACAGCCAAAAAAAAAAAAAAAAAAAAGAGCAGAGGAAATAAAGCACATGCTTATTGTATAGCCTCCAGATGTCTTCTTGAATATTCATCTTTTTTTTTTAGGAGAACCAGTAAAACTCTTTTAAAAGAACTAATGCTTCCCATAGTGATGTGTTTCTCAATTTTAGCAAGGGGAGAAAATTCTGAGTCCTATAAAGTGACACAGCGTGTGAGTGCATAGGAGATAGATAGATAGATATATAAAATAGAACTAATTCCGCATTCTTATGTTTCCAGGTCTCAGTTTCTTCCTGTGCAAAATGCCAAGGGTTTTACGGCATCTAAACTTCCTTTATATCATCCAGAACTGTTTCTGGTAACTTACTGTCCAATCTAGCAAGCTGTGAGAATCCCACCCAGATGTAACAACATGCTAAACTCAGAGTCTCTGTTAAATCCACCTATATCGACAATTTCAGCCTGATGTAAAATAATGCTCCTCTTCCCTTGGCTGGTCGCCCTCAAAATCCACTTCCCAGAAAAGCCCTTGGAATTTTGTTGACATTAATAAAAAAAAAAAATCTCAAATCTTCTCAATATGGAAACTTTCTCGTGCAGAATCTGCTATCACATGTACAGGGGTTTACATTTACATGTTGCTGAGCTCTGGGATCCCATTCTGATGGCTGGCTCTTGTTGAGGCGTGGGTCCTGAGGGGAGTTACTGTTTGTTTTTTCGCACGGGGTCTTCCTCTAGTGAGGTGGTTGCATCGTGTCTAAGCCAGTAAAGAACAGCTTCTTCAGGAACGGTGGGAGAGGGAGGGTCATCTCTAAGGAGACAGATGCCTGAACCATGACGCCCTTTCTCGGGTATCCACCCGACTACGGCATTTCACCTAATGGGGAGAGTTAGAAGATAAAGTTCCTATGAACTTTCTTTCCAGGCAACAACCCAACTGTCTAAATAATATAAGATACATGCAATGATACATAACTGTTTTTGGTACAAAATAAACATCCTGTTACATAAGAGTCTTTGAAACAAAGCATTTGGAGCTTGGCTAGCAGCATTTTAAATGCAATATTAGACAGTGGTCAACTCTAAAAAAGCAGGAGAATGACCCTCCGTATTTGGTGAGACTCGCTGATTCTTAGCCTTTCCTGTGATGGGGAGTGGGTCTGAGGAAGAATTACTATCTTTTTGAGTGGGGTCTCCCCTAGTGAGGTGGTAACATCGTGTCTAAGCCAGGGAGGAGAAGTTTCTTCAGGAAAAGGCGGTAAGGGAGACAGATGCCAGGAACATGACTCCCTTTCTTGGATGGCCACTTAACTATGGAATTTCACCTAATGGGGATAATCAGAAGTGGAGATATTTAGTGAGATGTTCAGTGAGACCCACCTGTATGGTCTACTCAATAAGTTCACTACTGAAGGCCTTTGCCAACATTCCATTGGTCACTTCAACACCCAAACAATAAATCTCTGTATTTCTATCATTTGGTAAATGCCCCTCCTCCCTCCCTCCCTTCTTCTCTTTCTTCTGCTATTCCCACCACACACATATAGTATTGACAGGTACACATGACCATCTATCAATAGGTTTTGTGCATACCATGCTCCAATTTTCTCATTTGTTTATTTTATTGACATGAATAGAAGGAGAGAGATTGAGAGAGGGAGAGAGACAGAGTCAGCTGAACAACTGTTATTATTTTCAAATCATGTCATTGGTACCTTTCTTAGTCTTTCATGAGGGAACTTAAATGTTTTCCTTTAGTTCTTAGTCATTCTTATTTCTCTAATAAAATGAATGGATTTTTTTTTTTTGCATTTCATTAGAACTTATGTCATTGTTCCTAAGATTAAGGTTTATTCTACATAATTTAAAGCATGTTCCACCCCCTTTATTATAAGGACTGTAAGCTTCTGATCAGTGGGACCTCTGACCACAAAGATGTCCTTTACAGATGAAAATAGTTAATTCTTTCAGCATTTTCAATCAGCCTCAGAAATACAACTGATGCTAGTTTTGGAAATGAAAATGTCTTGGTCTGTTCGGGCTGCTATAACAAATAACACCCAGTAGTGTTAGTTGACACCTCCATCACGTCACATCATTACCATTTCTTTTATGTGATGAGAACATTTAAGGTCTACTCAGCAACTTTCATGTATATCTAGCAGGTATTATTATATATAATCACATGGCTGTGCATTACATCCCCAGAACCTATTCATCTCCTAACTAGACGTTTGTACATTTGACCAACATCTCCCCTCCCCCCACCCCCGGTAACCGCCATTCTACTCTTTGTTTCTGTAAGTTCACCTTTTTTAGGTTCCAAATATAAGTGAAATCATACA
Source organism: Hippopotamus amphibius kiboko (assembly GCF_030028045.1). Taxonomy (NCBI): domain Eukaryota; kingdom Metazoa; phylum Chordata; class Mammalia; order Artiodactyla; family Hippopotamidae; genus Hippopotamus; species Hippopotamus amphibius. The sequence goes on along the minus strand of NC_080202.1, from coordinate 9,267,629 downwards.
GCATTTGTCTTTCTCTGTCTGACTTATTTCACTTAGCATAATGCCCTCTAGGGCCATCCACGTTTTCACAAATGGCAGAATTTCATTCTTTCTCATGGCTGATTAATATTCCAGTGTGTGTGTGTGCGCGCGTGCTCTTCTTATATTTCTGTGTTCCTATTTGGAACCATTCCTTTCTGTCTAAAAAATTCCTTTTAGTATTTGTTTTTGAGCAGATATGATACTGATGAATTCTATGTTTTTTTTTTGTCTAAAAATATTTTTACTTTGTATTTTTGAAGGATATTTTCACTGAGTATAGGCTTAGAGGTAAAAGGTATTTTCTCTTAGCACTTTAAAAATATTCTGTTGTCTTCTGGTTTCCATCATTTTTTTGAGAAATGGAGATGACACTGCAACTGTTGTTCCTTTAGTTATGTTTTTCCCCCTCTGGCTGCTTTTATAATTTTCTATTTGTCTTTTTTTTTTTTCTTTTTAGCACTTTTGCTATTATAAGCCTGGGAGTAGCCTTCTTTGTATTTATTCTGCTTGGGGGCTTGGGGTTCACAGAGATTCTTGAATCTGTGGGTTGGTATCTTTACTCAGTTTTGAGAAATCTTTGGCCATTATCTCTTCAAATTGCTTTTGCCTAATTCTCCTTTCTTCTAGAACTGCACATGTTAGGACGTGTTCTAAATGTGTTCAACATACTTATGCTCTTTATTTTCTGTTTTTCATTCTTTCTCTACTATGTGGTTATTTTCTACTGACCTGTTTTCTGGTTTATTAATTCAAATTTATGCTGGGTTTATTTGCTATAAGTCCACCTAATTGAAATTATCTCAGCTATTGCACCATTCAGTTCTAGAGTTTCCATTTGATTTATTTTTATTTTTTACAGTTCTCTGGTGAAATTTTTTAAATCATTTCACCTATTTTTCTTCAACACATGAATCCACTATTTTACAGTCTTTGTTTTGCTAACTCTAATACCTGCATCATCTGTGATTTTCTTTGACTTTTTTCTCTTATACTTTTGACTCTAGTCCTGTCTCTTGGCTTGACTAGTACTTTTTGACTGAATGCTGGATAACGTGTATAAAAATTGCAGAGACCCCCAGATGATATCTTCTTTGAGAGGAGGTGTATCTTTTCCTTTGCTAGGCAGATAGCTCCAAATTGTATTTTTAAATGTGATAACCATGCAATCTGAACTCTGTCAAATAGCTCTTACCACTGTTCTTTTAAGAGCAGCTGTAAGAATTAATAACGTTGTAGATGCAATTTCTGTAAAAGTCTCTTCATTATTGTTTATTGCCATTTTAGCTTTTAGGGAGCTCTGTTCCTGTCTTGGATGACACCCACTCAGAAACAGAAAAATTCTTTTCCGTCAATCCTTTACATTTTGAGAGTTTTGACCTGCCTGAAAAGCACCAGATTGCATACCTCCCCTTGAATGGAGTGCCTCTCGTGATCCTTGATGAGGAGAGAGAATTTGAAAAGCTGTTACATCTGGGCCCTCCCTTCACCTATGAAGATGCCCTTTCCACCCGGGGAATCTTATCTGTTGCTCCTACAAGCATCTGGTTGACCCCAGATGTTGAATGGTCACCTGTTTGCTACGACTTAGATATTTAAATTTCAGTACTTCATAGTTTGTGTGTGTGTGTTGCATTAATAAGGCAATTCTTTGTTAAAAACAAAACAAAACCCAAGCCTCCTACCTTCTAACCTAAGAAGAAACATGATCCAAAATTATGAGAGTTTCTTTTAAGGCTGTTGCAAAATTTATATCGTGCTTCCTGGCAAGATTACATATTAAAGGAAAAAATTAATTTCAAAGCAAATATATTTCTCAGTTCCTCTGTATAAGAAGCATTTTTTTTTCCTTTAGGAAGAGAAGAGTTTTTCTAATATCAGAATAATATAAAAAAAGTAATAGTTTACTCTTTTCTTCATGGACATTAAGGATCCCTGTTAGTTGTTTCAGATTAATGATGTTTAAAGATGTGTATCAATTAATGTAAAAACACCCAACAGTAAGCTTATTCAGTTTTTCTTAAAGGGGCCTTGTTTGTTTTCAAATCTTATAACAGCCCAGTTTGTCTTGAAGGCTTAAGATAAACAATGTAAGATTCAGCTTCTTCTTTTATGAGAAATAAAAAGTGGTTCTGATGGTGTTGAAAATATTAAATACAGTGCACAAGCTTGTTTGCTTAGTTGATAACTCTGCCAGAGCTAGCCCTCCACCCTTTTCCCTTTCCCAGTCCCAGGGTATCCTTAGGGTTTTCCCTTCAGGCTGGGAGTAGAGCTCCCTGGGCAGTGCTCAGACTCTCAAAGCTTCCCTAGCACCGGGCAGGCTTCGCTTACTGTTAGCATCAGGGACCACAACACCCGGGGGAGCTGGAGCAATGGCTGTAGCACACCTGGACCAGCAGACTCGGGTTCCCTGGCTATATCAGGTAAGGACTTCCAATCCACTTCCTCTTGGCAATTCAGGTGAGGAGGCAGAGGATCACTCAAAATTCGCAGCACTCACGGGTGAAGTAGGGTGCTTAGAGATAAAGCTGGATCATTCTGAAGCACCAGTGCTTCCCTGAGGGTGAGAAGTCATCCAGGCTGGTGGAGAGCTTTCAGATATTCCTTCTTCCACCCAGGATTTGACCTCCTGACCTAAACCATTAGAACCTATGTCCAAGAACCAAGACAAGATACTCATCCATTGGCCATCGTGGTCCAGTTCCAGTTGTGGCCCCAGAATGGATGCTGGTGCTCTGGGCACCTGGCTTGGCTCTGGTAGATACGATCTCCTGGTAATAGTGGTGGAAACACAGGTATCTGGGGACCAAGCTCAGAGTAAAGCCAAGAGGTGGAAGCTGGGAGCCAGAGAAACGTGGTGCTGCTCCAGCGCCAGGATCTGAGAGGGAGAGAGGGAGCCATCAGGCATCATTGTCCAGACACATGTCATCCAAGTGCGCAATGCTGGTCCCTGCAGAGGCAGAGGCATCCTTAACTAGTGAGCTGAAGAGAGGCATTCGTGACTGGGGAGGAGCAATAAAGGCAAGAGAAAGGGCAGAGTCCTCTGTACCCAATCTATCCTGCTCACCCTGACCTTGGGCCATAGACGCACATACTCCTGATGCCTGAATTTCCACCATTACCTGGACTTGAGCTGCTTTCTTCTCTATTAAGAAGCAATTCCTCTGAGCCCGATGGACACTGTGCCTCATCTGTGAGGAGTGAACCACCTGAGCAGGGCACTTAACCCTCCTGCAATTATTTGCCCTGTACCACCTCCCACCCTCCAGTAAACAGCCCCACACTTCTTTGCCTTTGTACTTGCTGTTCCCTCCGTCCCTGGCAACAAAACCAGGTTGTGGGTTTCCTCCACCTGCAACATTCCCCGGATGTGACAAACAGAAGCGACCTGAGTGTTCCTTATCTCGAGCCCACCTATGTGAGTACCTGAGGTTGACTCTCTGCCCACCCCCTGCCCCGCACATGACAGGCCCACCTGCTGTGTACTCCATAAGGTCAGAAGGCACGTCTTAATTCACTTTTTTTCTCCCTTCCCCATTCCTCCATCCCCAACATGCAAGGCTTAGAGAAGGGCCAGCATATGATAGGTACTCAGTAAACAGTAAACGAGTGAGGGAAGGAAGGAAAGGATGTCTTCTCTGTGAGTGAGTGGATGATCTCCAGCTGGTCCTTTATCCCTGCCCTCCAGGTCTCCAGGCATCTGCAGGTTGCAGTCTCCACACAGGGAAAGGCCCCTCGGAGTCTAGGCTATCTAGGGAGCAAGGCACCTGGAAAACTCTACTCAGAAGGTGAGAGGAAGGGAGGGATGCAAGGTGTTGCTGGGAGCTTCTCACCTGGGCTGTGGGCGCTGCCCCAGCAGGGTTCATTTTTAACCCAGCTGCTGGCCCTGCCCTTCAAACAGTCCTGCTCTGGCTGCACCCTTCCTCTTCCCCTTCTCCCCACCCCCCCCGAGTCCACCCGCTACCCTGCTTGCCCACCCAGGGAGGCTGGCAGCACTAAGAATGGGCAAAAGGAGCATGCTGTCTACAAGGGCACAGGTATTTAGGGCTCAGTGGGGCTTTAGTAGAGCACCCTCTTTGGGTGTATTCTGGCCTTGGACACTGGAGGCCACCCTAAAGGCACCCTCTTCATCTCCCTGCAGCTTTGAGATAGGCTCTGGGGTCACTAGTCCTGACACGGGTGAGACTTGCCTCAGCCTAACCTATTTACATAGTAGCAATTTTTTCATCAGCTCAAAAGAATTTGTACTCCAAGATTCCAATTCAATGGCTTGGTTATATTTGCAGGAACTGATCCCCTGTACCTAGTGATGGGGACTGGGGACGGGAGATGGAAAGGGCAGGGGCAGAAATGGAAACAACCTCTTCTTGGTTATTTGTTCTCCATCTTTAGAAGATAACTGGCAAATCCAGGAAGGCTCTTTAAGCCTACTTTGAGCTTTGAGCGCCACCTGCTGGCTACCAGACAGTACTAGATGGAGAAGCCTCCCAGTGCCCATAAAACCAAGAGAAACAGGTACAGCTGTAGAGACTTCAGAGCTGGCCTAAGAACTTTGGAGAACTTCCTGTCTCCCTGTGAATAAAATGAGAGTGGCCAGAAGGGCCTGCATCTTCCTTCTGCTGGTTATGGATGGGCCGAGCGTTGTGCCTTACGTATGATGAGGGGTCCATGAATACTTAATTTCTCTTTTTCCCAGATCCAGCCTCCCAGCCCCAGCTCCCCAACCCCACTACTGTTCCTGCCCTCAGATCCTCCACTTGCCTGGCTCCTGGCAAAGTCCTGGGTCCAAAATTCAGATTTCCAACTGCACCAGCTCCAATATCATCTGCGGAACACCCACCTGCTGGCTGAGGTCATCGCTGTGGCCACCATGGGTGCCTCCCGGGGCTGCACCCTGTCTTCAAGGTACAACCTCTACCCTCCACGTCCCACTTCACTCAGACCCCAGAGAAAGGAAACAGCCCAACAGCTGTCTAGAATTTTAAAAGCTTAAGCCATCTGGCTAGGACCACGTAAACAAAGACACTTCAAAGGCAACAAACATTCATGTTCTTGTAGCAAAGAATCTTTACAGCAACTTGTGAATGTGAATGGAGGAGAGGGAGTGTGATGGATTACTGTGTCAAAATCTTGAGCCCTTGCATTTTTATTTTCAATGTTAAACTCTTTTTAGGTTGAGCTAATTATAGATTCACACGCAGCATCACAAAATAAGACAGAGAAGTCCCATCTATCCTATTAAGTCAAGTCACTTAGCATTTATTCAGTACATATTGCAGGGCAGCTCTCTGGAATCCTCTAGCAGTGAGTATGAAGTAGAGTAGGAATATCATTTGTTAAACGAAAGTGTTGGTTCGGCTTTTGGAGAGTTACCATTTTTCTGGGAAGACAAGTGGTACATATGGGGGAAAAACAAAACAAAACAACAACTGGAGAACAATATCTGGAAATAGAGTTGAAATCAAGAGAGACCACTATAAACACTATGGGATCACTGGAGAATGTTCCACAACGGAGACATCTTTAATAGGTCAAAGGGCAAGAAGAGCAGCCCTGATTACTCATGCCTGCCCAAGGAGGGAGGTGGCTAAAGTCCTGCATGAGGGTGACAGGAGTGGAAGAGAGAAATCAAAAGTCTGGTGATGGAGGAAAATCACTGCAGCACGCCTGAGTGCAAGCATGAGAGAGCTAGAACAGAGGTCTAAGCCTCTGCAACACACAGGAGCACACAGGGCAGGTACTGTTGTAATGACATAGAAATACTAAAATATTATAACAGTGAGTCCATGTACGTATTGCTAGGTGGCAGATAGCAAAATAAGACTTACTCTTGCCTAGAAAATATTTTCAAAATCTTGAGACTTTAGATATAGAAGAGAATGGGGCAAAAAGGATACGAGCTTATGAACCAGAGCAATTTCAGCAACAGTAAGGTCAGGAGAAGAAAACAGTTTGGGAACAAAGATGAGGTGTTCAGTTTTATCTTATTTTATTTTTTTAAAAGGGAGATTTTTAAAAATATATTTATTTATTTGGCTGTGCTGGGTCTTCGTTGTGGCACCCGGGATCTTCATGGCAGCAGGTGGGATCTCTTTTTAGTTGCAGCACGTGGGATCTTTTAGCTGCGGCATGTGGGATCTTTTAGCTGCGGCATGTGAACTCTTAGCTGTGGCATGTGGGATCTAGTTCCCCGACCAAGGATCAAACCTGGGCCCCCTTCATTGGGAGCATGGAGTTTTAGCCATTGGACCACCAGGGAAGTCCTGAGGTGTTCAGTTTTAGATACACGGAGTTTAAAGTGTTGGTAAGGACTTCCCTGGTGGTAGAGTAGTTAAGAATCCACCTGCCAATGCAGGGGACACGCGTTCAATCCCTGGTCCAGGAAGATCCCACATGTCTCAGAGCAACTAAGCCTGTATGCCACAACTACTGAGCCCATGTTCCACAACTACTGAAGCCCGTGCACTCTAGGACCTGTGTGCCACAACTACTGAAGCATGTGCACCTAGAGCCCGTGCTTCTCAACAAAAGAAGCCACTGCAGGGAGAAGCCCTCGCACTGCAAGGAAGAGTAGCCCCCACTTGCCACAACTAGAGAAAGCACCTAGAGAAAGCCTATGTGCAGCAACGAAGAGGCAACGCAGCCAAAAATAAATTTAAAAAAATTAAATTAAAAGAAAAGAAAGAGTACATGGGAAATAAAAGAAAGACACAGCCCTGGAGAGTTAAAAAATAAAAATAAAAAAAGATTGAATGTGGGTGGGCCAAGGACTCACTCCAGTCTTCCAATCATTCCCCAGTAATAAACAACAAGGTCCTCCTGCAGAGCACAGAGAACTGTATTCAGTATCCCATGACAAACCATAACGGAAAAGAATATATTAAAAAAAAAAAGAATGTATATATGTATAACTGAATCACTTTGCTGTACAGCAGAAATTAACGCAACATTGGAAATCAACTATACTTCAATTAAAAAAAAATTCCACCCTCATCTGCGAGGAGAGTCTGGTACAACCATTCTTCTTTTACTGAGACAATCTGCCCAGGTATCACGGCACATAAGAGGCTTACTGTTGCCTCTAAATCTTTGTTAACGGTGATTTCTATTTGGACTACACACCCATAATTTTCTCATCCATCCTCTCTCTTCCCCCTTTTTTTTTTTTTTTTTTTTTTGGCTGCACCGAGTGGCTCGTGGGATCTTAGTTCCCAGACCAGGGAAAGAATCCAGGCCCATGGCAGTGGAAGCCCTGGCCTTAACCACTGGACTGTCAGGGAATTCCCTCTCTCTACTGTTTTTATATCAGGCTCAAAACACCTTCAGGAATCTCACTCACATCCCTTTGATCCGGTCTTACCTCTTACTCTGTCTGTACCTGTAGGGCTGCACTGTTGCACAACTCCAGGTGAGCACTCGCACTGGATTCTCTGGGAATGGTTTCCACTGCAGTGTGTGACATGGTGGCCATCTGTAAACAGTATGAGAAAATATCAAGATTTCTAATGCTAAGTCTTCTCTTTGACCCAGAAGCTCGGGTCCAGAGGACACCATTTTGTCTCTCCCTCTTCTCTCTGTTCAATAGCCAAACAGCAGCTCCTGTTATTCCACTGCTGCCCCCTAGAGGGCTCTCTATTTAAACTGGGAAGGATTAAAATGTGTGGTCCTAGAGCGTCTCATCTTCAGGATTACATTTTCCACAGCTGTGTCACTTTTCTTTTTTTTCTGAAACTTCAGCAACTTATTAAATGTCAGCACTACTTTGCAAGCTAATTATTACTATTTCCATTGTACAGGTGTTGAAATTTTAATACAGAGAGGTTAAGAACATTTTCTAGGGCCTCAGAGCTAATAAGGGGTCAACCTTGCCTCTGAATTCAGGTCTGTTCAGCACCAAAGTCACTGCCCTTTCCTCAGTTCACAAACTTCCTTTTTAAGAAAGAGATATATCTCAGAGAGATATCTGCACCCCACACTCATTGCGGCACTGCAGGCGCACCTCATTTTATTATGCTTTGTGGATATTGAGTTTTTTTAATCATAGCTGTGTCACTTTTAACTGGATAAAATGTTACAGCATGAACACTGGACATGTCAGGTAATGATGAAGTTCAAACAGCAGGTTCTGTAAATTATCAGGGATTCCTAGAGCACTCCTTCCTTTCTATCCCTGCTGCAGAGTTATTACTTTTTTTTTTTAAGCCTATACTGTATAAGTAGCGTTTCTTTTATTCCTTCTCATGGTGTATTCTTATTCTCTCACTTTGTGAAAAACAATAAAGCTCATTTGAGATTTGCTTATTTTATTGGTTTTATTTTAAAATGTTTTACGTGTATTCTTTTTTTATATAAATTTATTTATTTATTTATTTATTTTATTGGCTGTGTTGGGTCTTTTTTTGCTGTGTGCGGGCTTTCTTTAGCTGCGGTGAGTGGGGGCTACTCTTCGTTGTGGTGCGCGGGCTCCTCATTGCAGTGGCTTCTCTTGTTGCAGAGCACGGGCTCTAGGTGTGTGGGCTTCAGTAGTTGCAGCATATGGGCTCAAAAGCTGTGGCTTACAGGCTTAGTTGCTCCGCAGCATGTGGGATCTTCCTGGACCAGGGATTGAACCTGTGTCCCCTGCACTGGCAGGTGGATTCTTAACCACTGTGCCACCTAGGATGCCCTTATGTGTATTCTTGTTTCTCCCTTTCCTACGTTATCAGTTTGTGTTATTTGCTTCCTCCTATTCTCTTCACGTTTAAAGCCTTATACTAACCTGAGATGTTAATGATGGAGGAAACTAGGTGTGGAGTATATGAAAACTCTCGGTACAATATTCATAATGTTTTTGTAAATCTAAAACCAATCTTAAAAATAAAGTTTATTTTAAAGATTAAAAGATTGGCAAGGGTATACAACAAAAGTTTTTAAGCAGAAATCATGATTTTAATAACAGACAAGGTGGAATTTGAGCCAAGAAAGCAAGGTTACTTTATAAAGCTAAAGGGTACAGTTGGCAATGAAAATATAACAATTATGAATACTGATGCACCAAGTAACATAAAAGTAACCTTCATAAAGCAGAAATCACAAGATAAGCAAGGAGAATGAAACAGAAACATGCTAATAAAAAGGAGGCTTTAATTTACTTGTCTCATCCAATCAAAAACAAATAATACTTTTTCAAAAAACTAAAAATAGAGTGGACCTAAACAATATAATTAACAAAATAGACCTTACTGATATATATCAAACACTGCATCCTGAAAGTAGAGGATACTTCATCCTTTCAAGTTTCCAATAATATTTATGAAAATTCGTCACATTTAAGACTTTAAGGACTATTTCAACTGCCCCCCAAACAGAAATAATGCAGAAAATATCCTATAATCACATCGCAACAAATGAATTTAATAAGAAAATCAAAGAGTCCTCTTTATCTGGAAGTTAAAAAATAAAACTCTCATATAATTACTGGGTCAAAGGAAAATACAATATAAAATTAAAGAATGAATGGGGCTTCCATGGTGGCTCAGTGATCAAGAATCTGCCTACCAATGCGGGGGACATGGGTTTGATCCCTGGGCTGGGAAGATCCCACATGCTGTGGAGCAAATAAGCCCAGGTGCCACAACTACTGAGCCTGTGCTCTAGAGCCCATGCTCCACAACAAGAGAAGCCACTGCAATGAGGCACCGCAACAAACAGCAGCCCCTGCTCACCGCAACTAGAGAACGCCTGTGTGCAGCAACGAAGACCCAATGCAGCCAATAAATAAATACATACATACATAAATACATAAAATAAATTTATTTTAAAAAAGAATTAATGGAAATAATAATAATGATGTAATGAAAATAGACCAGAATCTATGAAATGCTGCTCAAGTAGTACTCAGAGGAATACACAATCACCTAAAATACATATTTCAAAACAAGATGTAGAAATAAACATCTTTTTTAAAAGTTAGAAAATAACAAAATAAACCAAAAGAAAGCTACAGAAAGGAATAAATGGAAAAAAATGTTATGATAAATTTTAGAAAACAAGAAGAATGAAACTACTATATAAATCTAAAATACGTTTTTCAAAGGTAAAAATTTCATTAGCCCAATCAAAAACCAGGAAGTGAGTGACTTCCCTGGTGGTCCAGTGGTTAAGACTGCATGTTCCCAATACAGGGGCCTGGGGTTCAATCCCTGGTCAGGGAAGATTCCACATGCTGCGGAGCAGCTAAGCCCGTGTGCCACAACTACTGAACCTGTACACCTAAAGTCCATGGCACAGCTACTGAAGCCCATGCACCTAAAGTCCGTGCTCCCCAACAAGAGAAGCCACCACAATAAGAAGCCCGTGCACCACAACAAAGAGTAGCCCTGCTCGCCATAACTAGAGAAAAAGCCCGAGCACAGCAATGAAGACCCAACATAGCCAACAAATAAATAAATAAATAAATAAATAAATAATTTAAAAAATACTATAAATGACTTTGCTCAACACCATGCAAATAAATTTGAAAACTTGAATGATAATTGTTTAATAATATAGACTGTTTTCAGTCTACAACTTATCCTGTATACTGTTTTGGTTTTCAGTGAGTATAAGTTTCCTTTCCAGGAATTATAAATGGCTCTTTTATGTGTGTTGGTTAGCAGGCAGCTAGAGTGGTAAGTAGAAAGAGAGGCAGGTTTTCAGTCTGTGTGGACAGGCAGACAGCAAAGGCAGGGATGCACAGAGTCCAGATTTCTAGAGGAATAATGTTGTAGGGGGACATTTAACCTTGAAACAACAGCTGGAACTCCTAATCTGAGCCAATACCTTCAAAGGAAGGATAAAGTGGTCTTACACTGGAGCATTTCCTGACTACTCCAGAAGCCAAAGCAAACACTCTCTGGAAGAAAGCTTCTCCCACATATTAAGATCAAGCAATGGATTCACACAGATTATCAAACACACAAGGAAGCCAGCCACTATGAGTAAAAATCAGAAGCAGCAAGAATAAAACAGAGTTAAATCTCAAGGGAATAAAGCTATTAGAAGGGACAAATATATATTCTGTATTTGTCCCTTCTAATAGCTTTATATACATATGAATAAAGAGTAAAAAGAGTTGTATTTACAAATGAAAACATAAAGACATGATCAGGATTGAATGGATAGATCAGGAAAAAACATTCTAGCAACAAGAAAAAGATAGGATTGTTGAAATTAAAGTTTTAAAGGATGGCTTAAAAAGAAGATTTGGAACAACTGAAGAAAGAATTAGAGAATGGGAAGATTTGTCAAAAGGACATATCCAGAATATGAGAAAAATAGATATGGGAATGAAAAATATAAAAGAGAGATTAGAGACATGGAGGATAAAATGAGAAGGTATAACATAGAAATAACTGTAGTTTCAGAAGGAAAGTATGGTCATATGAGACAAAAGGAAATAGTTAAGCCAATCGTGGTTAACAGTTTCTAGAACAAATGAAGTATTAAAACTCACAGATCAGTGTATCCCAAACAAGAAAAAATGAACATAAATTTATAACCAAAAACATCAGAGTAAAACTTCAGAATATCACAGATGAAAAGGTCCTGAAAATAGCCAGAAAGAAATGAAAGATCACCAACAAAGGCAAGAGTTAGCATGACAACAAAAGTTTCAGTAACAACGATGGAAGCCAGAAAACAATGGAATCAGGTATTTGTCATATTGAAAGAAAGCACTGGTGGACCAATAAATGTGAACACAGCAAACTTCAAATAAAGGTGTTTTCAAATTAAAAAATAATAATAATGAGGAAGTTTATTCCTAAAGATATGCTTTAAAAAAACTTCTGGGAATGTTCTCCAAAGAAAAAGGAAAATAATCTCACAAGAGTTATTTGAGATACAAGAACACGGTATTATATAAGGAAATCAAAACAAACACTGCCAGGTTAAAATGATCATACTTTATAATTTGTAGGGTTTTTTTTTTTTTTTTTTTTCAAAAAGACAGGAGTTCTGTTTCCTCTCTCCCACTGAATGCAGCTATAAAGATCTGAACTAAATGTACGGAGCAGCTCTTTAAGGACTCTAAACGTAGTACTAGCATGTGGATTGGGGAGAAAGACCAGAGTGCAAACTAGCAGTGAGTTTGTTATTTTTTTTCCCCTCCAGTAGCCCCTAAGCTGATTGCAAGGCAGCCTAAAAACTGGAAGTGTAAATCAGCATGGACCGAGAGAGCTTCAGGGGAAGCTGTCAGTTCTGGCTTAGAGAGTGGGAAAGGGATTGCGTGGAAATGACAATAGTAGCAGCATGGACATATAGTTACTCACAACTCTGAAGAAGTGGAACTTTCCTCTCCAATCAGATGAGGTGTGGTCCCAAGAGGATGGGAAAAACCCCACGGATTTTTTTTTCTTCTCTGTCCTCTTGCTGCTTGAATCCAGAGGAGGGCACAATTGTAACAAGTGTACAGCAAAGCAGGGTAAATTAAGCCCTAACTTTCTGGCTGGAGGACCAAAAAGGGAAATCCCAGGAAACTTGCAAGTACTGGGGTTATCACAGAGAGGGAAGACCTTAGGAAATGAACCCCAAAATGTTGTATATGAACTCCTGGGCTCACTCCTGAACTGCGCAAGATCAGATCAGATCACAAACAGACTAGGAGAACTGAACAAAGTCAACAGACTTTGAGAACTGAATTAAGTGACAGGCTACCACTGGCCACTGGGTGGCACAAACATGGGACAGATCCAAATAGCATTGCAAAGGCCTGGAAAATAGAACTGGCATTGAAACCACAACCACAGAAGACTGACTGGAATTTGTGACCTGAATTTGACCAGCTCCATTGCCTGAGAAAACAAAAATACCAGCATGCTCTACAGGACTTAAACAAGATTGAATCTCATACCATAATATTCAAAATATCCAGATTACACTCCAAAATTACTTGTGCCAGGAATATCTCAACTCACATGTGAAGAGACAATAGATGTCAATGTGAAGCTATTGGGACAGATGTTGGGATTATTTGACAAAGACTTTAAAGGAATGGATATAAAATATTCCAACAAGTAAGGGCAAACACTGTTGAAATGAATGAAGAGATAGAAAAATCTCAGGAAAGAAACAGGAAATATAAAGAAGAACCAAATGAATATTTTAGAACTGAAAATTACAATAGGTAAAATTTTTTTAAAAAATTCACTGAATGAACTCAATGACAGAATGGAACTGACAAAAGAAAGATTCAGTGAACCTGAATACAGATAATAGAAACTATGCAATTTGAACAACATAGAGGAAAAGAGATTGAAAAGAGTAAACAGTGCCTCAAGGACATGAAGGACAAAACATAAAAGGTCTAACATTCATGTCATCAGAGTCAAAGACACACAGGAAAGAGGGTGTGGTATAGGAAGAAACTTTTTTAAAAAGAAATAATGGCTTAACAAAGCTTCTCAAATTTTATAAAAGACATAGACCTATAGATTCAAAAAGCTCAGCGGAATCACTGACAGGATAAAAAACCAATCAAACAAAAAATCATTACCCAGGCATATCACAATCAAATCACTGAAAACTAAAAACAAAGAAAAAATCTTGAAGGCAGCCAGAGAAAAGTGACAAATTGCTATAGAGAAATGGTGATTCAAGTCACTGCAGAGTTCTCATCAGAAACAATGGAGGCCAGAATAAAGAGGAATAATATTTTTTAAGTGCTGAGAGGAAAAAAAAAACAAAAAACAAAAAACCTGTTAATTCAGAATTCTATATCCAGCAAAAATATCCCGGAGGAATGAAAGAAATAAAGACATTCTCAGACGAAGAAAAACTAAGAGAACCCATTGCCAGCAGACCTGCTCCAAAAGAACTGCTAAAAGAACTTATTCAAACAGAAGGGAAATGATATGAGCAGGAAACGGGCCACTGGAAATAAAGGAAGAACAACAGAAATTTCAAATATACTCTCCTAATGAATTATTAAATATGTTTGATGGTTGACAGCAAGTATTGTAACACTACAAATGGGTTTTAATTCATGGAGATGTGATACAACGGGCTGACCTCTGATGCCATCTGCTTCTCACTCTGAAAACAACTGCTTCTTCTCCCTCTGCTCAGCATGTCTTTTCTCTGCCACGTGGCTCCTACTTTTTTTTTTTATAACTTCTGTTTCCTATGGCCATCTTGGCCTCTCTGGCTTCTCTCCGTCTTTGCTGCTATGGCTAACTGCCTGATTCTCTCTGTGTTTTCCATACCACCACCACCATACACACAGACATACCCACGTCACAGTGAGAGATTGGCCCTGCTCCTTCTGGTTTGGACAGTGGTTCCACTCACGTGTACCTCTTAGGCTGCTACACAGCTTATGATTTGTCTTGTTTGGGTAAGTGGCCACCTGTGGCTGAATAGCAGTTTCATTTTGTGTAAAGCAAGAGTACCCAGGGCTTCCCCTCAGCAACGGCTGTGGATGGGGAATATTTCCTTATAAGGGGATGGCAGGCATGATGATTGCTGTGTGGAGTACAACTGTACTAAACTGTTAGTCTGAGAACCACGCCATACGCTTTCACTCTTCTAGGCCTTTATTTCTTCTTCCTGGAATGTCTTTTCCTCTTCTCTGCCTAGAAAACTTTAAAACCCAGGACTAAGGACTAAGTCACTCCCTCTCCCCCTGAGTCCTCCTCGCCCTTACATCCAGCTTCTATCCAAGCATTTAATATGCTGTTCGACACTCTTTTTCTACACATCTGTTTCCCCAACAAGATAGCAAGCTCCCAAGGGAGGGATTCAGGAGATATTCATTGCTGTATCCTCATTACCAAACCTGTTCACTCATACATTGTTAGTCATTCCACAAATATTAATTAAATGTCTACTGTGTATCAGTCACTACAGCAGGCACTGGGATGAAAATGTGAACAAGCTGATAGAGTCTCTGCCCCCTTGGAGATTAGTGTGTGTTGCGCTGTGTGGCACATAGTAAATACTCAATAGCTTATTTTGAATGGGATTGCACTTGCTTATAGTTACTCTACCAAGGATTCTTTTGACCTTTCTCAGACATCAAAGCTTTACATATGCAAAGCAGTGGACAGTGAAGTGGGCCACGAGGTACTCTTCTACAATACCAAGAGGTGCTTCAAACTTGATTTGTCAAAAACCAAGTTTATCATGTTTCCCAATCCTTCCACTCCTTACACGTCCCACATCTCAGTAAATGACACCATCAAGTACCTACTTGCTCCAGCCAAGAACCAGGGAGTCTTACTGGATCAACCTCTCTTGTCTTCTCTCCCCCTTTTCAGCCCTCTCTCTCACATTCTTCTCTCCTTTCTCTTCCTACCATCACCAGTGGAATAACAGTCTCGACAATTTCACTTCCTTAGCCTCTCTTTCACCCTCCCCCATCTCTGTTCCTGCTAACTCTGCCTTGTTGCTGGCCCTTATCATCTCTCACCAGCACTCCAAAGAACTCTTCTCATGGGTCTCCTGTTTCCTTTACAACCACATCACTTATCTCTTTCTGGCCCCAACCTCAAGGATTTTCCTGAAACTTCACCAGCTCCCTGGAACTCTTGCTGCCTATTTGCCCAGAATGCACCCCCTCTCCCCAACTCTACTCTGTTCCCACCTACCTGGCAGATGCTTACTCAGATTTCAAGGCTCAGTTCACGTTGCTCCCCTGAGAAGTCTCTTCTGTCTCCCTGAGGTAAACTGAGCCCTCCCTGCTTTGTGCGCCACACCCTACATAGAATTCATTCTTCATAGTGATATATGGCTGCATTTTTTTTTTATCATTTTGTTTCCCCCATCAGACTAGGAACTCCTTGAGGGCAAAATCTCTGTATTCTCGGTGGCTGGTGTATAATAGGTACTCAACAAACACTTTGTGAATGAACCCAGGAAACAAAATACTTTGCTATCTTTACCCTTCTTTTTCTGTGAAACAAGAAACCAGGCATTCCTTGCTGTAGAATCTAAGTTTAAAGTCCCCATTCTAAGGAAACACTTCACAAGAACATAGGTTTGGAAACCAACAGTTGCTCTCAGGCCCACAGTGGTAATACAATAGCCTCCTGGGCCACAAAATAAGTCACTGGATCAGCCCACTTCCGTGAGGGACACAGTCACCCAAAACCAGTCTTCTGAAACCAGAAATAGCACAGAAAAGACTAGGACTACCCAGAAACCTTCCTGAAAGTGATGGACTGACAGGTGCTCATATATCATTTTAGGGAAACGGTATTAAAAGAAATTCTGCTTGTGGATTTGGAAAGAATGAAATTCTCTGGTCAGATCCTGGGGATGGCTGCCAAGCCATTCGGTCAATAGCTCATCAATGACGTCCCAAGGGCTGTCAGTCCTGCTGATTTTGAAGGGCATTGATCATGTCACTTTGGTTTGCACTCCTCCTTAAAGAGAAGAAGTGGTAGAGAGCTTGGTGTGGGCAGTCCCTAAATCATGCTTTAAGGATGCCAAAAGTAATACAGACATTTTTAGAGATACTGTATTGAAGATATCAGCACTGTGGTGTGGAAACGGCAGAGTAAGAGATACAGGTATATAAATCATGTAATTTAACGCCTTATGATTTAAAGCAAAATATATCACTCATGGACTTTTGATGGATACCAGTTTACACTTGGTTATAGGCTAGTGGCTTATTGGTTATATTGAAGTTATTACCACAAGCTCATTGGAACAGGAGCCCAACTACTGTGATAGGCCCTGGAACTTCGTGAGCTGTTAAGAATTTCTATTCAAAAAACAGACTCCCCCCCTCCCCCCAAAATCCTACTTTTCACTCAATGTGGAAATCTACAGACTTAATACGATCCCTATCAAAATACCCAAGGCATTTTCCACAGAACTAGAGCAAATAATCCTAACATGTATATGGAACTACAAAAGGCCCAGAATTGCCAAAGCAAGTCCTGAGGGACAAGAGCAAAGCTGGAGGCATAACCCTCCTAGACTTCAGACAAAACTACAAAGTTATAGTAATCAAACAGTGTGGCATTGACACAAGCACAGACATATATACAAACACAGACACAGGTCAATGGAACAGAATAGAGAGCCCAGAAACAAACTCGCACACCTATGGTCAATTAATCTATGACCAAGAAGGCAAGAGTATACAATGGAGAAAAGACAGTTTCTTCAAGTGGTGTTGGGAAAGCTGGACAGCTACATGTAAATCAATGAAATCAGAACACTTCCTCACACCATATACAAAAATAAACTCAAAATGGTTTATTTTGACCTAAATATAAGACATGACACCATAAAACTTCTAAAAGAGAACATAAGTAAAACATTCTGGGACATAAATCATAGCAATATTTTCTTAGATCAGTCTCCCAATGCAAAAGAAGTAAAACCAAAAATAAACAAATGGGACCTAATCAAACTTAAAAGGTTTTTTGCACAGCAAAGGAAATCATAGACAAAATGAAAAGAAAAGCTCCCAATGGGAGAAAATATTTGCAAATCATGAGACAGACAAGGGGTTAATATCCAAAATATATAAACAGCTCATACAACTCAACGCCAAAAAACCAAATAACAATCAAAAAATGGGCAGAGGACCTAAATAGACATTTTTCCAACAGGCACATGGAAAGATGCTCAACATTGCTAATTATCAGAGAAATGCAAATCAAAACTACAATGAAGTATTATCTCACACTGGTCAGAATGGCCATCATCAAAAAGTCTACAAATAACAAATGCTGGAGAAGGTGTGGAGAAAAGGGAACCTTCTTACACCGTTGGCAGGAATGTAAATTGGTGCAGCCACTATGGAAAAAGGTATAGAGGTTCCTTAAAAAACTAAAAATAGAACAACCATATGATCCAGCAATCCTATTCCTGGGTATATACCCAGAAAAAACAAAAACTCTAATTCAAAAATATAGATGCACCCCAATGTTCACAGAAGCACTATTTACAATAGCCAAGACATGGAAACAACCTAGGTGTCCATCAACAGATGACTGGCTTAATAAGAAGTAGTATTGTATATACATACAATGGAATACTACTCAGCCATAAAAATGAATGAAATATTGCCATTTGCAGCAACATGGATGGACCTAGAGAATATTTTAACTTAGTGAAATGTCAGACAGAAAACAACAAACACTATACGATATCACTCATACGTGAAATCTAAAAAATAATACAAATGAATCCACATATACAACAGAAACAGACCTACAGACATAGAAAACAAACTCACAGTTACCAAAGGGGAGAGGGAGGGAAGGAGGGACAAATTAGGAGTATGGGATTAACAGATACAAATAGTTATACATAAAATAGATAAGCAACAGAGATTTACTATATAGCACAGGGAATTATATTTAAAATCTTGTAATAACCTATAATGGAATAGAACCTGAAAATATATAAAGGCTGGAAATATCCCAGCCTTTGCCCTTCTCCTATATGTATATAAAACAGATTCACTTTGCTGTACACCTAAAAGTAACACAATATTGTAAATCAACTATACTTGAATTAAAAAAAAAAATAGTTGAACTCATAGAAACGAAGACTAGAATGGTGTTTACTAGGGGCTGGGGGCTGGGACCCCAGAGGGGAGAGGTTAGTAAAAGAGTGCACACTTTCAGTTATAAGGTGAATAAAGTCTGAAGGTCTAATGTATAACATGATGACTTTAGTTGATAATGCTACACTGTATGACTGAAATTTACTAAGAGAACAGAACTTAAGTGTTTGCACCAAAATAGATAAATGGTAAATATGTGAGATGTCGGCTGTGTTAAGGCAATCGTGGGAATCATTTCAGAATGTGTGTAACCAAGTCATCACAGTGTACACTTTACATCTATTACAATTTTATTTGTCAATTATACTTCAAAAAAGCGGAAAAAAAATATTTAGGAGCCAAAGCACTCTTATGTGGGCTAGCTACCTCCACATCCTCTGATCTATCTTTTTGTGCACAACGTGTTTACCATTTTCTCATTTGTTTATTAAATATGGCATGCTAGATGTTTTTCTTCATGCCAAAACAATCCACGTCCATTGCAGAAAATGCAGGTAACGCGGATAAACAAATAAAAAAAAAAGAAAAAATAATATGAAAATCACCCAAAATTCTACTACCCAGAGATATTACTTTTTTGTACATTTCCTTTCCGTGTAACCACGGAAAGTACTTACTCCTCCTTCTAAAAGAATTTCCCCTCTTATAGCCCCTGCTGCTAATACCGCCTTAGTTTATATCACGTAACCTCACCCCACAGGTCACTGGGATTAGACACCCTGCCTGTATTAGTCAGGGTTTAGTCAGGAAAGCAGACGCCAGCCTGGGTTTTTCAAACCAAATAAAGGAAATTGGTTCCACAGGAAATGGAAAAGCTGAGAAGCCAAACACAGGATGGTGAGGCAACTGGAGGTTAGCAACAGCCAGAAGTAACTGCTGCCCTAGGGCTGAAGGGATGGCAGGAGAAGGAGGTTTTATCAGAGCGCAGAGGTTGGAGCCAGTCAGAAGGAGCCAGAACCAAGGAGGGGGATTTCCAGGGAGCTGGAACCACAGAGGCAGGGTCTGTTTGTGGGGGAACAGAAGACTTCATAGGAGAGAAGCAGCCACATTTGAGGACCTCACAGGAAGAAAGAAGGGGAAATATCCCAGCCTTTCTCCTTCTCCTAGTCTCCCATCATCTGCCACTGTCTCCCCTTGGCCAAACTTACCCAGAAGGTTCTGGGTTAGGGAGCCTGGGGAATGATGGGGGAAGGGATGGGAGGAGGGGAATGGGAGTGAGCAGACATAGGCAGTTGGCCAGCAGTTGTCTAAGAGCAGCCAATTGGGACTTCCCTGGTGGTGCAGTGGTTAAGAATCCGCCTGCCAATGCAGGGGACACAGGTTCAATCCCTGGTCTGGGAAGATCCCACATGCCACAGAGCATCTAAGCCTGTGCACCATAACTACTGAGCCTGCACTCTAGAGCCTGCAAGCCACAACTACTGAAACCCACGCTCCTAGAGCCTGTGCTCTGCAACAAGAGAAGCCATCGCACTGAGAAGTCCCTGCACCGCAACGAAGAGTAGCCCCCACTCCCGCAGCTAGAGAAAGCCCCCGCGCAGCAACAAAGACCCAACACAGCCAAAAAACAGATAGCTAAAAATTTTTTAATGCATATATATAAGACCAGCCAATCAACAAGCTAGCCACCCAACATCACCTACGTAGTATTGTTACCAAAAAGGTTTAAGCGGAATCTAATCATGAGGAAATAATCAGGCAAATCCAAATTGAAAGATACCGTGCAAAACAACTGGCCTAGACTCTCCAAAAGGTCAATGTCATAAAAGATGAAAGACAGCCAGAGAATTTGTCTACATTAAAGGACACCAGGGAAACATGACAACTAATTTCTATGTGTGATCAAAATTTGAATACTGGATCCAAAAAAATCATATATAAAGGACATTATTGGGGCCATCGCACAAATATGAACATTAGACTATAGTTGTATATAATTGTTAAGTTTCTTGAGTGTGATCATTTGAGTGTGGTTATGTGAGAGAATGCCCTCATTCTCAGGAGTTATATACCAAAGTATTTAAAGGCAAAATGCCATGATGTCTTCAACTGACTGCATACGTACATGTATAGAGAGAGGAAATGTGATCAAGCGAATGTGGCAAATGTTAAAATCAGTGACTTTAAGTGAAGGGTCTATAAGGCATTCAGTGTATTAGTCATGCAACTATTCTGAAAGCTTAACGTTTTTCAAACTAAAAACTTGAGGAAAAATAGGCTTTAACCACTGGTATGAGGTGAAAAGATGAACTGAACCAACCAGTTCTTATGAACTTGAACTTAAAAACACAAAGAGTTCGTTAGCTGGCAATAAAGTTGTAGGTGACAGGAAAACATGGGTGGAGTTAAGGCAACAACAAACTAAAATTATATGCAAATCAAAATTATGTGGTGGGAGAAAAGCTATTGTTGGCAAAAATAGCTGCTAAGGGACTTCCCTGGTGGCGCAGTGGTTAAGAATCCACCTGCTGATGCAGGGGACACGGGTTTGATTCCTGGTCTGGGAATATCTCACATGCCGAGGAGCAACTAAGCCCATGTGCCACAACTAATGAAGCCCAGGCACCTAGAGCCCATGCTCCGCAACAGGAGAAGCCCCGGCTCGCCACAACCAGAGAAAGCCCACGCATAGCACTGAAGACCTAACGCAGCCCAAAATTTTTTAAAAAAATAGCTGCTAAGTATTCTTCCCACCTCTGTAAGCACATGCCACTTCCCCCACCAGGAGGTGAAGTCTATTTCTCCTCCCTGTGATATTAACTCGCGTTGACCAACAAAATGCAGCAGAAGTGACACTGTGCCATTTTTGAACCTAGTGACTAAGGGGCCTGACAGCTTCTGCTTTACTTCTCTTGGAGCCTTAAGTCACCATGTAAAGAAGCCCTGCTGGAGAGATTGGTCCAGCCAGCCCCTAGCTGTCCTAGACACCTTAGCTGAGAAGCCACACATGAGAGTGAAGCCATCAGCATCCTCCAGCCCCCGTCAAGCTGACCCAGCCGACACTTGATGGAGCAGGGATGAGCTGTTCCTGCCAATCCCATCCCAAAACACAGCATCATGAGCCAATAAATAAATGGTGATTGTTGCCTTCAGCCAAAGAATTTGGGGGAGGCTTACTATATAGCCAACAGGGAACACAGCAGACAGACAGGGACACAGAGATGCCTGTAGGGAGAGTGAAAAACTACCTGAGTTTTATCATTCCAGTTCATTCCACATGTAGACTCAAAACAATCCCCACTTTCTGGAGTTAAATTAAGCAGGGGTGGGGGAGGGATGGATTGGGAGTTTGGGATTAGCAGATGCAAACTATTATACAGAGGATGGTTCTACTATAGAGCACAGGGAACTATATTCAATATCCTGTGATAAACCATAATGAAAGAGAATATGAAAAAGAATGTATATATATGTATAACTGAATCATTTTGCTGTACAGCAGAAATTAACACAACAATGTAAATCAACTATGCTTCAATAAAATAATTTTTTTAATGAATAAATTGGGACTTCCCTGGTGGCAGAGTAGTTAACAATCTGCCTGCCAATGCAGGGGACAGACGTTCAATCCCTGCTTCAGGAAGATCCCACATGCCACAGAGCAACTAAGCCCATGCGCCATGACTACTGAGCCTGTGCACCACAACTACTGAAGCCCGAGTGCCCTAGAGCCCACGTACCACAACTACTGAGCCCACATGCCACAACTACTTAAGCCCGTGTGCCTAGAGCCCATGCTCCACAACAAGAGAAGCCACTGCACTGAGAAGCCCATGCACTGCAATGAAGAGTAGCCCCCATTTGCCACAACTAGAGAAAGCCATGCACAATAATGAAGAGCCGACTCAGCCAAAAATAAAAATTAATTAATTAAAAAATAATAAAATAAAAAATTAAGTAGGCCTCTGTTCCCTGTAACAGAAAGAGCCAGACACAAGCGTCCCCGCCTGTCTTTTCTCTTTGCAGGTGTTTTCACTTTTCAAAGATTCTGGATTTCTTAGTTGTGCTTTGTCCCCATTCATTTCCTTATTTATTAAGTAACGGCATTTGATTTCTTCAATAGTTTGTTGTGGAATGCATCATACAAATAAAATGGGGGCAGGGATAAAATCATTTGTGCAACTTAAATATAACAATAGGGTAAACAATTATCTGCCAAGTTTGAGATATAAAACAGCCAGGCTTCCAAAGCCTGTTTATTCCTCAACAGCAATCTCTTCTCTACCCGCCCCCAGCGCTAACCACTGTGATGACTTTTGTGTTCATCTCCCCACTTTTCCTTTTTCCACCTCAATATGCATCCCTAAATACTACTGAGTTTTGAAAATCTGAGTAGCAAGCACTGATCAAGGAGGGTAAGGAAAGGATGATGCTGCCACTGTTGAAGGAGAAGAGAAGCTGAACTGTCTCTGGGTCACTGAGCTTCCCTGAGCATTTACAAGGGCCTTTCATGGGAAAATCACTGAGTAAGACGATGAGTAACACTGGGCATTGGGCTCAGCACCGTTGAGACATGGCAGCACTGCAGCAGCACTGGCCAGGTTTTAGGTGTTTGGCCAGGATACAGTCAGAGGGACAGGCTGTTCTGTATTTTCTGTTCACTAGGACTTGCCCTCCAACTCCTAGAAGAGGTCAAAGCAAAGCACTTCTAGACGGTATCCACAGCAGATCAGGCAGCAGGGCATGCAGGAATGATCGCGTATTGACGAAGTTCAGAGGAAAATTGGGGCCAGACACTGGGAATTTTACCCTTGACTTGAAAGTCTGCATGATGGTGCTGGGCAAATGATGGCAGCAGCCCTCAATTTGTCTCTCTTTGGGGTTGTGCTGCTTCAATCTGAATTTGTTTCCTCCACATCCAGTGCACAGCTGTCATCCTGGAATCTCCCATCACCCTCGCCCCAAGGATTCCCTTCATCTTTCTCCTGTGTCAGATTCCTATTTATTGTATGCCATGCCTTCCTCTTGGTTTATTCCCTCGTTCGAAAGCATAGCCTCCAGCAGCTTCTTCAAAAAAGATGCATGGGAGGCAAATGCTTTGAAATCTTGCATATCTGGAAATGTCTTTATTTACCCTCATATTTGACTGCTAATTTAGCAGGGTGGAGAATTCTAGGTTGGAAATCATTCCGCTTCAGAATTTTGAGGGCACTGCTCTGTTGTCATCTTGTTTCCAGTGTTATTCGTTGAAGAACGAAAAGTCAAATCTGATTACCAATCTCCACCCGTTTTTTCTCTCTCAAAGATTTTTTAAAACTCTTTGCTGCCCTGTTCTGAAATTTCATGATGATGTATCTTGGTGGGTCTCTTTTCATCTTTTTTTCTGGGCATTTGAAGGACCCTTCAATCTGGAAACTCATGTCATTAAGCTCAGTAAATTTTCCTGTATTGTTTTATTGATAACTGCCTCCCCTAAATGTTCTCTGTTCTCTCTGTCTGGAACTCCTATTATTCAGATATTGAGCCTCCCAGGATTATTCTCTAATCTTCTCATCTTTTCTCTCCTATTTTCCACCTTTTCTTCTTCTTCAGGATTTCCTCAACTTTACCTTCCAACTCTTCTATTACATTTTTTGGGTCTACTATCCTGCTTTAACTTTTAAGGGCTCTTTTTTATTCTTTTCATATTTATAATTATATCATCCTGTTCTTATAACACGAGTGCAATATATTCTCTTACCTTTTTGAGTATATTAGTGATAGATTTTTAAAAATATTCATTTCATTAATTTATTTATTTGGTTGTGCTGGGTCTTAGTTGCAGCAGGAGGGCTCCTTAGTTGTGGCTCGTGGGCTCCTTAGTTGCAGCATGTGAGCTCCTTAATTGTGGCAGGCAGGCTCCTTAGTTGCAGCTCGCCAGCTCCTTGGTTGTGGCATGTGAACTCTTAGTTGTGGCATGCATGTGGGATCTAGTTCCCTCACCAGGGATGGAACCCAGGCCCCTTGCATTGGGAGGTAGAGTCTTAACCACTGTGCCTTCTTACTCATTTTCCTGTATCCTGAGTGGTTGTTTGTTTTGTTTTTCTTTTGTTTGGGGCTCTATCTTCAATGTCAGAAGCAGCATCTGATTCTTTGGAGGGGAAACTGCCTCCACCCACATTTTCATTCCATACAAATGGATGCACCACTTGCTAATTCTTTTGTCGTGCATAATATACTTAAGCTGCCTGGGCGTTAGTTTCTTCGTCAGTTAAATGAGGATGATGATGGAATCTATTTTATTAGAGTAGTCAAGAGGATTAAGTGAAATAATACAGAGAGGACACTGATGATGTGTGCTTTTCAGGCTTGGGGAGACTAAATTGCCCAAGGTTGAACATCTAATCATAGAAAACTCAGATTCATGATTTGACACATGATTAATACTCAGTAAATTTTAGCTATCTAAACTATTATTACATAGTTAAGCTAGCACTCACATCACTTCTCAGATGAAGAGAAGAGTACATGATCCAAGCCTAGCCAAAGAGATTCACCACTGAGATTCTTTGCTGGAATGATTTGAAAGGAAAAGACTTTTTTTTTGTTAGGGTTTTTAATTTGTAAAACATCATCCCACAGCTGCTACTAGCCTTCTGTGATGGTTAATGTTATATGTCAACTTGACTGGGCCACAAGTTACCCAGATAGCTGGTTGAACCTTATTTCTGGGTGGTCTGTGAAGGTGTTTCCAGAAGAGACTAGCATTTGAATTAGTGAACTGAGTAAAGCAGATGGCCCTCCCCAGTGTGGGTGGACCTTATCCAATCCATTGAGGACCGAATAGAACAAAAAGGTGTGAAGAGGTTGAATTTGCCCTCTGCCTGACTATTTAAACTCCTGTCCTCAAGCACTCCTAGTTCTCAAGCCTCCATACTCAGACCAGAATCTACACTCAGCTCTCCAGCTCTCAGGCCTCTGATCCACCATCAGTTCTCCCTAGTCTCCAGCTTACAGATGGTGGATCTTGCGACTTCTCAGCCTCCATAATCATAGGAGCCAATACCTTATAATAAATCTCTTTCTGGTGTTTATATTCATATATAATTTATAACAATACATAACTTAAGGTTTCCTAATTTATGCAGACAGAAATCTGGGGAACATGGAGGAATGGCTACTAAGGGTGTGGGATAATAGGGGAAGGAACATAAAGTTGGATCAGGCCAAATTTATTGATATGGGCTCACTAAGCAGAGATTTTGCCTTTAGTTTGCAGCTCAGGAAGTTAGAGAGGGCTCTGACAGTTTGGTTGGTTGGCTGAAACATGGGCCAAAGGGGGCCCCCAGTAAGTGAATTAGAAATGCTGAACCTGCCTTGGTTTAATGTCCTCGAGGAAAGGATTCAAAGGATTAGGGAGATTGGAATGGTACAGGGGATTTGTCATTTAAGGCCTACGCACCCACACTGGAAGGGTCTGAAAGCACCACCGCTACTGTGAGAAGGAAATTTGTGAGGGGAGCCCCAGCAGCCTGGAGGAGCTCTGAGACTGCTTTTCTCTGCAGGCCAGACCTCCATTAGCCACTGAATTGGGCAGCTAAATGTAATCCCAGGATGGCGGAGGCCAAGTGGTAGCACTCAACTGCCCAAAGGCAAGATGGGCGTGGTTACCATCATGGGCAGCAGAGGCAAATATTCATCGTAACAGCTAAATGCTACTGATCTGGCAGATGCCTTCTTCTCCACCCTGCCAAGCAGTCTGCTTTCAGCGGGTAAAGCCAGCAACAGACCTTTACTATGTGACCTCAGAGATGTACCAGCTCTCTAGGCCAAGGTCAAAGTTTAGTTCACAGGAATCTGGATCATCTTTCTTCTTCCACAAGCTATCACTCAGGTCCACTGCATTGACGACATTATTCTAATCAGACCGAGTGAGCAAGAGGTAGCAACTACTCTAGACTTGGTAAGGCCTTTGCATGCCAGAGGTGGCAAATAAATCCAACAAAAATTCAGGGACCTTCCACCTCAGTGAAATGTCTAGGGGTCTGGTAGTGTGGGGCATGTCAAGATATTCCTTCTTGGGACTTCCCTGGTGGTCCAGTGATTAAGAATCCACCTTCCGATGCAGGGGACGTGGAGTGGATCCCTGGTCGGGGGACTAAGATCCCACATGCCTCGGGGCAACTAAGCCCACGCGCCGCAACTACTGAGCACACAGGCCACAACTAGAGAGACTGTGCACTGCAACTAGAGAAGCCCGCATGCTGCAACGAGGACCCCACATGCCACAACTAAGACCTGATGCAGCCAAAAATAAAATACATACATGAATAAATAAATATTTTTTTAAGAAAGAGATATTCCTTCTTGACATGGGAAACTGTTTGGAGCATTTCACCGGCCCCTACAGATGAGCTGCAGTGGAGGCCCTTAGGATTTTGGAGCAAAGCCCTGCCATCCCCTTCAGATAACTGCTCTCCTTTTGAGAAACAGCTTTTGGCCTGCTACTGGGCTTTAGTAGAGATTGAATGCTTGGCCATGGACTCCTGAGTTACCATGTGACCTGAACTGCCCACCATGAAGTGGGTGTTACCTGACCACCAAGCCACAGAGTGAATGGCCGCACTCCATCACCAAATGGAAGTGACATATACACGATCAGGCCTGAGCAGGCCCTGAAAGCACAAGTAAATTACATGAAGACATGGCCTAAAGGCCCATGGTCCCCACTCCTGCTACCCTGCCTTCTCTCTCTCATCCTGCACCTGTGGCCTCATGGGGAGTTCTCCATGGCAGTTGACAGAGACAGTTTGGTTTACAGGTGGTTCTGTGCAATATGCAGGTGCCACCTGAAAGTGGACAACTGCAGCACCATAGGCCCTTTGGGGACACCCCTGAAGGACAGTGGTGAAGGGAAATCCCTATAGTGGGCAGAATTTCAGACAGTGTACCTGGCTGTCCACTTTGCTTGGAAGGAGAAATGGCCAGACACGCAATTAGATACTGATTTATGTGTCCAATGTTTTGGCTGGATGGTTAGGGACACAGATTGGAAAACTGGTGACAAGGAAATTTGGCGAAGAGATATATGGGCAAAACAACATGAAGGTATTTGTGTCCCATGTGCATGCTCACCAAAGGGTAATCTCAGGAAGATTTTAATAATGAAGTGGAAAGGATGACCCATCCTGTGGATGCCAGTCTCTTTCCACAGCCACCCCAATAACCACCCAACTGGCTCATGAACAAAGCAGCCCTGGCGGCAGGGACGAAGGCAATGAATGCATAGGCTCAGCAACATAGACTTCCACTCCCCAAGGCCAACCTGGCTGTTGCCACTGCTGAGCGCCCAACCTGCCAGCAGCAGAGACCAACACCGAGTCGCCGATACAGCAACGTCCCCGAGGTGATCTGCTAGCTACATTGAGGCATGTTGACTACAATGGACAACTTCCATCATGGAAGGGGCACCATTTTGTTCTTCCCAGAATAGACACTTGCTCTGGACACAGATTTGCCTTCCCTGCATGTAATGCTTCTGCCGGCACTACCATCCGTGGACTTACAGAACGCCTCATCCACTCCCATGGTATTCCACACTGAAATACCTCTGATCAAGAACTCACGCCACTCATCAAAACAAAAACAAAAACAAACAAACAAAAATCACTTCACAGCAAAAGAAGTGCAACAATGAGCCCACGCTCATGGAATGTACTGGCCTTAACAGACTCCTCATCATCCTCGGGCAGCCGGTTGGACAGAATGGTGAAATAGCCTTTTGAACACTCATCTACAGCGCCAGCTCAGTGGCAATACCTCGAGGGGTTGGGGCAAGGTTCTCCAGGAGGCTGCAGGTGCTCTGAATCAGAATCCAATACATGGTGCTGTTTCTCCCATAGCCAGGATTCACGGGTCCAGGAATTGGGGTGAAAATGGGAATGGTACCACTCACTCTTACCCTTAGGGACCTGCTGTGAAAGTTTCAGCTTCCTGTTCCTCTGACGTTATGCTCTGCTGGCCTAGAGGTCTTAGTTCCAGAAGGAGGAATGCTTCCACTAAGAGATACAGCAATGATTTCAATGAGCTGGACGTTTAAGACAGCCACCCGGCCACTCTGGGCATCTCATGACTCTGAATCAACAGGCAAAGAAGGGAGTCACTGTGCTCGTCAGGGTGATTGATCCTGACTACCAAGAGGAAATGGGACTACTATCCAGCTGGAGGTAGGAAGAGCATGTGTGGAATACAGGAGATCCCTCAGGCATCTCTTAGTATTACTGTGTCTGTGATTAAGGTCGATGGAAAAGTACAGTCCAATCCAGGCACAACTACTAATGGCACACACCCTTCAGGAATGACGGTTTGGTCAACCTACAAGTAAACAGTGACGACCAGCTGAGGTGCTTGCTGAAGGCAAAGGGAATACAGAATGGGTAGTAGGAGAAGGCAGCTATAAATACCAGCCACATGGCCAGTTAGAGAGATGATTATTGTAACTGTCATAGGGATTTCCTCCTTATTTTGTTTTGATCGTGTGTGAGTATCTTTGTTTTCTTTCCTCTCTTGTTCCCTTATCATGCAACATAAGATGTATTGACTTTAGATCATAGTGTTTAAGTGTTGTTAATTCTACATCATACTGTTTAAGTTAGAGGATAACGAGGAGAGTAAACGTCACTCAAGGACTTTACGTGCTCTGCTGAGGAAGGGCCTAGTGCATTTTCAGTTGTATGGGCAGTTGTAGCATGTCAGGTGGAATTAAACCTTTGTTATTCTTTACTTGGAGATTCACATGGTTTAAGGAGATACGTATGAACGTCAACTTGACAGCGGGTGAGCTTGTGATAGTTAATTTCATGTGTCAACTTGATTGGGCCACGGGGGTGCCCAGATAGCTGGCTAAAAATTATTTCTGGGCATGCCTGAAGGTGTTCCAAGAAGAGATTAGCATTTGAATTAGGGGACTGAGTAAAGCCGATGCCCTCCCCAGTGTGGGTGGGCCTCATCAAATCCACTAAGAGCTGAGCAGAACAAAACGGTGGAGGAAGGCAGGGTTCACTCTCTACCTGACATCCTGAGTTGGGACATCGATCTTTGGCTCTCAGCTCTCCTGGTTCCCAGGTCTTCAGACAACCTGGAATCTACACCAGCAGCTCTCTGGCTGTCGGGCCTTTGAACTACACCATCAGCTTTCCGGGTCCCCACGGCTGTTTATCTGGAGAACACTGACTAAAACACCCTCTTTAACAGCTCTCATGAAGAGTCTATGTGAAAGTAAAACCAACACAAAATAAGAATTAAGAGATGGAAACAGATTACTCATGATGATCTGTGAGTGCCTGGATCCAACTCGCCTGGGGTAATGTGCTCCCTGACTTTCTAGTGCTGTGAATCAATACATTCCTTTTCTTTCTCCTAAGCCGCTTTTAGTTGAGATTTCACCACTTGCACAGACAAACTGCAGTACAAGGAGAACACAGCATTTTGCCCCTATGGATTACACTGACTGTATCATTATCATGTTTTCATGTTATTAAAATTAGTCTCCAACATGATTTTGTTTGATATTATAGTTTAAAATTGTTATAATTATTCAATATTACAGATAACATTGATGTTACTATCCTCATAGCTAAATGTTTGTGCCTATCATGACTGTTTCCTAAAAATAAATTCCTAGAATTGGAACTTCTGGGCCAAAAGTTATAGGGGATATTAAGACTTTTTATTACAGATAGTAAAAGTGACCCCTTGGCACTTCCCTGGTGGCACAGTGGATATGATTCTGAGCTCCCAATGCAGGGGACATGGGTTCGATCCCTGGTCTGGGAAGATCCCACATGCCGTGGAGCAACTAAGCCTGTGTGCCAGAACTACTGAGCCCACGTGCCACAACTACTGAAGCCCGCACGCTCTAGAGCCTGTGCTCCACAACAAGAGGAGCCACTGAAATGAGAAGCCCATGCATAGCAACCAAGAGTAGCCCCTGCTCGTCACAACTAGAGAAATCCTTCATGCAGCAACAAAGACCTAACACAGCCAAATAAATAAAAAAAAAATTTTTTAAATAAAAACAGAACCTGGAAAGGCTCAGCCCTTGGAAATTCAAGGTACCACAGAAACCACAAGTGAGACATGCAGCTAAAATGAGGAGGTGCTTGCACGTGTTACTGAGGCATCGGACCGTTACATCCCCCCATATTCCATATTTGCAGGCTGGCACCTTCCACACAAGAGGCGGGAGGTTTATTTTATGAAGAAATGAGATGCTCCAGACTTGTTAGAGGAGAGTGGGATGAGGGATGGGACTGAACACAGGGAGATTAAGTAAAACCTAACACTGAACTATGGGGACCCCAGTCCTTCCCCAACCAGCTCCTCGATTTGCGAGCAGCTCATACTAACAAAGCAGGAGACAGGCAGTTCTTTTCTGCAGAATGAAATTGCTCTAGAGAAAAACTCTCCTTGCTCTAACACTTGAGGGTATTCCCAAAATAGACCCCTTTCACTTACCAGTTTCCCTGTGTGAGGCCTATGTGTCCGCAGCCCTGCCCACGTACTCGGAGCTTCCAGTCAGTTGTAATGTCGCACACATGTGTGAAGAGATAGCCAAGGAACATAAGACATTTGAAGAGAACCCCTAAAATGAGAGAAAACAAATAAGAGAATTTTTATTTTTTATTATAACATTTTATTACAACTTAATTATATATATTGTATATAATTATATAACATAAATGTATTATTACTCATTCTTTTAACTTTACTATAATTTATATTATGACACTATAACAAAAAGAAATGAAAGAGTCATGTGAAATAATCTGGGGGGAGAGGAGATGCAGAATACACCCTCTGGTATCTTCTGACAGAGGTGAACACGTGGCCCCTTCTCCTGATATTTCTTTGATGAGGAAGAAGCTTAATCCATGTAAAAATGACATATCTCATTGGTAATTATGGGAAGATTAAAAGCGAACCCTCGACTCAGCTCCGCCATCTTTTTCTTCTTGGGCGCCAGCGGGCCTATAGGGACCATGAGTTCTCCGTTACTGCCCGCCAAACTTTTAGTTGCACAGAGAGGGGTGGGGAGGCTCAGTTTGGGACTGTGTTCTGATTACTATTGCTTTATAACAAGTTAACCCAAGGGAACTATACTCAACATCTTATAATAACCGATAATGAAAAAGAATATATATATATATACACACAAAATTGAATCACTTTCCCATACGCTTGAAACTAACACAACACTACAAATTAACTATATTTCAATCTAAATAAATAAATAAATAAATGTAAAGGCTTAAAACAAACCTTTTCTTTTCCTCTCAGATCTGTGGGTCCAGACAGGGCCAGCAGAAAAGGCCCATCTCTGCTGCATGAGCCCTGGAGCCTCAGGTGCGAAGCCTCCAGGGCTGGAAGGCCCGACTGCTAGAGGCTAGATTCACAGGGAGGTGCCTTCATTCCCACGTCTGGCGTTTGAGGCTGACTGTCTGCTGAGAGCTCTGCTTAGAGCTATTGATTGTAGCACCTACACCGGCCTCCCCCTACGGCCGGGGCTCAGACTTCTTACCCTGCAGCTCAGGGCTCCAAAACCAAGTGTTCGGCAAACAGGGCAGAAGCTGCAAGCATTTATTCTGGTCTGGCCTCAGAATTCATACATCCATCATTTCCATCACACTCTATTGATCACAAGTGAGTTACAAACCCGCCCAGGTTCAGGGAGGAGGAAGGCCGTGGACCCCCCACCTTTCAAAGGACAGAGTCTCAAAGAATTTCTGGGTATCTTCTAAAACCGCCTCAGCGCATAATCTTAAAGACCTTAACATCTGATGCAAGGGATAAAACATTAAAGAAATAAATGAGGAGTAAAACTAAAGAGCTAACAAGCTTCCCCCAGTTGTACTTCCAAGCAACTGTGGGCTGCAAGGAAAGGGAACTCAGCTGCCTCCCACAGCAGAAGACAAAGGACGGAGGCAAGGGGGAGCTGGGTAGACTCTCCCAGCACCCCTGCCCCCATCCCTCTGAGACCACCTGCAAGGAGGGTAGAACTTCACGGTTATTTGTTTAATATGTAGTACGCCACTGCCATCTTTTCCTCCAGAAAGATAAAAACAATTTTATGACTAATGTCAGGCAATCTTTATGCTTATAAAAAGGAATTTAAACAGTGTTCCCTGAGAGTCATCAAGTAGGAGTATTTTGAGTCTCGGTAAGAGAAACCCACTTAAGCTAGCTTACATTTGTGAAGGAAATTGTATTTTAAGGAACCTGGGGTTACTTACAGAACTCAAGGGCAGAGATCTGGCTGGGCCTCAAGAATAGGCTCAGAAAAGGCTGGAACCAGGGACTAGAGTGCTTCCGAGGACGCAGGAATTCCTCTTTATCTCATCAGTCTGAGCTGAAGGCTCAGCCTTACTTCCAAATTCCTGGGAATGATTCGCCAGCCTCAGTCAGGTGCTAATCTCTAATGCAGTCAACCACGCCCAGGAAAAGGGTGTGGACCTGGCTCCTCTCCTTGTGAACCTGTGGATGGAGGAGGCCAAATTCCCAGAAACTTAGGGATGGGAGCAGAGCAATAGATGAGTGAGTCCTTTGGGTGACTCAGAGCCCCTAAGCCTCACAGAAAAAGAGCTTAGAGAAGGCAAAAAAAAAAAAATAAAGTAACAGTGGGGAAGGGGCAGACTTTCTGATTTGGCCAAATATTCTGGACACTCCCTTTTGGGTGGATGAGGCTGGACTGTGTTCTGGGAGCAACAAGCATCCCAGCTATTTCCATACCTAGCAACCAGGTGCAGGCAGTGCCGCCAGGATTCTGACCGTGGCCATCCTCTCTTCACATAACCATCCCGGGCAAAGCTCATCTATTCCAATGCCTTCAAACACCATCTATATGTTGACAGTGGGGTCACCCACCTAGCAGGGTGTCAGCCTAGAGGCACTGGGGGCCAACACATATGAAAACCTTCTGGGAATGGACCCAGCCATGAGAATCCTCAATAATTCAGATCAATCAGCTTTAGTGTGGCAAGAGAACCAGGTGCAGGTCAGAGGGGGTTGGCCAAGGTAGGCAAAGTAGGATCCTGCTGCAACAGCCCAGACAGTTTCAAAAGGGGTAAAGATTGTGGAGATGCAGAGAAACTAGAGAATTCAAGAGACAGTTAAGAGATAAAATCAACAGGGCTTGCAGAAGGGGAGAAGGAGGCAAGAATGACTTCTAGATTTTGCCTTGCATTAACTAATATATGATGAAAATGATTCACAGAGATTGGGAACATTGGAATAGGATCAGGTTTGGGGAGGAAGATCCTAAATTCAGGTTGAATGTGTTGAGATTGATGAGTCTTTTAATATCCCTGTGTGCAGGGATCCTCAGTGGAGAGGTATGGGCTGGAGGTGTAAATGTAATCTTAATCCCCGTCCCCACGCAGTGCTCTAATCCAGCCTGAGCTTCCATCACAGCCTCTTGACTGCCCTGCCTAATCACTGGTCTCCTCCAGTCTATTGACACAGAAACTACAGTGAATGTTTCAGAATGTCACTCCCCAGTTTGAAATCCTTTCCATTAATTTCATGATAAAATTTCCCAGCAAGGCACATATTCCTGGTGTTTGCCTGGCTACATCAGACTGGATACAATACAAGGTAAGAAAATAATCAACCTGTCAGTGGTATAAAAGGGCAGGACTCAGTAGGGAACAATCATAAAATCTCTTTATTCTTAACTCTCCACTGTTCTCAGACCTGCTATGTAGTCTCTCCCTTCCACACCTCTGGATTAAATTACAACCTGTAGCTTTCTTTTAAATTGTCATCAAAATATAAGATGCATATAGAAAAGTATACGTATCATGTTTATACAGTCCAACGAATTTTCACAAACTGAACAGATCTACATAACTAGCATCTAAGATCCTATAGATTTTTATGTCACTTTGGCTGTTGGAATTATGATAATTTCAGATCTTAAAAGGTCAAGTCTAATCTATTATCAAATTTGCATTTCTCATCCAATTCAAAGCTTAGTCACTTTCCTCTGGTACAGGCTTGAGACTCAGAAACCCTGCAAAAAGGAAAATGGAGGGAGGAGTCTGCATCTTTAAATATTTTCTTTCTTGTTTTTCCCCTCCTTCCTCTCCCCCACTTATTATACTGCTCTGGCTTCTCCAGAATCAGGATGAGAGAAAGGATGAGAGGTGAAAGAGCAAAGATCAGGTACCCCTCTGTGTACCTCTCTAATCTCCAGATGATGTAGCTCAAGTTATCTCGAGAAATCTTTCACAACACTTTCCTCATACCCAGGAAGCAGCATGGGGCAGGCTCCTTTCTGCGGCTCAACCAGAATCCACCTGGGAAGGAGAGGATGGACCCTCCTTCTAGAAAGCACCCCAAGTCTTTACAAATGGTTCTTTCAACATCGCCTAACTTGGCTACACTGGGCCACCAACTCCTTGAAAAAATGACTGCACACTCTCTTCCTGATTAATCCCTTTCTTCTGTTAAATATAGATTGGAATAGAAGAATTACAATTTATAAGTGCCAATAAATGACAGAATTAGAAAATCACCATTTTGTAATATCTAATGAAACAACAGACCTAGGTAATGGCCATGAACAACTAGTAAGATCATTAGGTAAATGGTCGACAGGACACTCCACAGGGGATAGATCAAGCTGATAACCACTGAACCCCACGATGAATCTTAGCATCACTAAAAGTGATTCTTCCCAATATGATGCAATAGGAAAAACACAGCATCATCTCTAAGCATTCTTGCAAAAAAAAAAAATGTACCTGACTCTAATCAAACCTCTAGGTCTATCTATCACTTTACAGAAAACAGAGGAAAGAAAGAAGTTCGCTAAACCACACTGTAAGAATGCTATCAGCTAAACCCAGATTGTGAGAGATTAAACAGAACAAATAACTCAACTTTCCAACAAATAAAATCACATAAAAGGTGTGACTTAAAAACGATGCTGCCAGGGAGCTTCTTGGGGGGAGGGAGGGGTTAAAGAATTGTTCTGTATCCTGATTGTGGTGATAGTTACATGAATTTATACATGTGTTAAAATTCATAGAACGGTACACCAAAAAGTCCATTTTGCTGCATGATAATTTAAAAATTTAAGAAAATTAAGTGGCATGAAAGGATACACAAGGGAATATGGAGAACTGTTAGAGATTAATAGAAGAGACATTTCAACCAAATCTGGATTCAAAGAAACCAACTTTTTAACAGAAATTTTAAAAACATTAGGGAAAAATAAATGTGTACCAACTGTTAAATGGTATGATGCAATTATGTGGCATGGTATGA
This sequence comes from Hippopotamus amphibius kiboko, assembly GCF_030028045.1. Taxonomy (NCBI): domain Eukaryota; kingdom Metazoa; phylum Chordata; class Mammalia; order Artiodactyla; family Hippopotamidae; genus Hippopotamus; species Hippopotamus amphibius. Next base: position 9,231,817 of record NC_080202.1, on the reverse strand, counting down.
TAAAAGATATGGTGATAATAACATGGTGGTTATGGAGTTTTGGGAGGTTTGGGTATTTTTGGTGGTGGCGGTGATGTTTTTTAAAGTCCTTATCAGCAAGAGACACACACTAAAATATTTAAAGGTGCAATGGTATGATGTCTGGGATTTGCTTTAAAATACTCCAGAAAAAAAGTACATATAACATTCTAAATATATGGTGGATGAATAAGAGTGGGATTTTATCTCTTTGTTTGCTGCTGTGTCTTCAGTATCTACAAGTATTAGAGTATGTGGGACATGGTAGATGCTTAGCAAAATTAGTTGAATGAATGAATGAAGAGGCCCGTTCAACACTGTTACTCCTGCTACTGCCTGTCTCACAAACGGCCACCTTTACTGATGCCTCTACCTGTTAGTTCTTCTGTCTCTGCTAACTTCTCTGGTATAAAGTTCTGCCCCCGCTTGTTGATGAACCTATGTCTAAAGTCATGCTCAGAGAGAAAAAAAAAGATGAAAACCCTTATTGTCATCACTGCACTTTCCTTCATGGCTTTCACTACACACACGAGTCCATGGTGATCTAGCCATTGCCTACCTTCCCAGCTGCACCCTCCTACTGTCTCCTTCCATGAATCCTACACTCCAGCCCTGCAAACTACTTACTGCCTACCACAAGCACTGTGATGTATCAACCTTCTCTGCCTTTGTACCTCGACTTCCCTCTGCCTAGGGTACTCCTTTCTCCTTATACATCCAATAAGTTACATTCATCCTTCAAGAGTTGGTCCAAATATCAACTTCCCGTTAAAGACCTCCCTGACGCTTCCAATCTCTGTGCTCCTAGGCCTCAATAAAAATTCTTATGCATTTTTTAAAGATTTATTTTATTACTTATTTATTTATTTTGGCTGCCTTGGTTCTTTGCTGCTGTGCATGGGCTTTCTCTAGTTGCGGCAAGCAGGGGCTACTCTGTTGTGGTGCATGGTCTTCTCATTGCAGTGGCTTCTCTTGTTGTGGAGCATGGGCTCTAGGTGTGTGGGCTTCAGTAGTTGCGGCACGTGGGCTCAGTAGTTGTGGCTTGCAGGCTCTAGAGCACAGGCTCAGTAGTTGTGGCTCACAGGCTTAATTGCTGCATGGCATGTGGGATCTTCCCGGCCCAGGGCTTGAACCTGTGTCCCCTTCATTGGCAGGTGGATTCTTAACCACTGCGCCATCAGGGAAGCCCTATGCTTTTTTTTTTGGCGGGGGGGGGAGGGGCTGTGCTGCATGGCATGTGGGATCTTAGTTCTCCAAGCAGGGATCAAGCCCGTGCCCCCTACAGTGGAAGCGCAGAGCCCTAACCACTGGGATGCCAGGGAATTCCCTCTTATGCATTTTATTTTCATTGTCACTACAGGGCGGCTTCTCCCAGGAGACAATAATAATAGTAATAGTATCATACATTAATCCAGGGCTTACTAGTCACTATTCCAATCATTTCATATATATTGACCTTTAATCTTCAAAAAAAATCATAGTGTAGGTACTATTTATTTTGCAATTTTACAAATGAAGTTCAAATAACTTTCCTAAGGTCACACATCTAGTATGATGAAGCCAGGGTTGCAAACACAGGTGGTCTGAATCCATAGTCTGTACCCTTAATGACTGTCCTATACTGCTTCTCCACACAGCAGTACTGTGTGCTGGCTGCAACCTCTGGCTAACTCTGTTTTAGGCTTCTCAATTGTATTTATCTACAGAACACATTTTAAGTTTTAATAAACTTCATGGAATGACCACAGGATTCAAGGTATGTACCATATGGCTGAATTTAAAAAGGAAAAAAGAACATAAGACTAAAAGGAAGGAAGAGATGAATGAACAGGGAAAGGGAGGAAAGAAGGGAAGGAGGAAGGAAGGAGGGAAAACGGGTCTCAAAATCACAAGAGATGACCAAAACTGAAAATTTAAATCTACAAACATTGTGAGCACATTAAAGAACACCTAAATAAATGAAGAGATATACCATGTTCATAGATCAGATGACTCAATATAGCTAAGATGTCAATTCTCCCTAAATTGATCTACAGACTAACACAACGTCAATAAAAATACCAGACAGATATTTTGTAGAAATGGACAGGCTGAATCTCAAATTTAAATAGAAATACAGGGACTTCCCCGGTGGCACAGTGGTTAAGAATCTGCCTGCCCATGCAGGGAACGTGGGTTTGAGCCCTGGCCTGGGAAGAGCCCACATGCTGCGAAGCAGCTAAGCCTGTGTGCCACAACTACTGAAGTCTGTGTGCCTAGAGCCTGTGCTCTGCAACAAGAGAAGCCACCACAGTGAGAAGCCTGCGCACTGCAACGAAGAGTAGTCCCACTCTCTGCAACAAGAGAAAGCCCTCGCACAGCAATGAAGACCCAACACAGCCAATAAATAAATAAATAAATAAATTTATATAAATAAACAAATAAATAAATAGAAATGCAATGGATCTAGACTACCCAAACCAATCTGCAAAAAGAAGAACAAAGTTGAAGGACTTATAATACCTGAATTTTAAGACTTACTACAGAACTGACTATAAAGCCTACCCACTCTATTATTACATATTAATATATATTAATTTTTGAAATAGTAATATATATTATTAGCAGTGTGATATTGGCATAAGGATAGACATATAAATCAATGGAATAGAGTACAGATATTGACCCACACATATACAGTCAATTGATCATGAACAATGATCCTGAGGTAATTTAGGATAGTTTTTTCAACAAAAGATCAGTCTTCTCAACAAAAGATCCTGGAATAATTGGCTATCCGTAAGCAAAAGAATGGATCTCAACCCTTACCTCACGCTGTACACAAAAATAACTCAAAATAAATTATAAACGTCAATGTAAGAATTGAAACTATAATACTTTTAGACAAAAACATAGGAGAATTAGAAATTTTTTTTTTTTAGTTTGAGTAAAGTTTTCTTAGGTAAGACAAAACAAAAATCAACTACAAAAGAAAAAAATTGATAAATCAGACTTCAACAAAATTGAAAACTTCAAAAGACACTGTTAAGACAGTGAAGAGACACTCAGATTAGGAGAAAATATCTGTAAAACATATATCTAATAAAAGAATTTTATCCAAAAGTATAAAGAACTTTTACAACTCCATAAAAGGAGGACAAAGAACCCAATAAAACAAAATAGGCCAAATATTTTAACAGACACATTACCAAAGAAGACATATGAAGGGCAAATAAGCACATGAAAGGATGTTCAGGATCATCAGTCACCAAAGAAATGCAAATTAAAACTAGAATGATGATAACTTAAAAGACTGTCAATACCAAATGTTGGTGAGGATAGAGAGCAACTGGAACATTGCTGGTGGGAAAGTAAAATGGTACAACTACTTTGCAAAACAGTTTCACAGTTTCTTATAAAGTTAAACATATAATTACCATATGACTCAGCAATTTCACCCCTATGTGTTTATCCCAGAGAAATGAAAACATGTATCCACACAAAGACTTGATGATGTATATTCACAGAAGCAGTAAATCATGTTCAAAGCAGAATTATTCATAAAGCCCCAAACTGGAAACAATCCAAATGTACATCAACAGGTAACTAGATAAACAAATTATGGTATTTCTATACAATAGAATATTACTCAGCAAAAAAAAAGGAGGGGGGAATGAACTGATGAAATAGATATACTTCCTCCTCTACTTCCTACTAAATGTCGCTAAAAACTACAGACATTATACATAAAACAAATGTAAGAAGACTCTAAAAGGTAGAGATAAGAAGACAGACCAGCTAGGGACCTCGGGACCTCAGGAACAACAAGGCAGTGAATTCCCTGGGTTTTCTTATTTTCTTTTTTTGAAAAAAATTTTTATTTACCTATTTGGCTGCACCAGGTCTTAGTTGCAACACATGGGATCTTCAATGTGGGATCTTTAGTTGTGGTATACAGGATCTTTAGTTGTGGCATGTGGGGTCTAGTTCCCTGACCAGGGATCAAACCCGGGCCCCCTGCATTGGGAGCATGGAGTCTTAGCCACTGGACCACCAGGGAAGTCCCTTCCCTGGGTTTTCTTTTGACTTCATATATCTGGCCCGTGGAGAAGCGGCTGACCTAGGAACACCAATGGGCACAAACAAAATAATCCCCAAGAAATCTCTCTGGCCAAAGGAAGAGGAAAGGGGTAAGCAAGCAAGACAGAAAACCTTTAAACATAATCACTCTATCCAGACCAAATACCACGGAAAGAACCACAGCCCCATCACCACCCCCATCAGCAAATGCTCAGTGAGGAGCCTAGACTTCCATTCTTGCCTGGCTGTAACAAGTCACCTCTAACAGCCCACTGCTGAGGTGGTATCAGAGAAGACTGGGTGGAGACTTAAGACTTTCATCCCTATTTGGTATTGATGAAGCCTCCCTTCCAAAACATCAGGGGGGATCACATGGGGATCACAGACTTCCACCCCCACCCAGAGATAATAAGGTGCCACTCCCCCTCCCCATCAGAGTCAGAGGAGGCCAAGTGCACTGGCAGAGTGGATTAAAAAACATGACTCAATCATATGCAAGAACACTATGCTGAGTGAAAAAAAAAAAGCCAATCTCAAAAAAGCATATACTGTTTGAATCCATTTATGTAACATTCTAGAAATGACAGAATTACAGAGATGGAGAACAGATTAGTTGGTTGCCAAGGGTCAGGGATATTGCAGGGAGGAGGGAGAATATGAAATCAGGGATCTCTGGGCTAATGGAATGGTTCTGTATCTCACTTGCAATAGTGGCTACACAAATCTACACGTGCTAAAACGGCAGAAAACAATACACACCCATTGTACTCGTGTTAATTTCCGGGTTTTCATCTTGTACTATAGTTGACATTAAGATAGGACCTCTTTGTCCTATCTCTGCAGTTTCCTGTGAATCTATAAATATTTCAAAATAAGTGTTTTTAAAGGAATGAACTAATGATACCTATAATAAAGTGGATAAACCACAAAGACATCATGTTGAGTGGATAAAGCCACATAATACAAAAGAGTGTACGATATATGATTCCATTTACATAACTCTAGAAAAGACGAATCTAATCTATGGTAACAGAAAGCAAACCTGTGGTTTCCTGGGGCTAAGGAGATTGACTACTGTGGGGCACAAAAGAATATTTTGGGGTAATAAAAATGTTCCATATATTTATATGGTCATAGATATAAGGTCAAAACACAGGAATGTATGTTTAAAATGAATGCATTTTATCATTCATAAACTGTACCTCACGGAAGTTGATTTAAGATCACTTCGCAAAAAAATGAAAAAAGATCATCAAATCATATAACTTTATGCACAAGAAAAGGAGAAATATTTTAATGTACAGTAAGATATTCAATTGTACGTTTTTGTTATAAAATATGGCATTCTTCGCCATTTAAGTATAAGATGGCTGAGAAAGTCAGATCCAGTTGTAATACTCAATATGCACACGAAAGCCTTGCTAACATGAACACTTTGTCTGTATTCGTACATTGTATACCCTCATATTATCCTCAGAGACTGAGAGCTGGAACCTTAAAGATCCATTTGTGTTGATCAATTATTTCACTAACTACGTAGAGGTGTATCCCACCTGAAACCAGAAAGCTACCACAGTTGCACAAACATAATGGAGGGGAAATGATGTTTCAGTAGAAGGGTTTCTTGATATAATCCACTCTGATTACGAGAGAGGGTGAGATTCAGCCACCACCCGAAACAGTCAGCTCAGTCAGTACACAAAAGTACAGTCACCACCACATAACTCAGAGAGAACGCCCAATTTAAAACTTTTCAACCAAATTTCAAAATACTGATGACAAAGTCTCTATACTATCTTCACAATTTTCCTGTAAATCTAAAAGTAGTATTCTAAAATCAAAAGTTTATCTTTTAAAAAGAACGTGTTCCTTTATGAAATAAATCACTGAATTTTATTTATATATATACACGTATATAGTTGACGCTGTGGCCTGAGCAGTAGTTGTGACATTTTTGGAACATGAATCTGTGAAATTTTCATGATGTTACGGGCTTTCCACGCCACTTTTTGATGTTAGGTGGAGACTGCAAAACTGCTCACAGATGAATGTTTTAGAGTGGATTTCTGGAAGAGAGATTTAGAAAACCGCACCCAAAATATACACCCCAAATCATACTGATTAACTACTGTCACTGCTCACAAAAATGCTTGCAGATGCCAGTAACTATGAAAAAAAGATTACAAATATTACTATAAAATTAACACAAACTAGTTGGCCAGTGGACAGGTGCTCGCTACCTAGTGATGAAAAGATTTGGAATATTATCTGTGAACAAATACAAATGGAATGGGAGAGGCCACATCCCAAAACACAGGACCTACTTTTTTTTTAAATTGAAGTATAGTTGATTTACAATGTTGTGTTAATTTCTGCTATACAGAAAAGTGATTCAGTTATATATATATATATTCTTTTTCATATTCTTTTCCATTATGGTTTAATCATGGGATATTGAATATAGTCCCCTGTGCTATGCAGTAGGTCCTTGTTGTTTATCCAACCTATATACACGAGTTTGCATCTGCTAACCCCAAACTCCTAATCCTTCCCTCCGCCACCCCCGTCCCCCTTCGCAACCACAAGTCTGTGAGTCTATTTCTGTTTCATAGATATGTTCATTTGTAAGGAGACCTACTTTCAAGTAGCTCCTCTAGGACAGCTGCTGTACAGAACTGTCCTGCCACCCCTCCTAAGCTTAGCAGGCAGGCACCGGGACAAAACCTGACCACCCCACCCACCCCACCAAAAAAACAACAATCAAAAAACCAAAAATATACCACAGTTGTCCAGAAAAAAAGAGAATTTCTACTTCCAATTATATATGAGGAAAAAAGAAATATTAAATAGTGAGTCAAAGTAAAAATATAAGGCCAATCACTGGGTGGTCTTCCCATACCCAAATGCAGTGCCTTTTAAACTAGCTGACTCACCCAGAGAGCTTCCAGAAATAGGAAAAATGTCAGGAGATGTCAGGCTCTGCCCCGAGAGGAAAAGGTCCTGGCAATTAAGAAAACAGTACCTTCTGGAAAGGGACCCTAGGAAGATAGTGAGAAACACATCCAAACTTACACAGATCCTGGGCTCCCTGGGGAGAACACAGCTCCCAGGCTGACACACTGTTTTAAGTCACTATCTCAGACCCAGATCACAGGCGCCCAGGTGCTCCAGCCTACAGACCATGTCACTGCCTTACTTCTTGCGTTTTTCAGGATTCTTTGTATCCATGTAACAGAAAGTCAATTCAAAGTGGCTTTTAAAAAACGAAAAGACATTGATTGGTTCCTGTGATTTGAAAATTCAGGAGCAGGCTGACCTCAGATATGGCTGGATCAAGGGGTTCGAACAATACCATCACGACTCAGTCTCTCTGTCTCTTCCTCCATGACCCAGCTTTGCTTTCCTCTATGTTGGCTTTATTCTCTGTTAGGCTTTCTCTAAGTGGAGGCCACTGCAGTCAACAGGCCTATAGTCTATAAGCTTGGGAGCCATGGTGGAAACACAGAGACTTCATCCTCTCCATTTCCATCAAAGTCCCAGAAGTAAGCGTCTTTGGCTCTGATTAGCCTAGCCTGGGCCATGTGTCCACCTCTTAACCAATTGCTGTCCAACACGATATGATACTCTCATTGACTGGTGTTCAATGGGTCACATCAGTAGACAAGGATCAAAATCATTTAGGCAACCTGAGATCCACCAGCAATCCATATTTGGGTAAAAGCAACAACAGTCAACACACACACACACACACACACACACACACACACACACACTCAGGAATCTCCAGCAGACTGATCAGCCTTTCAGATTTTGTTCTCCTCAAGATAATAATAACAAGTACTAACCCATTATACTTAAAAAGCTTCTCTGAGGAGTCTGCAGTTATTATGAGCTAATATATGCAAAAAAGCACTTAGAAGACTGTCTGGCCCAAAGTAAATACTGCAGAACTGTTAACTATCATTATGGAAGAAAGATCCCAGAGAAGGAAAAACATCCTAATAGGCAGGGTGGAGGTAAAAATAGTTTATTCTAAATATTGAAAGGAGGGACTTCCCTGGTGGTGCAGTGCTTGAAACTCCGCACTTCCACTGCAGGGGGCACGGGTTCGATCCCTGGTTGGGGAACTAGGATCCCACATGTGTGCAGTGATGTGGCCAAACAAGCAATTGAAAGCAGTGTTACTTAATTCTGAAAGCAGGATATATTGGTTAAACCACTTTTTGCTTCTTTGATCCAGAGTTTGAGAATCACGAGACTGTTTTAAAATATCTTTATGATCATTGCTACAAGGGGATTTGGTAGAGAATAAATACCCAATACTGATTACAAGATGGTGGACTGATAGATGCTGGAGTCTATCCTCCTACAGCAAACTCTACCCATAATGGAAATGAATCTGACAAAGAATACACACACACACACACACACACGACCCTGAATCACTCTGCTGTACACCTGAAACTATCACAACATTGTAAATTAACTACAGTTCAATTTAAAATAAATTAAAATAATGGATGATTAAAAAAAAAAAGTCAAATGGCTCTGGGGTATGTGTGGAGCAATCAGCACAGATCCCCAGAAAGTCTGAGAAACTGGAGCACCAATGATCCCTGAAGACAGGCGTGCAGGTAGGACTGAACACAGTAAGACTGGTTGAAAATCTGTATGAGAAGCAAACAAAGGGCCCCCATTAATCCTGGGTTGGGTATGAGGGTGCTGGGGGTCAAGTCAGCCAGAGAGAAATTTCTGGTGGCAGAAACGGTTGCAGAAAATTTTCAGACTGTACGTAGATGGCTAATATTAAGTCTTACAACTGATTCTGTCTTTATTTAAATTTTTGATATTTTGTTGATTGTGAATGTTTTGCATTAATTTTGGTCTTTTTCAAATATTGCATTAAAATACTACTTACCTTGATTATTGGGTTTTGGAGGACACCTTAAATGTTGCACCCAAGGTAAGCGCCTCACTTGCCTCACCCTAGGCCCTGCCCTAGCTATTGCCCTTCAGACCTTCTGTACAAATCTGTTACGCGGAACAGCTTTGAGTTAGTGATCGCTTTATGTATGTATGTATGTATGTATGTATGTATGTATGTATGTGTGTGTGTGTATTTGGCTGCGCCAGGTCTTAGTTGCGGCTTACGGGATCTAGTTCCTTGATCAGCGATCGAACTCGGGTTCCCCGCATTGGAAGCGCAGAGTCTTAACCCCTGGACCATCAGGGAATTCCCTAGTGATCACTTTTTTTTTTTTTCATTTATTTTATTGGCTGTGATGGGTCTTTTTTTTTTTTTTTTTGCTGTGCGCGGGCTTTCTTTAGTTGCGGTGAGTGGGGGCTACTCTTCGTTGTGGTGCGCGGGCTCCTCATTCCCATGTCTTCTCTTGTTGCGGAGCTCGGGCTCTAGGCACGTGGGCTTCAGTAGTTGCGGCACATGGTCTTAATAGTTGTGGCACACGGGCTTAGTTGCTCCGTGGCATGTGGGATCTTCCTGGAGCAGGGATCGAACCCGTGTCCCCTGCATTGGCGGGCGGATTCTCAACCACTGCACCACCTAGGAAGCCCCCAATGATCACTTTTAAATATGGTTCAGCACAGGTGGAGCAAAGAGATAGATCAGCCGTAGACCGAAACATGGACACTGTCTAGAAATCAGTGTGATTAAGAAATCTGAATACTGTAGGATTATAAGGGAAACATTAGAACAAAGAGTTTAAGCTGGTTTAGGGGTGTTGGCAGGGATCCCAGATAAGTAGAATTTTTGTATTCCCTGTACCCTCTGATGAATCCCACAACTCATTTGTCCCTTAACCTTTGTTCCTCCAAGATAGAGTGAGAAGCCCAAGATGCCGTGGGTCTGGCCTTGCCGTTCAGTCCTGAAAAGAGAGGCCAGGGGGTGGAGATTGGATCCCTGAGGAACGGAGACTAGCAGTGGGGGCTGGAGGAAGGTCCAGGATTAACCTCTCAACCTCTTTACAGAAACGTTAAGAAGAGCCAGCTTCACAAGAAGAAAATCCATACAGTTTCAAGATTTCAATCTCAGGGAAAGGGAGTCTCGGAGGTCTTTCTTGACACCATGTTTACGTAAAATGCTAACGGGTAACATGTAAGTGTGGGTCCACACCGGCTCCACCACAGACGTTGGGGAGAGAAGAACAAGGGAGGGGCTCATGTCAGCCTCTGCCAGACAGAGTCTCAGGAGAATGTTCTGGATGATTCCAACCTTGGATTTTTCTTGTATCAGCAACGAAGTAGTGAGTACTGCTGGGGAGACCATACCCCGAGTCATGTTTCTCTACCTTTTTCCTCATGACTGCCCCCTTACAAAGCCTTTAAGACACCTTTTTTTCCTAATTGCTTTTTGCCCCCTACCACGTGAGGTTTTAATACCTTAGTGTATCTGTTTATCTATGTGACCCTTTGAAGGGACACATACCATTGTCATATCTACGATATGGTGGCCCCGTCCCCTGTGAGAATGCATGACCTACAGCTGGTTCCTCCCCACATTTTCTGGATTTTATTTCCTCCCTCAGGGTCTTCCCCTCACCACTTACATCCCCCGTTCTCCTACATCTCAACCTCTCCCTCTCACGGTCCCTACGTGTCACCCATCTCCAGCCATGGCCCCCTCTCCGTTCCTCTTCCCTGCCTTATTTCTTGAAGGGCATGCTACACTCTGATCTGCGTTCTGCCTCCATCTCTCTACTGAACCTCTTCTCCATAGTATCATAAATGAACCTGTGCCCCCCCCCCCACACGCACACACTCTTCCACCCAGCAATCCCATGTAAAAGATCCCATGCAAAATCCCATGCAATCCCATGCAAAACTGAATGCTGTGTTTCACCACATCTCTTTCGAATCCATTGAAGATTTTTAAAAAATATTTATTTATTTTGGCTGCACCCAGTCTTAGTTGCGGCATGCAGGATCTAGTTCCCCGACCAGGGATAGAACCTGGGCCCCTCTACATTGGGAGCACAGAGTCTTACCCACTGGACCACCAGGGAAGTCCCTTGCCAAAGATTTTAAACAGTCATGAATATTGAGTAACACTGCTATGCCCAGTCCTCAGCGGACCTAACTTAAGACTCCCTTGGAAAAACGGGACTTGTCTCCACCAACTGTGTACAAACCTCTGGACTCTCTCCAGCCTCTCCAGGATACAAGCTTGCAACTTTTAATCAGCATAAACACTATGATCAGCCCTTTTCTAGCAGTTAGAAATCCCTGACTTATGCCCCTCCATGAACAACTCAGTCAACGTCTTCTCTGGTGGGTTCTTCTGCCTGACAAGAAAAGACACTCAGTTTTATTGACTGTTTTTAGCTGTTCGTTTTATTTTGTTCTTGTTTTCGTTTTTTTATTTGGTGGTTTTTTATCCTTTGTACCTATTCTGAGACTCTAACCCATAGAAATAAAACCACCAAGTACATAAGGATATAAATACAAACATGCCCTCTGTAGCATTCATCATATGTCAAAAAAAGTGGAATCTGAATGACCATCAGCAAAGGAATGCTTAAAACCACTGTGGAGCACCATGCAGCTGTTAAAAGAATGAGTTCAAGGACTTCCCTGGCGGTCCAGTGGTTAGGGCTCTGCGCTTTCACTGCAGGGGGCACGGGTTCCATCCCTGGTAGGGAAACTAAGATCGCGTGTGCTGCACAGCACCAGGAGGTGGGGGGGTGGGGGGAGAGTGAGGCCAAGGTATAACTACTGCACTACAGAGGTGTCCATGAGATGATTTCTTAAGTGAGAAATGCAAGCTGCAGGGAAAAGTATATAGTACGGTACCAATTTTTTTAAACAAACAGAACCAGCCACTCCTAGAAGTGTATTCATGATTGAAGATGATTCTATGAACACACAGAAACTTGAGCAGACTCTTTGGGCTTGATTTAGGCATATGTGCTGGGAGCAGGTGGGCAGAGGTAGTAGGGGAGACGGGGACAGGCAGCAAGGGGCAAGAATCTGCCAGCTTTCTTCTCTCTGAAGGGACGTAGCTCCCTGGAAACAAGCGCCTTTGACTCTCCTCTGAGCCTTGAATGTCCCCTCTCCAGCACCCCTTTGAGGTCCCATAAAGGCTCTCCCCTCCCCATCACACCCTCCTCATCTCCCATTCCCACCCCAATACTCCTTATGTATGCTGAACTGGTGGGTAAGGAGGATGGAGCAAATGTGCCTCAAGGGCCCAAGACACTACCTGGAAGAAAAGAAATTGAGACTGGAGTTCTTTTTCACATTGTTTGATATTAATGACATTCTCTCTGAAAGACAGATGGTTCTCACAGACATCCGCCAGCAGGAAAGAACCTAAAGTTCCCAAAAGGGAAACCTCTGTGAGCAAAGTCATCTGGTCAAATGACCAGGCTCAACACCAAGGCCTAAGGGTTTATGGGGCTGAGGCTGGACATGACCCTGACCAGGTCCCTGGCACCACAGTCAACGCTGGGGACCTTACCCACACCTGTGTGAACCGAGTTGGGAAGCCCAAGTGTGTGTCACTGTTGTGGCCTGTGCCGTGGTCTCCACGGCACTAGAAAATGACCCAGATTGTGCAGGAACAATGCTTCCCTAGTTCCACTGCTGAACAAGAACAGAAGCAAGTACCAGCACTTGGGGGGGGGGGGGTGCTGGGCTTCCTGCACACAGGGGCGGAGGGTAATCAAATTACTAAGTGGAAAAATATGTGATATAATGTCTACCCTGAAATCAGAGCCCATGTTTAGTTTAAAGTTACACAGTTTATAATGCTGTGTTTGTATGTGCAATTTGTCCTCAAGGAACAAACACAAATTTCTCTAGCCCCGTGCCAAATACGGCCTCCAAGCACTCCTGTAGCAGGGACAGTGGAGTTCTCCTCGAGCTGACTTAAGTCTGAGCTGCAGTGGCACAGGAGAAAGGAAGGGGATAAAATTATTTTTGTGTTTAGAAGAACCCTTTAACAAGACTTTATGGCTATGACATGCACGGTCTGTCTCCCTCACCCACAGCCCCTGGGGAAAAATCGAGTGAGAGAAGCTTTGATCAAGAAGTTAAATTGGACTGTATCTCAATAAAAGTTCTTTTAAAAAAAGAAGTTAAATCGGGGACTTCCCTGGCGATCCAGTGGTTAAGACTCTACGATTCCACGGCAGGGAGCACAGGTTTGATCCTTGGTTGGGGAACTAAAAGTTCCCCAGCGTGACTGGTGCAAGGGGCCTGGTCAGGGTCATGTCCAGCCTCAGCCCCATAAACCTTTAGCCCTTGGTATTGAGCCTGATCATTTGACCAGATGACTTTGCTCACAGAGGCTTCCCTTTTGGGAACTTTACGTCCTTTCCTGCTGGTGGATCTCCATTAGAATCTTCTGTCTTTCAGAGAGAACTTAATATCAATTAATATTTTTTAAAAAGTTAAATTGTTCTGCAAAGAGAGGTCGTGGGAATGTGGGACAGAAAACAGGGCCCTGGGATTCTAGGAAAAGAGGACAGACTAACTTTGGGGTGCATACATGGGCTTCCCTACTGCAAAGGGCCCAGCAAAAACCCAGCCCCTGGTCCTTCCTATGGTAAACAGGAGAACAAAATGGTAATTGTAAGGGCCAATAAACATTTTAAAATAGGAGGCTTAATTCTCCCTGTTGAAAATAAGAGACTTCTCCCCCAACCCCTTCCTTAAAGCATTAAATTTAGAAAACGTGTAAGTTCTTTCCCTGTCTCTTTGAAATGTGTGTAAATCTTTTTAGAAGCTAAACCAGCCTCTTGCAGTTTTAGGACCCAGGGATGTCTCTCCCAAGGCCCTGGGAGCCATCTCTTTGAAATGGAAATATCAAGAGAAAGCACCCCTATCTCCCAGTTTCTGTGAGAGGGTAGGACCCTAACTGAGGTGTTCTCCTTGCTCCAGTTGTGAAACTACCTCCTGTCATAAAGATAAGAGAACTTTGTTTTTCCTGTAATTAAGCCTATTAACAACCCAAAAGATCACCAATTACCAGGTAAAATTAGGATGAACAGTATGTGATAAACGCTGCTCTCAGGCCTCTTAACTTGAGGCCTTGTTACTGTTTATCTTGAGAACCTGTGTGTAATGGCTGTATCTGTTTGGCTCTATAACAGGGTGAGATTACCTCACCTTTACAATCTCTCAGCCGATTGCCTGTGATGCACACCACATGTTGGTAATCCTTATTCAACTATAAAACTGTTTTCTTTCCTCCACTACCTTTGTGGAGAGATTTACCTGGATTGGGAAATTTTGTTTTTAGTTATATTCTCCAACATAATGCATGTGCTTAAAAACAAAAAGAAAAAAAAAAGTGGGAGGGTCTTGAGAAGTAAGACCCCTAAATGGGAGGGACATGGAAAAACAGTATGGGGTGGGGAGAGGCAGAGGAATTTCTAGGAGTGATGCTGCCATTCCACTGAAAATTGTTTCCAGAATGTAACTAATAGAATCATAGCAGCGGATACATACAGAGACTGTCAGAGGTGTTTTAAGTGTTTTAAACAGTAACTTATTTAGCACGTGTATTATCTTGGATTATTGTTCTTAACTGTTCACCTCCACCCTGCTTCTGAGTACTCTCCAGTGGGCAGAAAAGGTGTCAGAAAACAGCAGAGAAGCAGGCTGAAGAACAGACTGATTTTGGAAGTAGGTATGATGCAAATGCTCTTTTCTAGGTAAAAGTGACCCTTCAAGGGCGTGTGTGGAAAGGTCAGATTCAGCTACTACACAAGATGGGAATGCAAGCCACTCTATTTGGGTATTACAGGATATCCAAAACTGGAGGAAACTGGGGGCCAGCATATAGCAGACACCAGCCCTGAGCACTGAGGATGTAGCAGGCAGGAGTGGACCCAGAAGATAAAAAGGGGAGGGGCACCCAGTAAAGATCAGACATTTCCGTAAGGTTTGGAGGCTGGAAGGCAGGACTGGAATCCCTCTCATCCCCACCAATGACCAACAGGTCAAGTCATTTTTAAGGGTCTGGCTCAAGAAAGCAGATGTACCTTGCCCTGGCCTAGCCCAGGCCACTAGACACATTCACCGTGAGCCAAATGCTTATGACTTGGGCCAAGAAGACCTGGATTGGGACCTGCAAGAGGTTTCCTGCGTAGGCGGTAAAGCCTGACCCCTGAATCATCCTTCTGACAGTTACAAAGTCCATAACCAGCACTGGACCCACCACTGCTCCCTGATTTCCTGCCCTGAATGCCACAAAGGACCAGGAAATAGCTGCGGGCGGGGGCCCGCGGGTGGGATAAAGACAAGAGAGACGATGAAAGAAGTGGAACTTCATGCCTAATAAAAACTTTACACCTAATTTTTTTTATATTTAGTGATAAGTTTTTTTAAAGCTCTTTATTGGAATATACTTGCTTTACACTCTTGTGCCAGTTTCTGCTGTACAACAAAGTGAATCAGCTGTATGTATACATATGTCCCCATAGCCCCTCCCTCCCACGACTCCCGTCCACCCTCCCTAGCCCACCCCCTCTAAGTCCTCACCCATCATCGAGTTGATCTCCCTGTTTTATGCAGCAGCTTCCCACTAGCCACACACCTGATTTTTTAGAAGAAAACTGAATTCTGGTGGGGAAAGCCGGCACAAGGGTCAGTGAGGCTGGAATAAAAATTTACCTGGAACATACAGAAGGGGAAAGGCTGCAGCCATGCAGAAGGGGTTAAGTCCATGGGAACTGCCCACGGATGCTGGGTCCCGAAGTGACTCCACACTGCACCCTAACACCTGGGTCGCTAACATTCTCTGCACCCGCTGTGAAGGCTGGACAAAAGGTGGCTTTCACTGCCCTGCCTCAGGCCTCCCTCAGTATCTGGTGTGCCCAGGGCCCTAACCCAGCCATGTTTGATAGGGGGCTGCGGGTGGAGTGGGGGGGACGTCTTTCAGCAGTTACTTTTCCAGGTTTTAGGCAGCTTGGTGAACCTCTGGTCATTTACTGAAGGACTGGGCTCAAATGAGGTAGAAATCAGGAACTGCAGGCTTACTGGGCTACACTGGGCCCAGGGCAGGACATTCCCCAGGGCCCAGCGCAGCCCCCCAGGCCGCCCTTCTAGGGCTGGACCCTCGGTCATCCCCAGGTCCCAGCCCAGAAAAGCGGAGACTTTCCACTGCGTTTGCAAGACCAACTCACCCCCTCTTCCTCCTAGCTCTCCAAAAGGCCCGGAGACCTTGGGAAGTGTCTTCATCTTGCTCCCTTCAACCCCGAGGCGCCTGGCCCCAGGCCTCTCCGCCAGGTCCAGAGAAACCCAGGCGCATCCATCCTCGCGGCCTCACCCAGGCGGGGACCCCTTCATTTCCCCGCAGCTCCGCTCGGGCCCGGGAGGCGCGGCCCTTCCCCACAGCCGGCTCCGCGGCTCGCAGGTTTGGGCTAGTCTGGGGCGGGGACTGGGAGCGCCTGAAAGTGGTGAGGAGGGCGGGGACGCGGGCCCATCTTTAAAGGCCCAGGACCGGCCCTGAGGCGCCTCGACACCCGCCAGCGGCCCCGGGTGGCCCGGAGAAGCGCGCACGACCTGGCTCCCCTTGCCTAAGCCGCCGGGGCCACCATGGGCCGCTACCGCATCCGCGTGGCCACCGGGACCTCGCTCTTCGCCGGGTCGCACAACCGCGTGCAGCTGTGGCTGGTCGGGGCGCGCGGGGAGACGGAGCTGGAGCTGCAGCTGCGGCCCGCGCGCGGTCAGGTCAGCGGGCGGAGCCGGGACAGACCCCGGGCGGGACGCGGGAGGCCGGCGAGGGACGGGATCCGGGGGCGAAACGCCGGCGGGATGGTGCCTGCTGGGACTTGCAGGTGGTGGGATGCCGGAGCCTGGGCCAGGAGAGGATCCGGAGCCAGGGCCCGGGCTGGGCGCATCCCCCTTCTCCCTTCCCGATGGCCCTGGTCCTCGCAGCCTCCAACTCCTTCTCCAAATGACCCCAGGCCAGTGTCAATATAGGGTCAGAAGTCAAACGGGACGCTAGGAATGAGGGCGCGGGGAGAGTTCAGTTAAAGGACCGATGGAGGTGCTGATGCTCAGAAATCAATTCAAGACACGCTCCCTCTTCCTCCCGGTGCGACGTGGGTCAGACCCACCGAGCAGGTGTCCGAAAGGAGAGAACGAGGGAGGCTGTCTTTAGAGGCCTTGTCAACGGAGGCTCCACAAAGGTTCCCTCCTCTTCTGGCCCCACCGCACCTCTGACCCCCAACCCCCACCCCGGACAGGCAAAAACGGCCTCTCCTGGGACCCTGCTACTAAGTCCCCAGGTTCTGGTCCCACAGGAGGAGGAGTTTGAGTACGATGTTCCTGAGGACTTGGGGCCGCTGCAGTTCGTGAAGCTGCGCAAACACCACTCCCTGGTGGACGACGCATGGTTCTGCGACCGCATCACCGTGCAGGGCCCTGGAGCCTGCGAGGAGGCCGCCTTCCCATGCTACCGCTGGGTGCAGGGCAACGGAGTGCTGTGCCTGCCCGAAGGCACGGGTGAGGGGCAGTGACAGGAGAGGTGGGGCAGGGCCTGAGGAGCTGCTGGGGAAGGAGGGAAGGTGAGGAAGGTCAGAGGGCCTAGAAGAAAGTGAGTGTTCAGCTGGTTAAGTGTGGAGAAGACAGGGCATGGGAAAAAGTTACAAAGTACCAAATTTATTATGGAATAAAAAAGGCTGCAAGTGGGGCTGGACGGGCATAAGTGATACGTAGATCTCACCCTCCAAGAAGAGGAGGACAAGGGATGGGCGTCGCAGCTATGATGGGAAACAGAAGAGCCCAAGTAAAAGTGGAAAGGAGATCTGTATGGGGTGAGGGACAAGGTAGGGCAGGACAGGTAAGGGTAGCACGTGGAATAGGGGATGATAATGACCCCCGAGAGGAGACAGCTAAGGGAAACAAGAAACAATATGACTTGGAGAGCTAGTTTGGTTGGGAAAACGTGGAAGTAAACCATGAGGGACAGGGTGCACACTGACAGAGTGGTGGGAATGAAGGAGGACAGCAAATACAGAATTTGTTACCATGGGAAATAGTAAGAGAGATGATTACGGAGGCAAATGAGGGCAAGGGCAAGGGAAGTAAGGATGCAAACACGAAATACATCACTTGGAGACAGGTGGGTATAAATGCAGATAAGAGAGGAACAAGTTGATAATATAGACTCTGATGGGAAGTCTCAGAAGAGTCAAGTCAGGGAAAGAAAACAAACAGCTGCTCCTCAAAACCTTTTCGGGATGGTTGAGGTGTGGCAGGTGAGGTTCAGGACATGTGAAATTAACCAAAGCAATATATAGTAGGAAACAGGTGTGGGCGACTGGGTGATTGAGATTTTATCACTTTTTGGGGGGGGGGGAGGGAGGAGTATGCTGGATCTCAGTTCCTCGACCAGGGATCGAACCCGTGCCCCCTGCAGTGGAAGCACAGAGTCTTAACCACTGAACCGCCAGGGAAATCCCGAGATTTTATCACCTTAATTAAGGTGATTTTTTCCAACTGTAGATATTGATGAAATAAGATCAGGTGGGGAAAGACGGGTTAAGGGACAATAAAGGGTGTCAAACATGAGATGGTTGTCTCAAGACAAGAGACGAGGGTTGAGATTAGCGAAATCCAGAGTGTGAAGTTGGAGACGAGACGATAAATGTGTCTCAGGAAACAATGGAGTGAGGCAAGGCCAGAGACAAAAGCAACAGAGCCCGACTGAACACATGACCTATGACTACGAAAAGGAAGCTGAGGACAAGCAGAGGCGCGCACAGGACCGCACAAACTGGACAAATGTCTTAATGTTTCCCCAGCCCGCCTGTCAGGGAACAACGCATTGGACGTGTTCCAGAAACATCGAGAGAAGGAACTAAAAGAAAGACGTCAGATATACCGGTGACCACCCACCTACAGGGCTGCTCAGTGGTACCCCCTTCCCTGACCCCGCCCCCATCACTGACCTGGACACCCTCCCTGAAGCCCTGTCCCCCTCTCCTAGCTGGGCCACCTGGAAGGAAGGGTTACCCCTGACAATAGCTGCGGGCTGTGAGGACGATCTACCTGCAAATATGAGATTCCATGAGGAGAAGAGGCTGGACTTTGAGTGGACACTGAAGGCGGGGTGAGAACAGGCCTGGGCTCAGGGTAGGGGAAAAGGCTGGGAGATTAAAAAATAGAGGTAAATGGTGAGGGGCTGAGGGATCGGCGAATGGATTCAGGCCTCGATTCCTGTCCTAGGGCTCTGGAGATGGTCCTCAAACGCGTTTATACCCTCCTGAGCTCCTGGGACCGCCTGGAGGATTTTGATCAAATCTTCTGGGGCCAGAAGAGTACCCTGGCTGGTCAGTGGTTCCCCCAGGTCTCTATAACTCCTTCATGGCCCCTTTTGATGACCCAATCTTCACACTCCACAGTCCCTCATGAGACTTCCCAGATGAGAATATATTGTGCTGGGTCATTTCTCAGAGGCCCCAAGATGAAAAGGCAGGGCTGGATATGGGATGGTCACGTGCCTGGATGGCTGGGGTAGGGCCTGGGGGAGGGACAACCCCGCTATGTAAACATCCTCCTCCTACACTCCACCCTGACCCCACAGAGAAGGTTCGCCAGCACTGGCAGGATGATGAATTTTTTGGCTACCAGTTCCTCAATGGCGCCAACCCCATGCTGTTGAGACGTTGCACCTCTCTGCCCTCCCGGCTAGTGCTGCCCTCGGGGATGGAGGAGCTACAGGCCCAGCTGGAGAACGGACTCCAGGTACCCCTCCCACCCAGTGTTGTTCTCTCCTTGGCAGTGTGACCAGAAGAGAGAAGGGGCCCAAAGATGAGTGAAGGAAGGGAGGCTGTGGTAACCTACAGCCCCTTGGTCCAGACTCCAGAGCTGGAAAAGCCTAGAGGGGATAAAGTATGTAGGGAAGACTGTGAGGAGCTCCCAGCGTGGAGGGGAAACAGGATGGACTCCCCGGGCACAGACAGGGCCAGAGGTGTGAGCAGGGACAATGACGTTCCCTGGCTGAGGTCAAGGCTCCGGACACCAGTGTTCACGGGCAGGGAGAAAGGTAGAACACGTGCCGTCAGGTGGGGAGAACTGCAGGGGTTACCTGGGTTTGGAAGAGGTGAGCTGCAGGTGAGGAGGACGAGCAAGGCAGGCTGTGAGCATGTCGTGTGCATGTGTGCGCTGGACTCTGCGGCGGGACTAGGCAGGGAACCTCTGCTGATTACCTGGCAGAGAAGGTGAGTTCTGGACAGGGAGTGGAAGAGTGTTTTCAGAGCTGGTGACAGCTGAACACAGGGAGCAGACCATTGAGGGGTAGTGGGGAAAGGGCCTGGCCGTCTCGACAAGGGGACAGCCTGTACCCTGGACTGAGCAGGCCTGGTTCTAAAATCGGATCTGCTACCACACATCCCTGGGCAAGATGTCTACCATCTACCCTCACTAGGCTGTTTCTTCACTTAAAATGGGAGGAACTGGGCAGATGCTCTGGTTCTGCCGATAGGACTCTGCAGCCGACCTAGGATGATGGCAAGAATTGAGACAAATGTCTTGAAATGTCTTCCCCCTTTGCCCTCGCCCTCCTGGACTAGACTTTGAACTCTAACGATGCACACGTTCCTCCTTTCCCCAGAACAGTTCCCTGTTTGAGGCTGATTTCATCCTCCTGGACGGAATTCCAGCCAATGTGATCCGAGGAGAGAAGCAATACCTGGCTGCCCCCCTCGTCATGCTGAAGATGGACCCCAGTGGGAAACTGATACCCCTGCTCATCCAGGTGAGTCGCCCTGGGCACCCCCTCCCAGCACTGCTTTCTGCTCACCTCCAACTCTGCTCCTGAGGACCCAGCCCCTTGGTTCTTGGCTCCCAAACTCCATCCTCATGCAATGCGACCTGTCCTCATGTCACTCTGCTTACAGCCTGCTTTCTCCTGACTCACCCAACTGGAAGGACTTATTCAAGAGTCATAATGGCCTTCTGGAATTCTCATCCTATACCTGGTGGTTCTCGAGCTTTAGTGAGCATCAGAATCACCTACAGGGCTTGTTAAAACACAGCTTGCTGGGTCCCAGCATGAGACTTTGCGATTCAGTAGGTCTGGGATGGGGACTGAGAATGTGTATTTCTAACAAGTTCCAAAGTAATGCAGATGCTGCTAGCTTGGGAACACACTTCGAGAATCACTATTTAATCTCTCAGCCCCTCTATCTTTCTTCCCATTGTTCTCAATAGTTAGTTAACAAATACTGTCAATTATCTCACGCACTCAGCTTCCCCTGCCATCTCCCACCGTAACTCAGACCCCCATCGTGTTTCTCCCAAACCACCCAACCACCGTCAGGATCTCCTCGCTGGACTCCTTGCTTCAGACTCCCCTGCATTCAACCCAACCATCACGGTGCCACAGCTAGTGAGAGGCAGGGTGGAAGAGGCCTCATTTCTCCTCAGAGATGATAACCTCCTGGCAGCAATAATCGTACTTACTCATCTGTTCCCCAAAGACTGCTAACCATAATGTCACACATAAAATGAGAATTCAATGAAGGCTTAATTTCTCTTTTTCCCAGATCCAGCCTCCCAGCCCCAGCTCCCCAACCCCACCACTGTTCCTGCCCTCAGATCCTCCACTTGCCTGGTTCCTGGCAAAGTCCTGGGTCCGAAATTCAGATTTCCAACTGCACCAGCTCCAATATCATCTGCTGAACACCCATCTGCTGGCTGAGGTCATCGCTGTGGCCACCATGAGGTGCCTTCCGGGGCTGCACCCTGTCTTCAAGGTACAACCTCTACCCTCCACGTCCCACTTCACTCAGACCCCAGAGAAAGGAAACAGCCCAGTATCAAATGATTCTGCAGCAGTAAGAAAAAAAAAATCGCTTTGTGAACGAAAGAGGGCAGAATAGAAGGAAGCCTCTACCAATATTTTGAGACTTGCGTTTTAATTAAGTCAAGTCACAACGTTTCTTCAGGACATATTACTAAGGAAACCTTCTGAAATTCTCAGATCTGACAATCTAGCCCTGGGCCTACAGTATAGCCGGAATATTTCTAGTAAAACAAAAGCCTTGTTCCTGCCTTAGGAGATTTACAATTTAGCCAGAATGACAAGTGATGCCCATAAGAACTACCTAGAGAAGAATGTCTGGACCTGGAATTTGAACTCACGAGACACAGCCCATAAACACCAGAGTACTGATGGAGAATGCTGCACCCTAACTGAGCTTGCTAAGTATGAACAGATAAAGAGGCAAGGAGAGCAGCCCAGCAGGCTGCTTATACCCGCCCAGGAGACAGGGGGGGAGAGAGACACGCACGGCGTTTGGCAAAGTGGCGACGGGAACGAAAAGGAAAAAATCAGAGTTGGGGAAGGGAGGGAACAGTAGCTGCAGCAAGCCTGGCTATCAGACCAGAGCAGAAAGGTGAGAGGTCTAAGCTCCTGCAACACCCAGGAGCCCAAGGGTGTGTGTGGCAGACTGACCTAGAAATGCCGTAATTTTATGTAACAGTGAGCTCAGCATCTATCGCTCGGCAGAAGGCAGTAACATAAGGCTTGTGCCTGCTTAAAAATGCCCTCAAAATCCTGATGACACTTTAGATATAGGGAACAAGGCAGAGAAGGGGTGGAACTGATACAAGCTTATGAATCAGAGCAATTGTCAGAAACAGGGAAGCCAGTTGGGAAGCAAAGGTGAAGTTCAGTGTGAGGTACATGGAGTCGGAAGTGTTGGCAGGACACACAGGTGAGCACCTGGCAAGAACAAATGAACTGTGTTTCAGCTGGGGGCCCCGCCCAACCCCGCAAACCTGGCCACCAGTAGCTGTGGCCTCCTGAAGTCTGCGGTGACACACACAGGATGCAGACCAGCGTGCTGAGCAGAATCCTGGATTTTACTGATCACATGGTGCTCCTGCACCACCATCTTCTGCTCACCTTGAACAGGCTAAGCCTCTGTTCACCCTGAAAATCCCCCTTTACGAGTTCGACCCTCTGCTCACCTATCTCCACTCCCACAGCAACGTCATGGCAAACAGCTGCACTGTATCAGTACACGCAGGCGAGCCAAGCCGGCAGTGTCCCAGAGGTGACCTGTACAGGCTCCAGATTCGGCCTGCCGGGGTCTAAATCCTGAGTCCTAACCTCTGTACTTCCCAGATGTGAGCTCAGTGTGCTCGTGTCTCAATGGGGATGACAGGAGCCCCATCGTGGGGTTGCTGAAGGCTAAAACGACCTAACAGTGTGACATGGGCTAAAAGCTAGAAAAAATTAGTTCTTGCAATGATGGTTACTATGATTAAGAGTTGTCTGTCCCCAGGTATCTCCTCTCCTCATGTGGACTTTGGGCTTCCCACGACACTCAGCATCTTTCATGAACTTTCTGAATAGTTTCAGGTCCAATGTGAGCTGCTTTGACCTCCTGACACCAGAGTTCTCTCTGGGTCATTCCCTGTGTCCATCAACAATTCGGATAAATACCAATGCTACGTGAAACCTGTACATAAACTGGGTGGAAATGAAGACAAAATAGTCTGAGAGAAAAATAAATGCATGTGAGGATCAGATGGCCTTTTTTAATAGCTAAGGAAAATCTATTTCTTGAAAAGCTATAAAAAAATAGAGGGGGTCTAACTGCCTAATTGGGGGTGGGGGGAGATTTGACAACAGCCCCTCTGCTGCTTAAGTGGGCGGCCCAGTACGGCTCCTCTATCTCACTAAAGGTACCCACCCCCCAAACAGCCAACAGTGAAGCGACCAGGGGATGGAGGTGTGGCTTTGGGTAACGAGTAGAGAGGCTACTTTAAGCCATGAGGATGTAAATGACAGAGTATAACAGCAAACCAAAAGGGGCTGATTCTCAAAGGCCACCTACACTCCAGGTGGAAATCATAAAGATAAATGATAACAGCGAGCACTCAAGGACCTCTGTGTGGACAAAACATCACTTACATAAGCATCACCACAGCCTTCTGAGACCAAAGACCCTATTATCACCCACTGTTGACAGACGAGGGGAGAGACAGGAGATGAGACAGGTTAATACTCAGAGGGTCCAGTACCTTGGACGAGTATCAAAGCAAGTGCTGAAGTGCAGAGTGAAACCCAGGTCAGTCTGGCTCCACAGCCCGACTCACAGGAGTGAAAGGATCATGAGAGTGAGTGATCACGGAAGCAGGGAGAGAGCAGCCTGTCAAGGGTGGAAAGTATCAAGAGCAGGCACCATGCTGTCTACAAGGAAGGACCCAAGCATGTCCCCCATAAACCACCCCCTCTAACCTCCCCATCCCAGCTCCTGATCCCACACATCCGCTACACGATGGAAATCAACACCCGGGCACGGAGCCAACTCATCTCAGACGGAGGCATATTTGATAAGGTGAGGAGGGGATGGGGCCTGGGGCTGCCTCACCGTCTGACTCTCTATGATCTCCCGCCACTTTCAAGGTCCCGGACCAACCTGGGTGAAGGTCCTGACCCTTAAACCCATGAGCCTGTCCCTTTATATCCACGTCTCTAAATGTGAAAACCCCACATCTGAACCCCTTACATACTGTGTGCTGGCTTCTTCCTCAACCCTCGCATCTCTCTTGTCCCAGGCAGTGAGCACCGGTGGAGGGGGCCACGTGCACTTGCTCCGCCGGGCCCTGGCGCAGCTGACCTACTGCTCCCTCTGTCCTCCTGACAATCTGGCTGACCGCGGCCTGCTGGGAACCCCGGGTGCTCTCTATGCCCGCGATGCTTTACGGCTCTGGGAGATCACTGCCCGGTGGGTGAGAGTGGGAGCCGAGAAGTGGCGTGTGGGGAGAGGGCACGTGGGGCTGTGGCCTGAGGTCAGCATGCAGCAAAAGGAACCTGAAAACAAGCAGGTCCAGACAAGAGGAGTAGAGGACTGGATCCTGGGGAGAGAAAAGGAAGAGTGAGAAGTCAGTGGGTAGGGTCTAAGAAGGAGGAGGCTGGGGATAGAGAGCCGGGGTCGGGAGAGCTGTGGACGGGGAGGCTGAGGGATCTGGACGAATCGGGGGTTTTGTCAGGAAGAATGGCTGTCAACCATGTATGGGGATTCCTAGAGCTAATGAGCCACATTTCCTTCCTCTCTAGACTAGTTTCTGGAAACAGCTGGGAATGACCCAAAAGGCAGGTCCTGAAGAATCTACACTCAGACACACTGAGAGTCAGCTGGACAGAGTCCATGTAAAAGTGTAGGGCTCAGAGGCCAAAGCTTTCTCCTCTCAAGGAGCTCACCTCCCTTTTCCCCTGGATAGGTATGTGGAGGGAATCGTCCACCTCTTCTACCACGGGGATGACGTTGTGAGAGGGGACCCTGAGCTGCAGGCCTGGTGTCGGGAGATCACTGAGGTGGGGCTGTGCCAGGCCCAGGACCGAGGTGAGATCCCACCCTAGAGACACACGCTCCTTGGACACTCTGCCCAGAGCAGAGTCTGAGTTCAGGACCCCAACCCCTCACCACACCCACTCTCCCTCCACACACCAAACACCTGAATCCCATTCCCACCTCCTAAGAGTCAGGATAATTCTGGATACCCAAGGATCATCCTGCTCAGAGACCCTGGACATCATCCTTGACTTCCATCGCACCCCCTAACCTGCCACAGCATGGCACCCACGGGGCCAGAGCCCCAGCAGCGAGGGATCTGCCCAGGCCCTGCTGGGGCTCACGTTCTCTCCTCACGGTTGTCTATTACTGCCTGAGGATATAAATGGGAAGATTTTTCCACCAAAGCCTGTGATGACCCCTTCTGTTTTCCCTCTCATCCTCCTGCCCGCTACTGTCCAGCACACATGTGGGAAGTCCAGGCCTACTGCACACTGACCACAGTGCAAAGTCATTTCTAGATGCAAACACAATGCTCTACGCGCTTTGGCTCAACCCTGCACTCAGTGTCCTACCCCTTGCGGCTCACATTTCTCTGGCCAATCCAGCCTCTCTCCACCACTGCTAGGATCCAGCCACTGCCTTTAGCACCCCCCACCCGCATTCTAACTTCTGGGGAAGAAACAGCCTTTCCTGAGCTCTTCCTAGGTTCCCCCTCCTCTTTCTAGCACACAGGGGCCAGCCTAGACTGCTCCAAATCGTCCTTCCGTCTCTGCCCCTCACACTTCGCACCATCTCTGCCGCTGTGGGACAACTACAAACGTTTACTGGGGAGCTGCTCTGGCCAGCCTCTGGGGGTGCCATGACCACTAGCCCAAACCCCGCCCTCTGGAGGGAGCATCTCTCTGGGGAATCTGTGGCTGCACCACCCCCGTTCCAGGACCAAACTTTCTCTAGTACATCTCAGTATGTCCCTTGGGCTCCACATGCACCCCCTCCTCCTCTCCCTGGCCATCTTTTCCCCAACCCGTATTTACATTTGGAAAATGAAAATAAACATTCACATGTGAACTTTAACCTCCACTACCTGCTTCTCATTCTCTCTTCCTCCACCCTCTCTCAGTTCTCATAGCTCACCTTTGCCTCATTTTCCCAACAGACCTTTTAGAGAAAATATGCTAAAATAAAAAACAGCCTGCGATTAGCAGTTAGGAACCCAAGTTCAAGGTCAGCCCCTGCCTTTTCTCAATTATGCAGCTTGATAAGTAGTTTAATCTCTCTGGTCTTTGATTTTTTTTTAATCTATAAAAGGGAAGTGATTATATTTGTTCCACTTAACTGACAGGATTACTGGGTCTCTGAGCCCCCAGCTCCACTGTAAATTGAGTGACCTGACATAATCTTCGTGGAAAGCCTCTCTTGGTTGTGACACTGTAAATCTATGACTTCTCTTAGCCTTCACGTTACAACTTAGACACTTGTAATTTCCTATCTGGGAACAGGAGGAAGCATCCCCAAATTCTCAACCACTTTTTGAGGCAGAGGATTTTTGATCACTCAGATTTTTCAGCCCCCAACCCTTCCAAAATAACCGTAATTATTATTGAGCACTTGTTCCATACCAGGTGATTATCTCATTTATAAAATAGGTATCATCCAAATTTTACAGGTCAAGAAGTTGAGGTTCAGAGAGGTTAAGTAATTGGCCTAAGGTAACCCAACATATTACTTGAGTCTGAATTGAAACCCATGTCTGATGCAGATATATTTGAATAAATGAACTAAACAAATATCCATCAATTCCAAAATGTAGACGTTCCAAGACATCGGCCTTTCTTTCTCTCCTCTCAGACTGCAGCCTCTAAATCCTGTTCCTTTCCTGCCAGGTTTCCCTGTCTCCTTCCAGTCCCAGAATCAACTCTGCCATTTCCTTACCATGTGTGTCTTCACGTGCACTGCTCAGCATGGGGCCATCAACCAGGGCCAGGTATGGAGAGCTGAAAGCCCAGGTCCCTGAAGGCAAGTGTCTGGACCTTGGGATGCCCAAGGGAGAAATGGGGGTTCAAACTCTAAGTATCAGGATGCTAGGGTTGCAGTTTCTTCCCCCAGCTGGACTGGTATGCCTGGGTCCCTAATGCCCCATGCACAATGCGGATGCCCCCACCCACCACCAAAGAAGACGTGACAATGGCCACAGTGATGGGTTCACTACCTGATGTCCGACAGGCCTCTCTTCAGATGGCCATCACATGGCATCTGGGTCGCCGCCAGCCAGACATGGTAAGAGAGGACTCTGGGGAGAGGGAAATGACAGTTGGAAGGGAAACATCAGACTGAAGGGCTAGGCTCTAGGGGTGTCTGCCTTCAGACTCAAAACTGACTGATCCTTTGTTCTTTCTTAGGTGCCTCTGGGGCATCACAAAGAAAAGTATTTCTCAGACCCCAAGGCCAGGTCTGTACTTAACCAATTCCAAACAGATTTGGAAAACTTGGAAAGGGAGATTACAGTCCGGAATGAGCAACTTGACCTGCCCTATGAATACCTAAAGCCCAGCCTCATAGAGAACAGCATCACTATCTGAGCTCTAGGGCGCCCCCACCAGAAAGACTGCAGATCAGCTCCAAGACTGACAGTTTCATCTTGAGTTTCATGGTTTCGTAAGTCTCTGCTGTTGAGGCTCTATTTCCTCCCCCAGTTAAACCCCCTACATCTGTATCCCACGAGTCCAAGGGGCAGCAAAGCTTTTCTGTAAAGGGCCTGATAATATTTAGGTTTTGTAGGCCACACAGTCTCTGTCACAGGTACTCAACTCTCCTCTTGTAGCATAAAAGCAGCCACAGGCAACGTGTAAATGAATGTGACTGTGTTCCAATAAAACTTTATTTATGGACAGTGACATATGAATTTTCTGTGTCACAAAATATCCTCCTTTTGGTTTAGTCAACCATTTTAAAGTCCAAAAAAAAAAAAAAAAAAGCGAACAAAACCCTGTGCTTTGCTAGAGGGACATGCGCAGGCTGAAGGCTGGATTTGGCCCTCAGGGGCAGTACCTGCACAAGAGTGCCCTGCAGTAGCCTGAGGCACTGACCCGACTTGCAAAACAACCAGAGAATGCTGGGGGGCGGGGGGAGGGGGGGTGCGGGCAGGGAGGGTGGGGAAGATTTCTTGGGGAAATCGACTATCTCAACTAATTCTCCTTTCCCAGGAGCTTGACTTCATGCTTGGTGACCAACTTAAAAATTCCTGACTCTTCTTTGGCAACTTTCCCGCCACCCCTACTTCTCCTATTCACTCACCTACCCTAAAAGTCCTTGAATGAGAATGGTGCCCTTAAGGCAAAATAAAAACTATCACCCCAAAATAGCTTCCTTACACACAGTCTCAAATAAAAGAGACACGAAATACATGTCTCAAGGCCACGTTCCCAGGCTCTTCAGTACCCTGGCATCTCTAAGTGTTTCCCAGGTTCCAAGTTCTCTTTCACGACCCTTTTAAGAACAATATGTACAAAACAAATGGAAAAATACCACAAAGTGACGCTAACCACTGACAGTGTTTGTCTGGTTCTGGGGTCTTGGGATCAAAATGACTGCTCTCAATTAGGCTATGACCATTACCCTCACTAGAATGGGTACAACAAACTCAGTGCAAAATTGTGTTCTTCAAATACCACTCTTTCCCTGAATAATTATTACAAATCTGTTTTTCACCAGTGAGGTATATAAACTTTTTCTTTGCAGGGTATGATCTATTCATATCTTAAAAATCTTGTACTCTACCTTGTTCAAAGAACCTATGATCAGTTTCCTTAGTGTACAGTAGGGAAGAAAAGTGACATTTTTATACACTTATTCCTTTCTCCAGCACATGTGGCAGGGCCACTCACCTTAACAGCTTGTTCACTGAGTCTGCTTTTCCTGGACTTTTCCTAACACTCATATTTTCCCTGGATTTGACATCCAAAACTCTTCAGTATTCCATGTTTGGTAACAAAACGTTACTTAAGTATTTCCAGTGCCAAGAACCTTCAGCAATTTTAAAGTGTTCTAGCCACAACAGCACGCTTGGGCTCCGAAGGGGCTCCTGTCTCTTTTCACTGTGTCTATCTTAAACGGTAGGGATGAATAGAGAGGAGGTAGAGAAGTTCTCTCTGGGTGTAAATCTCTATGTCTCACTTACCATTTCCCCATCACAGGATACCACCCGAGACTAAGGTATCTGAGAGAAAAATGACATAATTTCAATCCTCGGCTCCTGAGAGCCCATTGCCAAAATTACCAGGAGCTCCGCCAGAGATAAAAGCTTACCCAAGGCCGTGCTACCCATCCTTCCTCATCACGTGACTTGCCAAACTTGGTCACGTGGCATACCGGCTCCTCCCATTCCAAACTGGAGACGGGGGAAGCCAAGAAACTAGGACTTTGCTCCTGTAATACTCGCACCCCAGCTACATATGGGTCAATAAGGGATTCCAGAGGGGCTGCTACGGTCTCAGAAACACCGCCCTTTCCCGCCAGGAGGACCCGGAGGCACCAGCGTTCTCCGCCTGGCGCCCCCCCCCCCCCGGCCCGATGGTTGGGCCCGGAAGCCACGCCCCCTCGGTCGTCCTCCGGGCTTTCTGTCCTCCGCGGCGCGAGCCCCCGAGCCCAGCTCGCTTTCCCCCAGCTCGCTTTCCCCCAGCTCATCCGGGCTTCCTCTCACACCTTCTTACCTGGCCCACATCTAGGCGATCCCCGACCCCCTTCTTCATGGCGTCGCTTCTGTGCTGTGGGCCCAAGCTGGCCGCCTGCGGCATCGTCCTCAGCGCCTGGGGAGTGATCATGTTGGTGAGGGGACTGTCCGGCGACACCCGGAGAGGAGAGGGCCTGAGGGGCCCCGTGTTGGAGGGCAGGAAGGCTAGAAGATTCCAGGCCATGGGAAGCAGCAGGCAGGCTGGAGGGGGTGGTTGATTAGCCGCTGGAGAACGAGATAGAACTGAATTGAGAAATGGGGAATTGGAGGGGAGCGGGGGAGCTGGAGCTTGGAATAGGAGCTGGGGCTGGTCAATTTGGTGTACCCTCAAGGTAAGAGGACGAAGAGCTAGGTTCTTGAGAGATCCTTGAGCTGAATGGAGGGCACTGGGGAAAGGGAGTGGTTGTTCCCGAAATGGGTAGTTGGGCCTTGTTTCCCCAGGATTCTACCCGCCCCACTTCAGGAAAAAATAATATGGAGAAGTGCCGATTCCCTCCGACCCCCTCCGCCCTGTCCCATGAGAATGACGCCTCCGGAGAGGAGGATAATCTGGGTTCCTGGGTTGCTCACTATTCCTGCCCTTGCCCAGGTCTTCTCTTTGTCACCATTCACGCCTATTCCGGGTGACTGGAGTCCAAATCCGGCAACAGCCATCCCTAATCCCAGTTCATTCTGGTAATTCCCAAACCCAGATGTTGTGGCAACATTCGAATTCAGGCAGTGACCATGTCGGGTGCCTGAGTTCAACAACCTGCCCTCCCTTTTTGCAGATAATGCTCGGAATCTTTTTCAATGTCCATTCCGCTGTGCTAATTGAAGACGTTCCCTTCACAGAGAAAGATTTTGAGTAAGTGGAGAGGCGGGGGGGAGTGGTCAGAATTATGGGCGGGGAATTGCAGGAGGCTGGATGCTTGGGACCCGGAGGCTAGGGAACTGGGTGCTCTCTTTAGCACACAGGAGCAGTCTTGGAAGTCAGATCTCAGCGGCCATCCCAAACCCACCGCTTTAGGTGTGGCTTCTTTAGGTATTTTACTTGACTTCTCTGTGCCTCCGACCACCTATGCAAAGTGGATGCTATAATAGAACTCACCCTATAGGGTTATTAAGACAATAATACATGTAAAAGCGTTTAGAACGGTACCGGACACATAGTAAGCGCTCCGTAAATGTTGGCTGCTATTAATGTTTCTGACACTTCTCTGTCTAATCCCCACCCCTAGGAATGGCCCCCGGAACATATACATCCTTTACGAGCAAGTCAGCTACAACTGTTTCATCGCCGCGGGCCTTTATCTCCTCCTCGGAGGCTTCTCTTTCTGCCAAGTTCGGCTCAATAAGCGCAAGGAATACATGGTGCGCTAGGGCACCGTCGCGTTCCCCCTCTCCAGCCCCCTCCTCTATTTAAAGACTCTCCCCACCCCGTCATTACTCTCCCCCTCTCCCCCAATTCTGGCGCCCTCTGCGGAGTGGGTTTCCCTGGCGAGTGACTGAATCCCTTGTTCTGCAATCTCTGGCTCCCGGCTCCAGTGGCGGGAGGTTGGGACTGGCCATTCCTTGTCCCTCCGGCCCCCTCGCCTTGTCCCGTCCCACAATAAAGAGAAACTGCTCGCTTAAGCCGTGTGTGTGTGCATGGGTTGAGGGGCGGGCACCCGGGCTGGAGACCGGCCTCCAAATAGGGAGTCCCGACCCCTCGACGGAAGTGGAGTGAAGCCGGGCCGGAAGTGAGGCGGTGTCTTCCACTCTCCTTCCCGCGCGCCGAGGCGGCCTAAGTAACCGCGGCTGGTGAGGCGGTGAGCGGCCGAGCTGGAGCCAATCAGCTGCGGGGAGGGGCGGGACTTCCTGCGCGGGGGCCGCCGCCGTTCCATCGCCCGGCTCTCCGTGGTCCCGGCTCCGAGGTAGCGGCGGCGGCAGCGTCTCCGTGAGGAGGCGCGCGGGGCCATGACGTCAGCGTCCACAAAGGTTCGACCTCCCTCGCGGACAGCGCTCCCTGGCGGCCACGGGAGGGCGGGCCCCCGAGTTGGCTCCCGGCTCTTCCGTCCCGGGCGGGGGGCGGGCGGGAGTCCAGCCTGGGGTGGGGCTAGGGGCTCCGGGCGGGAAGGCGCGGGGGTGTGCGCCGGCCCCCCGTAATGCGGCCCCGCCCCCAGGTCGGAGAGATCTTCTCCGCGGCGGGCGCCGCCTTCACGAAGCTCGGAGAGCTGACCATGCAGCTGCATCCTGTGGCAGATTCTTCCCCCGCGGGGTACGTGAGCCCGGGCTGGGACCTGGACGCTGAGAGCGGACGCTGGGACTCGATCACAGACACCGACACTCTCTAGGGCAGGGACAGATGTTAGTTTCCCTTTGTGCCTGGCACAGCGCAGAGTAGGTGTTAATAAATGATTGTCGAATGAATGAATGAATGACAGATAAACCACAGACGGAGGTTCGTAATCTGGACTCATTTCACAGCTCTACCCTGCTGCGAACTGGCGGACCACAGACCACCACCACTGCGCACCCCCACCCCCAAACCATGTGGAATTCCGTCAGGCTGCAGCAGACTGTGTTTAGGGGTTCTGTTTGTAAGACACCCCCCCCCCACTTGTTGGTTTCAGTAGGCTGTTTGCAGCAGCTGTTTCACGTTGATGGGGGAGAAGTTTTCTTCTAAGGTGGTGGTGGTTGTAATATCGTGTAGTTGGGAGTCCTCAGGGTTCCCACAGCACCTTAAGAGTTTTTTTGTTGTTGTTTGGGGGGGGGGGGGTTGGTTTTTTGTTTTTTTTAAGGAGGACCTCTTTATAGAAAGGGCCCCAGGCATTGTGGGGAGGAGGCTGGTTGCTGTGGAATGCATAGCCAGTGGGCTGGCTCCACACCTCTCCTCCTCCCACTTTCGCTATTCCCCTCTCCCCTTCTGACAGTGCCAAGTGGACCGAGACGGAGATAGAGATGCTGAGGGCTGCTGTGAAGCGATTTGGGGACGATCTTAATCACATCAGCTGTGTCATCAAGGAACGGACAGTGTGAGGGAGGGTTGGCTGGCAGAGAAAGGGCGGGTGGGCAGCTTTCTTCATACCCATGGTTCCATCTTCATCAAACTCCCTTCCAGCTCAACATCTTTCCTACTTTGTTGCTACTTTTGTTAGCAACCAAGTCCCTCGAGAACTGAAAGAATAAAAGAATTGTCACAGTTGGTCAGAAGTTATTAAAATACTATGGTAATCAGGACCTTACAAGAATTTGATTTTAGGTTGCCTAAGATACCCAATAATTGAATTTGGTAATAGGAATTCCCTGGTTATTTATACAGATCTTTTGAGACTCTACTGTGGTGTTTCCAGGGATATTATGATTCTGACCTAGTTGATCAGGATCTATTAGTAAGTCTCAATCTACCTGTAGGTCACCCAGGCTTACCTGGTAGCCTTCCATATCCATACATCTCTCCCAGAAGGGAATTAGGAGATGCGCCTTTCCCACTCTCAGTTGAGGGACTCCGCTCTGCACACTCCATTTGCTCTAAGTGGCTGCAAAGCTTCAGGAAAAGGCGAACCCTAGCAGAGGGCTGGGGCCCTCACCTGGGTGCTTATGAAGGAGCTCCCCAGTGTCCCTCAGAGTGGCCTGTTGCCCTCCCCTCCCTTCCTCTCTCAGCCTTTCTGATGACT
This sequence comes from Hippopotamus amphibius kiboko, assembly GCF_030028045.1. Taxonomy (NCBI): domain Eukaryota; kingdom Metazoa; phylum Chordata; class Mammalia; order Artiodactyla; family Hippopotamidae; genus Hippopotamus; species Hippopotamus amphibius. The sequence goes on along the minus strand of NC_080202.1, from coordinate 9,198,092 downwards.
CCCTTCCTAACTTGCTGTCTCTTCTCTTCAGGGCTCAGATAAAGGCCACTGTGAAACGCAAGGTATACGAAGACTCCGGCATCCCCCTTCCAGCCGATTCACCCAAGAAGGGGCCCAAGAAGGTGGCATCTGGTGTCTTGTCGCCTCCTTCAGCTGCCCCTCCACCAAGCAGCTCCAGTGCCCCTGAGGCTGGGGGTCCCCCCATAAAGAAACAGAAGGCTGGTGAGGGCTGTGGAGTTGCTCCTTGAGGATTAAAGGTCCCATCTGAGGTTCACTGAGAGAGTTGGTCCTGGGTCAAAGGACAGATCTCTTTCCCTCTCCCAGTGAAGTTTCCCAGAGAGTGGCTAGGGTGGGGGAGGAAGGGAGGGAGAGCTTGAAACTTTGGGAAGTGGGCGGGGCGGGGGGAGGGAACTGTCAGGGAACCTAGAACCTAGCTTGTGTCCCCCTCCCAGATGTGACACTCAGTGCTCTGAACGACTCGGACACCAACAGTGACCTGGTGGATATTGAAGGGCTAGGAGAAACTCCTCCAGCCAAGAAACTCAACTTCGACCAGGGTAGGAGTCTTCCTCCTCCCACAACAGCTGAAGGGGTGGGGGATGGGGGGGGCATGCTGATTTGGAAGGTAGGGGAGGGTCTCCGCAGGAGCCCTCTCCCCCGTACCTGGGCTGTGGAAGAGGAGGGTCCCTCCTGTGCACGCAGGGGATTGGGTGTGGAAGGAGCTGGGTGCTCCAGGGAGATGGGAGTCATCTTGGAAGCATACTTGGGGCTCGCTCCATCTCGGCCCATTTTACTTCCTGTTCCAGACAGCCTGACCCTGGATTCTGGCCTTCTCTTGACCCCCGCTGATCCTCCTCTGCTCTCTTGCTGAGCCTTCCACCTCTGACCCCTCTCACTGTTCACCCTGGACTTGTGGATCGCTTGGGACTCTGAGCAAGGCCTGCATGAGAGAGGGTAGAAAGGCTGCCGGGGCGGCCCACCTTGCTGTTCCTGTATGGGCATCTGCCCCCAACCCCTTTGACCCCCAACTGATGGACATTTTTATACAGAAAACAATAAAGATCTCCCTCTCAGCTCGGTGCCTTCAGCCTGACATTACTGGAGTGCAAGGGGCACGTCCCTCTCTCCTTAGCCCCCAGGGCTCAGCCTCTCCTCGGCAGCTCTCACCACCCTGCCTGGAGCAGCACAGCCAATATTGGCAGACTTTCTTCCCAGTGCCAATATTTCTGTGCTGCTAGAGCCAGGGGAGCTGGGCGTGGGCAACAAAGACTCCACTCTGCTCTCTGGAGACAGCGCTTACTCCGGGGTCTCTGGCAGTCAGTACTCCTGAGGCTACCCTGGGGATTTCAGAGGGGCAGCTTCCAGTGCTTTCACACCTCCCATTCCCCACCCCCCCTCACCTCACCAGAAGGCCCCAGATGTTTTTTGTGTTGCTTCTCCAGGGTGGCCTCCCGGGCCAAGCCTCAGCGGTGCCTCCCCCACCCTCGCTCTAACACCACAGTGTGGTTTGGACGTGGCCACAGTGCCGTACAAACCACAGTGTGCTGCTGGGGCGGGAGCAGGACTGGGGTGGGTTGAGAGGAAGGGAGCACAAGACAGTGCTGTGAAGATCCCCACCACCAAGGGCAGGGAGATAGCGAAGGCTTAAAAGGCAAACATGGCCCCAAGAAGGGTTGGGGAAAACAAGGAACCAGAGCTAGGGGCCTAAGAGGCGAGCTCGCAGTGTAATAAGACTGGAACCATCTTCCCTGTAGGAACTCTGCTCAGGGGATCCCTAGGGTGAGGTCAGAGGCAGAGGAAACAGGCAATGACCGTAGGGGACCAACAGACTGCCTCTCGACTCAGCAAGGGCAGGGACCCAAGGCTTCCTGTGTCCGTTCCTCCCCTGCCTGGGTCAGAACCCAAGAGAAAGCAAGGAGACACAGAAGGCCAAGGACAGCAGGGTTGGGAGTTGGCAGTCCAGAGGTGGTGGGGCCGGAACATGGTTGGGAGAGGGGGGCCGGAAGTCGCCCTGGGCCCTGGGCCTGCCACAAGATGGAGGCCAAAGGCAGGAAATGGAGGCCAGGGGGAAAGGGGAGCAGCAAGGCCCAGAAAGAGGGCCATCTGGACCTGGGGGCCAGGTATTCAACCCCCAGCACTGTCCCCACTCCCCACGGCCCCCCAGGACCCAAATCCCACCCCCCCGCAACCACCCCCACCAGGCCATTCACCAGGCCCAGGAAGGCGGGCCCACCCCAGAAAGCCACGTTTAAGCTGAGACAAACATGCCTCTCCCCACCCCCACCCTAGGCCTTCCCTCAGCCTTTTTCTCCTATCCAGGACTTGATTTTTAAAAAACACCCCCAGAAAGCAAAATTCAAGGGCCAAAATCCCTTCCGCAAATCAAAATAATATCCTCTAAAACCCAAAAGTTATCTTCCTACCTCCCATCCCACCCTTTACCACCCCCACCTTCCGACACACCCCCCAAAACTCTTAGCAATCAAAAAGATCTAAGATGGTGGTGTAAGCAGACTTTTTAGGCCCAGGGGGATGCCGGACCCCCTTGGTCAAGACCCCTATCTGTCCTACATCAAATCCTGCCAAGGCCTCCTGCTCCTCACATCACCCTCCATACCCCCTAAACTGAACAGCTGCCCCCAGCTCCCATCCTCGGCAGAGCCTTTGTAGGGATGAAACAGAAATCAAACACTATACTAACGGCTGGGGATGTTGGGGGGCCCTCTGGTCTCAGTCTTTGGTTTCCGTCTGGGGGACTGCAGTTTCGGGGTGTAGGAGAAAGCCTCTCCAATCATCCCCCCAGTTTCAAGACTGACAAAGCCCAACCCCACCCCAGCACGCACCTCCAAACCTCCCCCCCAACCGCCACGTCTCTCCTGAAAACAGGGGACACTTTCCTCCCCACTTACCTCAGCTACTCTCCCCTGAGATCCTGGTCCCCTATTTTGAAGGGAACAAAATTTGGGGTGCATCCCTCACATTTGGGGTGCAGGAGAAAGGAGCCGCCCCAGTCGCATCGCTGGCCTCCTTCCTCTCGGCTGGCTCAGGGAGTGGGGAGTGCCCTAGGGAGGGGGGACCCCCACAAGAGAGCACAGGAGGGGGCTCCTCCACTCCCAGTCAGAATTGGGGACACCCCCCCCCAAACCCGTCCCAGCCCATCCGTCTCCAACTCGGCGGGAGAGGCAGCTGCAATGCCCCAGTCAGATTCCCCCAACACTACATTCCTCACCCCATCTAGAGGGGTCCCGGGGGCCCCAAAAAATTCCAAAAAAATCTAGGATGTTGGCAGGACGGTCCTGGACCAGCTCCCCAAATTTGGGGTCCTCAGATCCCCCCGTTTTTTCAGGAAAATTCCGTCTTTCACCTGCCTCCCGCCAGCCCTGCTCTGTCCCGATGCCAATTTTGGAAGTCACTCCCTCCTTCCTCCTCCCCGTCTCTCTAGGCCCCCCCGCTCGGGGGCTAGGGTCCAGGACACCTGGCTTCCAGGCCGGGGGAGGGGGGCACTCCTCGAAGGGCTAGGGGCCAGGAGGTCAAGCTCATAGCCCCAGTCTTAGGGAAGCAGGAAAGCCCGATCCTCCCTTCCCCTCCCCCCTGGCTGGTCTCCGTGGTGGTTTAGGAAAGCCTGGAGGATTGGAATCTGCCATTGCTGTTGCACAGGCAGTTTTTTTTCCTTGGGTTGGGGGGGTGGGCGGTGGGAGGGAGAGAGGGGAGGAGAGCCGAAGAGAGCAGGGACCGGGGTGTGCAGAGCTGGCCTGGCTTACCCCCCAGCCCCTGCTGCCGTGGGAACCCCCCCCCATCTCACCCACACTCCCAGCCCTCTGTCTGCTTTCTGTTTGGGGCTCTTATCCTAGAAAATCAGGGTACAAGATTCCCCTCCTTGTACCTCACTACCACCTCTCCTTGCCACAATTCCAACAACACTGCCTTAGTCAGGGTGTCCACTTTACCACATGACACCCCATTTCCCCCATCTTCCCCCAAGCCGAGGTATGTGCCCTTAAGAAACTGGGGTTCAGAGTCTGAAACCACCTTTTCTCCCGCAGATCTATCCAGGCCACATAGAAATAAGAGGAGATACACTTCCTTTCCAAATTTCTTCCTTCGAATCCTGGGCATATTTGGAGGTTCACTAAAGAAAGAGACTTCTAGAACCTGGGGTGAGAGGGAGCTATAAGCAAAGGACATCCCAAACCAGCATTATGCTTCAAATTAAGTGAACCCTAAAATCAATCCCACCTAACGAGCCATCGCTCAGCTTCAATAAATGCACCCAGAGAGTGGCAAACACCCCAAAATAAGGATACCCCAAAACTTTGGTCTCCTACCCTGGGCCCTCACCTTGTTTCTCCCCCTGGAAAAAGCCTCCCGGCTCTCAATGCATACACAGAAATATCCCCCTCCTCAAAGTACGTTTGCAGAGCATTCAGATATAAAACTTTGCTCCCCAGCAAGGACCCACCATCACAAGGCCTTCACACTTGCTCCCAGGTTCCTATTATGTTCCACCTCAAACTAATAAAAACCCAAAATTGAATTTCGTGTCCCCCCAAAATAATCTGAACTTCAAAACTTATCTGGCATCCCAAAACAGACTGCACCCCAAAACCAGCATGATTTCTCTCCTTGAAATCAGATTGTCCACATACACCAACGACTATGAATCCCCAAAACAAAATCTTCATCCACCTCCAAAGAACACCTACCAGGTTCTCCTGATATTCGAAGATGACAAGCTCCAAATTGCGGGTGCCAGAATTCCCAGAACTAATGCAGCTTCAAAATCATCTCCATGCCTCAAACTTATTACTGGCCTTCAACCCTGTATGCAGCCTTCAGGGCTCAGAACAATCAAATTAACTCAACACCCCAGAGTAAACATGCACCCCACAATTGACAAATTGACCAGATAACACAAAAGTAACTCCATCCCGATACCAAAGGGAGCCCCTAGTCTAACTCCCACCTCCAACTGGGCAGAGACCAAAGTAACCCTCACTTACAAAAGCCACCTCACCATCATGAATCCCTAGTGGTCCCCCATTCCCAGTTTCTCAGCAGGTCTTTCCTGCACCCAAATAAAGACACTCTCAAATCTGAAGGGGAGGGCCCCAGGCCTGGATATGCAGCTCCACGGATAACAGTCAGTCATTACTGGGCAACTTAGACTCTCTTGAGCCCAAATACAAGTCCTGCTTTGCAGCTGAACTCAGCTATAGCCCCCCTTCCCCAAATGAACCGTGCCCCACCAACGTCTTCCCAAACAAAATACGAGCGTGTGACCAGTACTTATCTCCCAGATCAGGGACTTAAATTGGGATTATCAGCCCCACCTGCCCTCTCTGTCTTCTTTTACCCTGGGACCCTCCCTGTTTCCCCTTCTGTCTGTTCACTACATCCAACTTTCACATTAATGTTCACTAAAAATTCACCTCTAAATACAAATAACATTATCTAGCTTAATAAGAAAAAAACCCCTGGGCTCCCAGGGCTCAGACCCCGCTCCTTGTCCCACTCGTTTCCCTTGTTCCCAAAGCCCGCGGATTTCCCACCCAGGTAGGAACCCCAGCCTCGGAGGAAAGTCCCCTCTGTCGCCTAACCCTCCCCCCACCTCCGCCCAACCCTAGTCCCCTGGAGAAAATAAACCAGAGTAGAGAGAGGGAGAACGAAGGTTTCAGCTGCCCAGACCTAATTGATCCTGCGCCCCCGTTTGAGTGGACCCCCAGCCGGGTGGAGAAGACGCGCGATGCGAGGCTAGTGCTCGTCCGCCCCCTCGTGGAAGGAGCCAAACATTGCCGAGCTTTGCCTACTTGCCGCGCTGGACCCGGCGTCCCGCCAGCCTCCAAGCGTAGCCGACGGGCGGATGCCCGAGGCCCTAATGAGCTGGGACTGGGGGAGGGCGAGCGGCCTTTGGGCGGGAGTCTGTCTCTCTGGATCCCTAAAAGGATTCAGAAGAGAGTTGGGAGCGAAAGTCCGGACCCTAGGTCTCCTGAGCGTCGTCTCTCGGCCCCCACCCGGGGCTTTCCCCACCTCCTCGAGGGGAAGCAGCTGGCGGAGCCGTCCGGTCGCAGGACAATGGAAGGAAACGAACTAGAAATCATATCCGCCCCCTCCCTACCGCGCCCGGTCAGAGCCCCTCTTTTGCAGGCCCCTCTAGAGAAGCCTGTTGAATGACCACACCCACCCGCTGTCTGAGACCCCACGGGAGCACCAATATCACCTCCCCAAACCTGGTATCTCTTTGGGCTTCCCTTTATCTCCCTTAGTACCGTGCATTGGAAGGGGGAGTTTCGCTGTATTCACTCTCCTGTAACGGGCTCCTTCCTAAAGCCAACACACCAGTTTTCGCTGTCCCAGGCCCCCCGACGACCCAGGTCACCCATATTTCCAATCTCAATATCCCCAACCTCCTCCCCAATTCCAATGTCCCATCCTCGGTTCCACTTTCTGTGGCCCAAAACCCCTTACGTTACGACCACCTAGCGTTTCTGAGGTCCCGCCCTGGAGCCGGAGACCCCGCCCCGGGTTCGCCATCTGGAGAGCAAGGGAGGAAGGAAGGATACAGACCCAGGCGTTCACCACACCTCCACCCCCGCCCCCGACATCCCGGCCAGATAAAGGAGCCGAGGCCAAGAGGGGAGAGAGACCCCGCCCCCCTTGAGAAGAGAAGCTGAAGCCCCTGCAGGACGGGGGTAAGAACCAGAGACTGAGGGAGCCAGGCTCCTGGGTCCCCTAAGAGGGTTGGGGGTTGCTGATGGTAGGAAGACCGAGGACCAGAAATTGGGCCAAGCTAGGGATCCGGGACCAGAGAGCGGAATTTCGTGGCTCAGGGAAGGCAGCTTCGATTGGGATTTGGAGCTCTGTGGACCACAGGTCTACTGGGGTCTTCAGGCAGGATCGGACACCTGAGACAAGGCGCGCGGTGAGGCAGTGGGGAAATGGGGGGGGGGGGTGCTGGAAGGGCAGCTGGGAGCCTAAGAAAGGGCGCTGAGGGCCATATTCCTCACGCTTGCCATCGACACCAAGGTGTAGGAACCTTCAACTCGCTCCAAGCGCTTTATCTAGAGGGGGGAAAGCGAGGGATACTGTGGTTGAGGACAGAAAGAACTGGATGAATAAGTGAGGCTGCGTGAGCCGGGGCCGGGGGGCTTGGCACCTCAGGAGGAAGAGGCAAAATGCGGAAGGGAAGGCGTCTTAGGACGGGCTGGATGCCTGAGCCCTTTCCTTGGAACCCGCAGGCCTGCGTCGCTATGGGTTCCACCGCTACCCCGGAGGGAGCGCTGGGCTACGTCCGCGAGTTCACGCGCCACTCCTCCGACGTGCTTGGCAACCTGAACGAGCTGCGCCTGCGTGGGATCCTCACTGACGTCACGCTGCTGGTTGGCGGGCAACCCCTTCGAGCTCACAAGGCAGTTCTTATCGCCTGCAGGTTCGAGGGGTTGCTCCGGGGATGGGGTGGGACCAAATGGGAAAGGGGCGGAGCCATAAGGTCTTTGGGAGGGAACCCGAAGCCAAGCCTTCCAGATGCAGGAGGCGGAGCGATCGGGAATTGGGGGCGGGGTGAGAGCGGGGAGGCGGGGCTTTCTATAGGGGCTGGGGCTTTCTACAGGGGCGTCTGTCTACCCCAGCCACTAACATGACCTATCTTCCCTCTCCCCAGTGGCTTCTTCTATTCAATTTTCCGAGGCCGTGCAGGAGTGGGGGTAGATGTGCTCTCCCTGCCCGGGGGCCCCGAAGCCGGAGGCTTCGCTCCCCTTCTGGACTTCATGTACACCTCGCGCCTACGCCTCTCTCCAGCCACTGCACCAGCAGTCCTTGCGGCCGCCACCTACTTGCAGATGGAACACGTGGTCCAGGCATGCCACCGCTTCATCCAGGCCAGGTGAGGGAACTCCAACTCGGTGTTCCTCGTGGGTGAAGTGGCATCCCAGATGTCAAGGGCAGAAGCCAAGATTAGGAAATAGCACTAATGTCCATTGTACTTTTCTCAGCTGTGAACCTCTAGGCATCTCCCTGCGGCCCCTGGAGGCAGAAAACCCCACGCCCCCAACGGCCCCTCCGCCAGGCAGTCCTAGGCGCTCCGAAGGGCACCCAGACCCACCTACTGAGTCTCGCAGCTGCAGTCAAGGGCCCCCCAGTCCAGGCAGCCCAGACCCCAAGGCCTGCAACTGGAAAAAGTACAAGTTCATCGTGCTAAACTCTCAGGCGTCCCAAGCAGGGAGCCTGTCTGGGGAGAGGAGTTCTGGTCAACTTTGCTCCCAGGCCCGGCTCCCCAGTGGAGATGAGGCTTCCAGCAGCAGCAGCAGCAGTGAAGAAGGACCCATTTCTGGTCCCCAGAGCAGGTACAGAAACTGGAACACCTCCCTTCCGCTCCCCCCCCCCCCCCCCGAATTTGTAGAGGCAGCCTCAGCTCAGAGGCACAGCCTGGGCCTGGGTGGTCAGGAACAGGGAGTGAAGGAGTGGGCTTCAGAGACACCAGCTCACCTTAGGAAGTTGGCCAGAGGCCAGACTTACTCAGTGGGGTGGGACTTTGGCAGTGCAATTGGATATGGTACATTGGTCAATGTTGGCTCGCCTCCAGAGGACGTGGCCTTCGGCAACAAGTTTTCCAGGGGAGAAACCCCCCCTCCCCATATAATCTCTCCTAACCCTTTTCTCTGGGCCTTGACATCTGCCTAGGCTCTCTCTGACTGCTGCCACTGTACAGTTCAAATGTGGGGCTCCAGTCAATACCCCCCATCTCTTCACACCCCAGGCTCCAGAGACCACAGGGTCACCCTCTGGGCGGGCTCATCCACCACCAGGTAAGAGCCCCTCCTTCTACCCCCTTCATGGCTTTCCTTCTGTGGCTGCTCAAGGCCAGTTTGGGCCAAAAGCCCTCAGGAAAGGCCAGTTCATTTCCTGCACATTAGAATTACCTAGGGAGCTTTTAACAATCCCATCGCCCAGATCACAGCCCATAGATCAGAATGTCTGCAAGTGGGAGCTTGGCATCAGTGTTTTTTAGAGCTTCCAATGAACAGCAAAGTTTGGGAACTTCTGGCCTATTCCCATCCAGGGCCGAATGGTCAGCCCAGGGCTTGGCAAGGCCTCTCTGGCAAGCTGTCATCCAGCGTGGTGCAAGAGAGGAGAGAGAAACAGAAACTTCCACCCACAACTAGGGGCCCCCACCTACCACCACCACTATTGGAGTGATTAGCAGAGTACTCTGGAATCAGACAGACATGGTGTCAGATCTTGGCTTGTCCTCTTAATAACCGTGTGACCCCGAGCAAGTCAAATGAGCCCCAGAAGCCTTAACAGTAAATTGGGAAAAAGAAAACCTGCTACCGTGTGGTTTGAGGATTCACTGATACTGTCATTACCCACCACCCTTCCCAGGAAGTGAATTTTTCAGCTGCCAGAACTGTGAGGCTGTGGCTGGGTGTTCATCGGGGCTGGACCCCTTGGCTCTCGGGGATGAGGACAAGCCCTACAAGTGTCAGCTCTGCCGGTCTGCCTTTCGCTATAAGGGCAACCTGGCCAGTCACCGCACAGTGCACACAGGTAGGGGAGGAGCAGGGAGAGGGCCCTGGCCTTGGTGCCCACAGCTGTCCTCCGGTAGAGTCGCTGACCTCCCTTCCTCCCTGCCTCCAGGGGAAAAGCCCTACCACTGCTCCATCTGCGGAGCCCGCTTTAACCGGCCGGCTAACCTGAAAACGCATAGCCGCATCCATTCGGGAGAGAAGCCGTACAAGTGTGAGACGTGCGGCTCGCGCTTTGTACAGGTACGGCGCTAGTTTCAGAGCCGGCGCGCAGGCAAATCTGCAAAAGGGCGAGGTGGGCCGAATGCGAAGGGTTCTGTCCCTCCCAGAGGCGCGGCCTGAGGTCCCCTCCTCTCCCAGGTAGCGCATCTGCGCGCGCACGTGCTGATCCACACCGGGGAGAAGCCCTATCCTTGCCCCACCTGCGGGACTCGCTTCCGCCACCTACAGACCCTCAAGAGCCACGTTCGCATCCACACGGGAGAGAAGCCTTACCACGTGAGTACCCGACCGGGCTTGGCCGGAATTACCTTGGAATTACCTCCCGTTTACGAGGGGCGGGGCTCTGAAAGGAGCGGGCCTGGCGCTTCTAGATCTCTTCGAGGTAGGCGGTGTCCATGTGAGTAAGGGGCGGAGGCCGAGGGTAGGGGTGGCAGGCAGAGAAGTTAGGCTCCCGGACTGGGCGCTGTCCTCTTGGGAGAGGGGCCGACATGGAAAAAGCTTCGCAGGAGAGGTTGGTGCCTCTCTCCTTGGCCTTTCCCTGAAGATTTGGGAGCGTGTGAGGACTAAAGATGATCTCTAAGGTGCAGTGCTGGGCAGTTCTCCCTCGCTCAACACCTAAAAGGTGGTCGTGGGTGGGGAGGGATCTGACTCGGCCATCCTCCCACAGTGCGACCCCTGCAGCCTGCACTTCCGGCACAAGAGTCAACTTCGGCTGCATCTGCGCCAGAAACATGGAGCTGCTACCAACACCAAAGTGCACTACCACGTTCTCGGGGGGCCCTAGCCGAGCACCAGCCCAGGCCCCACACCCTTCCTGGAAGACGGGAAAAGCTGCGGCTCACGCCTGGGTTGGCTGCCAGGCTTGGGGGTGGGGGTGTGCAAGGTCCCTCCAATATCAGCGACTGCCACCACCGTAATTTCTCACTGGGGAGAGCAGGGGTGGCAGATCTCGGCTTGATCTGCCTCTGTTTTGCTGGTCAAAACCTCTTCCCCACAATCAGAATTGTTTCCGAGGAGAGCACAAGCTAGGAGCTGGCGGAGGGGAGAGACTGGAGGCCTGGTTTCCAAGGAATCGCCTGCAGCCCCCTTTCTCATTCGGTTTACCTGTAAATATAATTTATTGAGGCCTTTGGGTGGCACCAGGGCCTTCATTCTATTGCATTTCCCATGTCCCTCTTCCACAAGTATGATCAAAAGTGACCTGAATCACAGAATGTGAGGTCACGGCTCTGCTGGCAGAGATTAGCACTTGGCTGCCCCCTTTGGCTTGAGTGTTTTATATTATTATTGTCATAACTTTTATCTTTAGAATTGTTCTTTTCCCATTTGCTTGTTGGTTTGTTTCACATGGAGAAAGGGGTTCTCTGTGTTCTGCCCCTCTAATTCTAGGTCTGGAACCTTTATTTGTTCTAGGGCAGCTCTGGGAACATGTGAGTTTGTGGAACTGGGTCAGGAACCTCTCTGATATTCTGGATATTGTAGGTTTTCTAGCGGGCTAGCACTGGATATAGACTTTTTCTGTTCTTCAAGGGTTATAGGAACATATGGTGAGTCTGAAGTGGAGGTAATAAATACCTCCTGGAGGCAGTGGGTGTGGGGCCTTTGTCAGTCCTAGAATTGGAGGGATGATTAGACAGGCTTTCTCTTATGCTCCTCACTGTCCCATTAGCCTGGTCACCTAGGTTGGGCTCCACTGTGTCTCTCTGTTGTGATAGAACTCACCCAGGAGGTTGAGTTGAGCCCACAATCTTCCCACTGGGGCTTGTTCTTAGCACTGAGTTGATCCCTGCATGCAGGAGATCTGAGATTCCTTATCAGAGATGATGCAATCTTTTCTGATTCCGCCCAGGCTCTAAGAATGTTATGACCTAGGGGAGACTATGAAACCCTTTATCTTGACTAAGCAGTAAGGAGTATGACCTGTCTTTTACTGCAGAGCCTTCTGTGTTTGAATGTTCCTTGCGGGTTCTACCTGAGATGAACCTCTTCTTCCTTTAGTAGGTTTTTGGACATCTTCTGGCAAGTGTCCAGATTCCAGAAATTTCTTTGCCTTTAGAAGTCACAGGTGCTTGGTAACTTTCTTACCTTAGAAAAGCTGGGTCTGTGACCTGGTCTTCCTGTCACTGCATTCCTGTCGGGAACCAGTGAAAGCACTAGAACCTTCCACAGGGAGAGAAGAGGGGCTGAGTTCCATTATGGATTTGCTGTCGTTTGGGATTATGATCACGAGTACTGTTGGGATTAGAGATTTTGAAGATTTAAAAGACTGACTGATGGACCCTCTAGTTGACCAAGTATCCAGGTAGGATTAGGAGGTTGGTTGAGGGGCACAGTCTCTGGTGTAGACCAAGTAGGTTGAAAGTTAGGGATGGGTTGCCTCTTAACTGTGTGGAATGTTAGATGATACTCTGAAGCCCTGACTTACAGTCCTGCTCCTGTTGCCCTGGGGCCTGTTTGATTAGCGACATGAGGTGGAGGTGTAAGAAGCACTTTGAATTTGTGGGGTGGAGCTTCCTCAAGACAAGTCAGTACTAGTGGCTGCCACTTGGGGACTGGTGAGAAAGCTACTCTTCTCCCTCTTTCCCTCTTACTCCACACTGCAGAATGGAAGGAGGGAGGGAAAGCAGAGGAAAGAGCTGAGAAGGAACCACAATTTTTTTTTTTTAGCAGATTGGATGGACAGGTGGAGAGTGCCAAGGGGTGGAGATGTTAGATCTTGCAAGATCAGAATCATGGAATAAAGAAGCCTCTCTGTACTGCCTGTTGTGTCCTGGGTTCTTGCCTGTGGGGGTCTGGGGACTGGGTGAAACTGGGGAAAGAGGGTTCTTCCTTCCTGGATGCCATCTTGGATTCTGTGCCCATTCCACTGTCCCATCCCACCAGACATTTTAAGGTACCCTTGTTCTCCCTTTCCCTGCCCTTGCCTTCCGGCTCATTGTGTAGGAACCAGTGACTTCATGAAGTTTCTCCGGAGCCACCTGCATCCTGCTGCTCTGAAGTCACTTCCTGCCTGAGGTGTGGAGGCAGCAGGGAGAAACCAGGAAGCCACTAATAATACCAAGATGCTGGGGGATGCATCTGTGCAGGGGAACTTAATGCTTGGGACACCCCCTACCAACACCACCACTACCACCACCACCACCACCATGGAAAATGGATAGGACTTGGGTGACATAAGGACAACAGGAGCTGGAGGTGGCAGTGACAAGGCTGTGTGGTTAGAGCCAGCATGCCAACTCTACCCCTCCCCCAGCAATGGTATCTTGGAATCCATCCAGTGCCTTGTACACGCTTCTCTCCCACCCTTTCCCCTGTCCTGTGTGTGTCTTGGGTGCACAGCTTTGTTCTGCCCAGAGGTTAAAGGGTCACTAATTCTGAGTTACCTCCCTTTTGGACTTAAATTCCTCATCTGTGAAATACGTCCATTAACATGGAAGGAATAAGTTCCTTCCAACATTTACAGTTGTGGTCGTGCTTCTCAATCTTGTAAAACCCATGACCTGGATTAGATTTTTTTTTTAAAGCACAAAACAAAGAAACTAAACTAAAACCTTCCTTCCCCTCCCACTACAGCTTATCCCCTGTTTAAAATGAGACGAGCTTAAAATAAAATAAAATAAGACCAGCTAATATTACTTATCTCCTGCTACATGTCAGGCCCTAAACTAAGCATTTTAGTGTACAGATTTTGAATTCAACTCCCCTGAAAACCCTAAAAGTAGGTACTATTATTAGCCCCAGTTTACAAGTAGGGAAACCAACTGAGAGGTTCAATATCTTGGCCAAATTAATGTGATGAAGCCAGGATCTATGATTTGATTCTAAAGACTGTGCTCTTAACCACTATGTTATACAGCCACACCAATTTCTATGTCTTTGGTATAGTCCCCACCAGCCAAAGTTCTGACTCCACTTACCAAAAAAAAAAAAAAAAGCTTTTTGGGTATGATTATTTTTATTTCCCACATATAAAATTATAAGGCTCAATATGCTTTGTAAAATTACACAGCCTCCCTCCCCACCCCAGCCCCACTTATCTCGGTATAACCCCTCTTGAGCTCAAATTTCAGGGTCAGAGTCCTAAGGATCTCGAAACCAAGTTATCAGTGCTATGCAAGGCTGGAGGAACCGGGTACTGGTTGGGTAGGAGGGGCTGGTTGCGCCAGTGTTCACGGCTTGTCTCTAGTCTATCCCATCACGAAATCAAAACCTGTGCTTAGCAAGTGGTTGTTACTAGAAGGCAGAGGAAAAGGTTCCAGCCCCACTGAAGACGGGTGCTGGTGGGGCTCTGAGTGAGCTCAGAGCTGCACTTCCTCTCCCCAGTTATTTTTGGTCTCTGTGACCCGTAGGTTTCCTGTTAGTGGAAACAGAAGGGACAGGAACGAGTTCCCATTACAGAAATCAACGCCAGGAGTTCAACAGCCCATTCCCCTCTCTCTTTCCTCGGCCTCTGAACCCCCTCAGGGACCCAGGCATCTAGAGTCTAGTGGCCTCAGACGCTTGGCCAGGTATTTTATTTAATCTTATCTCATAATCTCTCCGCACCCCCCCACCCCCTCCCCGCCTTTCAACTCCTGGGCCCCTCATTAAGTAAGTATGTGTTTTCCTCTCCTGAACCAGTTTACCCACCACCAACCTCCACGGACTCCTTACGTGCGCATATCCGTGCTGAAATCTGGTCGAATTGGCCCGCTAGGTGGACAGGACACCCAAGCTGCCTCCTGGTAGGTTCCTGGGTCACGTGGGGTCCATCTATTTGGCCTCCTGAAGTCCCCTCCTCACGCATGCGCCCCATTCACCGCCTGGTACAGAACTGGTTCTAAACCCCGCCCTGCCCTTCTGGCTCCGCCCCCTGCTAAGGACTCCGGCATCCTCATTGGGATGTTGGCTGGGCGGGCCAGGTGCTAACACTTCCAAAGATAAAATAGATAATCCACCCGCAGACTGGCGACCTCAGGGGTGGGGCCAATGTCCAGCGCTGCCGCCTGACTCCTAGACCAAAAGTCAGTCCTCTCCTCCGTATGTCCCGCCCAGGCCTGACTCTCGGCTCACGGGCGGCGGAACCACGCCCCCCGGCGCCAGACGCGGGGACCAGCGCCGGCCGGGTCTCTCCACCTAGATCCCCCCTGCCAGGGGAAAGGCGCAGGCGCCTCACGCAGCCTCTCTGCAGCTCTCAAACCCGCGTTGGCACTCTCCTCCCTACCATCCTCTCCTCCCCCGCGCGGCCCCGAGCTGTCCGGGTGGGTGGGCAGAGCTGGAACGACCAGAGCCCTGCTCCGGAAGGGGCTTAAGGCAGCAGCCCTGTTACCTCCCAGATGGCACATAGGGCCGAGCCCCCCGACGGGGGCTGGGGATGGGTGGTGGTGCTCTCGGCGTTTTTCCAGTCGGCGCTGGTGTTCGGAGTGCTCCGCTCCTTCGGCGTCTTCTTTGTGGAGTTCGTGGCGGCGTTTGAGGAGCCGGCAGCGCGAGTCTCCTGGATCGCCTCCATAGGAATCGCGGTGCAGCAGTTCGGGAGTGAGTTGCTGCTCCTGGGTCCAGAGTCCTGTGACCCTCGACCCCCGGAAGGGAGAGGGGATGCGGGGACCGTAAAGGAGATGGGGGAGGGGCGAGGTCGGTGCTGGAGAAAGACGCCTGAGATTTTCTCGCAGAACCCTTCCTCTTCTCCAGGCCCAGTGGGTAGTGCGCTGAGCACCAAGTTCGGGCCCCGGCCTGTGGTGATGGCCGGGGGCATCCTGGCTGCGTCGGGGATGCTGCTCGCCTCCTTTGCTACCTCCTTGACCCACCTGTACCTGAGTATTGGGCTGCTCTCAGGTGAGACCCTGGGCAAGGGTGGGGAAAGTCAAAAGCCTTGAGTCTTTTTGGCCTCTGGGTTTTTACCTTCTTCCTGCTCCTTCCAAAAGGTTTAGGAAGACGCTGAGAGAAAGTTTTGGCTGTCACCTGTGCCCAGAAGGGAATTCATAAGAGAGGTGCCTAAAGTGATAAACAGGTTAGGGGAAATCAGGAAGTTCAAAGATGCAAGCCCAGGCCTAGAGGGCCTGGAGTGTAAAAGGAAGAATGACATAATTGAAATTTTTCCCCAATTGTAAATTTTACACAATTGTAAAGTTGTGCCAGATGTGAAAGCTGTGAAATAGATATCATTATCCTATTTACAGAGGAGAAAAGGCTTTAAAGCTTATGCAGCTTGGCAAATGAAGTTCACACAGCCAGAAATGGTAGAGCCCACGTCTAACTCCAAAGTTCTGTGGTAGTTACTTTGCAAACATTATCTCTAAGCTTCCAGTGTTCCATAAGGTGTATCACCCCCATTTTGCAGATGAGATTGAGGCTAGGAGGTGAAGTAAAATACACAAGGTCATACAGCTAGAAAGTATCAAGCTAGGATTGTACTTAGGCCTGTGCTACATTCTGATGCTGGGCAGTGTTGGGATGATTGGGTGCCCTGAGCTCCCTAAAGGTCCCTCAATCCCCGTTTTTTCCTTTTTGACAGGATCTGGCTGGGCCTTGACCTTCACTCCAACCCTGGCCTGCCTGTCCCGTTACTTCTCTCGCCGGCGATCCCTGGCCACCGGGCTGGCACTGATGGGCGTGGGCCTCTCCTCCTTTGCTTTTGCTCCACTCTTCCAATGGCTGCTCAGCCACTACGCCTGGCGGGGGGCCCTGCTGCTGGTGTCTGCCCTCTCCCTCCACTTGGTGGCCTGTGGTGCTCTTCTCCGCCCACTCTCCCTGGCTGAGGACCCTATCGTGGGTGGCCCTGGGGCCCAACTTGCCTCCCTCCTCCATCATGGCCCCTTCCTCCGTTACACCGTTGCCCTCACCCTGATCAACACTGGCTACTTTATTCCCTACGTGCACCTGGTGCCCCATCTTCGGGACCTGGATTGGGACCCACTGCCTGCGGCCTTCCTACTCTCAGTGGCAGCTATTTCTGACCTTGTGGGGCGTCTGGCTTCTGGGTGGCTAGGGGATGCAGTCCCAGGGCCTGTGGCAAGACTCCTGATGCTCTGGACCACCCTAACTGGGGTAATACTGGCCCTGTACCCTGTGGCTCAGGCTCCCACAGCCCTCATGGCTCTGACTGTGGCCTATGGCTTCACATCAGGGGCCCTGACCCCAGTGGCCTTCTCCGTGCTGCCTGAACTGGTGGGGACTGGAAAGATATACTGTGGCCTGGGACTGCTGCAGATGGTAGAAAGCATCGGGGGGCTGCTGGGGGCTCCTCTGTCAGGTAAGAGGAATGGGATTTCCAGGTGGGCCAGGGCTGCCATGTCATACCATTCAGGGAGGGAATTGACATTGTAGTGTATGTGAGTACTGCCCTCTGGTCTGGTACATACACAGCCTTGCATGGTCAATCATAGCAGCCCTGAAAGGGGTCCAAGGGGTAAAGAAATTGGGGCTGTGGAAAGATTAAGAAGACCTATGTGGCACCCTTGGCAGGGTACCTACGGTTGGGGTTTTCAGAGAACCTGGCCAGACCTCAGACATAGCATGCAGGGTCTGCCTTTTCCCTTGGCTCAGTGGGCCCCAGGCCAGCGGTCTGAGCCATCTGGTCAAAGTTCTTCAGGCTCCAGATGACAGAACCTTCAGATCCTTAACATTTTCGTCTATTAACTGAAGGTGTGGAAGGGAGGGCCACAGTTACTAGAAAGAAAGGCACAGGTGTGCCTGACTCCATCTGGATACCCAAATCCTCACTGGCTGGTCCAGAGGTCCTTTCTGAAGGCAGGAAGGTGGTTGAAATGACCTTTTGAGGCCCTTAGGGAACTCAGAGTTCTCAAACTCAACGAGTCCTACCTTGAGAGTTCTAACTCTTCCAAGATGATGGGTTAAGGATTATTATGTTCCCTCCACCTCGAAATTTGTCTGAGCCATCAGTCCCAGGAAACAGATCACCCATGTGTGTTCTTTTTCTCTCTTGAACCTAGGCTACCTCCGGGACATGACAGGCAACTACACAGCTTCTTTTGTGGTAGCTGGGGCCTTCCTTCTTGCAGGGAGTGGAGTTCTCATCACTTTGCCCCACTTCTTCTGCTTCTCAGCTCCTACCTCCAAGCCCCAGGACCTTGTAACAGAGGCACTGGATACCAAAGTCCCCCTGCCCAAGGAGGGGCTGGGAGAGGACTGAACTCCAAGAAGCGGCAGTCAGACCCAGAAAGCCAGAGGTTGGCGGCCCCAGGCCTTCTCCTGCCCCATCTTGGCACCCCTAGAACCACTGTGCCTTAAGCATCTTGATCTGCCTCCCCTCCCAGAGTGGGCCTGGAGCTCCTGCGATGTGTGTGCCAACCCTTTGTATTTTCTCGAGGATTCTTCTCTCTTCTTTGCTCCCACAACCTTTTCTGAAGGATCCAGAGTTCAGCCTGCTCCACTGAGCTGTGAATCGACTGTGCAAAATCAACGGCCAAGAGACTTATCATGTTTTACATGTGATCTCTAGTGTTACCTCCTAAGTTTCTTCCCTGAAGACAGATCTCTGGGAAAGAGGGCGGACCCTCTGAGATAAAACTGAGTAAGAAAACTAGACGATAATCAGAATCTCAAAAAGAGCTGGGGCCCATATGCCTGGATTGGTGGAGGGGAGGTATCCAGGCACTCTGGTGACCCAGAGCAGAGACCCTGGACTCTGCTCTGTGGACCACAATTCCTCCCACTTGCCCACTGACCTCCCTCTTT
Organism: Hippopotamus amphibius kiboko; assembly: GCF_030028045.1. Classification (NCBI taxonomy): domain Eukaryota; kingdom Metazoa; phylum Chordata; class Mammalia; order Artiodactyla; family Hippopotamidae; genus Hippopotamus; species Hippopotamus amphibius. The sequence continues at coordinate 9,179,676 of NC_080202.1, read as the reverse complement.
CCCACTATCCTCTGTAACTTAGAAAAGAAATTAAGAAAATGGTGAGGGACATGGAGGGAGGGGGTGCTAGTTGGGGAGGGGGAGATAAAACAGAGCTGAAGTCTGGGTCTGGGACTCTTGTGTTTCCCTCAGGCCAGTGGCAGGAGACTGAAATGCAGGAAAGAGTTATCTGGGAAATGAGGATGTGGCAGCTAGCACCCATGAGCACCCCCTCCCCCAGGAAACTAAAGGCGATAGGCAGACAGCTTCTCAATTTCCTGTTATAAGGGCAAGTACTGGGGCAAAGAAAAATGGATGGATTGGACAAACACCCTTCCTGCCTCCCATGGCTTAGGGGGATCCTGTTGCTACCAACCAGCCTTTTTTGGCTATTTTAAGTAGAATGTTTGCAGAATCCTAGATTGCCTAACAATTGGAGCTTTCAGGAAAAGCAGATAGAAAGTCTTTATTGGGGCAGGGGCTCAAACAAGAAAATGGTCAACAAGTGGTGTCCAGAGTGGAGTGAGGGCCTCCTGCCGAGAGCAGGGCAACCTGAGGGACGGGGAGAAGCTCCCCCCTCTCGGGGGGTGGGGTGCCTGGACGTGAGGCTGGACGGCAGGAGGGTAGCGCACTGGGCAGCCCCAGGTAGATGAAGCTGCCAGAGAGGATGAAAGAGCCGCACACGAGGAAGGAGGAGGTGAAGTCTCCCGTCTCATCCCTTAGGAAGCCTGAGAGGAGGGGGAAAGGGACTTAGAGGCCTCCGTGCCCAGGTGCAGAGGAGGGTTGCGAGCGGATCTGCTGGCTCAGGCCCTTACCTGACAGGGGAGGGCCCAGAAGCCCCCCGAGGCTCATCAGCATCATCACCAGCCCGGTGGCCTGTACAACACCTCCGATGCCCACCAGCCCCGGGAGCACTCCGAAAACCAACGGGGCGTAACTTCCGGCGCTCAGCCCGTAGGCCCCAGCCGCGGCCAGCAGGGGGCCCCCCCAGCTCTCCTCGTTCCCCACCACCGGCACCAGTCCCACCGCCAGCAGCCCCAGCCCTGTCAGAGCCCCGAACATCGCCAGCAGCCGCGGGAGGGGCACCCAACCCTGGTCCGCCAGCCACCCGCAGACCAGCCGGGCGCCCGCATCCCCCACCGCGGCCACCGCCACCACCAGCGCCGCCCCATACCCCCCCAGGCCCCGATCTAAAGCGTGCGGCGCCAGGTGCACATAGGGGACGAAGTACCCGCCCCCCACCAAGGCCGTGCCTAGAGCAAAAACTAAGAAGGCCCGGCGTGTGAAGAGACCCAGGCCAAGGGCAGCTAGGGGGCTTCGGGGTGGGGCCAGAGGGTCGCCAGGGAGCGCCAGGGGTCGCAGCAGGGCGCCACAGGGGGTGAGGTGGAGGGTAATGGCGCCAAGGAGGAGCAGGGCGCCCCGCCAGCCGAAATTATCAAGGAGGAGCTGCAAGGCGGGCGCCAGAAGCAGCGAGGAGGCCCCGTTGCCCGTGAGTGCCAGCCCCACGGCCAAGACTCGACGGCGGGAGAAGTAACGGGAGAGGGTCCCCAGGGCAGGGGCGAACACCAGGGCCCAGCCGGAGCCTGCGAATGGATAGGACCAGGTGAGGACAGGAACCGGGGATGCCTGCCCCTGCCATCCCAGCTCTGCTTCTCGCAGGAGACCCCCGCCCCCTTGGCCTCCAGCCCCCGATAAGCTCCTATCTTCACCATCACCCCTTAAATACCCAGCTACCCCTCTCCCCTCACCAGCAAGGACGCCCAGACCAAGGTAGAGGTGCAGCAGACTGCGGGCGAAAGCCGAGAAGACGAAGCCGAGCGAGGTGAGGACGCCCCCAACCATCACCACGGGGCGCGCCCCCCAACGGGTGCTCAGGGCGCTGCCCACTGGGCCTGGAAGGAGGCGGAGTCAAAGGAAGACACGCCCCCGGACCCCCAAACTCGCTCCAACACTTCTCATTGGCTGTTTGCCTGGCCTAAACTCCTCCCCCTGCCTAATAGCCCCTCCCCTTGACCTCAAGACCCACCGTATTCTAGAACACAGTTACACTGGTCGACCTTTCTTGGGTTATCTGGTAATCAATCAGGTGTGTCCCCCACCATTGCACTCACGGCCCCTCCACCCCGGTTCCCGCCTCCCACCTCGGGGGCCCCCCTCACTGGCTGCCTGCTGCACGGCCAGGGCCAGGGCGCTGACCCACGCAGTGTCCTGAGCGCTTCGGTCAAAATGCTCCGCGAGGTCAGGGAGGGCGAGGCCCAGGGAGCGTAACAGTCCGTAGGAGAGCCCATTCACCGCGAAGGCTGCGGCCGCCACCACCCAGCCCCAGCCCCCGTCCGGGGGTCCGGCTGGCTTGGGGGTCATCACTGCCTGGGGGAGGGGGAACACCTGTGAGAGAAGTCTCCACGTCTGTGCCTCCTTTAGGGGCCTGTGCATCCCTGAGATCCAGCTTCTGGCTGCCCAAGGTGGGCACATCACCCTGAGCACAACAGGACGGAGGCGGAGGAGCGGGAGCTAGGCCTAGGGATAGAGCTCCCGGGTTCGCGCCGGATCCCGCAGGCCTGGGACTCCCCCTCCCACACACACCCGTTTCCCCTTACCCGACCTCTCCGGGCGGTGCGGGGAGGGGAAGGGCGAGGAATGGCTCTGCCCGGTTTTCTCCCCGCTTCCCGGCCCGGCGGGGCCCCAGAGGGGAGCAAATGCAGAGATGGAGCCCAACTTGGACGGGCTCTCAAGGTAAACAGAGAGCGCCACAGGGGGCCTGAGCCACCTGGGACCCGGGGGGGTACGGAGGGCGGGGGCGAGCAGAGAGTCAGCCAATCGGCGGAGCCGCGAGTGAGGCCAGACGCCGAGTCCCACGGGGATTGAATTATCCACTTACACCCCCAACCCCGGGGAAGGGAGGGGCGAGAAATGAATGCCGCCCCGCCCACGCCCACGCACCTGCCGCCGGCTGCGCACCCGGGAGACGCGTGGTTTGCAGTCGCCAGCCTGCCCAACGTCGGTAGGCAACGCACGGAAATAGGGGTGGCCCTCCCAAAGCCTGAGGGGATGAGTAGTTTCGTTCTCAGGGAGCGTTGCTGTAGAGCCTGGTAAACCTCGGATGTTAAATCACAGACCTCCACGGAGTGCATGTTGCGCGCTCAACGATAATATGCCCTTAGGGACGGATAGGAAGGAAGAGGACTTCCTTATGTACATATGTCATTCTTCATCTTCACAATCACCCTGTGAAAAGATGTCCTTCCCATTTTACAGAAGAGGTAACTGAAACTGAGGGAGGTTAGGTGACTTGCCCAAATCACCCAGCTTAAAAAAAAAAATGCTGGAAATATTTGAATTTGGGTCTGACCAACTGCAGGACCATACAAGAAAACAGACCTAGGACTGAACTAGAATCTGCTGCCATGGAGAGAAATGGCCTGGAGACAGTTTGATGCCAAACTGACCTGGAAATGGTTGAGCCTTTGCAGAGCCAGAGAGTTTATGATTCTGAGATAGGGGTTACTGGGAATAGAAAGGATTCTTGAGATCAGAATGGCTGAAGATTTAGATTAGCATTTTGAAAACAAAGTAAGAAATCTGAGAATTGAACCCAGGTATTGATTTCTTGAAAAAAAATTTCCTTTCTACATTAGGATTAAGGTTACCATTGATTTACTTCAGCTATTTGAGTCAAGGGATGTGTTCTTTGGTTTAATGATTAAACAGTATCGTAGAAAATTTGGCAGCTTACTGCTTGGTGTATGCATCACCCAACAGCCACATGGTGGCAGTGTTTCCTAATTGTTGAGAAAGTTTCTGCAAATAACGAAAAGAAAACCATCTTCTTAATTAGTGAAACTGTAAACCTAACAGCACAACATGATCTTCAAGGGCTCTCCACTGCCTAGAGGAGGAAAAAACCCAAAATTCTCTACTTTGGGCATAAGGCCTTTCACAATCAAAGGTAGACCCAGGCTATCTTTCCATCCCACCTCCCTCCCCTCTCTCCTACACCCTTCCATCAGCCTGCATAATGGATATTCCTAGCTTTTTCTCACTCCTAAATTTTTGCATATGTCATGCCTTCTGCTTGAAATGGCCTGGATGCGGTACAGGAGCCCTACCCCTGTACACAACCTAGGAAAGTGGTCTCACCGGTTTCACTAGCCTAGGCTGCTGTTGTGAAAGGCACCTGGGAGGCGGAGCCAGCATAACCTCAGCCACCTGGGAAGGCAGGGCGCTCGCTTCCAGAGATGACTGGTAAGGACTCTGCTCCAAGCTGAATGAAACCAAGTGAAACAAATCACTCCTTCTTGGTGGTGAAGTAGAAATGCCTGGCAACAGAGGAGACTGGGTCCTTGGGGTCTGGGAGTTGTACAAAGTGATGCTGAGCACCTTTATGGGATACTTATGCCCAGAGGGTATCCCAGAGCCTGGGGCTGGGGTAATTGGTTGTGAAAGGGCACATTCATCATCTACCTCATGTTCCCTATATTCTTAGCTTAAATTACTATCACTGTACACATCTTTTGTTCATGGAGCTGTGAATGAAGAATATCGCTTGCCCTTTCAGTAAACAAAGGATGTTGCAGCCATCAAGCCATCACGTTACAGCTGCCCCAGTGGTGAGCCCTGAGGGAACTCAGGATGGAAACGGGATGCCCGCCATCAAACCATCAGACACTATAGCCACCGCTGCCACACCCCCCCCCCACCCCCACCGAGGATGCACCCTGAGGAGACTCGGGATGAGAAAGCACAGGATGCTGGTCCCAGATAGCAAAGGAATGATTGAGGTGCATATTAAAGGTATGATTTCAGTGAACTCAGACTCTTGCATCTTCCCATACATACAGAAGTGCTAAATTCCTTAACTTAAGATACCTGGTTTCTTTAATTAACAGTAATCTTTTGATGTTCCCACTACCTGGTCTTTGTTGCAAAAACTCCTATATATTCCTGGGTTTGAAGCCCATCTTTGCCACTTATTAGCTGTATTACTGTAAGCAAGTTACTCAACCTCTCTGTGCCTCAATTTCCTTGTCTCTAAAATGGGGATGATAAGAACTTGCCCAGTGGTCCAGCGGTTAAGACTGAGAGCTCCCAATGCAAGGGGCCAGGATTCGATCCCTGGTCGGGGAACTAAGATCCCCACACGCTGTATGGTGCAGCTAAATATATAAATAAATAAAATAGGAATAATAATATGAGGGTAAGTCAAAAATTATCTTCACTCTGACTATAGTTTTAACAGAAGTTTTAACATAACTGGAGTGCAGATAATCTTTGACTCACCCTTGTAGTAGCTACCTGACGGGATTGCTATGGGAATAAAATGGGTCACTGTGTATACATGTATGAGTAAGGGACTTAGAACAGTGCCTGGAACATGATATATGTCAGCCCCTCTTGCAGCTATTGTGACTTGTGGCTAGACCCTACAGCACCCCTGCCCTTTCCCCACTGGCTAGGCCTACTGATGCCTCAAGGTCAAAGAACCACATTGGTCTGGTGAATTCTCAGTAGAACTACACAGCTTTATAAGATGTGAATGGCTACAAAGAGAGGTTAAATGGATTTTTTTTCTGTAGTGGTAACTGGTTTTCTTAGCATTTTCTGAAGTTTATGAGAAAACTCTTGTCTCCCTATCTCGATTCTAAAAACAAATGAGAAGAAAGGAGGCAAAATAAGTTTTGTTCATTCGCTTCTTCATACAAAATATTTATAGACACCTACCATGCCAGATGCTCTGCTTAGGGCTCAGGATACAACTATGAATGCTACAGTCTCTCCCCTCCAAGCCCCCACAAGCAAATTAGAGAAAAAGTGACATGAAGACATCTCAACACAAGGAAAGGGACGCAGACACCGTAGAGTGGTGCATGGGAGGAGCTGACTCATTCTGGTTGGGCCTGTGGAGAAGGCTTCACAGAAGAGGAGCTCTCTGAGCTGGGTCTTGAAGGATGAGTAGGAGTTTGCCAGATGGATGTGTGGGCAGGGGCATTCCAGGCAAAGGGAACAGCTTGCGGAAAATCACAAAGGCATGAACCAGTTTGGCACATTGTTTATTGTTTGGCGAGCTGTAAATAGCTGCTGTGTGGAGAACGGAGTGTGTAGGAGAATAATGTAGGACGAAGCTGCTGGGGCAGAGGGTCCCATCATGAAAGGCTGTGAAGGCCAGGCCAAGGAATTTAGATGTTTTCCCAGAGACTGATGCTTCTCAAACATTTCCCCTGATGTACCAGTCACTAATATTCACTAATACTGGAAGCAGATCACAGAGGAGAGAGGACTCATACCAGAGCCAGAGGGGTCAGGAGAGTCTGGGGTGTAGACCTTTTGTGGGGGGCAGATTTCTTTGAAATATCTTGTTTTACATTGAAAATTCATATGGAAAAGGGAACGCTCTTGCACTGTTGGTGGGAATGTAAATTGATACAGCCACTATGGAGAATGGTATGCAGGTTCCTTGAAAAACTGAAAGTAGAGTTACCATATGACCCAGCAATCCCACTGCTGGGCATATACCCAGAGAACACCATAATTCAAAAAGACACGTGCACTCCAATGTTCATTGCAGCACTATTTACGATAGCCAGGACATGGAAGCAACCTTAATGTCCATCAACAGATGAATGGATAAAAAAAATGTGGTACATACATACAATGGAATATTACTCAGCTGTAAGGAACGAAACTGGGAAATTTGTAGAGATGGATGGACCTAGAGACTGTCATACAGAGTGAAGTGAGTCAGAAAGAGAAAAACAAATATCATATGTTAACACATATATGCAGAATATAGAAAAATGGTACAAATCAACTGGTTTGCAAGGCAGAAATAGAGACACAGATGAGAGAACAAACATACGGACACCAAGTGGGGAAAGCGGGGAGGGTTGGGGGGAATGAACTGGGACATTGGGATACCAAATAGTACACTCTAAATATATGCAGTTTATTATATGTTAACTGTATCTCAATAAAAATTCTTAAAAAAAAAAGAAAGAAAATTCATGTGGAATTTTGCATCCTGCTTCATAATCATTGACACATATTTTCGTAGGAAAATTATGCTTTAAATGACTAGATAAATTATTTAAGTATTTCTTCCTAAGTCTTCCTCTGGGCAGAAGCCACCTCTGGGAAGTCATCCCAGCCACTGATCTGCGTTAGGAGCCTACTCACCCCCATGGGACCACTTCTCAGCCTGCAGTGACAGCATCCATTTTTGTCCTCCACCCCTCACCCCTACCTGTCTCTGCACCATGAGGCCAAGGAGGTGGGACCTTGCATGGTTGATCTCTGGATCTTTGACACCCAAAGGTGCCAAAGGTGAATACAACTCACTGAATGAGAGAAACATTGAACACGGGACTCATTGAATGCTCGGACTTGGGGCCTAGCACTCCATCAGATGCGGCAAGAGCACAAGTGGTTGCTGATGGACCAAATTGGCAATGTTTGCCTGCGTGGAGAAAGCTCCAGAAACAGATGCTGAGCCAGGCCGAGGCTAGGGAGATCAGAGAGAGGGGCAAGGCCTGTCCATGATTTGCTGTGGGGACCACGAGATCTGGGAGTGTGTCTGTGTCTCTGAACTCTAAAACGGCTCTGGGGCTTTCTCCCAGGAGCCCCTGTAAGAGGTTCTTGGGGCCCCTGGGGCCTGCAACCTCTGGGAAGCCCTGAGCCGAGCCCAGGCATTGCCTGGGGACACCCACTGGCAGCTCCCTCTGCAGAAGGTGGACGGGAGGGAAGGGACAGGTAAGGATGGAGGGCGCCACCCACAGGAAACGTGGCTCTGTTGGAAGTACCCCCAAATTTGAGGCTTTCCCATGTTTGGCCCGGTTGATCTGGAGCGTCTAAGTGCATAATACAGCTGCCTCTCACCCCTTGCCCCCTAGAATCTTCTCCTTCCCCAGCTCACCCAGAGACCAGGCTGTGGGAAGTCAGCAGAGACCTCAAAGCTCAGACCCAAGGCCTGGAGAAGTGGAAGAAGACCATGACCCAGGAAGGGGCCGAGGACACAAAGGTCAAGGCCTGTGGTTCAGGCCAGGGGTGCACCTCGGCTGATATGCTCTGAAATGGGGGGTCGGTCATGAAGGAGGGGGGTGAAGGCACACACACGGTGCGCTTACTGTGTGCAGGGAATGCGTGTGCTTGGATGCCACACCTGAATGGGGAACCAAACAAGATCCCCTGAACCTTGAGTTGGGACTGGGACTTGGTAAGGGATTTGCTGAGTCTGAGGCCTGGGGAGGCTGATGGTGGGCTTGAAGTTGGCACAGACAAGACAGAGCTGAGGCTGGAGCTAGGTTGAAGCCAAGATCTGGGATGGGATGGGATGGGATAGGATGGGAGTCCCAACCCCACCTGACTCCTCTCTTACCCCCTCTACCAAGTTTGTCTCTGGTGCCTCTTCAGTCCAGTCCCCAATCCTGTCCCTCTGTCACCGCCCCCACCTCCCCAACCCTGTCACCTGCTGAAGATCTGGAGCCTCTGGCTTTTGGACCTCTCTGGACAGTCCAGCCTCCAGGACAGGAGATCAGGATGGTGGAGGAGGCACCCAGCTAACGTCTTTGAGCCTGGTCTGTGTGTTTAAATATCCAAATATGTCTTATTCTGGCAATCTCTGCTTCTGGGACTTTGGCTAAGTTATGTGTCAAAGTTCTTAGTTGGAAGCCATAGGCACCAACTCTGGCTTATCTAAGGACAGAAACAATTGATTACAGGATAGTGGGCAACACCCAGAATTACCGAGAAGACTACAGAACTAGCTTTGGCAAGAACACAGACTGCCACAAGCCTAAACGAGGGGTCAAGGCCACTGCTGTCACCATTGGACACTAGATGTCGCTGCTGGTCTTTTGTGGCCACTGGACCTAGAAATGGCTGAGGCTGATCTGGGAAACACTCTCTGCTTCATTTACCTCCAGCTCCAAATCCAAGTCCAGGGTCGTGCTTCTGCCCAAGTGAACCTTGGTCATGTGCTCTCATCTGTGCTCTCCTGCTAGCTAGAAGGGACACCAGGAAAGTAAGAACCTGGTATTTCCATTGTTGACAGATAGATGGGTTCTGCTTCCCATCAAAAATAATAAGGTGGAACATGTCAATCATAACCTCATTAAAGTGGAATCATCATAATCACCATCATAAGAATTTCTCAAACAAAGGAAGAGTTTCAGATGTGAGACAGCCCAAAACGTCCACTAAAAGCAGGTCACATAAGGATAGGAATGGGATTCAAACTGAGGCAGCAAGGTGTGTGTGTCCTGCAGAAGCAGCTTTAAAAGCATGGTTCTTGATTCCCAAATCCAACATTAGGTATCTATTAAAAGGTGGTACTACTTCAAAGGATTGTTGGTGAGACGTCAGTGAAATAAAGCTTGGAAAGGACCGGCACAACCCCAGGCACGTGGTGGGCACTCTACAAAGGCAGGTTCCCTTCCATTTCATTTGCTCCCATTTTTCTGGCCACTGACAGTCACCCCTTTATCTCTACTCCAGTCCGGTCTCTAATCCAGTTCCCTGAAGTGCTCCCATGTCATGATCTGAGAGGGGGAGTCACACCAGAGGGGCCAGTGATGATGTCTGTCATTTCCCTTCTGTGGTACCCTTTAAATATAAGTTTCAGGTGTACAGCATTATGATTCAACATCGGTATGCACTACAAAGTGATCACCACCACAAGTCTAATTACCATCCATCATGATACAGCTGACCCCCTTCACCCACCTCCCCCCAACCCCTTTCCCACTGGTAACCACTAATCTTGTTCTCTGCATCTACGAATTTGTTTTCCTTCTTTCATTGTGTTTATGCATTTGTTTTGCTTTTTTAGATTCCACATATGAAGTCATATGATATTTGTCTTTCTTGGTCTGACTTGTTTCACTTCCACGTTGTCCTAAATGGCAAGATTTCATTTTTTTTTTTATGGCGGAGTAATATTCTATTGTGCGTATACCACACGTTCTTTATGCATCCATCCATCGATGGACACGTAGGTTGTTTCCATATCTTGGCTATTGTAAAATAACGCTACAGTGAACGTAGGGGTGCACATATTTTTTGAATTAGTGTTTTCATAAATACCAGATAAATACCAGAAGTAGAATAGCTGGATCGTATGGTAGTTCTATTCTTAATTTTTTTGAGGCATCTCCACATATTTTCTATAGTGGTTGCACCAATGTACAATCCCACCAATAATGCGTGAGGTTTCCATTTTCTCCACATTCTCGCCAACACATGTTATTTCTTGTCTTTTTTGATAATAGCCATTCTAACAGTGTGAGGTGATGTCTTGTGGCCTTGATTTGCAATTCCCTAATAATTAGTGATGTTGAACAACTTTTCACCTGACTGTTGGCCATCTGCATGTCTATTCAGATCCTCTGCCCATTTTTTAATTGGGCTGTTTGGTTTTTTGTTGTTGAGTTGTATGAGTTCTTTACATATTTTGGATATTAACCCTTTATTGGATATCTGATTTGCCAATACCTTTTCCCATTTAGTAGGTTGCGTTTTCGTTTCGGTGATGGTTTCCTTTGCTGTGCGGAAACTTTTTAGTTTGTCACAGTCCCATTTGTTTATTTTTGCTTTTATTTCCCTTGCCTTTGAAGTCAGATCCACAAAAACATTGCTAAGACCTTTGTCAACAGGTTACTGCCTACGTTTCCTTCTAGGGATTTTATGGTCTCATGTTTTACATTCAAGTTTTAATCCATTTTGAGTTAATTTTTGTGCATGGTGTAAGATAGTAGTCTAGTTTCATTCTTTGGCATGTAGCTGTCCATTTATTGTCCTGTCCTTTCTCTGTGGTATGATCTTTGCTTCTTTGAGGGTTTGTGAACTAGAGGCTGTGACTGGTTGCTGCTACCACACAAACCTCTTCTTGTCTGTGCACAGGGTGGGTCTTTTCCCTTTCAGTACCCTTACTTTTGAACAGAGTTCTACTTGTCTGCCTTGAACCTCCTTTGCCCCTGCCTGCGCTTCAATGTCATTACCTCCGCAAAGCCTTCTCCCCTACTTTCAAAGCATTTTAAATCGTGGGCAGCCTTTTTTCCTAAGGGTTCCTTCCCTCTATCTCATGCAGACAAATAGCTTTACCCACCTTTGTCTCAAACTCTGGTCATATCTCTTTCTGGATTCACAATCAGGAGTCTCTCGCAATGGGACTGATCCTAGTTTAAAGCAAGCTTGTGAGTCTGATGCCTACTGTGTAGTTTGAAGAGTGTGGTGGCAGGGTCTGGCCTGAAGGGAAGTCACATCTGAATAGGCTAAAGAGAGGTCTTGGGCATCTGGTCGACCAGCTGCCTAGGAGTAGCATCTTGATTTATGGGTTATAAATTTACCTCTCCTGGACCCAGGAATCCAGGGGGTAGGAAGTTGGTACCAAAGGCTCAGGCTTAGATGTTTCAGGACTGTGGCCAGTGAGAGCTGAGAGCACTGAGTGGCAGGGTGTGGTAAGACTGGAGCCTGAGCTCCATGATACAGAAAGCCTGGTTGTTCTAAGGTGGCTTGTGGTTTCTGGGTTTATTTCCCTGTTGTCCTTGAGGAGAGTTTATTTATCCCCTGAGTACACAGGGCTTAGGGCTAAAAGCTTTCCAAGTGCTTACAGAAATGTTACAGACCTGAAAAAGTCTATTGACTCCAAAATACAAAAAGGAAACTGTAAAAACCTAAAATAATGAATGCTTAAATCTTTAAATAAATATATGCAAAACAATATTAGTCAATCAATTCCTTTGATAAATTTCATTACATTGGAAAACAATTTGCATGTTAATATTTCACACTTCTCAGAACTTCCTAAATATTCATGATGACTGCCGAGACATCAGAGACAATCATGGATTCAATGAGTTTCTTGTAGGCAATTCTAAAAAAGAAGATCCTTTCAAAATTCTTAACAGCAAAAATGTTATATTTAGTGCGAAATGTGGGTGTATTTTTAAATGCTCAATACTGAGAGGTAATATAGCATGGTGGTAAGAACACTGACCCTGGATCCAGACCCCTGGCTTTTCCATTTATCAGCTCTACCACCAAGAGCAAATTATTTAACCTGTCTGTGAACGATTCCCTCACAGGACACAATAGCACCTTCTTCTGAGATAAAAAGATGATGATGGTGATGGCGATGATTATTACTTGTTACTGTTAGCACAAATTTTTAGGGTTGTTGTGAGCATTAAACGAGTTAATATTTGAAACAATTTGAAACATTTCCTAATAAGAAATAAGCACTACTTAAGGGTCTGTTTGTCCAAATAAATAAATGTAGGAGAGCTTTTGATCCCTGAGTGTTTGCCTAAGTCTTTAGGAAAGTTCCATCCCAGTTTACCTGGGCTGGTGAACCAAAGGAGAGTGTTGTGTGCAGCCTTAGGCCACAACCATGAGAGGAACCATGTACACTTGGGCTTTCAGGATGGAGGCAGAGCTAAAAGAGCCCCAAGGACAAGGGAAAACCCGCGCCAGAGAGTTGCTGCCCAGTTTTTGTGCTTCTCCTACCTGGGCTAATCCATGGAGTCTCCAACTTGGTTTTTATTAAGGAAGCCGCCTTCCTAATCCCTCCCAAAGCTGATTATCCATTTTGGCACTGACCTGCTGGACCCTTGCTGACCATCCCTGCCCTACACAATACATACACCTCCTTGACACTCTCCCTGTTACCCCTCCAATTTCTGATGGTCTCTCACACTTTCACCTGAGCCTTTGTCTCCAGCTAGGGGTCCAACTTCCCATAATGCCATTCAGTATTGGGGATGTCGATGAGAAGAGGCAATGCCCAGAGAGCTCAGTGGGTAGCAGTTCCTGGTAAAATCAGCCCCAGAGAAAAGGGAAGATCCTTGTGAGTCATAAGCCCTTCTGGAGAGCATAAGCAGTGTGCTCACTGGCAGCACACACCATCTCTATTAGTTAGGATGTGTCTGGCCACAAGTAACAAGAGTTCAACTCAACTTGGCTTGAAGAATAACAAAGTATGTTATCTCATGGATCAATAAAACTAGAGGTAGGAATACCCAAGGCTTAGCTAATCATCTTCGGGGAATCAGGTTCTTCCTATGTTTTCAGTCTGTCACCCTTGAGTTTTAGTGTTTTCCTCTTAAGGCTGCAACACAGCTTCACCAGTTTCAGATATGGCATCCAGCCAGAACCATGCTGTGGAGAAAAATGAGCACATTTCTTCCGGTGTGTCCCCCTTAGCAGTAAAGGCATCTTTCCCTACAGACCCCAGCAGAGAGCGCCTCATCTTTGGCCAGATTTGATTTCCATGCCCATGATTAAACCAGCCATTGGCAAGGGGGATGGGGCCACCACAAGTGACTCATTCTCATCTGGTTCTACCTCTGGGACTGGCCTGGAGACGGATTCATCTGAAGCCCAGGACTGTATGGAGTAGGGTGGATTCCTAAACCCCATTCAGGGTCATTTAGGAAGGAGAAAAAAGAATCAGTGTTGCATAGGAAACCAAGAGTGTTGGCTAAGCCATCTATGAACTCTCTGTTGGTGCCTGAAGGGACTGGGGAGGTTGGAAAATCAAAGATTATGCTGGAGGGGCTGTTCCTCTGGAGGGGTAATTCCTATTGCTGTTCCTGGGACTCTGATGGGGATTTTTTGTTTATTATTAATGTGATTTATTCCCTCGGATGATTACCACAAACTCCTCCCTCCTCCACTACATATACTCAGAAGGAGCAGGAAGAAACACCTACACTACATGTAAAGGATCTGACATAATACCTGTCATGAAGTGGGCATCGATATAGCAGCAATAGATAAAAGCGTGTCTCGCCTCCCCCAGTCTCAATGATGGAACCCACATCCTAACTGGTCTTCCAGCCACCAGCTGGCCCCAGCAATTCATTCTCTTCACTGCAGCAGAGTGATTTTTTTTCAAAATTCAAATCTAATCTACCCAGAAAGGCTCCTACTGCCCTCAGGACAAACTCAAGACTCCTTAGCCAGGAACACAAGGGCCATTATCATTTGAATCCATCCTGAAAATCAAATCTTCAGAGCTCATGCTCTCTGTATCCTCAGCTTCAGCCCGCTAGCGGGGTGAATGAGTGAAGCATAGGTAGGCTCGGCATGGTTACAAATTGGAAGGAGCGTCACACCAATAAATTCTAAGACATTGGATGTGCTTCAGCAGCCATGTTCTATTTTTTTTTTAAAGTCTAAGTAAAATAGAAATATAAGGAAACTTCTTAAATTTACTAAAGGCCATTTCTCCCCCAAAGGCAATTATTCTAAAGAGAAAATCATTAAATCTATTTCATTAAAAAGCATGATCACCACTATTACCCAAGGGTGTCCAAAGGTTTTAGCAAGCACAAAAAGAAAGTTAATATTGATAAGACTGAGTACCTAGAAGACAGGGCAGACTCTAGCATAAAAAATTCTCAAATAATAAGAAAATTTGGCAAGGTGGCTGCATACAAGATGTATAAGTGTAAAACAGTAGCTTTAAGTTCTTCTTCTAGCAATAGGGCAGCTAAACTCCTACTACAAAATACCTAAAAGTGCTAGATAAAAAAGCCTTTTAATTCCTTTTAAATTAGTGGCTTAGCTAGAAAGAAAATAAGAGAGATTCTTACAGCAGAAGCATAAACCCAGAGATGTAGCAGATAGCAACCCAGAAGCTGAACACAGTAATACGGAGTTTCAAACTGAACGCCCATGTGAGTGGCAAGTGACAAAGACTTGGGACCACATGAGCTGGGGACTCAGATCATAATAGCAGCCTCAGGAAAGACCATAAAAAAAGATGTAAATGAAAAATATTTCCTGCCATATCGATAAACAAAGGATGTTGCAGCCATCAAGCCATCACATTACAGCTGCCCCCAACAGTGAGCCCTGAGGGAACTCAGGATGGAAACAGGATGATTGCCATGAAGCCATCAGCCACTGCAGCTGCCCCCAACCCCTCAATGGTGCACCCTGAGGAGACTCAGGATGGGAAAACACAAGATACTGGCCCCAGACAGCTGAGGTACATACCAAAAGGAATGATTTCAATGAGCCTAGACTTTTGCATCTTCTCATAAATAGAAAAGTGCTAAATTCATTAACCTGAGATATCGGTTTTCTTTAATTAACAGTTATCTTTTGACATTCTGACTACCTGGTTTTTGTTACAAAACCCCTACATATCCTGCCTCCTCCCTTACCTCTTTGGAGCAGTCTCTCAGAGCTAGCTGAGAGGCTATCTCCTGGGCTCAAAATCCTCAGAAAGTCTGTCAAGTAAAACATAATTCTCAACTTTTAGGTTGTGCTTTTTTTTTTTTTTTTTTTTTTTTGGCCACACCATGCAGCTGGTGGGATCTTAGTTCCCTGATCAGGGATTGAACCGGCACCCTCAGCAGTGAAAGTGCAGAGTCCTAACCACTGGACCACCAGGGAATACCCCAGATTTTGCTTTTTTTTTTTTCAGTTAACAAAGAAGAAAGCTGGTCTTCCAGAGAATGAAAGAAGATTCCCATAAAAATTCATAACCACAAGCCTGTCCTCAAGCAGCATCAGGGCACAAATACACACATCATTTAAGTTTCAAGAAACAACCAGCTGACATGTAAAAGAATGAAATAAGAACACTTCTTAACACCGTACACAAAAATAAACTCAAAATGGATAAAAGACCTAAATGTAAGGCCAGACACTATAAAACTTCTGGAGGAAAACATAGGAAGAACACTCTTCGACGTAAATAACAGCAAGATCTTTTTTGACCCACCCCCTAGAATAATGGAAATAAAAAACAAAAATAAATAAGTGGGACCTAATGAAACGTCAAAGCTTTTCTGCACAGCAAAGGAAACTATAAGCAAGACGAAAAGACAACCCTCAGAATGGGAAAAAATATTTGCAAATGAATCAACAGACAAAGGATTAATCTCCAAAATATATAAACAGTTTATCCAGCTCAATATCAAAAAAACAAACAACCCAATCAAAAAATGGGCAGAAGACCTAAATAGGCATTTCTCCAAAGACGACATACATATGGCCAACAGGCACATGAAAAGCTGCTCAATATCACTAATTATTAGAGAAATGCAAATCAAAACTACAATGAGGTATCACCTCACACCAGTTAGAATGGGCATCATCAGAAAATCTACAAACAGTAAATGCTGGAGAGGGTGTGGAGAAAAAGGAATGCTCTTGCATTGCTGGTGGGAATGTAAATTGATACAGCCACTATGGAAAACAGTATGCGGATTCCTTGCAAAACTAAAAATAGAACTACTATATGACCCAACAATCCCACTACTGGGCATATACCCAGAGAACACCATCATTCAAAAAGACACATGCCCTCCAATGTTCATTGCAGCACTATTTACAATAGCCAGGACATGGAAGCAACCTAAATGTCCATCAACAGATGAATGGATAAAGAAGATGTGGTACATACATACAATGGAATATTACTCAGCTGTAAAAAGCTATGAAACTGGGACATTTGTAGAGACATGGATGGACCTAGAGACTGTCATACAGAGTGAAGCGAGTCAGAAAGAGAAAAACAAATATTGTATATTAACACATATATGTGGACTATAGAAAAATAGTACAAATCAACCGGTTTGCAAGACAGAAATAGAGACACAGATGTAGAGAACAAACATATGGACACCAAGTGGGGAAAGCGGGGAGAGTTGGGGGGAAAGAATTGGGATACCAAATTGTACACTCTAAATATATGCAGTTTATTGTAAAAAATAAAAAAATAAAAAGTTTAAAAAAATCTAATGTAAAAAAAATAAAAAGAAACAACCAGCTGAGTGACTTATTTAAAGTAGTCTCTACTGAGCCTGTGCTCTAGAGCCAGTGTGCCGCAACTACTAAGCCCATGTGCCACAACTACTGAAGCTCTCTCGCCCTAGAGTCTGCATGTCACAACTCCTGAGCCCGTGGGCCACAACTACTGAGCCCATGTGCTGCATCTACTGAAGCCTGCGCACCTACAGCCCGTGCTCCGCAACAAGAGAAGCCACTGCACTGAGAAGCCCACGCACTGCAACGAAAAGTAGCCCTTGCTCGCCACAGCTAGAGAAAAAGCCTGAGCGCAGCAACAAAGACCCAACACAGCCAAAAAATTTTTTTAATTAAAAAATTAAAAATAATAAAATAAAAAGCATAACGATCAGTACACGTCACCCCTAAAGAAATAATAAGGGATAAAAAAAAAGAAATAATAAGGGTAAAGAGAGGGAAGGTTAACATCATTGCAACAGTGGCTGGCACACAGCAGGCTCTAATGAACAAAGGTCATTATTATTATTATTACAATAATTATTATAAGACTAATAAAAGTTATCTGTGTTATTATTTAAAAAAATAAAATAAAGTAGTCTCAGCTAGGGAGGACCTCAGATACCGGGCAGAGGCAAACACAAATCCTCTCTGAAGGAATATACCACCAGACCTGAAAGAATCTTGAGAGACAAAGTTTCAAAAACCAACAGCTTATAGTCTTCAAAAAAAAAAAAAAAAAAATCCAAAACACAAAAGAAAACAGGGCTTCAGAAATGAGAGTCGGTGGAAATAGCAAATGGCAAAATAAAACGTTATGTTTATTTATTTATTTATTTTTGGCCTCGCCACTCGGCTTGTGGGATCTTAGTTCCCCAACCGGGGCTTGAACCCAGGCCCTTGGCAGTGAAAGCGCAGAGTCCTAACCACTGAACCGCCAGGAAATTCCCTAGAACTTTATGTTTAGATGTTGGTGTTATTGGAAAATACAAAATGAATATATCAAATATGTTTAAATAAGTAGAAGAGAGTTTGAAAATATGAATAAGAAAAAAAATTATCAAATGACTACAGAGACTTCCAGTGGGGAGTGCTCACAGCTGCTACTGCCATTTCAGGCACAACAGTGAGGCTGAGACACCAGCTGGTCCACTGCGGGGTGGGTGCTGGGGCTGGCAGGGCTGCACATGGCTAGCAAGT
Organism: Hippopotamus amphibius kiboko; assembly: GCF_030028045.1. Classification (NCBI taxonomy): domain Eukaryota; kingdom Metazoa; phylum Chordata; class Mammalia; order Artiodactyla; family Hippopotamidae; genus Hippopotamus; species Hippopotamus amphibius. The sequence continues at coordinate 9,161,748 of NC_080202.1, read as the reverse complement.
CTCGGCATGTGGGTGCAGAGATGGCCAAGGTAGCAACTTTCACTTGGAGGAGCCGAGGAACTGGGTTGAGCCACCTCAAATTCCAAACTGAAGATCAGGAGTTTGATTCATTGCCTACTGTACAGAATGCACTATTTAGACACTACAACATTGACAGAACCAATTCCCAGGGCCAGGCAGAGAAGTGGAGTGATTCTCAGGCAGGAAGAGCCAGAGGATGTGTGACCCAACCTCTCTTTGACTTTAAGAAAGGCGACATCCTGAAAATCCAAGAAAAGCCTGAAAAGCAGTGGTGGAACAAGGACAGCAAAAGCAAGAGTCCCTTATATTGAGTACAGACCTGCCTCCATCTCAGGATTGGCTCTGAGATTGGTCAGGGAACTGGGAAAGGTCTCAGGATGAATGTGAGTGGTCAGGGGCGTATAATGCAAATGAGGTCACTTCCCATTCACTCTTGTCCCTCTGCTGGATCAACAGAACCCAAAGAGGACTTCAGCAGAGTATAGCTCAACAAACAGTTTTGCTGACAGTAGGGAACGATATTTTTCAGCTTTTTTGCAACTGCCATCCATATAATTTCTTGCAGAGGTCAAAGGCAGTTTACTTCTTAAGGTGTTCTGGGAGAGAATTACTCCATTCCTAGTCATAGTTCATCACGGTAAAGATATGAAATTGGAGAGTTTATATGTTACCTTCTGAATCGTCTAATTTTAGGCAGAAGTGTCTATGCTCCTGTGTACAGCAGGGAGAAGTGTCTTGCCCCTTATTCTCAGGCAGTGCAGATCAATCTGTGGAAAAGTGGTGGAGTTAGGAGGGTCTTCACTGCTTATCCTGATTTACTTAATGGTTTTCTTTTCTCATTCCGAAACCACTCTATTAAAGGGCAATAGACTGTTCCCATCCACCTCCGGGAAGTAATCATGCACCACGTGAATAATACACAATGGGATTGCTTTTTCATTTGTAAAATATGACCAGTTATGACTCATTCTGACATTTCAAATCCTAATAATTCTGGGGGCACAACTAGAGGCATTTGTCTTCCTATCTATCCAATGAGTCATACATTTTCTTCAGATTCTATTCAGATTCTTGTCCTTTTCCCCCAAACCCACAAGTAGGTTAACTCTAAGAGAAGTGTATGTTTTCATTCCAATGAGAGGCAGGATGTGCAGAGCACCTTACTCACTACAAAACGTTAAGCCAGTATTGGGTCCACTAATCACCCAGATCTCTGCCTTCCCCCAAGGAGTCACTGTAAGTTCAGCAGTTAAGTAACTCCTTACTCCCGACTTTCCTTTCATAGTCATGTGATAGCTGCCACTGCTCCAAACAGCATGTCCTCAACAAGGAACCATCCACAGCAGGAAGGCAACAGGCAGGGATCCTCCCTTCCACATCTTTCTTTCTTTCTTCCTCCCTTCCTTTCATTCTTTCTTTCTTTCTCTCTTTTAAATCAGGGAAGAACATCTTTCACTGAAGCCCCAGCAGGTTTCCAGATCCTCAAATGTCATTGGCCAAAACTGAGTCACATGTTTACCTCTAAACCAATAGCAGATGAAACAGTGGCCGTGCCCTAATAGGCTTAAACCAATCATAACTCAGCCCTTGGTAGTGAAGAGGGGAGGGGCTACCCTGGACTGGTTGCTGTCCCACAGCTGTATATCTGAACAAAGAAAGAAGCAGGAAATGACCTTGGGAAGTGTTGGCTAAAAAGCAGAGAATGATAGTCTGCAGTGAGAAAGAGGACTAAAGCAGATGGTGGAAAGACTGCCTCAGGCTTCCAGTTCGCCTTTCCAGTCTATCTCAGGGCTTCAACCACTTCCCTGCCCTGAGTCGCCTGTTGATTCCCTAGATATGGCTGCCTTAACTGAGCCCTGCAAAAACAACAGAAATGCATTGCCTCACAGTTCTGGAGGCTAGAAGTCTGAAATGAAGGCGCCAGGAGGGCTATGCTCCCTCTGAAACTTTTTGGGGGATGACTCTTCCTTGCATCTTCCTAGCTTCTCATGGTTTGCCTCAATCCTTGAGATTCCCTGGCTTGCAGCCGCTACACTTCAATCTTGGCTTCCGTGATCACATGGTTTTCTCCTCTGTGTGTGTCTCTTCTCTCCTTATAGGGACATTCGTTATACTGAATTAGAGACCCATTCTAATATGACATCATTTTAACTAATTACATCTGCAACCATCCTATTTCTGAATAAGGTCACAGTCACAGGTACTGAGGGTTAGAACATCAAAGTATCTTTTTTGGAGGACACAATTCAACCCATAACAGGCTGTGGGAGACACCCTTGTGTAATGAATGGTCTTTGGGCATTATCTAAATCTTCTGTAGTTTATAACCAGAGTCTTCTAATATAGGATTCCAGTAGTGGTTCAAACAAGTCCAGATAAACACGTGTCATACTAACCCTTCCTCAGTCTCCGTCCTCTCCTTACTTAAGACTCTTTGTTTCCAGAAGCAACTTAGAAATTCTTACGTGATCACCCAGGTGCAGTTTTATCTCCTTTGAACCAAAGTCTTTTTTCAGAAGAGGGTCTTGTATAACTTTAAATAACAGAGGGTTTGTTTGCATAATTAGAAAGCCAGCCTGGGAAGTTTCCTAAAATTAGGGAACAGTCTTCTTTTAAAATATATTCATGCCAGACAGAAGAAAAATTCAGGTTGTTGTTGTTTTAATTTGTGAAAATGTAGCTTTTTTTTTTTCTTTTTTTTTTGGCTAAGTTGGGTGTTCATTGCTGCACGCAGGCTTTCTCTAGTCGCTGAGAGCGGGGGCTACTCTTTGTTGTAGCATGCAGATTTCTCATTGCAGTGGTTTCTCTTGTGGAGCACAAGCTCTAGGCGCACAGGCTTCAGTAGCTGTGGCACATGGACTCAATAGTTGTGGTTCACGGGCTCTAGAGCTCAGGCTCAATAGTTGTGGTGCATGGGTTTAGTTGCTCTGTGGCATGTGGGATCTTCCTGGACCAGGGCTCGAACCTGTGTCCCCTGCATTGGCAGGTGGATTCTTAACCACTGCACCATGAGGGAAGTCCCCAAAAATGTAGCTTTTAAATAGCACTTTTTTTGTTCGATTTGCAAGCCTTCCCATGCACCGGCTATGCCAGATTCATTGTGCTTCCTCCCAGTCCTGCCCCCTTTCTGGATATTGATATTCTTTTTTTTTTTTTAATAAATTATTATTTATTTATTTATTGGCTGTGTTGGGTCTTTTTTTTGCTGTGCATGGGCTTTCTTTAGTTGCAGTGAGTGGGGGCTCCTCTTCGTTGTGGTTCGCAGGCTCCTCATTGCCATGGCTTCTCTTGTTGCGGAGCATGGGCTCTAGGTGCACGGGCTTCAGTAGTTGCAGCACATGGGCTCAATAGTTGTGGTTCACAGGCTCTAAAGCGCAGGCTCAATAGTTGTGGCACACGGGCTTAGTTGCTCCGCGGCATGTGGGATCTTCCTGGAGCAGGGCTCAAACCCGTGTCCCCTGCATTGACAGGTGGATTCTTAACCACTGCACCACCTAGGAAGCCCTGGATATTGATATTCTTAATATTCAGAACCTGTCACCAATTGCCCACCCTCATCTAAGTCAACCCCACCCCAAGCACTCTGACTTTTCAGAGCTAGGACAGTCTCCCCTTTGTGGCACCTGTGACCCATCACACCCCAATCCTCCCCCAAGCAGGCCGGAATTGTTTGACTTTGTCCTTGCTGTGGGGGTGACCATTACAATGTGACCTTGACTCGTTTACTCCAAACTTGGAGAACTTTGCAAGTTGGGGGAAATCTTTTTTTTTTTTTTTAAGTTATACGGTGCTTTATTTATTAACATAGACCATGACTTCCTTTGTTAATCATCAAATGTGCACTCATGGCATGATTTTCAAAGGCTTCTGCCCATTCCCAACCCCAATGTTAATCCACCCTCCAATGCTGCCTTGTATTTGTTTTCAACCAAATCTGTGATGCAAATAACTTTATGCTCTAGATCTATGGAAATTTCTATTTAGATATTTTTCTATGTCATTTATTTGGTTTTTTTAATTAAAAAAACTCCACTTTATGCAGTTAGAAAATCCAAGCAGTGCAGGACAATTAAATGAAAAGCATGCAATAATCATATTTAGAGCAGTAGAGGAGGCTCCTTTGTTCCAAGTGCCGAATCTCTGTGTCACCACTGTTCTGCCCACCACTCAGGCAGCAGTGGCAGCTGTCCAGTCTCTGCTCTGAGTTGCGGTGGGTATGCACAGAAACCAAGACAAAAGAGTCAACTGGATTTCTGAATGGGTTTTCAAACTCATGACAGAAGCAACATTCTGAAAGCCACAGTGATTTGCAAGAATCAGGTTGTGGAGGCGAGAAAAGATTTTTCAGATTCCAAAAGTTTTGCTTTCAATATCAACAGCAGTATGACTGCATAAACCTGAATCCAGAGATGAGACAGCGGTGGGGAAGGTGGCGGGGGTACGAGGAGGGGAAGAGGGAGCCTTCCTGGACTTGCCAGGAGAGATATGGTTCCACTGGGGCAGGAGAGGAACTAGAAAGAAAGAGGAACATACTATATGCAGAAATAAACTCAAAATGGTTTAAAAACCTGTATATAAGACATGACACCATAAAACTCCTAGAAGAGAACATAGGCAAAACATTCTTGGACATAAATCATAGCATTATTTTCTTAGATCAGTCTCCCAAGGGAAAAGAAATAAAAGCAAAAATAAACAAATGGGACCTAATCAAACTTAAAATCTTTTGCACAGCAAAGGAAACCATTAACAAAATGAAAATACAACCTATGGAATAGGAGAAAATATTTGCAAACAATGCAAGTAACAAGGGGTTAATATCTAAAATACACAAACAGCTCATACAACTCAGTATCAAAAAAACAAACAACCCAAACAAAAAATTGGCAGAGGATCTAAATAGATATTTTTCCAAACAAGACATACAGATGGGCAAAATGCACATGAAAAAGTGCTCTACATTGCGAATTATTAGAGAAATGCAAATCAAAACCACAGTGAGGTATCACCTCACGACGGTCAGAATGGCCATCATCAAAACGTTTACAAATAATAAATGCTGGAGAGGGTGTGGAGGAAAAGAAACCCACTTACACTGTTGGTGGGAATGTAAATTGGTGCAGCCACTACGGAAAATAGCATGGAGGTTCCTTAAGAAACTAAAAGTAGAGCTACCCCACCCTTGGGTATATATCAGGAAAAGGTGAAAATTCTAATTTGAAAAGATACAGGCACCCCAATGTTCATAGTGGCACTGTTTATAACAGCCAAGACATGGAAGCAACTGGAGTGCCCATCAATAGACTGCTGGCCTAGAAGATGTAGTGTATGTATATACATTGTGTGTGTGTGTGTGAATATTACTCAGCCATAAAAAGAATGAAATATTGCCATTTGCAGCAACATGGATGGACCTAGAGATTATCATACTAAGTAAAGTAAGTCAGACAAAGACAAATACCATATGACATCATTTATACGTGAAATCTAAAAAATAATACAAATGAATATACAAAACAGAAACAGACTCACAGACATAGAAAACAAACTTATGGTTACCAAAGGGGAAAGTGAGGTGGGGAGGGATGATAGGAGTATAGGATCAACAGACACAAACTACTATACATCAAATAGAGAAGCAACAAGGACTTACTGTATAGCACAGGGAATTATATTCAATATCTTGTAATAATCTATAATAGAAAATAATCTGAAAATATATATGCATATAACTGCATGACTTTGCTATACACCTGAAATCAACACAATATTGTAAATTAACTATAATTTGACTTTAAAAAAAAAAGAGGTGAGTCAGAGTGAGTCATTAGTTTGGTTCCTATAAAAGGGACTGGAGGTTAGACTACTGGTGGGGTCAAATTTCTGGGGACAAGGAAGACTGAATGTACAGTAGGTTGGGTTCAACAGAGCAGAGATCTGTGCTTTGCTTCTCAGATGAAGGGCTGGCAAAGACCTCAGGCAGAAGCCCTCACACCAGTAGGCCCACTGACAGGAAGTAGAAATGGCACCTGTGAGGAAAATGTGACACCCTGCTCCATCAAGAATGATCATCCTGGGGGCTTCCCTGGTGACACAGTTGTTAAGAATCCACCTGCCAATGCAGGGGACATGGATTCAAGCCCTGGTCCAGGGAGATCCCACATGCTGCAGAGCAACTAAGCCCATGCACCACAACTAGTGAAGCCCAAGTGCCTGGAGCCTGTGATCCTTGACAAGAGAAGCCACTGCACTAAGCCCCTGCTTGCCGCAGCTAGAGAAAGCCCGTGTGCAGAAACGAAGACCCAATGCAGCCAAAAAAAAAAGAAAGAAAGAAAAAAGAAAAGAAAAAAAGAATGATCATCCCCAGGACAAATGGGGGAGAAGAGGGAAGGGAGAGGATCCAGAATTGACCTGAGCCTGAAAAGGACAAAATCCAGAAGTGACTGGATTCTTCCGAATTAAGGTGATTTTCTGCCATTAGCGATAACGTGTGCTCCAGAGCAATGCTAAGTAAAATTCCATCTTAGAAATCCAGTTCCAGTGATTGTGAAATACTGTGTCTACTCCTTGGGAAAGCTCCTTCCTCCGCCCTCCACCCCATCCCAGGAGCTGAGACGACATCAGTGAAGGGGCAGGTGTGGCCCTCCCTCCTGGGGCCCCATCCTTGAGGCGGGACAGACATTTGAACTACCAACTGCAAGTGACCGACAGTCCAAAGCAGGAAACCTGGAGTTACAGAGGGATTTATAACGGGACGATTCCTTATTCTACAGAGGACAGGGGGTTCTATCTTGAAGGAGTGTCTAACCCAATCCAGAAGTCAGTGGAGAGACGGGCTCAATCTCCTTCAATTAGTAATTTAATCTGTGATGCAAATTCCCATTAATTCCACATAAAACACAAAGTTGCCCTCCCCTATCTTACCTCCTACTCTTCCTGCCTCCTTAGTCCTGTTACCTGCAGAAAGTTGGAGAATGGGATTCCTGGTTTCCTTGGGCAGCCCAGATACCAGGGTCAGGAAATTCTGAATGAAGGGCCAAAAAGTGGAGAGATTCCACACAAGTGACTGAATCCTTCCTGACTCTGTGTGAGAGGCCCAGCATCCTGTACCCTGAGATGCCCTAGCTCCTGACTGCGGACCATACATAAGAAGACGGTTGGAACACAGGTGAAGGGTTTATTTAGGTGGCAGTGGGGGATGAGCCCCACCTGGCACCCCTTTTTCAGGGAGCATTTCTTCTCCTGTCCCCTTCTTTCCAGCTCCCTGACTTCCTCATTTTTACCGTTTGGGAGGGGAGCAGGACAGGAAGGGGCCAGGGTGCAGTTTATTGTTTCTTCTATGCCTCATCCTGTTTCACTTCCTGCCTCTAATTTCTCCAAAACTGCTGATACCTCCAGATATCACGGACCCTGGTCTAGAGGAACCTATTTCTCTTCTCTTGCCCAATTCAGACCTGGCCTCCTAGGATCTGAACCCCTGACCCAGCTTCATTAGGCAGCTCAGCTCGGGGCTTCCCTCCACTCAGAAGTAAAAGTCAACCATAGATTCAAGACCATGGGGGAAGGAGAGAGGGTGATGGAGAACAGGACTTCCTGACTGCAACAGGAGGGGAGGAGCCGAGGACAGGAGCAAATTTTTACTGAGCATGAAATCTGTGATGCAGATTGTGTCAGACCACCCCACCCCTACCCCAGCAACCATCAGTCTGTTCTCTGTATCTATGAGTTTGGGTTTTTTTCAGATTCCACCTGTAAGTGAGATAAGACAGTATTTGTTTTCTCTGTCTGATTTATTTCAGTTAGCCTAATGCCCTCAAGGTCCATCTGTTATCACAAAAGGCAGGATTTCCCTCTTTCTCATGGCTGAATAATATTCCATTATATATATATGATATATATATATATATCATTATAATCATTACAATTATAATCAGGAATCATTATATATATATTAATAATATTCCATTACACACACACACACACACATGAGGGTGAGTCAAAGATTATCCACACTCCGGCTGTAGCATTTCTTTTAATTAATTTTTAGAAAAGACGAATACATTATTTTTCGACATAATCACCTTGCTTTTCAATACACTTTGTCCACCTGTCAGAAAGCTATTGTATTTCCTCATTAAAAAATGTTTTAGGCTGAGCTGTGAGCCACAAATGCACCGCTGTCTTCACTTCTTCATAAGAAGTGAATCTGGCTCCTTCTTGACGGCTGACACCTGTGCGACCTTCCTTGAACTTCTCTATCCATTCATACACACTTCTTCGCCACAAAACACTTTCTCCATATTGTGTACAAAATCTTTGATAAATAATGGCACCAGGTATACCCTTAGACCACAAAAAACAAATTACTGGACACTGATCTTCTTTCATGCAAATCACAAGTGGGGCATCCATTTCTGCTCGCACCACAGTTACAAATGAACTGATGTAACACATTCACACATGCACAGCAGTGACTGGGGAGACAGTAGCCTGAACAGAAAGAGCTGACAAGAGAGTATGGCCAACAGAAGTTTTAATATAACCAGAGTGCGGATAATTTTTGACTCACCCTCGTACAATGGGGAAAAGACAGTCTTTTCAACAAGCAGTGCTGGGGCATGAGAAGATGCGGAGATCACATCTCCCTACAAATAGATCGGTGCTGGAGGCCAGCGGGGGACCTGAGGCCCAAGGAGACCTGAGGAACCCTGGAGCAACCGGGTAGGACCAGGAGGGAAGTCAGGGGAGTGGGAAAGGGGAAGCTGGACAGGACCGGTGCCTCTTGGGGTGGCTGGGTGAGAGGGGAGTTTCCCGCTTGGAGGGACCCTTGGGGGCTGGGGAGATGAAAACCGCAACTGGGTTTCTCCAACTGAGGAGGCCAGAAGGCCTGCTGAGCTCCTGGGCCTGGGAGCCTGCTGGGCTCCCCAGTGAGGTCCTCCACCCTCCAAGGCCCCCTCCAGGCTGCCTGGGTCCTGGGGGTGTGGGAGGGAAGGAGGAGGGTGAGGAGGTGGAGAGGCGGACTGGTGGGGGTGGGGGCTTTGCAATCGGGGGATGGGGAGATGAGAGGGCAATTCACCTGCCCTCTTGGCCAGGGAGGCCGATTGGGCTCCCGGGCCTGGTCCTTCACTCTCCAGGCCGCCCTCCAGCACGTGGGTCCTGGGGGCATGGTGGGGAGGGGGACAGGGGGAGGGAGAGAGGCAGACAGTGAGGGTGGGAAGGGATTTCTCCAGGTCAGAAGAATCGGGGAGGCACCACCGGGTATTTCTTCTGGGCAGGTCCTCCACCTTCCAAGGCCCCTCCGGGCCATTGGTCCTAGGGGTACAGGAGGGAAGTGGTGGGGGGAGAAGAAGAGAGGTGGAAGAGGGGAGGGACCCTCTGGGATCAGGGGATCAGGGGAGGAGCGGAAGGCTTTTCCACGGCCCACTGGCCAGGGAAGACTGCTAGGCTCACAGACCTGGTCTTTCACACTCCAGGGTCTCCTTCCAGATGCGTTGGTCCTGGGGGCGTAGGAGCATGGCAGGGGAAGAGGAAGAGAGGCAGACGGGTGGTGGGACGTTCCAGGATCAGAGGACCAGGGGAGGTGCAGAGGACTTTTCCCCTGCTCACTTGGGCCTGGTGGGCCTGCTGGGCTCCTGAGTCTGGTCCCTCAGTCTCTCCAGCTGAGTGGGTCATAGAGGCATTGGAGGGAGGGAGGAGAGGGGAAGAGGAAGAGAGGAAGACAGTGGTGGGGGGACCTTGCAGGACCAGAGGATCAGGAGAGACACTGTGGGAAATCTCCCTATCCACTTGGCATGGGGAGGCCTGTTGTGCCCCCAGGCCTGGTCTTCAGTCCTCCAGGGGCCCCTCTAGGTCTCACTTGTCCTGAGGGTGTAGAAGGAAAGAGGGGAGAAGAGGAGAGGCAGGCAGGGGAGGGGCCCTTCTGGGGTTGGAGGATCAAAGGGAGTGGGGAAGGTATTTCTCCTGCCCACTAGCCCTGGGAAGCCTGCTAGACTCACAGACCTGGTCTTTCACACTCCAGGGCCCCCTCCGGCTGCTTGGGACCTAGGAGAGTGGGGGGCAGGGAAGAGGAAGAGAGGTGGACAGGGACCCTATGAGACTGGGAGATCTGGGGAAGTGCCGCAGGTGTTACCCTAGCCCAGTTGGCCCTAGGAAGCCTGTTGGGCATCAGAATCTGGTCTCCTGCCTTCCAGTGCCCCCTCCAGCTGTGAGGGTCCTAGGGGAATAGGAGGGAGGGGGTGAGGAAGAAGAGAACCCAAGGGGGAGGGACCATCCAAGAGTGGAGGACTAGGGGAGGTGCCTAGCCTTTCTCCCACCAACTTGGGCCCAGGGAGCCTGCTGGGTAACTGGACCTGGTCCTTTGCCCCCAGGACCAGAGGCATTCCTGGGCCCCGCTGCCTCATTGGGCCTAAGCCCCCTTCCCCACCACCCCCAGGGCCTTTTCTAAACTGCCCATCACCTACCAGCACCCCCTCCTTGTCTAAGCCCCACCCCCACAGCCAAGGCCTTTTCTGGCTTTTTTTTTTTTTTCTTTTTTTTTTCTTTTCTTTTTCTTTTTTTTTCTTCCCACTTCCTCGCTTTGGCTATTGCAGTCATTTTACCTCCCAGTTGTTGCTCCATCTATTTTTTTTAAAATTTTTTCTAACACATCTGTTAGTTTCCTATTCTTATCACATTTTTTAATCTTGCTATTGTCCTGCTGTTCTCCTACTTTTTTTTTTTCCTTCATTTTTCCTGCTCCACATGACTTGTGGGATCTTGATTCACAAGCCCGGGATCAGGCCTGAGCTCCTGAGGTGGGAGCTCTGAGTCCAAAACACTGGACTAACAGGGAAACCCAGTTCCTAGGGGATATTCATCAGAGTGAAGTCTCCCAGAGGTTCTCACCTCAACACCAAAGACCCAGCTATACTCAACAGCCTACAAACTCCAGTGCTTGAAACAGCCAGTGGGACAGGAACACAATCCCACCCATCCAAAGTGGGGGGAAAATGTGATGACAAAAAAATACATCAGATGAAGGAACATGGTAAAAATACACAAGACCAAATAAATGAAGAGGAAATAGGAAAAATGTCGGAAAAAGAATTCAGAGTAATGATAGTAAAGATGATCCAAAATCTCGATAACAAAATAGAGAAAATACAAGAAACAGTTAATAAGGACTCAGAAGAACTAAAGAACAAACAAACAGTAATGGACAACAAAATAATCAAAATTAAAAATATTCTACATGGTATAAACAGCAGAATAACTGAGGCAGAAGAACGAATAAGTGAATTGGAAGATAGAGTGGGGGAAATAACTGCCACAGAGAAGGAAAAAGAAAAAAGAATAAAAACAATGGAAGACAGTCTCAGAGACCTTGGTGACAATATTAAGTGCACCAACATTCGAATCATAGGCATCCCAGAAGAAGAAGAAAAAAAGAAAGGGTCTGAGAAAATATTTCAAGAGGTTATAGTGGAAAACTTCCCCAACATGGAAAAGGAAATAATTAATCAAGTCCAACAATTGCAGAGAGTCCCATACAGAATAAACCCAAGGAGAAATACACTGAGGCACATATTAATCAAACTAATGAAAATTAAACACAAAGAAAAAATATTAAAAACAGCAAGAGAAAAGCAACAAATAACATATAAGAGAAAACCCATGAGGATAACAGCTGATCTTTCTGTAGAAACTCTGCAGGCCAGGAGGGAATGGCAGGATATACTGAAAGTCCTGAAAGAGAAAAACCTACAGCCAAGAATACTCTACCCAGCAAGAATCTCATTCAGATTTGATGGAGAAATCAAAAGCTTTACAGACAAGCACAAGTTAAGAGAATTCAGCACCATCAAACCAGCCTTACAACAATTGCTAAAGGAACTTCTCTAGGTGGCAAACACAAGAGAAGGAAAAGACTTACAAAAACAAACCCAAAACAATTAAGAAAATGGTAATAGGAACATACATGTCAATAATCACTTTAAATGTAAATGGATTAAATGCTCCAACCAAAAGACACAGACTGGTTGAATGGATACAAAAACAAGACCCTTACATATGCTGTCTACAAGAAACCCACTTCAGACCAAGGGACACATACAGACTGAAAGTAAGGGGATGGAAAAAGATATTCCATGCAAATGAAAGTGAAAAGAAAGAGTAGCAATACACATATCAGACAAATAGACTTTAAAGTAAATACTATTACAAGAGACAAGGAAGGACACTACATAATGACCAAGGGATCCATCCAAGAAGAAGATATAACAATTGTAAATGTCTATGCACCCAACATAGGAGCACCTCAATACATAAGGCAAATGCTAATAGCCATAAAAGGGGAAATCGACTGTAACACAATAATAGTAGGAGACTTTAATGCCCCACTTACATCAATGGACAGATCATCCAAACAGAAAATAAATAAGGAAACACAAGCTTTAAATGACACATTAGATCATCTCGACTTAATTGATATTTATAGGACATTCCATCCAAAAACTATAGAATACACTTTCTTCTCAAGTGCACATGGAACATTCTCCAGGATAGGTCACATCCTGGGTCACAAATCAAGCCTTGGTAAATTCAAGAAAATTGAAATCATATCAAGCATTTTCTCTGACCACAATGCCATGAGACTAGATATCAATTACCTGAAAAAAACTGTAAAAAATACAACCACATGGAGACTAAACAATATGCTATTAAACAACCAAGAAATCACTGAAGAAATCAAAGAGGAAATCAAAAAATACCTAGAAACAAATGACAATGAAAACACAACAACCCAAAACCTATGGGATGCAGCAAAAGCAGTTCTAAGAGGGAAGTTTATAGCAATACAGTCCTACCTCAAGAAACAAGAAAAATATCAAATAAACAACCTAAACTTACACCTTAAACAATTAGAGAAAGAAGAACAAAAAACCCCCAAAGTGAGCAGAAGGAAAGAACTCATAAAGATTAGATCAGAAATAAATGAAAAAGAAATGAAGGAAACAATAGCAAAGATCAATAAAACTAAAAGCTGGTTCTTTGAGAAGATAAACAAAATTGGTAAACCATTAGCCAGACTTATCAGGAAAAAAAGGGAGAAGATGCAAATCAACAGAATCAGAAATGAAAAAGAAGTAACAATGGACATCGCAGAAATACAAAAGATCATGAGAGACTACCACAAGCAACTATATGCCAACAAATTGGATAACCTGGAAGAAATGGTTAAATTCTTAGAAAAGCACAATCTTCCAAGACTGAATGAGGAAGAAATAGAAAATATGAACAGACCAATCACAAGTACAGAAATTGAGGCTCTGATTAAAAATCTCCCAACAAACAAAAGCCCAGGGCCAGACGGATTTTCAGGCAAATTCTATCAAACATTTAGAGACGAGTTAACACCTATCCTTCTCAAACTCTTCCAAAATATAGCAGAAGGAGGAACACTCCCAAACTCATTCTACGAGGCCATCATCACCCTGATACCAAAACCAGGCAAAGATGTCACACCAAAAAGAAAATTACAGGCCAATATCACTGATGAATATAGATGCAAAAATCCTCAACAAAATACTAGCTAACAGAATCCAACAGCACATTAAAAAGATCATACACCATGATCAAGTGGGGTTTATCCCTGGAATGCAAGGATTCTTCAATATATGCACATCAATCAATGCGATATATCATATTAACAAATTGAAAGATAAAAACCATATGATCATCTCAATAGATGCAGAAAAAGCTTTTGACAAAATTCAACATCCATTTATGATAAAAACTCTCCAGAAAATGGGCATAGAAGGAAATTACCTCAACATAATAAAAGCCATATATGACAAACCAACAGCCAACATTGTTCTAAATGGTGCAAAACTGAAAGCATTCCCTCTAAGAACAGGAACAAGACAAGGGTGTCCACTCTCACCATTATTATTCAACATAGTTTTGGAAGTTTTAGCCACAGCAATCAGAGAAGAAAATGAAATAAAAGGAATCCAAATTGGAAAAGAAGTAAAATTGCCACGCTTTGCAGATGACATGATATTATACATAGAAAAACCCTAAAGATTCTACCATAAAACAGCTAGAACTAATCGATGAAATTAGTAAAGTAGCAGGATATAAAATTAATGCACAGAAATCTCTTGCATGTCTATACACTAACAATGAAAGAGCAAAAAGAGAAATTAAGGAAACGCTCCCATTTACCATTGCAACAAAAAGAATAAAATACCTAGGAATAAACCTGCCTAAGGAGACAAAAGACCTGTATGCAGAAAACTATAAGACACTGATGAAAGAAATGAAAGACAACACAAACAGATGGAGGGACATAACATGTTCTTGGATTGGAATAATCAACATTGTGAAAATGACTACACTACCCAAAGCAATTTACAGATTCAACGCAATCCCTATCAAATTACCAATGGCATTTTTCACAGAACTAGAACAAGAAATCTTATGATTTGTATGGAAATGCAAAAGACCCCGAATAGCCAAAGCAATCTTGAGAAGGAAAGATGGAGTTGGTGGAATCAGGCTTCCTGACTTCAAACTATACTACATGGCTACAGTGATCAAGACAGTATGGTACTGACACAAAAATAGAAAGGCAGATCAATGGAACAGAATAGAGAACCCAGAGACATATGGGCACCTTATCTTTGACAAAGGAGGTAAGAATATACAATGGAAAAAACACAGCCTCTTCAATAAGTGGTGCTGGGGAAATTGGGCAGCCACATGTAAAAGAATGAAATTAGAACACTTCCTAACACCATACACAAAAATAAACTCCAAATGGATTAAAGACCTAAATGTAAGGTCAGACACTATAAAACTCCTAGAGGAAAACATAGGCAGAACACTCTATGACACACATCAAAGCAAGATCCTTTTTGACCCCCCTCCTAGAATAATGGAAATAAAATCAAGAATAAACAAACAGGACTTAATGAAACAAAAGCCTTTGCACAGCGAAAGAAACAATAAACAAGACAAGAAGACAACCCTCAGAATGGGAGAAAATATTTGCCAACAAAGCAATGGACAAAGGATTAATCTCCAAAATATATAAGCAGCTCATGCAGCTTAACACCAGAAAAGCAAATAACCCAATTCACAAATGGGTGGAAGACCTAAATAGACATTTCTCCAAAGAAGACATGCAGATGGCCAACAAACACATAAAAAGACACTCAACATCACTAATCATTAGAAAAATGCAAGTCAAAGCCACAAGGAGGTATCACCTCACACCAGTCAGAATGGCCATCATCACAAAATCTAGAAACAATAAATGTTGGAGAGGGTGTGGAGAAAAGGGAACTCTCCTGCACTGTTGGTGGGAATGTAGGTTGGTACAGCCACTATGGAAAACAGTTTGGAGGTTCCTTAAAAAATTACAAATGGAACTACCACATGACCCAGCAATCCCACTACTGGGCATATACCCAGAGAAAACCATAATCCAAAAAGAAACATGTACCATAATGTTCACTGCAGCACTATTTACAATAGCCAGGACATGGAAGCAACCTAAATGCCCATTAACAGATGAATGGATAAAGAAGATAAGACATATATATACAGTGGAGCATTACTCAGCCAGGAATGAAATGGAGCTATATGTAACAAGGTGGATAGACCTAGAGTCTGTCACACAGAGTGAAGTAAGCCAGAAAGAGAAAAATAAATACTGTATGCTAACTCATATATATGGAATCTAAAAAAATGGTACTGATGAACCCAGTGACAGGGCAAGAATAAAGATGCAGATGTAGAGAATGGACTTGAGGACACGGGGCTGGGGGGCGGGGGGCAAAGGGGAAGCTGGGATGAAGTGAGAGAGTAGCATAGACATAGATACACTACCAGCTGTAAAATAGATAGCTAGTGGGAAGTTGCTGTATAACAAAGGGAGATCAACTTGATAACGGGTGATGCTTTAGAGGGCCAGGACAGGGAGGGTGGGAGGGAATCACGGGAGGGAGGGGATATGGGGATATACATATAAATACAGCTGATTCACTTTGGTGTACCTCAAAAACTGGTACAAGTGTAAAGCAATTATATTCCAATAAAGAGCTTAAAAAAAGAAAACAAGTTTACCAAGGCACAACCAAATGTATTTTTACACATTGTATGCCCCAATTTAAACCCTTCCCTTCTCCAAGAATAAATAACACCACGTCAGGTAACTGACTGAAATCCCAATCATTTTAAGAAAAAGAAAGTGTTGTATTCTGGACCTTTACAGAATTGGGAAATGCCTTCAGCCAAGAGCAAGCTGAAGACAGGAGTAAGACCGCCTGCAGCTGTGTGTTGATGGGCAGGTGGACTTCCTCTACCTCCTTCCTCTCTAGCCTGTTTTTCCCCCCGCCCTTGTTGACTTGATAGTGTTCTTTGCTACTGAAATTGGTCTCACCTTCACCTCTAGTGTCTTGAACCACAGTGCCTCCCAATAGAAGTCTGTTAGTTAAAGAAATCCTTTCCAGTCAAATAATGAACCCCTCTGAGCTAAGGACAGGGATCTGCTTTAACTTAACCACTCTATTTGCATGTTAATTTTTACCTTAACACAGTTGATTCAGTTTAATAGAGTGCATAAAAATACTGTGCATTTCAGCACAAAATTTTAAAATAGTATCCAATAAAAAAAAACAAAAAAACAAGTAGTGTTGGCAAAGCTGGACAGCTATACATAAATCAATGAATTTAGAACACTGCTCTACACCATATACAAAAATAAACTCAAAATAGTTCAAAAACCTAAATTTAAGACATCACATCATAAAACTCCTGAATAGAACATAGGAAAAACATTCTCACACATAAATTGTAGCAATATTCTCTTAGGTCAGTCTCCCAAGGCAGAAGAAATAAAAGCAAAAATAAACAGATGGGACCTAGTCAAACTTAAAAGCTTTTGCACAGCAAAGGAAACCATCAACAAAACAAAAAGGCAACTTACAGAATGGGAGAAAATATTTGCAAATGATGTGATCAACAAGAGATTAATATCCAAAATATAAAAACAGATCATACAACTCAATATCAAAAAAAAATCAAAAAATGGGCAGAAGGCGTAAATAGACACTTCTCTAAAGAGGACATACAGATGGCCAACAAGCACATGAAAAGATGCTCAACGTCGCTCATTGTTAGAGAACTGCAAATCGAAATCACAATGAGATATTACCTCACACTGGTCAGAATGGCTATCATTGAAATGTCTACAAATAACAAATGCTGGAGAGGGTGTGGAGGAAAGGGAAGCTTTGTTCATTGTTGGTGGGAATGTAAATTGGTGCAGCTACTATGGAAAACGGCATGGAGGTTCCTTAAAAAACTAAAACTAGAGCTACCATATGATCAAGCAATCCCATTCTCAGGTATATATCTAGAAAAGATGAAAAATCTAATTTGAAAAGATACACGCACCCTGATGTTCATTGCAGTATTACTTACAATATCCTAGATATGGAAACAACCCAAGTGCCCCTCAGCAGGAGACTGGCTTAAGAAGATGTAGTATATATAGACACAATGGAATAGAAAAGGAATGAAATACTGCTATTTGCAGGAACATGGATGGAGCTAGAGAACATCATACTAAAAGTGAAGTGTCAGAGAAAGACAAATATTATATGATATCACTTATATGTGGAATCTAAAAAATAATACAAATGAATCTATATACAAAACAGAAACAGACTCACAGACCTAGAAAACAAACCTATGGTTACCAAAAGGGAAAGGGAGTGGCGTGGGGATAAATTAGGAGTATGGGATCAAGAGATACAAACTACTATACATAAAATGGATAAGTAACAAGGATTTACTGTGTAGCACAGGGAACCATATTCAATGTCGTGTAACAACTTTAATGGAAAATAATCTGAAAATATATATATATATATAACTGAATGACTTTGTTATACACCTGGAACTAACACAATATTGTAATATCAACTATAGTTCAACTGAAAAAAAAAAATGATTTGGCTTCCCTAACCTCAGAGTGGCTCTGCTGTGATGCAAACTCACTGCACCTGCAGCATTCACTGGGGCCCCTCTGCATCCCCTCCCCTTGGGCTTGGGAGACAAGGGAATTGAAACAAACACGAGGCTCACACTGTTTGCTCTATTGTGAATAATAAAGTCTTTTATGTCTGACCCAGGGTGTCAGATCTTCAGCTCATACCTATAAAGTGATGGCAGACTAGCTCACTAGCTTACAAGTAGGGCAAAAAATCAGACCCTTCCAAGGAAATCTCACACTCTCCATATTTCTTAACTTGGGTTATGTTAAAAAAAAATTCATTTTGCCACTTTAAAAAGTGTAAAAGGAACGTGTGTGGCTACAGGGGGGTGTATTTGTGTGATCATGAGGCTTGTTGGATTTCTAGACCCTGGTATGTGACAAACAGGTCTCAATCACCTGCCTCCCAGCTTTGTGTGTGAAATGTATTACTTTGACAGTTATAATTAATCAAAGTGGTGGAGACTATTGAAACTGATGGCAAAGAAACAGGAATGTGTGTGCAAGGAAACGTGGTATTTTTGTTTATCAAGGAAAAAAAGAGTAGTTTTTCCCCTAAAGTGTTTAGTTGTTCTAGAATGTGCAAAATGATAAGGATAAAACCTGGGTGGATAAAAGAAATTGTAGAAGGTTTGTGAAATGAAATTTATTTTCCTTGGATTTTATATAATACCTATAAACAATGGCACTAAAAAGAAGGAATGGAATGTATTAAAACTGGCAAGATTGGTTTTATTTTGAGTTTATTAATAACATTTTTTAAGTATGAGAATACTTTCCCTCCAAATATTACATTAATGCAAGGCTAAAAGCTATTTTTTTCTCTGTTAGAATAACAAATTGGTCTGCTCTCAACAATAGTAAAAGTCATCATCTTGTATTTGGTCTGCTGAGAGAGTAGAGATTATATATCTCATCACAATAACTTTTTTTGCTTTATACTGAATTTGTTACATCCTTGCTTATTAAAACCAACAAGCAAAAGCTCCTCACTGCTGAATGTCAAGGTTTCTTACAATTGTGTTACTTTCTGCTATTTTTATTTTTTAATTATTTCACTGTCACCCTTGTAGAAACCTCAACCATTCTTTATTCCAGCATTCATGCTACTATCCTAATCAGGTAATCAACTTGTCTGATAAGTTTAATTTTGCCTTCTCAAGATCAGACCTTAAATTCAGAAAAATAAAATTCGGAAGGTATCTTTCACCCTAAACAATTTTGGAGGTTCCCCAGAAGGCCACTGGATCACTACAAAGGTATTCTTCTTTTCCTTTAGAGAGAGACGTTAACCAAAAAAAAAAAAAAAAAAAGGTTCATTTGGTGTGCACCATATTCTTAAGTATCTCACCACTATTTTAAGAGCTCTATGGGAGGGCTGTTCAATCAAAGGGGAATTCAGCCATCCCTGGGTTAATATGTATTGGCAAAGTGTTGGTAGTAATGTACACGTTTCAGAGACTGTACACTCTACAGATTGGAAGGTGCATAAAATGTTCTTCCTCTTTGGGAAACATACATCAAATCCTCCTAAAATAGTTCTGTATTATATTCAATAGATAACATTCTTCTCCACTATGATACTGCTGGTTATTACAATAAATTAACTGTAGCCATTCAACCTTATCCATCTATAAGCTGTTTCCTTCTGCTGCTTACCTGAAGACCCTGTTAGTAGCTATATAGTTTTAAAAAAAATCTTTGGGCTTCCTAGGTGGCGCAGTGGTTGAGAATCCGCCTGCCAGTGTAGGGAACGTGGGTGTGAGCCCTGCTCCAGGAAGATCCCACATGCCGCGGAGCAACTAAGCCCGTGTGCCACAACTATTGAGGCTGCGCTTTAGAGCCCGTGAGCCACAGCTATTGAACCCTGTGCTGCAACTACTGAAGCCCACTCGCCTAGAGCCCATGCTCCGCAACAAGAGAAGCCATGGCAATGAGGAGCCTGTGCACCACAACGAAGAGTAGCCCCCACTCACCGCAATTAAAGAAAGTCCACACACAGCAAAAAACACCCAACATAGCCAAATAAATAAATAAATAAATAAATAAATAAATTTATTAAAAAAAAATCTTCAACAAAGAAGCGTAGTCTGAAAGCCTCAGGAAAGGCATGGTACCAAGAATTTTTAAATACTGTTATTTCAAGGTATACACTCAGGAGTTTGGGCTTCTGAGCAGACGCTGCTTATGTAACTGTCAGTTCCACCATCAGACTGAGTCAGGATTTCCAGGACTATTCTAGTCTGGACACAGAGAAATTCATGAGACTTGAATGCTGACCCAACAACCAGCAGAACAAGAATTAATTAAGTGGGACTGCATAAACTGACGAGGGAAGTGACCTGGCAGTTATTGGTTTGGAATATTATTGGTGTTGTTTTAATGTTCTGTGCCCTTGGGTGCACTGGGTTCCAAGTTTTGGTGCCCACAGAACTAGCTGGGTGCCTCTGCTCCTTATGGAATCTCTTGCACACTGGGCAGTGTATTCTGGACCCATCAGTTCCAGGTCCCCTCAGAGCATTTTCCATCAAGACCTCTCTCTGCTCCATCCTGATGATTTTCACGTGAAGCTGGTGGGCAGGGTAAAGTGAAGGGGTGCTGCTTCCTGGCAGCTAAATTTTGGTTTTCCCATACCGTCTCTCTGACATCACCCTCTTTATTTTTTTTAATGTTTAGTGACTTCATTTTTTTTAAAAAATTTTTACTACTTATTTTTATTTATTGGCTGTGTTGAGTCTTCTTTGCTGTGCACAGGCTTCCTGTACTTCCAGAGAGCAGGGGCTACTCTTCATTGCCGTGCATGGTCTTCTCATTGCAGTGGCTTCTCTTGTTGCAGAGCACGGGCTCTAGGCACGCGGCCTTCAGTAGTTGTGGAGCATGGGCTCCTCATTAGTTATGGTTCACGGGCTCTAGAGCGCAGGCTCAGTAGTTGTGACACATGGGCTTAGTTGCTCCATGGCATGTGGGATCTTCCTGGAGCAGGGATCGAACCCATGTCCCCTGCACCAGCAGGTGGATTCTTAACTACTGTGCTACCAGGGAAGCCCACCCTCTTTATTTTTAATTAACACTAATTGAGACCCTCCTATATGCCAGGCAGTTTTCTGGATGCCAGTACAGTAATGAATGGGTCCTATCCTCTCTTAATGGGAACATTTAGCTATGAGCTGGTCCTCTGTGACTGAGTTGCTTCCCCTGGTATGCTAGATTGACTGAAAAATAGCAGTTTCCACCCCTTTCTATACCCATTCTCTACACAATATGGCTTTGTAGTTCCTTCCATCAGAAGGTGGAGTCTATTTCCCAACTCTCTGAATCTGGGCTGCCTTGTGATCTACTTTGGCTAATAGGATGCAGCAGAAGTGATGCTTCAGTTCCAAAGCTAAGGCTCCAGAGTCTTTGCATTCTTCCAATTACTCTCTTGGAACCCTGCTCAAATACTATGCAAACAAACCCAGGCTAGCCTAACATGGTCCAGTCATCCCCATTGCCTCAGCCCATAGCCAGCCAAATGTCAGACATGGCAGTGAGGCTAATCCTAGACCAGCCAGCTCCCAGCCAACCCACCACAAATGCATGAACCAGCCCAGCTAAGATGAGCCATACCTGGCCAGACCAAAAAACCACCCAGCTAACCTATAGACTTGTGAGCATAATAAATGCTTGTTTTAAGCCACTGAGCATTGGGATAGTTTGTTACATAGCAATAGCTAACCAATACACCAGGGAATCTTACCTACTTTTCCCAACAACTCTGGGATCTTCAAAGAAATGAAAGAACTGCCTTTCCTTATCATCCTAAGTTTACACAACTTTTAAGTGACAGAAAAACAACTGAATGCAAATCTATGTAAGATGAAAATGTTCTTTTCACAATAACACAGGACTTTCCAAGGCCTCACGTAGCTTCTCCATTCTGCGATTTTAAGGTTGTTAAAAATCAGGTGACATGAAATACATCAGGTTTCACAAAAGAGTACATACTGTGTGATTTCATTTATATGAAATTCTGGAGTAGGCAAAACCAATCAATGGTGAAAGAAAGAAGATCATTAGTGGCCTGAGGACAAGTAAATGGGTTAGACTGTAAAGGGGTAGAAGGGAAATTTGGGGGGTGATGGAAAATGTTCTGTCTCTATTGGAGTGGTAGTTCCCTAGGTATTCATACTTGTCAAAGTCATCTCTACTCTTCAAGTGGGTGCACTTTATTGTGTAAGAATTATGCCTCAATTAAGCTGGCTTTTAAGGTTAAAAAAAAGTCGGGTCAGTAAGGATGTGGAGAAAAAGAAACCCTTATGCACTGTTGGTGGGAATATAAACTGGTGTAGCCAGTATGCAAAGCAATATGGAAGTTCCTCAAAAAATTAAAAATAGAACTACCATATGATCCAGCGATTCCACTTCTAGGTTTATATCCAAGGGAAATGAAAACAGGATATCAAAGAGACACCTGCACACCCATGTTCATTGGCACCTTATTCATAATAGTCGAGATATGGAGACAACCTAAGTGTCTGTCAGTGGATGAATGGATAAAGGATAATATAATAGTACATCATATATCCATTATATATATATATATAAAATGATAGAATATTATTCAGCCAGGAGAAGGAAGGAAATTCTGCCATTTGCAACAATACGGATGGAACTTGAGGGCATTTATACCAAGTGATACAAGCCAGACAGAAAAAGACAATACTGCATAGTATCACTTATATGTAGAATTTTTTAAAAAAAAAAAGAAAAGTCACATTCATAGACAGAAAGTAGAAAAATGGTTGCCAGGGGCTGGGGGTTGGGGGGAACATGGACAGGTTTCAGCTATAAGATGAATAGGGTCTAAAACTCTAATGTAAAACACGGTGACCATGTGACTGACAAGGGATTAATCTCCAAAGTTTACAAACAGCTCATGCAGGTCAATATCAAAAAAACAAACAACCCAATGAAAAAATGGGCAGAAGACCTAAATAGACATTTCTCCAAAGAAGACATACAGATGGCCAAGAGGTGCATGAAACGATGTTTGACATCACTAATTATTAGAGAAACGCAAATCAAAACTACAGTGAGCTATCACCTCACACCAGTCAGAAGGGCCATCGTCAAAAAGTCTACAAAAAATAAATGCTGGAGAGGATGTAGAGAAAAGGGAACCCTCCTACAGTACTGGTGGGAATGTACGTTGGTACAGCCACTATGGAAAACAGTATGGAGGTTCCTAAAACTAAAAATAGGAAATTTCCTGGTGGTCCAGTGGTTAGGACTCCACACTCTCACTGTCAAGGGCCCAGGTTTGATCCCTGGTGGGGGAACTAAGATCCCACAAGCTGTGTGGCAGGGCCAAAAAATAAAAATAAAAAAACAGAGAGAAAGAAACTAAAAAATAGAGCTACCATATGATCCAGCAACCCCACTCCTGGGCATGTATCTGGAGAAAAACATGGTTCAACAGGATACATGCACCCCAGTGTTCATCGCTGTGCTGTTTACAATAACCAAGACATGGAAGCAACCTGAATGTCCATTGACAGATGAATGGATAAAGAAGATGTGGTACATATACACAATGGAATATTACTCAGCCATTAAAAATAATGAAATAAGGCCAGTTGTAGCAACTGGATGGGCTTGGAGATTGTCATACTAAGTGAAGTAAGTCAGGCAGGGAAAGACGAATATCATATAATATTGCTTATATGCAGAATCTTTTAAAAAAATGATAGAAATGAACTTATTTACAAAACAGAAACAGATTCATAGACTTTGAGAACAAACCTATGGTTACCAGGAGGCAAGGGTGGGAGAGATAGATAGATTGAGAGTTTGGGATTGACGTGTACACACTACTATATTTAAAAGAGATAAAAAATTTTAAAAATAGGCTTCCTAGGTGGCGCAGCGGTTGAGAATCCGCCTGCCAATGCAGGGGACACGGGTTCGATCCCTGCTCCAGGAAGATCCCACATGCCGCGGAGCAACTAAGCCAGTGTGCCACAACTATTGAGCCTGCGCTTTAGAGCCCGTGAGCCACAACTATTGAGCCCACGTGCTGCAACTACTGAAGCCCACTCGCCTAGAGCCTGTGCTCCCGCAACAAGAAAAGCCACGGCAATGAGGAGCCTGCGCACCGTGACGAAGAGTAGCCCCCACTCACTGCAGCTAAAAAGAAAGCCCGCACACAGCAAAAAAAGACCCAATACAGCCAATAAAATAATAAATAAATTTATAAAAAAAATTTTTTAAATAGATAAAAAATAATAAAATAAAATAGATAACCAACAAAGATCTACTGTATAGAGCAAGGAATTCTGCTCAATACTCTGTAATAACCTACATGGGAAAAGAATTTGAAAAAGAATAGATCCACGTATATGTATAACTGACTCCCTTTGCTGTACACCTTAAACACAACATTGTTAATCAACTACTAGCCAATATAAAATAAAAAAAATTTTAATAAAACACAGCGACCATAGTTGATAACATTGTATTGTATAGTTGAAATTTGCTAAGAGAGTAGAACTTAAGCGTTCTCACCTAAAAAAATAGATAAATATGTGAGGTTATGGATACATTCATTAACTAGATGGGGGAATCCTTTCACAACGTACACGTATCAAATCACGATGCACACTTAAAATATCTTACAATTTTGTATGTCAATTATAGCTCAATACAGCAGAAATTTTAAAAAATACCTTAGGAACTCTAGATTGTCTTTTAAAAGTTAAGGGGGGAAAAGAAAGAACTCAAAATGATGCTCCAATCTCCCGGGGCTTATTCTTCTCCCACAAGGAGAAGAGTCCCCCTCCCCCAGCCCTGCCATTTCCTTGGCCTGGTGGTCCACTCTCCTAGCTGGCCTTGCTCAGCCCAGCCTCGCAGATCCAGTGGTAGGGTCTCTGGCAGGCGTCGTCATTCCACATGCCATCGGGATAGAAGTGGGCACAGTCCTCGCCCCCACCCAGCTCGTGCCCGTGCCAGTTGTCTGGCTGGCCTGGCTTCCAGTTCCTGAGGGGAGAGGACAACAGCCCGCTAAGAAGATCAGATGGAACAGAACCCAGGTCGGGGAGAAGGGGCTGCGGGCCAGACCCTGAAGGAGCAGAGCTGAAGGACCGAGAAGGGCACAGAGATCCAGGGCACTCACTTCAAGTTGGTCTCATAGTCCATGCCATCCGCCCATTTCCAGACTCCATCGGGATCACTGAGGCCCATCCAGGTGAAGGAGGGGCCTAGATGAGCCTGGACAAAATCCTGGGATGACAGAAGAGCAGTGGTGACTTCTCCCCACCCCGGCCAACTCCTTGGTCTAGCAGTTCTGAACTTCATGTGTTCATTAAACCCACGGAGGAGATTCGGGGTGTTTATCCCAACGCCGGGGCCAATGAAACCTCTGAGGGTCTGGCTCAGATGGCAGTCGCTGTTAAAGCTCTCCAGGTGATACCAACGTGCAGTCACAGCTGAGAAGCATTTCTTTCACTGGGATGTGTCTTGGGACCTGCGCTCCAGGGGCCTCACCTGTTCCTCTCTGGAGTTGATGACCACCAGGTGGGCGCCCTCCAGCTGGCAGTACTTCTCAGCCTCGGGCCAGGGCTTCCCCGAGGAAGAGAACCAGTAGCATTTGCCTTCATACTCCAGCCAATTGGTTGGACAGCAGTTATTTTGCGAGCCTAAGGGGTCGGGGTGGGAGGGTCTGCGATGCTGCCCGGCGGCACGTGGGTGGCCGGCATGCCCCACGCAGCCCCCACGGCGCAGCCCTCACCGTTGCCTTTGAGAGCAGCCACCTTACAGGTCAGGGAGTTCAGGTTATTGACCAGCTGCTGGACTCGCAGGAACATGTCGGAATAACCTGGGACGCACACAGATGGGCAGTGGGTGTGGCTTCTGCTCCTCGAGTCCCAGGAAACCAGAGGTCCGTGCCCAGGCCCGGGCCCAGCCTGGGAACCCCCTCGTCCTCCCACATGCCTCACGCCCAGGGGCCTGACCTGCCATGAGTTCCCGCTGCTGTTTCTCCAGCCTGCTCTCCAGAGAAAGCACCTTGTCGTTCAAGCTACAGGCTGGAGGGGAGGACACTCAGTACCACGTGACTGCTCCCAGTCCCCATCTCCCCCCTCCCGAGAGCCCGGCCCTGGCCCTCACCCCTCCACACACTCTCAGGGAGGGTCTCTCACCTGCTTGCCGTTCCTGCTTGTGACTTTCCACCTCAGCTTTCAGAGCGGTTACCATTTTTTGCAAACTGCCGCCTGGAGGACCCAGGGACTCAGGCGGTCAGCGTGAGTCAGCCCTGACCGCTCCCCCACCCCAGTCCGGAGCCCTTTCCACACCAGCCTCACCCTGGGAGTTCAGTGCCCGGACATTAGCCATCGCGTGTGACGTGAAGTTGCTGAAAGTTGTTCTCAGAGTTGCCAGGTCCCTCTGAAACTTGGAATCTGATCGGGTGATGGGACAGGCAGTGCCGGGGGTTATCAGGTGCTCCCTGGGCCAGCACTGGGCAGGGCACTCGATGTGCATTGCCTCATTGGGTCCCTACAGTGACCCCACCCAGCGGGACAGGCATTATTGTTACCCAGTATCACAGGTGAGGAAACTAAGGCTCAGAGAGGGGACAGAATTTGACTACATTCCCCAACTGATGTGACAGGGCCAGCCGTCATCCTCACTTAGCACTCTCGCCATCAGCGCCCCCACCACACACCCCGTGATTTCTCCCTTCCCTGCCCACCCTGTGCCCCTCA
This sequence comes from Hippopotamus amphibius kiboko, assembly GCF_030028045.1. Classification (NCBI taxonomy): domain Eukaryota; kingdom Metazoa; phylum Chordata; class Mammalia; order Artiodactyla; family Hippopotamidae; genus Hippopotamus; species Hippopotamus amphibius. The sequence continues at coordinate 9,134,946 of NC_080202.1, read as the reverse complement.
CTTTGGGATCCAATCACACAGATGCCGACCAGCAGGAGGAGGCCGAGGCCCAGGGACAGCAGGAGGGGGCGGGGCCCGGAGAGGAGCCGCTGCAGGAAGGTCTGGGGGCGAGGCGGCCCTGCAGGAGGAGAGGGTGTCAGGATGAGAAGGCCCAGGACTTGAGAGAGATGGGGAAGGGGACAGGGCCTCATGGAGGAGGCTGGTGCAAGGAGGCTGCACAAGGACAGTTGTGGGCGGGGGACGTCCTGGCCTCTGATCCCTCATGGCCCAAGTGCTCAGTCATGTGGGCCCCTCACACCCCTGGCGACACATGGACACAAAGACACACAGACAGGGGATGATGGCAATGTGTAAGGTCCTGTCATCAGAACTGGGGGACGTGGCAGGAGGACCTCAAGAGAGGTGGCGACTACCAAGCCCTTAGCAGGTTCACACTCATTAGTGAAAACAGGTTGGAAAGTGGGTTTACCCTCATGCCCTTTCCCAGAGCATAGGAAGCCAGGCCTGCTGTGGACCTTGAATTCCGTTCATATTGGGGCCCCCAGAGGCTGAGGCCTAACCCCTTCAGAGTGAGGGACTGCACCAGTACATACAGTAGAGATGCACATATGACATCTAAACATATTCAGAGGAGATTTTTAGGAAAGACCGTTTCTCCATTCCTCTTACCATCTGTAACCCCCTGGCTTTTCTTCTCACTCTCCAAGTACTGGAGATCTTCATACTTCACTGACATGCTTGGACCAACACGACCTCTGAGGCTGTCGGAGCTGAAGCGGAGGCCGGGCCAATGGCCAGGCTGGGGCAGGAGCTGGGATAAAGGCGGAGGCTGGGACCAAGCACGAGCTGCGGACAGGGCTGGAGATGAGGGAAGAGAAGGAACCCGGGGTCAAGGCTAGGAACAGGGATGGGCTTGGCTTTGCAGCTCAGGTCAGAAGTGGGGCCAGGATTGGGCTTTGAGCTAGGGTCAGGTTGTGTTTGAGGTTGACGGTGAAGGTAAAGTTGGAGCTAATTGTATTGCTAGGACTGGGTCCAACATCGGAACTGGAATTGAGGTTATGTCTTCTGCTACGATTGGGGTCAGTACTCATGTTGAAGCCGTGGATGGAGCTGGACCAAAGCTTGGTGCTGAAGTTGGACATAGAAAGGAGTTGAGGTTCAAGCTTGGTTGGGGGCTGGTGTTAAGATTGAAGCTGACTCTGGGGTTGAAGCTGCCACTGGGGTTAAAGGAGGAGCTGGGGTTGGTATGGGGTTTGGGCTATGGCTGGTGTGGGGGCTAAAGACAGGGCTGGAACTGGGCTAGGGAAGGGGTTGAGTGTGAGTCTCAGTTTGTGACTGAGGTCGTAGCTGCCATAATTCAATTCACATCCAGGGAAGGGAATAGTCTAAAATCTCCACTGGGTCATTAAATCCCCAAGCTGCCCATATACATATATATATATATACATATATATATATATCTTCAAGCATTCAGTCCCACATAAGACCCACAGTCCCCTCTCCCTGCTTTCTCTGGCATCCTTCCTGACCTCTTAGTCTCACCTGCATCCCAGCCTGCTTACCTGTGAAAAGTTGAGAGGCTGTGATTCTTGAGTTCTTTGTGCAGCAAGGACCAGAGTTGGAAAAAACTAAATCCTGGAGAGTTGACCGAAGGAGGAGCCACCTAAGTGACCGGACCTGCCGGTCTTTGTGTCTGAAAGACCAGGAGTCTGTGATCTGGGAATCCCCCACTTCCTTGATTGGCGCGGTAAATAACAAGAAGGAATTGAAATTGAAACGCAGGCAGAGATGGTGTGCGTGGAGTAGCTGGATACGGGGCCAGTTCTGCTCTCCCCTTTCAGGGAGTGTCTACTTCCTTTCTGCTTCTTTTCAGCTCCCCTGACTTCCTCAGTTTTACCATTTGGGAGAGAAGCATTGGACCAGAAGGAACCAGAGGTGCAGTCTGCCCCACTCCTCCTTTCACTTCCTGCATCTGAAGACCTCAGAATTGTCAGTGTCTCCATCACTGCAAACCCAGGTCCAGATGAGCCCATATCTCTGCTCTTGCCCAATCCTGACCTGGGGTCCCTGGAATCTGAGCTTCCTCTGGGGCCTCAGCCATCAAGTTCCCCCAGCTCTGGCCAGTTCTCCCACTACATTCCGAAGGAGGGAATGAGGGAAGGAGGGGAGCGGGTGGCAGAGAGTAGGATTTCCTGGCCGGAATGGGAGGGGAGGAGCTGGGGGAAAGAATAGAAATTATTGAGCAGGCAAATCTGTGATGAGGACTGTGCCAGACAATTGCATTAACCATTCAGTTCCCACAAGAACCTTGGGAGGAATTTTGGATGATGGACTTAGGCTCAGAGCCATTGTGTGACTTGCCCAAGATCACACGCCTGGTAAGCAGAAGAGCCAGAATTCCAGCCCAGTGCTGCCCGACGCCTAGCCTGGGCTCTCTCCACATACGCTGTCTTCACGAAAGGGATTCCATTTAAACCTGCCAACTCTGTAAATCCCTCTAAGGGGGCTGCCTTGAATTCCCACATGCAATCTTTTCAATAGGAAATATTCTTAATGTCTTAAAAGCAAATACATTTCAGATTCTATTTTCTAATTAAACGGGACTGTGTTCTGCTACTTGCTTTTTAAAATTCATTTAACAATGTATCAGAAACATTTTGCTGCATCAGTTCATAAAATATCCTTTATTCCTTTCTCATCTTCATCTCATTTCATAATCTGTGCCAGAATTTATTGACTAAGCTTTTTCCTATTGATAAACATTTAGGTTATTTCTTGCTTTGCTTTTATCTGGTATCCGGTATTTTAATTAGTATTTGTTACAGGTTGGGTTTTTGGAAGCCAATGCTGAGACTGAATTTGGGGTGCAGTCTATTATTAGGGATCAACACCTGTGAAAGGAAGGGGACTAAAGAAGGAGGGGGCACAGGGAGAAGATACATAGCTGCAAAGACCCCACAAAGCTTTAGCCCACCCAACAGGGGCTTCTGGGAGTTCAAACCACATTGCCTGTCAGAGCTGCCCATCACTGGCCTGAACCAGGGCCTTTGTTACCTGACCTTGTTCAGTTACCAGATGCGGCCACCACAGTAGGGGAGGGGCCTCAGGGGAGATGGCTGTGTACACAGGTTACACTGCCCACGACTGGGCACCAAGTCCTTCCTGGAAAGCAGGTCTGGGGCTCTTATCTCTGTGTCTACCCCAGCACTGCATTAGTTTCACACCTTAATTGGGGATAATCAACATTTTTGCATTATTGAATCTTTCCCATCAACAAGTATTTATTGGGTGTTGATAAAAGAAATATTCACATACTGAGGTATGGGGAAGTCGTTTTGGTTTTTTCATGAGTTAACTTGAATTTTATGCCAGCTGAAACAGTCTGTTTGTGGCCTATCAAACATACATTGTACACCTGCTTTAATTATTAAAGGAAAGGGTACACAGACCAGAAGTAAAGAATGCCCATGTTAAAAATAAAGATTAAATGCCTCTCTTCCTGGGACACGAATACTGGTCCTCCTTTGATGATAAGACTCCCTTCCCAGGTGTCAAGGCTGTACTGACTCATTGTGTACGTTCTGGCTTTTTTGAAACCTCGAAGAAATGTATCCCTGACTTATTTAATGTTCTTTGTTCTGACAAAATATGAAACTGTGCTGAAAACCATGCTTCTCTGGAGCAGTTTCTCAGCGTGATCTGGGAAGCTGGCTTCCGGGCTATAGTCTTCAGCTTGGCTCAAATAAAAAAAGTCTTTTCTGTTCTTCTTAGTGTTTGTTCATTGATTATTTTCATCAACAGTGTCTACAATATGCCAGGCACCCTCCTTTAGAAGAGGCATCCTTCAGAAGTAAACAAACAGATAAAAAAGACCCTGGTCACAGAGCTTATATTCTAGTGAGTGACAGATAAACAGAATAAGTGAATAAAATATATATAATGTCACACAGTGATAAGTGCTATGGAAGAAAATATAGCAAGGAACTGAGTCAGGTCAATTTTTAACAAGCTGTTAAGACTAAGATGTCAAGAACAGCCTGGGACTTCCCTGGTGGCGCAGTGGTTAAGAATCCACCTGCCAATGCAGGGGACATGGGTTCGATCCCTGGTCCGGGAAGATCTCACATGCCGCAGAGCAACTAAGCCCGTGAGCCACAACTACTGAGCCCATGCTGCAACTACTGAAGCCTGCACGCCTTAGAGCCCATGCTCTGCAACGAAGAGCAGTCCCTGCTCACCGCCCCGTGCTGCAACAAAGACCCAATGCAGCCAAAAAACAAAACAAAACGCAGCCTGACTGGGAAGATGATGTCTGAGCAAAGTCTGAAGGAGGTGAGGGAGAAGTAGATGAGTCACAACAGCAGGAAAACCTGCAGCTCCAGTTCTTTAGGGCCTGTAGGCTATTCTCACAGATTTGCTTTTACTCTGACTTGGAGGGGTAGGCTTTGGAGAAGGAGTCAGAGCAGAGGAGTGAGTGAATTCACATTTCAACTGTAACAATGTGACTACTGTGTTGTGACTTTCATGAAAAGGGACCAGAGTGGCAACCCAGAGTAGGGGGGAGGGATTAATAAGGAGGTTGGGATGAACAAACACACACTACTATATATAAAATAGATAACCAACAAGGACCTACTGTATAGCACAGGGAACTCTACTCAATATTCTGCAATAACCCACATGGGTAAAGAATCTGAAAGAGAATGGATGTATGTATTCGTATAACTGAATCACTTTGCTGTACACCTGAAATTAACACAACATTGTAAGTCAACTATACTCCAATAATTTTTTTTTTTTTTTAAAAAGAGCCATTGTAATATCTGGGTGAGAGATGGTGGTTTGTGCGTGGTGGTGGTGAGAAATGTTTTTATTCTGAACACATTATGAAGGTAGAATTGATAGGATTTTTGCTGATAAGTTGCATGTGGATTTTACACACATACACAAAACAGTTCTCCTTCTAGTCCCCCAAATAAATGAAACTGAGCATTTCCCATAAATTGCTGACTGTCTAGGAAAAACAACTTTCTCCCTGCCTTTGCAATGCTGATGCCCTAAGATCTGTCATGACCTTTCTGCGAATAGGAAAATCATGTGAGAAAGTTCTGTTTTGCCATCAGGAGAAGACCAATAAAAACTTGTTAAAACTGGTAATTGTGCAATATTTTCCTTTGAATACCTGGTGTGGTTTTGTTTCGTAAGCCTGCCCTCCTAAAGTCTGCTTTCCTTACAACGTTTTTGTTTTGAGTTTCAGCAAAGCAGTTTAATTTATATCCATCTTACTCATTCCTTGCAAATATATTTATTATCCACATTGTTCTTCAATTTTCCTCAAAAATTGTAACACAGAGGCTCATATTGTTTACATATCAATCATGATACACACATGTTAAACAGGTCTGAAACAGACATTGGTCCCTATCCTCCTAGGAACCACACACAAAAGAACACAACAAATGAGAATGTAGTCAGATATACTTTCAGTGATACAGAGAATGTTCTCTCATTGATCTGAGGTGGGATTTAAATTTTATAGTACGAAAAGATTAAATATAAATATTAATGATTAATCACGCCCTTATAACTTTTTTGCAAGTAACCTTTTTTTTTTCTTTTTTTTCCCTTTTGTCTCTGAGACTTCTTTCATGGTTGACAATGATAGCTTTCCTCTTCTGCCACCTTTTCCATGATCCCTTACCCTCTCCCAGCACCTCAGCTGGTCAGGATTCTTTTGCCGGGTGGGGTGACTCCAACTTCATTTCTGTAGCATCCAAGTCCATATGGCCCTGTTTTTACTGGGTCACCACAATGCACCATTGACCATTCTATTATTGGACATGGGAGTGCTACGTGCCACCTCAGGGTCTCACGAATTCTAGACTCAGTGCTCTTTTTTCCCGTCATGAAGCAGCAGACTTATTTCCCTTCTTAATCAGAATCAGTCACCTCCAAACGTACAATCACCTATGTCCCCTACCTAGTGCTATAATGAGGAGCCCACATCAGTCAGGATTCAGTCTCATCTTCAAATTGAAACAGAACCAAAGCTGTCTTCCCGCTGGGGGGGTTCTTCCCTTGGGCACTAGAACTTCAAAATTCAATGATCCCTTACGTGGATTATTAGGTGTCAGGTAAGAGGAGACACCACCCTCCTCTGTCCCATGGTTGTGCACGTGGCTGTGGGGGAGAGGGCACCATATTGACCACTGATTTAAGATGTATCCTCACCAATAGCTCAGGCATGATAGGTCATGGAAAGGTAGTGAGACAAGAAATTTATCCCATTTCCAGCCCCTGAGCCCAGAAATAGAAATTTGATGGGTCTTTTCAGATATATTTATATACCTTTAAGAATACACACACATAAGTAGTGAAGTTGTTTTGGTTTTTTTTGTTTTCTAACAGAATCTTCTCTGTAACATGCTTCTGCCTAGAAGTCGGTCTTGAGGATTTTCCCATGTGACTGCTCACCTCCTGTTTAATGGCTGCATGGTGTTCCAGAGTACAGATATTCCAGACTTTCTTTAGTGATTCCCTTGTTGATGCATTTTCGAGATGCTTGTATCTTTGGCTTTTATAAATAATGTTGACATGAATAGGCTTATATATACCTGTTTGTGCTACGAAGCAAATATTTCTCTTAAATATCTAGAAGTAAAAACAACTGAGTAGAAAAAACTATCTTAAATTTTTTAATTGTATAGATACTGTCTATACAATTGCTGAGTAGAAACAACTATCTTAAATGTTTTGATTGTATAGATACCGTCAAACTGCTCTGAAAAGACATTACCAATTTATTTTCTCCCCACCCATTTATAAGGATTTTCATCTATTCCCACCTTCACCAACAAACCTTTAAGTGGTGGCCGGCTGCCCTAGGGGAATCTGCTCCCCTGGACCTCAACCTGCCGCAACTAGCGAAAGCCCATGTGCAGCAAAGAAGACCCAATGCAGACAAAAACAAAAAGAGAGAGAGAGAGAGGATATAAAGATGGAAAATAAGTACATGAAAAGATGCAAGACATTAGCCATCAGAGAAATGTAAATTAAAACCACAGTATATACCACTACACATCTATCAGAATGGCAAAAATTAAATTAAAAAAAAAATAGTGACAGCAACCAAATGCAGGTGAGGATGCGGACAAACCTCTCCTGGAGGTTTTCCATACAAACCCAGGGGAAAACAGGCAGGGAGAAACTCAACACGGGACACAACCAGCAGAATTTGAGCAAGTAACACCAGAATCCTCGTGATGGCCCCAGAGACCAATCACCCGGCTCTCAGCCACATCTCTTATACCATCTCCTTCGCTCTCCCAGGTGAAAGAAGCCTGGTGAGAGCCAGTATCCTGCCCCCACCAAGATGCATCAGTGCTGATCTTTCAGACCCCAGGGTTAAAGGGAACATCCTAAAGAGGGAGGAAATTTCCCATCCAAGGGATCAGGCCTAGAATAGTGTCAGCTCTTTCCGCAGCACATCAAAGATGGAAAACACAGGGTGAGGCCTATGAAACAGAGATGGAAGATCATTTTCAACCTCGAATTCCATATTTCCACAAATGATCAATCTATCCAAAATAGTCCCTCCCCTGCACTCTTTTCCAGGAAGCTACTGGAGGGGATGCTTCAAGAAAACAAGAGAATAAACCAAGAAAGGACACGCGGATCCAGGGAAGAGAGGATCCAGCCCAGGAGAAAGAGGTGGTCCAGGGACTTCCCAGGACAAGGAGGAAGCCTCAAGAAAACTGCTGGCAAGGGGAAGGGAGGGGGAAAGGGGAGGAGGTGGAGGTGCAGAAGTGGATCAACAGGAAGCCTATGGCAGTTTTAACTCATGGGCCGGTTGTGGGCCCCTTACAAGGTCCCTGAGGCCATGATCACAAGCTTTTGTAAATTATGAAGATAAATAACAGACTGTGATCAGTTGAGATGACTACCGTCATTTTCCACTCCAATTTCCCCTCCTTCACACTTCCCTCTGAGTCAGGTGGCCTTGTTTTAATCCAACTAAGAAGCTGGGTTGGAAAGAGGGGTTTTTGTTTTGTTTTTAATAAATTTATTTATTATTCATTTATTTATTGGCTGTGTTGGGTCTTCGTTGCTGCACACAGGCTTTCTTTAGTTGTGGTGAGCAGGGGCTACTCTTCGTTGTGGTGCACGGGCTCCTTATTGCCGTGGCTTCTCTTGTTGCAGAGCTCGGGCTCTAGGCGCGTGGGCTTCAGTAGTTGCAGCACACGGGCTCAATAGCTGTGGCTCACGGGCCTAGTTGCTCCAAGACATGTGGGATCTTCCTGGAGCAGGGATCAAACCCGTGTCCCCTGCATTGGCAGGCGGATTCTTAACCACTGCGCCATCTGGGAAGCCTGGAAAGAGGGGTTTGGCTTGGGTGGAGAGGCACCCTGTTATGTGCTTTGCAGTCACATCATTCGTCCTCAGGGTTGGCTCAGGCATGGCTTTCAGGGTTACTGTTGGCTCTGAGGTGTGCTCCAAGGACAAAGAACAAGATACACTCGAAGGGCCAATATTGCCGGAACAAAGAGTTACAGGACTCCTCTCACTCTGTACAATGCAACCATTGCAATGTCCCAAAACTTTCCCAAGCAGCATGCCACATCCCTTGCCCATCCCTTATAAGGAAAGATATTTGCCCCATTTTTTTCCTGCTCAGCACACTAAAAGTATGCATACTCTGCCCAGTCAGCAGATAACTGCAGGTTTCCTGGTTATAAAAACAGGCAAGCAACCCGTGCTCAGGGTCGACGTTCGCTGGCTACCAGGAAGTCGGCCCCGCTGTTCTTGCAGGGACCCTTCTAATGAACTATCCCCCTTGCATTGTGCCTTGTGTTTGGAAATTCTTTTCCAACCTGCACTCAGACCATGACAACACCCACTGTGTAGACTCATTTGGGGGTGACATGAAGGTGAGCCATGAGCCTCCCTGAAGCACTGACATGAGTAGTAAAGGAGAAACATGCTAGAGGAAACCCTCCATTATTTCTCTTCTATGAAAAGTCACCTTACAACACCTTTGTCCCATGCAGAAATAAATAATAACTGCGCAGCTCTCTTTCCGCCATCTTTCCGTGCCGCCATAATGGTGTACATGAACGTCCTGGCTGATGCTCTCAAGAGTACCAGTGATGCTGACAAGAATGGCAAAAGCCAGGTTCTTATTAGGCATGCTCCCAAGTCATCATCAGGTTTCTAACTGTGATGATGAAGCATGGTTACACTGGCGAAATTGAAATCATCGATGATCACAGGGCTGGGAAAATTGTTGTGAACCTCACAGGCAGGCTAAATAAGTGTGGAGTGATCAGCCCCAGATTTGATGTGCAACTCAAAGATCTAGAAACATGGCAGAATAACCTGCTCTCGTCCCATCAGTTTGGTTTCATGGTACCGACAACCTCAGCTGGCATCATGGACCATGAAGAAGCAACATGAAAACACACAGGAGGGAAAATCCTTGGATCCTTTTTCTAGGGATGTAATACATACTTGCAAATAAAATGCCTCGGAGGAAAAACACAAAACCCAAACCAAAAACAAACCAGAACAGTAAATATGCAGCCAAAAAGTGTGGGGAAAATGGATTTCACAGGTGTGTTGGAAGATTATTAAAAATATTATATCAGAAAAAATATATATTATATCGTTTTTCTGATTTTGTGATGTTTATGGTAGCTTTCAGCTTTCATGTGTTTTTTTTCTAATTTAAGTAAATAATAAATTTTATGCTTAATTTCGTATTCATAATTTTGTAATATTTTCCTAAGAAGGCCTCCCCAAAATTGTGTACATTTCAGGCTCCCCCAAACTTGGATTTACCCTGGTGGTTCTACAGAAAAAGCACAACTGAAGTGCTGGCTGTGTGACCAGTTTGCATGTGCAGAAAATTATGTTGTCAGGCTTTTTACAGTTAAGGAAGACTTTGCAATCGGCTCAAAGAATATGAAAGAAATTTTTCAATTATTAACTTCAGAAGAAACAAAAGTTGTGCAAGAAAGGAAATGTAATCAGATTATACTACTTGGCTCAGCAGTAAACAACACTGACACAGCCATAACTGACACAGATTCTGAATTAGGATTTAAGCAAAAATTGTTATAGGCTAATTGGAAAATTGTGTAAATTTTATCTACGTGATAAAAAGTGACTAAATAATGTCTACAATTGATAAAGAGATGTCAGTTTGTGCGTATTATTTAGAAGTACAAATATCAACACTAAGGGAAACAGCTAAAACACTAAAACTAGTTTCTCTGAATAGCAGGAGTGGCTTAAGGAAACAGGTCCGGTAACTGCTTCTAGTCCTACAAGACTTTAGATTGTATGTATTATTTCCGTCATAGGTTTTTTTATTTAATGCCAATTACATATATTTGAAGGAAAAGTCCTAGAGAAAATTGGGAAGTCTTGACCCAGCATAAGCTTAGAAGCAAAAACTGCTTGAAATATTATATGTGAAAAACAAAAATAGCACCTATTTGCCCACCACAGAGAATGGTTAAATAACATGTGGCACACCCATACTTTGGAACTCTCTACATTTGCTAAATGCAATGAAGTAAAACCTCTCAGGAAATAGCGTAGATTGGATCAATGTCCGCAAGGCACTGGAGAGTGAAAAAAGCAAGCTACATAATGATATGCAGTGTTACATATATGCACGTATGCAGGAAATGTCCTGACAGGAGCCCTGTAATGGTTCATTTTTATGTGTCAACTAGACTGGGACACAGGGTGCCCAGATAGTTGGCCCAACATTATTCTGAGTGCATCTGTGCGAGTGTTTCGGATGAGAGGAACATTGGAATTGGGAAAGCAGATTGCCCTCCCTAACGTGGGTGGGCCTCGCCCAATCAGTTGAAGCCCTGACTAGAACACGAAGACTGGCCCTCTCATCAGTAAGAGAGAGTTTTTCCTGCCTGACCCTCTCCAAACTGGCACATTGGCTTTTTTTCCTGCCTTCAGACTCAAATGGAAACATTGGCTCTTCCTGGGTCTTGAGACTTCAGACTCAGATTGGAACTTATACTATTGGATCTTGGGGGTTTCCAGCTCACTAACTCACCTGTGGAACTTGGGATTAGTCAGCCTCTGTAATCACATGAGCCAATATATCTCCTATTGGGACATATACATCCTATTGGTTCTGTTTCTTTGGAGAACCTTGACTAATACAATACCCATGAAATGGTTAACTCTGGAGAGAAGTGGGAGGGGTGAGGGGAGGAGACTCCTTGTGTTTACAAGTGTGTGTGTGTGTGTGTGTGTGTGTGTGTGTGTGTGTGAAACATTTTTTACTACTAGCATATATTACTTTTGCAATAAAAATAAAACCAAAAAACCAGATTGCTTAAAGACTCTTTTAAGGTCAGTTTCAGAATGATCTTGGAAGGTGCAGTTTACCCACCTTGAAAGCTGTTGGAGACACCCTGTGCTTGAGAGCCATCTAGGTCTGTCTGGGGTCTTACCAGTCCTCCTTCTCTTAGTAAACCTTGTCACTGGCCTTCGCCAGCCCAGTTCACAGTTCCCAGGCTGACAGTGGAGCAGATGTGTTTCCTGGAACCTCTTCTGGAGGGGATCCCAGCTGTAGGGAACCCCTCAGGGTGTGGACAGACCCTCCAGCCACAGCCCAGCCAGCTCCCCCGCCCCAACAACCCCGCCAGTACCTTCCACAGGTCACCTCTGCTCCAAGCCTCTTCCCTCCCCTCCCTGACCTGTGTCCTTCACGATTAGGTGTCAAGGACAGCTGTCTACCAATTAAGCTTTCTCTCCTCCAGACTCTCGCCCTCCCTTTTCTTTGTACCCTATGTTTCCCAGTTCCAAATAACCACTTCGTGCAGAGTTTCAAGTATTTGTCCTTTTCCTACTCCATTGAGGAGGCTGAAAATTATAATCATAATTACAGTGAATTTCAGAAGGAGGCAGGATCTCAGTCTTCCCAGGGTCTGAGCTTCTTCAATCACCCCCTCCTCTCTCTCCTCAACCCCTCCCCACGCCTCTGAGTGTTACAGGGAGGAGCTAAATCGGACTCCATGTTAGATCTGTTTGTTTTACATGAACCTTTGTATTCTATTGCTTTTGTTACAAGTATAGAATATTACTTTATAGCCTGAAATATGCAAGATAGCCCATTCTCAAACCTCTGAGCTTTAAAGTTGCAGAACAGAGAATAACATTTGCCTTGTTGGAGGTTTACAGGAACACCATGACCTGACCTACGTGGACAGCTGCAAGAACAAAAGATTCTGACACCAGGAAGTCTGCAATAACCAAGAACACCCCCTCCCCTTTTTAGTATAAAAGAAGCCTGAATTCTAACTCAGGCAAGATGGTTTTTTGACAGACATGAGTCTGCCATCTTCTTGGTCTGCCAGCTTTCCAAATAAAGTCCTATTCCTTGCTTCAACACTTCGTCTCCAATTCATTGGCCTGTCATGTGGTGAGCAGAGCAAGCTTGGACTTGGTAACAAGAGGACTCTCTTATCCTTCCTTTTTTCAAAATGCCCAGTGGAGGAGCTGGAGGCAGGTGGGAGTGGGGGTCAGATCAGAGGTCTGCTGGAGGTCAGAGGTCTGCTGGAGGTCGGGGCGCCTCGATGGCGATGTTCCGCTTTATCTCACACACCCAGCGTTTCACTTGCTGGCAGAAATCATCATTCCAGAGGCCGTCCTCCCGGATCTCAGCACAGTCCTCGCTGCCCCCCAGCTCGTGTCCCTGCCAGTCATCAGGCTGAGTGGCAGCCCAGTTCCTAAGAAGCCGGGACAGAGCTCAGCACCAGATGCCCCCTCCTCCCAGCAACCCTCACACCATGTGAGAAAGGCTTGGCCTTGGGGAGGTGCGGGGAGCAGCAGCTGCAGCCTTGGGGGCTGGGAGTCTGGGGAGGAGATGGCTGGAGAATTTGGTCCCTGAGGGAAGAGTGGGAGTGTACTGGGGGAAGAGACCAGATGGCCATCCCCAGACCAAACTAACAGGCTGAGAGGAGGAGAGGCCACTTACTTGTAGCTGTGACTGTAGTCTGTGCCATCCACCCATTTCCAGGAGCCATCGCTGTCAGTGAGACCTATCCAGGTCTGAAAGGAGTTTGCGTGGTGTGCAACGAATTTCTGGAAAACATAAGGGAGGGAAGTTTCTAATCCCTTGTACCTCCACGCAGCCATCAGCTATGGTTCCCTCCGCCCTCCCCAGCCTGATCTACCCCCACATTGAAGCATCAACTTCCAACACTAGTTCCTTGCTTTTTCTTCTGCAACCATAGCTATCACTTAGTGAACATTTACTGGCTAAACCTTGCACTAAGTGCTTTACAAGGATTGTTTTATTTAAATCTCTTAAAGCCCTTTAAATTGGGAGCCCTAATGATTCACACTTTACATGTGAGGTTAAGGAACTCACGGTAGTTGTGGAGCCCAGGGCATCAATCCAGTGCCCAAGTTCGTGACCCCCACCCCCTGACCTGGCCTCCCACTTTATTCCTAACTCACGGCTACTTGGCTCAGATGCTAGTTTTCCCTTGTCTTCTGCCCACAGCCTCAAACTCTTGGGTTCTGACCCTGGACCCTGCCACCCCCATGGACCCCATGACCCGTTAGGGATCTCACTTTCACTGGCCTCTCACGTACACCTATCTGCTCCTGCTTCTATATATAGCTGCCATTTCTGCTGTTTTCCAGGCCCCAGAGCTTCCAAGTTTGGACCCACTGCCCAGAGCCCTGTTATGACTTGGCTGCATGGAGTCTGGCAGTCTGGCTGAAAATAGGAAGATGCCCTATGTATGAGGGGCAGCCCAGTTATCCAGCTGGCAAGGGCTGGGACGAACGTGGTCTTTGAGATAGCTTCCCAGGGTTCATGCACACCTCCTAGGACAAGACATCCAAGTGGCTTTCTCTTACATATATGGCTCTTTCTGGGGCCTTAAGTCCCCTGCTTTGGGAGGGCAGCAGAGGGAGGGTGTGGTCGCCTTGTTTTATGGAGGAAACAGAAGGATGGGTGACCAACATGTACATGTAGCAGTTCCCTTTGACAGTATACAAAAGGTCTCCAGCTATATTTGGAGGAAATTTTCCTAAGTCCACTCTCACGTCCTAGAGACCCAACTAAGATTGCAGCTAGTCACCTCATCTGCAGACAGATACAGTAGCACCCTTGAATTCTAGAATCCTGCAAATAGGTCAACATCCTGCGCATGAAGGGACAGCCCTCAGAGGCTGGCAGGAATGCTCCCCAAATTCAAGGGAGTCAACAGAGCTGGAGGGAAAGTGCCTGGAGACAAAATATTCTATTCACTGCTGCCCCCTGCCCCAGTCCCCTCTTCCCATCACCACAAGAAGCTGAATAACTGAAGGAAGAATACAACTCATCAATATCCAACCCTCTGTGCTGAAGACTGAGGGAAGGAATGAAATAGTGCCAGATGATGGGAGAAGATAGTCCAGGAGAACGCGTCTGCCCTATTCACGAGTAAATAACAGGCAAGAAAGAATTCAGCCAGTTCAAAGAAGTAGCACAGGGGAAGTATGATCACAGAACTTGTGCAAAAATAAAGAGGATGGAAAGGAAGAGAAGGAAGAGAAAAGCACTGTGATATCAAAAAGAGAGGTGAAAAAATATACTTTGTAAAGAAGGTATGTTTCAAAACATAAGAGGATATTGGAGAACAACTTACATCCTCAAAAACATTAAAGAGGATGGACTTCCTTGGTGGTGCAGTGGTTAAGAATCCACCTGCCAATGCAGGGGACATGGGTTAGATCCCTGGCCTGGGAAGATCCCACATACCATGGAGCAACTAAGCCCCTGCACCACAACTAATTGAGCCTGCACTCTAGAGCCAGTGAGCCACAACTACTCAGCCCAAGTGCCACAACTACTGAAGCCCATGTGCCTAGAGCCCGTGCTCAGCAACAAGAGAAGCCACAGCAATGAGAAGCCCTCGAACCACAACGAAGAGTAGCCCCCGCTTGCCACAACTAGAGAAAATCTGCGCACAGCAATGAAGACCCAACACAGCCAACAAAAATTAATTAATTTAAAAACATTAAAGAGGAGATGAACAACATAAAAACATGAAAGGAGATATCAAAGAAGAAAGCTAACAATGAAAAGTAAAGGGAAGAAATTGAAGAGAAAATTTGGAAGTACATTAAAAAAAAAAAAAAAGCAACTCAGCAAAATCCAAGCCTGAGATACGAAAGATAGTCTTGAGAAAAGAACCAAGGATACAGAGGAAAAGGAAGAAAGATGGAAGTAAATAGCAACAAGATGATGGCTGTGGAGGGCAAACAATGGCGATCATTTTGATGGTGTGCTTCAGAGGAAAAGAGAACAAAGGGACAAGAACAAGTATTCAAATACATGGCTTAAGAAAATCTTCCAAAATGTTAGAAAACCTAACTTTATGTGTGAAAAGGACTCTCCTGGCCTCAGAGCAAAAATATAGAGAGAATGAGCAATGCTGAGATATATCTGGACCAGGTTAATGAAATTCAAAGATAGAAAAGACTCCAACTATTTGTGCAGACATTTAAGGAATGTGGGAGAGAAACGAACAAGGCATTATAAACTTCAAAGTTGCTAAGAGACTAGATCATAATTGTTCTTAACAAAAAAAGAAATGCCAATTATGTGACATGATAAAGGTGAGAGCTAACACTACTGTATTAATCATACTGCAATATATAAACGTATCAAACCAGCATGTTGTACACCTCAAGCTTACACAGTGTTATATGCCAATGAAAACTCAATTTTAAACAAGAGAAAAGAGTGAGGGATGTGAAGAAGTGTGCTAATTTCCTCACCTTTCATATGGAAAGCTATATAAACTCTTTTATTTTTTGAAGCAAATAAGTTTCAGCCCATCATTTAAACTTATGACAGTAATTACTAGTATAAGGAAAAACAAGCTACATCTAGTCCAAAATAACAAAGAGGAGAAAACAAAAAGAATATGTCTCATATAGCAAATGGGAGAAAAAAGAAGCATACAAAACAGAAAAAGAGAGACTGGGTTAAAGATATCTATTTTAAAATAAATGTAAGTGAGAGAGCCCAGAAATAAACCCACACACCTACAGTCAATTAACGTACAACAAGGGCAGCAAGAATATACAATGGAAGACTTCCCTGGTGGCACAGTGTTAAGAATCTGCCTGCTAATGCTGGGGACATGGGTTCGATCCCTGGCCCAGGAAGATCCCGTATGGTGCAGAGCAACGAAGCCCATGAGCCACAACTACTGAGCCCGCGTGCCACAACTACTCAAGCCCGAGTGCCTAGAGCCCATACTCTGCAACAAGAGAAGTCATCACAATGAGAAGCCCGTGCACCGCAATGAAGAGTAGCCCCTGCTGGCTGCAACTAGAGAAAGCCCGAGCACAGCAATGAAGACCCAACTCAGCCAAAAATAAATAAAAAAAATTTTTTTTAATTGTTTTAGAATAAATAAAAGAATATACAATGGAGAAAAGACAGCCTCTTGACAAGTGGTACTGGGAAAACTGGACAGCTACATATAAATCAATGAAATTAGAACACTCCCCTACACCATATACAAAAATAAACTCAAAATGGTTTAAAAACCTTTATATATGACATGATACCATAAAATTCCTAGAAGAAAACATAGGCAAAATATTCTCGGACATAAATCTTAGCAATATTTTCTTAGATCAGTTTCCCAAGGTAAAAGAAATAAAAGCAAAAATAAATGGGATCTAATCAAACTTAAAAGATATTGCACAACAAAGGAAACTATCAACAAAACAAAAAGACAGCTTATGGAATGGGAGAAAATATTAGCAAATGATGCAACTGACAAGGGGTTAATTTCCAAAATATAAAAACAGCTCATACAACTCAGTATCAAAAAACAAACCCAATTTTAAAAAAATGGTCAGAATACCTAAAGAAACATTTCTCCAAGACATACAGATGGCCAACAGGCACATGAAAAGATACTCAGTATCACTAATTATTAAAGAAATGCAAGTCAAAACCACAATGAAGTATTACCTCACACTGGTCAGAATGGCCATCATCAAAAAGTCTACAAATAATAAGTGCTGGAGAAGGTGTGGAGAAAAGGGAACCATCATACCCTGTTGGTGGGAATGTAAATTGGTGCAGCCACTATGGAAAACACTATGGAGGTTCCTTAAAAAACTGAAAATAGAGCTACCATATGATTCATCAATCCTACACGTGGGTATATATCTGGAAAAGATAAAAGCTCTAATTCAAAAAGATACATGCCCCTCAATGTTCATAGCAGCACTATTTTACAATAGCCAAGACATGGAAGCAACCCAAGTACCCACCGACAGATGACTGGCTTAAGAAGATGTGGTAGGTGTGTGTATGTGTGTGTGTGTGTGTGTGTGTGTGTGTGTGTATAATGGAATATTAGTCATAAAAAGAATGAAATATTGCCATTTGCAGCAACATGGATGGATCTGGAGATTATCATACTAAGTGAAGTAAGTCAGACAGAGACAAATATATCACTTACACATGAATCTAAAAAATAATAAAAAGGAATCTATATACAAAACAGAAACAGACTCACAGACATAGAAAACAAACCTATGGTTATCAAAAGGCAAAGGGAGGCAGGGAGGGATAAGTTAGGAGTATGGGTTTAATAAATACAAACTACTATACATAAAATAGATAAGCAACAAGGATTTACTGTATAGCATACGGAACTATATTCAATATCTTATAATAACCTAAAATGGAACATAATCTGAATATATATATAACTGAATCACTTTGCTGTACACCTCAAACTAACACAAAATTGTGAATCAACCACATTCCAATCAAAAGAAGAAAAAAGAAAAATAAATAAAAATGAGATACACTCACCTCTTAAAGGCAAAAAGGCCCCTACACATTCAGTTTTTTTAAATCAAAAACAACTTACACACAACCTGTGGAGAAATACTTTAAGCTTGGCTGAACAGTACAGTAGCATCATATGGTGGGGGAGAAACTTAAAAAATCTCACTGCCCAGGGTGAATCCAAGATTAATTCAATCAGGATCTTTGAGTGTGAGACCAGGTGTCAATATGTTTTTAAATTTCTCAAGAGCTTATAATATACTGCGAAGACTGAGAATCACTTATCTAAAACACAGACTCAAAAAGAAATAAAAGGATAGGCAGAGATACACAAAGCAAATGCAAGTGAAAAAGCAATCAAGGACCAGTGTGTTCATACCACATGAAGATGAATTCAAGACAAAAAGCATTAAAGAGGACACTGACATTCATTTCTAAATGATGAAGGTACGATCCCATCCACCATGAAGTTGTAGCTGGTGTGAAATTCTGTGCACCAAATCCCAGGTTGACCCACATGAAACTGATATTTCATAGGCCAACACTGACAGAATACTGGCAATTTCAACCTGATCAGTGAAGCAAAATATGTTTGTAATCGTTCTACCACGTAGAGTGTGTGGCAAGTTACTTAACCTCTCTGCTCTTTAGTTCCCTCATCTCTATGCCCCTCAAAGTGGGGATAACAAGGATGGGTACCCCATAAGGTTGTGAGATTAAAGCAGAGGACATACAAAAGTGCCCGGCACATCGTAGGGACTCAGTAAATATTAGCATTTACTATCCCCCCAAATGCCCCGCCTGTTCTAATGGGTTGTTTCTTCCCTGTGAACTCGCCATTTGGGGTTGTGGTCTGGTGATAGCATGGGGAAGGGAGACCTGGGACGCTTTGGAGGAACCCAGTAACCCACAGCAGGTGAGTCTGGGAACTCCACGCACTCTGTTCCTTTCACCCAAGGGCAGCGGTCTGTAACCTTTTTGGCACCAGGGACCGGTTTCATGGAAGACAATTTTCCCACTGACGGGGGTGGGTGTGGGGAGTGTGGTTCAGATGGGAATGCGGGCGATTGGGAGTGGAAGGTGACGCTTCACTCACTAGCCGCCCCCCGACACACATCCTGCTATGCGGCCCGGTTCCTAACATGCCCCAGACCGGTACCAGTCTGCGGACCGGGGTTGGGGACCTCTGCCCAAGGGACCATCACACCCCAAGGCCAGCACACAGCAAGCAGGGACTCTCAGCGCCTCCACCCAAGTCCTGGCCCTTTAGTTCATCCTGCCACGCATTCTGTCTCCTGACCTGCTTCTCTTCACCTGGGCACCTGGCACCTGTCCTTTGCCCCAGCTCCGGGCTGTAACCTCCCACCTCTTAGAATCAATGGCTTAGATTCCATCCCTGATCTCCCAGAGCTGGGCTGGACTTCTGCTTCTGGATTCTTCTCAGGTTAGAAAAAAATAACCAGCCTGACCCAGGCTCCCAGAGTTTGCACTCCTGAGGTTTCCTCCTGCCTTTGGGAAGGGTGCGGTTTCACCTGCTCCTCTCTGGAGTTGATGACCACCAGGTGGGCGCCCTCCAGCTGACAGTACTTCTCAGCCTCGGGCCAGGGCTTCCCGGAGCGAGAGAACCAGTAGCAGCTGCCTTCATAGTCCACCCAGTTCACGGGGCAGCACTCTGTGCCTGAGGGCGTCGGGGGGTGGGGGCAGAGGGAGATGAGACCCCGCTGGAGGGGGCAGGCAAGAGGGACTGGAGACCCCCCCCCACATCCCGCCCCATCCCTACCGTTACTGTGGAGGAACGCCATCCGACAAGTCAGCGTGCGTATGTCCACCGGGAAGTGCTTCAGATGAAACAGCAAGGTGTCATGATCTAGGGGCCGGAGTGATGACACTGGTGTGGGCAGTGGGCGTGCCCCACCTACCAGGACTCCAGCGTCGGACTGGGGAAACACCACACACACACACACTCAAGGGACAGTCTCTGACCTGCTTTCAGGTCTTGCTGCTGTTTTTCCAGCTTGGCTTCCAGAGATGTCACCTTGTCACGGGCGCCGCCTCCTGAAAGAGAGGAAAGCTAAACCGTTTTCCCTCCGTTCCGCCTCCCCAACATCCCTCCATCCTCACGCCACTGGAGCAGCAGTCTGGGCCATCATCACCGTGACCTGAGACGTTGCATGCTCCGCCCACTGGTCTGCCCGACTCCACCCACTCTTTCTGACGCTGCGCAGTGATTTTCTGAAGCACAAACTGCTCAGCCCGCTGCCCTGTTAAATCCTTCCAATAGACTGTTATTTTCTCGAAATAAAGTCCCACGAGTTAGCACAGCTTACCTGCATTGCCTGGCCCCTACCCACCTCTCTGGCCCACCCCTCCTGCCACACTGGAAGCGTTTAGAGTCCCAGAATGTGCAGTGGTCCTCCTCATGCCCGGGTCATCACAGATTCTGTTCTCTACCAGGCTCTAATCGCCATCCTCTACTCTAGTCCCTGCTCATCCTTTACGGACCCTCGGCTCGGGAATCAGCATCCTTGGAAGCCTCGCCCAGCTTCTCGGGCTGGGTTACCTGGCCTGACCTGTGCACATCCCCACCCAGCACCCCAAACACTCCCTTACTGCAGACCCAGCACTGGGCACCCAGCACGGAGCCGAGCAAACCCAAGCTGATGAACAAACCCCTTGACCATCCAGCGCATCCCGGTCCCTCTCTAGGGGCGCGCCCACTCACCATGGGAGCTCAGAGCCAGGATCTCCATCTGGGTGCTCGAGGAGAAGTTGCTGAAAGTTTCCTTTAGGGTCTGCAGCTCCACTTGCAGCTGTGCTCCTTGTCAGACAGAACGGGATGAAGTGGGTTGCACTGTGTCCCACATGAAAGCCCCCATCACTGTCCATGTGACTGTCCCCTTCCCCATCCCAGCACTGCCCCCTTACTGCCTCCGTCTCTTCCCCATCGTGACTCTCATTGCCCCCAGCACTGCCCGAATCTCCTCCCCCATCGCTGCCCCATCCCTGCGACCCTCACTGTGGGACCCCATCACACAGACGGCCACCAGCAGCAGGATGTTGAGGCCCAGGACAAGCAGACTGAGGCGGAACATGGAGCAGAGACGCTGCAGCAGAGAGGGCTGAGGAGGAGGCTTCCCTGCAAGAGAAGGGGTGTCAGGATGAGGAGCTTGGGGAGAGGGGAGCCAGAGAGCCAAGGTCGAAGAGCATCAGGGGAACAAAGCCTGAGGAAGTACAGCCTGGGGTGGGAGAGTGGGTGTGGGTGCTGTTGAGGGAATCATTGGGCTTTACCCCAGTGTTCATGCAGCGCGCGCACACATTTGCATACCTGCACCCACAGGGACTCATGCAAACATGCACACACCCTCACACAGGGGCACATGGTGCACATGCGTGTAATCATACCATCTGTGTGCACAGCCTCCATCTTGGACCTGGGGGTCCTAGAGGCTGGACCCTGTGTTCTTCGAATTTGTCTGGGCCCCTCAGACAAATCCAAAACTGGGGCAACCTCCCCCAATTCCACTGGGATCCTTAAGTCCAGGTCATTCCACCGTGGACCACTCCCCCAAGCCCATCCTCCCATCTCCCACCCCTCGGGGCCTCCTCGCCCTCCTCCCTCTGCCCTCACGCCCCAGAAACCCCCGTGTCCCACCATAAACCCCCCCTCAGCGTTCAGTCATCTCACAGAAACCTTTCCTTCCCCTCCACCACGCTGAGCCCTGACCAACCCACATGCACAATCACAGAGGCATTTTTCATTTAACGCTCACAAATGCACACACTCTCCTCAGCACATTCTCACACACGCACTGAGATGCCTGTCCTCTCACACACTCGTGCACATACTGCAGTGCACGTAACACACACACACATTCTCACACACCCACACGCTCTCACACCTGTGCACCTACATCTTTGCACACGCAGACCCATCCTCTCCCCTCCCGCTATCTCTGCAGGCCTGGCAGGTCCTGGGCGCCTACTTTTGCATCTTCCTCCTTCAAATAAAATGCTTCCTGTTGTCTGCCTCAGACCCTGAGCCCCCTCTCTCCTCGTGGCTATCACACCCAGGCACCCCGACATCCACCCAGAACTCTTGACCCCTCACACCAAGGAATGTCACCTTCCTCCATGTCAGCCACACCCAGGCCCTCCTCTTGAGCCACACAGGCATGTCTCTGACACCCCACTGGCCCACTCCCCCAGCTCGGCACAGATTCCCTTTGCCTCCCACCCCCTCACACAAGTCTTCCCCAATCCCCCGGGAGAGAAGCGCTCCCTGACCACAGTCTTCCCCACCTAGCAGGGACCTCATGGCTGAGCCCCTGACCACTCTCTCCAGCACTGTCCACTCAGAAGGTCCCTGTCCTGCTTCCCAACCTGACCTATGACGTATAAACCCCCAGTGCTGGGTCAGCTCAGCATCTGTCTCTACCCTGAAACCAGACCCTCCACGGCTGATTCAGTTGTGCCACCAACTGGCTTTGAGGTCACGATCAAGTCATGGAACCTCTGAGCACCTCAGTTTTCTCATGTCCGCTTAAATGAGGAATCTCAATGAGTTAACTCATAGGAGTTGAGAGTAGAATGGGGGTTGCCAGGGGCTGGGGAAATGAGGAGTTGCTGTTCAAGGGGTGTAAAGTTTGTTGCACACGTTGAATAAGTTCCAGAGATCGGCTGTACCACATCGTGCCAGAGCTCACAGTGGGCTGGTGCGCACCTAAAAATGCGTTAAGAGGATGGATCTCATGTTAAGTGTTCTGACTGCAATTTTAAAAAAAAAAAAAATGGGGGTAAGAACAGTAGCTACTTGATTGGATTGTTCTGAGAACGAAATGAAACATATAAAGTGATGCTTGGGCAAGTTTGAAAGTAAAAGAAAGGATCTGCTAAACACGGACTCCGAAGGACCAGATTGACCCTCCTCCCAGAAACGACCAAAACAAAAACAAGATAGGTATAAGAAACAATATTTTTTGAGATACTGGGATTCAGGAAACAAAGGGCAATGATTCCTGTGGAGACAGGAAATAAACAAGGTGAGGCTGGATGATTGCCCCAGTCTCCTGCTGGGAGAAAGTTTTCAGGCTGCAGGGCAGGAAGGGGAAATCCAAGCAGAGCCCAGCAGGCTCCCTGAGTCGAAGACATGGAGCTGGGAGTCTGTGGAGACAAGGGACTTAGAATTCACAGGACAGGGGATCAGAGAAGAGAGCTGCACAGAGAATCCCTGAGATCTACAGAGGGTTCCCCTCAGGCAAGCAGTGGAGTGCTCATCAGCACACGTGTGTAAGAAAATCTACCCAAGGCCAGGAGAAAAACAATCTGAAAGCATTAGGGCACAGTGCCTGGCACTCATTTTGGGCCAGGAATAGTACCTATTCCCACCAGCCAGACTGGAAATCTCATAACCCACAGGGCACTGGGTAGAGTACCCAAGAAGGTCCCAGCACATCTAACAAATTATAAAAGCAAAACCCAAAAGGATCAAATGGACTCCAAGTTACTTAACCACACCCCAGAACAAAGCTCAAGAATATTTAGAGGAATACAAATATATGCAGCACACAGTGACGTAAAATTCACATCTGGCATCCAATCAAAGATTACCAAGCATAGAAGGAAGCAGGAAAACACAACTCATAATGTTAATAAATCTACCAAAACGGATCCAGAACTGACACAGATGTTAGAATTAACAGACAAGGACATTAAAACGGTTACTGTCAAATATTCAAAAATTACGTCGACTATCAAAGGAGATATGTAAAACTCCCAAGTTGAACGTCTAGACATGAAAAATACAATGTCTGAAATGAAAACTACACTGGATAGAATTAATGGAAGATTAGACACACATAAGAAAAGATCCGTGAACTTAGAGACATAGCAATAATAACTATATAAAAAGAAACACCAAGAGAAAAAAGAATCCCATCACCCCCCCAAATAGAGAGAGCACCAATGCTCATTAATACTAATATATGCATAATTGGAGTCCTTGATGGAAAGGGGGTATGGGGATGCATAAAAATTTTTTCAGGAAACAATTGGCCCATATGTTTCCAAACCTTCCAAAAACTACAGGCATATAAAGGGCTGGGAAGAGTGGGAAGTGGTCCCAGGTAAGCAGGTGACAGATGTCAGCCCATGTGAAGGCAGCAGAGGCTGCTGGAGAGAAACACACTGATGGTTGTACCCCCTCCGTCTCGCCCTGCAGTGCTGTCCACCAGGCCTTTATTGGGTGAGCCCCCTCTCCCATGAAATCAAAAACCTCTGGACTCTCTCCAAGTCTCCTGCTTAAACATTGAATCCTCTCATTCTCAGAAGATTCAACAATGTCCAAAGTTATTTTTGAGTGTTCATGACAGCACATGGGCCCCAAGGGTGCAGAGGGGAGTAGACAGATGTGGTCTCTGCCCCACGCAGCCTGCTGCCTGGTGGAGAGGGCTGGCAGCCCGCTTCCCCAGGGAAAGAAGGAGCCAGGTGGGAATACCTGTCCCTCCTGCTGCTCCTGCCCTGCCCAGCTCTCACCCTCAGCGGCAAGAGCGCCAGCCCTCCCTCAGCCTGCCAGCCTCAGGAATGAAGGGTCCCTCCTTCCAGCCCAGGCTAAACAATCCCCCTCCCTGCGCTTCGAGCCCCAACCCCTCCTGGTCTCCACAGAGCTTCCCTCCATCATCAGCACCCACACCTGCCACCCCCTCCCCCACCCCAGCTCCTGCCCTTCAGCCTAAATTGCTGAGGTCTTTCTCACCCAAAAACCCTCCCCCAGACACTTGGGGCCTTCAGTCAAGATCTGCTAGAGAAGAATCCAGGCAGGGGGCTTGCGGGGAATGAGAATCTTCCAGAATCTCTCTGTGCTCTTTCCCCCCAACACACACACACACACACACACACACACACACACACACACACACACGGCACACGCTGCTCAGCTTGGAAGGAAGAGAGGAGATCCCTTTCCTGGGGTCCTGGGGGTGGAGAAGGCGGTAAGGTCAGGGGACAGTCCCTGGTCCCAGAGTGAATGTGACAGAGACCTCGGAGGGACAGAGAGCAGCCAGGAGCTACCCCGAGGTGGAGGGAAGCCCCGGACACCACACACGTGCCTTTCCAGAATGGATCTGCCCTCCTGGGACTGTGCCCACGAGTGCCTGGGCCCTCACCTCTGCCGAGCTGGTGGTCGTTCTCCTCAGGGTCCAGCTGCTGGATGTCCTGAAATTCCCTCGCCATGCTGGGTCTTGGGCTGAGGCTGGGCGCGGGCTGGGGTTGGGCTGAGCTCAGGGCTGATGCTTGTGCTAAGATGCTAATTCCGGTCGAGGCTGATGGGTGCAAGGTCAGGGGTGGCTTGGGTTGGATCTGAGGTTGGAGGGGAGTTTGGGGCTGAAATGCTGCTGGGTCCCATTCCCTCTCAGGAGATGCTTGGGCCTTGACATGGCCAGAAGCCTCCCTTCCACACATTCCAAGTCACCCCACATCTTCCCATCCGTCCCCCACTGTCTCTGAACCAGGGTTTCTTTAATCCCAAACATCCCTGGTCCCGCCTGCCTTCCCAACCTTGGTTACCTGTTAAAGGTATGGAGGGCTGACTCTTGGGTCTCCCAGGCAGCCCAGGCCCTAGGGGAGAGGAGGGGCTTGAGCCGGGATGAGTGGGGCAGGTGGTGCTCACGGAGGAGAGGAGGGAAGGGGAGGGCGCTGGTCCAGGCGAGGGCCCTGAACCCGTGTGTCTGAGTGTCACCGCTTCCAACCTGGCATCTCCTGCCCCTGGGACTTTGGACAGTAAACAGAAGTGGAAACCCAGTTGGAACTCAGGCAAAGCATGGTGGGGGCGGCGGGCAGGACTGTCTCTGTCCTTCACAGAGAAGGGGTCTCCTGGTCTGTCCCCTGTATCCCCACAATCCAGTCACCTCACTCCTCATGGCACCTTTGGGGGCGGACAGGCCAGGAGGGGCCGGTGTGCAGTTTGCTGTTTCTCCTCTGCCCCTCCCCCCCACTTTCACTTCCTGCCTCTGAATTTCCCAGAATTGTTGGTCAGATATCCCTGACCAGGATCAGAGGGGCCAGGACTGCACTGTTGCCCAATCTGGCAGCTGAGTCTAGGTCCCCGCATCCTGAGGGCTCAGCCACCAGGGTCCCCAGCCCTGGGCCAAGTGGCTTCACTCTCCAAGGGGGTAAAGCCCCTCAGGGACTGGAAGTTTGGGGTGGGGCGGGGGAGGAGGGAAGAGCACCCGGAAGTTGGCGGGCAGGAGGGATTCAGCCTCGTAAATAAGCCCCTTCTGCAGCCCTGGCAACACAAGCCTTGGTCCTCACGCCCAGCCAGGGTGCTGAAAGATCCACAGACGTTTTCTCAGGTAACTCACCCCAGGAGGTGGGTCTTCTGCTGTTCCCACTTCACAGGGGAGGAAATGGAGCCTGGGGGAGATGAAGTGACTTGACCCAGGTGGAGGGGTCGGTGGGTAGGGAAGTTGGAAGCAAAATGGGTAAAGAGGGCAAAAGTCATACAGAGGGAGTCATCACTGTCCTGTGAGGAAGACAGGGCACCATGAACTGAGAAACGTGATTAACTCACTGTCTACACTCGCACTAACAGTCGCTTGAGAGAGAAAACCCGGTTTTTGTTCCTGATTTTCTGACCCTCACCAAACTTGGCTGCTGGCTACAGGCAGCGTTTCTCTTAGAAAGCTGCCTGTGTTTCCCTTTGAGCTGAAAAGGGATTGGAAAAAGGAAAGCCTGTGCTTTACTTGGGGTAACTTTCTGACACACAGGAAGCAGCCACACACTCTAACAGCCTGGCATTCCTGGGAAGCCACGAAAGCAGTGGTGGCTGCTTTGCTTTTTGACTGTAACTCGCAATAAGAGATATGTTTTACAGTGTGATCAGAGCACACACGCACGCGTATTTGTATGTTTTACTTTCTCCTGAATCCCCAGTGCCTGGCACATAGTAGGTGCCCAATGAGTATTTATTGAATGAATGAATGAATGAATGAATTTGTAGGTACGTTATTAACATGAATGTTCCATAAAACAATGCTTACGTTACTACTTGCATTCAAATTCATGACCAACTAAGTTGAGTGTCCCAAGTTGGGGTCACAGCTCAAAGTCTGAAAAACACTACCATGTGGTCCCAGTCTTGGCAAGAATGTGGTTTTAGTTCCAAGATGCAGGCACAAGCTTAACAAATTTTTCTACTGTGTATCAAGGTTTACCAACTGCCATCCAGGGGTGGGGGGATTCTCACTGGCCACCCACCTTGAGTGAACTGATTCCAAGTTTCAGGGTAAACTCCCCACCTGGGCACTGGCAAGATAGGGCAGAGAAAACAAGAGACACTTCTGCATCCTTCTCTTTCTCCCTATTTCAAAGTCAGCATTTTAATTTCCTGGAAATTGACATATAATTGGAGTGTTTCTGAGGTTTCCATACTGTCTCATTACTTTTGTTGGTTTTCTGATTTTGGTCATGGAATCCTGTTTTATTTGGTTGATTTGGGTTGGGTTTGGTTTTGTTTTGTTTTGTTTTTGTTTGAGAAATTGGGAGGGGGGGATTGTTTTGTTTTTTCTGTACCTCAGGTGCAGGAAGTTAGGTTAGTGGTGTTGCTGAGTTCATGACACACAGTCTTCCTCAGAAGTCTGAGCAAGATCTTTCTCTTGTTTTATTACCTTTCCTCCTCCATCCTGTTTCCCCACATCAGTTCCTCTGCTCTTCCGAGGCAGACAAAATCACGCATTTGCTACAGGTTACAGTCTCCAAAGATGGCAGCCGTCAAGTACTCCCCTCACTGTACATACGAGTCACACCACCCACCCAGAGGTAGAGTCCATTTCGCCTCCCCTTGAATCTGGGCTGCCTGCCTGACTTGCCCTGACCAATAGAAAGTGCTTGAAATGACACTCTGCCAGTTCTGGATTCAGCCTTCAAGAGACCTGGAAGCTTCCTTTTTCACTCTTGGAAGCTGGCCACCAGACTGTAAGAAGCCCAACTATCCTGCTGGAGAGAGAGACCCAGTGGAGAGACCTGGGGTGTAAGACACAATATGGAGAGACAGAGAACACAGAGGAGCCAAGACCCTCCACACGTAAATAAATCCTTCCGGGAGCTTCCAGCCCGGCCCAGCCAACAGCTAAATGCATCCAAGTGTGTAACCCTAGCCAGTACTACATGGTCCACGTGGCCTAGCCCCGCTCAGATTTCTGACCTGGAGAATCTTGAGAAATAATAAATACAATTGACCCTTGAATGATGCAGGGGTTGGGGGAACCAATCCTCCCCTGTAGTTGAAAATTCAAGTATAACTGTAGAGTCACCCTCCATATCCCTAGTTCAGCATCTGCAGATGGTGCAACACATTTTTAGTGAAAAAAATCTGCATATAAGTGGAACCACGCAGTTCAAACCCATCTTGTTCAAGGGTCAACTGTCGTTTGTTTTAAGCTGCTGAAGCTCCGGCTTGGTTTGTTGTGTATCAATAGGTAACTGAAATAATATACATTCTTAAATCTGTATCCTTATCAAATATGTGGTAATAGTTTGTGCGCCTGTTTTTTTTAAATAGATAAATGGAACTTTTATACATCTCATTTGTTCCCAACCTTTTTCATCCAGGAATAAATGTTTAAGATCTATCTACGTTGCTATTTGTACATGGTTCGTTGCTATGAACCGCTGCACAATATTCAGTGGAGTGTAGCCATCACAGTTTATTTACCCAGTTCCCTAATGATGAGCCCTAGGTTTTCACCAACACCCAGCACCCAACTACCACAACGGACACATCATGTCCCCATGTGGACCTAGGTGAGACTGTCTCTCAGGACTATATCCAAGAATGAAATTGCCAGGTCACAGAATATTCTCGCACTTAATTTCATGCACACACACACTTTTTTTTTTTTTTTTTGCATCAGTGAGATCCTATCCACAATCCTCTTTTTCAGTATGGTTTTTCTTCCCTTTCTTTCCTCACTTGCCTCCATGCTTCTCTACTCTGTGCCTTCACTGCATCCTCCATCCCTGCCCCTCCTGTGATAATATTAACCACCTAGAAATTCTTACTGTTTTTACCTCCACTATTAATGCTTCATCAAGTTTCCATGTGGACCTACATGAGAATTTCCCTGTGAAATATATCCAGGAGTGAAAGCGTGAGGTCACAAAGGATGCTCATGCTTAATTTCACCGAGTCCTGCCAGGCTGTACATTTTCCAGAATGGATGTGCCTGCTGACACTCCCACCACCAGGACATGAGGGCCCCCTCTTTCGAGTCATCCTTCTCAACACTTGATATTATTCAGCTTCTCAGTCGCTGCCAGCCTGATGCCATCTCACTCTTCTTGTATGTTGCATTTCTGGTTAATAGTGGGTTTGGACATTTCTTCACCTATTTTCTAGTCATTCGGGTTTCCCCTTGCACAGACCGCTTTTTTACATCCTTTCTCCATTTTTCTATTGGGTTTCCTGACTTCACTTTGCTGATTCACAGAATTTCTTGTATATTCTAGATACTCATCCAGAAAACAAGAGAAGTCTTTGAAAATAGCAAGTATTATAGTTAAAGCCAAAACAGTTAATAGAAGTTTTGGAAGATAAAAATTAGGAAATCTTTCAAAGAAGAAAAGAACAAAAGGACAAAGTTTTGTGGCGGTGTTTTTTTAATTTTTAATGAGAAAACAGAGAGCAAAATTGGGGAGGTTTTTTCCCCTGGCCTCGTGTGTCCATGTATATTTCCCGCTAGGGAAACTCTCAGGGCCTCTCTCCTGACACCCCTGCCTCCACTCACTCCTCCCCACAGGAGGAAGCTTGACTTACTGAGAACACCTGGTTCAGCTCCGTGAGGCTCTTTGGTGTCTCCCTGCTCAGTTTGTGATCTACTTTCTGCCAGGTAACACTGAGCCCGCCCCTGCAGAGAAAGCCTGCTTTGCCCAGCTCTGCCTGCGACTAGGTAAATATGTCTGCCTAATTCCTGGATGAAATATTAACAAGTCCTTTTGATCGAAGGTTCTAAACCAAATCCACCTTCACTGCTTATCAGCAATAAAGCTATGATTATATACTTATCATATAATAATAATAAAGAATTAGAATGGATTCCACTTTTCAGCTGTTGCTTTCAACATTAGGAGACAGGATGATGCCTTCAGACTTCCAAGAGAAATTTTTTCAACCAAGAATTGTAGGTGCAAATTGGCGTGAGAAAGTAGAATAAAGAGCTTAGAGATGTGCCAGGGCTCCGGATATTTCTTTCCTATTTCTACTATGTTTGGAAGTACCATAGAAAGTGTGGAAATAATCCAGAAACAAGACACGTAAAAGAATATCTCAATATGAGACTTTTTGTTATTATTAAATAAAATCTTATTCAACTCTTTCTGTATTTCTGCCTACAGGTTGGCTTTTTTTCTTATAATGCTAACTAGTGAAATTCGAGAGCCTGGCTTCAAAAATGCAGGTCATCTTATAATAAATAATAAACTTAAGACATCTAAGGAAGAGATAGAGACTCTCATTTGATAGGCTGAGAATGATCACTAGCCTACCCAGCTTGCTCTCCTAGGAACTGTGGAGACCAAGGTGGACCCTTGTGATTCTTGGGGCTGTATTCTGTTCTCTGCAGCATTAACTCTCTCTTTGGAAGGCTTAAGACCCCCAAAACTTTCAAAGAAATTGTTGCCATCACTGGTAAAAATAATTTCAAAAAAAACACCTGTGACTCTGATTGGTTGTCTTTCTTCGTAACTTATTGCACTGGGAATCTCTAAGCAAGGATATAATTTTCTTTTTTTTTTTTTTTGGGTGCACCAGGTCTTAGCTGCAGCACACAGGATCTTCATTGCAGTACATGGGATCTTTTTTGTTGTGGCATGCAGACTTCTTAGCTGCAGCATATGGACTCTTAGTTGCAGCACTGTGGTATCTAGTTCCCCGACCAGGAATGAACCCGGGCCCCCTGCATTGGGAGCATGGCGTCTTACCCACTGGATCACCAGGGAAGTCCTAGGATATAATTCTTATTTCAAATCAGAAACAGTGGCTCCAGTGGCCCTTTCCTCTTCTCTCATGGGCGTGATGGAATAACTAAGACGATGACTCTGCTAGGTTGATGCTTAGCAAATAATTCGAATTAACACTCAAGACACTCAGACAGTGGCTAAGAAGACTATAAAGGAAGTCCTCCTGAGAAAAGCGAATTTGATTTTATGGAGTTTTAATTTTAAGAAATAGAAAATTATTGTAAGGAAAACATTGCAAGATGAATGACTATTATATCTCCAGCAAAAGCAAAAGAAACTGCACAGGAAAGAAAATGTTATAATAGTAGAGTAGTAGGTCCTACAGGACATAATATTTACATAGACATATAATGTGAATGCTTTATTTTTAAAGATGCTGCTATAACTATATTTGGAAGATAGCAGTGGCATAAGAGAGCTAACCCGCATCTCTCATAGGAAATAAATGGTCTAACATTTAGAAATCCCTGCTCCACTTTGTCCAACAGGCACATTGCAGGGGTGGGGAGGGGAGGGTGCCATAGAGCGAGCTGGAGGAAACCTAACAAGTAATTGCCCTTTTGCTTTATGAAAAGGTTGGCCCTGGGCCTTGGCATGACTTGTGCCAAGAACATTCAGAGAACACTATATCCTAATACTTTGTGGACCCAAGACTCTACCTCTGGTATTTTAAAGGATGTTAACAAGAACTTTAGGAATCACCAGCATAGAAGGTCATGGAGTGAGCTGTGACCATTTTAACCAGCGGACATGGGAAGCAGATGAGAGCCAGGTCCCTGGCTGAGACAAGCATGTGACTGGCGGTGCCACTCATCAGCCAAGGAGCCCGGGGAGATCTGGTGTGGCAGCAGAGGCAAGGAGGCTGAGTTTCACTGGTGACATGGGTTTATCACACTGGTGGCCCATCCAGATGGAGATTCCTAGGGGACAGTTGCACACAGATGAATCTGAAGCTTGGAGGGGAGGTCTGGGCTGAAGAACAGGAATTTCCAAATGTAACCGAAGGCTTAGGAGTGGAGAAGAGGGTCTAGGACAGAGCCCTGAAAACACATTGAACAGACAGAGGAAAAGGTCTCAGGAAAGAGACTGAGAAGATGCAGTGAGGGAAGTGGAAGGAAAACAGGGAGGGAAACGAAGCAAAGAGCTTCAAGAAGTGGGACATCCAGTGCAAGATGAATATCTGAGCCCCCGTGTATCACTCTACACCACTTCCAAATTCTACTGCAAGATGTGGTGTAGATAAGAGTGAGCAAAGGAAAAGCAGCCCAGGACTTGGGTGTGGAAGATAATGGTCAGGGAACTAGGTTCCACATGCATGCCGCAACTAAGGAGCCTGCCTGCCGCAACTGAGACACAGCACAACCAAATAAATAAATAAATATTAAAAAAAAAGAATAATCCCACTTAGAAGCTGAACATATAAGAAGCTTAAAGGAAATGAGTTTTTAAATGTATTTGGACAAATTGATTATTGATTTTTTAAAAAACAAAGTAAATAGTCCTTTCTGTAAACAAATACCACCCAAAAACTCAAAAATTCACCTTGACATTAGTGTCCATGTGCCAAGGTGCTGGGGTCTAGAGCAAGCTGTCTAGGAGAAAGAAGACACCCACCATGCCAAGAACATCCACAGTAGAGCCCATCCTGACTCCTCTCTGGCCAAGCAAATAGACTGAGCAGTACATCCACAGCTCCACCATCACCAGCCTCAGAAGCCAAGAAGGTGGACGTGCCACTCTGGCCACCATGTTCCCACATCAGGAGGCTCTGTATCCATCACCACCAACTCTCCCCTCCCCTCTTCCCTGCTCTCTTTTTCTCCATAGCACTTGTCATAATTTAATATATTATACATTGGGGGTGTTTAGGTTGTTATCTCTGTGCACTGGAACAGACATCATGAAAACAGGGACTTGATCTCATTCAGTCCTAAATCCCCAAGCCTAGAATGGTACCTGCCCATCATCTGCTCCCAACAGTATATTTTGTGTGAGTGAATGGCTAGCCTTTGTTTCTCACTTTCTGTTTACGTGTCTCCCTCCCTCTCTGGACTCTAGCTCCGGGAGCTCAGGAACTACCTTACTCACCACTCAATATCTGTGCCCAGCACCATGCCCAGAAAAAAGCAAGGGCCTATGTAAAAGTGACCCCTGTCTGAAGGCAATGTGGAGAAGACCATGGCCTTTGGAGTCAAACAAACACACCTTCGAGTTCTAGTTCTGCCACTTACCAGCCAGAAGTGAGCCTTGGACAAGTTATTGAAGATCTCTGAACTTTAGCTTCTTCAGCTGGAGGCTATTATAATAATACCTACCTTGTGCTGTTCTTGGGAGAATTAAACAGGTTCATGTTAGGAAAAGTATCTAACACTGAGCCTTTATACAAAGTTCATCTCACAGAAGATGGTCAATAAGAACCCACTCTCTTACTGCTACAGAGAAAGCTCTCCTCCCCCCCACCCTCCTCACTCCCCACCCATCCCCCCACCCCCACCCCCAGCTTCAGGTGCTCGATCTGCATTTACTCCCCGGGGAAGTGACAGGAATTGGAGAGACTGCAGCATCTGAGCTCCAGAGAGAGGGTCCCCCTTTCTGTGGCTCAGGCAGGGGGATGGGAGCAGAAGGATGGGTCCCTGGGGATTTGGAGGCACTAATAATTTGGGGAACTTCAAGGGCAGGAGGTGAAAGAAGTGTGGGGCAGAGGGGAAACAGCAACCTGCACCCCACGCCTTCTAGAAACTCCCACTCACACACTCCTGTGACACAAGAATGAGGAACCAAGGAGAACAGACAGGAAGGATCAAGGGGTAAAGACCTGGCCTGGAGGAGAGTCAAGATGGCCCCACCCCCACTCCAGTCCTAGGCCCAGCCCCGGCCGGATCCAAACCTCCGTCCTAGCTCTGATCTCAGGCCCGGTTCCAACCACATGAAGAGCTGGGAGCCCCATAGTAACCGAGTGCCCCAGAATCATGATAGGATTTCCCTGGTCTCTGCCACCTGTGCTCTTTCTCCTGCTGGTCTCTGTCTTCCTACATTATCTGCCTTCACCTCTCTCTCCCCCATGGGCTCCCTTTCTGCCCCTCCGGCTTGTTCACACGTGCATTTCACAGCAGATATTTGTTAGGCGTCCCTTTGGGAGGAGGTCCGGAGCCCCTGTTACGGTCCTCTGGGAAGAGACAAGTGGTGTGAGTCACAGACACGTACACTATCCTAGCTGGCGGGCAACGTAGGCCACCCCCAGGCTGCCTGTCTCCGTCCAAGGAAAGGAAATTGATGCCCCGAGAGGAGACGGTGTGTCCAGGGTCCCACAACCCAACCAGAATGATGATCCTTGATGGACAAGATACTGAGGATGAACGTGTGTGGTCATTAGCTAGGGCTGCCAAACAACAGCACAGACAGGCTTAAATGACGGAAATTTACCTTCTCACAGCACGGAGGCTAGAAATCCAAGATCAAGGTGTCAGCACGTTTGGTCTCTCCTGAGGCGTCTCTCCTCGGCTTGCAGATGGCCACCTTCTTGCTGTGTCTTCACACGGCCTTCCCTCTGTGCGTGTGTCTGTGTCCTAATCTCTTCTTGGAAGGACATCAGTCATGCTGGATTAGGGCCCACCCTGGCCGCCTCATGTTTTCCCCCTAATGACCTCATTGTAACTGAATTACCTCTTTAAAGACCATATCTTCAAATACTGTCACATGGCAAGGGACTAGCGGCTTCAGGCTTCCACATATGAATTTAGGGGGAACCCAGTTCAGCTCATAACAGCATGAAACAGAGAAAGCTTTTCTGGGAGTGTGTGTGTGTTCACAGGGTGTGTGGTACGTGCATTTGGGGTCAGAGGAGAATTACTCTCCCCAAATCGAGCTCAGCCCCAGGCCCAGGAGGAAGCGGCTAGGACGGCCCTTCCACCCGTGCAATTACTGTTTTCAAAAATATCTCCTGGGGGGCTTCCCTGGTGGTGCAGTGGTTAAGAATCCGTCTGCCAATGCAGGGGACACGGGTTCGAGCCCTGGTCCAAGAAGATCCCACATGCCACGGAGCATCTAAGCCCATGTGCCACAACTATTGAGCCCATGTGCCACAACCACTGAAGCCTGCACCTAAAGCCCGTGCTCCACAAGAGAAGCCATCGCAATGAGAAGCCCGCACACCACAATGAAGAGTAGCCCCCGCTCGCCGCAACTACAGAAAGCCCGTGTGCAGCAACGAAGACCCAACACAGCCAATAAATAAATAAATATAAATTAATTAATTGATTTATGGGGAAAAAAATCTCCTGGAATTCCCTGGCGGTCCAGTGGTTAGGACTTGGCATTTTCACTGCCATGGGCGAGAAGTCCACCCCTGATCAGGGATCTAAGATCCCACAAGCCACTCTACGCAGCAAAAATAAAAATGTCCTTAGTGCCTTCTCTCTTCCAGATAGTATTGTAGGCAGCTCTGCTCTTAGCCCTAGGCAATCAAGCCCACACTTGAGAAGACCCTTCTGTGACCCTCCTTAAGCCACAATCCCCCACAAAGGAGTCCATCAGGTCAGGAGACAAGCCCACCTGCACCTTCTAGACCAGATCCAGGACACCTGGACACCCTTCCCACATTCAGGACCTCACAGCTCTGTTTGCTAGGGGAGTCCTCCCAAAGGCAGAACTCCCCTTTGGGTGCATAGCCCTCGGCTTGGGGTGGCCAGGGGCCTCTGTTTTCCGTGGACTGGGAGGCAGTTTTGCAGTGCAGGCTACACGGGCTACACCTTTGTGCGTGAGGTCCCTCTGGGAGGACGAGCCAGCGGTGAGAAGGGAAGGGAGGGCCAGGCCCAGGGCTTCCATCTGGACGCTTGGCCTGGGCTGCACATTAGTGTGGACCTGGATTGAGTGCTGGGAATAGTGACACACAAAACAGACATGGCTTCTGCCCCCTGCAAACCTCCTCTCTAAAAGGGAGACAAATAACAGACAAGTAGTAAACGGAACATAAGCTGATTTCAGAGAGTGAGCAAGTGCTTGAAGAAAACGGGAGTGACGGCAGGGGGATCTTCAGAGGTGCAGCCAGGCAATAATGCGTGCAAAGGCGCTGGTGCAACAAAGAGCTGGGTGTCGTTGAGAAAGAGCTAGAAGGCTGATGTGTGAAAGAAGATGGGTCAGAGGAGCAGAAATTGGAGATAAAGGCAGGGGCTAGATCATGTGGGGACCTCAGGCATGTGGAAGGAGTTTGGTTTCTCCTCCTCTGTGCGATGGGAAGTCATTGATGCGTGACTTGGTCTGATTTCCATTTTCAAAGGCTGCCATTTGAGGATGGACCTTTAAGGGCAAGGGTGGAAGCTGGGGGGCGGGGGTTGGTCCAGAAGTCCCAGGAGAGAGAGGGTGGTGGATAGGACTAGGAGGTGGCAACGATGACAGCAACAGTGAGAAGAGGCCAGATTAAACGTAGATCTTGGAGGAGGAACCGTCAGCTCAGCACTGGCTGGGGAGCAGCTGTGGGCGGGGATGGCGAGGCTTCACGAATGATCCCTCAGCTGTGGCCGAGACAGCAGCTAGATTTAAGTGAGTCGGGAAGATGGGAGAGCGGGAGTGGATTTGCAAGCAGAGTGGAAAGAGGAATGAAAAAGAAGCCTGATTTGGGACCTAGTCAGTGTGAGCTGCTTGTTGGACCCTGCGATGTAGATGTCAGGTGGGAAATAGAATGCATAATCCGGGCCAGGTCACGCACACGCTCACCTCCATCCCATGAGCCCCAGTATCCTGCTCTGGCCAGGCTGGGCCCTGGCCACTGGCTATGCTGTGTCTCCTCCCAAGCCAAGATCCCTGGGGGGCCGTGTGTGGGAAGCGTGTGTCCTTGGATGTCCCATGGGGGAGTATGGGGACAGGAAGACCCACTAAAACACCAAAACAGCAGCTCAAACACCAGAAAGTCCCCAGTCGTTGGACTGATGTTTCCTGCAAGTAATGACATCCCTGCCTGACCCATCACCTCCAACCCACCACCTCCGTTTGAGGGACGTGCTCAGGGGACTAGCAGGGCTGCAGACTCTGCACTCTTCCTTCTTTTTCTGTAAAGAGGGCTCTATCACTCCCCAAAAGCCCCTGTCGATGTCCCACCACCCTTAATCACCGTCGCCACACTTATCCGCATCCGCGTGGCTATCGCCCTGTTGACAGAGGCCTCGTTCTCCTTGCCTGGTTTACAAAACCCATGTCACCCGGGACTTTTTGTGTACGCGTGTGTCACAAGGGCATGAGAGGCTGGAATGGCTGAGGCTATTAGAGACATGAAACGTCAAAGAGGACGTGAGAAACGAAGCCATCAAGAACCTCCCGCAGATTCCTTGAGCCGCATTCCTTTTTCCCTTCTCGACGTGATCACAGGATCCTTTGAGGCCAAATACAAGCAGAGGGGCCTGGTGGTGGCATCAGATGCCTACCGTGTACAGCTCAGGGCTTGTGCCAGGGCTATAGGTATAAGTGGGGACCCCACCCTCAAGAAGACCACAAATGAGAGGGCAGCATGGATTCATAGACGGCACAAGCTCAGAATCAAGGACGGTGTTCAGGGTGGGCTTCCTGGAGAAGGTGGTGGCTCGGCTGCCCTCAGGGGAACCTCAGCCTCCAGACATTTCTACCTACTGTCCCCTAATGTCAGAGGGTAAACTCTGAGAGGACCATTTGCCACACCCTAGTGTTTATTTTAATATATTTGTGTTTGTTTTAATATAAAAATAATTTAAAATTAAATATTGCTAAGTCGGGAATTCCCTGGCGGTCCAGTAGTTAGGACTCTGTGCTTTCACTACCGAGGGCGTGAACTCAACCCGTGGTCAAGAAACTAAGATCCCACAAACTGCGTGGAATGGCCAAAAAAAATTTTAAAGAATTCTAAAAAATGTCTTAACATTACTGTGTCAAAATAGACTCTCCATGGGGGGAAAAATGCACCTGACACATTACCAAGAAATAATCTAATAATACTAGGTTGATATTTATTGAGAGTTTATAAAGTGTCAGGCTTTGTACGACATGCTTTACATCTACCATCTCAGTTAAGCCCTATGGCAAAGGTACTGCTATGATCCCCGTTTTACAGATGAGTAGACTAAGGCTTAGAGAAATTAAAGAATGTCCCTAATATCAGTCACAAAAAAGCGGCTGAGCCAGGAGGCAGCCCCAGGGCCGTCTGACTCCAGGGCCAATGCTCTTGCTATTGTGCAGCCCTGGGTGCACCCCTTACATCGCAGACTTGCATCAGTTTGAGAAGCTAAGAAAGGTCCAAGCTCCTTGCCGCTGCCCTCATACAAGCTCATCTCCAGTCTTCCACATGCTGACATCTTAGAAGCTGCAGGAAACTACTTGGAGCCACCAGAACATGACAAGCTGTTTTGTTTCTTTGTTCCTTTGCACGCGTTTCTCACTTTCCTGGAATCCCAACCCAAGCATCCATCCGGTGACCGCCCCCTCATCCTCCAGGTTATGATTTAAGAGTCCTCTCCTCCAGGAAGCCTTCCCTGATTCACCAGAGCTCACCATGCCCTCCTCGGCGCCACCTCCACGCTGGGCAGATTTCCCTGTCGTGGCTCTGGAGCACCATCTGTCTCCCCTGCTGCACCCTGACACCCTCCAGGCAGGAACCATGGCTTTTCCACCTGTGTCCCTAACACCCTGCCCAGAACCTGGCACCCAGCTCGCCTGGATTCCCCTCCTCCGTTTTTCTGGTTAAGATAGAGGAAGGCTAGCATTTTAGTATGAACATTGGGAAAGACTGAGGGAACAGTTCATCGAAAAGTATGGGGGCAGTGGGATTTGTTTAGTAGCTTTACAATCATTCACCTCTTATAACTCACTGGGCCCTGCTGGTACTAAGTAGAAGTTGCTGGTGGAGAAGGGGGAGGCAGGATTACAGCCAGAGACCCCCAAGAGATCTTTTGAGCCTCATCTCCCCTGCCCCTCTCTTGCCCTCAGCATTGGCCAAATATGTTCTGTTTTTTGGATGACCCCATAGAGTCCTGGAGATCCCAGGCTAGAGAGAAGTCGAACCTTTGATAATCTTAGTGCTATGTCCCCACCACTGAGAAGAGCACTTGACACATTGTAGGCTCTCAAGAAATGTTGATTTAATGACTTTTTAATCAAGTTATCATTAACATACAATTTTATATTCGTTTCAGGTGTACAATTTAGTGATTCGATGTTTTTATACATTATGAAAGGATCACCGCAGTAATTTTCATCCATCATCACACAAAGTTGTTACAATATCATTGATTACATTCCCTATGTGTAACTCCGTGACTTATTTATCTTATAGCTGGGAGTTTGCGCCTCTTAATCCCCTTCATCTATTGGGATTTAATGATTTATGTTTAACAAAATAATGTTTTTAAGTTATTGTGATAGGAAAAATGTTGATGAGAATGTGGAGCAACTGGAACTTTCATACATCGCAGGTGGGAGCTTGAAATGATGCGATTGCTTTGGAAATCTGTTTGGCAGCATCTACTAAATCTGGACACATGACCCAGCAACGCCAGTCTTAGGGGTATACGCAACAGAAGTTCACCCATATTTCACTACACAGCCCCAAGCCTGTGCCACAATCCAGATGAACCTCACAATTGATAAGTCAAAGAAGCCAGAGTCAAAAAGAGTGCAGTGGCCCTGGTGCCATTTACTTAAGGACAAAACAAGCAAATCTAACCTACGCTATGAGACGTCCGAGGACTTCCCTGGTGGCGCAGTGGTTAAGAACCGGCCTCCCAATGCAGGGGACACGGGTTCCATCCCTGGTCCAGGAATATCCCACATGCCACGGAGCAACTAAGCCCCTGCACCCCAGCTACTGAAGCCGGCACGCCTAGAGCCTGCGCTCTGCAACAAGAGAAGCCCCCGCAGTGAGAAGCCCCCGCTCTCCACAACGTGGGTAGCAGCAGCAACAACAACAAAAGTCAGAGAGGGAGGGGCCAGGACTGGAAGGGGACACAGGGGCTCTGAGGTGCTGGTAATCTTCTTTCGAATTCAGGTTTCTGGTTGCATGTGTGTGTTCCATGCGTGAAATCTGACCTATGCGTGTTTCTGGAAAACTTCTTTAAAGTACCGTAATAGACTTGCAAAGTCACTTTGTGCTTTAGGGGGTGTACGCTCACCATTGAAGAAGCTGGGTTTTTCTTTCCTTTTTTTCGCTTACTTTCCCAACATCCAGGACGGCAGCGCCACCGCGTGGTCACCCCTGCATGATGCACCCGTCAACCTCCTATCTATCCAAACAGCTGAAGGGAAACAGTAAATGGCAAAGTGATGGTTCTGATAGCTAAGGGTTTTCCACAGAGCAGTTCCCAGGAGCAATTTGACAACGTTTTCCTCTGATCATTTCTCTTTTGTTAACATTTATTAACTTACTCCCGTTCGAATCCTATACACTTTCTGGTTACTCTGACTTCTATCTTAGAGGCGATGAAGGCTTGCAAAGACCCTGAAGGTGTCCTGGCGGCATCAGAAGGTGGTAGTTTCTCTGTGTAACGCCCAGATCCACTGAAGTCAAGTTCAGAAACCAGGACGACTGAGTTGATAAACTCCAGGTTTATAAGAGCTGGGCGGGGGGTGGGGGGTCGACTTTTACTTTCCAAGAAAGTATACTTAATGCACTCTGCAGCTTCTATCAGATCTTCGCTTCCCTTGTCTCTGTCAAATTGGGAAATGGGGGTAGGGAGATCTACACAGAGCGACGCCACTCTCACCGTATCTGGCTCTTCCCCCAAGAAGGAGAGAGTGTCCCCTTGGCTCCCTGAGGAGGAAGACGGCCCACCCCCGCCAGGCAGGACCACCCACCGCCTCCTTGGCCAAGGCGCCTCTGTCAGCATCACCCTGTGTGTCTCAGCACCCTGCCTGCTTGACAACCGGCCTCAGCGAATCCTCAAACTGTTCCCTTCAAGGTTAGATGCAAGCATGTCTTCACCGATCATGCTTTTAGCACCCCCCCTTAGCAAGTTTCTGACATGGAAGTTCCAGCTGGTTTTGCGGTATGCAAATCGGCCTGAGAGAGCCCAGGAGCCTAGGCTGGGGAGGCCTGCGCGTGCGCTGGGAGGCCAGAGGGACCCAGCGGCCTCCACCCACATCAGGCTCCCCCGGCTTTTCCCAGAGTCTGTCCTTGGAGACAGGGGATGCCCGTCACACTTTTCACAGGAAAGTGTGTTGAAGGGCCTGGGCTGCATCTTCCAGGCCTCTGTGGGGGCCTGAGGACACACTCCCTCCCCCACTGCCCTCGGCCTCTGCTGGGGACCCTCTGTGCCCCCACCCCTACCCCCACCCCCAAGTAAGCCGCCCACTCCAGACCCAGGTCCAGTCCTGGGCCTCAGGTCAGGCCCGAGTGAGTCTTCCTCCTTGGCCGGTTCTGAATGCAATCAGCCCTCCGGGTCTTAAACTGTTTGGTCTGCAGTTGACGGTAGGTGAGTTCTACCTCTAGGTTCGGTGTTGGATTCATCTCCCATGTTGTTCCCCACGCCCTACACCACACGCCTCTCTGGTCTCCATCCCCTGACACCCCCAGCCCAGGGCCCCCTGCCTCTGGCCCCGGCTCAGGGCCACCTGGCTGCCTGTGACCCATCCAGGCAATAGCTTTTCTTCTAATTAACCGTTAATGATGAAACACAGTGCCTTGTTAAAGGAACATACGCTTGGTTTGTTTTCCCAAGCCGACAGTAAAACTTGTTAACAAATTCTCTGTCTGCAAGTGACCTTGCAAGAGAGGACTGCTCTGCTAGAAGCCCTGCAGCCTCTCCTCAGCTGATTAAGCCAGGAGGCCAGCTGCCTGCAGGGGGAGGGGACACAGGGCCTGTCCCCTAGCTCAGCCAAGACTGCTCCTCTCCATAGGCCTTGGTGGGAAATTTTCACAGGGGCCAGAGAATTTCCCATTTCACTCACCCCTACTTATACCCCACCTCTGGCAACCACCAATCTGTTTTCTGTATCTATGATTTTGGTTTTAGCTTTTTTTAAAATAAATTTATTTATTTTATTGGCTGTGTTGGGTCTTTGTTGCTGTGCACAGGCTTTCTCTAGTTGTGGCGAGTGGGGGCTACTCTTCATTGCGGTGCGCGGGCTTCTCATTGCAGTGGCTTCTCTTGTTGCAGAGCACAGGCTCTAGGCACATGGGCTTCAGTAGTTGTGGCACATGGGCTCAGTAGTTGTGGCTCTCGGGCTCTAGAGTGCAGGCTCAGTAGTTTTGACGCTCAGGCTTAGTTGCTCTGCAGCATGTGGGATCTTCCTGGACCAGGGCTCGAACCCGTGTCCCCTGCATTGGTAGGTAGATTCTTAGCCACTGCGCCACCAGGGAAGTCCTGATTTTGGTTTTTTGTTTGGAGAGTTTTTCTTTTTTTTTTTTTTTAATTCTGCATGTGTGAGATCATACAATATTTGTCTTTCTCTGTCTTATTTCACTCAGCATAACGCCCTCCATGTTGTCAAAAATGTCAAGATCAAAAGTCTTGCTTTATTTGAGGAAACAACTTTTTTCTTAAACACACAGCTAAATCACTTAACAAAAAATACAAATTTCTGCACTGGAAACCAT
This sequence comes from Hippopotamus amphibius kiboko, assembly GCF_030028045.1. Classification (NCBI taxonomy): domain Eukaryota; kingdom Metazoa; phylum Chordata; class Mammalia; order Artiodactyla; family Hippopotamidae; genus Hippopotamus; species Hippopotamus amphibius. The sequence goes on along the minus strand of NC_080202.1, from coordinate 9,092,530 downwards.
GGTAGATTTGTTTTTAATGTCTGTTTGTGTAGATTGTACCTCCATTGTGGAATTCATGTTTTAAGTGTTTCTAACAGGTTAATCTGTTTTTTAAACGGGCTCCCTGCATCCTCAAACCCAGAAAGGGCTGGTAACAAAAGAGTTCGTTTGTTCCTAAAACAAACCTAAGTTTTTATTTCCCCAGTGGGAACATGACCCTCTGTTTTTTGAGGTCCTTAAATGTTTGCAATAAAAATACAATTAGTCAGGGTACCTAAATGACACCTTTGTTTAAGGATCGAGCCCCTCCCTTGAAGCACAAACCTTATTGTTTGAGAACCGTCCTCTTGTTAAGGGAGGTTGGAATATTTTTATTATGTTTCTAAACAATATCCAAGACAACACCAGTTGTTAGATCAAAAAATGTTCTTATACATTAGATTGAACTTGAAAGAACTAATTTTGTATTTTAGGTTTGTAAGTTGTTCTCTTTTCCTCCATAAAAGCAGAAAGCACAGCCCTGCTGTGGGAGCCTGTGGGAGGGCAGAACGTTCTCCCCAGGTGATAAAGTCACCAGCCACAGGGGAGGGAGAGGAGATGCAAGAGAAGAAGGACTACAAGATCGAAACCAAAGTTAAAAGCCGGCTGTTGAACTTTTGCTCCTTACACCCCAGGAATTTCTCCAGAGCAAAACAAACTACTAAAAATACAAGGCAGTCTTGTTTGATAGCAAAGCCCCTCCTCTGCCTTTGGGATGATGGAATGCAGGTCGCTATGACGATAGGGGTTTAGATTGGAAGAAAGAAGGCATTTCCTCTGCTGTGTGGCCTAGAAACTGCAGGGGTGGCCAGAGGGGGCCCTAAAAGGACACAGGGGGCCAACCTCATTGTCAACACTCCCAGTGGGTATCTCTGTTCAAAGCAGTTGCTATCCTTTTCCACCAGCATTCTCTGCCCACACTGACATCATGCAAAGAAGGAATTTCATCAATCGATTGGCATTCCAAAACAGGAGTTCGTTAGTACAAATCTTGTTGGATGCCTTCCTCCCTTACAGGGTTGTTGTTTTTTTTAAATTTATTTATTGGCTGCATTGGGTCTTCATTGCTGCTCATGGGCTTTCTCTAGTTGCGGTGAGCGGGGGCTACACTTTGTTGTGGAGCCCGGGCTCTAGGCACACGGGCTTCAGTAGTTGTGGCTCGCAGACTTAGTTGCTCTGCAGCACTTTGGGATCTTCCCAGAGCAGGAATCTAACCCATGTCCCCTGCCATTGGCAGTTGGATTCTTAACCACTGTGCTCCCAGGGAAGTCCCCCTTCTAGGGTTTTATCCCTTAGTAATCCTAATTGCTTTGGAGAGAGATTTGTATTGGTGGATTTGGTTCTTTTGTGGCATCACAGATTTTCAGAGGCGGCTCTGAATTTTACAATGCACCCATGCAGGAAGGGAGCTGCCTTCGTCTCCTAGGGTTGCTGTGACAAAGTACTGCAGGCTGCGGGGCTTAAACAACAGAAATTCGTTTTCTTGCAGTGCTGGAGGCTGGAAGTCAAAGATCAAGATGTGGGCATGGTGGGTTCCTTCTGAGGGCCGTGAGGGAAAGATCTATTCCGGGCCTCACTCCCTAGCTTGTAGTCGGCTGTCTTCTCCTTGTGTCTTCATATCATCTTCACTATATGTGTCTGTGTTCAAATTTCCCCTTCCAAGTCAGATTAGTGCTCACCCTAATTACCTCTCTTTAATGATCTATTTTTTTTAAGATTTATTTTTATTTATTTATTTATTGGCTGTGTTGAGTCTTCATTGCTGTGAGCTGGCTCTAGTTGCAGAGGGCGGGAGGTATCCTTCTTGCTGTGCGGGCTTCTCATTGCAGTGGCTTCTCTTGTTGCGGAGCACGGGCTCTAGGCACACGGGCTTCAGTAGTTGTGGTACATGGGCTCAGTAGTTGTGGCTCGCAGGCTCTAGAGCGCAGGCTCAGTAGTTGTGGCGCACGGGCTTAGTTGCTCCGCGGCATGTGGGATCTTCTCGAAGCAGGGATCGAACCTGTGTCTCCTGCATCGGCAGGCAGATTCTTAACCACTGCGCCACCAGGAAAGCCCTTAATGACCTATTTTAAATTCCTTATCTCCCAATACAGTCACATCCTGAGATACTGGAGGTTAAGAACTAAATGTATGAATATCATGGGGGCTGAGGTGGGGGGGAGACACAGTGCAGCTCATAACAAGAGTATAATGCAAAGTTTATGCATCTAGGATCTGACGGCCAACTTGAGGATTTGCTTTTTGGACAAGCAAAGCCTGCATTTGGGGACTGCTTCTGTATTTGTATACAGGTATAGGCTGCCCTCTTTGAATATATTGTCCTTTCTGTGGCTCCCCCCATCAAAGAAATTACCCCCCCACCAAAAAAAAAAAGCAATTGCACTTTCACTGATTGTTGTAATATTGACATTTGGTCTCCTGGGCTCAGGGAGGCCTGTCCTGCTGTCTCTGGTCATAAATGTCCAGAGTGAGACGGGAGAACTCTGCAGTCTACAATGGTCCTCCTGATTCTCCCTGAGAGTTGCATGCCTGCCCTTCCCCACCTGTCCAGACCTCTCTTGGCATCCATGCTCTACTCCTCCCATTGTGGACATCTGCCTGTGACCACCCTGAGGCACCCTGGGGTGACCCACAGCCAGTGCAGGTCTGACTAGGAAGCTATCCCTGGTCTGATTAAGCTCAAGCTTCCATGGTCATGGTCTGGCTAGGCTGCCCATGGCAATGTACTTGAGACTTTAACCACTGACCACTTTGAGCTGTAGGATTAAAGAGACAGGTCTGTGAGACACCTACTTATTTTACTGATATAAATGCACTTCCAAGAGATTCTGGATTCAGTGAGTTAGTCAAAGGAACTGAGAGCAGCTCTAACAATTTGATTGATTGAAATCTGGTCTGTACTGGTGAAGACTGAGTTGATACCAAAACATCCCTGGTATCATGCAGAGGAAAGAATACAAAAGCTGGACCTCCTGGTGGGGCCTGGGGGAAGGTTGGAGAGCAGCCAGTCACCCACCTAGCAGCATTTTAGCAGGTTAACGGTTTTGGATGTCATGGAGGGGGCAGCATATTTAGCTAGTCGTTATTCAGCCTGTAGATTTGCCTTCACTGTCTGCAGGGCTTCTGCCAGCACTGCCATCCATACCCGGACTTTTAGAAAAGCCTTACTCACTGTCACGGTGTACACAACGTACTCCTGAGCCAGCAACTCATTATACAGCAAAGGAAGTACAGCGCTGAGCTCAAGCACAAGGGATTCACTGGTCCCTCCTTGTACCTCATCACCCAGAAGCAGCTTATCTGACTTCTGGTGGAATGATGCAGTCGATACTCCATAACCGTGCCAGCTGGGTGACAACACCCTGTAAGACTGGGGATGCTGTCCTACAGGATGCTCTGTAGACTTTGAATGGTTCCTCCCATAGCCTGGATTCACAGGTCCAGAAATCAAGGGGTGCTTCTCCCTGTTACATTTAATAACTCACTTGTGTTCAGCTTCTGTTTACCAACTTTAGAGGCATTAATTCCCAAGGCTGAAATGCTTCCATGAGGAAACATGATTGGTTCCACTGAACTGGAAATGGTATTGCCCCATGACCATTTTTGGGCCCCTCCTGCCACTGAACCACAGAGAAGTGACTGTCTTGTCTGGAATGACTGACCATGGTTCTCAAGGCGGAACAGGGTTGCTGCTACACTACAGGGGCAGGGAGGAGTGTATCTAGAATTCGGGGGATTCATGGGCAGCTCTTGGTCCACCCATACCTTGTAGTAAAACAATGGAAGACTACAGGGACTTCCCTGGTAGTCCGGTGGTTAAGAATCCACCTTCCAATGCAGGGATTCGGGTTCAATCCCTGGTCAGGGAACTAAGGTCCCACATACCGAGTGGCAACTAAGTCCACATGCTACAACTAGAGAGCCCGCCAGCTGCAACTATTGAGCCTGTGCACCATAACTAGAGAGAGAAACCCATGCGCCACAATAAAAGATCCTGAGTGCCGCAAGGAAGATCCCATGTGTCGCAACTAAGACCTGACACAGCCAAAAAAATAAAAAATAAAAAATAAAAAATAATGGAAGACTACAGCAATCTAATAAAGACAGAAAAACCAGGGATTCAGACTCTTCAGGAATGAAGGTTTGTGTTTCCCACCAGAAAAATGTGCCCTGTCTGCCTGTTGAAGTACTTGCTGAGGGCAGAAGGAACAGAGAATGGGTATTGGAAGAATGATGTTATAAAGATAAACTACATCTCTGTGCCCGTAACAGAAATAAGGACTGTAGCAGATATGCATTTCTTCTTCCTTTCTTGTTACAGATTTGAATACATGAACCAATTATTTCCTTTTCCCCCTTTTTCCTTTCTCCTCCCATTTCATACAAAGAGTAGTGGTGGTGTTTAACTTTAAATTTTATTTTTCAGGTCACATAATATCCAGGTGTGGTTGTGACAGAGCTAGAGGAGAAATTAACATCACCCAAAGATGGATAAGGGGAATGATAAGACTTTCAGTCTCCCCTTTTCTGGGACTATTTCCTGGAATGAAAAACAGCTGTCCCATGTTGGATAGAAATGTGATATTGTTATTATTGTATGGAAATTAAGCATGGGTAGAAGGGTGATAGTATTGAACCATCCTTGCGTTTCCTAAAGTCCATTTGGTCATAATGGTCCCAATGCTTTTTTTAAGAGTTTTTTAAGTTGAATATAGCTAATTTACAATGTTGTGTTAATTTCAGGTAAAGTGATTCAGGTTCTATATATACATTCTTTTTCAGGTTCTTTTCCATTATAGATTTCTATAAGGTAATTAATTTAGTTTCCTGTGCTATACAGTAGGTCTTGTTGTTTATTTTATATATAGATATTAGGTCCCAATTCTTTTAATGTGTTGCTGTATTCCATTTGCTAATATATTATTTAGTATTTTTGTATCAATATTTATAACTAAAATAGATAAATAATATTTGTGTAATTTTTATTAAGGTTTGGAATTAATGATGTATTGCCTTCATTAAAATAATTTGGATATTTTTTCCTCTTTTTCTGTGCCCTGAAACAGTATCCAAATAATCTCTAAAGGTTTGTTAGAATTTTTTGCAAAACCATCTGAGTCTGATCCTTTAGGGAAAGCTATTGGCTCTTTGAAAATTCTCTTTCTTTTATTACAAATGTGTTTATACTTCCTCTCTTCTGGGATATTTTTGATGAATAATTTTTTTTTAGAAAATGATGCAGCTTTTCAAATTTGTTTTTTATGAACAATGAATAAGTTAGGTTATATTCTCATTTTTCCTCCTTCCTTCTCTCAACTCTACCATCAAACTTTTGTTTTAATCTTAGTTCTATGCTAAATATATTCAACATTCACTACCTTCCTCTCACTGAAATTTAGTCAGCTATCCCCTGGTTGACTGTTCATCCTCTAGTAATTTCTTCAAAGAGAGCCCATGAGAACAATATTTCCTAAGATCATGCATGGTCAAAACTGTCTATGGTTTAGAGAATAAAAAGACAAGCCGCCATCTGGGAAAAAAATATTTGCAAAACATATATCTGATAAGAAAACAAACAAAATAACTGAAAAATGGGCAAAAGATCTGAACAGCCACCGCACCAAAGAAGACACTCAGGTGGCAAAGAAGTATCTGGAAAGATGTTCAACATTATTTATCATTAGGGAATTTTACATTAAAACAACAGTAGGTACCACTACACACTTATTAGATAGCGAAAATCCAAAGCACTGGCAACAAATGCTGGCAAAAATGTAGAGCAACAGGAACTTTCACCATTGCTGGTGAGAATGCAAAATAGCACAGCTACTTGGGAAGACAATTTGGCAGTTTCTTACAAAGCTAAACATAGGCTTACCTTACAATTCAGCAATCGTGCCCCTAGGCATTTACCTAAATAAAGTAAAAACGTAGGTCCACACAATGTCTACAGTAGCTTTATTCCTAATTGCCAAAAACTGGAAGCAACCAGAATGTCCTTCAATAGGTGAATGGATAAGTGAACTGTGGCACTTCCAGGCAATGGAATGTTATTCAGTGCTGAAAAGAAATGAGTTATCAAGCCAAACAGGAAACTTAAATGCATATTGCTAAGTGAGAGAAGCCAGTCTAAAAAGGCTACATACTATATGATTCCAACTCTGTGAAATTCAGGGGAAAGAGAAATTATTGAGACAGTAAAAAGGTCAATGGTTGCCAGAAGGAGTGGGGGTTGGAGGAGAGAAAACTGTCAGCGACCTTTTTATAAAATCCTGACTCATGTTTTCTTTCCTTGAATACCTTGTGTCATTTCTTCTGGCGTTCGATGTGGGTCTGCAGACATCTAAGGCTAGCCTGATTTCTATCCTCTTATAAGTGACTTGACCTTTCTTCCTGGCTACTCCAAAAATTCTGTATTTTTTTATTTTTATTTTTTTAAACAGATGATTTTTTTAAATTTATTTTATTTATTTATTTGTTTTATTGGCTGTATTGGGTCTTTTTTTGTTGTGCGCGGGCTTTCTTTAGTTGCAGTGAGTGGGGGCTACCCTTCGTTGTGGTGCGTGGGCTCCTCATTGCCATGGCTTCTCTTGTTGCGGAGCATGGGCTCTAGGCGCGTGGGCTTCAGTAGCTGCAGCACATGGGCTCAATAGTTGTGGCTCACGGGCTCTAAAGCGCAGCCTCAATAGTTGTGGTGCACGGGCTTAGTTGCTCCGCGGCATGTGGGATCTTCCTGGAGCAGGGATCGAACCTGTGTCCCCTGCATTGGCAGGAAGGTTCTTAACCACTGCGCCACCTAGAAAGTCCCTGTATTTTTTTAAATCAATACCTTGATCAGTTTTCCCTGGCACATAGCATTCTCTTTCACTGTATAGAGACAAGTCTCTTTTATCTCAGAAAAAGTTTCTTGAAATCCTATATTTAAATGTGTGTGTCCCCGACTTCATTTTCGTTTCTCTAATGTTTGTGATGTTTTTCTTCCACTGCTTCCTGAAGTTCAGCCAGCTCTCATTCCATGTGCCCCTGTTGTCCCGTAGTCTCTTTTCTGCCTTCTTCCTTCATCGGGATGATTGCTTAATTAACTTTTTTAATTCCTAGCAAAATGTTCAGTCACCGTTTTCAACTGCTCCCTGGCAAAATTTTTTCTGGTGAGTACTCTTCATCTCTTTGTGACTTTTACGGCTGTTTCCCACATTTTTTTCCCCTTTGGTATATCTCCTCAGTGCTGTGCTAGTCACTGAATGAGTTGGATTTTCCTAGGTCAATATTTGCACAGTGTCCTTCCTAGCATCACAGCCCAAAGGCTCTCTCCTCAGCTGCTTCCTCTAAATAAGGCTCAGCTGTGGGAGCCTTTGTGGCACCCCAACCCCTCTGCTTCGCTGAACAGACAGTGAACAGAATAACGGCCCCAGACTCTCTCTTTCCAGTTCCTGCTTCTCACTCTGCCCGCAAGGATACACCAGAATGGTCCTCTCAGCTTCCAGAAGTGTATTTTTGCTCAGACTTTCAGAAAGCTGCAGCCGCTCCACCCTCTTGCCATGTTCCCACCTTCCCTTTCTCCTAATCACAGTCTCTGCCTATTCACAGCTGGAAATTTGGTGTCTGTGGATAGGTCTATTTTCTCGTTTTATTGAAAATGGAATTTTCCATTCTCTTTATTCCTTTTATGAGATTTTCAAGCAAAGCATTTAAAGCTGACATCTGCAGATGTGTTTGCATTGGAAATCCCTTTTGGAGATTTGAGGTTGTTAGAATGGCCAGCAGCCATGGTTAGAGCCTCATGGAGAAGCGGGTCTTGCAGAAAGATGCCAACATGCAGAAAAAGACAGAGCGTCCTAGCAGCGTTTGGGTTCCTTCCAGGAGCCTCAAAGATCAGCTCCACCCCTATCCTTCACAAGATTTGGTTTTATGAGTCAATAAATTCTCCTTTTGGTTGCTGTCACTTCCAAAAAGGGAGTTCTGACTAATACAGGAAGTAGCCACGGTCCCCAGTAATCTTTTCCTTGTTTGCTTGGTTTCTCCAGGTCCCGCTGCCCCAGCCTGACACATAACACAAGGTGGCTATTGTCCCCTAATAGGAGCATAAAATAGGTCACCTACTATAAACCAGCATCACACATGCCAGGATGCAAGAAACGGTCAGCAGTTGGAAGCCTTACATCCTTCTACCTCGTCTGGCATGTCAAGTCCATCCTCCATGCCATGTTCCCTTCTTCCTCCCCATCTTCTCTCTGCCCTGCATTCCCATTCCACCTTGGACATCGTTTCCAGGCTCAGCTGCTGCTCCCAAAGCTGCATCCAAGCCCTCAGAGGGATGTATTGGCTAGTGGTCTTGGACCCACAGAAAAGGCATTTCAGAGATTGAGGGGCTTATTATAAAATGATAAAAGATTCAAAGATTCTTGAAAGATATAACAATTGTAGAATTATGTGAACTCAATGAAATAACCTCAACACATATAAAGGGAAAACTTGATAGAACTACAGAGAGAAATTGACAAATCCACCATCACGGTGGAAGGTGTCAACATGCTTCTTACAATTAGTAATAGATCAACGCCTCCCCTCCCAAAATAGCAAAGATTTGGAAGATCTGAACAATCCCATTTTAAAACTTGATTTAATAACATATATAAAACCCTGCTGCAAAGAATTAAAGATTAAACAATCTACTCAAGCATGCCTGGAATATATACTAAATTGGCTGAGTAACAGGCTGGAGGCAAGTCTCAACAAATTTTAAGGAAGAAATATCATATAGATCTCTCACCAAACCCCAGTTAGTAAGAAGCCATTAACACGTAGAAACATTTCAACATTCTTGTGCAGTTGGAAATTTTAAAACCCATTTCTAATGTCTTATAAATCAAAAACAACATAACACATTTTCAATATTTAGAATTGCAGCAACATTGCAAATATTACACATCAAAGCTTGCAGGATGCAGCAATAGGAGAAAAGAGGAGAAAATTTATATTCTCATGTCTTCATTAGAAAAGCACAAAGACTACATAGCTTTCTTTAAAAGTTAAGAACAGGGACTTCCTAGGTCTTACAGTGGTTAAGAATCCGCCTGCCAATGCAGGGGACACGGGTTTGATCCCTGCTCCAGGAAGATCCCACATGCCACGGAGCAACTAAGCCCGTGCACCACAACTATTGAGGCTGCGCTTTAGAGCCCGTGAGCCACAACTATTGAGCCCATGTGCCGCAACTACTGAAGCCCACGCGCCTAGAGCCCGTGCTCTGCAACAAGAGAGGCTACCACAATGAGCAGCCCGCACTCACCGCAACTAGAGAAAGCCCGTGTGCAGCAACAAAGACCCAACACAGCCAATAAAATAAATTAATTAATTTTAAAAAAAAGAATTCATGTGAAATTTAAAAAAAAAAAGTTAAGAACAGAATAACCCAAAGAAAGCTGAGAGCCAAGATTAATTAAACAGAAAACAAAGACTCACCAGAAAGTATCAGCAAAGCCAAAGGTTTCTTTGAAATTGATATTATCTGAAAACACTAATCACAAAAAAAAAGGTAATTCAAAAGGAGGTAAAACTCCAGATATAGCAGAGACTAAAAAAGAAATAAAATACTATAAACAATATTGGGACAGCATTTGAAAATAAAAATAGAATGGACAAATTACTAGAATAAATATAACTTTCCAAAAGTTACTCAAGAAGAAATAGAAATCTGAATAATTTGTAATAGCAAAACCTTGAAAACAACCCAAACATCAGAAGGAAAATTAAAATGGGAGCGAGGGAGGTTGTAACATAGTCCAAAAATGGAACCCTTTTATGGTTTGATATGGAAGTAAAAATATTCTACATACATTGACATGGATACGTCTCACAAAGTGCTGGGTGAATAAAAGCAATCTGTAGAATGATTTATAAGTAGGATATTATGTACGTAAAGTTTAGAAACACACAAAGTAATGCTAGTCATTGGTAATGAACACAGACATAAAAAATTAAAGTACAAAAACCTAAGTACCACCTGTTAATTTCAGGGTGGTGGTTACCTAGGGAGAGAAAGTGATGGGGTGGGATTGGAAATGGGTATGCTGGTGGCTTTAAGTGAACAGGTATCTCTTTTAAGATACTGTATATCAGAAACATATGCAGCCAGATATCAGGACCTATGAAAGCTAGATGCTGGGTATATGGGTTATTTTTTCTGTTTTTCTGTAGATTTGAAATATCTCATAATATTAATTTTTTTTACTAAAAAGAGACTAGGAGGTGAGGAAGTGAAGACAGTGAAAAAGGCAACTCTTAAAAGAGTTTTGCTCTAAAGAGAAGCAAAGAAGCTGGGAATTCACTGGTCCGTGTTCCAGAGAGTGGGTATCTGAGGTGGGGGTGGGGAGAGCTGGTTTGTAACCTGTGGGAATGATTCAGGAGGGAGAGAAGCTTCATGGGTGCAGGGGGGAGGGAAGCCCTGGAATCAGTGGGGGGTGTGGGCTCTATGGCCTTTGATGGGAGCAGAGAGGCTCCACTGGCCCGTTAACAAAAGCAAAGGAGAGGTTGTGTGGATAGAGATGCAGGTGTGGGAGTTGGTACCTGGAGGTGGGAAAATGAGAGAATCTCCTTAGCTGCTGTAACACTGATCTCGATGGTTTAACATCACCAAGCGTGTTTCTCACTCACATCACAGTCCAAAGGAGGATGAGTTTCCTCACAGGGGTGGCTCAGGGGTCCAGGCTCCTCCTGTCCTTGGCTCCGCTGTCCTTTAGGGCCTCCTCAGACTCCCTTCCATCTGGCCGGCTGAGGGGCAAAGAGATAGAATGAGAAGGACCAAGTAAGACACATTACGGCCAGGCCTGCACACACACGACAGAAGCAGCACAGGCCAGAAGCGAGACACATTGCCCCAACCTACCTCCAAGGGAGGCTGGAGTGTGAAGTCCCCCAAGATGGGGGAGAGGAGATGGGATCGGTGCCCATCCCAGTGGTCTCCACCACGGAGCATGGCAGGGTGGTGGGCTCTCATCAAACCAGACGTTGTCTCAGTGAAGGAAGAAGCGAGGTCGTCGACTGAAAGTGAGGAAGGATCAGGAGAAGAGAAAGTAGGAGAAGAGGATCTTGGAGACACGGAGGGCGGATGGATAAATAGCATCTGTGGGAACGTCGGGCAGTGCTAAAGGGTCACTTGAAATTGGTCAAAGTTTTAAAATCAGACAGGTCGTCGGTCGGTGGTGTTTTTGTGGTTCTTGGGGCTGCTTCCTATGGCCACATCCGCCTGCCCGGGTGCAGGACCAGAGCAAAAGGAAAAGAATTGAACTGGGGTTGGAGTTTTGCCTGGTGAGAAAGACGGAGGGAAAGAGGAACAGGGGAATTCAGGGTCTGAAAGGATTCTAATTATAATTTTAATTACAATTGCTTCAAGCTCGCTGAGAAGGACAGTGAACATGACAAGGGAAAGATAATTTGAAGGAGTCCCTGCAATGTCCTTGAGAGACAAGCTAGCCTACATGGCTGTGTCCCGGCAAGGAAACTTTGAGGAAAGTTTCAAACCACTGGACCTTGCACAATTTGCTAAAGAGCAGTCATGTCCGGGCAGGAATCTGGGCCCCGTGCGGAAGAGTCTCGCGTGGCCATCCCATCGTTAATGGAGGCATCTCTGGTTGGCACGTGGGTTTCATTTTCTAGGAGGCTGGAAAGCTGGCTGCAGCATCTGTGAGAGAGAGATTTTTTTTTTCTCCTTGAATTTGCAAACCATATTGGGTGCATCAAAGCTGACTGGCATTAAGTAGAGAAGGATATGAAGAAAGCCCAGGAATTGCTGAAAATCCCTAAGAGCAACCAGATACCTCCTGATGTCAAAAGCAAAACCAAAAAGGTGCCATCATTTGTGAGGAAGAATGTTCCAGAAAGTAGGGGATTCTTTGGAGGCTTTTGGCTTGGTGTGGCATCCTTCAGAGGACAATTCCACTTCCATTGTCCCTGGATGGGTTTTTTCCCTTCCATCGTGTATCAGAATGTGTCAGTTGTGTTTCCCAACCAGAGCCTCTACATTCCATCAAGAGACACTGAGTAGGAAATGGGGGAGGGGAAGTATAAAAAAAGAGAGAGAGAGAAACACTGAGTCTCCTCCTCCTCTTCTCCCGTGCCCTCCTCCCTGTGGTGGCAAATCCAAATGGCTTTCTACAGGCATCTGTTGGTACAGACTGTCTAATATGGCCCTAACATGAGCTTGATGACAATGGAAGAGACTTTCTTCCCAGCACACGCCTCACTTGGCTAATCTCTAGGTCAGCAAGAATGTTTCTAATTCTCCAATGTAACATACACCAGAACTGTTCCAAGATGTGTCACCTTGGTGGTTGAATAGATCCCCGAAGTCTGTTCCAAACTGTTGATCTGGAAAAGAACTAGCAAGTGCATAGATACCTGGCATGTATGTATGTATGTACGTATTTGTATGTATGTATTTAGTTGTGGCTCACAGGCTCTTTAGTTGTGGGATGCATGTGGGATCTAGTTCCCCAACCAGGGATCGAACCTGGGCCCCCTGCATTGGGAGCTCGGAGTCTTACCCACTGCGACACCAGGGAAGTCCCAGATACTTGGTTATTATGTGCTGCGTGGAAAGTAACTGAAAGCATTTGCCTTTAAGTATGAAATATTTTGGCATCTTAGTATCTACTTTCCTTTTTAGTTGGTTTTAGATTACAGAAACAGAACTGTCCGTACCTGCTATTATTATCCTGACAAAAATGGCAACATAAGCACTATAATTGAAAACTCTGAATATAGATGAATTTATGTGCTGTATGTATGTGCTGAAGGTATGGTATTTGGTAGAAGGTCTTTAGGGAAATCAGTTGATAACAATATATCGTTGACTAGTCAGTGAATCATTTAGGGGCATTACGACGTTATCCACAGGAAGTTTTCCACCATACAGGTGGAATGCATTCCATGGCTATTTCAAAAGAGTTTATTTTTGGTAAAACATGTGACTTCAGGGGAGGGAAGAAGCTCTTGGGGTTTTATTTCATAGAAAGGGTTTTAAGCTTTGAAATTTTTTAAAATACATTTTCTTCCTTTCAAATTATGCTTCGTTTTTAATTTTTATTATTTTTGGCTGTGTTGGCTTTCTCTAGTTGCAGAGAGCGGGGGCGAGGGGTGGCTACTCTTTATTGCATTGTACGGGCTTCTCGTTGCAGTGGCTTCTCTTGTTGCAGACCACGGGCCCTAGAGCGCACGGGCTTCAGCAGTTGTGGCTTTCGGGCTCTAGAGCTCAGGCTCAGTAGTTGTGGCGCACAGACTTAGTTGCTCCGCAGCAGGTGGGATCTTCCTGGACGAGAGATTGAACCCGTGTTCCCTGCATTGGCCGGCAGAGTCTTAACCACTGCACCATCAGGGAAGCCCTAAGCTTTGAAATTTGAAGTTTTCTTCACCTCTTATTAAAACATTGGGGGTAACCACAGCTCTTCTGTACCAATTTTACTATTCCTGGTCTGTCAGCATGAAGTGTAATTTTTTTTTTCCTTGAGTTCACTTCATTGCTATTTTTTTTCTTAAGCTCTTTATTGGAATATAATTGCTTTACACTCTTGTACCAGCTTATGAGGTACACCAAAGTGAATCAGCTGTATTTATACACATATCCCCATATCCCCTCCCTCCCGCGACTCCCCCCACCCTCCCCATCCCGGCCCTCTAAGGCATCACCCATCATCGAGTTGATCTCCCTTTGTTATACAGCAAATTCCCACTAGCTATCTATTTTACAGTTGCTAGTATATGTATGTCTATGCTACTCTCTCACTTCATCCCAGCTTCCCCTTCGCCCCCCGCCCCCCCAACCCCGTGTTCTCCAGTCCATTCTCTGCATCTGCATCCTTATTCTTGTCCTGTCACTGGGTTCATCAGTGCCATTTTTTTTTTTTTTAGATTCCATATATATGAGTTAGCATACAATATTTGTTTTTCTCTTTCTGGCTTACTTCACTCTGTATAAGAGACTCTAGGTCTATCCACCTCATTACATATAGCTCCATTTCATTCCTTTTTATAGCTAAGTAATATTCCACTGTATATATATGCCACATCTTCTTTATCCAATCATTTGTTGATGGGCATTTAGGTTGCTTCCATGTCCTGGCTATTGTAAATAGTGCTGCAATAAACATTACGGTACATGTTTCTTTTTGGATTATGGTTTTCTCTGGGTATATGCCCAGGAGTGGGATTACTGGATCATATGGTAGTTCTATTTTTAGGTTTTTAAGGCACCTCCAAACTGTTTTCCACAGTGGCTGTACCAGCTTGCATTCCCACCAACAGTGCAGGAGAGTTCCCTTTTCTCCACACCCTCCCCAACATTTGTTGTTTCTAGATTTTTTGATGATGGCCATTCTGACCGGTGTGAAGTGATACCTCTTTGTTGGCTTTGACGTGCATTTCTCTAATGATTAGTGATGTTGAGCATCTTTTCATGTGTTTGTAAATGTAATATTTGAACCTACATTTTTGAGAAGTAGCATTCCAGGCGTTCAGAATTAAGAAAGATGGCACATAAAAAATAAATTATTTCTGTCATCAAATATTTTTTAAGTGATGAGGTGGGTAACTGTCCCACCACCATTCACTGTATCTTTTCACTTCTGATTTGAAATTCCTCCTTAATTATTAAAGGAAAACTCTGGTTTCCTCTATTCATGACACATCTGACATCAAATGTGGGGGATTTTCACACACCAGTCAATTCTCAAGCTCTGCAGACACCAACGGGGTGTCCTACAATTCAATTATGACACCAGCTTCCTGGAGTTAGCACAGACTCACATGTTAAGGGCTCAGTCCTACAAGACTGTACCCACTTCAGATGCCACCACAAGTCCTGGTTGTCACCTGTTCTTCTGGCCAACCCGCTGTAAATCAGGGGTTCCCACAACTCCCCTCATCAGATTCAATAATCAGCTATAAGCGCTCACAAAACTCAGGGAAACACTTACATTTACTGATTTATTATAAAGGATATGGTAAAGGATATAGATGGACAGACAGCTGAAGAGGTTCCTAAGGCGGAGTCCAGAAGGATCCTGAGTGCAGAGCTTCTGTCCCTGTTGAGTTGAGAGGGCGCCACTCTCCTGATACTCGGATGTGTTTCCCAACCCAGAAGCTCTCCAGACCCTGTAGTTTAAGAGCTTTTACGGAGGCTTCACCACATAGGCATGATCAATTGTTATTGATCAATTATCAACTCATTTCCAGACCCTCTCCCCTCCGTGGAGGATGGAGGGTGGGACTGAAAGTTCCAAGCTCCTCATTAATGGCTTGGTCTTTCTGGTGACCAGACCCCATCCTGAAGCCATCCAGCACCTCACCAAGAGGAGCCTCATTAGAACAAAAGATGCTGTCATCACCAAGGAAATTCCAAGGGATTTAGGAGCTCTGTGCCAGGAACTGGGGACAGATACCAAATATATATTTCTTATTATGTCACAACTGTTGAATAAATTCCTATATGCACTTGGATATCATAGATATCAATGGTTTGCCCATCCCCACCTCCAGCCCCCAATCACCACATTTGGGTGAACCCTCCCCCTCCTTTCCATGTGGTCAGTACATGACCCTGCCCTTGGCTCCACTTTATTGGCACAGAGTCGGTCAGCTGACCCAAAGAGAGCCAATCAGTGTCTTCCCTGGGAGTTTGGGGAGGAGGAGACAGACAGATGGACTGACAGAATATGTAAGCTATAAAACTCAAGAGTGTTGTAAGCATGTGAACTGAAGAGCAGAGAAGCCAGCCTGCAATAGGAGAGAAGAATGAGGAAGATGCTCTGGAAAAAGCACAGCCTATACACAGAGAGAATTTTCTGGGTCCCCTATGGAGCTCCAGTCCCCGTTTTGAATCATGAGCCCCAGCTGTACCCCTGCCCCAAGATGCCATGAGACACTCCACAATCCTTCTGATAAACTCCTTCTTTGCTTACACTGGTTCCCATTGGATTTCTGTCACTTACAAACAAAACAGCCCCTACTAATTCCCTGGATCCATTTCTGGAGTCTGTTCTGTGACATTGATTCATCTGTCCATCCCTCTGCAATTGCCACGTGTGGTTTAATCCCTTACCTTCTATCTTAACAACTGATAGGACAAGTTCCCTGACTGTTTTTTTTCTGCAGGTTATTCTCACACATTTATGTTGTCCAATTTCCAAAAAAATTGCACAGGAATTTTGGTTCAGATAACCGTGTCTTTAGACATTAATCTAGGGGAAATTGACATCATTGCCCTACTGAGACTCCCTAGCCAAGGATGAGTTGGCTGTATTCAAGTATTTCTATGACCTCCATTAGAGTTTTACAGCTGTTTTCGCACGCATCGTATACATTTCTCAAGTTCATTCTTAGGTGTTTTATGTATTGGTTGCTATTGTGCGTCCTTATCTTTCTTTCTGGCGTTTGGGGACCGGGCTTGCAGTAGACACATCGCATCCCCTTGACTGCCTCCCATTTCAGCCACAGCAGAGGTGGACAGTGCTCTGTGAGCTCGGGCAGCTCCTCCAGCTGACGCTTCCCACCCAGCATGAGCCACACCTTCTGCCCCAGCGCCTTCTCCAGCACCGCGGGGAGCTGCCCAGCCAGCCAAGCACAGCCCAGACCCGCCGAGGGGTTAACACCACGGGAAACGGGAGCTGTGGGGAAATGCTCCAGCTACCCCCCCTTTAGGTCGTAGCTCAGGAGACCCTGGGGAGCCCCATCGCCTAAAGCACCCAAAGTGTGCGGCAACCCCAGGGATGCATCCCTAACGGTCTCCTCTTCCCTGCCCCCCCACCCCACCCCCCAACGCCTTCCCTCCTGCTTTCTGGAACCAGCTCCCAAGACAACTCCCTCCCTCAAGCCTTTCTCTCAGGGAGAGACTCAAACCAAGACAAGCCTCCTGGGGATTCTGACTCATGTGAGACAATGGAGATTTATAGGAGAATCATTGGAGCTGGTTGGTTTCCCTGCTGGCAAGAAACATCACAGCACCTTCATGCAGCATTAAACACAGCTGGGACCAGTCTGCCCCGCGTCTCTTCAGGTGAGAGGCATCCCAAGGTATAGTCCTCTCAGGGGATGCAACGAGGGGCTAACTTGGACGTGGTTTCCTCCTCTGACTCTTCTTCCCGGCATGCACGTGCATGTGTGCACACGTACACACACACATAAACATAAACACACATGCATACACACAGACTCATACACAAACAGAAACAGACATGCACACATACATACACAGACACATATACACACATACACAGAAACATACACACACACACACGCACACACACGCACACACACATCAAGCTGTAACCCAAATATTCCTGAGTTTTCCAGGCTTTGGTGCCTTACCAGTCTCTTTAATACCTCTGACAAGCCTGTAACTCCACAAATCTGCAACCCTCCTTGGTCTGCCTCCCCCCAGTCCAGGCCACAGCCCCTCCCTTTATTCCCCAAAGCAAGGTTAGCTTGAGGCAATAAAGAGGAAGATACGACAATGGCTGGAGAGGGGCCTGGAGATCAGGTAGGGAATTTTTGATGGGGAAGTCTTTGAACACAGAGAGAATCCCTGGAGAGGGAGAGGATGAAAATACAGGAGAAAAGCAACGGTCTCTGGAGTGATTTAAGGAAATATAGAGCAATTGCAGGGGTTTTATTGGGGAGGATACTACATAGATGGGATTATATTGTATATATTATTTTGCAGCCTGGATTTTTTACTTAACTTCTTAAAGACCTTAAGCATGACTGCCCACCCCCGCACCCCTCCAACTATTCTCACAAATTTGCATCTTGCATTCCAGACTCAGCGTTCTGGGAGAGAGGGTCCAGTGGGCAAGGTCTAAAGTACAAGCCCCCACAGCTACACCAGCAAGGGGAGAGGGAGAATATGGTCCCCCTTGGGATTCTTGTGCCCTCAAGTATGCACATAATGAGGGATTCCCTAAAACAGATGACAAATGTTTACTACAACATCCTGCTTCCCTGTTGGGTTGCTTTCTTTTCTTGTTATTGTAGGAGTTCTTTATACTCTGGATATTAATTACTTGTTATAAATGTTGCAAATATTTCATCCAAGTCTATTGCTTGTTTCCAATTTTAGTGAAGTCAAATCTGCCCATCTTTTCTGGAGAAACAAAATATCATCTCCCCATATTGCACTTGTAAAAAAAATCTATCACATCCCATATTTCCATTGAATCATATCTGCAGACCTGCATTTCCTAATTCGGCTGTAGTGAATAAAATATGAACAAAAGTGAGAGAATAGTAATGTGGTGAACACCCAGGTACCATTGCTCACGTCAACAATTGTCAATGGATGACCAGTTTTGTTTCTTCTACACCCATCCCAACCTGCCCCCCCCAACCCTGCTGAATATTTTCAGAGCACATCCCAGACATGTAATTTCACCTGTAAATATTTCAGCATGGATCTCTAAAATAGAGAATCTTCCATTTTTAACTTAACCATAACACCTCCTATTATACCAAAAATAATTGACGATAATGCCTTATCCAGGTAGTATTCAAAATTACCTGATATTCCCATAATGTCTTTTTTACAATCGGTCTGTTCAAATCAGGATCCAAGAGTCCCATGTTGCACATATCAGATATGCCTCTTAAGGCTCTTTTAATCTATAACAATCTCTCCCTCCCTTTTATTTTCTCCTTGTCATTTATTTGTTGAAGAAACCGGAAATCGGCTCTGCAAAATCCTCCCCTTCTGGATTTTCTTTCTTTCTTTCTTTCTTTCTTTCTTTCTTTCTTTCTTTCTTTCTTTCTTTCTTTCTTTCTTTCTTTCTTTCTTTCTTTCTTTCTTTCTTTCTTTCTTTCTTTCTTTCTTTCTTTCTTTCTTTCTTTCTTTTTTGGCTGCTCCACGCGGCTTGCAGGATCTTAGTTCCACAACCAGGGATCAAACCCAGGCCACTGCAGTGAAAGCACAGAGTCCTGACCACTGGACCACCAGGGAACTCTCCCCCTCCTCTTTCTGGATTTGACAGAATGCACACCTTGTGTGCGTGCTCCCCCCCCCCCCACTAAATTTCCTATATTTTTATTTATTTATTTATTTATTTGCTGGCTGTGTTGGGTCTTTGTTGCTGCACACGGGCTTTCTCTAGTTGCGGTGAGCGGGAGCTACTCTTCTTTGCAGTGCGCGGGGCTCCTCACTGCTATGTCTTCTCTTATTGCAGAGCACGGGCTCTAGGCGCGTGGGCTTCAGTAGTTGCAGCACGTGGGTGCAATAGTTGTGGCTCACGGGCTTTAAAGCACAGGCTCAATAGCTGTGGTGCACGGGCTTATTTGCTCCACGGCATGTGGGATCTTCCTGGAGCAGGGATCGAACCCATGCCCCCTGCATTGGCAGGCGGATTCTTAACCACTGTGCCACCTAGGAAGCCCTAAATTTCCTATAAACTGGTAGTTAGCACTAGAAGTTTAATTAGATTCGAGTTCAAGATTCTCTGAGAAAAATCTTTCCCAGGTGATTCTGCGTAGCCCCCATTGCATCAAAACGGGAGATACATAATGTCTGCATTTTTTTTTTTTATTGACCTCCTCCTTTCTAACCATTTTATTCCCATTTCTTGCTCTGGATCAACCTCCAGAAGTAGTCCAGGTAATGATTCACCTCCTTTTCTGGGTCCTGTTTCTCATCTCTCCCCATTAAGGCCCCAGCAGGGTGAAGGTTGAGATGTGTATAGACATTTTTCCTTCCGGACCAGAGGTGAGGTGTGAGTTTCTCCCACTCACAGCTCTCAGCTCTCAGCTTTGGTCTATTCAAGGTCCTTCTCTCATTTTGATGCCCCTCCTTCATCCTGGTCCCGTCCCAGTCTCCTCCCTTCCTTAAGCAACCACTCGAGGGGGATTGACATGTCCTTGAAAATGTGTGGATCCTTGAAATGTAGGTAGTGCTACGGTGTGTGTAGGCTATTGATTTTTATCAGTGTTCTTGTGTTTTAGGTGGCATTCTGTTCTTTAGTTTTTTCATTCAATGCTGATTTTAGGTGTCTCTGTTATCATATGGACATGTAGTCACTGGGGTTTTTTCTATGCAATATGCTTTAAATATTTTTTCCCAGATTTATTGTGGTACGATTGACAAATAAAAATTGTATATATTTAGGTTGTACAATGTGATTTTTTAAGGTGTACAATGTGGTGATTTAATATACATATACATTGTAACATGAGTCCCACGATCAAGGAAATTGACACATCCATTACCTCACATGGTTACCATTTTTTGTTGTGGTGAGAACAGGTAAGATTTACTCTCTTAGCAAATTTCAAGTATACAATATGGTATTGTTAACTATAGTTACCACACTGTACATTAGATCTCCAGAACTTAGTCATCTTATGACTGAAACTTTGTATCCTTTGACCAATATCTCCCCATTTCTCCCACCACCACCTCCAGCCCCTGGCAACCACTATTCTACTCTCTGGTTCAGTGAGTTTGATTTTTTTATATAGAGTCCACATATAAGTGAGATCATGCAGGTTTTGTCTTTCTGCAACTTGCTTATTTCACTTAGCATAAACAACGTCCTCAAGGTTTATCCATGTTGTCACAAAAGGCAGGACTATGATTTCCTTCTTTTATGGCTGAATAATATTCCATTGTACATTTATGTATATGTGTATATATATATATCATCTTTATCCATTCACCCAACGACAGATACTTTGGTTGTTTCCATATCTTGGCTATTGTAAATAACGCTGCAAGGACCAGGGGGGCAGATATCTCTTCAAGATACTGATTTCATTTCCTTTGGTTATATACCCAAAAGCGGGACTGTGGATCATATGGTAGTTCTAGTTTTAATATTTTGAGGACCCCATTGCATCAAAACGGGAGATACATAATGTCTGCATTTTCTTTTTTATTGACCTCCTCCTTTCTAACCATTTTATCCATGCTGTTTTCCACAGTGGCTGCTCCATAATCACTGATCCTAAATGCTGGACCAGAGCCTGCCAGGCACACCCACCACATTACGCCATCAGTGGGCACCTAGGTCGCCTCTAGTTCCTGCTACCCAAACAGCACTGCTGTGAACATCTCCACAGTGTCCCAGAGTGGACCAGTGAGAGAACTTCTCTGGTATGTATACCCAGAAGTAGGACTGCAGGGATGGTGGTATATATGCATTCTTAATCCCACAGAATACCTTGCAGAATGGCTATTCCCTTTCACGCGCCCATCAGCAGTGCATAAGGTTCTCATTTCCCCCACATCCCTGCCAGCACTTTTTATCTCTAATTTTTGTCAGCTGAATGGGTTTAAAGAGATGGCTCATTGACATTTGTTTTAAATTGCATTTCCTTCCTTGCTGGTGATTATATGCATGTCTTCATATGTTCATTGGGCCCACGGGGTTCCTCTTCTGTGAACTGCTGTTTATATCTTTGGCTACTTCTCTAGTAGGTTTCCTATCTATTTCTTCATCTCTGGGCTCCTTTGATGCTGGATGTCTTCTGTTTGTCCCTCCGCATCCACTGTCTATCCTTCTCCATGTCATTCTATGGCCTCAGAGGCTGCGCTGTATGACTACATCAAAGTGCTGCCTTGCCATCTGGCTTCGAGCCCTGGCAGGAGATCAGAGGGAGGAAGATGAGGGCAGTGAAGGTACTGACTCCCCAGCTCCCTTCCTGCCAGGGTAGCTGTGAGCTAACTGCCTCCTGCAACCAAAAGTCATAACAGATTGACAAAGTCACAGATCCTGGAGGCCCTCTCCACGCAGCTTTCTCTCTCTCTGGGCTCCTGAAGTTGCCACCAGCTCCCCACCGCTGGGATACCTGGGTCCCTGCCCTATTTCGTGTGGCTTCTGTAATCCTGCTCACAGGATCTTGTAAATCATCCCTTTATTAAAACATCTTCCAATTACCCATTTCATGTATGCCATCTGTTTCTTGCTGGGAGCCTAAATGATACATTGTCATTGAGCTGAAATTTTAAATTTACATGCAGTCAATTTCACTGATTTTTTTTTTTTTTTTTTTTTTTGCTTTTTGGCATATGCTTTGCAGGTCTTATTTTTGAAGCCCTTCTGTACTGCTAGGTAAAAGATTCTTCTTCCTTTTCTTTCCACTACTTTTGCAATTTTACCTTTTATATTGTCTTTTTTTTTTTTGGCTGTGTTGGGTCTTCATTGCTGTGCGTGGGCTTTCTCTAGTTGCAGAGAGTGGGGGCTACTCTTCGTTGTGGTGCACAGACTTATTGCTGTGGCTTCTCTTGTTGCAGAGCACGGGTTTCTAGGCACACGGGCTTCAGTAGTTGTGGCACGTGGGCTCAATAGTTGTGGCTTGCAGGCTCTATAGCACAGGCTCAGTAGTTGTGGCGAATGGGCTTAGTTGCTCCGTGGCTTGTGGGATCATCCTGGGCCAGGGCTTAAACCTGTGTCCCCTGTATTGGCAGGTGGATTCTTAACCCCTGCACCACCAGGGAAGCCCTTATATTAAGTCTTGAATCCATCCAGCAACCACCTTTGTATGTGATGTTGGGTATGGATTTCTTTTTCTTCATAAGGGGAGACAATTTTCCCAATAATGACTTTCCTCCACCAACTTGAGATGCTTCCCTTTATTATATATTAAGTTCCCATTTATGCATAGTTCTGTCTCCAAGCCCCCTATCCCATGCCATTGGTCTATTTGTCTGTTCTATATCATTACCATACTGTGTTTTTATGAATAGGGCTTTGCAATATATTTCTAATGCCTGGTAAATCTGATTTCACTTTCTCTCATTTTTACTCTTTTTTCCCCAAGTTGACTTTTATTCTTCTTCTTTTTTTTTAAAGATTGTTGAGTTGCTTCTAAAAATATGGCTGAGGACTTCCTAGGTGGTGCAGTGGGTAAGAATCTGCCTGCCAATGCAGGGGACATGGGTTCGATCCCTGCTCCAGGAAGATACCACATGCCACGGAGCAACTAAGCCCGTGTGCCTTAAAAAAAAATAAAATAAAATAAAAATAAAAATATAGCTGAAACTAGTATTTTTATTACATTGAATTCATGTATGAATTTGGCAAGGATTTTAATTTTTTTCTTGTATAGTCAGTCTTTATACATCACTGTGATAATAGGTGACAGATACTTCCTGAAGCCTCTTATTAGGTCTAATTGTTTATTGATGGTATTGATTTTCCATGTGGATGATCATATTTTTTTATCTCTTTCTTTCACAGATGTACTTTTCTCTCTTTTTCTTCTCTCCTTTCTCTTGCCTGGAATGTGTCACAGCTGGAGTGGGGCAGTCATCTGGGAACAGGTGATCAAACCCATATGCTGAGAATACTAGAACAACAACACAGAAGCAGCCAAGGTCCTAAAAGATTTTATTGTAAATAGGTGCTGAGCTTTCGCCAAGTGCTCTTTCTGCATGATGTAATCTTTTCCTTTGTACTCCATTAATCTAGTCTTCTGTACTCCCTATGCCTATCTTATAAATAGACTTTTCTGATGTTAAACCATCTTTGAGTTCTTACTCAAGGCATAGATGTCACTTGAACATGTTATCTCTTTTATTTATTTATTTATTTATTTATTTATTTATTTATTTATTTGGTTGTGCCCAGTCTTAGTTGTGTCAGGCGGGCTCCTTAGTTGCAGCTTGCCAGCTCCTCAGTTGCAGCATGCAAACTCTTAGTTGCCTCATGCATGTGGGATCTAGTTCCCTGACCAGGGATCAAACCCAGGCCCCCTGCATTGGGAGCACGGAGTCTTAACCACTGCACCACCAGGGAAGTCCCACATATTATCTCTCTTAATACACTATTTAATTTGGGCTAGTTAATATTTTAGATAGGAGTTTTACTTTTTTGGTCATTATAATGAAAATATTTGAAATTTGTTAAAATTTGCCTTAGGGTTCAGTACTTTCTCAAAAAAATTTTTAATGTAACAGCATACTTGAAAAGAATGAGTATTCGGTAGTTGATGAGGGCACTATAATAAATGTGTCCATTGGATCATTATATTTCAATCTGGCATTCAAAACATCTGTATACTTAGTGATATTTTTGGTCTGCTTGATATATCAATTACTGAGAGAGGTGCATTACAAACTGCTACCATGAATATAGATTTTTCTACCTTTTTTGTACTTCCAGATTTTTAATGTATATATTTTGTGGCCATGTTATTCAGTGCACATATATTTAACACTGGTATATCTTCCTGTTGAATTAAACCTTTTACCATTAAGAAGTAACCCTCTTTATCTCCAATAATACTTTTTGTTATAAGGTATACTTTATAAGATAATTGTTTGGTTAGAATTTTCCTAATATATCTGTTTTATACTTTCACTTTCAACCTCTGTTTAGATGTGTCTCTTGGGCGTATGCTTGGACTTGATCTTTTATTCTGTCTGGAAGTTCTTGTCTTCTAAAAAAATACTTTAGAGAATTCCCTGGTTGTCCAGTGGTTAGGACTCAGTGCTTGCACTGCAGTGGCTCGTGGTTCAGTCCCTGGTCCGGGAACTAAGATTCCTGCAAGCCGCACAGTGCAGCCAAAAAAATAATAATAAATAAATAAATAGATAATTTAGTCTTTTGCATTAAATATAATCAGCAACATATTTGGATTCATGATTAACCTTTTATTTTTATTTTTCTTATCTACCTGTACTGTTTTTCTCTCCTTTCCTGCCACCCTTTAATGTTTTTTCTTCTTTTCTCCCCTTTATAAATTTGGAGGTTATAAGCTCTGTTTCTAAGGGATTAACCCAAAAATTACAACCATGGTAGGAGACTCTGTCTGTACTCTGCTGTTTCAAATCCGATAGTGTTACATAATCATATCCTCTATGTCTGTGCTCCTGTAAACTTTTTCCTTTCTAAAATCATGTACCTGTGTTTCCTTTATTCTCCTTCATATTTGTTTGTTATTTACCTTTTCCAAGAATCAGAGTGTTCTTTTACTGATTGATCTACATTTTCCTTTTCTTGTGCATTGTTTTGCTTTTTTAAAAAAACAAGTTTTTTCTACTTGGGGGAATTTCTTTTGTTATTCTTTTTCAAGTGTCTTGAGTTAAAATTAAGATTATTTCCATTCAGCCTTTCCTATTTTTTAATAAATGTACTTAAGGCTGTATACTTTTCCTTTAGGGAATTGCTTTATACCATCCCACAATCTCAGTATGTAGTGTTCTCCTTGTTCATTTTTAAACCACTTGACTGTTTCATTTTTATTTTTTTCTTAAATTCAGGGTTTTCTAGAAAGATGGTGAGAAATGTATATGTTGACAGATCTTTTTGGCTATACTTTTGTACTTATTCCTAACTTTATTTTATTGTGGTCAGAGCATTGCTCCTTTTTAGAATTAGTGGAGGGCTCATTGGTGGGCTAATACTTTGTCCATTTTGGTTGATAAACCCATAAGTGTCCATAAAGTCTTCATCTGTTTGTTTATCCTGTTGTTAACTCCCATCTAGGTTGTGGGTTCTATTTGTTGGGGTTTTCTTTTCCATGGCATTGGTTTTCCTCCCATGTTGGTGATTCTGGGTTGTGGGTTCACCTTTGCATTTGTTTTATTTGTTACCTATCTGTGGATGCTGCTTCTATTCACATTGAGGTGGTTCTGTTCCTGGGGGCATTGCTGGAGATAGGATGGTCCCAGTGAAACCATGCAAGACCCTGTGGGGACCTCCCAGGTACAAAAGTCCCTCCATGTCCCCTGTCTCTTGTTGAAGAAGAAGAAGAAAAAGGAGAAGGAGAGGAAGGGGAGGAAGAGGAGGAAGAGGGGGAAGAGGAAGGAGAAGAAGGGGAGGAGGAGGAAGCTGTAGTCTCCCAAGCTTCCCCTGAGTCACAAAAGAGCAAGCTTAAGCTAAAGTTAACAATTAGGACAAAAGAGTCACAGAATCTTTAGTTCCTCCCTGAAGGACATAGACAACAGTGTCTAATGCACACTCCTGAGTTGCTTTGCAGATACTAAAACCACCACCAAATGGAAAAAGTTAACTGCATGATGACTAGACTGTAGCCATGACATAAGTTGCTCCATCTTGTACAATTCAAGAACTGGTCTCAAGGAAATGAGAAGAAACCCACCCTGGAACTGAAGATTAACTCTGCTTAAAAAAATCAAGATGACGCTGATCAGACCTCCGAATGACCAATTTCAAGGTGATTATCAGAGCTGACTGTGCTGTTCTGCATGTAGACCCCTGCCCCACCTATGTACCTATGAAACTCCCCTTTAAAAGCTCCTGCCCCCTGATCGGCAAGGGGGAGTTGGTTCTTTGGGACATGAGTCCACCTTCTCCTCAGGATTGTCAGCTTCCTCAATAAAGTTATATTTCCTTTTACCCAACACTTGTCTCTCAGTGTCAGATTCTTGAGAGAGGAGCAGCCGAACCTGAATTCAGTAACACCAGTAACAACGCCATTTTACAGCTGAGACTCAGAGCAGAGTAACTTGCCCTAACTCACATACCTGTAAATAACGAATCCAGGCCACCTGGCCCAAGGCCCAGACAGTTCTCAGGATGACCTGCTGCCTTCCCAAGGCTACCTAGTGCCAACCAGCCCACTCCCGATTCCTAGTCCCCAACAACAAGACCACTCAGAATGTTTCACGTATTTCTCTTCTTTTCACTCTAAAAAAAAAGTTGACAATAATAATCTGCAAACCACAGACAGTGGCATGGGTTTCAATCTCTTTGACCCTCCAAACATCAGTCTACATTCCTCAGACACCACCCTTCCCCCTTCCCTTCAAATCTTAGATGAAAATCCAGAAGCCCCCAGATAGGAGGGTGCCCAGACTAGGACCCCCATGGCAGGTAAAGGCATTGAGGAAATAAATTAGGGGGAGAGGAGGCCGCTAGCTTTCGCTGCCCCTGTCCCGTTGTGTCTCGCAGATCCAGCGGTAGGGCCTCTGACAGACATCATCGTTCCAGCGGCCATCATCGGTGAAGTGGGCACAGTCTTCACCTCCTCCGAGCCCGTGCCCATACCAGTCATCTGGCTGCTCTGGTCTCCAGTTCCTAAAGAGACCAGATGGACGTGGGCCCCAGGGGCCCAGACCCTCAGCTGAGCTGAGGAGCCCCTGGTGCCCTGGGACCCGCCAGGCTGGGATGGTGGGGCGCAGGAGGAGGGCTGAGCTGCAGGGCGCACACACTCACTTGAAGCCTGACTCGTAGTCCGTCCCGTCCACCCATTTCCAGGGCCCGTTTTGGTCAGTGAGGCCCATCCAGGTGTTCGCAGGGCCCATGTGGTGCTGGATAAATTTCTGGGGAGAGAGGAGGGGCTGGTGACCTCTCCTTTAGACCTGCCAGCCTCCCAGCCGAGCCCTGCCAGGCCCTCACCTGCTCCTCCCAGGAGCCCACCACCACCAGGTGGGCGTTCTCCAGCTGGCAGTACTTCTCAGCCTCAGGCCAGGGCTTCCCCGAGTGGGAGAACCAGTAGCAGCTGCCTTCGTAGTCCATCCAGTTCACCGGGCAGCAGTTCCTTTCAGAGCCTTTCGGGGCAAGGGGAGCGGGAGTGTGAGGGGCTGAGGGGAAGTGGTCAGGAAAGCAAGGCTAGGCGATCCCCACGCCCTGCCCTCACCGTTGCCCTGGAGGACGGCCATCTGACAGCTCAGGCTTCGCAGGTCAGACACAAACTGCTTCACTTGGAGCAGCAAGCTGGAGTGATCTGGGGAGACCGAGGGCAGACGGGGAGTGGGGATGAGAGCGGGGGAGGGTAAGGAAGTCGGGATGAAGCGGGGGAGGCTGGGGAGGCTGTCATCTACGTGCTGGGCTATGAAAATCCATCGCAGATGCTTTGCCACAAGGCCCCTAGGTTTGGCCTGAGAGCCTGTATCCTGCACGCTCACACACCCTCACGCACACACACTCCCTCGCTGACCTTCATTCAGGTCCTGCTGCTGTTTCTCCAGCTGGGACTCCAGGAACTTCATCTTTCTGCCCACATTTCCTCCTGGGGGAGAGACTTGCTCAGGGTCCCAATGTCCCTACGTTCCCAGCCCCCCAGCCCCAGCCCTCCTCACCCTGGACGCTCAGGGCCTTGACCTTGGCCTCCGTGCTCACAGTGAGGTTGCTGAACGTTTCTCGCAGACCCCGCAGCTCCTCCTGCAGCTTGGAGTCTGGGCAGAAGAGGGTGAGGACAGCACAAGATGAGGAGGCTGTGTCCGCCATCATGGTGGCCAGGACTTCCGCCACCCACCCACCCCCAACATTGCTCCCTTCCCAGCCCACCCCTGGGGAACGCACTCTGGGATCCGATCAGACAGACAACCACCAGCAGGAGGAGGCTAAGGCCAACGGAGATCAGGAGGAGGCTGCGTCCGGAGCAGAGACGCCGAAAGAATGATTTAGGAGGAGGCGGCCCTGCAAGAGGAGAGGGCGTCGGGGCTCAGGGACACAGAGGAGCCTGGGGCAGCTCTGGGGTCCTAGGAGGAGAGCAGCCTGAGCCTCCTCTAGTAGACGAGGAGGAACGTTATAGAGGAAGAAATTGGGCGGTGGGTGACCGGGAGAAGCCAGAGGCGACTGGAGGTGGGGAGGGGCGCAATGCTTTGACCTGCCAGAGCCCTACCCAGGCCCTGGGCCTTTGCTGCCATCTGGTGGCCAGACTGAGTCACTGCAGCATCAGAACTCAGCCTGGAGGATGGATTTTGCCAGCTGGAGGGTGTGGGGGGGACCGGGAAAGCCTTGCAGGTGGGGCAAAAGAAGTGGATTTCTTGCTCTCCGCCTTAATCCCACTCCTCTTTTGCTGGATGCAGGGAAAGGAAGTGGAGTAACCAGACTTCAGCTCCCTCAAGTTGCTCCCACGCAGGAGCCCTGTCCCAGTGAGCTGGAATGTGGGGGCTTCCCCTCCATTTTCTCCACAGTCCCTTCCCCCCATCGAAGGGCGCCGCCCACTCCCATTTGCCAAGAACTTCCTCCTGGCTCAGCCCAAACAGCATCCCTGCTCGCAGAAGAAAGAAAGGGGGCTTGCTTTTTGATGGGGGGGGGGGCGTCATCCTCCCCCATCAGAGATCCGTCAGACCCGTCACAGAAATCTTCCCCTTGACCAAACTGATCCCTGACACCCGTGCATTCACACACGTACTCACACTCACCCATACTCACACTCACACACTTGGCCAAGGCTCACCGGGTGCTGGAAAAGGAAAGAAGAAGGGGGTCTAACTTCTTCCAGTTACTCCCACGCCCCGGGCGCCCCTCTCCCCAGGGTCCTGAGAATTCGGTGACAAGGTGAGGGACGGGAGGGTCATGCGGAAGCCTGGGGTCACCCGTCACCAAGAAAGGGACTCCAGCCCCACACCCGCACCGCCCCTAAGAGGGGCGTCTCGGACGCTGTGTCCTTGTGCGCGGGGCAGACCCAGGGAGAGTCTGGGTCACAGGATTCTGTAGGAGCTGAGAGGAGGGGTCGAGAACCACCTAATGCTCGCCTTTCAGAAATGGGGGAGGTCGTCCCCTCACGTTTTCTGTGCTGATGGTCATTCTCCTCGTTGTCCAGGTGCTGAAGGTCTTGATACTCCTTTGTCATGGTAGGGCTGGCTGGACCTGGGACCAGGTCAAGGCTGGGGTTAGGACTGAGGCTGGGGCTGAACAGAGTTGAGGTGTGTGGTCCCGTCCCTTTCTAAGTGATCAGCGTCTGCAGGGAGACCTTTCTTCTTGCTCCCGTTCCCTCCCAGGTCTGACGTCCAACATCTGTCTTCTGAAGTTTTCCCACTCCTTCCCCACCCCTCCTGATATGGGTCCTCTCAGTCCCCTCCCCCACCCACCGCCATCACCTTTCTTCCCCTTTTACTTGCTGAAGGTCTCAAGGTTGGCTCCTGGGTCCCTCAACGCTGTGCAGATCCCAGGCTAAGAAACGGGCTGAAGCCTGGAGAATTAGGGTGCGCAGACTGCCCTGGATGGTGGGAGAGGAGGGGGCAGGGTCCATATGAGGGCCCTGAGCCCTGTGCGTCTGCCTGTCTGTGCGTCTGCGTGTCTGTGTGTCCAAACACACCAAACCTGGCATCTCCAATGCCCAGGACTTTGGACGTAAACAGAGGTAGAAATGGATTTGGAACTCAGGGGGGAAGCGGGGGTGGGAGCGGGGGATGGGTTGCCTCTTCTGTCCTTCCCAGGGATGGGGAGTCTCCCCAGTCTGTCCCCTATGCTTGTATGCAGTCACCTCACTCGTGGCACGGTTTCGGAGGGGGCCCGGCCAGGAGGGGCTGGGGTGCATTATGCTGTTTCCCCTCTGCTCCTCCCCACCCTTTCACTTCCTGCCTCTGAATTTCCCGGAATTGTTGGTATCTCCAAATATCCCTGAGCAGGATCAGAGGAGCCGAGCTCTGCTCTTGCCCAATCTGGGCCTGTGACCCTGGCACCTGAGCCTGGGCCTGGCTTCCTTGGGGCTCAGCCGCCAGACTCCCCAGCCTGGGGCTGAATGGCTTCGCTCTCCCGGGAGTGAAGTCCTCCCGGCTGCATGGGGGGATGTGGGGGGAGACGCAGGAGGACAGGTTTTTCCCACTCAGCTGGGACTGGTGCCAACAAACCTCCAATGACTCCTGTGTGCTTTTCTTTCATTACCTCCTCTCCTTAGCGCCAGGGCACATCCCTATTCGATTCGCACATGAGGAAACCGAGGCCCTGAATGGTAAGAGCTTACCCAGGGTCATGCTGCAAGGAACAGTAGAGGTAGGGCTGGAATGTGGCAGCCGGACTCCAGGACTTGTGTGCTGTCCCCAGAACCAGGGTCCCATCCTGCCACCACAGCTGGGCCTCAGGGTCCCAGAAATGCTAAAAGTGGTCCCTCCCACCCCCATGGAGAGTTCAGGAAGGGTTATGTTCAGAGAGGAGTGTCTGGATTAGAATTATGCTAAATTAGAAATTGGGGACTTCCCTGGTGGTCCAGCGGTTAAGACTCTGTGCTCCCAGTGCAGGGGGGCAGGGGTTCGATTGCTGGTCAGGGCACTAGATCCTGCCTGCCGCAACTAGGACCTGACACAGCCAAATAAATAAATAAATATTTTTTTTAAAAGAAGAAAGAAAAATTGGGCGATGTTAAAGACGTTGATAAGTTCTTGCTTTAGGCCCCAAATATGAAGTCACAGGAATCCTGTGACAATTATTTCAGTGAGAAAACTAGGCCTGAGTTAGGAGAGTTTACATTACATGAGATATTCAGGAACACGTCCGTTGCATAAAATAAGAAGCGCTGGCTGCACCCTCATTTGTCTGTGTCTTGAAAAGCCCTACTTTGTTTGCATGCACTGGGAATGTGGCCAGTAATTTTGGTGGTTATTGGGCTGTTAATTTGGCTTTCTCTGATATTATCACTTACAATCTGGTTCATTCAGGCAAACAAACCTACGCTGTTTCGGTCTGAAGGGCGGTCACCCTTACAGAAGTGGTGATTGGAAGGGAGCTTCTGGGCAATGGGAATGTTCCACTTCTTGATCTAGACACCATTTGCAAGGGCATGTTCGGTTTGTAAAACTGCTAAAATCTGTATACCTGAGATCTGTGCATTCTTCTGTTTGCATCTTGTACTAGAAGAAGATGATCTTGCACCTGCCTTCCTCACTGAGTGGTCCCTCCATCTGCAAAGTCAGCAACAATGCCTGGAATCTTCCTCGCGCTCCAGATCTCTCTGACACCCCCTGTGCTTTCAAAGGGGCTCATGGAATTAAATTAGACCCACCTGGAGAATCTTCCTGTCCTGCGGTCAGCTGTGTACACAACATACACAACAACTTAAGAACAGGAGTCAGAGGTGATAAAACACTATGAAAAAAGTCAGACAAACAACACGAGACCTTGGGTGAGAATTACAAGGCAGCCCCCTGTACGATGTGTACGGCCATATGTAGGGCCACTCCCTATAACATAACGATTGTGAGAGAGATATCCCAGCACATTCACAGGTGCTGAGGAGGACAGCATGGAATCTGGGGGGCCACTTTTAGAACTCTGCTTCTTTGTGCGAAGCGACCCTGTCCCCTCTGAGTACTCTCCCCCTCGGGATATGGGGTATGTGCAGGGAGCAAATCAGAGAGGTTGGGCTCCAAACCTGGGAATCCCACCACCAGGGTGACGGAGAAAGGCTCCCTAGAGGAGGTCTGTGACGCTGGCCTGAAAGAACAGGAAGGATTTAATCAGTTGTAATAAGCAAGTGACGCTGGAAAGAGTGGGAGAAGTGGCCAGAGAGGTAGCTTGGGCCACCCTGGGGAGGGCCCTGTATCTCAAGGTGAGGCATCTTGAATGTCACTCAGAGGCACAGAGGTCTCCAAACTGGGGGGACAGGCGCCCCAAGGGGTCACAAGATCATCCATTAGGAGGGTGGCAAGAAAACATTAGAACTTTATTTAGGGACTTCCCTGGCGGGCCAGTGGTTAGGACTCTGAACTTTCACCGCTGAGGGCCCAGGTTCAATCCCTGGTTGAGGAACTAAGGTCCCGTAAACTGTGTGGCACGGCCAAAAAAAAAAAAAAACTTTCTATATATTTTTATCCCCTTTCTTTAGTTTTCTACTTGGGGATGTGTTTTATAATGTACATAATAGACTTGTACAGTGCTGCATGTGTATTGGTGATCTATTGCCATAAAATGATTACTCCAAAACTGAGCAACTTAAAATAGGGAATATTTATCATTTCAGTTTCTGAGGGTCAGGAATCTGGATGCAGCTTAGCCAGTTGGTTCCTGCGCAGAGTCTCTCATGAGGCTGCAGTCAGGATGTCAGCCTGTGCTACATTCATTTGAAGACTTGACTGAGACTGGGGGACCAGCTTCCAAGGTGACTCGCTCACACAGCTGGCAGGTTAGTGCTGGCTGTTGGCAGGAGGCCTCAGCTCCTCACCGCACGGGCCCCTCCATGGGGCTGCTTGAGCATCCTTGCAACATGACAGCTGGCTTCCCCCAGAGCAAATGATCCGAGAGCACAGGTGGAGGCTGCAATTTCTTTTACGACCTAACCTCAGAAGTGACGCTTGCTCCATCGTCTCCACAACATCCTAGTGGTTCCTCAGTGTGGAAGGGAACCACACGAGGGTGTGAATACCAGGGACGAGAATAATCAGGGCCACCCTGAAGGCTGGCTACCACAACATGGCTAGAATTATTAGATGAGGGAATATACACTGGGGGACACACACCCAAAAACACTGTCCTGATGTTGGCACCTGAACAACAAAGTTCAAGACTGACTACAGGGGCCCATGAGGAGTTGCAGGCAGGGCAGTGGTGAGGTCAGAGCTGTGAGCTGAACAATGGCCTGGCCAGAGGTGGGTCCCTGAGAGGCAGGGAGCTCAGTAGGGAGGCTGCCCAGTTGGTTCCAATGAGAAAGTGTGAGGCTTGAGGCCAGAAAGTGAAGGTCACACAGGCAGAGATTTGCAGAGGAATGGAGTGGACCTGGTGGCTGCGAAGCGGGGGATGGGGGCAAGGACAGCAGTGCACCTGACCGGGGTCCAGAAGGCTCCTGGAGACCACAGAGATTTTTAGTGACACCGAAGGCACAGTCTTGGGTGCTGCCCTGTGGTGAGGGCACAGTGGAAAGAAAGCCCAGGACAGAGTCCCCGCCTGTGGGGGGAGCAGAAGAAAGAGCCCCAGGAAGTGGGGGTAACCTTCAGGGCCAGCTCTGGGGACCCCAAGTGCCAGGTTAAAGATGGTCAAGGAGAAAGGGGGCTGGGGCTCCAATCCGGGTGAGTCAGGAAGAGGGAAGTGCTTTTCTGGCAGGTGGAGGAGGGGCCTGGGCAGTTAGGGAACGGAGGAGGGGCGGGGTGAGGTGGACACTGAGAAGGGAGGATGCTGACGGCCGGAAGTCCCCAGGAAGGATGTTAAGGGGGCAGAAAACCAGTGCAGCTGCTCTCGGAATCTGAGTTCACCTCATCTGGAGAGTGGCTTTAACGCCCATCTCAGGGTCATGTCAAGGTTAAATAAGATAACAAGTGGAAAGCACTGAGCACGGTGCCTGGCAGTACCAAGCGCTCTGCGCCTGCTATTTTTATTCTTATTATCACTAGCAGCACAGCCAAGAGATGAGTTACCCCCAGGGCCTCTGCATGAGGGGGATGGGGGAAGGCTGGGTCGGGAGAGCAGAGGAGCTCTCTCCCCACATCCCAGAGGGTGGTGAGCAACTTCCCCGGGACAGAACTGGGGCCCTGGGATGTGTTCCAAGACAGCCCCCTCCCCTTCTACAGAGACGGAGACCTGGGCCCCGAGCCCCGCAGCTCTGGCCCACACCTCTCAGAGCGCTTCCGACCTCGTGCCTCTCGGCGCCCTGCGGGCTGCAGAGTCACATACCCAGCAGACCCAGCAGAAGAGGTCACAACAAATGGGCAGAGGGGCGCAGAGGAGGCTCGGTGCTGACCTTCCAAAGAGGGGGACCTGTGGTTCCCCACATCTAGCCCAGGCTGACTTGGACTCAGTGCCAGGAGCAGCGACAAAGAGAGAGGGGGCTCTGAGCAGGACGGAGGAGACGGCCGCTGCGCACAAGTTTCAGATGTGAACGGATAAACCCACCCAAGGGCTTCAGCCTCCCCTCCCGGGGCTGGGCGAGACCTTGCCTGCACCGCGGGGTCGGAGCGCCCCGGCCCCCATAGGTGTTCCCTGTCCTGGCTCTCTGCCCCCAACCCCACTGTCTTTTGTGCTGGGACAGCCAGGACCCTGTGACCCAGGACCCTCTACTCCTCCTTCCTACTTTGATTTAGAGCATGAAAATTTTAGAAGATTGTAAAACTCCAAATGTTTCGAAGTTTTATTTTAACTTTCAAGTTTACCCAGTAACAGAGAACAGACGAAGAGGCCAAGAACGAAAATCACTACCACATTCTAACGTGTGCCGGGCAGTGTGCCAAACACTTTACGTGTTTTTTTCCCTTTATTCGTCACGAGAATCCAACAAGGTGGTTATCGTTCCCATTTAACAGCTAGGGAAACTGAGGCTCAGAGAAGTTAAGCTCTTTGGCCAGTGACAGTGACACCACATCTCTCATCTTAACCTCACGACCACCTCCTCCCTGGCTCTCTACCGCTCCCTACCGGACCTCTTCTGACAGGACCCACGGCAGCCGGCCGCCCCCCTCTTACAGCCCAACAGGACTTTTCCTGGTGTTTATAAAATCCACACGAAGGCCTCAGGCCTTGCTGACTCCTCTGACTCATCTCCTACTTATCTCCCTCACCTGGCCCCGCTCCACTCTGTGACCTCCTTCTGTCCACCAACATCACAAACTTCTTCCTACTTCGCTTCCTCTCTCCACCTGGCCCGCTCCCCGACCCTAGGCTGTGTTGTCAGGTCTCTACACAAGCGCTGCTCCAAGAAGAGGCCTCCCTGACCACCCTGCCTAAACTAGCAAGGACACACACCCAGTGGTCACTTTCTTTCCTCAATAACACCGTTATTATCTTAAATTCCCTGCATTCCTTCACTTCCTACTGTGTGTCCCCACTGGGGGGACCCCCAAGTGCCCTGAGGGCAGGGACATCATGTTCCCAGCATTTCAAACACTGCCTGGCACCAAGGAAGATCCAAATAAGTACTTGCTGACAGAAGTAGAGAGCGGTGAATAGGAATCAGGCTTTTTTTTAAAAAAAACAAATAAATAAAAGCAGGGGGGAAAAAAGAGGAGTCAGGCTTTGAACCCCAGTCTGTGTGGGAACCCAGCACACCAACCACTCAAGCACACACGGTCTCCTTAAAGGGCCGAGGAAGAGCTTGTTAGCGATTTGGAAGAATACATCCCAAACTTCTAACATGCTTCACTCTAAGGAGTATGTGGAATGAGATGGGGAAGGAACTTTTTTTTTCAACCATATGTATTTCCATATTTGCAGTTTTGTAAGGTACATGTAGTAGTTTTGTAATCTAAAACAAAATGCATGCAGAACTAGGATTCACCTTCTAGGTGAATTCTCCTTAACCCCTTAGATGCGACGCGTTACCTGCACGCACCTTCCTCAGCTCACAGCTTTCTCCCTTGAGCCGGTGGCAGAGAACGTGAACACAGCCTCACACCATCTGCTCCTACGCAGAACCAAGCTAAAAGGATTATTGGGAAAACCAGTGCTTCTCCATCCAGTAAGATATCATAATCACCTGGGAGGTTTCCTGAAAGGCAGACCCCGGGCCTCCACCCCCAGGACTGGCCTCTGCTGGATAGACTGCTGCACAGAAAACTGCAGGGCGATGCAGAGTGGACCCCTGGTTTCAGGGCCACACCTCTGGGGATCTCTGCCTCTAGCCTTGGATCTGGTCAGACCAGAGCAGTTCCCCCCGAGACCCCCACCCCCCACCGCCAATACTGCCCCTGGGGGTGGTTGGTCTTTTCCATCCAACTCTCAACTTTGTCAGGGGTGGCTACAAAAACTGCCCTTTTGCACAGTTCATGACTTAACCATCCCACCTCAGCCTTCCTCCCTGGGGCCCCTGAATCAGAGAGAGAAAAGGGTCGGTGGGACCCCCCAGCTGGTGCCAGCAATGGCTCATCTATGCTGCAGTTGAGGCCGGTGTGAGGGGAGCCTGTCAAGCATATGAACAGTGGCAGAAGGGAAGCTGGGAGTGGCATCTGAGAAGCTTCAGTTAGGATCTAGGGCACAGGAACACCTGACTCCCAGAAGAGCCATAAGTTTTTCTCCTTCGTAACATACATACATATATGTGTGTGTGTGTATGTAATGGACTGTTTCTCTTTTTGCCTGACCAGGAAGCTCAGAAATCATATTTACCTCATGGCCAACACACCTGTTTCTCCTATTTTCACCTTTGGTATCACGTTCTATTTTCCTACCCTTATTATTTGCACAACTGCCTCAAATATTTCCTACAGAGATGGGGCAAAGAAATCCAATGAATACTTACACAGCATTTCTTACGGGCAAACCTCTGTGGAGGTCCTTGCCAGAGCCCAGCTCTGTTCACGGCTCCGTGAACGTGAGTGAAGTGTCCTCTCTGTTCTTCTTTAGAGACCACTGTGCTGCCCGACAGGACTGAGACAGCCCAGGGGAGTGGTCAGGGCTGGGCTACATTTGCAGGTCCTCTTTCTGGGTTTGTCAGTGACCTTGGACTGAGCTCCAGCCCCGCCCCTCCCCCAGGCCCATTCTTCACTAACGACTCTGGAGCCTTGAGGTGCAGGTTCCTCCAAGGCCCCTTTCTGGCCACTCTATCCTGCCTCGGGGTGGGGGGGTGGGGGGGGAAGGGGGGTGGTAAAGGAAGGATCTGACATTCCCAGACCCATCCCTATGCTCCCACCTGGTCTCCCTCCTCACCCGGGTCCCCAAATAACCAGGCCACACACCAGGTTTCAAGTATCTGTCTCTTCCTTTCACTCTCTCAAAAGAAAAAATAAATAAATTGCAGAAGGCGGCAGCATTTCCAGTCTTCCCCTGGCTCCCGGATACCCGACTCCCAACCCTGCCCCCCCACCCTCCCTCCCACATTCCCACTCCCTAGACCCATCCCTCCCCGTTCCCCCAAAAAAAAATTCCCAGAAAAAAAAAAAAGCCACAGTTAGACCTTCCACTCATGCAAACCAGCAAAGAAAAAAGGTGGGGGGCATGTGGAAGGCAGGGGGCCCACAGTAGAGTCCCCCTACTTATCCCCCCAAAAACCACCTTTGAGAAGAAAAAAAATGGAAAAAAATAAATGAGAAATCAAGGGACATGGGGGGCAGGGGTGACCCCAGACCCTGCCTCGGGAGAGCGAGAGCGCGGAGGCCTGTAGCCCTGCATCCCTGCAGCGGGGTGCTCCTTGAGGGGGCCCTGACTTCTGGAATGTGTGTGGGAGAAGATGGGAGAGGGCAGGTGGCCCCCGGTGGGTCTGTGTGTGCGTTGGGGGCGGGCAGGGGCGAGGGGTCCTAAGGAGCTGGGGCTCAAGATCAGGAGCCCGGAGCTCCCCCCCACCAGGCCCCAGGTTCCTGGGGTTCAGGAGCCCAGTTCTGGGGTGCGGGAATACATGCAGAGGAGTGTCCCCCCTCCAGTGGGCTGGATCCAGTTAGAAAGGAAATAAATAAGAATGGGTGGGAGGGAGGCTGGGGGAGCGAAGGGCTTGGGCAATTCAGTCCAGACCAGGGGCCCGGGCGACGGAGGCGGGGCGAGTCCAGGCCAAGCCAGGGCAGGAATCAGAGTCTCTCTCGGGCTGGGACCCAGATGTAGGGGCCTGAGAGGTCCTCGATGACGCGCTTCACCTTGTGGTAGATCTCCTCAAAGCTGTCGCCCTCCACGATGGCTGGGGGTTGGCAGGGAGCGGGGAGTCAGGCCCAGAGGAAGGGGCCCCCTTTCCCAATTCTCCCATCCGTGTGCCATGGGGCTGCACCCACCCAGAGGCGTGGCCTCTTTCTAAACCGCCCGCCCAGTGGGGGCCCCTTTCGTGAATCGGAGCCAAAGGTGTCTGGAGTGGCGGCCGCAGGCTGGCTGCAGCCTCGCCGCAGCCTCACCTGAGAAGCACTCTGTGAACTCCTGCTCCAGCTTGGTGGCTCTGTCGAAGGCTTTGCGGGCTTGCTCCTCTGTGATCCGCTTATTAATCTCTCTGTGGAGAGTGAGAGACACACAGGCCTGAGGGTGGGTCCTGCCCTGCCTTTTAACTCCTCCATCCAGGGATGCGAAGTTGCAACCAGTATTTTCTTATTTGGAGTGCGAAGCAAAAAATACAATCCCTAACATCCTCTGGGGCCACAGGTGGGCCCCTCCCCACACCCCACCCCAGATGGGTGTGGCCACTCCAGGGACCTCACCAGAGCCTCATCCTGCCAGCCTGGCAGCCCCAGTGAAGGGATTCAGACCCTAACTCCCAACAGCCCCGAGGCCCTGGCTCCGCCCAGCAGGTGTGTGCCGCAGGGGTTGCTGGGAGTTGTAGTCCTGCCTAGCCCAGGGCAGGAGAGGAGGGAAGAGGCCTGGGATTCCCTGCATCCTCTAGGTCCCAGCTCTAGGTGCAGATTCTCCTCAAGGGCTGCTGGAGCTGTTGTCCAGTGTTCTGAGGGGAGAGTTCAACACACAGGCCTTCTGAGGCCCAGGGCCACAGGTGTGGGGGAGCAGAGGGGGAGCCCCTTGGGACCGTACTCACAGCACATTCTCCAGGGAGCGGGGGCGGATGAAGATGGCGATAGGGTGCAGGTGGGCCGCCTGCAGCCGCCGCACGGCATTGGCCGAGACATCGAGGATGCAGTGCTTCCCCTGGGGGCGGGCAGGGTGGGCGGAGGGGGACCGACAGGTGGCGGCAAAGGACAGACAGAGGTGCCAGGGCAGGACACAGTATGTGGAAAGGTGGGAAACAGGGGATTGGCCAAAAGGGAAGTGACATGGATGCGGAAAGACAAGTGAGCAGAAAGAGTGGAGGCAGGAAGGGTATGGACAGACAGAGCGAAAGACAGAGAGAAAAAGGTGAGGGGCAGACAGAGAGCAAGGGAGGTGCCAGCACAGGAGGGAGGGAGTGGGGGGAATGGAGGAAGGGGTGAGGAACAAAAAGATGGGGCAGAGCAAGGCGGGGGGGGGGGGGGGCGGAGTTGGACAGGTGGGGCGAGGAAGCAAAGAAAGAGGAGAAAGGAAGTAGGATAGAGGGAGGAGGGAGGGGAGGACGGACAGAGGACAGACAGATGGAAGGAACAAGGAGAGACAGATGGGAGGGAGGACAGGCAGATGGAGAAAGGAGCCATGGAGGGAGAGGGCAGGGTGGGGGCAGCAGGGAGAAGGTGGCGGCAGAGGAGTGGGAGAGGGGAGTGGAGACCCCAGGAACAGGCGAGGGGATGAGGGAGAGGGCCAAAGGGGAGCGGACAGAAAGGAGGGACCGAGTTGGGGGAGGCAGAGCCCCCGAGGGCAAGGCCACAGGGAGAGAGGTGAAACGGGGCAAGGAGGAGGGCAGGGGAGGAGAGGGGACAGATGGCAGCGCAGAGTTTGGGGTCAGGGACCGAGGGAGGGAGGGAGGTGGGGCAGCGCGGCACAGGAGAGCAGGCAGCCAGACAGAGTTGCCCAAGAGGAGGAGGAGGTGGAGGAGCCGAGTGCAGACCCAGCAGGGAAAGAGACAGAGAGAGAGACAGAGTTAGAGAGAGCTGGAGGGAGGCCATGGGGGGTGGGGGAGGAGGAAGAGGACGGGGCCGCGGCTCCTACCTGCTCGGCCACCTCGCGCACGGACTGGACGCTGGTTCCATACAGGTGGCTGTTGTACTGGCCGGCCTCGATGAACTTGTGCGCCTGAATGTCCTTCTCCATTTTCTCCCGGGACGACACAAAGTGGTAATCCCGGCCATCGATCTCATACTCCCGCTTAGGCCGTGTGGTATCTGCCAGGAAGTCACCCCACCCCCCAAAGATCTAACCACCATCCCTCCAGCTGAAACCCTGCCCACCGCGACCCCTCCGTCCCAAGTACCCAGCTGTTCCTTCAGGGAGGGGGGCTGCTGGGGAGACTGAGACCGAGGAGGGGCAGAGCCGCCTGCCCCAGCAGCCCTGGGTCCTCCAAGTCCCTGGCCTGGGACGGCCACGGAGGAACCTGAGGGTGGCGGAGAAGCACCCTTCTCTGAGGATCCCCGTGTCCGGCTGCACCCCAACGCGCAGGAGCAGCTCTGCCTGTGACCCCTTGGGCCCTGCCCCCACCCCGCACCCCCAGCCGAGGCCCCGCACTCACGGGGAACACAGGATCCGAACTTGTCGGGGAACTCGGAGAGCAGGTCGTCGTTGGCGCGGTCCTTGGCGGGCCCGAGGATGATGATGGGGCGAGCGTAGTGCACTGAGGAGAGAGCTGGGGTCAGGCGGGGGCAGAGCCCGGCGCAGGACGGGCTGGGCCCCGGGCCGCGGGACTCACCTTCCATCTGCGTCACTGTCTCGTAGCTCAGAACCGAGTCTTCTCGACCTGGGGGGAGGCAGGGCGTCTGCAAGGGGCTCGGCGGCAGGGGACTCACGGCCCCACGCCGCCGCCTCGCGGACTCAAGAGAGGCTCAGAGCCCCTCTCACGTCAGGTCTTCCCAGCTGACCCTGCCTACCCTGCGATCCAGAGCTGGAGCCCCAGTCCTAGGAAGAAAGAGCAGGCCACGCGGTTGGTCAAGAGTCCAGCCCCGCGAGCCTCCCACCCTTCCACCCAAGCGCACGGCCGCCTCTGCCTACCTTGGCCTTTAATCTTGACCACTCCCGTCGTTCAACCCTGCGGGGTACGTGGAGAGATGCTGGGGGTTGCAGGGAAATGCCCAGGGAGGGGCCCTAAGGCCCCGCCCCCAGGCCAGCTGAGAACCCCATCTCCCAGCAGCCCCTGGGCCCCATGCTCCTAAATGAGGTGTTTGCCCCAAGGGCTCATGCGAGTCACGGTGCCCAGGAAGGCCCAGCAGACAGAGTCCCAGGAAGTCAGAGGCCGCACCCATGCCCTCCCTACTGGCTGCACAACCTGGGGACCTTGCGAGCTTCAGTGCCTAAGGCAGGAAGGCTCACCGCCGTTTGCTGGGGATAAAGCCGATGTCATCGGTCTCGCTGTCAGAGTGGACCCGCCGCGCCTGCCACCACTCCTCATCACTGGCGTCGATGACATGCAGCACGTCCCCAAAGCGGAAGCTCAGGGCCTGGCTCAGGAAGCCGCAGTCCTTGGTCTTGTCGTAGTCAAACAGGGCCCTGGAGGGCAGGCGGCCTTTGGTCAGAGCCTGGTGAGGACTCCGGTCCCTGAGACCCAGCCTTAGAGGTTCTGCCCAGGGGTCTACAGACAGGCACGGCCTCTGAGGGCTCTCCCACAGGTGCTGTGGATCCTGTGCGGGGACCAAAAGCTCTACCAAAACTCATCATCGCCACAACTATGAACGGTCATTCAGTCCACACTGTGTCAGGGATCAGTCAAGCTATGGATTCAGTGCAATTTCTAGAGTAAGATCTAGAACAGCTCCCTCCCAAGAAAGCAGCAGCCACATGCACGCACCTCACAGCCACACTCACAGGGGTAACCTGGAATCACACTCATTAGGGGGAGAAAAAAGATCACTCTTTGCAAACGCTGGATACCCTCAGCAGCATGAAATTCCTGTAAGTCACAAGCCCTGGGGCCAGAACAAGGGAAAGAATGACCACAGAGACAGCAGAGACGCCGAGCACGGCACTCCGGCCAGGAAGACAGGAAGGGACTTCAGGATCGTCCAACATCATCTGGGAGTCAGAATTAAGCAGCCCCTGGAAGCCAACTGGACCCCGCAGGGAGGGAAGGGCCACGTGAGGCTCCGGATTAAGCCAGGCGTCTGGGCGGATGGCGTGGCCACTCAGGGAGCGAGAACACTGACTGGGAAGGACGGAGAACACGCGTGCACGGCAGAAAGCGCTGAGCTCAGTCTGGGACGTGTTGAGTGTGAGTGCCTGTGGGACATCCCCATGGATGTGTCCAGAAAGCAGATGGCCAGAACTGCAGGTCTGGGCCTTGGGGAAGAGGTCAGGCCAGAGCTGACAGCTCTGAGAAACATCTGCAGAGCAAGCGGCAGGTGAGGCCGTGTGAGTGGAAGGGAGCCCAGAGGAAAAGAAGGGAAGAAGCATCAGACACAGCGCCTACGCCTGGGGAGGACAAGAAAGAGGAGCCAATGGGAGGAGGCCTGAGAAGGTAGCAAAATGCCACTGGAGAGGGAGAAGGGACGGGCTGGAGAGGGCGTCTGGACCGCGTTACCCCAGGCGCCTGGGTAGGCTGCAGCAATATTCCAAAAGCCGAGAGGCCCCTCCCCCGCTCTGCCAGGCATGAACCTTTGGGTTACCAGAGTGTGGGGCAGCTGGGGGTCCCAGGGGAGGTGCCAGGGTGACCAAGGGCTAGTGGCAGTAGCGATCACTGAGGCCGAGGCTGTTTTCCAACCGCTATGGAGTATTTCAGCAGTGCGTGAACACCAGCTGAGCAGCGGACCCAGGTGGGGGGCGGGAGCCAGGCGGGGGGCGGGAGCCAGGCAGGGTTCGTGGGGAGAGCTGGCCGCGCGATGAGGGGGCACAGAATGAAGAGGAGGCCAGCCCAGGAAGCATCCAACCTGATGTAGAAACCCCTTTTGGGGTTGCTCCGCAGGGAAGCAGTCCCTGAGCCCAGGCTGCTGTTCATGAGCTGTTCCCGAAGGTCATGGATCTTGGCCTCAAACCGGCTGTACTCTGAGGACGGACAAGAAGGTTCCTGAGTTCTGGCCCCATCCTACTGCCACCCTCCCTCGCCCCTCCCCCACCCCGCTGAAGCCAGGAGCTGAGGAGACAGCTCTGAGCCCACACGAAGGGGAGCTCCAGGCCCAGTACCTTCCGGTTTATACTGAGCGATGATCGTGACTGTCTGCCCCGCATTCTTCAGGGCAATGGCAGCCTGCTCGTGGCTGGCATTGCGGAGGTCAACACCATTGACCTAGAGAGAGCAGGAGAGGCGGAGTCGCTGGAGATGGGGGCCAGGCTCC
The DNA here is from genome assembly GCF_030028045.1 of Hippopotamus amphibius kiboko. Classification (NCBI taxonomy): domain Eukaryota; kingdom Metazoa; phylum Chordata; class Mammalia; order Artiodactyla; family Hippopotamidae; genus Hippopotamus; species Hippopotamus amphibius. The sequence goes on along the minus strand of NC_080202.1, from coordinate 9,049,182 downwards.
AGCCTACAGGAGCCCCAGCCCGAGAGCGAGCGCTGGGCTCTGCCCCGAGGGGAGGGCAAGGGTGGCCTTCCCTCACCGAGAGGATCTGGTCCCCCTTCCGCAGCTCCCCGCTGAGGTCCGCAGGGCCCCCGGCCAGGATGAAGGAGATGAAGATGCCTTCCCCATCCTCGCCACCCACGATGTTGAAGCCCAGGCCCGTGGAGCCCCGGTGGATGACGATCCGCCTCGGTTCTCGGGGGATGTCTTCCTCCCCGAGCAGGTCCTTGGCCACTGGGGAGTAGCGCCGAGGGGAGGTGGGGGTCATGGCTGTGGGGTAGTCGGTGCCCAGGTAGCTGCTGTGACTTATCTCGTTGTCCAGGTGCTGGGAATAAGCTGGGGGAAGACAGGGGCGAAAGGATGAGATGGAAGTGCATGGAGGGAAGCAGCGCCCACCACCCTGCCTCCTCCCGAGGGAACCAGCAGTGCCAGACTCAGGGGAAGTTACTGTGCCAGAGAAATGAGGCTGGGGTGGTAAAGGGAACATCAGGTCACAGCAATGTCGGGGGCAGGAACTCGTAGGTGACAGTAGGGGTTGGTGCTCCTAGGGGCCAGTGGATCTGAAGAGCACGTGACCTCGGTATGCCAGGGATCGTGGAGCCAAGGGAAATATTAACACCAGGCTTTTGGGATTTTCGTTCGGTTGTAGCATCTCTCAAATCTCTTTATCTATAAAATTCCTCTCCCTTTTTTTTTCCCTCTTGGCCATTCATTTGTTGAAAACACAAGGTCACTTGTCTAGCAGAATTTCCCACATTCTATTAGGGAAATTCCAATAGGTAAAACACGGCTTGCATCCCTGTCCCTGGGATGCTAACCTGTGCCTCTGCCCTGTATCTCCTGCACACTGGTCATCCATAAAGAGACTCAGGTTCAATTTTTGGCAAGAATTATTTCATACCTAGTGCTGCGTACTTTCTGCATCACAACAGATGCAACAATGTCCGGTTATCTTTTTTTAAAGTAAGACGAGTCCATTATAAAGCTCCCCATCAGCCTTTCACCTTAAGAGTTTTAGCAGGCCACTGATGTTCACCGCCTGGTCCTGACAGTTCGCTGGGGACAGCAAAATAGCACCAATATTCTATTTTTTTTTTTTTGAGGGAGGAACATTTATTAGTGAGAATTCGTCTATAAAAAAGAATGTTCCCATATCAACCATTTGGTTACTCTAAGGTGCAGTTTGTACGGGAAGGGAGAATAAATGCTTGACTCTTTCCCTCTATTTGCCAGTTTTCAGAATGAATGAGTTAGTTCCCTAGCATCCTCCAAAGGGACCCAATTGTTTTGAGGTATCATTATAATCCTGTGGATTTTAACATATTTCATGAGTTTGGGTTGAATGGCCAGTTTCAATTTGGCTTCTGTGCCTTTGACATGACCCTTGGATATCCTCCTTGCTTTCTAGCATGAAAGATGTTACAAGCTCATCTTGCACATCTCTTGCTCAAGATTTGGAATTCACCCTTTCTCCAAGGAGCCAAGGTTCCTTATGGTAGGTTACAGTGTTTAGAAACAAGGCCCTGTGATTTTAATATGGTCTTACAGTATGATTTCAGATTTGGAAGGAGCAGTCACATCTCGTTATTCTTCTCCAAACATTTCTTAGCTATTCTCCCAAATGTATTTTTCCAGTTGGGGGATGGGGGAGACATATTCTGATGAGGATTGCATAAAATGTAGAGATTAACTTGGAGAGGATTGAGATCTTTAGCATATTATGTTTTTTTGCACCAGGAAACATGACGTAACACTCCAATTCTTCAGTCTTCCTTTACATCCTTCAGTAAAGTTTCATTATTTTCTTCATGTAAATTTTACACACTTCTTGTCAAGCTTATTTTTCTAAGAATTTTATAGAGCTTTTTTCCTATGGCAAAAGGAATCTTTTTACCCATTAGATTTTCTTCTGGCTGGGAAGTTACTAATTCTTGTTTTTTATCTTACATATGGCCACATTCTTAACCCTACACATTATTTCTAAGCTCTTCAGTTAATTCACTTAGATTTTAATCTAGATGCACAAAAGTATAATTTACAAATAAGGATAAGTTTGTTTCTCCCCTTTCAAATGTAACATCTGTTCACTCTTTTTCTCTTGCTACGCTGCCCGAAATCTCTAAAGCAGTGATTCTCAAGCAGGGGACATTTGACAATGTCTAAAGACATTTTCGATTGTTCTCACTGGTGGGGAGGAATACCACTGTCATCTGATAGACAGAGGCCAGGGCTATTAAGCATCCCACAGGGCACAGAAGAACCCCTCCACAACAAAGAATTATCAAGAACAAAAAAGTCAATAGTCCCAACACTGCGAAACCCTGATCTACAGCACTGTGGAATAACAGCAGCAGGAAGAGGCATCCTTGCCTAGTTCCTAACTTAATGTACACACTGCTAGGATTTTATCATTAAAATGTGTTCACTATTAGTTTCTGATACCTATTCTTTAATCACCTTAAGGAAAATTCCTCTGTTCCTAGTATACTAAGTTTCCCTCTGAAAATAGGATGTTGAATTTCATCAAATGCCTTTCCCACATTTATTTAACTTTGAAATGAACTTACCCTTTTTCTCCCTTAACTTTTTAATACAATGAATCATACTAAGAGGTTTCATAATATGGAACCACCTTTAATTCCCTGAAACAAACCCTACTTTGTGACAATGTTATTCCCTTAATATGCGGTTGTATTTGTCTTGCAACTATGTTATTAGAAACTTTTACATCTCTGTTCAGAAGCAAAAATTAGCCTACACTATCCTTCTTTTTCTCCTTTTTTTTTTTTTTTTTTTTTTGGCTGCCCCACGCAGCTTGTGGGATCTCAGTTCCCTGACCAGAGATTTAACCCTGGCCCACAGCAGTGAAAGCCTGGAATCCCAACCACTAGATCACCAGGGAACTCCCTACTTTCTTTCTTTTATATTATCTTTGTGACCATTTTCAAATGCCCTTATAAAATGAAATGTGAAATGTTTTATCTTTTCCTATACTCAGAAAGAGCATAAGAATTAGCTATTCCATGAAGGATTTGATAAAATTAGCCATAAAACCATCTGGGCCTTGTGCCTTCTGGTGAAGGGACTACTGACAACCTTTTCTAGTTCTCTGATGGTGACCGATTTTCCAACTATTCTCCAACCACAGGAAGAGGTTGTGGCCAGTTCAGGGGAAGTATCTGAAGAGGAATGGTCACCGGGGATGTCATGGGGTGACTGAGGTGGGGCATGGGCAGCTCTGGGGTTTGGAGGGCTCTCACAGGTTGTGATGTCTGGGGGAGCATAGCTGTCACTCAGGTAGGCATTGCTGGGCTTGGCCACCTTTAGGTAGACAACATCATACGTGTTCTTCAGGGCTGCCACCGCATCCTCATGCATGACGTCCTCCAGCCCCACACTGTTGACCTGGGGTCAAGGGAAGCAGAGCTCAGACAGAACCAGAAACACCCTCAAGACAGATGCACTGAGGGTGAGCCAATAAGGAAGCCTGGGCCTGCACATGGCCAACAGGCAAGACCGAAGTGTGGGCTAGAAAAGTGATGGGGGTCCTCACCGCCAGGATCTTGTCTCCAATCTGCAACCTCCCATCCTTGTGGGCAGCACCCCCTTCAATAATCTTGGTTACATAGATGCTATTATCTCCGGGAATGTGCTGGTTCCCTACGCCTCCGGCGATGCTGAAGCCAAGACCTGAACAGAGGGGAGAGCAGAGGTGGATGCCCAGGTACCTGAGGAGCAGGCCTTGGGGCCGGGGACAGTGGGATGGGAGTGGAGACATAACGGGTAACTACCTTTAGGCCCCTTGATGAGCTTGATCTCCATGAGCTTCTCAGCTGGGGGCTTCCGGCGCATGACGTAGAGGCGGACAATGGAGCCCGCCTCTTTGAGGGCCTCCACTGCGGCTGAGTGGGTCACCTCCCGTACATCCACTTCATTTACAAACAAGATGCTGTCGTTGACCCTGAGGGCAGCAAAGTGGGCCTGAGCCAGGAGCTTCCTGCTGCCCTGGCCCTCCCTTTCAAGGGAACCAGCCTCCTAATTCCTGTCTCCTCTGCCCACCTGAGACGGCCATCCTGAGCCGCAGCCCCACCGGGAATGATCTTGGTGATGAAAATGGATGGGTCGTCACCGATGTGTGGGTTATCAGTGCCACCTGCGATGCTGAAGCCCAGACCTGAGTTACCCTGGGCAGAAGGAGGGGAAAAGGGTCAGCTCCCCTCACCGACCACTCTAGACAGGGTGAGAGGGGACAGGAGTGGGTCAGGGAGCTGTGACCAGAGCAGGAAGGGACAGGGTTAAGAGGCTGGCCACTGAGACAACATGGGCACAGAGAGAAGCACAGACAGGGAGTGGGTGGGGGCGGGGAGGACCTCAGATGGAGGTGCCTGCTCACCCTTTCCAACGTGATCTCCTCGTATTCCATTTCCCCCTCCGTCCCGTTCACCTGCAACTCCAGCACGGGCCAGAAACACAAAAGCAGTGAGACAGACTTCCTACCTGAGAATCTGGCCCTACCCTGTTGCTGGGATCCAGGCCTCCCTCTCTCCCTCCTCCTTTCTGTAATGGCCCCAAAATCTAAACAACTCACATATCCCGGGGCTTCTAGGGTATCTGTGTTGACAATCACAGGGGGAGAATTGGCCTGTGAGGGGAAAAAGGAAACGAAAAGCTGCCTGAGCTCTGGATCAAGAGGGAGCCCGTAACCAAGAGACCCACCAGCCTGGCTACCCTCTCAGCCTCTTAACCAGCAGGCTCTGCTACCCTTGACTCCCTGAAGGACCCAGCCTCAATCCATGTTACATACACACCCGTGCACGTGCAGGACCCAGCTCTGCCCAGCCCAGGCCCCCTGCATGTAGAAGGAGGTGTCTGAGAAGCAGAAAGGGAGAGACAGCCAGATGGGGGAGCAGCAGATGGTAAAGAGTGGGGGGGGGGGGCCAACTGGGGGGGAAGCTTCTCACCGGATGTAACACCACAGAGTGTTACATGCCTTATGTGCTACACACACACCACAGGGCTTCTGTCCACAGGGTCCTGCTCCCCCTTCCTGCCCCCATCCCTGTCCCTATCCGCCCACATACACCCAGATACCTTCAAAACCCTCCCTCGGATTTGCCCCTCATTTTCACACATATCTGCCCTAAACCCCGGGTCCCGGGAATCCGGGGTTCCCCCAGATGCAGGCCCCACCCTCCCTCTTGCCCACCCACCATTCAATCTACTCCTTCCTCTAGGGACCCTGTTGCCTAGCAACTGTATCTAAGCACAGCCAAGGCCTGGGGGGACCCACCTCCTGGAGGCCCTGTCGCCAGGACAACGGGAGGGGGAGATGGGGCGTGGCCTAAGGTCGACCAGATTCCCAAAGGCAGAAGCTATCCTCTAGCTCCGCCTCTCCTGCCCTGGGCCCCACCCCCCCCACCCCCGCCCCGTTAGCCCGGCGGAAAGAAGTCCAGGCTGAAGAGGTTTGAGGGCGCAGCGCATCCTGAATAACCTCTCTTTCTCCCTCTTCTACGCCCCTCACCCTACGCAGTGCAAAGAACGTCAGGAAAGGGGAGTGGTGAAAGACATCCGGGTCCTGTCTTCTCATCTACTCTCCGCCCCGCCACCCCACTTCCTCCGGGAAAGGGAAAGGGTTAAAGTGGGGTGTGCCCAGGTCCCTGACGTCAGTCGCCTCGACGCAGCAGGGTCTCTAGACTCCAGGGCGGGGCCCGCTTTAGGCCTGTCCTAGGGGCTTCCCCAATTGCCAGGGCAACGGAAGCCACGTTTCCATGGCAATGGGGGAAGGCGGCCAAAAGCCTCCTTCCGGGGTCCCCAACCTATCTCCTCCTTAAACAAATATTTATTTGGAGCCTACCAAGCGCGAGGCACTCATCACGGATTCCCCAGACTCCTCGCTCTCTCCTTCCAAAGGGGTCCCTCCTCTCTCCTACTGCTATTTGTCAATACTATACATTTTCAAGCTCTATAGTAGATTTCATACCCATAAATCTATTAACAGCATCCTCCGACCCTTCAAATCTCAACAGATGCTACTGTCCAACCAATAGCCACTGACTGCCGAAATCTCATCCGCACGTCCATCCCCTATCCCACAGCCTATCCTCAGTAGCTATCCCCATCCTTATCCTAGAATTTCCTTTCCCAGGCCCCATCTTTTATCCACAACTACCTTTATCGGTGTCCCCTCCCTCTCTCTACCCCACCATCTCCATCTACATCCATCTACATCTCTGCCTCACCCTTCAATTTCCATCTTCCAACCCCAGCCTCCATTCTCCATCCGCTTCCCTGTCCCTATCCTCCCCTCCAGCCCCATCCCTAATCAGCCTCCTGCTCTAACCCTCCACCCTAATTTCTGATTCCCCAGAGAGATCAGCACCACTCTCCCTTACTTCATCCTCAAACCCTCAAGATTCTACGCCCAAATCACAATCCTTCATTCTCAACCCACTCCCCGTCGCCTCTGAAAATTGAGGCTTTTCCTGTGCCCCAGCTCAAGGCTTGTCGTGAGACCCCCCTCCCATGCTCACAGCCTCCAGCATGCTCTCCTTTCACCTTCCTCGGCTTCCTGGGCTCAGATTCCAAATCTCCCTAGCTCTGTACTAACTACCATCTTCTCTCCTCTTCTCCTTCCCCAGGGGCTTAATGGCCCTATCTTGGGGGGAAAAAAGCATTCCTAGTCTTCTTTCCTTCCTTCCTTGCAGCACCTAGAGTTTCACAGGAATCCCCTCCACCATCTCCTCATCTCCAGGGCCTTCTTTTTCTCCCTCTCAATCAGTTCAACCTGCTGCCCTGATTTCACATTCTCATCCTTGTCTGTCTCTGGGCCCAGGACCTCTTACCCTTCTGTTGTGTCTCCACTCTGCTACCTGCCTGAGAATGAATGGTCTTTCTTCCCTCTCCAATTCCTCTCCTACCACCTCCTTCTCACCCCAGAACCTACTGCTGCCCCCTCTCTACCTCCTCATCCCTAGGCTCAGAAACCTCCTCCCCATCTTCTTGGTGAACCTCCCCTTTCCCAGGGCATCCCATAAGTCCTAGAATCTCACTCCTGACCCCACAATGTTCGCCTGGTACACTCCATCCCCCAGCCAGTGCCCCCAGAAGAGGAGATTGAGGGGGAAGAAGATGGGAAGTGGCCTGGAAAATGGAAGGTCTCAGAAACAAGGCCTCCCCAGGACTGTAGAAGGGAAAACATACTGTGAGCACAGAAGAGAAGGGGAAACAGGTGGTGGTGAATAATAATGGGGGGACACAAGAAGTGCAAAAAGAAATCTGGGTGGAGGTGAGAGCCCAAGAGGAGGAGAGACAGGAGGCAGAGGAGGAAAGGAGAGAGTGATGAGTAGGGAAGGGGGTAGGTGGGCGAGGGGAGCCAGCTGACCGAGTGAGAGTGAGAGGACTGATGAGGCCAAAGAGGGCCTGGGCTGGGTGGGGATCAGGGAGAGGGAGAAGGAGAGTGCGTGGGAGGAAGAGAGAGACAGCATCCAGAACCAGCCAGCCAGCCAGCCAGCAGGGAGGGAAAGGCAGCGAGGAGGAAAGGGCGCACAGGAGGGGTGCAAAGGCCGGAGCAGGGGACAGAGGCAGAAAGGCATGGGTGACTAGAAGTCTCGGGCCAGACAGATGGAAAGGGCTGGAGTGCCAGGCCCAGAGGCCGGAAGTGGGGGGAGGAGGCGGCAAAGGGACAAGAGCAAATGAGGGCAGCAGGAGCTCTGCACAGAGCCCTGGACGCAGGAAATGGAAACGGAGCTGGGGGGTGTGAAGGAATGAAGAGGGCCTGGGCGAAGGGAGCATCCTGGGGGATGCACACATCTCAACACACACCCCTGGCTGTAAACTCTGCGCCCACTCCCACTCGCCTGGCCTCTGTTTCTCCTCTTTGGGACCCGGGTGTTTTCAACGCCCCAGATGCCCCCTCCCCCGGCCCCAGCCTCCCCCCAGCCTACGGCTCTCGCCCTACCGGGCCTTGGGGGTAGTTGTAGCTCCGAGGCTCCGAGGGCCACACTGGGGAGGGGGCCGCCTGAGTCTCCTACCTTGAGGGGGGAGAAGTGGGCGTGGCCCACGACCCCTTGGACGGCCTCGAGGTGGGACAAGTTCCTCTCCGCCACGTGCACCAGCTCGGGGGCGTTTACCTGGTTGGGGAGGTGGGCCGGGCTGTGCTCCAGAGGGGGCGTGTCTTCATCTTGGTAGCGGTATTTCTGGGGATGGGGACGGAGGCGTCACAGGGGCCAGCCCAGCGCCTCGGGCTCCAGGCTGCCCGCCCCGGCGCGCCTCCTCTTCCCCTCGCCAGTGCAGTGCGGAAGGCCCTGGGGCCTGACCAGCTCCTCCCCCTCCCTGTCCTCCAGCCCATTGGCTCCCCTCTCTCCACCCTCCCCGCAGCCCCCTCTCCCGCCAGGGCCTCGGCACCTCTCCTCTCTTCCCAAATCCCTGCCCCATCCCCCAGCTCCTCCAACTCCCAGCCTAGGACCCCGGCCTTCTTCCCGGCACACTCTGGCTTCCGTTTCTTCACCCCTTTCCCACTGCTCCAGCCCCTCTGACACGTGCACCTCCGTTCTCTACATCCATCCCCAGCGTCTTTGCTTCCCTCATCAGCTTCCTCACCCCCACCCCCCGACTTCTTCTTTGCCTTAATCCCACTCCCCATGTTGTAACCTCCCTCCTTCCAGTGGCTTCTCCCGCTCTGTACTCCACCCCGCCCCATCCTCCTTGCCTCAATCTCCCCACTGCAGCCTCCAGCCCGGGAGTGAACAGCTTTCCAGCACCTTGCATTCCCCAGGCAGGCACCGCAGTCAAGCCCTTCAACTAGCAGGTACCTGGCATCAGCCCCCCTGGCAGGACAAAGCTAAACCCGTCCAGCTGGCCTCGCTGGTTCCCAGGCCATCGGCAAAGGGGCCTCAGGAGTCTACCCCACCTCTACAAATGCCCACAGCCCAGCCAGCTAATCGGATATACTAGAAGGAAAAGGGGGAGGAAGGGGGGAAAAGAGAGAGTAGGGCTCAGAAGGGGCAGGAATGGGTGCCAGCTTCCAGGTTCGCTGACTGTGGAAGTGGGTAGAGCCTCAGAGTGAATTCCTGGTCCCCCTCCAGCCTCCTGGTGTGAAAGACCCTACCTAACACCTGACTCCCTTCCTAAGTAACCACGTGCCATCTCAAGGGCTTCCTGTGCTAGCTTAATAGGGACACCAGTAAATGAGATTAACTGGGGACTGGAGAGAGGAAAAGGGCAGCTGGAGATAGTAGTGAAGGCCAGTGCCCCTGCCTGGGTCTTCCCACATCTGCCTCTGCCCCCACAGAAGCAAACCCTCCCCAATGCCAGGCTCCATGGAGTGGGGGAGGGGGGGCTACCATATGCAGGGCTCCCTCAGAGACTGGAGAAGACAGAATACACTCCCCAGTACACGTGGGCCAAAAGAAAAGGCAAGATTCCCCCTCTCAAAAAAGTATCTGGGAAGCTGAGAGGACCCCAACATTCGAAGACGAACAGTTACAAGATCACACTGGAGGAGACGTATCAAGGTCAATGCCTGATTCTAGAGTCTGATTCTGAAAATTCTGAGGATAAGGAACCAAGGCTCACATTATAATCCAATGCTGGCCATGGTTAAAGATGAAGGAAGAGAACAGGAAGAGGAAAATGGTACATGGAGACTCTCAAACCCAGGACACGGAGACAGCTGGGACCAGGAGCACTTTGATACTTTTGAAGAGCCTTCAAGAAAGAAAATAGGGACTCATCAAGGTACACTGCCTTCTGGCCTTGGAGAGAGACTTGACTCGGAGACAGACTTGGAGAGAGAATCCTGAGCTCCCTCCAGGTTTCAAAACCACGAACACAAAAAGTGGAGAAGAAGGGAAGTTAAGGGAAGTATAAGCTAAATAATCCTCCTGAAATCTGGGCCCTCCAGGATAACAGAATTTGATGAATTGAAAGAGGCTGTCACTCCACACCCTGAAAAGGTGGTCTTCAGCCTGGACAGTGCAAGACCTGAGGGACAGAGCCCCAGAACTGGAAGGGCCAGGGAGAAAGGGAGGAGGCGCCTGTCCCTTCACTTCACAAGGCCCCCAATTCCCTGCGTGATCCATGAGGCGGGGCCAAAGGTTGCAGCTTCAAGTTTTGGAGTCTGGGGAGGGTTTGAGCCCAGTGCCCCTCCATCTTCACCCCACCTCACATAGAAAATTCCTGAATCCCGATGAATAAATATCAGGGTGCACGTAATGAAAATGGAAGCGTGGAAAGGGACATTTCATTGTTTATTCTAGAGAGAAGAAAGTAAATTTGTAGCACAGTGAGACTGCAGACACCTCTCCCCGCCCCACTCCCATGGGGGGTGTGGGGGGTTGTCTAGGACTGAGGAAAAGGCTCCTCCTGACTGGGAGACGATGTGAGGGAAATGGGGAACAAGGGAAGGTACCAAAGTTCCCAGAATGTGGCCAAAGGAGGTTAGGGCCTGTGTTCAGTCCCTGGACATTTTATCTTCTAAGTAAATGTAGTAAGGAAAAACCTCTGGAGAGGCGGGGGTGAGAGAGAGTCGTTCTGAAACTGCACACTGGGAGGTGAGGGTCGGAGTCAGCACCGCTCATCCCAGATTACAGGACAACTAAAGCAGGACAGGCCAGAAAGGAGGGTCCCCTCTTTGACCCTGCTGGGACTCAGGGCCACGACAGTCCACAGCTCAGATGCTACTGGGACCAAGTCTGAACCCCCACTATATTAAGGCAGAGGATAATTCAAAGGCCTGGGGGTCGCTGTGGTTCGTTCGCCCTTGGCCCCTTCCTCACCGGAGCCCCAGTTGCAAGAGTGACCTGGAACCCAGGCTTGCACCCCTAGAATAGAGGGGTGTGAGTGAAAGTCGATGATCAGAGGAGGGGCGACCCACTGCGCCTGTCCGCGAGACACTGCAACCCAGAGACCCCGCCAAGCAGAAGGAAGAGCAACAGCACTTGAAGCTTGCACCCTGAGATTTAGGGGGTCCGGGAAGAGGGGAGCGGGGCCGGAGCCCGTACCGCGGCACGTACCACGCAGAGGCACATGGAGGCGAATCTGTTCCGAGCCGACATGGAGAAGGGGTGGGGGAGTGAGGGGAGGGGGTGGGTGGGAGAGCAAGGGTCCCGGGATTGGGGGAGGGGGAGGGGCAGAGGGGCGGGGGCTGCGGCGGCCGCGGCGACTGGAGGCTGCGGCCGGAGGGGGGGGACGGCGCCTGCGCAGTGCGGGAGAGCGTCACGATGGGAGCGAGGGGGTGAGGGGAGACCCTCTTAGCCGTCTACTTCCCTGGCTCCAGCTGTTTCTCTGTGGACTTAACCTTCCACAGTATACTCCTATTCCTTTACAAATAGTCACTCCTAAAATTTACCAATTTATCGCTCTGCTTCTCTGGGCCCCCTTATTCTATCTAATCTCCCCCCCCCCCCCGAAAATCACCAGGCCCCTATTAAACAACCTCACTGGGCTCTCAGGGGGCAAGAAAGGAAGCAGCACTTCTCCCTCACTTCAGAAGGACCCCCAGGGGATCTAAACTGCCTCTCACAATCCCCGACCCCCAAAGATTGTTAACGGGAACAACATCCCCACAGATGCCAAGACACCTCCTATTCTAACCAGCAGCAAAGCCCCACATGATGGCCAGACGACGCTTTCTAAGAGCTGAAGGATCACAGATCCTGTTGTGCCCTCAAATTAAACTACCCTTTAAATCATCCCTTTTAAAATTATATCTATATCCCCAATCCACTGACAGAGACCTTAAAATCAGTGCAACTGTTACCCTTGCTCTAACGTAAACATCCGAATAAGCAGTCCTCAAATTCGTTTGGGGTCCCCTGTCCAAATCCTTGAACCTAATGAGATAACTCATGGGTTTCTAATATACCACTCCCCAATGCCACCAGATCCCATTTCAGGGAATACTTAATATAGCTTAAAGCTGACCTTCTAAATTCAATTGCAACCTCTTCAATTTATTACCAAACCTTTAAATTAAGAGATATTTCCCTATTCCTTTTCTTTACCCCTTAAATGCACACATTACTTCCTTTTCTAACTGCCCTCCCCTACATCTCAACATGCCCCCCTCCATGATTCTGAATTTCAACTTTGTTGGAGGATTACTCCCAAATATATCTATCTCCCCCACACCCAAGTCTCAAAAAATATTCACCAAAATAAGATCTGGTCTGCAATTTGCAGTGACCCACAAACCTCCCATAACACCCAAAATGACTCCCTCAGATCTCTTCTATTTTGTCCCAAATTGAACCTGAAAGCATCTCTTCCAAATATTCTCCCATTGAACGCCCACCTTTCCAACTCTTAAAGCCCAGTGAGCAGTCTCCTAAAATCTGCTTCTCTGGCTTTTCTAAAATGCCTACATATGGTAGAGGACGGATTTCCCTAGAACCTGACCCATGCCCCCTCCCTTCCCATAGATTGGAATCTGTTAGATGCGCCCCCAAGATGACCCCCAAGGTCCTAGTTTCATATCTGGATAGAATGCTTGGATCCTCAGAAGGAGCCAGTGCGGAAAAAGCTGAACTCGAAATTCCTTCTAGAAAAGAAAATGCACAGGCCTTAGTTCTCCACCAGTGGGCGCTGTGGCCCATTAAGACCCTTCCCCACCCCCCGTTTCCTTTTTCCCTCCATTTTCCGTTTCCCCGTTGCCTGGCAACGCAGCAATCAAGGACTTTGCTGTCGCCTAGCAACCGTCTCCCTGGAACTTAGAGCTGAGGTAGGAGGTTGTGCTCCGATGAAATCTGAACAGGCCTCCATCTTAGGAAAATTGAGACGTCAGATCGCCCAACCCCCGGATTCTCCTTTCCAAAGACCCCCGCGCCCCGCAGTTTCTTAGACAACAAGCCCCTCAAACCAGGTCTTCTTTCGGCACATGGGACCACGCCACGCCCCTGCCGGGTCAGCCCCGCCCTCATTTCGGGCCTGTTACCCACCCCTAAGGCCCCGCCCCTTTCGTTGCCCGCCTCCCTTGGTAGAGTAAGCCAGACCCCGCCCACCAGCCTCGAGGAGACCACGCCTCCGTCCACTTCCCGCCCGTTCGCTCCCCCGGCCTCGCCCACACTGCCCCTCCGCCACGCCCCAGTCGGCCAATGAATGAGGCCGTTGGCCACACTGCCCCGCCCCCGGCGTCTTAGCTTTGCCCAATAAGGACCACCCGGAGGGTTTAACCGCTTCGCCTCTGGGACTCTGGCCAAATACCCCCGGTCTTTCCCCACTTCCCCCCCTCCCCCACTTGTTCTGCTCCGCCCTCCGCCATCCTCGCCCGGCCCTCAAGTCCGCCACGCAACTTCAGTCGTCGCCGGTTACCATGGCAACGGCGGCAGCAGCGCGGGGAGAAGGGGGAGGGACGGGGGCGGAGTGGGAGAAAGATGCTCAGAGACAGAGAGACCAGCGGAGAGCTAGGCACAGAGTAAGACTAAGTGATCGCTATAAAGGCAGAGTTAGCACAAAGCACAGGGCCTGGCACATGGCAGGCATTCAATAAATGATCCTTAAATTACTGCGGCACAAGTCTAAATATAGGCAATGAAAGATGGAGGCCTCAGACGGAGCTGGGAAGCTCAACAACCGCAAAGCATGAGCACCCTCTACCCCACCCAGCATTTTGGGGGGACAAGTGCCATGTGCCCCCTGCTGGCTCCTCCTAAGCCAACCCTCCGCTGCCCTGGATAGAGATGAACCACAACTCCCAACAGCCCCAGGGGCAACAACCCTCTAACATTGACGGATCTTGTGCCTCAAGGCCTTATGGGACTTGGAGTCCCTGCCATCCCAAGACTGACAAGTTTTCTGGCCAAGGAATGTGGCAAGCCTAGGTCTCCACACCTCTGTAAAACCCAAAAATGCATGATCCTCTCTGCGCAAGACTCTTTCCTTGGGGGATGCTCAACCCTGGGCTTCAGCGAAGAACCAGGATTCTTGAAGGGAGATCAATAAGCCCACCCTCCCAGAATAGCTGCCAATGCAGGCAAGCCCCTCACCCTCGGTCGCATATGTATGTTCACGTGCTGCAAGCAGAGCCCACACATTCCAACTGGCTTTCTGTGTACACCTGCACATAAGGGACCACAGCCAGGGAGCCTAAGGCTAGGGGGCAGGCTAAGGGCAAGAGGCAGGAGGAACTGAGAATCAGACAGACATTAAAGGAGAGCAGGCCAGAGAAACTGAGGCACAAAAAAATCCACTGAAACTACAGGGATGGGAGGAAGAAGCAGTATGGGGCAAAGCCCAAAGCCCACAGACTGGGGGATAAGCAAGTAGCCCTGGAGAGGGGGCGGGGGCTTGGACCTGAAGGTCCTCAGCCCCCAGTCTCCTCCATCCATGCTCACACATGCATGACGCATGTGTAGACGCATGTGTATACACATATGTGAGTTTGTGGCAGGGAACATGTGTGTCCTCAGCTCCCTCCTCTGAGAATCTGCAGTTCCCACTAAATATAACCCCCTCCCCAGCCTGTGACTCACCCAGACCCCGCCTCCCCGGCCCCCACTTCCTGTCCCACCCCCCAACCCCCAGCTGCCTGCCACCCGCCCAAGCCTCCCTCCACACACCAGGCATCCAGCTTTCCAGTCTTCAGAGTCTTCCATCCAGCTTCCCAGAGTCTTACAGCCAAGACCTAGGTATTCTACATCCCACCAGAAGCTTGCTAGTGCTCCCCATCCAAGATCTCCTGCACTTGCCAGGCTCCAACCACAGGGACACCCCTGTACAGATCTTCACTGCTGCCACCCCGGCCCTCCTACACCTTTTCACCCCAGTAACCTTAAATCCAGGTGTCTTCCCCCACGTTGATCCCAAGTGTCAGGGGTAACAGGAACATTCCCCTCCATCTGCTCTTCTCCCTCTTTCTCAACCAGGGGTAGATGCAGTGTGGGAGGAAATGAAGATGTTGGGCACCTGCCTGGGCCACCCCCAAATTTTGCACCATGCACCTGGTGCCCCTCCTCAAATCCCCTCTCCCCAAACCTCTCATCCTTCTCCTCAGGAGCTAGCAACCTCAGTTGCTGCAACCTTCTGCCTCCCAAGGGAGTACCCCAAATCCTAACCTCACCTGGTCCATTCCCTCAGGTGATCCTATGTCAGGCCCCAGCTCTCTGACAACTCCCAACTATCCCCTTTCCACATGACTGAACCCTAAATTAATAGTTCCCTCAAACTGAGAGCACCCCCAAATGGATCTACCATGAGACGCTTCTTTTATAGCCTGAAGGCCCACCTCTTCCCTGCCAGCTGACACCCCCAGACCAGTCAGGTACTCACAATCAGTAACCTTCTACCCTCAAGCCAGGAGCCCCCTGAAATTGGACAAGGCACCTGGAAGCCAGCTTGTCCCCCAGGAGGGAAGAGGACCCCCCCATACACCATGGAGTCCACCTTCTAACATATACCAAGCAGGGCTCCCATGTGAGCCAGGCTTCTCCTTAAATAAGTCTCCCTCCAACATCACTGGTGAACCTCCAAAGCCACCAGATCCCCCAAGTCACAGAATATCCCCAGTTTTCCATTTCTCTATAGGTACAAAGGGATCACTCCAGGGGGCACCTGTGGCCAAACCCAGCATTTTCTCAGATGTGAACCCCAAAACTAAATTATGACCCCCGCGGATACGTCTTCTGATGCTCTCACCCCAGGGCCCCCAGCCGCAGATTAGGCCTGACGAAACCCTCCCCACGAACTCAACCCTCCCCCCAGCTTATAGGCCCCCCCATCATGCTTACCTTGGTTGTCACTATACAGAGACAGTCCATGTTGGGGGGCCTGGCCGCGGCGGCGGGTGAGGGGCTCTGACTTCATCGGAGTTTCGTTCCTCCCCTCCGTGGGTTCTCACCCCTCCCCCCTCCGCACCCCACTTTTGCAGGGGGGGCCAGGATGGGGGGAGGGGTGAGAGGGGAAAGAGGGGGTTGGAGAAGGGAAGGGGAGGGGAGCGTGGGAGGGAGGGAAAGGGGGCCCAAAAAAGGGGTCCCCAATGGAGGGGAGGGGGCTTAGGGAGCACACCCCGATTCTCAGGAGGGGCGGGGGCACCGGGGGCTGGCAGCCCCGGAGTTCGGGGACTGGGGCATGAGCTGAGGTGGGGGAGGGGAACTGGATTTCGGGGCGCCCCGGGGTAGGGGAGGGCCTTGCCTACCGGCCAGGGGCTAGGGGCCGTGGCGGGGGAGTGGGGTGGGGGGGGTCGGAGGCGGCAGCGGCCGATGGAGCCGTGGAGCCGAGGAGGGAAGGGGAGAGAGGAGGAGAGAGGAAGCAGGGGGAGGGAGGGAGCGAGGAGCGAGAATGGGGGGGTGCCTTGGCAGGGTTAACTCCTTCCGCGCTGGCAGGAACCCGGATAATGGGAAAGGAGATGGAGGCAGGAGCCCAGAGGCCCTGAGGCAAACATGGAGTCCCGGCCAGCCACCAGCGATGACAGCAGAAGCAGTGAGGAGGGAGTTCACTCCTCAGAGGAGGAAGCACCCACGGATGGGCTGGGAGCACCCGGGGTTGTTGAGATACCGGAGAGAGGCCATGGTAGAGGGTAGGGAGTGAGGGAGGGGCTGGCTGGAGGGGAATCCCTGGGGGCCTAGTGCTCCTTCAGGACTCACAGAAGGAAGCGTGGAAAGTGATTGCGTCCTAGACTCTTTAGTGCTGGAAACTGGGGCAGGTATAGAGGAGTGGGAAGCAAGAGGGCAGAGGGGCTGAGGACGGGAAGAGAGCATTCTCCTTGCCCCTGGCTCAGGATGCTGTCCCCAGGGCCCCCAAGTCTCAGGTTCTTATTAGCAGTAGTTTGCTTACTCTCCAGCCCTGGCTGCTCCCCCAGGAAGTCAGGCCCCCACCCTCACCCCCTTACCTGGCTCTCTGAGATGGAAGCCTCATAATAGTCCAGGATGTCTGTCACAGGAACAGAGCTGAGTTAGCTCGCCCACCCCCCAGCCTCCCTGGCCGCCCCGGCCATTACCTCACCTCTGTCTGCCTGGTAAGGACAGAGGAACTCCTCCAGCCAAGGCTGGTGGACTGGACGCTGATGGGTGACCCCTGCCTGGGGCTCCTGCTTGTACCGAGTGATCTCCAGGGTGCCAACCAGCCCCCAAGTTCAGTAATTGCCCTCACAGGCACAGGCCAGCCCTTTCCACCGCCGCCCCTCAGAAAACTGGGGCTACTTACCCAGCAAGGCCTGGAAGAGGTCACTGTGCAGCACCGTGAGGAGAGGGGGTGCCCACCGCAATAGTGGGGGGGCCAGGAGCCAGAGGGCTGACCTGGGAGCTGGTGAAATGCAAGTGAGGGGGGACTGTGACAAGGAAGAGACAGAGGGACCAACACACTCACCTCCTCTTCCCCACCCTTTACTCTGTCACCCCAGACTCTCTGGAAAGGTCCAGGGAGAAGGATCCTTGTGTCCCAGCCCCCCACCCACACCCAGGCCTCTCCTTCACAAAGACTCCTGTTTTTCACCTCTCCGTCCCAGTCCCTCAGACATCTCTCTCTTCTCTCACTTTAATCTCTCTAATCCACCAGGGTCGAGCTGAGCTGTCTTCTCCCCACCCAGCCTGAGCTGTCAGGTAAAGTAGGCAGTCTCTGACCCGCCCACCATCCCATTCTTCCTGGGTCCCCAGGGGATACCACCACCACCACCACCACCACCACCACCACCACCACCACCACCACCACCACCACCACCACCACCACCACCTTCCTCCTCACACCCTGGCCCCTCTCCCCAAAGCCAGGCATGACCACTACATTTTCCTGAGGACCAGGGAAGGTCACTCCCAAGGGGCTCTGCTCTCACAGCTCGAAAAGGAAAGGAAGCTGTCACTCTCTCTCCTCCTGGCCCTGTCCCCAGTAAGTATAGCAAAAAAGGGGCATAAATTACCTGGGACTTCTTGACCCAGAGCTATGTGTGTGTGCGCGCGCCTGTGTGAAGAGGCCAGGACACGAGAACCATGAGAACTCCAACAGTTCATCTCAGGCCTGGAGAGAATCCATCTGCCCAGAGGCCCATAGGTCTGGCCTGAGAACATGGTCTCAGGAAAGAGCAAGAGGGCAGAGAGAGATGTTCAGGAAGGTCCCAGAGGTCCTAAGGGGGAGGCAGTAAACTTGGGGGTCCTTCCTGCTGTGAAAATTTAGGTGTTTCCAGAGTTAGTGACAACTCCCAGGTCTCAGGATAATATGCCTGGGCCACTACCTTGAGTCACTCACCCCACTGTTTCCCTCTTTTGTGTTAGTGAAGACGGACTTGACAAGGGACCCCAAAGAGTCCTCTTTCCATGCCTCTACCATCTATCTCACACATCTCTCTTCCCACCTCTCCCTTCTAACTCCACCTGGGAAGTCCTCCCTTCAGTCTACCCTCCATCCCTCTGGCTGCAGTTGCCGAAGTTCCTCTGTCTTCCGTCTCAGCCGACCTCATCACCCCTTCCGAGGGCTACACTCTAGTTCGGACAGGCAAGATGGAGCAGTTTGGGGGAGACAAGGGACATTTGGAGATGACCCTAGGTCAACCAGAATGCAGGGGCCCTGTGGCGCTCCGGAACTACAGCTCCCAGCATGCCCCGGAGGCCGGAAGCCCCGCCTCCCGCCTCCCGGTGCATTGTGGAGGATGAGTCAGGGCGGGGGAACCACACTTTGGCAGACCTGGCGAGAGCGCTAGGTCAGCGCATTGGGCAGCAGCGGCCGGAGCGGTTCGGACATGCGGGCGGCGAGGATGGCCCCGAGCGTGGGGCGGCAGCTGCTGAGGCTGGGGGGCGGGAGGTGTGTGTATGACAGGGGGGTCGGGAGGCAGCGGGCCCGGGCACCGGGCCAGGACTGAACCCCTACTCCCCACAGCTCGCGGCCCAGTGCGCTCCTGGGGCAGCCCCGGCCCGGCCCTGCCCGGCGACCTTATGCCGGTGGGGCCGCCCAGGTAAGCGACGGCGACCTTCAAGGGGCGTGAGAGCGGGAGTCCACCTCGGCTCCCACCTACCCGCCGCCGGCAGGGGTCTCCCTCTTGGTCCCAGTCACCTGCCAACTGCCCTGGCGCCGAAAGTAGGGGAAAGGGCAGACCAGGGTGCCCTGCGGATGAAACTAGGGGAAAGGTGGCAGATGTGCCCTCCCCTCGCACCCAGCTCTTCCCCTTTGCTTTCGTTTGTACTTCGATATCCGCTTCCGCGGCCTCACTAACCATCCCTTTCCCCAGGCGGCTGTGGACAAGTCCGATACCCTCTCTTCTGAGGCTTCGATCAGGGAAAAACGGGCCAAGCCGGTATGTGGCTCCGAGCCCCGGAGGAGCTAAGCCAGGGGCAGACCCACCCCAGGTTGCTCCCTGAAACCCTCTTCTCCCTGCGCAGGAATCTAAGTCCTTTGCTGTGGCGATGTTCAAAGGCCAGCTCACCACCGATCAGGTGTTCCCATACCCGTCTGGTAAGGAAATGAATAGGCGGAGCGGGAAGGGGATGGGACGGCTTCCCCTGACCGCCTGGCCTGGCCTGGCCTGACGGTCCCTCTTGCCACTCCAACACCCGCAGTGCTCAACGAGGACCAGACACAGTTTCTCAAAGAGCTGGTGGGGCCTGTGTCCCGATTCCTTGAGGTGAGCAATGCCAGCCTGAGGAATAGAGGGCTCCGTCCCTGATGGGGTGGGAGAGAGGTTAAGCAGCCTAAAAGGAGCCTGGACGTGAGATCGTGTCCCTTCCCCAGGAGGTGAACGATCCTGCCAAGAATGACCTGCTGGAGCACGTGGAGGAGACCACTATGCAGGGTCTCAAGGAGCTGGGGGCCTTTGGTCTGCAAGTGCCCACTGAACTGGGTGGTGTGGGCCTCTGCAACACCCAGGTGAGGGAGCCTCCTCAGTCACCTCCAGTGGCCCCAGTCTACTCGGTCCTCACCCCTGGGGCTAAAGTCTCGGCCAAGAGCTGCCCTGGGGGCCTGTGGGGGGTTGACTCTTAACACCAAACTACTTGCAGTTCCCAAGGACCATGGACCTCACCCAGGTTCCCGAGTCCTAATGAATCTCTAAGGTGGGGACTGCCTGAGGATAGGGTAGGGAACCTCCCTCCCACCAAGACCTGGAACAGACCTGCCAGCATCCTCCTCTGCCGTGGTCCCACTTGCTCTGTCTGCTCTCTCTGCTGCAGGGATGCCCAGATCAGGCTCTGCCCTGCTGCCCATGCTTTCCTGCTAAGGGCAGGTCCCCATGCAACCAGTTACAGCCCCAGATACCTGTTTCCCCTCCAGTATGCCCGCTTGGTGGAGATCGTGGGCATGCACGACCTTGGCCTGGGCATCGTCCTGGGGGCCCATCAGAGCATCGGTTTCAAAGGCATCCTGCTCTTCGGCACTAAGGCCCAGAAAGAAAAATACCTCCCCAAACTGGCATCTGGTGAGGCAGCCCCAGAAGACCCAGAGATTGGGAGTGTCCTGGGCTTGGCACAAATTAGGCTGGTGGTACTTAGATCACCGCGTAGCTGGGTGTGTTGGCTTGGGGAGATTTTGGGGAGACATCACAGTGTGCTGGTGGGGAAATGTGAAGACAGAGTATTGCCGGAAGTGTTCAGGGGGACTGCCTGTGGGGGAGGGGACAGGACTACAGGGCCTTTCATGCCCATCAGAACCCAGCATAGAGAGCTCTCTCTCCAACAGGGGAGACTATTGCCGCCTTCTGTCTAACGGAGCCCTCGAGCGGGTCAGATGCAGCCTCCATCCAAACTTCAGCTGTGCCCAGCTCCTGCGGAAAATACTACACCCTCAACGGAAGCAAGATTTGGATCAGGCACTCTTCCTCTCATGTCTCCCTCCTGTCAACCTCTGCCCAAATCCAGGCCCCACTGCTCCAGCCTCCCTGCCCTGACTGCCTCTCATTTTTCCACAGTAACGGGGGCCTGGCAGATATCTTCACAGTCTTTGCCAAGACACCAGTTACAGACACAGCCACGGGGGCTGTGAAGGAGAAGATCACAGCTTTTGTGGTGGAGAGGAGCTTTGGAGGTGTCACCAGGTGAGTGGGCCGTGGACGAAGAGGTGGAGCCAGGGAGGGGGCAGTACTGAGTTCCAGGGCAGACGGCTGTCACAGGTCACTCTGGGCATGGCGCAGAAGCCATGGCACCTGGACAGCATGTTCCCTTTAGGCCCAGTATGCATGGATCTGATCTAAAGTTTGGCTCCAGCAACCGCTGAGCCCAACACACGGCAGCAGGATAGAGCCAGGACTCCTCAGCCCTCTGAGCGTGCCAGGGACTGCTGCCTGCGCCTCTTACAGGCTGGTTCATAAGGAGTGAAGGGCCAGCTCCACCCCCACCCCTGACCAGGAGCAACTTCTCCACCCTGTCACAGTGGGCCCCCTGAGAAGAAGATGGGCATCAAGGCCTCCAACACGGCAGAGGTGCACTTTGATGGAGTACGGGTGCCGTCAGAGAACGTACTGGGCGAGGTGGGGAGCGGCTTCAAGGTCGCCATGCACATTCTCAACAACGGAAGGTTTGGCATGGCGGCAGCCTTGGCAGGCACCATGAAGGGCATCATTGCTAAGGCGGTGAGTACCCTGCCTGAGTCCCTAGCTAGCATGAATCTAAGCCTAAGAACATTGTCCCCCCTTCCATGTGTCCCTTGTCTCTTGTAAGCGCTCCCTCCACCAGAGACCCCTCCCCCGCCAGCAGGTCCAGACTGGATAGCTTAGGTCTCCACCCAGCCTGGACTGAACTCTTGGCTGTGGCCAAAGCCCATCCCTCCAGCACAGCCCAGCCCCTCTATCGGAAAGAGGAGACTAGAGAACCACAGTGGGACACACGTGCCCTCTTCCAGGTGGATCATGCTGCTAATCGTACCCAGTTTGGGGAGAAAATTCACAACTTTGGGATGATCCAGGAGAAGCTGGCCCGGATGGCCATGCTGCAGTATGTGACTGAGGTAAGGGCCATCCTCCCGTCCCCAGAGCCCCGAGGCCTTCCTCCCAGTCGGGTCAGACTACAACCCCCAGCAGCACCTGGGGCAGTGGGTCTCCAGCTTTACACCAATGCCCTAGGGGATGCGGGGAGGCATAGTCAGCTCAGCTTCTGCCACACAGGTCAGCTCACGCTGTTCTGCTGAGGTGCTTCCAGGGGTCCCTGAAGTTTGGTCCACCCGACCCTCACCCCTTCACCCCTTTCAAGAAGTCAAATGCCTATAAGTCCCTGAGGAGTGGGCCAGGAGACCAAATATTTGGACGTGCCTGACACATGGCACTGGAAGGTGAAGGCAAGGGCCACAGGGCACCAGGGCAGACCCAGCCTTGGAGCTTTGGGTGATCAGGTCGAGTCTGATGCAGCCCTTTTCCATTTCCCTTCCCGTGTCCCAACCTCAGTCCATGGCGTACATGGTGAGTGCCAACATGGACCAGGGATCCACGGACTTCCAGATAGAGGCCGCCATCAGCAAGATCTTTGGCTCGGTGAGGTCCAGGCCTGTGGGGAGGGAGAGCCCGGTTTGGGAGCTTGGCTCTAAAACCAGTCTTGGGTGTTTCTTTATCCCTAGGAGGCAGCCTGGAAGGTGACGGACGAGTGCATCCAAATCATGGGGGGCATGGGCTTCATGAAGGTACAGAAGGCTGCTCTGCCCAGGGTAGCTGCAGTGGGCCGGGAGGAGGCGGCGCACATCCCAGCAGGGGCGTATGACCTGTCCTCCCCTGTGGTAGGAGCCGGGGGTAGAGCGCGTGCTCCGAGATCTTCGCATCTTCCGGATCTTTGAGGGGACGAATGACATTCTCCGGCTGTTTGTGGCTCTGCAGGGCTGTATGGTAAGAGAGAGGAGAATGGGGTGGGGGGGGGGAGGACAGCGAGTCCTGACTGTTGGACCCTCCTCCCCCACAGAACAAAGGGAAGGAACTCTCGGGGCTTGGCAACGCTCTAAAGAATCCTTTTGGGAACGCTGGCCTCCTGCTAGAAGAGGCAGGCAAACAGCTGAGGCGGTAAGCTTAGAGGCCAGCGCAGGGCAAGGCAGGGCGGGGCAGGGCTGTGTACGGCAACTAACCAGTCACCCACCCCCTTCCTCTAAGGCGGGCAGGGCTGGGCAGTGGCCTAAGTCTCAGTGGCACCATCCACCAGGAACTGAGCCGGAGCGGAGAGCTGGTACGTAAGGCGTCAAGGTTGGGGGACAGTCTGCGTCAAAGGCTGACGGGGCTGGGCCCCGCTCTGAGCCCTGGCACCTTCCGCATCTCTTCAGGCCGTGCAGGCTCTGGAGCGGTTTGCCACTGTGGTGGAGACCAAGCTGATAAAACACAAGAAGGAGATTGTCAGTGAGTGAGCTCTACCCCATTCCCACCCCTTCCTTGTCCTCTCCCTCCAACTAACGCACCCGCCCCCACCCCATCCCATCTACCTGACAGATGAGCAGTTTCTGCTGCAGCGTCTAGCAGACAGTGCCATTGATCTCTATGCCATGGTGGTGGTTCTGTCCAGGTGAGGAGGCAGTGGCGGGGAGGCCTGAGCTGCCGTGGGGGCAGTGGGGGTTCTGGGCCAGGGTCACGGCCCAGATTTGTTTTCTCCTGCTTCCCACCAGGGCCTCAAGGTCCCTGAGTGAAGGCCACCCCACAGCCCAGCATGAGAAAATGCTCTGTGACAGCTGGTGTATTGAGGTGAGATCCAGGGTTACCAAGTACGGGGGGAGGGCGGGGGGAGGCCCAAGGCACAGGCCTGAACGTCTCCTTCCCCACCCCCAGGCTGCAGCCCGGATCCGGGAGAACACGGCTGCTCTGCAGTCCGACCCCCAGCAGCAGGAGCTCTTCCGTAACTTCAAAACCATCTCCAAGGCCTTAGTGGAACAGGGTGGCGTGGTCACCAGCAACCCCCTTGGCGTCTGAATACGCTCAACCAGGGCCTGGCCCAGAATGTGCCTTCTCTCAAGCCAAAGCGTGGGCCCCTTTCATGCCACTCCTGCCTCTGCCTTGAAGGGGGCCTCGGCCCAGGACTGTGCCTGCTCTAAGAGGGAGCACTTACTGCCTCACAAATAAAGTTCCTAACAAGTCACGCTCTGCTAGCGAACCTCTGTCCTTTCCCTTGCTGCCTGCCTCCCTCCCAAAGAAAGGAGCCAGAGGCGCGGGGAGTTTGCCCCTATTGCTTTATTTAGTGTTTTACACAAGTGACTAAAATAAATAGAGTAACAAATGCAGCTACACAGCCCCCAAATACCAAATACCCCAGCTTCCTTTGACTGCTGTCTAGGGGAACCGACCCCTTCCACTTCCCAGGGTACCAGTGACGACCCTCCCACCCTGCAGGACAGAGCTGACTGGGCAAATGGAGTAGGTCACATTTTGGGGTTAGAAGAAGGGGCCCGGAGATGAAAACGCTTCATATAAAAGAGAAAATATCTACTAAAAAAATAGTCCCCAAAATGTAAAAACGTCTATTTTAACCCCCCCAAAAGGCTTATAAAAAACAATAAAGCTAAAAATAACCAAAGGTCCCTTGTTAACCCCTGAGGGAAGGGGATGAACCAGGCACTGCTGGAAAGAGTCACAGTGGCAACAACCTCACAACAGACAGCTGCCCACAGGACAGGCTGAGTCCAGGCACCAGAGGAGTAACAGGCACGTGACGGACAAGACACCCAGTCACAGGACAGGAGCACCCAGCACTGCCAGGCCAAGTGGAGATCCAACATGGCCCCACCGCAGCTCTACATAACATCCACAAAGAACTCACTGGGGTTGCCCATGGCCATGTGGAAGCTCTGGCGGCTGGCCGTCAGCTCTGGGGGCACGGAGCCCAGGTCTCTGACTGGAGGGGCCCCTGGAGGCTGCACTGCTGGAGGGACAGGTGGGGGGGGTGGGGGCATCATGACCACCATCATGGGGTTGTACGGGAGGGCCATACCAGGAGGTGGGCCATAGGGATGGAGACCTGGGTGGGCTCGGAGATTGGGGGCACCTCCTGATGAGCCCCTGGATGGGGGAGGGCCCCCATCACCAGTCCCACCAGGTTCCCCGCCCCGCCGAAGGCTGCCACCCCGACTGGAAGGCTCCGACTCGCTGCCGCTGCCGGACTTGGACTCAGGGGCCCGCTCCTCAGGCCTCCCTGTGCGCCCTGCCCCCCCATCGCTTCGCGTCGACCCACTGCTCCGGCTCCCTGTGGGGGGCAGAGGGGATGGGAGCAACTGAGCCCTAGCCCAGGGTCCCTCGGCCTCCCCAGTTCCCACGCCAGCCCCTGCTCCCTGGCTTCGCCTCGGCCCCCACGTCCAGACCCCAGCCATGTGGGGATGTTGCAGCGACTTACCCTCACTGTGCTGGCTGCTGGCACTGCCCCCGCCGTAGGTGTAGGACGAGAGCTCATGGTAGGGTGGGGGCTGGGGACTGTACGGGTGCGGGGCTGGGTACTGGTAGGAGAAGGTGGGCAGCAGGGGCCAGGGGGTGGCCCCAGGCAGAGGAGCCAAGGTGTCCTGGTCCGAAGCACCACTGGAGCCATCATTGTCATTCAGAGACAGGTTCACTAGGTCTGGAAGGCAAGAGGTGAGCCCAAGGGTCACTGTTTTAAGAAGCCAGCACCCCAAGACATCGAATGAAGAGGAACTGGGAACCGTTTTCCCACAACCATCTGTGATGGGGGTTAAAACTAGGGCCTCTGACAGGAAATGTCCCACTGGCCACAGCCATCAGGGCAGGAACTGGGCCACGGCCACCACTAGTCCCACATGCTTTTATGCGACTCAGGAAAAGCCCCCCTCCCCCTCAGCAGACACAGCCCTGCGCCTGGCGCACAGCCTGTCCCCCAGAATACACGTGGCTGTCAGCCGCCACGTGCGTCACCAGCCAGTGCAGAGTCCAGTGCAGGACGCACACTGCGCAGCGTCCATGGTGCCCGCAGCTGGTTTCTGGGCTAGACCTGGGGTTGGAGAGGCAGGACGAGGCAGCCAGAGCCGCGCTCCCTGGGCCGGGACGGGTACTCACAGCTCTCACAGCCGCCACTGAGGTCTCCGAAGACATAATAGCACTGCTCAGAGAAGGTGATCTTGTTCACAGTGTGCCGGATAAGGCCCGCCTTGAGCAGCCCGCTGGCATACTTCCGGGCCTCCCGCCGCTCAGGAAAGCCCTCCACGTGATGGTAGAGCCAGTCAACCACGTCCGAGCCTGGATCGCCCAGGGCAGAGAAGGGTCTCAGGTTTTTCTCTTTGGCTCCTGCCTCCCCCCTGCCTGGACCATTCCCAGCTTTGGCCTCCTCCTCCCCTCCCTCCCCGCCAAGTCACCTGCCCAGAGCCCAGCCGTACCCAGAAAGGCGTTAGGGATGGTGATCTTGAGCCACATTCGGTCCCGAACTTCCAGTCCAGACTCTGGAGCCGCCATGGCCTTGGTCACAGATGCCATGTCTGTATGGATGGAGAGGCCCCGGCCCTCACAGCCTGACAAGAGGACAAACGAGGAAATCAGAGGTAGCATCAGCTCCCATGGAGCGGTGGACTCATACCTCACTGGGCGGCCTTCCAGGGAGGGGCTCACCGTCAGGAAGAGAGGACCCCGATGTGATGGTGCTCATGGACGAGGAGCCTGGATAGGCTGGGAAGGTGCCGGTCAGCGCAGCAGAATGTGAGACCCAGGCAGCAGGGTCAATTGGCTGGATGGGCTCATCTGGGATAGCGAGGGCCACCAAGATGGTCACTTCGCAGCCCTACAGAGAGCCAGCCCTGTCCCTCCCCGACTCAGACTCCTGTCCCAGCCCCGCCTTGACCCTCATCCACCCACTCCCTGTAGCCTGGAGGTCAAAGGTACCCACTCCCGCCCTGTCCTCCCAGCTACAGGCCCAGCATCACTCACTTCGGGGGAGAGTGAAATAGGCCTGGGGAGAGGGATCCCAGCACTTGGCCACAGTCAGCACGATGGGGCTGTGGGGAAGAGGAGGCCAAATAAGATGGGGTGAAGAGAGAGGCCTGGAGTGAGAATGGATGAGGGGCAGAGAGAGGGAAAGAAGGAGCACAGACACGGCTGGGCCAGAGAAGATGACGGTGGAAGGCTTCACAATGCGGGTGACTCACCAACACGGTAACTCTTAAAAACACATTGCTGAGTAACTCAAGCAAGCACACGCTGCACAGGCCCATTCAGAGAAAGTCCGAAGATGGACAAAACTAAACTGTGTTGCTCAAAAACACAGGCATGGCCGGTGAAACAACCACGAAGTAAACCATTGGAGTGATGACCAAAGAATCAGGACAGTGTGTTACCCCTGAAGGAGTGAGGAGGGAGGGTGCGGGAAGGGACACTGGGGGGCTCTTTGGGGGGCAGCAATCTTCTAGGTCATGATCTAGGCAGTGGGGACACCCACTCACTCCAGACTCACTCATTATGTGTTTCTGCTTTTTGTACTTTTTTTTTTTTTTTGGCAGCTCAGATCGGCACGTGGGATCTTCGCTCCCTGACTAGGGATCGCACCCGCGCCCCCTGCAGTGGAAGCATGGAGTCCCCACCACTGCACCGCCAGGGAAGCCCCACTTTATGTACTTTTTGATGAGTGTTATGTTTCACATCATCACTTTTCAAAATGATAAAATGAAAAGTGAAAAGGCAAAGGCAGAGGACCCAGGACCCGGGACCAGCTCGCAGGCTCACCCTGGCTTGTGCACGATGTCCCTCAGCACCCGCACCGCATCATCGTTGCTCATGTTCTCAAAGTTCATGTCGTTCACCTGGCAGGAGGGGCAGTGGGTCAAAGGCGGGGGAGAGGGGCTTAACTGCCCTGACCGAGTCGGCGGGTGGCCCCACCCCAGCTCACCTGCAAAAGCATGTCCCCGGGCTCGATGCGTCCGTCCGCCGCCACAGCCCCACCCTTCATGATGGAGCCGATGTAGATGCCTCCATCTCCCCGCTCATTGCTTTGGCCCACGATGGAGATACCCAGGAAGTTGTACTTCTCTGTGCAGGGAGGCCAGGTGACAAGGGGAAGCCCCGGCCTCAGGCCCCCCAGGGACCCTGGAGCCCAGTTCCCCCCCCACCCCCCTGGCCCTCTCTGTACCCATGTTGAGCGTGACTGTGATGATGTTGAGAGACATGGTGGAATCGGTGACGCTGCTGAAGGACGAGGCCTGTGGTGGGAAGAGGGGAAGGAGCTGAACTGCCTCCAACAACCCTGGATTCTCTCTACCCAGGCCTTGTACCCCTAAGCCAAGGCCCACGCCTCCAACTTCCCCGAGGCCCAGCTGTCCCAAGAGAAGCCCCTCACCCTCTCCAGGCGGGGTGGCCGCTGTTTCCTCCGCCGCCGGTGGCGCTTGAGGAGGCGGGAGGCGCTGCTCTGCTCCGTGGAGCTGCTGAACCTGCCGGGAGGTCGGGCGGTCGGGCGGGGAGCAGGCCGGGCGGTGGTCGTGGGGCCAAAA
This sequence comes from Hippopotamus amphibius kiboko, assembly GCF_030028045.1. Taxonomy (NCBI): domain Eukaryota; kingdom Metazoa; phylum Chordata; class Mammalia; order Artiodactyla; family Hippopotamidae; genus Hippopotamus; species Hippopotamus amphibius. Next base: position 9,020,868 of record NC_080202.1, on the reverse strand, counting down.
GACAGGACAGGAGGAGGGGACCGGTGCCCCGGGGAGGCCAGCGGACCCTCACCTGCTCATGGTGTCATCCTCATCCGAGTCCCCCAGGCTGGTGCTCTCCAGCTCGCTGGTCATGAGGGTGGAGGAGCTCTCGTAGCCCGCCAGGTGGCGCTCCAGCCTCGAGGGGCCGCTGGGCCTGTGGCCCCCCGCTGAGGAGCGACAGGAAGCTCAGGAACCAGGCCTCCGGCTCCTCACTCTCATCAGGGCTTTGGGTCGGGCCAACCCCTCCCCAGCTCCTGGTCTAGCTGGCCTCCAGGCCTGGCCCCCCTCACCGCCGTGCTCACTGCTGTCTCGCCTGCGAGGCCGCTCCCGCCTCAGAGACACCACTGACTCTGTTTCTGTCTCGGGCTCCAGATTTTCCCGGCTGCTGGACACGTTAGGGCTAAATGGGCAGAGAGGATTTCCAACCCATGTCAGTGGGACAGGGCTCCAAATCCTCGGCTTCCCCTCTTAGGGGCTTGGATTCCCCCCTCACCTCCCTCCCCTGGACTCAAGAATCCCAAGGACTCACTGGAAGGATGGAGGCCTGGAGTCCCCAATGCCACTGGTCCTCTCTGGTGGCAGAGGAGGTAAAGGTGGGGGTGGAGGCGCTAGGTCTGTCCGAGGCTCGTGGGCTGGGGGGGCCATCTCAGGTTGGGGGTTATCTGATGACACTAACTAGAACAGTGCAAGTGATTAAAACAAAAAACAAAAAAAAACACAACAGCTGAATGGAGAAGTGAAGTATATGAGATGGGAGTAATAGAAAGGACTAGTAAAGGGGACAGGGCCTGAGAGAGCCTGGAGAAAAGCACAAAAGCAAGCTAGTGCTTGCTGAAAGCTCCAGCTGGCTGGGTCTCCAAAGAAGCAAGGAAGAGAGGAGTTCCCTGGCGGTCCAGTGATTACGACTTGGCACTTTCACTGCCGGGCCCAGGTTCCATTACCAGTGAGGAACTAAGATCCCGAAAGCCGCACGGTGCATGGCCAAAAACAAAGAAACAAACAGGCAAGGAGGCAAAGAGCCAGAGCTTCCAGCAACTGAGAGGGGACACAGGCTGAGGCTTCAAGGAGCTTGGCAATGCCAGAGGGACTGGCCCTCAGAGCCAGGGCCCCTTACCCAGGATACCACTCTTCCATTGAAGCAGGGAAGGCGGGCATTGTCATCTGAAATCTCTTCCTTCACCACCCTGCCAAGAGACAAGATAAAGGTCAGTGAGGCTGGACTGGCTTCCCCCATTCCCTTCCACATTTGAAGTTTCTCCCAATCTTCATCCAGCTCAAGGATGTTGATTTTCTCCCTCCCTGTCCAAGCCCTCTTCTCTGACACTGACACACTTCACTCTTACACCTAAGAAATCGCCAAACTCAATTCCCTTTCTTTATTTCTCCTTCTCTCCCCAGCTCATCCTCAGGGCTCAACGATGTTCCAAAGATTTCCTAGAGTCTGATTCAAACTTCTCAGTCCAATTTCAAAAGCCCTCCCCTAAGGTTGCCCCAGCTGCCCCAAATATCTAAAATTCAGAGACTTTTAGGCAGCCTCCTCCAACTTCCACCCTGTTCCTCACACAATTTCTCCCCAAAGCCTTTGGTCCTCACCTATGTCTCTACTCTTATGCTTTCCTTAGTTTTCTCTAACTTACTTCCAGAGAGACATCCAAATGTGCTGTCTTCCCCTAGATAAAAATACCCCTTAGACCAAAGAGTGATACTTCCTCATTAGACTGAGCTCCCAAGGAGAGGTGAAGCTGAGATCCCCATTCCCTTGTGCTTCACCTGGCACAAACTCTGCACTAAGAAACCTGCTCCTCCTGACAGACCCCAACGCCCAGCCCTGGGGGTCATCTCTCCCATGGGTTCCTTCAATGGATCGGACTTGCGTCTTCTTTTCAATCACCACGTGAAATAATTAATGCCTATTTTGAGGACTTCCCTGACAGCCGTGGTTAAGAATCTGCCTGCCAATGCAGGGTACAGGGATCAATCCCTGGTCAGGGAAGATCCCACATGCTGTGGAGCAACTAAGCCCGTGTGCCACAACTACTGAGCCCGTGTGCTACAACTACTGAAGCCCATGAGCCAAGAGCCCGTGCTCCACAACGAGAAGCCACTGCAATGAGAAGCCTGTGCACCGCAACGAAGAGTAGCCCCCACTCTCCGCAACTAGAGAAAGCACGCACGCAGCAACGAAGACCCAATGCAGCCAATAGATAAATTGATTAATTAAAGAAAACTAATGCCTATTTTGTTCAAAACCATGCCCCTGGCCACAGGGCAGAGTCCCTGACACTTCGTAAGCATTAACAAATACCTGTTGGATAAACTAACAAACATTATCAACTATGAGACACTGCCCTGAACAGAGTTCTCTCTCACACATACTCCCCAAATTAGGGCATCCTGTCTGATTAAAATCCTGATATATATCCAGGCTCCTCATGGTTTTAGGAGCCTGGATGTATGTCAACTTCATCCCATCGATTACCAATGTGACAACAAAAACAAAACCCAGCCACTACCAATCTGTCTCAGCATAACTTGTATTCTTCACAACATAATCCAGCCTCAGCACAGTCCAGCCTGCCAAGTGATTCTATCCTGTATGATCATAGCCTAGTTTAAGAATTAGACTCAATGCTCAGGACTTCCCTGGTGGTCCAGTGATTAAGAATCCGCTGTCCAACACAGGGGACGCAGGTTCGATCCCTGGTCAGGAAACTAAGATCCCACATGCCACAGGGCAACTAAACCCGTGGGCTGTGACTATTGATCCCGTGCGCCCTGACGAAAGATCCCTCATGCTACAATTAAGACCCAAAGCAGGCAAATAAATGAATAAAAGAATTAGACTCAATGCTAATAAAGACAATGACCACTCACCAAGAACGTACCATGCACCTGTAGCAACCATTTTACTCTGGTTAACTCCATTTCACAGATGAAATCAAGACACAAAAATTAAATACATCAGCCCAGATTCCCAATGCCCAATAGTCTTTCTAGGTAGAGCCCAGTCTCTTCAGCTTTCCTAGAATCCAGGCTTTCCCAGCCTAATACAACCTCCCTTCAATAGCTGAGACTGAGGACCTAGAGAGCACAGTTCCAAAGGCTATAAACAAGAAAGGGCCTCCTCTACATTACTTAAAATCCCAGTCTAGCCCAGACTGTCCCAAATTACTCCAGGATAGCCCAATAATATTCGAGCACATGCAGCTGTCTACACCAGTATAGACTAGAATATCCCAATACAGCTGTCTGTACCAGCATAGACCACCGTCAGCCGTGTCTGCCCCTGTATTGAGTGTCCCAATAAAATCTATGGCCCCAAAGAAACTAAGATCAATCAATGGATGCCAGTGGAGACCAGAATGGCATCCCAATACAGCACTCTGCATTAGTACAGACTAGAATGTTCCCAAACAATCCTGCCTTAGTATAGGACAGAACATCCCAAGTTGCCCAGTATAGCCCAATCTGTATCAGCAGATTCCACAACATCCCTACACATCCCTGTAGTCTGTGTGCTACAGCACTACTCACAATGTAATTACCAGAGGAAAGATCAATCTACCTCAGGATAGTCCAGAACACCCAAAAATAAACCAGTGTGTCCTACCCTATTTCAGTGTAGCCTAATCTTTTCTAATGTGGTTTAGCATAGCCCAGTCTGTGCTCCTACAGCTCCGCGAGCCTCGATCTATCTAAGCGTAACCCTGTCCATCCTGGGATAACCAACCTACACCAGCATAGTAAAATCTGCTCCACTATAGCCCAGAAGATCCCAGCATGTCCCAGAGTAGATCGGTGCCCCTTAATATTACTCAATCCACAAAAGCACAGCCCCCATCGGTCCTAATCTAGGCCTCGCGCTCACCCGAAATCCTGATCCATAGACTTGAAAAAGTACTTAGCGCCCGCGGGCCGCTGCAAGACGCTCTTGAAATCGCCGAGAGTGATGCGCTCGGCGGGGACGGGGATCTTCACCAGGTAGGGAGTCTCTTCTTCATCCAGGTGGTAAATCACTTTCGTCTCCCCGACACCCCCACCCCCAGCGCCGCTGCCCGCCATGGTCTCGCCCGCGCGCTCCCGGGCTCCGCCGCCCATCCAACGGGGCTGATCGCCCCCGCCGCGCCTGCGCACTCCCGCGAACCGAGGCGCGAGCAGCAGGAACGACCCAGCGCAAGAAAAGTGCAAAAGGGAAAAAGGCGGGGGTCAGCGGGGTGGCGGCGGCAGGGGGGGGGGGGGCGGGCCGTGAAGTGCGACCCAAAGCCGCGGGCTCCGCCGCCGCCGCCACCGCCGCCGACGTCGCGAGTGCCCTCTAGCGCCCCGCCCACCTCTCCCCATGTCACGTGGCCCTAACCGGCCCACCCCGCTCTCCTCTTAACGCCCCCAGCACGTGACCTTCTGCTGGTCACGTGACCTCGAAGCTCCGCCTAGCCCCCGCCACATGATTGCCGCTTTCAGCAACGGTCTCCCAACCCTCTACGGCTCCGCCTCCAAGTGTGTCCCCACCCGCGTCCTCCGACTAGCCTGACTACCCTAGCTTGGCTGGCCTCTGCCCTCAGGGGGCAGGCAGCCAACTCTCATCCCGCCTTACCCCCCTCAGGCACGGAGCGCCAGGCAATTATCGTGGAGTGTAAGTGTGGCAGGTGAGGGTGGGAATTCGGGGGGTCCTTGAATGGGTGGGTGAGGTGGGGCAAAGTCAATTGAGGTCATAGGGTTGATGGGAAAGGCGCAGAGCCAGGTAATTTTCATCATTTTCAGCTGCGATTTTTAAAGAGAGGTGGGTTTCAGTCCCACCTCCAGCCAGCTTTTCCAAAGCCTCCCTCCCAAGCAGGACAGTCAGTGAGGGCTATAAACACAAAAGAGCCCACTCTGCTTTATTTACAACACGCAGGCTGTCTGTACAAACAGCTGGCCAATATTATTAAAAACAAACGAGATGAGTGAGAGAATCGTCACCTTTTTGTTTTTCTTCCTCCCTCGGCCCAGCTCTGGTTGGTACTCCACCTCTGAGCTGCCATGCTCAAAAGGGGAAGTCCAAAATTAAAAATACAACCGGTGTAGAATAAATGGGGAGTGAGATATAAGAAAAGATGGAGGGGAGTGCTATATTTACACTAGAGTTTTATAGACAACTGTCCCACTCCATCCCAGCTCCCACCCTGGCCCAGAAAGTGAGCAGTGGCAGGTCCAAGGGACAGAACTTAAGTGTCTAGGGACCCAGACAGCTTCCCACCCCCAACTGCAGTGGGTCCGAGTTCAAGTTGACAAAGTGGGAAGAAAAGGTAGGGTAGGAACATCACTCATTTCCAAACCAGTCTCCCTTGGGAATTTCTGCCTTGGAGTGGGACATCCCAGCTCCGGGGAAAGGCTGAGGACCCTGAGGCTCAGTTCCCAAGTCATGTTGCCATTCGAAGTTCCAGCCTAGGGATGGCATATGTCAGGGCTCTCCAGATTTTGGAGGCCCCCCTAACCGCCGGGCCTCTGGCCGCAGTTCCTTGCATTTCTGGCAGTAAAAGAAGTCAGGGACATTGGTCTTCTTAATCTTAGCACAGGAGAGGTGGATCCACGTCCCACACAGGCTGCACTCAATCATGGGCCGGCCTGCAAAGGGCTTTCGGCAGTAACACGTGATGAGATCCCATGAGTCATCACCTGGGGAAGAGAAGGTTGGTTTGATGTTCTGCCTGAGCTCTTAGATCCACAACACCCCCAAACCCATCAACCCAGCTGCCCCTGGGCCGCCCCAAACTTCTCACCTGATTCTACCATGATGTCCTCATCCATAACCCGCATCTCGCCTTCACTGGAGCTGGCATCTCCATCTTGGCTTGTTTCAGTGCTGCCCACCTCCTTGCTTTCATTGTCAGTGGGAGGGGCTCCTTCAGGGTGCACTGTGGCAGGGGGCCTAGGAGCCTCAGGAGGTGTTGACAGCACAGGGGCTGGGGCTTCCCCTCCTACCATTGCTGCTATCTCTTCCTCCTCTTCCTCTTCCTCTTCTTCCTCCTCCTCTTCAGAGTCTGTATCACTGGGAGGTGCCCGGGGAGGCCCAGGAGGTGGGAGTCTATCCCCCCGCTCTGCCTTTTTCAACTTCCGCTTCTTGCTCTTCTTGATTCGAGACCTCTTTTCCCCATCCCCAGGGGCTGGCCGAGGCCTCCGAAGCACCCCAAAGCCTGTCCCCCCTCCTGGCCCCAACTTTCGGTTCTTTCGGTCCTTCTTTCGAGGAGGCTGGGAGAGATCCCCCTGGGAAAGGGGCACTGGGGTGAGAGCAGCAGGGGGCCGGGAGGCATGTGTCAGGGATGTAGGGGACAATGGAGATGCCATTTTGGGCCCATCTAGATCAAAGAGAGAGTCTTTGAGTTTCATCTTCTCAAGCAGGGTGGCACTGTCAGGGGCCTGCAGACGAGGGAAAGTGGACCTTGGGGGTCCTGGCTGGGTGGGACCTGCTTGAGCCGCCCTTCTCTTGGATGACTTTGCTTTCTTGACAAAGGTCTGGATGGTTCTGAGATCTGAGGGGGCTGAGTCCCAGCCATCGCTGTCTGCCGCACTCTCACCTCGCAATGGAGAGCTGGAGCCAGAGGCTGGCCAGTCACTTTCCTTAAAGGGCAGAAGAGACCAGGGTCATGAGGGGGCTCAATGTCATCTCAGCCCCTCCACAAACCCAACTTGAAAGACCAAAATATCCAGCCAAAACCACCAAATCTCACTGTATTCAGAAAACTTATCCCCACCCCAATTCCCATCAGCATCTCCTCTTGAACACTTCTATGTTACCTCTGACCTCAAATTCTAGCCACCTCCCCAATGCCAACTGCCTTCACAACACTGCATCCCCCAGACCACAGCCATATTTCTTCAGCTCTGTTTGTGTACAGCCTCATTTGTTACCGTTTTCAGCTTCCTAAAATTTTATCCAAAAGCACTTGTCATAAAGACTACCCCAAAACCATTCACTGCACTCAAACCACCTATGTTAATCCCACCCCTACTCCAGATACCAGTTTTCCCATCAGAACTTCCGTTTCCCTAGTCCTATATGTAATTTCTAGGCTTTGCCTATAAAGTAATACAGTCTCATAAGCTCAAGAGCCCCCCTACAGCCCTAGGACACCACCCTCCAGTCAGTTGTCTTCCTGTCCCTACCTCTTTGCTAGGGGGGATGTAACCGGCATAGGCCAAAACAAAACTGCAGAATTTGTTGAAATCTTCAATTGTCCTCCGACGTTTCTCTGGTGGCTAAAAGGAAGGAAATATGTATCACATAGAGTTTAAGAGGGGCATTCCCAAAGGCATAGTCCCTGGAGTGAGGAATCTGGAAAAGGTGGGAGGAGGAAGGAGACAGAAGGGGCAGGGGTCCTGCAGTAACACTGGGCTGCAAAGGAATGGGAAACCTCACCTGAGTCTCTGGCTTAAGGGTCGGAGGCGGATCTGTGAAAGCAATAAAAGCTGAGTCAAGGCACTAGGAACGAGTCGGTGTAAAACCCCACCTCTCAATCTTCAAGGTCCCAAGTGAACCCCCTCCTCTCCCAGGTCCCTCAGCCAGCCGAGCTGGCCCCCAGCGGTGCTGGCCCCGCCCCTGCTCCCCCTTCCGCCCCGCGAGGGGCGGAGCCTGGGCGCGGCGCCCTCTCAGGCCTCGCTATAGCGCTCCCCTTCCCCCCACCGGAGGCCTGGCGCCCCGCCCCCCCCCCTCACGGTTTCTCTAGACTCTGGGCTCCTCGGCTCTCTCGGCGCCCCACCCCGCCATACCGCTCCCCGGACCGAGCCCGGGCTGCCGCCTGGCCCCGTCCTTCACACACGCCCAGTGCCTGGAGTTCCCACCCCGCCGCGCTCTACCGCCCCGGGCCCTCCGCGACCGCACACGCCGCCCGCCGGCCCCCAGGGTCGAGGATGACCACGCCGAACCGCTCCCCGCCCTCCGGCCCCTTCTACTCGAGCACGAGGCCCGGCGCGCCCCTCACCCCCGCCAAACACACACGGGCTCACACATCCAACGCCACTTCGCAGCCGGGACAGACCAGAGAGCTCTCACCCGGACGCGGCCCCACCTGCCCCCCCCATACCGCGCTCCCCACAATTTCGCCGTCCCTCCGCCCCCATCCGGGGCTTTGGCCCCTCCCCGTCTCGAGCTCCTCGGGCTCCCCGCCGGGCCCCCGGGCCCAGTTCCGAGCTCCCTCCGGCCGCCGCCCCCCCCCCGCCCCCGGACTCGCCACCAAGTCACTAGGCTACAGACCCCTAAACTCTAGCCCCCCCAACCAGCTACTCTCTTCCTCCACAGCAAGCCTCGCTGCAGCCGTCGCTGCCCCCTTCACCCTCCTCAACTCCCAGGCTCTAACCCTCGCCGACCGACCAACCCCCCCCCCACCCCCCCCGCGCAACTCACCGGCCTTAAACCCCCACCCCGCCCCACCGCCCCCCAAACTACCCAGCTCTCGTCGCTTCCCGGCTCCCTCTCCCCACAACTACCCCCCAGCACAGGTCTCTCTACCGCAGACAATACCCAGACCCCCTCTTCTCCCCACAACTATCTGCCCACCCCTCCAACAATCACCGGGCTATCTCCGGCGGCAACTACCGGGAGCTCCAGCACCTCCGCCACAAACTCCCCCACCTCGGCGAACTACCGAGCTTCTCACTCAATCCTCTTCTACATCCTCCCTCCTCAACAACTCTCCGGCCCCCAGAGACCCCCAATCTCCCAGTCTAGGGCCCCAACCTGCCGGAGGCCCTTTCGGCCCCTAACCCCCGAACCTCTGGGGTTTCCAGCTCCCACTCCCCTATCCCACCCCACCCCCCCTACACACACACAGCGTCTGATCTCCAACTACCCCCAGCCCAGTCTCCCACTCCTCTTTCTCCAAGGTCTCAACTCGTCACTCTCCCACCTCCAGAGGCAGGCCCCCGATCCCCTCCCCGCGCTCCCCCGCTGGGCTCCAGGGCTCGACCTCCAAGTTTGCCAATAGATTCCTCGCCCGCCCCCCGCCGACTAAACGCTCTGTGCCGGTCGAGAGCTCACCTTCGGGACTGGGCTCCGCCATGGCTTCCAGCATCGCCCCCTCCCCTCCTCCCGGTCCGGCGCCCCCCTCCCCTGAGCCGGGGATCCCGGTGCCGCCTCCGGTGCTCGGTGCTCCTACTGCCTCGCTCCGCAGAGGTGTCTCCTTCGGCTCGGTTGTGACTCGAGTCCGCTAGCCGCTGCCGCCACCTCCCTCTACCACTGCCTCCCGCACTCCCGGACCGGGCCCCCTCCCCCCGCGCCGCCGGCCGCCTGCTCCCTCCTCCTCCTCCTCGCCTCCCTCCCTCCTCCTCTCTCCCCCCTCCCTTCGCGGGCGCTATCGCGCAATGCATCAAGGGGACTGTAGTCCGTCCAGGGTCAGTGAAAAGGGGACTGCATAAGCCTCCGGAACTTCAGCTCCCAGCAAGCCATGGATAAGCGCAGGCGCACTAAACCGTTCTCCTCCCCCGGGGAGTGGCGGGGAGATTGGGAGCAGAGGGGAGAGCGGAAGAGTGCGCGCAGGTTCCTGGGAAATGTAGGATGGGCGGGGCTAAGAAAGAAGGGGAAGAAGGGATTAGAACTCTCGGCCACCATACTGCCTCATTTTGCGGCTTCTTTCTATCCCCGGGGGACCGCCCCACTTCCTGCCAGACAGAGAAAAGGCTGCTGGGAGATGAAGTTCTCTTGGTGATAATGGCTCCCTCCTCCCAGTCTTCTCCCTCTCTTGGATTCCACTCCACTGGATCCCACATGCTGGCAGAAAGTCTGCCTAAGCGACATGCATCTGAGGACAGAGACCTTTTACTAGCTCCCACACTCGAAAACCTCTTCCTAATCCAAAAGGTTGACAAACTTGGATGGTTTATCTAAAGCGGTTGCTTTCAAACGTTCTCCACAGGAACCCACAGTTAAAAAAACTATTTTTTTTAAATAACCTCAGGACCTAATCTATAAATACGTATATAAAACTGAACTTTCATGAAATGACAGTATTCCATCCATCACAACACTCACTTTTTATGCACAAGGAAAAAGCCCAACATAAGCAGAAACAAAATATACTACTATCCCTCCAACCTCCTCTTTCCCCACCACTGACAAGAGAGCACAAAACGGGGAGGGGAGCAACACAAAGAAAAATCCAGTTCAGCTTGGTGGTTTCCTCTTTATTGATGTGCCTCCTACCTTCCCCCCACAATTTCAGTCCCTTCCATCTACCTCCAAAAAAGAAGGTAGTGAAAAGAAGGGATTGTTGGGGTTCTGAGCCCCCTGGGCAGTTAGAAAGGGAACAGAAACCAAAACAATCACCGGATGTGACAGGGACTGACAATCAAGAAATCTAAAGCAGAATGGGAAAGGTGATAAAGAAAGGAGAAGAATGGAGAAAGGAGAGGTACTGGAGACCATCTCCCCCATTAATCCTCATGTTAAGAGGAGCTGGAGGAGAGTCTCAAACATTAGGAAGTGCAGGTCCTGAAGAAGGGAGGTGGTGTTTGAGCCTGAAGGAGGAGTAGGTCAGGGAAGGGGGGCCACCTCTCTCTTCGTAGGATGGGACCCCCCACCTTAGGGGCAGCAGCTTCACAGACCGTAGACACTTTCATCACTGTAGGCAATGTATAGAAAGAAGTCTTCTTCATGGTGTTCCTGGGGTGAAAGCAGAAAATAACAATGTTCAGGCATCTGGGATTTAGTTACTTGAAGTACCCACCACAAGGATACATTCTTCCAATACCATTCTTTTTGAAGACCCCCCCAAAACCAGTGCTTTGACACTTCCTCTCAGTTGCTCCAGGCCCTAGCCATTGAGCAGTATTATCCTAGCAACAGTCTTGGGCAGAAAGACCTCAAGTTGGTCTCTGCTGCCCTAGAATGGGGAGGGGCCTGGGCAGAGTCTGGATCAGGACCGTTGTTTCAGCTCACTGTGCTTTCTCTTCTCTCTGCTCCCAACTGCCCTGCCCAAATCCCCAACCAATGACTATGTGGAAATTTTAAGGGCAAATATAAAACTGAGACCTAAGCAAGCCAGCTGGTCCAAGAACTGCTTACTTAAAACTTTCTGCCTCTCAAGTGCTTCCAACTCCTCTCCAAAGGCTCCATTACTTCCCAGGCACCTTACCTGGTATAGCTGACCCATCGTGGCACTGGTGGGTGGAATGACATTGTTGACAAAGAAAAACAAGGCATCCTCAGCTCGGAGATGAATTCGCTTCCGGATCAAGAAGTAGAACTGACCAACTGCCAAAGATACAAGGCCTGATAAAGTCAGAGATCACAAATGCCCTCAAAAGAACACCTGCTATGTGGAGCCTCCTTCAATAGAAACTGCACTCCCACCCACAGGAAGCAAACCCGTGTACTGGGTCTGGTTCCCACCTGTAAGATCAGAAGGCACCAGGTATTTCTTTTTGTCCAGGTCTCCTATTCGAGCTTTGGGAGCCTTTTCTACTATCACCTGTTAAAGAGAAGGTGAAAATTAGGGGACACTGGGTATACAGCTCCTCAGCTCCACCTGTCAAAAACTCAAACAACATTCCTAGCACCCACACCTACCCCAGACTCATTTCTCTTTGTCTCTGAACACGCGGCGCAGCCCTGAATAGGAAGTCTGGCCCCACTGACTCAAATTCACCTAAACATCCAGCATTCATGAATAGGGTGTCATAACAATTATTTTGATCAGACGAGGATGACTTGTCTGGGCCGACGAGAGCTTCAATTTCAAAAACGCCATGTAAAGCTCAGACTGTCAAACGCCCCACAGCCTCACACAAGAATCCCGAGGTCTGCCTCTCGCGTTTACATCCTCTTACCCCTAGCTCTACGGCTACCCGACTCCTTTCACCTCCGGTCCCAGAGACAGCAGTTTCAGGCTTGTTCCCAAGCCCGCCACAGCAGGCGGCCTGATGCCCGCGCTGCGGGTCCCGGACTCAAGCCCAAGCTGTGGCGTCAGCGCCAGCGCCCGCGCCCCGCGCCCTCGGCCCTGGCTACTGTCCTCACCGGGACCCGGTCCGGGTATTTCTTTCGGATCTTCTCGCCCTCAGAGCGGCGCTTCTCGAACGGATGCTCCTCTTTATACACGAACTTCATCCTCCCGGGAACCGGGCTGGACCGGGCTGGGCTGAGGGAACCCGGGGGGGCCGGGATGGGGGGCGGCGGCGACGGCGGCGACGCGCAGGCGGATTCAGCGGAGCGATCCCGGCACTTGCGCCACTTCCCTATTCACCAACCCCGCCCCCGCGTCTCAGGGGCCTCCCCGCCTGCGCTGTTACGCCACTAGCGCAACGGCCCTAAAGCCACCAGCGTAGCACCACCTACTGACCGCCCTCCTCACGCCGTCAGCGTAATCGCTTTGGAATCAACTTGGAGGCTACGCAGGCGGCGTAGCAAAGATGGTTGTCTTTTGCTATCGTCGAACGTAACTGAAAACCCATTTCCCCACTTTCCCCCCAAGAAGGTAACGATGAAAAGGGCTAAAAGACGGTAATCATAATTTGAGACTTGGCTCTCCAAAAGTTTTTTCGGGAGTAACGTAGAGGGAAAAAAGCAGATAATTACAAGGATAGCTATTCACGAAACGTGTTGGTACGCCGTTGACACCAAAACAAAGTAGTACCCAAGTGGAGGAAGTGGTCTCCGGATACAGAGGAGGGCAGAAACAAAACATATGTTTGGAGAAACGTACGGAACGCTTAAGTTCCAGGAATGAGTGGACCAATAGGGACTAGAGAGGAGGTCCGGAAAGGTAAGGACTACGTCAGCGCGGAAGAACACTGCCACTGTGTACCAAAAAATCATGTGATCTCGGAGAAGGGCGGAGCGTCACGTGGCGGGTGCGAGGAAGTAGGGCCGGCTGGGGCTTGGGGAGGTTGGGCCGCAGGGCCCGGCCTGCCCGCCGCTGGCCTGGGGCACCCGCCGCTGAGGGCAGCGCCTGCTTAGCTTGTTAGCGTCAGTTCCCCAGACAAAGCGCGCGGCCTTTTTTTCCCCCCGGCGTCCAGGTCTCTCTTCCTTTCATATTTCTCCGTCCTGACGCTCAGGTTCCCTCAGGACACACAGCTGTCCTTTCACTTTCCGCCAGGGCGCCCATCCTATCACTAAGACCCTTCCCACCAAGGAAAGCCAACATCACCTTTCCCCCTACTCCTCGGGTCTACAGCAGGCTCTTTCCCCTCTGTCTAGGGGATAGGGTGGGTGTGAACAAAGACCCCTCCCTTTATTTCCCAAAACCCCAGAGAAGGACCTAGGGCAGCTTTGGTTTCAAAGTTATAATGCATGGTTTAAAAGAGAGGAAAGAAAAAAAGAGAGAGAAAGCTGGTTACAGGTCTGAGGGAAGAAGGGAAAATAGAGGGAAAGTAAGGGAGGGGACAAGTTTGGGGAAAATCCAGTGGCCCAAAATCCCAGTTTCCCACCCACAGCCCAGCCCTTGGAGTGAAGAATTAGATCAGTTTTGTACAAGAGTTTTTTAAAAAAAAAAACAAATCACAACAAAGCTGGCTTGGCTTCTCTTTGAGCCTCCCGGATTACCGAATGTCTGTCTCTCACTCTGGCCAGTCCTGTCTCTCCACCAGACACTGTTGCGGCTCTCCTAGGCCTCCGCTTATGTCCCAGTCTGGGGTATCCAGGGAGTGCGAACGTGAAGTTAGAGTGAGGCTGCTTCAGAATCTGGCCCTTGTGTCCATCCAGACTCCATACGGAGTGCAGGGCTCCCAGGGCAGAGAGGGGTGGGAGGGGCAGACCTGCCCAGGCAGTCCTCACCAGTGGACAGGGCATCAGACGGCATCCCGAGGGCACACCCTCCCTTTCCCCCCCACCCCAACTCAGGTGGAGGGGGAGCAGCTGTCACCAGAGCCTATGTTGGTGAAGGTTTCGGCTCAGCACAGAACGAACATCAGCGGTGAACCTGGGACAATAATAACTTGCATTGGTAGAGTTCTTATGCTGATATCCTGACACTAGCATAAGGCAGCCTCACTGAAGATGTGGGGCGGAAAGGATCACCATTTTCACATGAGACTGAGATTCAGTTTGCCCAAAACCCAATGCCTAGAAGTGATGAGTTTTAAGAAGACCTGGGTTCAAAAGTTATATTCTTAAAGGAAAAGAAATAAGTAAGTAAAACAGGACAAACTTTTATTCCTTCTTGGGATCCCCCACCCGCTCCTCTCCTCAGAAATCTAAGTGTCTAGCTTTCCTTACCTGAGGGCATCCAGCATCGGAAGCAGGTTGAGAAGGGCGGTATCGCTGGGGTCACTGAACCAGGATTTGATGGGGATGGCATTGTCTAGGGTGGGTGAAAAGGCACATGAGGAGAAACAAAGGATTCAAGAGAGAGACAGGGTGTTTTTCCTTTTATTTAGAGGCGGGGATCATTACTTTAATGTAATGACCTAAGTAACGCCTTCCTGATTTATTCCCCAAAATAAAACTAAACTTTAATAGCCCTATCTCTTACTAGGGTGAGGCTTCTAGTCAAACTTACTGCCTGTGTCTTACCTGAAGCAAATCTGATATGAGAAATCTGATGTATGAAATGGATATTGGCGGGGAGGGGGGATCTCATTTAAAAGAGAAACAACTTGCATCCTAACCTACTGTAAACCAGGAAATCCCAGCTCTATGCATTCAAAATATCTCCTCAGAAGCACCTCCTAGTCCTGCCAGACTCACCCCCCCCCGCCCCCCCACCCCATACCTGGATGGCTCCTATAAGCCCCTGGGGAGTTATCCAGGATCACAATGCTGGAGAGGTCACTGTGGACCACAGAGAGGTCCTTGATGTAGCTGCCCAATTCCAAAGTGCAGTGCTGGAAGGCAGGGTGAGCTGGGCATCAAAAGGAGACTCGCCCTCTGTGATTGCTCCCCCAATCCCAACGATGCCCACAGGCAGCCAATTCCCACAAACAGGATTACGCAACACGCCTCCCCCACACCCTCAGAAGGTCCCATTCCAGGGCAGTTGCCTCAAACTCGGGTCCCTCCCTGATGGCCTGCCTCCCAAGCCTCACTCTTAGACCTGGACTCTAGCCCCTTACCTGTCTGTAGTATCTCCTCTTGAGAATGCTTCTGCTATTATCCAGTTTATCTGCCACAGCAGAGCCATAAATCTCCATGCTTGCTGTGAACACCACCAGCTCGTACCACTGGCTCACCTGAAACAGATTGGAGAAGAGGAAGGTGTCAGAAGAGGGGGTCACTCATTCAGACATACAGTTCCCTGTTACTAAGACTCCAGCGCAGTCATTCAGGCCTTTCAACAACACTGCATGTCTCTGAGGACACAAAATTCTAAAACTGTCTTCAAACTCAGTCTTAGGCACCATACACCCTTAAGATCCAGACATGCAAGAACAAAAGAGCAGGAAGGCCCTGGAAGAACAGAATTGTATCAGCACAACAAATGAACCCAAACCATCAAAAGCTATTCTCTGACCATCCTACAACCTCCCCTCTCCAAAACTGCCCTTACCCACTTCTCCTGATCCCTTACTTCCTCCAAATCCTCTAAACTCCCAGAGCTCTAAAACATTCCTCCACCACAGAGCTGCCTTCAGTTCTGCAAACTCACCACTTCCAAGAAGAAATCCACATGAGGCCTCTTATGTACAAAAAACCGGACGGGATGTTTGTCTATTACCACCTGTAGAGGAACAGAGCAGGGCTGGGAGAAGTCCTGAGCACCACAACACAGGCCCAAAGGACACCCCTGCCTCCCTCCCCCTCACTGCCTGCTTCCCTCCTTCAGGCTGCCAAAGGACGGAGCCAGGGACAAGATGCTCTGGGACCGACAAAGAATCTGAGCAGAATAACAGACATGAGTATCCCATCACTTCCCAGCCCACACACCTTGAGAATGAAGTCAGGAGGCGTTCCAGGCCGGACTGTGGGCCTCAGGACCCCATCATGATGGGAGTGAATCAGTGTCTCATCCAGATCCAGCACCAGGATCTTCCTCTTCACCTGGCCTGAACCACAACGGGAAGGGGTAACACCAACCAACCTTCAGCCAAGACCTTGAACCCTACCTCACCTAGGGTTCTTCCCAGCCAGCATACTCACTTAGCCGATTCCGGGACACAGGAGATAAGGGAAGGATATCATATCGAACAGTCTGGTACTGAATTACCTAGGAATAGCAAGAGAGGGGGTTAGAACCCTGGACGAGGAAACCTTCCCCACTAACAATGGGAAGCACATGTTGAACATCTACCATGGGCATCTACCCATACATTTACCATCGTGTATTTAGGGTTATTTCATTTAATTCTTAAAACAACTCTAATAATAATAACAGTATCATCTACATTTTAAGGATGAAGAAACCAAGGCTTAGAAAAGTTAAATACCTTGCCTAAGACCACATAGCTAGGAATGATCTTATTCAGTGGTTTGCCCCTCCAGTTAGAATGAAGACTCCATGAAAGCATGGATTTTGTCTTGATCATGGCTGTATTCCTAGAACACTACAGCAGAAGTGGTCACTTAACATTAGAATCAGTGAAGTGGTGGAGCCAGGATTGTAACTGTGCAGTAGGACCCAAGAACCTGCTCCGTTAACCATGATATTATCCTGCTAAGTGGAACAAAGAAATGCATGGCCCTCCCCATCTCCACCTCAAAAATTCTTTGTGACAACTCCCATCACCTCCTGTTGGGAGCTGAGAGCCTCAGACTCCTTAGTGGACAGAGGGTAGGAGTCAGGAGGGGAGATCCTTGGGTCACTAAGGGGAAGAGAGGATGAGGGAATCCAGGGGTTGTCAGGTCAGCTAAGTTCCTTTGGCTGGGGCCACCAGGCCTATTTTAACCAGCCACCTGTCCATTTCTGTCTCTACTAGCCAAGTCACAAGTTGCAGAGAACCTCAGCCCTCTGAACAGCCTCCTTATCCTGGTACCCAGGGCAAGGCAGAGAACACTGGAAAGCCCCACTCACCAGGCAGACTGAAAGAGTATCAAGGCCAGAGTGAAGTAAGGGCTGTGAGTGGGACGTGAGGAAGGGACAAGGCTGTCAACACCTCGGCCTTCCAGCTTCTCCAAGTTTTCTCTAGAGGCTCCTGTTTCCAAAACTCAGATCTCTCCCATGCGGAGCTTGGCAATTCCCTCCTCTGCTCTTTTCTTCTACACACAGTCCATCCCTAGGCCCCAAGTCTCACCAGAACCAGGCTCCCCACCTGCAACGCGAAGGGCCCTCTCCCCCTAATCCTGAGGCATCTGCCCTTCCTTTCCCCGCCGGGGGCTGCGATGAGGGCCGCAACAGCTCGGGTGTCCTGCCCTGCTATCTCGGGTTGCACATGCTGGGCATGTAGGGAATGCTCTAAGCATCTGCCAGAAAGGGGGTGGGAGAAACCAGATTGGAGAGGAAGGAAGGGAAGACAAAAGGCTGTGGGGTCAGTGCTGCCCAGAGGAGAGCAATTTTGCAAAGAACCAGTCTCTGGATGGGCTGGAGCCCATCCCTGCACCCAGAACAGAAAACTGCTATGTTAGGGGAAGAAGGGCGGATGCTCGGAGCAAGGCCAGGCAGAGACGACAGCAGGTTACACGTAAGGAAAACGCCAGGAGCTAGCTCCACACACATCTCAGCATCTCTGACTCCCGATTCTTCCTAGATCCTAACCCTCATCTCAGGGAAACAGCCGGGCCTACAACCATAACCACCCAGAAACAATCCTCACCCTAAATCAGGAAGTGCAAGGAGTGGACTGGTAAAGGAGACACTGAATCCAAGGCCAGGCCCATTCCCCAAATCAGTAAGTCAACCACCACTACCACTCTGGGCTTTCTGGCAATTCCTTGACCTAGGCAAGGCCCTGCCTGGTTTTATTCCTTCAAGTTTTATCGAGGTATGCCACAGTACAGACTGCAGATCCTCTGTACCCCCCGCTCACCGAATCCTCCCCAGGCTCCTCCAGAGGATTCTCCCCCATGGTAGTGAGAACACAGAGCACATTTATTAAATGATGTTAGCCTAAGGAGCTTTGACCTTGGAGGAAAGCTATGGGAGAGGGAACCCAGAGACACACTCCCCACAGTATCCTTCACAATGTTGGGACCTCCTGGAGAAACAAGCTTGCTCTCAAATTCAAACCTTACAACTGACAAGTACCGTCTCTTGATAGGGACACCCAAACTTTAATGTGCTCCCTTCCACAACTGAAGATGCCCACCACAAACGCACCTTTTTTTAGTCCCAGGGTCTTAATAAACCCAAATATTCACACTAACACTATGAAATGAGTTTTCAAGACCTTTCTGGAAGAGTTCCCTTAATTTGAATGGCGGGGCTTTCTCCTTCACACCCAGAGCTTTTCCCAAGTTCCCATCCTTGTTTGTCACATACGCCCTCCCACTCACCCCCCACCCTTGGCACAGGAGCCTGTCTCTCCCTTGTTATAAGACTAAACACATACGGAGGTTTCAGATAATAGGAGGGTCTTTCACAAGGCCACATCCACAGATCTGCTACCATCAAACAGGTGTTCCCCGCCTCTCGGTTTCTTTACCAACAACTCCAGCTTTCTTAAAGAGTGCCCCACCCCACCACCCTAGCCCCCAAGAGTTGCCAAATCCTGTTTCCCGTCTAGCCCCCCTCCACCATCTCGGTTCTACTACAAGGGTCTTTCTCTTCCCCATCCCACCCTATGCCCAGCTACGGGTGCTCTAATTCTCTAGCGGTAGAAGCCACCGCCAGGACTCGGTTCCTAGGCCCAAACAGACGCCCGACACTTTCCAAAAACCCTTGAGCACCGCTGACAGAGGTCCCCCCCGCCACAGCGCCCACCCAGGCTCACCGTGCGGATCTGCCTCCGCAAAAGGTAAATGAAGAAGCTCCAGAGCTTGGCGGCGAAGGCCACGAACGTGCGCAGCCCCAGCAGACACTGCGTCCGCATCATCCCGATGACCCCGGCACCGCCGGCCCCGGGGCCCCCGCGGCCCAGCTCCGCCAGCCCCCCGGGGGCAGCCCCCCGCCACCGGGAGGGGGAACGGGGGCCCCGAGTGGCAGGAGAGGCTGCAGAGAGGGGCACGGAGCGGGCGGCTCAGAAAGCCACCCACGACGAGGGGAAAGCCCAGCGGAACGGGGAGCTGGGGGACAGGCGTGGGCAGCCCGCGGGGGCCCACATGGGCGGGGAGTAGCACCGACGGCTTCGCGGAGGTTGCGGGCCGAGACAGGTCGGGCTACGAAGGGGTCCTCCGAGACCAGGAGGGAAGGGGATGGAGAATTGGGGGAGGGGGCTGTGGGGGAGGGGGCTAGGGAGAAGGGAGGGAGGGAGAAGGAAGGGGGAGGGGAAGGGGGAAGCGGAGGGTGGCCCGCTGCGCAGGCGCGCTAGGGGGCTGCCCGCGGGAAAGGGGCGGGCGGGGGCAGCGGCGCGCAAAGGGCCGCGGAGACGGCGAACGGGCCGGCTGAGCCAAGGAGCCGGAAAGGAGGGGAGGGGGGGCCAAAGGGCGCGGATGGCTGGACCGGAGCGGCCTCCCCCTCCCCGAGGTCGGGGGTGCCTCAGCCGCTGGGGAGCGGGACTGCAGCCTCTGCAGCTGGATTTCCCAATCTGACAGGCGCCATTTTACCGCCCAAAGGGCTCACTCCTCCTTTCTTCCCCCCTCCTCTTCCCCTATGACACTACTTCCGTTGGTGACGTGTATTCGCTTCACCGGGACTGAAGCTCCCCCTACTCGGTCTTTGGGGGTGGAGATAAGGAAAGGGGAGCGTGCTCGGAACAAGGCACCAATGTGGCGCATGCGCGGAGGGTGGCAATGGGGCGGGGCCTGGGGCGAAGCAGGCCCGCCTCCAACTGCATGGGCGGGGCGGAGTGACGTGCTTGCCCTCTAGGCTCCGACCGTCGAACGGGCTCGCACGGCCACCTCTCCCTCCCACAGACAACTGTCCCAACGGCTCTTCCCGCCCTAGTCACGGCAGAAATGTAGAGGGGCGTCGTCCCTATGTCTGTGCACCAGGGCTCAGGTGGGGCCGCTCCGCGTGAGCCTTCCTGGGATAGTGAACCTAATTACCTCGCCAGACTCTGCCAAGTCTTAGTGGTGGGGAGGGATTGTGGGTGCCCCGCCCTTTTCATGTAGAGGGGGCGGGGCAATGGGCAATGACGGCATCAGAGGGCGTCCGAAGAGGGAGAGGACGTGTTTTGGAGATGCTGGAGTCGCTGTTGGCTTTTGGTGGCCTGGTGCTGCTGCGGGGTGAGGGTCACAGGCACTGGGGCTTCGGAGCAGGGCTCAAGGGGCGGAAGTGGAGAGGAAGGGCCGTGGGTCATAGGCCAGGAGTGGAGGTCGCTAGCGGTTCGTGAATGGGAAAACCTCAGTGTTCTCAGGCTGTTTATCCGTCTCTCGCTCTCCCCAGACTCCGTGGAGTGGGAGGGGCGCAGTCTCTTGAAGGCGCTTATCAAGAAATCTGCACTGTGGTGAGTATCCCGCAGCGTCTCGCTGTCCAACCCGAGAAGGGAGCCGGGGCCTCACTCTTTGACACTCCCCCTCATCTCTGCCTCAGTGGGAAGCAAGTCCACATCCTGGGCTGTGAAGTGAGCGAAGAAGAGTTTCGTGAAGGTTTTGACTCCAATGTCAACAGCCAGTAAGTACAAACTGGAAGAAATTTATTGGATTTGGAACCTCTATTGCTGAGGAACTTCCCTTCCACCAACAGGGACAGAGGCTGATATGTAGTAGCAGCTACTTAAATATTCTTTGAATGGCTGTGGGTCTTTCAAGAAGTAGGATTTAGTAAGAGGAATGATGAAGAGTGGTATCTGGAGAATCCAAAGCAGGGACCCTAGAAGATGAGAGGACTCGAGTAATAAAAGGCCGACAGTACAAGTTAGCACTAGAGGCTGGACTGGAAGGTAAGAATACATATGTTATGCCTTTGAGTTCTTCAGAATCTAGTGATCAACATACATCAGCGCTAACTGTGGGCTACATAGCGACTTGTCCTACAGGCAGAAGGAACAATTTATGCAAAATTAGGAAGGTATGGAAAGCATACCTGTTCATGGGAGATGGAAGTGCTTCCTGAGGTCAGACAGAGAGAGGCACCTATAGTAAAAGGTCTTACAGAGCATGAAAAGGAAAATTTGGGAGAAGAGTGATATTATCATGCCTCTTAGAAAGACAGTGACCAAAGTGTGGAGAATGGGTTGGGAGGAGGCAGCCTGGAGATAGGGAGACCAGGTGGGAAGGCTATTGCAGTAATGCAGGTTCACTCAGATGTACAAGTGCCGGTTAAGAACTAGTTGTGAACCAGAAGCTGTGCTAGGCTAGAGCAGTGAATGAAGCAGACATGATTCCTGTTACAATGAATCTTAGAGAATAATGGTAGGAGGTGATAGAGGCCTGGCTTAAGGCAGTGGCAGTAGGGATGGAGAGTTTAGGACAAATGTAAAAGGACTTTTGCAGGTAGAATTTCCAGGACTTACAGAGTGAAGTGGGGTAGAGGAAAGCGCCCAAATCGGCAGTCTCTGAACCCACCTATGCTGGCTGGTTAAGAGAGATTACTTTTTGGTCTGGGTAGCTAAGTGGATAATAGTAGTTTACATTTGCCCTAATTTGGTATCAACTGTTATAGTAGAGGTGATGCTGTAAAGATGGCATTCACAAGAGAAGCAGAGGATAGAAAGGAGGTGTCTGGGAACAAGTTCTGCCACTGTGAAGCTTTCCCAGGATTTCTCATCCACACCAGTGTCTTTTCCTGGATTGTTGTTTTATCTGTAGTTAATAGTACAGGACTTGATTCTTGACCTTCTCTAAGCTGTTCTACAGGCAGGAACCATGTCTCAGGTCCTCTCCTTTCTCTATCCATTCAGAGAATGATACACTTTAGGCACCACTCAGGAAATATTTGATAATAATGACAGCTGACATTTAGTACATGTCAAGCCCTGTGCTAATATCAGGAGGTTGGTATTCGTATCTTATAAATGAAGAAACTGAGTCTTAGACGAAGTAACGTATCAATTAGGTGACCTCGGACAAGTAGAACCAAACTTGGAGCTCAGGGCTCTCTGAACCCAAAGTCTGCGTGCTCAATCACTAGATGCTACTTCTCAGTAAAAAGTTTTCACTAATATTTAGGATATTAGTGAAAACCAAGAAACAGAGCCACAAAGATCAGAAGCTGAATTTGGAGATTGCGGGGAAGGGCAGTATAGTCATGGCTCTCCATTTCCCTTTGCAGGCTGGTTTACCATGACCTCTTTAGAGACCCTCTCAACTGGTCAAAGCCTGGGGAAGCCCTTCCTGGGGGGCCCCTGGAAGCCTTGAGGGCCCTGTGCAGGAGGAGAGATCTTGGCCCTGTCACCATTGCTCTGGATTCCCTCAGCTGGCTGCTGCTTCACCTTCCCTGCACCACGCTCTGCCAGACCCTGCACGCGCTGAGCCGTCAGGACTCCTGCCCTGGTGAGACTCCTCCTTCGCGTCTTCCCCCCATTACATTCCCCCTGCCAAAGAATGTGCCCCTTTCCACCCTAACAGGAAACATATCAGGGATCTCCAGTCGGGCCTTCTTCCATCTCTTTGACCTTTATTTTAGTTCTTAGTTTCTCCATAATACCATCTACCAATCACTATTTTTTTCTTTTCCAAGTTTTTTTTTTTCCCTCATTCATTTCATTCATTCATTCAACAAACATTAAATACAGTGTCAGGTGCAATTTTAGATAATGGAACAATAAAGGCTGACTATAGTTAGGTCCTTGCCTTCTAGGAGCTCAGAGTCCCATAAAGGGTACAGACAAGTAAACAGGCAATTACTAGATAGTCTGATAAGGACCATGATGATAAAGTAACATGCACAAAGTACCTTAAGGAAGGAATGTCTTGAAGAGCATGGGAGCAGCCAGGCCAGTTTGTCCAGCTGGGGGCACTGAGACTAGCCCTAAAGTACAGTGGGTACTAGAACGGGCTTTAGAGTCTGATACCCAGCTTGGTGTACATGTACTTGGTTTCACAGTGCTTCGGTTTCATCTGTAAAAGTTGAGGGAGGAGGAAGTTTATAGTATTAGGATGAACCACTTGGAATTGCTGTTTTTGTAGGTCAGATATGATCAAATGTCAGCAATTTCATACGGTTCAACCTAAAAATGCAAGTATTTAGTATAGTGCCTGACACTGTAAATGCTGCTAGGGAGGGAAGAAGAGAGGGGATCTCAGGCACTGACTGGGATCTTGGCAAGTTCCAGGAACTGCAAGTAGTTCAGTGTGTAAGAGATGAGGGTGAAAAGCAAGCAGAGAACAGATGCTGAAAGCGTCAGTTCCATCCTAAAGGCCTTGAGGCGCCCCTGAGGATTGAGGTCAGAGCGGTGCCTTGATTCGATGTGCATTGGAATAAGAAAGTGTATTAACGGTGAGGGCTGAAAGAGGTCAGAGCAGGGCGGTGAAACTGGCCAAGGTCAGTCAAGATCATGGTAGAGCTCTGAGGGAATGCAGGCCTCTCCTTCCTTTCTTCCTCTTCACTATTTGATCCCAGGCCTTCCCCCAAATGCTCTCTACTGCCCTTCATGCACCACCTTTCTTGTCCTGCTCCAGGTGATGGCTCCTCAGGAGAGCTGGTGCATGTGCTGGGCCTGCTGCATGAAGAGCTTCATGGCCCAGGCCCCTTGGGAGCACTGAGCAGCCTTGCTCAGACCGAGGTGACCCTGAGCGGTACAATGGGCCAGGCCTCGGCCCACATCCTCTGTCGGAGGCCCCGACAGCGGCCCACCCAGCAGGTCAGGAGAAGCGCAGGAGGGCTGAGGTGGTGCAGACAGAGAGGAGGTCCATGAAATGGCTGATGCGACGGAGCACTTCCGTCGCTATATCCCCGCAGCTGCCCTGTGCGGCAGATTGTTTAATTATCCCCCTCCTGTAGCCTGGAAAGCTCGGATCCTGTGAGCTTAGCCAATGAAAGACATTGCCTTCCAGGAAATGAAAAAGGAGAGCAAGAGCCCGGAAGCAGCCAGTTACATAGGTGGCTGGGAGCTGGGGTGGCAGGCCCTGATGCTCTGGTTTGTTCAGTAAGACAGAAAAAACCTTTTTAATACTCTTCTTTTTTCTCCCCAGACTCAGCGGTTCTCTGTCCTTCCTGACTTCAGTGTGGAGCTCCAAGGGGGGCTGCCTCTAGAGTCCCAGCCCCACCCAGATCCTTATACTTCCTCGGTATCTAAGAGCCAGGGCCGGAACAAGGGGATGGAGTTTGGGGTCTGGAAAAAGGAGAGAGGGGGATAAAGACTGCAGAGGTTGGGGGTGGGGCCAGGGATTCCAGTGATGGGGAAGAGTGGCAGCATCCTTTGTACCTACAGGTGGACCCCACGGCTCATTTGACTTTTAACCTTCGCCTGTCCAAGAAAGAGAGAGAAGCCAAAGATAGCCTGACCCTGCCCTTCCAGTTCAGCTCGGAAAAGTAAGGTTCAGGCCTCAGTGCCCGGGTCCCTGAGTTGAGCCCAGCATCTGAGCCTAAGAGGTGGGGCGACAGCAGGTTGCTGATTAACCGCTTAGACTTTAAAAGGGCTGAAGTCCACCTCCAGAGGCAAGTCTGGGGAGTGGTTCTCTACCCACCCAAACCCCAGCAATGGCAAAGGGCTTTATGTCTCTTTTCTCTCCTTTAGAGCCTTGGGCCCCAGCTCCACAGGTGTCCCCAGAGTAATCTGGGCCTGGGTTGAGCCAGACCAGACCCTGGGGAAGTGGCCCTATCTCCAGGCAGCCATGCTGAGAGGACAGGAAGCTAGATGGATATGACTGAGGCAGGTTAATAAGGGCTTAGTGGATGCCTGTTGTTCTGTGCCCAGTGTGTGGGCGGGTGAGGCAAGACTACGGCAGCATCCTTACCCTCAAGCTGCTAAGAACTTAGGGTATTATGAGAACAGTATAAGAATATCTATCCCTGTACCAAGTGGTGCTTTAGTGCTAACCAAACGAGGTCAGACAGAGGGACTTAGACCAAGAAAACATGGAAGCCAAAGAGGAAGTCTCTGTCACAAGGAAAGAGGGTATCCAGACATGACCTGTTACCCACCCTCACCGGCACCAATTCTCGCCTTCTCTCTCGTCAGACAGCAGGCTCTGCTGCGCCCTGGGCCAGGCCAGGCTACCAGCCACATCTTCTATGAGCCAGATGCTTACGATGATCTGGATCAAGAAGACCCAGATGATGACTTAGATGTCTGACTGGCGAGATTTGACTAGACTGTAATTGGAGGGGGACGAGGGAGACCTTGGGCCCATGACCATCCTCCCATTATTTGTGTTGGTCTTAGCTTCCCTCTGCCCCGTCTTTGTTTCCTGTGTCTGTGGAGGCCCTGTCCTGTGACCCATGAGCCAGGGAGCAACTTCCAGTGAGAGAAAGTGGGATGGGGGCATAAGGGAAGGTGACACCACCACCCCCCAAGCCTAATAAAATCTTTATTTTTTTAATTAAAAACAAAAGCTCTTTGCTCGTTATTTAAGCAGGAGTTGCAAGTGGATGGGACTGGAGGCTGGGAGTGGATGAGGGAAACCAAGCACCTGAGTCGTTTAGAGTCAATAGTCAAAGTGATGGGGACTGAATGACTGAAATGGTGGAGCTCGGATAGTCTTGCACACCACTGGTGCTCAATACATTTTTTTAACTGAAGTAGGTACACTGTAGGTTCTAGGCTCCCTGCAAGGATCTGGGGTGGAAGAAAGCAGATGCCCCGAAGAGGGAAAAAGCCTACTTTCCAAAACATATTTTTATTACTGTACAAAAGGCACACCCTCCCCTTTTTGTCTCCCCCCACCCCCAACACCCCTGAGAACTGTACATGGTGTGCTGGGCTAGGGTGCCCGCAGGCACCCCGCCCACAGGCTGAGCTCTCTGCCCCAGGTTCTTTCAGATGTCTCGGGGCAGCCATATAGGCTGCCAGGCTGGGGCAAGGGCGTCCCAGCTCACACGTACTCCTTGGCAGAGTTGGGCTTAGGGTAGGAGCGGGGTGCACGGTACCCAGCTTTGCTCTCACTCCCAGGACAGGAGCAAGAGAGCAGTGCACCTCCCAGAAGGATCAGAGAGGACCCTGCCCAGCCAATGAAGATGGCAGGACCAAATTCATACCTGTGGAGAGAGGGGATTGAGGTCAGAAACTCTGGCCTGCCTCTCCCGACCCCAGACCCCTTAGAAGGCAGGGCTCTCATACTTACTTCACATTCATGGGGACCAACGGATTATAAAAGTCTGTGACGATCTGGTGGCCATACCAGGAGCAAGCTATCAAGGCAGCAAGACCTGGTGAAAGAATGAGGATTCAGGTATTTGTCAGCCCCCTGCAAACCAGCACCGTGCCCACCCTTACCCCTCCAGGACGGGCAAGAAGAGAGTCCTTGGGCCCACCTTGGACCTGTTGCTCACCTGCCAAGATGAAAATGATGCCTCCAGCCATGGCAATACGGGCCTTCTTCACTTTGTCGTCTCCCCCACAGTTTGTACACTTCATGCCCATCGTGGCCACGAACGTGGCCAGGAAGCCCAGCACCAGAGAGACCACCATTAGGGCTCGGGTGGCCTGCAAGGCCGCTGCGGGAAAGGGGGAAGGATGCTGTCCTTGCTGGAAATGCCAGCGGCCCTCGGACGGCTCCAGCCTCAAAGTCGCCGGCCGCGCCCACTCGCCGCCAGCCTGAGGCCCCCTCGGCGCCCAAGTCCCGGGCCCGAGCGGGTGGATCCCGCCCCTCCCGACTCCGCGGCCTTCCCGCTCCGCCCCGCCCTCTCGGCTCTAGGATCCGCCCGGGGCGCCAGGGTTTCGATGAAACTGCCCCGAGGAGGGGGAAGGGTGAAAGGGGACCTCGAAGAGAAACCGAGGTGGTGGCCTGAGCCCCGGAAGCGGTGCCGGAGCCCTGGCGCCGCCCGCAGATCCCCGCTCTGACCCCACTATCGAGGCCACGGTTTGTGGCTTCGGCTAATCGGCCGATAAGATTAGAAGCCGCAGGCGGCGGCCCAGGATTGACAGGGTGCACGGCTCCTCGGCGCTCGGCCCGACCCCGCAGCCCCCAACTCGACCCCGCGGCCTCCAGCCCCCGCCGCCTTTTGTCCGAGAAAAGGGCGGGAGATGGTGGAGGCCCTTGCCTCCTCGGGGTGGGGGGAGGGGAAGGCCCCGCCCCAGGGTTCGGCTTCCAGCGAGGGGCTGGGGCCGCCGAGCCCGGAGACGAGGCCCGTCCGCGGGCGAAGAGGGCCGCGGCCGGCCCCGGACGCGCGCACGTGCGGCCCCAGAACCGAGGCCCGCGACGGCCCCGGCCCGACCGCTTCCGCTTCCTCCTCTGCGCCCCGGCTCCCCGGCAACCCGAGGCGTCGCGCCGTGGGGCCTCGGGCCGGGCCCCGCACCCACCCCGCGACCCGGGCCCCGAGCGCGTCCGCCCCGTCGGTCCCGCGGCCTTACCGGGCAGGGCGAGCACCGAGTCGTACATTTTGCAGCTCATCATGCCGGTGCTCTGCGTGACGCACTCCATCCACAGCCCCTTGTACATGGCCTGGGCGGTGATGATGTTGTCGCCCGCGTACGAGCTCATCTGCCACTGCGGGATGGCGGTGCACGCCACCAGGCCCACCCAGCCCAGCAGAGCCATGGAAAAGCCCAGCAGCTGCAGGCCCGAATTGGCCATTTCCGCCCTCAGAGAAGACGGGGGGCGCCGGGAGGGCGAGTTTTAAGTCACCCAAAGAGGCCAAAAAGTTTTGGGTCGAGTGCTTGCAGATCTTGTCACCGAAGTAAACACAAATCGACCCCTCCGGCGGGGCGAGGGTCTCACAGCAACGGGAACAGAACTGGTGGCCGACAAAAGCGATCCTCGAAGGCCCGGCGGTTCCCTCCGGCGCTCCGCGACCCTTCCCAAACCAAAGGTGGAGGGGCCGTACGGGCGCGCTCCCGGGTGCTGGAAGTCCCCAAAGTATCCTGGGCTGTCGGCCCGAGGCTGCTGTGCGAAGAGGTCGCTCCGCGGTGAAGGAGCAGGTGCGGGCGGACAGGTGCGGCGCACCTGAGTATATGTAGGGCGTCGGGGGCGCGCCCCCGCGGGCACCGGGAGCGCGAGGAGAGGAGGGACCGGAGGGGCGGCCGAGGGTGACCTGACGTCACCGAAGGGACACTCACCTGAGCCGGAAGTCCTGGCCCCCACCCCTCCCTGCCCAGGTGAAGAGGAAGAAACCTGAGCACCAGGGTCACGCCCCCTCACTCGCCGGCCTTGGACCGCCGGAGGCGAGGAGGCGGAGTCTTCTCTCGAGTCCCAAGCTCCGAGTAAGCCCCCCTGGACTGGAGGTCCCTCGGGCACCAGGTTGTCCCTTCCCCTCTCCCCGACAGGTGCGCCAGGAACGCGGCGGGGCCGGAGCGGGGGGATGACCCAGACCAGCCTTGGCTCCGCCTTTCCCCCCTGCTCAGGGACTCTCGGTTTCTACTCTGGGCGCTCTTTGTCCCGCCCTACTTTCGCCACCACCCTCGGCTCTTCTCTTTTTCTCTTCGGTCTCTTTTCCTAGCCGATCACAGCTTCAGGGGCTCCGGCTCCAATCCCTCAGAACTCCCCGCTTCACCAGCCTTATTGGAGTCTCCACCGCCAGAGCCATCGCGTAGCCACCCACCCGCCCCTCGCCGCTGTCGCCCTCAAAAACACACCTGGCTTCCAGACATGCCGCCCCAACACGCCCCCCCCCCCATCTCCTTGGCCCCCTGTTCCGATCCCTGCTTGACATGACTTAATGGCAGGGCCCTTGGCACCCCACCTCCCAGTGGTCTCTATCCCATCCCGCCTCAAGCGTCCCTGTAGCAGAAGGAAGGAACCGCTGCGGCCAGGAGCCAGCAGAGGGTGGGAGCAGGGTAAGGCCTGGGTCAGAGTCTTGGCCACACCCATCATTCCCCTCCCTTGGAGTCATTCCAACCTGTCCTCCACCTTTCCCTCTTCCTCCTCCCCCAGGCCTGCACACATTTTTCTCCCTCATTCTGAGCCTGGACCTGCCTGTTTGTGAACCCTCTTGCACCCTCTCACCATTCTGTCCTCCAGAACATCTGGCTCTAATGTGGCCTTTGATTCAGCCCTCAGACTCCCAGCACACCCTCAGGTTTTTCCTCTCTTTCTCCCCGAGCTATGGCCCCATCCTTTCTCCAGACATCTCTTCCAAGCATCCCCCATTTACTCGTTCCTCCCTTATCTGTTACCATCTCTCTTTCCTGTCTTTTCCACTTCCTATTTTACTCCCCCCTCTTTTAGTCTACCTTCGTACCCTATCTCCAGCCCCCTTGGAGTCCAGCATCACCAAGTATAACCTTTCTTTGCATCTTCGTGAATGTATATTACTGCCACCCCCTTGTCCAGTTTCCTCCTAATCTTCCTCTCCTCCAAACTCCTGACATCTCTCAGGCTCACACACTTTTGTTACTCTGTCTCTCTCATTTAATTTTTCTCTCTCCATTTTTTACCTCAACTCTCTCACATTTCCCGTCTTTGCGCCTCCCTCTCAAACATTTCCCTGTCTTTCCTTCTTTTATTCAATAAAAATATTAAAGGGCCCTTCATGCTCAGCTAATTAACCTACTTTTCTGTAAAATGCAGACTTCAGTGAACTCTTTATTATTCATTTTAATTATATTAAATTTATAATTCATGCCATCTATAATTCATTTTAACCTATTGATTAATGGTGAGTTGGTTGTGGGTTTTTTGTTTATTTGTTTTTGAAGGTGCTTTCCAGCTCTGAAATTCCGTGTTTCTCATTATCCAGCTCCTCTCTAAGTTCACTGAGACCATCTCAGGCCAAGCCACCATCACCTCTTGCCTGGACACTGGAACTGCCTCCAAACCAGTCTCCCTGCTTCCCTGCTTGTCCTTCTAAAATCTGTTATCCGGAAGTGAAATTTTTTTTCCAAATAAACTTAGATCTTATCACTTCCTGGTTAAAATCCTTAAAACTTCCAATGGCACTCTTTTGCTCCTATTGCTTCACTGGATTTGGCAAATAAATGCCACACTATGGCTTACCAGACTCTATGCGTCAGCCACGCTTCCTGAACCGTACTGTCTTCCCACAAAAGTGCCTTTGCACTCTGTTCTCTATGCCTGGGTGCTCTTCTACCATCTGCCCCCACCCAATCTTCCTCTACCCGGCTAACCGACTCATCCGTCAGCTATCAGCTCAAATAGTACTTCTCCTGGGAAGCCTGACCTGACTACCCCACCCCAGACTGAGTCAGATCACCTGCTAAATGCTCTCACCGCTACCTGTACTTTACTTTCAAAGTTCTTATCATGGTTGGAAACTGTTTACTTTATGTGATTATTTACTCAATGTCAGTCTCCCCACTGTACTATAAGTTCCAAAGAGGGCAGAGATGTGTCTCGCTTTTATCACCAATAAATAGTTGATGAATGAATGACTAAATTGCAAATTCACAAGATTTTCATCCACTTGTCTGACAAGTATTATCTGAGCCCCTAGATAATATACCAGGCACCATGCTTGACACTGGGGCTGCAGCTGTAAACAAGAGGACACTGTGGACTTCCCTTGTAGTCCCGTGGTTAAGACTCCAAGTTTCCACTACAGGGGGCAAGGGTTTGATCCCTGGTCTGGGAAGTTGCACATGCCACGTGGTGCCACCAGAAAAAAAAAAAACACCACCAAAAACCCACAAGAGGAAACTGCGCTCAGGTAACTTCAATTCTAGAGGGAGGAAACAGGCAATAAAGACATAAACAAATTGTGCATGTTTAAAGGCAATAAAACAGGGTAATATGATGAGGTTGGGTCCACTCCAGAGTGAGGTCAGGGAGACCTTTCTAGGAAGAGACTGTTAAATAATGAGCCAGCTAGGGGAGAACCATGCCATGGGCAGAGGGAACAGCAAGTGCTAAGACCCCGTGACAGTTGTCCCTGTGAGATTTGTATTAACTTAAAGCGGGCTCTCTCAACCTCGGCACTATTGATACTTGGGGCCAGATAATTCTTTGTTATGGGTGACTGTCCTGTGCATCACAGGATATTTAACAGCACCCTAGACTTCCATTGATTTGTTGCAGTAGAACCCTCCCCCACACCCCAGTGTGACAATCAAAATGTCTCCAGAATAAACTATATATATATATATAATATATATATGTATAATCCTAACCAATATATATATATATTGGTTAGGATTCCAGGCTTTCACTGCTGTGGCCTGGGTTCAGTCCCTGGTCAGGGCACTGAGAA
The DNA here is from genome assembly GCF_030028045.1 of Hippopotamus amphibius kiboko. NCBI lineage: Eukaryota > Metazoa > Chordata > Mammalia > Artiodactyla > Hippopotamidae > Hippopotamus > Hippopotamus amphibius. Next base: position 8,989,729 of record NC_080202.1, on the reverse strand, counting down.
TCCCACAAGCTGTGCAGCATGGCCAAGAAAGAAAGAAAGAGAGAGAGAGAGAAAGGAGGCAGGGGAGGAAGAAAGGAAGGAAGGAAGGGAGGGAGGGAAAGAAAAAGAGAGAGAGAATGGATTTTAAGTTGTTTGCATGAGAGCAATTATGTGCTAGATCATGGATATAAATTGGGTATTAACGAGAGTAAAGGTAAAAAGGAGTCAGTGGATAGTGAAAAGCTGAGTCAATGGTTTCAAGGTCTCCATGAAGTGAAAGGAGTGGGGATCCATGAGTAGATGACCTGGAAGGCTCGGAGGTGATCATCAGAGGTGCGAGGCTTCAATTCAATAAATTGGAAGAGGGTGTTTTGGGAGATGACAAAGCCATGGGTAGGGGCCTGAGGGTGGGCTGAAGAGAAAGATCACTGGAAAGGAGACTGAGGGCTGAGAGGCTGTAAGTCGGTGGAGTACCCTAGTGGGCTTTGAAGTCAATAACAACGATGATGAGATCATAGGTGTAAAGAGGAAGACGATGAGCCAGTTGCTAAAGCTGTCAGTCATGTGGGTGAAGGACCAGGCTGAAAGAGGCCAGCAACAATTAGAGGTAGTGGGTGATACACTTCCAGAGATGAATGTCAAAGGGGCTGAGGATTTTGAAGGATAAAGGAAGAATAATGGTACAAAGTAGCATTGAAGATCAATACTTCCAGCTCCAGACCCTGAGGTATATGAAGTAGGAGCAAAAATAAGCCTTTATTAAGAGGGCTGCTGGAGGGACTTCCCTGGTGGCTCAGTGGTTAAGAATCTGCCTGCCAATACAGGGGACATGGATTCCATCCCTGGTCAGGGAAGATCCCACATGCCAAGGAGCAACTAAGCCTGTGCACCACAACTACTGAGCCCATGTGCTGCAACTACTGAAGCCCGTGAGCCTAGAGTCCATGCTCCGCAACAAGAGAAGCCTTCACAATGAGAAGCCCCCAAGCACAGCAACAAAGAGTAGCCCCCACTCGTGGCAACTAGAGAAAGCCCAAGTGCAGCAACGAAGACCCAATGCAGCCAAAAATTTAAAAAGAAATGAAAGAAAGAAAGAAAGAGAAAGAAGGAAGGAAGGAAGGAAGAAAGAAAGGAAGGAAGAAAAAGAAAGAAAGAAAGAAAGAAAGAAAGAAAGAAAGGAAGGAAGGAAGGAAGGAAGGAAGGAAGGAAGGAAGGAAGGAAGGAAGGAAGGAAGGAAGGAAGGAAGGAAGGAAGAAAGAAAGAAAGAGGAAAGAAAGGCTGCCGGGACTTCTCTGGTTGTTCATGCTTCCACTGAAGGGGATGCAGCTTTGATCCTTGGTCGGGGAAGTAAGATCCCACATGCCACATGGTGTGGCAAAAAAAAAAAAGGGCTACTGGGGAAGTGTGTCCTCCAAGACAGCAAGGTTTCAGAAAGGAGCATTCAGAGAAGAGGCTGGGCATATAAGGATGATGACAGACGTTGAGTCCAGAAGTCACAGTGGAAGGGTTAGAAAGATCAAATTCGACTGGAATATTGGGTCAGGTTAGGGGACCTATACCATATGAGATAGGCAACCTGGTATGGAAACCCTACCAGCTTGTTTGTTTCTATGGGAAAATATATTCTGAGTTCTGGAAAAAAAAAAAACTGATAAATAAGTGAACTCTGGAAACTTGCAATGTTATTTTAATATTATGTATTATTGCTCAAAAACTCATTATTATATGGGTCACTGGTTATTATTTCACTGGTCAGACCAAGAAGTTATACACCCAAGGCAGTTAAAATATTCCAGGTTCCAATTCCATCCCATTCAGGAATTTGTTCTTGGGCCTCAATTGCCTCATCTACGAAATAGGAGTGATAATACTTTGCGTGCTTAGGAAGCAGGGTCCTGGTCCAAATGATTTCCTATGGCTCAGCCTGGAATGCATGTGAGGTTCGGATCTGGTGAAGGAGTGAAAAAGTGACCAACTCATTTTCTGAGGCTACGGTACTCTTGCCTCTGAAATCAGTTAAGGATAACATAAGTATTATAGGCCCATTTCATTTATAAATACAGATGCAAACATCATTAATCAAATATTACTTAACCAAATGTGAAAACAAGAACAGTTTATCCCAGGAATGCAAGTGTTTCCACATTAGAAAATCCATCAATGTAATTTACATGTTAATAGATTAAATAAAAATATATATATATGGTTACCTCAATCAATAATTTAAAAAAGAATTTGATAAGGTTCAACATCCACTTATGATAAGAATTTTTAGCAAACAAAGATTAGGGAGGAAATTCTTATACTTAATGAAGAAATTTTAGATTCATCTCTTTTGTGATCAGGAAAAGGACAAAGACGTCCACTGTTACCCCTTTAGTCTGACAAAGTCCTGGAAGTCTTGACAAATACTTCAGGGAAGTGAAAGAAATACTCTAGTGCAAAGATTGAAAGGGATGAAATAAAACTGATTTGCAGATGATAGTATCATCTACTTAGAAAATTGGATAGAATCAACAGAGAGTCTATTACAACTGTCAGTGATGTTCCGCAAGGTTGCTGTATGACAAGATCAACCTACAAAAAGAGTCATGAGTATTTTACTACACCAGCAATAACTTATTAGAAAATGTAAATTTTAAAAATAACACTCAATATGCATCACTGACAAAAATTATAAAGCATCTAGGGAACCAAGTATTCATAAGACCTCAATGGAAGAAACATTTTACTTCTACTAAAGGTCATAGAAGATGACTTAAATAAGTAGAGAAATAGTCCATGCTCTTAAATGGGATGACTTAACATTATAAAGATATCAGTTGTCCCCAAAATAACTTACATTTTGATATATTACCAATAAAAATTCAATTGGTGATTTTTGAAAGATCTTGATAAGCTTACCCCCAAATTGTGTGGAGCAATCACAAAACAAAACAAAACAAAACAAAACACAAATGGTTAAGTTGACACTGAGAGGTAAGAGTAACAAGAGGGATCTTGCCCTTCCAGAAATTTTAACTTGCTACAAAGCATCCAGCAACAATAACAGTATAGCATTAGTGCAAGAACAAACAGATACACCAATGGAACAGAATACCAGAGACAAACAGACACTCTATATATAGTAAATGTGGTAAATGTGGCTCAATATGAAAAAAATAAATTGAATCCCTAACACCCAAACAAGGATGAACTCTAGATGGATTAAAAAGACCTAAGTGTGAAGTGTAAAACTATAAAGTTATTTAAAAAAAATATAAAGTTATTGGGAGAAAAGAGAAATTTGTGATGCAGAAATGGAAAAGAACATACGCAAAATTTCAAAATCACAAATCCTAAGGGGAAAATTGGTCATTCTGATTACACCATATTTAAGGATTTCTGTTAAGTGAAGTTCACCAAAGAAAAATTAATAGGCAGATGACAGAACAAGAGAAAATATTTGCAATGTCCAAATCTGACAAAAAACTGATATTATTTGTTTAAATGTCTTGCCAATCAACAAGAAAAATGTTTTAAGAGAAAACAGGCAGAGAATACCAGGAGGGACTTTGCAAAAATAAAAAAAGAAAGAAAGAAAAAGGAAAGAAGGAAAGAAAGAAAGCCAAAGTGCTTACAAGTATTTAAAGGGATGCTCTAAGCCATAAGTTATCAGAGAAAAATGCAGTAAGATATCACCTTTCACCTACTAAGTTGAGAAATATTAGAAATCCAAACAAATTCTCATTTATTTGATTCAAATCTCATATAGTCCATTCTGAATTTTAAAAGACTGGCCATCTTAAGTGTTGGTGAGGCTGTGGAGGAACTGGAACTTTCAGACATTGCTGGTGGGAATGTAAAGTGGAGCAACCACTTTGGAAAACAGTTTGGCCGATTCGTAAAAAGTTACACACTGCTGTCTGCTGCTAAGGTTTCCACTACAGATTCAAGAAAAAAGTGTCCTGGTACTTTCTGTCTGTCTGATTGTGGCAGCCCAGATTGCGTGGGGGAATACAGGGAAAAATTGTTTGCATCTCAGAAATGACCCTGTGAGCAGTAAAAGCCTGGTTTACTAAAAACAAACAAACAAAAAGTTACACAGGGCTTCCTAGGTGGCGCAGTGGTTAAGAATCCGCCTGACAATGCAGAGGTCACGGGTTCGATCCCAGCTCCAGGAAGATCCCACATGCCATGGAGCAACTAAGCCCGTGTGCCAAAAAAAAAAAAAAAAAAAAGTTACACATACACCTATCATATAATCCAGCCATTCTATTCCTAGGTATTTTTCAAGAGAAATGAAAGCATACATGTCTATACCGAAACTTGTATGTGAATGTTCCTGGCAGCGTTATTTGTAATGGCCCCAAACTGGATATAACCCAGATACCCATCAACAAGTGAATGGAAAATCAAACTGATTACTATTGATAATCAAATCAATAATATTTCCCGATAAAAAAGAATGAACTCATAATACATGCAAAACATACATGAATCTCAAAATAATTACGGTAAGTAAAAGAAGCCCAGACAAAAGGAGTACCTTCAGTATTATTCCATTTGCATAAAACTCTAAAACATGCAAACTGGTCCGTAATGACCGAAATCAGATCAGTGGTTGCCTAGGGGCTGAAGGGAGGAATGACAAAGAGGTACAAGGAAACACTGGGGGTGATGGATGTGCACTGTATCTTGATTCTGAGGACAGTTTCAGGAGTGTATACATATGTCAAAACATATCAAATTATGGATGTTAACCTGACTTATTGCAGTAATCATTTCGCAATATATACAAATATTGAATCATTACGTTGTACACCTGAAATTAATGTTACATATCAATTACACATCAATAAAAAATTCTTTTGACTTACCAAATTGAACATCTTACATATGTGTAGTTTATTGTTTGTCAATTATATCTCAACAGAGCTTTTAGAAAACAAAAACAATAAACTGCAGTACTCCATTCTATTTTAAGCACTATATGAGTATTACATTATTCACCTTCATTAAAACCCTAAGATGTAGAGATACTATTATTATCTCCCTTCTCATTTTACAGATGAGGTAAATAAGGCACAAAGAGCTTAGGTAACTTTCCCAAGGGCACAAAGTGAGTTAGTATCAGAGCTGGGACTCAAAGTCTGGCAGTCTGAACCCAGAGTCCATACTCTTAACTATGCTGCCTCTGGGTGGATGCTGTCTGGGAGGATGTGGTGGTAGCAGAACTGTCTTAGTCAAATTTGGTATAAGTATACCCTATGACTCAGCAATTCTGCTCGTGGAGATAGATATAAATAAAGACAAAGACATAGGTGGAGGCAGAGATATAGCTCCCGTAAACGAGCCTTGTATGAAAATGTTCATTGCCACATTATTTGTTGTGGTTGGAAAGTGGAGGTGACATGGGTGCCTACCAATGGGATGACTGACGTTGTGGAGTATTACGTAATGATAAATCGTGCAATAAAATAAATAAATAATGCAATAAATTAATTATACAACAATAACTTTGATAATCATATAACAGGAATGGGTTGTGGTTTTTCTTGGCTTGCAGAGATCTTAGTTCCCTGACCAGGGACAGAACCCACACCTACTGCAATGGAAGCACAGAGTCCTAACTACTGGATCGCCAGGGAATTCCCTGAATAGGTTTTCAAAACGTAGTGCTTACTGAAAACAAGTAAGATCAGATTGAAATATATAACCAGATGCTATTTACATAAATTAAAAATCTGTGCACAAAAAACAATTCATATTTTGCAAGTGAGCATTAAATTCATTGGAGTAGTTACCTTTTGAGGGAGGACAAATGAGAAACGGGTATGGAAATAAAAGAATAATTTTTAAAATAAAAACAAGATAAGACAGATCAGTGAGACTAATGTACCAAAAACTGTGTCATTAATTCAATCCTCTGTATCTGAGACCCTCATATATAGACAAAAACAGTGATGGGACAAAGGGAGAAGATGGCATTGCTGGAGCTCAGGGGTCCAAGGTTTCCCTTCAGAATGTGGAAGCAAAGTGGCCTGTCGAGTAGGCGCTAGAGGCAAAGAGAGGGAAGAAATATCCTGGTTTTCTCCTGCCCTCCAATCTCTTACCCACCGTGGGCTGCACCCAGTCAGAAGGTAGTGAACACAGGAGCTTGAAAACAAAAGCTCACAGGCATCAGCTCCCCATGACATAGGGCAGAGCTTAGGAAGGGCTACGACTGGTTCTGAGATCAAACAGGGGCAAGAATGAATTTCTAGGCAAGATCAACACATACAGGCTCCAATGCAAAGTGCCCTCTTGTGTCCTGTGTCTCTCACCTTCCTTTCCCATCCTCTCTCAATTGACCCCTTTCTCCCACCTTCCAAGCCAGTTTTCCTCCACCCTCCGAACTCTCTCTCCTTATTCCTGTTGTCTCTTCTACTCCCCCATCTCTTTCTCCATATTCTTTACTCTGTCTCCTATATCTAGATCTGACTTGTTTTCCTTGATTCCACTTTCCCTGGGGTTTAAACTCCCAGAAGCACCAGAACAGAGCATCTGAATGAAATCAGGAACGTGCCATGCCTGAGTGCCAGGACAGACCCTGGCCCTGCGCTCTACCCGCCACACTGACTTACCATCTGCCCCCAGCCTGTGCCTCCCTCCAACTCTCTTTTTTCCTCTTGGTACCTTTCTCACCTTTTCCTCTCTCCCTGCCCTCCTCCTTTTATGGTATCCCAGCATCCCTGGTTTTCCTTTTACCTTCCGGATTGGTCCTCTCTGCTTCCATCAATCGCTTCCGCTCCTTTCTGCTCATAAATGAGTGGTTCTCCTCAACCAGCAGACCTTAGTTCTTCATCTACATCTGCTTAGTCAGATATGTGGAACCGTTCACCAGAGGGTTCTCCCCACTGTGACTGCTCCCGAATCTGCATTCTTGGCCATTAGGAACAGACCCTCACTTCATTCATTCAACAAACATTTACTGAGTGCCCACCCCTAGGCTGGGTGCTGGGGATACAGAGGTAAACTGATGATCATATGTCCTCAAGTTTAAGGTGCAGAGAAGAAATTACGACAATATACTATATTGTGGACACATGGATTTCTGGAGGAAAGCCAAGGAAGGTATCACAGAGAGGGTGTGCCCTTTTTTTTTTTTTTTTTTTTGCATTTTTATTTTGGAGGATGAATAGGAGTCCTCTGGTATTCCAGACTGAGGGATTAGTATGGCAAAGGTACCAAGGAGTGAAACAGCACAGGGTGTTCTGAGTGCAAGAAGTAGTTAGGAATTGACTAAAACTTGAGGGGAGAGGAAAGGATAGAATGTGAGGCAGAGATAGGAGAAGAAAGGCAGGAGGTTTTGTTCGCTCTGAAAAGGGATTTGAACTTGACAGTGGGCAACAAAGACTTTTGGGAGGAGAGTGAGAGGTTGAACTGTTTTGTATTGTACTCTGCCCTCCCTGCAGGGGAAGAAGAGGAGCAGGAAGACCAGTCAGGGTGATGGTGGTCTGGACCAAAGCGGCAACCGTACAGGTAGAGAAAATCAGATGAATATGAGAATTTAGGAGGCCAAAACACCAGTGTTGGTAGCTTACTGGATAAAGGGAGGTGCAGGAAAGGAGGAATCAAGCATGACTTCCTCCTTCTGATAGGAGTGACAAGGGTGCCTAATAGGACCATTCTCTGGAATGAGGAAGTTAGCAGACGGAGCAGGTTTGGACATGCTAATCATGTGAGCAGCCCACCTAGGCAGAAACTGAACAGTCGGATCCGGAGCTCCAGAAAGAGGCCTGGGCTGGAAGTAATGGAAGCCTTAGAGAAGCCGAATGACAGGGACATTGGGCCGGAGACCACCCGGGCCCGATCCGCTGCGGATCCGCGTTCTCCCTCCAGGTGGCACTAGAGCCCCGCGCTTCTGCGGCCCGTTTTCCCAGGCGCGCGCTCTCCGTGCTCCGGGTGTTCCGCTGCCCTGGGCGCTCGCCAACTCTAGGTCGCGCCCTCCTCACTGGGCAGGACTTCGCTGGGGATGCAAACCCGGAGCGACCTCTAAGAGAGCTTGTCCAAGTCGTCCACGCGGCCAGCACATTCTTGACGGCTCAGAGACCTCAGGACTGGTGACGTGGTTGGTGTGACCACCTGTCCCTCGGGCCGCCTCCAGGAACCAACGTGGGGAACGGGTGTAGGGGCAGGGCCAGACAGTGCCCGCAGCAGGGATGCATGGAAAGAGGACCACCAAGGCCAGACACCTGACCCGCTAGGAACGGAATTTCCTATGCCCCGGGTCATCTTCGCGTGGGAAGCGTGTCGCGGATCCTTTAAGGCTCCGTCTCCCTGCCCTCCCCCGCCCGGGGCCAGGCCGGGACACCCGGGACCTGACATTTGGCGTCTCCCAACGTGGGAGCTAAAAATAACCGCTGTGGGTTACTCCAGGCCATTGCTCCGCACCCACCCCACGCGCCGGCTCGCGCTCAGTCTCGGGCCACCCGAGTTCTCTCCCGGGCTAGTGTACCTGGCCCATCCCCTCCTCTCGGACCCCGCCGTCCCAAGCCGCCGCGCTGGGTTCTGAAGTATCTTCTTCAGCCCCGAACCTTGGCCGGTGGGCGGAGTCTTCACGCTAAAGGGAACAGAGCCGCCAGGGCTCTCACGTCCCTTTTCTCAAAACTTCCCGGACGGATGCTGGCGGGAACCCGAGGGGCGTGTCTCGCCGGGCACGCTGCGGGGCGTGGTCCCGCTGGCCAACCCTACAGCAGGGGCCAAGTTCTCAGCGCCAGGCTCAGGGAGGGGCGTGGCCTTCTGGCGGGCTCCCGGCCAATGGGTGCCGTGAAAGGCGTGGCCCTGGGGGCTGCGGGGGCTGCTCTTCGGGTCTTTTCCCACCAGCCAGGCTCCGCCAGATCCTCGGGAGCTGGTCTCTGGCTCCTCGGCTTGTGGCTGTGGATCACGCCAGGCTTGCCCTCCGCACAACGCTCCGGGACCCCCATCGCTCTCGCGCCCTCTACCCGCCAGGCTGGGGCCGCAGACCCCCAGTCGCCTCCCTCTCATCTACCGCAGCTCCTGCGTCTCCAGTTCCTAAGACAAGATGCCGTCGGGCTTCCAACAGATCGGCTCCGAAGTAGGGTTTAGCATAAGGGGACGGGACGGGGACACGGGTCCGGCTTTTCTCGGGCTGGGGTCGTGGTTGGGGTCAGCTAAGGGGCGGTCCTTGCGCAGGCGCAGGGGTGGGGGGTGAGGGGACTGGCTATTTATACCAGAGCTGGACAACCCGTGACTGTCGGATTCCAGTCCCTCTAAGAGGCAGAGTGGGTCTGGGGGACCATTCGGGGGCTTGCCCCCGAATCCCTGATTCTGCGAGTCCACGGTTCGTCCCCTTCTCCAGTTGACGGCGCGTTGCGCTGGGATCGTGGACACCCTGCCCTCAAGAAAGCAGATCCTGGCGGGTCTTGCCCTCCAGGAGCTGTCCGTCTGTCCCGGCTTGCCCGCAGTTTTTCGAGGACCGGAGGCTCTCCGTAGCCACCGCCCCCCCCCCCCCCCCCCCCACCCTTGGCAGTCCTCCAGGACGCTGAACTTTCCCTCGGCCCCGCGGTTGGTGGAGAGGTAGAGGGGAGTGTCAGCCCTCCCTCCCCCAGCTCAGGTTTCCATTTGGAGACAGTCTGTGCCGCCAGCGATCAGCCGCCACGGCTACCGCCCCTCACACCACCTTCCCGCCCCCATCCCCTGGGCAAGGCTCTCCCAGGCAAAAGCCAGCATGGCCCCCTGCCCTTTGTCGCAGCTTAGAGGGGGAAGGGAGGCTGGGGCGGAGACAGAGAAGGCCATAGGCCAGGAGGAATGACCGCGATGTCCTTTTTGGAAGTGCCCTTCTTGAGCCCGTTGGGGGCTTCCAGGAATGGGAGGAGAGAACCCCCAGATGGAAGTGGGAGGACAGAAGCTGAGGGCGATAATGCACTTGTCACTTTATAAAACCAGCACTGTTGGGGGCACTATTAACATTTGATTTTGATTTTCACACTTTCACTGACAGGTAGGCAAATCAGGCAACATCAATCCTATCTCCCCAGTTCAGAGTGAGGAAGTGACTTACCCAAGGTCACACACATCTGAACTCAGGCCTTTTAAGGCCAAGCCTGTCCCAAGGTCAGAGGCATTGTGAGACCCATGTCCTCAAACATTTCTCTGCCTGCTGGACTCAGACATCAGCTTCTCTTTCATGCCTTGGTACTGTCCGGTTCTTCTTGCTCTTGTTTACACTGAGATCTTCAAGTGATTCCTAATATGGCCCACTTTCCCTCACCCAACATGCTGGATGGAACCCAGCATCTCAAGGCTCCTGCTGGGCTTGGGCCCCTGGCGGAAGGAAAGATGCCACGATTCCATGTGACATGCCTCCTCTCTGCTTCCGCCTGCCCAGGATGGGGAGCCCCCTCAGCAGCGAGTCACTGGGACCCTGGTTCTTGCCGTATTCTCTGCTGTGCTCGGCTCCCTGCAGTTTGGCTACAACATTGGGGTCATCAATGCCCCCCAGAAGGTGAGGGGCTATAGCCAGCAGAGTGGGGTGCCCAGGCAAGGCAGGGGGTGTCGCGGGTGAGCAGAGAGGGAGGAGTCTGCAGGGACTCACTGCTGTGCTATCCCCCCAGGTGATTGAACAGAGCTACAATGAGACGTGGCTGGGGAGGCAGGGGCCTGAGGGACCCGGCTCTATCCCACCGGGCACCCTCACCACCCTGTGGGCTCTCTCTGTGGCCATCTTCTCTGTGGGAGGCATGATCTCCTCCTTCCTGATTGGCATCGTCTCTCAGTGGCTGGGAAGGTATGGGGCTGGAGGGCAAGGGTGGAGGGACAGGAAGGGAGCCAGAGCACCTGTGCCCTGACTCTCACAGCCCCACTCTTTGCCTGCCAGGAAGAGGGCAATGCTGTTCAACAACGCCCTGGCAGTGCTGGGGGGCGCCCTCATGGGCCTGGCCAAGGCAGCTGCCTCCTACGAGATGCTCATTCTTGGACGGTTCCTCATTGGCGCCTACTCAGGTACCCGCGGGCACTGTGGCCCCGCCCAGTGCCTTGCTCTCCTTCACTGTCCCTGGGCTTGGGGGTCAGAGTGGGCAGCTGCCCTCAGAGGCTCTCTCCTTCTCTCTGCCCAGGGCTGACGTCGGGGCTGGTGCCCATGTACGTGGGGGAGATCGCCCCGACTCACCTGCGGGGTGCCTTGGGGACACTCAACCAACTGGCCATTGTCATTGGCATCCTGGTCGCCCAGGTGACTGGACCTGGCCTCATGGGAGGCTGGGCAGGGGATTGAGGTGGGGCTCTGGGGACGGGCTGAAGGTCCTGCCCTCCCTCCCACCCTTCTCCCACAGGTGCTGGGCTTGGAGTCCATGCTGGGCACTGCCAACCTTTGGCCGCTACTCCTGGGCATCACAGTGGTGCCTGCCCTCCTGCAGCTGGTCCTGCTGCCCTTCTGCCCAGAAAGCCCCCGCTACCTCTACATCATCCGGAACCTGGAGGGGCCCGCCAGAAAGAGTGAGCTTCCGTACTGTCTTGCTGGCACCTGTCCTCCTCCCAGGCCCCCTCCCTGCCCTCTCAGGCCTGACCCTCCTCACCTCCAGGCTTGAAGCGCCTGACAGGCTGGGCTGACGTGTCTGAAGCGCTGGCCGAGCTGAAGGAGGAGAAGCGGAAGCTGGAGCGTGAGCGGCCACTGTCCCTGCTCCAGCTCCTGGGCAGCCACACCCACCGGCAGCCCCTCGTCATTGCAGTTGTGCTGCAGCTGAGCCAACAGCTGTCGGGCATCAATGCAGTACGTATGCAGCAGCCCCCAGGAAGGGGAAGGGTTAGGGAGCAGCCCGAGAGGGAGGAAGAAGGGAGCAAGCCCCCCTGTTAAAATTCAGGGTCAGTCCAGCTTGGTGTGGCTGCAAGGGAGGAAGGGACACATCCCTGCCATCCCTTTTCTTCTTGCCCACCTCTAGGTTTTCTATTATTCAACCAGCATCTTCGAGACGGCAGGGGTAGGACAACCAGCCTACGCCACTATCGGAGCCGGTGTGGTCAACACGGTCTTCACCTTGGTCTCGGTAACTGCTGGCCTCTGGAAGGGCCCCCACCATTGGTTTCACATCCCTGGGTGTCCTGGAAGTCCAGCTCTTGGTTGACCCCACCCACTGAACCTCTCCCACTTCCCGAACCTTAAAGGCCCCTTGCAAGCCCTGACTCTTCCTGCAGGTGTTCTTGGTGGAACGGGCTGGGCGCCGGACCCTCCATCTCCTGGGCTTGGCAGGCATGTGTGGCTGTGCCATCTTGATGACCGTGGCTCTGCTTCTGCTGGTGAGGCCTGGGGAAAGGGAAGAGGACCAGCGGCCCAACCCAGGGAAACTGTCCCAAGGGGCTCTGTGGGCAGCCGGGGCCATTCCTCAACATACATGCTTTTGACCCTGGGGCCAGGCCTCAGGCTGGGACCGTGCTTACCAAGGTACCCAGGCTGCACTTCCTCCTCCTTTGGAAGGAATCTGTAGCACAGTCCTGGCAGCCAGGGAGGAGAGCTCCTGTCAAGCCTCAGGAAAAATAGTTCCTAAGGACCCAGCTCTTGAACCAAGGGGGAATCGACAGTCATAAGAGCTGAGAGACCACACCTTCCCTCTGCCCTGAATCAGCACAGGGCAGCCAGCTGAATGTCAAGTGCTCAAGGGCCTGTTCTAACCAAGAGTGGCAGGCCCCCCACGAGCAGCTGGGAGGGGTAGATGCCAGTTTGCTAGGTTGAGGACAAAGGAAGATCCGGAAAGACCTGACCTGAATGTTCCACCCTCCCTGCCTGGCCCCCAGGAGCGGGTTCCAGCCATGAGCTATGTCTCCATCGTGGCCATCTTCGGCTTTGTGGCCTTCTTTGAGATTGGCCCTGGCCCCATCCCTTGGTTCATCGTGGCCGAGCTCTTCGGCCAGGGACCCCGCCCAGCAGCCATGGCCGTGGCTGGTTTCTCCAACTGGACGTGCAACTTCATCATTGGCATGGGTTTCCAGTACGTCACGGTAGGTCCCCCCCCACCCCCCTGCCATCCCCATCTCCCTCACGGTCAGCCAGAGGAGGGCACCTCACACTCACGACTAGCCCAGTTGCTCTCCAGTCAGCATTTCCCCCTCTCCCCTGTCCGTAGAGCAGTGGTCTAGGGATCACTTTAGTGGACCACGTGGGTCCTGAAGACCATCTGCTCCACCAGAATCAAAGCAAAGAAGGGAGCTGACCTAGATTGGATAACAACAGAGGTGTCTTCAAAACAAACTAGTGGCATAACTTACTTAGACCAGGAGTAAAATTTCAAACTTCATATGGCCAGGAATCCACTCTGAGTGCAGTAACTCAGGAGAGTTGGGATTCAAAGAATTCTTTTTTCACTAAGTTCTGGTAATTTCCATTGACCGGCGAAGAAGCCACCTGCTGTGTGCAGTATCCCAGCTCCCAGTGAAGGCCTTTAGTCCCTGGCTTGCCCGAGGCCACCCATTTCCTCCCCTCTGTCAACACCTCTTTCTCCACCTGTCCCAGGATGCTATGGGTCCTTACGTCTTCCTTCTATTCGCGGTCCTCCTGCTTGGCTTCTTCATCTTCACCTTCTTAAAAGTGCCTGAAACCCGTGGCCGGACGTTTGAGCAGATCTCAGCCGCCTTCCACCGGACACCCTCTCTTTTAGAGCAGGAGGTGAAACCCAGCACAGAACTTGAGTACTTAGGGCCAGATGAGAATGACTGAGGGGCTAGTCAGGGGCAGGAGAGCCAGTTCCCTCAAGCTGCCCAGAGATCCCTTCTTTTCCTCTGCAGCACTTTAACCCTCTCTTCCCCATCACTTCCAGGGTGGAAAACCCCCCTGCAGCCTGGTGGAAGTGGGAAGCTGGAGGGAAGGGGGGTTTGGGCACCCCCTCATCCCCCTCGTGTGACTCTTGGATTATTTATGTTGTGGTTAGGCTGTGGCCGTGGGGTGGGCCATTCTCCCTTCTCATCCCCTCCTTCCTTGGTAGCCCACCCCCACCCCACCTCAGCTCTAGAATACTTCCGTCCGGACTAGCATGGGGGATTATAGGGAGGAGAGGCTCTAGGACTGACTTTCCGGTGGGGCTGAGCTGAAGTCAAGAGGAGGACTGGAGAAGAGAAATCCAGTTCCTGCCACCTTGGACTCCTCCCACTCTGGCACTTTCTCTGAATTCTTGCCACAGACTCTGGGGGGAGGGGGGATGCTCTCTTGTCCCCTCCTGGGCAAAGGATTCACCGCCCCCCCCTCCAAGACCTAACCTCTGTCACTGCAGGCTCAGTCCTCTCACTCAACCTTCCGGGGCAAGAGGGAACACGCGTCCACATGTGGTGAGAGGAAGGGACAGCAGGCTCCCCTCTAGGCTCAGGGTTCCGGGCCCCACCCCAGCTGCTCCCCAAGGCTCCCCAGCTCTTTCCTCCTCTCCCATCTTGGGAGGGTGCTGTACCCACAGGCTTTTGACCAACTAAGGAAAAGAGGGATTTGAAAGGCTGCCTGTGAACACTGGGCTGGGAGGAGCCTTCAGATATTTTTGTATATGTTTGAAAAAGAAGGGGCAGGGAGAAGAAACCGAAGGTCTGTTGTATTAAATGTGTATATATAGATCCGTATAAAAAGTTACTGTATGAGATGAGCGTCCTGTCGTGTGGAGGCACTCCAGGAGGGGCTGAGACAGGGACCACAGCCACCCCCACCCCCATCTCCTCCCCATCCTGCCTCAGCTCAGGGCCGCGGAATCCTCTGGAGGCTGTCACTCACTCACGCCCCCACTTAAGCGTTGTAGTCATGGCTTTTGTTAACAGTAGTAAATGCTCAGTAAGTGGATGCTGCAGATGCCGGACGCTGCTCTCGGCACTTTAGGAAACACTCATTCTGCCAGGCAGGCGTGTGCCCCGTTTCACAGATGGGAAAAGTCAACCTCACGGGGATGAAGGCACTTCTGCAGAGCCGCACTGCTGGAAACCAGGGAAGGCGGGAGGATCCGCGAGCAGGCCCTGCCCACCGCCCCACACCCTCTTCCTCGCCCCTCAGCAGTGGCGGGGCTCCGAACAGAAAAGAGGCAGACACCCAGACAACAGGAAAGCCCGTTTTGGTTTTTACTGGAGGCTCAGGTGGCACACGGCAGTTCATAAAATGGCTTCTGAGGTAGGGGGCAGCGGGGAAACAAAAAATAAACTGGGGTGGGAAAGCAAAACAACCAGGAGGAGGTAAGAGCTGGCTGGTTCCTTCTCAGCCTGATTTAGGGGAGGGAGTTGGTGCCTCTGAACAAGGATGGATTCCTTCCTTTAACCCTTGGTAAGGGAATGAGAGAAAAAAAAAAGCAGAAGGCTGTTGCGTTGGCCCTCCTGAGTCTCAAGGAAAAGGGGGAAAAGCGCTGGTGTTTTGATGTCATGAATTATGGGAAAGGCGGGGAGGGAGGTGCTGGGTAGGATACAGGTCAGTTGGAAAAACTGGCAGATACCTGAGAGGAAGAGATGGAAGGATCACAACGGGCCACTTACCACCACCCGAGCCCCACCCCCACCTCTCAATACCTGCCCTGGGCTCGCCACTCACCAGAGGGGGGCTCTGGGTGTCCTCTGAGTTGGAATCACTCCAGCATGGTGGTTGAGGGGTCCCCACTGTTGATGGGGGCTGAGGGCTAGGGAGAAAAGCGTGCTCAGCCGGGACACTCTTGCTCGTTGGAGCCCCCGACTTCAACCTGCTCCCGCCTCTTCTCTCCCCAGTCCTCCCCAAGCCCACTGGTGCCGGTGGGGGCTGGTGCCGTGGCTCCCCGCGGAGCCGAGAGGGAGTCCGCGGCGCTGACACGGGTTCAGTCGCCTCTGATGGGGTTTCCCAGTGGGTGGGGGTGCCCACCAGGGGTGGACCCAGCAGTACTGGCTCTTGGGCATCAGGCTGTGTGACATAGGGTGGGGGGGGACAGGGCCAGAAGGGAAAAGAAGACAGAAGTGGGGGGAGAGAGGGGAGGTGGCCCCAGCCTCTTCGTGCATTCCCGCCCCCACCCCGTCACCCACGCCCCCATACAGACAGTAGAAGGTCCTCGCCTCGGGGGCTGTGGGCTGCCTGGGTCCAGGGGGCTGCTGCCGTCTCCGCTGGAAGTAGGGACGGTTTCGTGGGCGCTGGGGCTCAGGCCGGGAACCGTCCGTGGGGCCTTGGCTGGGCTTGGTCTCACCATCCCCACCTTCTGTGGTGGGCTGCTGGGGTGGCCTGGGGCGGAAAGGCCTGGGGAAAGAAGCGGGGACCCTGAAGGGACAGAAGCCCAGGGTGGACCACATCCTTCCCTCCCAGGACCCCTCAAGCAGAGGTGCGCTGGCCTGCCGCCCCGTCCTCACCCCACCCCAGAGGCGCCTGCTAACCCCTGGGCACCTCAGCAGTAATGGCTCAGCCACCCAGCCCTCCTGGCCACTGGCTTCAGGCCCTCCCCCCTCCCACCCTCCCATCCCCAGACTGGTGGGTAAAGGGGAAGACTGAGCCCGGGAGAGAGGGTCTTACCTTCGGTACCTGGGCCGGAATCTGGGTGGGGGGACCCGCTCATCTCCCTGCTGTTGGTCCCCCTCCAACGGGGCTGTCTCTTTGGGTCCAACCCCGTCAGTGCCCTGGGAACACACAAAGGCCCGGGTGAGCTGGGAGGCGCCAGCTGCCCAGGTGTCCGCAGCTCTTCCCAGCCCACCGTTCCGCATCTTCTGAGGACTCTGGGCTCCAGCCCTCACCAACTCCCGCTCCTTTCCCAGGATGTGGGCAGCTGGTTCCCACGCTCCCAGTTCCCCTCACCTCCATGGGCTGCTGCGGGTTGGGGGGCCGAGGGCCTCGCACGAAGCGCCGTCGGTAGAAGAAGGGTGGTGGGCGCCGTCGTCTGGGCCGCTGCGCGGAGTCTTCAGCGCGCTCCCCTTCGCTGCCTGGTTCTGTCCCGCCCGATGGAGCCTCTGCCACCATGGGTGGTGGGGCAGCTGGGCGGGGCCGAGGGATGAATCGGCGGAACCTACGTCGGTTGGGGGCATAGCGGCTGCCCTTCACGGGCACCCCCCCAGGCCCAGTTACATTAGCAGCTTCTGCACCCTGGGGAGGAGGTGGGGAGGAACTGGTGAGAACCTGCTCCCACCGCCGGTGCGCAACCTTCCCAATCTTGCTCAAATAATTGTCTTCCTGTCCTTCCAGCTTTCCTCCAGCTCCTCTAACTTCTAGTTCTTTCCACCCTCCCCAGGGAGCATTGGCAGGCGCTCAGACCCTTCTAGGAGGAGCCACATCTGCAACTGGTCCTTTTGAAATAGCTGCCACTGGACCCTCTTGAGGTTTAGCCTGGAAGTGGGGTGGGAGTGGGGATGGAGAAAGAGGGCTGCCGAAAGGCATCCATCTCCTGGAGGGCTGATTCTGAGAGGAGAACGTGGGCACAGGCCCCAGTGGAGAACAGGCATGGGAGTGCTTAGTGAACTACAAAGAAACCCAGATATTGCTGACTGGTGACAGGGACACATTCTTTAGGACATCCCTTGGAGCAGCCAGAGAGTTAAGGATGACAAGGTCTGTGTGAGGACACAGTCCTGGTCCCACAGCCTGGGCTGCTGGGCCAGAGCCTGGGGAGACCTCCAGGCCACCCTCCCATTGCTTGGTGGGCCCTCCATCCCACCGCGACCCCCGAACCTTCTCTCCTTCCACGACATCAAACTCCACCGTCTCCCCATCTCCAACGCTGCGCAGAAACTTCCTTGGATTGTTTCTTTTAATAGCTGTCTGGTTAGGGAAAGCCCAGGGGAAAGGTGAGGACAGCCAGCGGGGAGTCTTTCGCACCCCTGCTGGGCCCACCACCCAATGTCATTCTTTTCAAAGTTTTATTGAACACTTGTGGGCCGGGGCTGGAAGGTAGAGCAGAGAAGGCAAAGTTTACCAGGGGAAAAGCCACAAACTAGAAGGCTCGGAACAACTGTGCAGTTACCACGGTCCCCAGGACACACTCCCTCCTCCCTGACCCCTCAGGGATTTCAAGAAGGGAAGCAAGACACAGGAACTCAAAAGCAAAACAAAAAGCCGAGACAGTCTTAAGCTGTAAAGTGGGTAAAACGTACTGCGCTTCTTACCTCAATCCCACCGAGAGCGCTTTCCACCAAAGCAGTGGTTCTCAAACTGTGCGTGCATCGCAAATACCTGGAGAGCTTGTTAAAACAGGATGCTGGCCCCTCCCCCAAGCCCGACTGATTTGCTAGGTCTGAGGTGGGCCTGAGAATTTGGATGTCAGGTGATGCTGCTGTTGCCGCGGGTGCCAGGACCACACTTTGAGAACCACTGCGCCCAAGTAGCGCTAGCCTGTGTCCTTTCCCTCGGACACCGCCTGTGATTCATTCCCGGGGTGGTCACAGGTCCCAGCAGGTAGTCAGCGTGCCATGCCCGGAGGGCAACAGGTACGTTTCATACAGAGACAACCCAACACAGGTGGGGCCAATGCAGTTAATACAGACACCTGAGGCAGATGGACGGGGGAACTATTTCCTGGTGGGAGGTGAAAGCAGGAGAAACAGGCTCTGTGCTGCTAAGGGTAATGGCAAAGGCCATCAGAAAGCCAACCTAGCTCTTACCTGGTGGACAAAGACATCCTCCTTGGTGTCATTCCTGCAGAACAGGATGGGTTGTTAGGGGGTGACTTTGGTAAGGTGCTCACCTCCACTGAAGCCTCCCTGGCTGCCCTTTCCTAAGACCCGTGGCCCCATCCTCTCCACCTTCCATGGCTGCTCAGGCTTAAACAGGGCCCAGGGAGTGAGACAAGAGCCCGTGGGGCTCCCTGAAGCCAGTATGAAGAGAATATCCCTAAAACCTCTGTGAAAGACCTGGGCTTCATAAGGAAAGAGCTGTGGGGGGAGGCAAAGTCACCTTGAAGGAGCTGGGCCAGCCTTTACCTGCGGAGCACTCCACCCTCTACCCCAGGGCACCTTAGAACCTGGTAGTGCTGGGTGTAACTGTCCCCAGCCAACAACCCCTCTTCCCCAACCCACATCATGGGTGGAAAATTCCACTCTGTCTCCTTCCTTCTACAGCTAAGGAGGGAGAAAGTGGGGACAGGGGTAGAGGTGCAGAACAAGTTTGAGGAGGGGAAAATGTATCAAGAACTCGCTCCAAACAGCCACAAAACTTTATTCTCAGCCTGGAGGTGAAGCCCAGGGTTAGGCCCCCTCTCAACACACCAAGAGATCAAGTGTGAGACCGAAGATAACAGTCGATCTGTTACTACCTTGCCTAGCACCCCAGTTTATCCTAGCACCCCAGTGGGGGAGGGGAGTGGAGTGGAGAGGTCTTCCCTCAGAACCTCCCAGGAGTCCTCAGTTCCCGGAATTAGAGAAGGGACCATTCCCTAGAACAAGTGTTCTAGCTTTAAAAGCACTTGGATCTGCACAAAGGTCAGCCTGCTAAGAGGGAACTGGGGCCTCCCAGGAGGGCTGGGCTGGGCAGGGTGCCTGGGCTGGGGAAAGGCCCTCTTGGGGGAGACCTGGCTCCGCTCAGAATTACCCACTATGGCCCCTCCAGGGTGGGGGCCGGGGAGTGGGGTGGGGGGAAGATGCAGAACTGAAGGAAAGCAGCAGCCTCAGGCTGGGCTGGCACCTTCCTTCCCCAACCCCCACCAGACTCAGTCCTATCAGGTGGGGGATTCAATGAGCTACCAGCTCTCTAAGGGAGATGAGTTATGACAGTGCTGTGTGTGCTGCCCGAAACAGGAAATGAGTGAGGATTCCAGCCCAGAGGCACAGAGAGCAGGTACATTCTGCCCCAAAGGCAGCAGCAAACTAAAACAGAAGGTGACACAGACAGGCTGGGAGGGTCAGAGCCAGGTTTGCCAACTCCCTAGATCATTAACCCTCTGCTGCCTTTGAAGATGTGGAGGAGGCTTCGTCTTGCCCACATCTGTGCTGTGGTTAAGGACTTTCAATCAGCGTCAGCTGGACATTGCAACCATGTGCCTTGGTAGGGGTAGAGATGAGTCTGGGTAGGTGTCCAGTCCCACAGGTCAGTTTGGAAGACACCCATTCCACCCCCTCCCTGGGTTCCTCAGATACCTGTTGATGAATCCGTAACCATTCCGCACGTTGAACCATTTGACAGTGCCCAGGACTTGGATTGCTGCCAGGCAGGGATGCAGTGGGGGCAGTAAGATGGGGAAGAGATGGAGCTGGACTCAGTTTGGAGACACTCCAAAATTTAACCTACCTCCCTACTACATATTAAGCTTAACTTCACGCCAACCAGGTTTCACCCAGTAGCTTCAACGCATTCTTACCCCAATTCCACTACGTAAATGGAAGTGCCCATACGCGGGGCTCAGGCTTTCAAAACTCTTCCGATTCTAAGGCACGTTCCTCACATCCTACAAGTCAAGGCCCTTCACCTAGAACCGGGTACTCACCTGGTCCACGAGGTTCCGCCCTCAGGTTATAACTGAGGGTCTCTCTAGCCCTCCCAATGTAAGAGTCACTAGAGCACTTGCTTCCCGGGCTCAGAGATTTACCTAATACTAACCCGAGTCAACAAGGCCAAGTCTCCCGCCGCGGGGGCGTGGCCAGACCCTAGCAGACCGACCACGCCCTCCCGCCCAAGAAGACACTGCAGGATTTCCCACCAGGGGAACCCATTTCGGTCCGCTGGCCTCAGCCTAGGTAGTCCTTTGAGCCTCGAGCCAAACCGGCCTTCGGCTTTCCGGACCCCGCCGGGCTCCACGATGCCCCTCCCCCAGCCCGCCGACCCCCACCCCTTAGAGCCGCCCTGGCGCGCGCCCCGCCCCTCACCCAGCACCGGCTTGTCCGCCTGACTCCGGGCTGGGGCTGCGGGGGTCCCCGAGGCTGCCGTCGCCGGGTTGCCAGGGGTGCGGGGGCCCGGCGCCGAGGGGGTCCCAGCAGCGGGGCCCGAGGAGGCTCCGACCCCGCCGCCGCCCGCCCCGCCGCCTGCTTTCTGTGGCTCCCCTGCGGGCACCGGAACCACCACCGCTACCACCCCTGCCGCCGTCGCGGGCACCGTCGCCGCGGGGGCCGCTGTCGCCACCACTGCCGCCTCCGCCTCGTTCATCCCGCCGGGTCCAGTACCAGCCCCCGCCGCCACCTCCTCCTCCTCCGCCGCCGCCGCCACCGCCCCTGCCCCTCCCCCTGGCTCGCGAACCCGCCGCCCGGCTCGGTCCTCGAGCCCCGAGCCTCGCCCGCACGCCGGCAGCGGGCCCTGAGCCGAGGCCAATCGCAACCAGCAGCCGCGGCGCGCGCAGGCCCCGCCTCCCCGCCACAAGCCAATCCTAGCGGAGCTACCCCGGGGCCCGCACGCCGCCCCCGCCTCCCGGACTTCGCGCGGAGGCCGAGGCCCCCGCCCGCAGCCTCGTAAGTACACCTGGGCCCCGCCCCGTGCCCGTCACGTGACCGGCCGCAGCCCAACCCATTGGCCGACGGCCTCTTTCCCCTCCCCCCTCCACCCCTTTCCACCGGCCGCGGGAAATCAAACGGGCTGGTGGAGCCCTAACCGCCACCTGGCCTCTGCGCGGAGGGCGGGGAGGGGAGCGCAACTCCACGGTTGCCCCTGACAACCCGGGCGGGGGGCCGGAGCCCGCAACCTCGGCCCCGGCTGTGAGCGGCAGTGCTCGCCTTCACGCTCGAGACCACTCTTGCCCGCACACCGCCGGTGTGGTCGCTTTCTCCCAGCCCGCCCGACCCTCTCCCTAGAGGACGCCCCGCACAGCCTGGCCTGCGGGGTTAGCCTGCAGGGCCAGCCAGACTTTCCCAGCTCAAGATTGCTCTCACAAGCCGAGGACTCTCACTTTTTAGTTTGTTTTTGAGGTATAATTTACATACAGCAAAATGCACAACTCTTAGGTGAGTTTTGATAAACGTGTTCATCCGTGTACTCAACAGCCGAATCAAGGTGTTTTTCCCTCGCTCAGGGAGGTTTCCCGGAGCCCCTTCCCAGCAGGCCCAGACTCCCCCACAAACCACCGCTGTTCTGAAGTTTTCCACCCAAGATCAATTTCAGGGTGCATAGTGCCGGGCGCTTTGGTCTCCGGCAGTGTGAGGCCTCTCCAGCTCCCTGGCCTCTCCCTCCACCTTCTTACTTTTATCCAACTGGCCAAGCTCTTCGGACTCAAGGCAGTTTCCTCTGCCTCCATGCCTCTCGGGGTGACTTCTTCAAGTACCAGCTTACATATCACTCCTCACTACCACTTCATCCTTTTACTTTTCTCATGGCAACTTTGAAAGTATGAACTTGCTTATTCCTGCCCCCTCTGAAACTCTAGACTGTGAACTCCACAGCAAGAACTCTGAAGTTATGCCTGACCCCCGGAACAGTGCCTGGCGCAACATAGGCGCTCAATATTTCTTAAGCAGATGAATGGTCCCCATTCCACAGATGAGAAAACTGAGTCCAGATGTGAGGCTTGCCCAGGGTTTCTGCGGAGCCCAGGTATCTGGCCCAGGAGCCGCAATCTCCCTCCCAGAAAGATGCGGCTCCAAGAAGTCTTTCACCCCGAGGGCCGTCTCCCCGATCCAGGCAGGACGCATATTTTTAGCCGGGACAGTACACCCCCGGGCAGCACACGTGCCCCCATGCGCTGCCCGGCCCCGCGTGCGCTTCCCCAGTCCCGGAGTCTCCCGCCAGGCGGGTGTCCGCTTTCCAGACCGCAGCCGCTGCCAAATCCCGGTGCCGGCGCGCCCTCTGCCGGCCGCTTCGGGAGGCCGCCCACCGCGGTTTCCTCTCTCCTTCCATCCCGCTACCCTGCCTACCCCGCCGCTCCGGCCCTTTCGCAGTGGAAGATTCTATTTCCCAGGGCATCGGGCACCCAAAAAGAGAAAAGAGGCAAAAACAACTAAATCAAGTTGAGGCTGTGAAGGATACAAAGATGCCCACTTTCCTTTAGACTATTAAGGACGACTTACCTGTGTCCAGCCCTGAGCTCAAGGAATTTGAGAAGCGTGAGGCCAAGGCTGGGGGCAGGCAAGCAGGCTAACTCAGTGTGACCCCGGCAACCAAAGCATCGCCTGGAAGGCACAGAGGGAGCTCAGGTGTGGCCTGGTTAACTGTAAGGTTAGAGGGTGAGAGAGGGGAAGCTCGCAGGGAGGGTGAGCCGTGCTTGTAGTAAAATAAAAAATATGTCAGGAGACAAAGGGTGGGGGTGCTGAAGGACAAGTACTTTTGGCTGAAACAATACTTAGGCATACAGCAGGTACATACTCTCTATCCCCATGAATGAGAAGCAGCAGATGCCACAGAGATTTGCAATTAATATCCTCGTTCGTTTGAAGGGTTTGCGCATGTAATTTTCTGGGTATTTAATCCACCCCCACCCCCACCCGAGCGTGGCATGTGGGATCTCAGTTCTCCCACCAGGGATCAAACATGTACCCCCTGCAGTGGAAGTGTAGAGTCTTAACCACTGGACCACCAGGGAAATCCCTATTTAAATATTTTTAAGTGCTGTAGATAACAAGGGCTCCAGGCATTCTTGTCAAAAGGCTTCCTCCTCTTTCTGTCCCTCTCTTTCTGTCATTTCCTGCCCACCTGCAATCTGGCCTATCTGTTCACTGTTAAAAATAAATAAGTAAATAAAATAAAACCCCTATCTCCTTCACTCTTCCTCTATACCTCTCCATCAATTTAACACCAAACTTCCAGGAAAAAAATCTACTGTCTCTACTTCCTCATCCTTTCACACCCCACCAACCCAAACCTAGTTTCTGCCCCCACCACTCCACTGAGATGGTTTCAGCAATGGTCCACGCCCTCTTTTTTTTTTTTTTTTTTTTGGCTGCATTGGGTCTTTGTTCCTGTGTGAGGGCTTTCTCTAGTTGTGAGCAGGGGCTACTCTTCATTGCGATGCGCAGGCGTCTCAGTGTGGTGGCTTCTCTTGTCGCTGAGCCTGGGCTATAGGCACGTCGGCTTCAGTAGTTGCAGCATGCGGGCTCAGTAGTTGTGGCATTTGGGCCCTAGAGCACACGGGCTTCAGTAGTTGTGGCACACAGGCTCTGTAGTTGTGGCTTGCAGGCTCTAGAGCGCAGGCTCTGTAGTTGTGTTGTCCAGACTTAGTTGCTCCCAGGCATGTGAGATCTTTCCAGACCAAGGATAGAACCCGTGTCCCCTGCATTAGCAGGCAGATCCTCAACCACGGTGCCACCAGGGAAGTCCCCACACCCTCTTCTTAATTAAGACATTGGGGGCCTGGCTTTAGGTTCTCTTTCAGCTCCATCCGCAGAAGAGTTCCAGCTAAAGCTTCCGCAACCTAACCTTCCCCCATGCCCTCATACCTCTCCTTCTGTGGCTTGTTCTCCACCAGCCTCAGTCTTTCCTGGACTGTCTTCTCCTACCATCCACCTTCTTCTATAGGTAATTTTGTCCATTCCCCTGGTTTAGGTGACCACCTACTACTGATGGCTCTTAATCCCGTGTCTCCAGCCCTGAGTCTTTCTCACCTTATAGCAGACTCTGAGCCAGGCATCCTCTAGCCAATAGCTCCTCAGGCTTCTGAAACATAAGTCCTCTTCCAGGCTTCTCTTTTTCCCCCTCCCATGCTGAGTTATGTCACCATGTACCCACAGTTATTCCTTAGTGCCCGTTCCTCCTTTGTAGAACAGTTTCCCCTGGATGCCCAGGCTCAGCACAGCCAAGTATCAAACTGAGATATTTGAAAGATTTACAAGATGCTGTTGCCTCTCTCTGGCCCCTAGTACCAAACACTCCCAGCAACTTTCCCCTCTAACTTTCTCCTTGCAGCCCAAATCAGGATGTTTCTTCTTCTCTCTTCCAATACCTGCTCTCCTATTTCTTAGCTGCTGCTGAGAGAGTGTTCCCTGTCTGCAGTCCCACTCTCTCTTCCCCATCTGCTCTTTAGCTACAATTAGCTCTGCCCTCTCCTTTTGCAGGCTCTGCTAGCACTCTGCCAAATCCTTGACCTTTTCTCTACCCTCTGCCTCCTGTCCTAACTCCTATAACGGATATTACTTACCACCTCCTTCTTGAAACCTCCTCCTTGTCTTTTTTTTTTAAACCTAATTGCAGTAAGAGTTCATATTTATTGAGCACTTAGTATGTGCCACATGTTGTGTTAAACACAAAATGTCTTCAGTCATTGACTTTTTACAGCAGCCCTGGGAAGTGGATACTAGTATAATTATCTCCCTTTATCAGATAAGGAAACAGAGGTATAGTGAAGTTAAACAACCAACCTAAAATCACACCGCTGTGGAACAAGCTAAACTGAGAATCCTGTGCAGACCAGCCCAACTCCAGAGCCCATTTTCTAAGTCATCAACCTCCTTCCACCGTGCTGGGACTACACTGTTCCCATCTTCCCCAGCAATCCCTTGGCCCCACTTCCCCTCTAGTCCTTTCCATGTGTCAGGCTTTTCCTTCGCAACTAAATTTTTTTTAATTAATTTTTTTAATTGACGTATAGTTGAATTACAATGTTGTGTTAATTACTGCTGTACAGCAAAGGGACTCAGCTACATATATATATTCTTTTTCATATTCTTTTCCGTTATGGTGTATCACGGGATATGGAATATAGTTCCCTGTGCTATGCGGTAGGACCTTGTTGTTTATCCATTCTATATATACCAGCCTTCGAAACTAAATTTCTTAAAAGACTATTTCCGTTACCCAGGCTCTGCTTCTTCCCTTGAGGGGGAGGGTGCATCAGGAAAGACACTGATATCTGCCCTGTTACTTAGTTCACTGGACACTTTTTTTGCCCTTGT
This sequence comes from Hippopotamus amphibius kiboko, assembly GCF_030028045.1. Taxonomy (NCBI): domain Eukaryota; kingdom Metazoa; phylum Chordata; class Mammalia; order Artiodactyla; family Hippopotamidae; genus Hippopotamus; species Hippopotamus amphibius. The sequence continues at coordinate 8,964,082 of NC_080202.1, read as the reverse complement.
TCCTCCACTTCTGTCTATGTGACAGATGTAACTGGAGACCATCTCCTTCTCAGACTTCTACATGGGCTCCTCAGTCTTTTATTTGCTAGATCCCCCAGTTCTTCTGTTCTGACTCTATCACCTTTGGAGAGCTCATCCACTCCCACTGTTACGGGTAGAGTTGTGTCCCCCCAAAGGTATATTGATGCCCAACCTCTGGTACCTGTGAATGTGACCTTATTTGGAAATAAGATCTTTGCAGATGAAATCAAATTAAGATGAAGTCATTGGGCTGGGCCGTAATCCAACATGACTAGTGTCCTCACAAGAGGAAACTACCATGTAAAGACAGACACATAGGGACAATGCCACGTGATGACAAAGCAGAGACAGAAGTGCTAGCTGCAAGCCAAAGAGCGCCTGGGCTACCAGAAGCTGGAAGAGGCAAGGAAGGATCCTCTTTTCAAGACTGCCAATATCTTCATTTCAGACTTCTATCCTACAGATGACTCCCCAGTCTATGCCTCCAGCCCAGACCACCCTCCTGAGCTCCAGACCCATGATGCCAAACTGCCAACTGGAACTCTCCAGGGTCCCCTGTCTTGGGAAAGGGCTCCACCATATCTGGCTGTGGAGATATGCACTCTGCAGTGCTTACCTGTTTCACACCATCAGCATTTCTCACCTGCATCATTGCATCATTGCAATAGCCTCCAGAATTGCCCCCCTCCCATGCACTTTTTAAAATAATTAATTAATTTATTTATTTATTTATTGGCTGTGTTGGGTCTTCCTTGCTGTGTGTGGGCTTTCTCTAGTTGCGGTGAGCAGGAGCTACTCTTCCTTGTGGTTTGCAGGCATTTCACTGCGGTGGCTTCTCTTGTTGTGGAGCACGGACTCTAGACACATGGGCTTCAGTAGTCGTGGCACACGGACTTAGTTGCTCCTCGGCATGTGGGATCTTCTGGGACCAGGGATCAAACCCATGTCCCCTGCATTGGCAGCCAGATTCTTAACCACTGCGCCACCAGGGAAGTCCCTCCCATGCACTTTTCACAAAATACCCCACAAGAAAAATAGCCTCCCATTCTGTCCTAACCTCAGCTTTATTTTCACTACAGTATTTATCAGTGCCTGATATTTTCTTGTTTATAATGTATATAAACTTGGGATCTTGACTGTCTTCTTCACTGATATATTCACAGCATCTAAAACTGTACCCAGCATCTAATAAGTGACCAGTAAAGATTTGACTGAATGACTGAAGACAGCCAGAAAGATCTTTCTAAAATGCTTTTTTTTTCCCCCTGGCAATACTTAGGCACATTAAATATATACTTTCTCTTTAACCTGGCATTTCATCTTCTAGGCACATGACTCAGAGATTCTTTTACAGATCTATAAGGAAACGTGCAAAAGAATGTGAAAGTGGGGAGTTTGGGGCAGCTTGGGCCCCTGTCAGTGGCGGCATGATGGTAAGATGTGATAGGCGCACACATGGAGCATAGCGCAGCAATGAGGAGCGACAGGTTGGATGTGCTTATGACAACCTGGATGGATCTTCATAACACTGTGTGTAGAGAAAAAGGCTAAGAAACAGAATGACATATACAATGAGCTCACTTAAAAAGACACGCTCCTGGGCTTCCCTAGTGGCACAGTGGCGAAGAATTCACCTGCCAATGCAGGGGACACAGATTCCATCCCTGGTCCAGGAAGATCCCACGTGCTGCAGAGCAACTAAGCTGGTGGGCCACAACTACTGAGCCTGTGCTCTAGAGCCCGAGAGCTACAACTAATGAGCCCACACCCCGCAGCTGCCGAAGCCGGTGCACCTAGAGCCTGTGCTCCACAGCAAGAGAAGCCACCACAATGAGAAGCCTGCGCAGCGCAACAGAGTAGCTCCTGCTCGCCCGTTAACAGCAAATAAATAAGTAAACAAACAAACAAACAAACAAACATAATTCTTAAAAAAAAAAAGTGCTGGGAAGGGACTCCCCTGACAGTCCAGTGGAACTAGGATCCCACATGCTGCGCAGTGCAGAAAAAAAAAAAAAGTGCTGGGGAAATCGTGAATGAGACACTCCCTGCCCTGACATAATTAACAGTCTAGTAAAGGAGATGATGAAATAAGTCAACAGATTTACATGATAATAACAGATGTAATGAAAGCCACGAAGGAAATGCACAGATTGACGTGATGGAGAACAGGAGGATGTAGGGAGATAATCCAGAATTAGGCTATCAGGAAGACACTGTGAGGAGGTGTGTCACAGTTCATGCTGTGACCCAAGGGATGAGAAGAAGATAGCCAAATGTGGGGATTAGGGAAGAGAGTTCCAGGCACATGAAAAAAAATTAGTGCAAAGGCCCTGAGGCAGAAAAGACTTGAACCTATGGGAGGAAAATGTTTAGTGAACGAGGAGGAGGAGGAGGAGGTCAGCAGGGCCAGATCAGCCAAAGCTTTGGAACCTGGATTTTATCCTAAGTGCGATGGGAAGTCTTTGAAGGGTTTTAAAAGAGGAAGTGAGTGATATGGTCTAATTTATTATTTTTTTAATAAACTTTATTTTTTTTAATTTAAAAATGTTTTTTGGCCGCACTGCAGGGCTTGTGGGATCTTAGCTCGCTGGCTAGGGATTGACCCCTGCGCTCTCGGCAGTGAAAGTGCCATGTCCTAACCCCTGGACCACCAGGGAATTCCTGAAACTTTACTTTTTAAAGCAGTTTTAGGTTGACAGCAAAATTAAGCGGATGATACCGAGATTTCTCATATGCCCTCTGCTCTCCCCCGCCCCCCCCAACCCACACAACCTCCCCTGCTTGATTTATGTTTTAAAAATATTGCTTGGCTGCTCTGGAGAAAATAAATTGGAGGCAGGCAGAGGTGATGCGGGTGTGGATTAGTGAGGACGGGAAGAAGTGGACCAATTCGAAGTATGTTTTGCAAATAGTGTCTGCAGGGCTTGGTGGCGGACTGGATGTGGGGGTGAGAGAACAGGAATCAAGGAATCTAGGTTTTTAGCTTGAACGTGGGCAGATGATGCTATTTTTTTTTCACGAGAAATCCTAGAAGAGGAACATAGTCAGGAGCTTGGTTTGGGGCTTGTTTGAAATATCCAAGAAGAGAGTTCATGCAGTCAGTTGGAAGGATGAGTCTGCAGCTCAGGAGGAAGCTGGGGCTGGAGTTGGGAGCCCTGCGCAGGTGGGATTTACAGCCCTAGGTCAGGCTGAGCTCCCAGTGAAATAAGTGTTGAGCTCTCTATTATCATAGATGAGGAGACAGTCCCAAAGAGGCTAAGTGACTGGGCCGGAGTGATGCTGAAAACTTGGCCTCTCTACAGCAGTGCCAAGTTGAATCTCAGAGACAGAGTTTTGGGTGAACTAGAAAAGAATAGCTTTATTACTTTGCCAGGCAAAGGGTGATGCTGCGGGCTTCACAGCGGGCTCATGCCTCAAAATTGTGTGTCCCAACCCAGAAGGAAGTGGTGAGGAGTTTTTGTTTTTGTCTTTTAAAGATTTTAAAAAATATTTATTTTTATTTATTTACTTGGCTGCACGATCTTATTTGTGGCATGTGGGATCTAGTTCCCGGACCAGGGGTCAAACTCGGGCCCCCTGAATTGGAAGTGCAGAGTCCACCAGGGAAGTCCCTCACTGGTCTTAAAACCCTCTTTCCAGGGCTTCCCTGGTGGCGCAGTGGTTAAGAGTCCGCCTGCCAATGCAGGGGACATGGGTTTGAGCCCTGGTCCGGGAAGACCCTACATGCCACAGAGCAACTAAGCCCATGCGCCACAAGTACTGCGCCTGTGCTCTAGAGCCCATGAGCTACAACTACTGAAGCCGTCGTGCCTAACGCCCATGCTCCATAACAAGAAGCCTGTGCACTGCAATGAAGTCCCAATGCAGCCAATTAAAAAAAAAAAAGTTGATTACATTAAACACACACACAAAAAACCTTTTTCTTCTTGAGTCCCTCTGAGCATCTGAGCATCTGGCAGTTTCTCTGGCTCAGGTACTAGCCCCTCATTCATTCATTTACTCATTCAATAGACATGCAAAGCTAGCCACATGTCAGGCTCTGCGATGGGTGCTGGGTCTACCTGCTTGCATGGAGCTCAGAGTCTAGTGGGGGAGACAGACGTTGTCTGTAGGACAAGTGCTGGGTAGAGGTGAGCACAGGGGCTGTGAGGCAGAGAAGATGCCATTCGAGTCAGCCTGGGAGTGTCAGGATGGCATGAGCTGGAGGTGAAGTCCGATCCCAGTTCTGAAAGGCACACGACAGGTGGCCACGTGGAGAGAAAAGAGGCAGGAATGGGATTCGGAGCGACCAAGTGACTGTGGGCAGGTGCACAGGCCCTGGACCCAGGACGAAGCAAGGGTAGCCCTGTTTGAGGATTGAGACCCCAACTGGCCCCTTGGATCTTTCTTCTCTGAACACAGATGGCATCTGCCCTTCACTTCCTCTCCTATACCTTGAGGTGTTCTTTTTTTGTTTTGTTTGGGGTTTTTTCTGGTCGCACCTCATGGCTTGTGTTCCTGACTATGGATTGAACCTGGGCCTCCTGCAGTGGGAGCTCAGATTCCTAACCACTGGACTGCCAGGGAATTCCCCTTTGAGGTGTTCTTTTCATGGGTCTAGACCAGCCAAGAAGGGTTGTTACCCAGCCAATTTTGCTTTATCCCTCGCCCACCGAGTTCCCAGTCCCGCCCTCACTCTGTTGAGAGCCGATCTTTCTGCAGATTCCTCAGCTGGGGTGTCTCCCTGCCAAAAGATCTGCCGGGCTTCCAGGCTGGGTTTGGCCCCTCTGGGTGCTCACTCAGCCCCCTCATGCCCTGCCGTCGGCCGCATAGCTCTGTGCTGCAATCGCCTGGCTACCTCTTCACTCTGGCCACAGGGCTTGGCACAGTTTCCACCTGGAGAATGAATGACTGAGCAAATGAAAAATCACAGCTAACACTCTGGAGTTATTTGTGATGGGCTCATTGAGTTTTCTTCCCCTGTAAGCTGGGTCCCTATTCTGTCCTCAGACCTATTCCCTACTTGCTTGGTCCAGTTTCTAAGAAACTTTCTGACCTTCTCCATAGCACCTGGGTTCCACAAGGCCTCTGGGAATGGGGGCGGGGGAGAACTCCTGGGCTTTTCTTCTAGGCCCAGAACCACTCCAGTCTCATTCTTCTCCATCTCCACTCTCTTTTTCTTAGCTTCCAAAGAAGCAAGGTCAAAATCACAAAAGATCCCTCAGGCATCTTCTCAGGGCACTCCTCCTACTCTCATACCTCCTGCCATTCAGAAACCCATCAGATACTGGTGGTAGACAGGTACTGGCCTGAGCACACGGGCCAATGTTATGCATTTGTTTATCATCTGATAATCTCCTCCCAGCTGTGGGGCAGGGACCAAACTGCTAAACTCACCACCCTTGTATCCCAAGTATCTGGCACTTATTGGACTCAGTAAATATGAATTGAATGAGTGGATAAGTGAGTGAATGCAGTCAAGGTTTCTGTTCTGATCCCAGCAGCTGGGTGCTGCAAAAGCAGATCCAAGAATGCTCCCCCTCCCCGCCCCCCTCCCCCACACCTAAGCGTTACCATTTGCCCAGCCTCAAGCTTCACTTCGTGTGTTTGACTTTTTTTTTTTTTAACTTTTTTTGTTGTTTCGTTTTGGCCATGCCACGTGGCATGTGGGATCTTAGTTCCCCAACCAGGGATCATTGAACCCACGCCTTCCACAGTGAAAGCACAGAGTCTTAACCACTGGACTGCCAGGGAATTCCCTGGTGTGTTTGACTTTTATGCAAGCCCTTGAGGGTAAAAGGAACACTAGTCAAGGGACTAATGTTCTCCTGATAAGGAGAAATTCTCACTGTGGAATATATGTACCACAGAGAAAGCCTGCCCCTACCCCCAGTCCTGGCCTGTTTTCTTTGTATCTAGAAATTCCTTCCATCAGCTGACATTTACCTTCACGTGCAACACAGACAGAATCTGTTCACTATGATCTCAGATGTATTTTTATTTTTATTTTATTTACTTATTTATTTTTGGCTATGTTGGGTCTTTGTTGCTGTGCAAGGGCTTTCTCTAGTTATGGCAAGTGGGGGCTATTCTTCATTTTGGTGCATGGGCTTCTCATTGTGGTGGCTCCTCTTGCTTCGGAGCACGGGTTTTAGGTGCAAGGGCTTCAGTAGTTGCAGCGCATGGGCTCAGTAGTTCTGGCGCATGGGCTCAGTAGTTGTGGTACACGGGCTTAGTTGGGCTTAGTTGCTCTATGGCATGTGGGATCTTCCCAGATGAGGGATTGAACCCACATCTCCTGCATTGGCATTGGCAGGCGGATTCTTAACCACTGCGCCACCAGGGAAGTCCCTTTTTTTTTTTTTTTTTTTCTTTTTGGCCGCATCGCGCAGCTTATGGCATCTCGGTTCCCCAACCAGGGATTGAACCCAGGGCCACGACAGTGACAGCCCAGAATCCTAACCACTAGGCTGCCAGGGAATTCCTTCCAAGGGCCTTCTTACCTCCAGCCTCTCACTTTTTCAACCCCCCTCTCACACCATTGCTGGACTATCCTGATCTAACACTATTTGTATACATCAGAGCCGCCTTCTCTATCAATGGTCCCTATTTGTGGTGTGCTGCTAAATGTTTAACAATCAGCTCTGGGTATGGGGACCCTGATTTGCAACATCTGCCAGTTTCCATGGTGTAAATACTCATCGTGCCAATTTTAAACTACCAATAAGACTATTGAATTTGGAGTTGGTAAGAGATGTGCACAGTTGGTTCTCCTATGCCTGTATAAGCAGCCTTCCCCACACCGTTGGTTCCTATTCAAAAGTTCTCATTGACATTGCTTAAAGTACTCTTTGTACTACCCTTGCAAGTCTTTTGTAAATCTAAAATTTTTTCAAAATAGACAGTTTAAAAAGCCTACCAGAAACGTCTACCAGAATGGATTTAGACTCATTTAGCAAACTTCTTTCTCAGCAGAATGTGAGTACCCTTTAAACTGTTACCCTCTGAGAAAGGAATGAGGAAATAATGAATGAAATTAATTGCCAAGATATCATCCAAAATCATAGAAAGTCTATAGAGGGAATTCACTTCTGGTCCAGTGGTTAGGACTCCACACTCTCGCTGCGGAGGGCCCAGGTTCAATCTCCACTTGGGGAACTAAAAACCCACAAGCCATGTGGCACGGTCAAAAAAAAAAAAAAAAGAATCGTAACTGGAGAGTTTTTCAAGAACATTTGAATTCTGATCTTGGTGAGTGGGTGTAACCATAAGAAGGTGGGAAAGGAATGTGAATGTCATTAAGACAAGATAGAATCTGACCAATTGTATTTGAATCAGTTCTTGGGAAAGAAACTTCTATGTGGACTGAAGGCAAATGCTCAGTATGTAAATCAGAAAAAAAAAAAAAAGGCCAGAAAGAGTCTCCAATAATTTTCAGGGGAGTCTTGATCCAGGATTATTACTATTCCCGATTCTTTTCAAAGGGGAAACATACAGGCCTCTCCTACATTGAAGACAAAAGCACTTTGGTCTTAGAGCTGTATGGTACTAGTCATGAAGTAAATGCAGTTAATTCCTTTACATTGATTTCAAGGCTCCTTGACTGGGTTTTGTCTTTCCACTTATATTTTCTTTCTTTTTTTTCTCTCATTTTTTTTAAGCTCTTTATTGGAATATAATTGCTTTACACTCTTGTACCAGTTTTTGAGGTTCAGCAAAGTGAATCAGCTGTATTTATACATATATCCCCATATCCCCTCCCTCCCACGACTCCCTCCTACCCTCCCTATCCTGGCCCTCTAAGGTATCACCCATCATCGAGTTGATCTCCCTTTGTTAGACAGCAACTTCCCACTAGCTATCTATTTAACATTTGGTAGTGTATATATGTCTATGCTACTCTCTCACTTCGTCCCAGCTTCCCCTTCGCCCCCACGCCAACCCCTCCACTTATATTTTCTTTTTTTTTAAATTATTTATTTATTTATTTATCTCTTTATTGGAATATAATTGCACTTATATTTTCTTATAGAGTGAATGGACAGATGGACCAGCCAACACAGATGTTCTCTTGCCCTTGGCCACTTCAATTCATTTATAGCTAAGTTGATATTGCCATTTCTTTGTCAATTTATTGGGAGTCTAGTTAGCTCAAGTCAGGTGTACCTTCACTCAACGTTAAATTTACTGTGCGCCAAATATCTGCCAGGCACAATTCTAGGAGCTGGGGACACGATAGTGAACAAAACAGCCAGACTCCTGTCCTTATATAAGTTATATTCTTTTTTTTTTTTTGGGGGGGGGTACACCAAGTTCAATCATCTGTTTTTTTTTTTTTTTTTTTGGCACACGGGCTTAGTTGCTCCGCGGCATGTGGGATCTTCCTGGAACTGGGATCGAACCCATGACCTCTGCATTGTCAGGTGGATTCCCAACCACTGCGCCACCTAGGAAGCCCTAATCATCTGCTTTTATACACATATCCCCATATATAAGTTATATTCTAATGGAGAAGACTAGACATTAATAAAACAATTACAGAAATAGATATCAACAATTTGTGATAAATGCTATAATGTTTGCTATGACCACGTATGATATGAGACGCTGACTTAGTCTGGTAGGTCGGGAAAGTGCTCCCTAAAGAAGTGACTTGGTTGGTGAAATATAATGTTGGGGCTTTCAAAGCTGAAGACTCTACCCTGGGCTTTGGCTATTCCACAGATGCAATGCCAGCGTGGTCTCCCAGATACTATCTCATCACTCTACAATACTGTGCAATATTTTGCCCTTCTCTTCCTTTGAGTGTGTATGCCTTAGCCTTCCATCAAAATTATTTGTGCCCCTTCTATTTTGAATGGGAGCTCTTGGGAGCTGTCATCACTCAGCCCCTTTTAAAGTCATGGAGCTTGTGACTTAGTTCACCTAGGACTCTTTACCAATGTCTCAGAGAAATGAACCAATTAAGACCGTTACATATGCATAGTATATGCTGTCAAGCAAAGATGACCATACATTTTAATTTTTATTTATTTATTTTTTGGCCACACTGTGTGGCTTGTGGGATCTTAGTTCCATGCCCTCAACAGTGAAAGCACTGAGTCCTAACTACTAGACCACCAGGGAATTCCCAACAACACATTTTAAAAGTAACAGCTTTATCAAGATATAATTCAATCATACACCATGATCAAGTGGGGTTTATCCCTGGGATGCAAGGATTCTTCAATATACGCAAATCAATCAACGTGATACATCATATCAACAAATTGAAGGATCAAAACCATATGATCATTTCAATAGATGCAGAAAAAGCTTTTGACAAAGTTCAACATCCATTTATGATAAAAGCTCTCCAGAAAATGGGCATAGAAGGAAATTACCTCAACATAATAAAAGCCATATATGAAAAACCAAAAGCCAACATTGTTCTCAATGGGGAAAAACTGGAAGAATTCCCTCTAAGAACAGGAACAAGACAAGGGTGTCCACTCTCACCACTATTATTCAACATAGTTTTGGAAGTTTTAGCCACAGCAATCAGAGAAGAAAAAGAAATAAAAGGAATCCAAATTGGAAAAGAAGAAGTAAAATTGTCACTCTTTGCAGATGACATGATATTATATATAGAAAACCCTAAAGACTCTACCAGAAAACTGCTAGCACTCATTGATGAGTTTAGTAAAGTAGCAGGATACAAAATTAATGCACAGAAATCTCTTGCATTCCTATACACTAACAACGGAAGAGCAGAAAGAGAAATTAAGGAAACTCTCCCATTCACCATTGCAACCAAAAGAATAAAATACCTAGGAATAAACCTGCCTAAGGAGGCAAAAGATCTGTATGCAGAAAACTTTAAGACATTGATGAAAGAAATCAAAGATGACACAAACAGATGGAGAGACATACCATGTTCCTGGATTGGAAGAATCAACATCGTGAAAATGACTGTACTACCCAAAGCAATTTACAGATTCAATGCAATCCCGATCAAATTACCAATGGCATTTTTCACAGAACTAGAGCAAGAAATCTTACGATTTCTATGGAAATGCAAAAGACCCCGAATAGCCAAAGCAATCTTGAGAAGGAAAAATGGAGTTGGTGGAATCAGGCTTCCTGACTTCAAACTATACTACAAGGCCATAGTGATCAAGACAGTATGGTACTGGCACAAAAATAGAAAGGAAGATCAATGGAATAGAATAGAGAACTCAGAAGTAAGCCCAAACACATACGGGCACCTTATCTTTGACAAAGGAGGCATGAGTATACAATGGAAAAAAGACAGCCTCTTCAATAAGTGGTGCTGGGAAAACTGGACAGCAACATGTAAAAGAATGAAATTAGAACACTTCCTAACACCATACACAAAAATAAACTCCAAATGGATTAAAGACCTACATGTAAGGCCAGACACCATAAAACTCCTAGAGGAAAATATAGGCAGAACACTCTATGACATACATCAAAGCAAGATCCTTTTTGACCCACCTCCTAGAATCATGGAAATAAAATCAAGAATAAACAAATGGGACGTCATGAAACTTAAAAGCTTTTGCACAGCAAAAGAAACCATAAACAAGACTAAAAGGCAACCCTCAGAATGGGAAAAAATAATTGCCTATGAAACAACGGACAAAGGATTAACCTCCAAAATATACAAGCAGCTCATGCAGCTTCATACCAAAAAAGCAAATAACCCAATCCACAAATGGGCAGAAGACCTAAATAGACATTTCTCCAAAGAAGACATACAGATGGCCAACAAACACATGAAAAGATGCTCAACATCACTCATCATCAGAGAAATGCAAGTCAAAGCCACAATGAGGTATCACCTCACACCAATCAGAATGGCCATCATCACAAAATCTGGAAACAACAAATGTTGGAGAGGGTGTGGAGAATAGGGAACTCTCCTGCATTGTTGGTGGGAATGTAAGTTGGTACAGCCACTATGGAAAACAATTTGGAGGTTCCTTAAAAAACTACAAATAGAACTACCATATGATCCAGTAATCCCACTCCTGGGCATATACCCAAAGTAAACCATAATCCCAAAAGAAACTTGTACCATAATGTTTATTGCAGCACTCTTTACAATAGCCAGGACATGGAAGCAACCTAAATGCCCATCAACAAATGAATGGATACAGAAGATGTGGCATATATATACAATGGAATATTACTCAGCTATAAAAAGGGATGAGATGGAGCTATATGTAATGAGGTGGATAGACCTAGAGTCTGTCATACAGAGTGAAGTAAGTCAGAAAGAGAAGGACAAATATTGTATGCTAACTCACATATACGGAATCTAAAAATGGTACTGATGAACTCAGTGACAAGAACAAGGAAGCAGATACAGAGAATGGACTGGAGAACTCGAGGTATGGGAGGGGGCGGGGGGTGAAGGGGAAACTGAGACAAAGCGAGAGAGTAGCACAGACATATATATACTACCAACTGTTAAATAGTCAGTGGGAAATTGTTGTATAACAAAGGGAGCCCAACTCAAGGATGGAAGATGCCTTAGAGGACTGGGGCGGGGAGGGTGGGGGGGACTCGAGGGGGAGGGAGTCAAGGAAGGGAGGGAATATGAGGATATGTGTATAAAAACAGATGATTGAACCTGGTGTACCCCCAAAAAATAAAAAAAATTAAAAAAAATAAATAAAAAAAAGATATAATTCACATACCATACAACTTAATTATTTACAGTGTACAAGTCAATGATTTTTAATATTTGAAGAGGGCAACCATCACGCCAATCAATTTTAGAACATTTTCATCATTCCAAAAGACACCCTCTGCCCCTTCCGCCATGGTCATTAGCAGTCCCCGTCCATGTCTTCATTTCCCCCTAACCCCCAAGCGCTAGGCTACTACTATCTGCTTTCTGTCTCTATGGATTTGCCTATTGTGGACATTTCCTGTAAATGGAATAACATACTACTGTATGTGGTCTTTTGTGACTGACTTTTATTTAGCATATGTTTCATGGTTCATCCATGTTGTAGCATGTACCCAGTACTTCATTCCTTTTTATTGTTGAATAAGATTTCATTATGTGGATATACTATATTTTATTTATCCCTACATCAGTTAATGGACATTTGATTAGTTTCTACTTTTTGGCTATTATGAATGATGCTGCTTTGAACATTAGTGTACAAGAGCTTTTAAATTGAGGTGAAATTCACATAACATAAAAACTAAACATTTAAAAATAAACATTCAGTGGTATTTAGTGCATTCACATGTTGTGCAACCACCACCTCTATCTAATTCCAAAACATTTCATCACTCTAAAATAAAACCCCACAGCCATTAAGCAGTTCTAGCACCTGGTGACCACCAGTCTGCTCTTTGTTTCTATGGATTTACCTGTTCTGGAGATCTCATATCAATGGAATCATAGACTATGTGACTTTTTTTTTTTTTTGGCTTCTTTCACTTTCAATGTTTTTTAAGTTCATCTGGTTGTGGGACGCATTTATACTTCATTCCTTTGTGTGATTAATATTCCATTACATGTATATACCACAATTTGTTTATTCATTCATCTGTTGATGGATATTTGGGTTGTTTCCACCTTTTGACTACTATTAAGTAGCACTCTCTAAACATTTGTGTTCAAGGATTTGAGTACCTGTTTGGTTTTTTTGGGAGAGGGGCGCTGTATACCTAGGGGTGGAATTGTTGGGTCATAAGGACAATACATCTTTGAGAAAAACAGGAATTGGACTTTTAAACAATGCACCCAGGAAGTTTGTTTTTCCCAAAGGAAATGGCAGAAATTTCAGAAAATTGAGTGGGAGGAGCTGGGGGTGATAGTATAATGTGCTACGTAAATGTGTTAATTCAAGCTAGTGTTCGCAGTTCACATCTATCATGTCACATCTTAAACAAGAACCAGATTCAGGATTTTGGATTCCAAACCCAGCTATTTAGTTGCTTGTCGTGTTCTACAATACTATGGTCCACCTAGCTTACTGAAGCAAATAAGGTAACTATGAAGGCAGTGCTGAAAACCTAGGAACTAGAGGAAGGAGACTACAAAGTTTCAGGAAACGCAGCAGCTTTCTTCCCTAGAACGAGGGCCAGTGAAATTCATTCCGATAGTTTGTTTCTGGTTTCATGGTCACCTCCCATGATTTGAGAACGTCAGTGGAACTTGATATACCACTCTCACTTTTTTATAGAGAATTTTTTTTCTAAGGGTGCTCGTAGACAACTGTTTTGGAGACCGCAGAGAACAACTGGGGGGAAACGAGAAATGCCATGTACGTCTATTTCAGGATTCAGAAGTATAACTGCTTTTTTAGAAGCCATTGGGACCAATACGGACTGAGGGTTTGAACAAGATGGTGGCTGGAACAGGACCGCTCTATCTCTCCGGGTGAAACTCTATGGCAGAACAGAGGCGCACAGCTTAGAGAAGTGAAGCTGAGATGACTGGTAACCAAACCACACTAGCGCGCTGGGAAGAGCGGAGCGGAAAGAGCTCTCTCGCGCATGTGTGGAACCGTGGGAAGAAGGGGGAAATGGGTTTCGAGACAAGGGACCCACCCCACGGTACAAGTTTTCTGAAACGTGTGTCTTTTAAGTCCAGCTAAACTCGAGGTGGGGCGTTTCCTAAGGCGCATGCGTTCCAGACGAGACCAGCGATATAGTGGCGTGGTCTTTTCAACGCCTGGCGTACAGACGACGTCTGAGGTGGAAGGGGCGGGCAGGATTCCCAAGACGCATGCTCTTTGAGGCCGAGGCGTTTCCTTCAGAGGGCGTGGAGTGCAGGGCTCCTTATTGCGCAGGCGCAAGGGCTGTCCGCTAGGGCTGGTGGTCTAACACGGGGAGGGGAGAGGAGGTTGAAGGGATTAAAAAACCGGTTGCGCCTGCGCGTTGCTCACTGGTGGGACGAACTCAGGATTTGTGAGGGGCGGGGTCACGTATGCGCGTCATTGGATGGGTAGGTGGGAGGGAGGGTGGAGAGCCGGGAGAATGTGTGCGCTTGCGCAGTGCGGGGGTGGAGGGCGGAGGAGATAGATAGCACGCTTGCGCGGCTGTCACAGGGCTGCTTGGTTGGTCAGTGGGGAGTCGGCGCCTGCGTACTAAGACCCGTGTGCAGCAGCGGCGGCGGCGGTAGAGGCGGCGGCGGCGGCGGCAGCGGGCTTGGAGGCAGTGGTTGGGCTCGCGGCGAGCGGACGGGGTCGAGTCATTGCGTTCGCGCGAGGTGAGAGCGGGCAGGGCGCGCGTGCGCGGAACCTTGGCTTGGGCCTGGGAGTAGAGATGGAACTGCGCGAGGGTCGGGGAGGGGGCAGAGGGGAGCGGCGGCCACCGCCGCACGGGGTTGGGTCTGCGAGCGGCGCGAGGTGCGGAGAGGCTCGGGCGCGCCACCCGGTTGGCGCGCGGGGTGACGGTTGGGGCTGGCCGGGTGACGTTGGAGCGACGCAGGGCGGGGGACGGCGAGCCGCGAGGCCGCCACGCGGGAGAGGCCGCCGGGCGGCCACGCTGGGGCGAGGGCCGGGGGCCAGATCGGCCCGCCGGTGCAGGGGTACCTGGGCAGTTGAGAACCGGGCGCCGCGCGGCCACGTGAGGTGGGGGAGGGGGCTGTTCGGTGAGAGGGCATGTGGAGGGGGGGTTGGCGGCCGGCGGGGGGGAGGGGAGGCGGCGTGACTCCGGCCCGGCGCTGCCTTTGAGGAGGGGGCGGCCGCAGTACCGGAAGTGCCCCCCACGGGAGACTGCCCTCGGGGTCGGAGGCCGCATGGCCGAACGTGGACGGGGGCCGCATGGCAGCGCGGGGACCCCTCCCCCCAGGTCCCGGCCACCGGAAGCCCCGGGCGGCCACATGGTGGGCGGGAGCCGGCAACCCCCATCGTGGAGAGAGCTGGACGTCGCGGGCGCCTAAGGGAGCTTGGAATTTTGAGGAGTGGGAGAAGCCCGAGGCCCGGATCTTGATCATCCCGGAGAGCCCGCCGTGGGCATATGCTAGCGCTCCCCCACCTCATGGGCCCCTGGAGTTTTCCCCCCAGTCCTCCTGTGAAGTGAGGCGGTCAGCCAGGTGTAAGTGGCACTCGTCCGTGCTGGGAGGCCAGAGAAATGGGGAAACCGAGGGCGATTGGACGGGAGCCCAACTCTTCTCGGGTGGCGACAGCGCCTTAAAGTCCTGGGCAGATGAGTTACCCGCTGTGATAGGTGCTCTTCACCTTGTCACTGTCTTTCTTGTTGTGCCTGATTTGGGAGTTCTCGGTCTTAGAGTCCTTGACTCTGTTAGCCTAGTATAATTTACTCTACTCACTAACTACTACCAGCCTTTTGCTTTCATTTTATTGTCATTCACCACTCCCCACTCCCCCACTTTCTACTGACTGTACAGGCCGGGCCTGAAAAGCCGACAGGGCCGATGCATCCTGGGAAAAGTGGGAGGGCCCTCGAGGAGAGGCTGGGTTCCTGGGTTCCCTTTGGGAAACCAGAGGTGTTTGGCAGGGAGATCAGTTAGAAAACAACTTTACTTTCTCCCCTTCGGCTGCATCTGCAAATGCATGTTGGAGAGGCGGGAATCCCCCAAAGAGGCCTTGTGGTTTCCTGTACCAATGACTGGCTGGTGTGTGGATAGGGTGGGGGGGTGTAACAGAGACGGGTGGGGCTCCCTGTCCTCCGGTCTCCACCCCCTCTCCCCCCCACATTAGCCCCGCCCTTTTGCTGGCTCATAGCTGCTCACCTAATTATAGCCCTGGTTATGTGTGGGGAAGAGGGGTGGTAGGTTTCAGTGGCAAGTAACACCTGAGTTCTCCCCCTACCAGAAATTAGGCCTTTGCCCATCTCAGAGATTTGGCATCCTGACTTCCTGGAGCTTTTTCTACCCTAAGTCACCCCTTTAGCTTTCGTTTGGGGTAAGGATCCTGCTTATCTTTCACCCCCATGCACACACCAATTCTTCAGTAATTTTGATCCCAACAGTATTTAATCTAGTGACTTTATTTCATATGGGTAAGGGGATAAAGTCCTGGGGGGAAAATGAAGCAATATTTTTAGGATAGAGTGGGCTAGATTGGAGACCCTGTTAACTCTGTCCTTACTGACTCTAGTTCTCTTCTTGACACTAGTTGGAATCGAAGCCTCTTAAAATGGCTGATGATTTGGACTTCGAGACAGGAGATGCCGGGGCCTCAGCCACCTTCCCGATGCAGTGCTCAGCATTACGTAAGAATGGCTTTGTGGTGCTCAAAGGCCGGCCATGTAAGATTGTGGAGATGTCAACCTCCAAGACTGGCAAGCACGGCCATGCCAAGGTTAGAATTTCATTTCCATGTCTTGTCTTCCCCACAAGCTGTCATCAGTTCTAGCCGCCTATCTTCTTTAGCTCTTTTATTACCATCCAGTTCCTTGTGTTCAGCATTCAGCCCTGGACACCTTTTTCAACTACTACACTGGCCTTCAGGTTCCTCCTTGGTTATCCTCCTGTGCCCCGTCATCCTTGGGATCCCTCCCTTTCTCCATCTTTGTGTGTCTCCAACTTCTCTCCATGGTCCTTTATGCTCTAGCTATTCAGTTGCTCTGTCCTTGTTCCTGACTTTGACTTTTTCTGTTTGTATCTCCATTTGAGTCTTTGTGGGTGCTCCTTGTTTCCCTCACTTTGCCCAGGAGTTCTCCAATCCTAATACACCCTTCCCCTGAAGGGGCTCCAGTGCATGCTCTCTAGTGCCAGCGTTCCCACTGGATCTCTGATGCAGTGTCAGAGTGCGTGCCTGGCGCCTCTCCTGCAGCCTCCTTGCTTGCTTAGGTCCTAACGTCCTTCTTACAGATATCCTTTTAACTTCAGACTTTTTCTTTCTTTTTTTATCAAAAGTTCAACCTGATTTATTCTTGTTGGATTTCTAATGATTTTATTTCCCATAAGTTTTTCTCTCTTCTGTTGGCTTGGCATTCATCCTGGGTTACCCCCAAATGTCTAGATCATTTTCTGTTCTGATTTCCTTATTTCCTAAATGTATAGTTCTTTCTCTTCTCCCCAAGTTTTTTTTCTTTTCAGCTTCTTTCTCATTCCTTCCTGTTTTCTCATCTCTTTTCCTTCCACCTTCCCTACCTTCCTTACTTTCCAGGTTCTCAGCCTTTTATGCTGATGTCCAAAAAAGTTCTTCCAAACTTCTGCCTAGATAGCTCCTGCTCCCCCTAGGATCTTGGTCTCTTGTTATTGTTCTGATAGCTCCAAGTAATTGACTGCTCCAAGCCTGCCCTACACCCTTCCCTTGTGCTATCAACTCCAATCTCAGTGGTGGTCTTTTGGCCTCAGTCTCTTTGGAGGCTTTAGTGTTTCTTTCTTGAGCTGATTAGTTCAATTCCAACTCCTCTAATCTTTGTCCTGACAACCTAGTCTGACTTCCCTTACCAGCCAGGGATAACTTGAGCCTTTATCTCCTCCATCCTAGAGTCTGGTTGGGTTTCTCTTTGATGTGATGCATACATACAGGTCCATCTGGTTGGTATTGACATCTTTACTGGGAAGAAATATGAAGATATCTGCCCATCAACTCATAATATGGATGTCCCCAACATCAAAAGGAACGATTTCCAGGTATGCAGATGGTCTGGATGTAGATGGGTTAGTGGTTTGGTGGGGAGGATAGAGACTGACCAGAAGAGCTTGTGCTGAGAGAAGGGAGACTGGCAGGAGGAGGAGCGGGTATTTGGTATGAGCAGTTTGCCACCCGAGTTTTGCCTATCAGACTCTTTATCCTTAGGCTACTTGGGCCTATCTTCAGCTTCCTTCCCTGTCTGCCCCCAGCTGATTGGCATCCAGGATGGGTATCTATCACTGCTTCAAGACAGTGGGGAGGTTCGAGAAGACCTCCGTCTGCCTGAGGGAGACCTCGGCAAGGAGATTGAGCAGAAGTATGACTGTGGAGAAGAGATCCTGGTATGGTCCCCGTCCACCCCCCCCTTTTCTTTTGTGCCCACCTTTGGTTTTTGTGCTTCTTCCTCTGAGCTCAAACTTCTGACTATCCCCCACGCTCCCCCAGATCACGGTGCTGTCTGCCATGACAGAGGAGGCAGCTGTTGCAATCAAGGCCATGGCAAAATAACTGGCTCCCAGGTGAGTGTGACAGCACCCCTCCCCCCAGCCCTCTTCACACACTGTTCTATCAAAGAGCTGCTTTAGTCTTAATTGGCTTACTTTCTGCCCCCAGCATGGTCCTGTCCCCCTCACCCTTTTTCTCTTTGAAGGTTTTATCCTGTCTCACCTGGTTTCTCTCTCCTACCCAGGGCGGCTGTGGTGGCAGCAGTGATCCTCCAGCCTACAGAGGTCCCCTCCCCCAGCCTGGCCCAGCTCTGGCCTGGCCCCTGGCTGGACTCCTCCTACAAAATTTATTTGATGTTTTATTTTGGTTTCCCCCACCCCCTCAATCTGTCGGGGAGCCCCTGCCCTTCACCCTGCTCCCTTGGCCAGGAGTGAGTGAACCATGGCCTTGGTGAAGCTGCCCTCCTCTTCTCCCCTCGCACTACAGCCCTGGTGGGGGAGACGGGGTGGGTGCTGCTTGTGGTTTAGTTTTTTTTTTTTTTTTTTTTTTTTTTTAATTCAATCTGGAATCAGAAAGCTGTGGATTCTGGCAAATGGTCCTTGTGCCCTTCCCCCACTCATCCCTGGTCTGGTCCCTTGTTCCCTCATAGTCCTTTATCCTAAGCACCACCCCCACAGACTGGGGACCAGCCCCCTCCCCTGCCTATGTCTCTCCCCAAATCCCTTTAGATGGGGAGGGAAGAGGAGGAGAGGGGAGGGGACCTGCCCCCTCCTCAGGCATCTGGGAGGGCCTTGCCCCCATGGGCTTCACCCTTTCCTGCGGACTCTTTCCCCGACACATTTGTTAAAATCAAACCTGAATAAAACTACAAGTTTAATATGAAGCCCCCAACTCAGCTGCTTCTTGGAATTAAATGGGTATTTGCTGACTAGAACGTCAGTACTCTGCCATGCCATTGAGTTCATCACAACCAACCTACTGTCCCCCTGTGGTTCCTATGGACCTGCCAGCCACCCCCACCCTTCAAGCAGCCCAGTGGGAGGCAACATGAGACAGTAGCAGCCAGGGGCAGTAGCAGGTAGATTTTTATTGGCCTGGGACTGGGACACACGGGGGATCCTCCCCCCCACGGCAGGGGCTGGGGGTAAGGTTGAAGATAAAATCTGATGATCACTTGTGGTAGAATCGCGGGTTCTGGCTGTGCTGGATGAAGGGGAGCCGAGGGCCGGGCTGGCTGGCGGTTGCGAAGCCCGACTGGCAGCAGTGATGAAAGGAGGGCTTTGTCAGTGTGAGTGCCCTCCCTTCTACTCCACGCTGGACTGAGCCACCCCAAGGGAGGAAGGGAAAATGGGGGTGGGGCCACCTATCCTCCCCAACCCTGTTTCCCTGTAGCACAGGGATTCTCGTGGCTTGGATTCCCACCCTTACCTTTCCTGCTGTTTGCATCTGCACAGGGAGCTGGGGTGAGGCCAGGAGTCCAGGGGCTGGATGCAGAGCTTGAGGATGCATGGGACGCAGGGAAGACTGCAGAGAACAAAGTCAGCTAAGGCAGCCTGGGGCTCCCCTTAGTGTAGGTAGCCCTTCCCTGACTTTGCAAGGCTCTACTCACTGAGTCAGAGAAGCCAGGCTGCTGGTTAGCATGTTCCATCTGCTTTTGCAAGGACAGGGCACCACCAGGCTGGAGAAACCCTAGGTGGTGAAGAGGGACATGAACTGAGTAGAGAATGGGGAAAGGAAGACGGGAGGACCCATGGAACTTTGCCCCTGCATAGGATGTTGCAGTCACCTGTCTGAGTGGGCTGAAAGTGGCTGTGCACGGCATAGGGCTGTGGCTGTGGCTGAGACAGGTACTGCACTGCAGGAAATGCGGAAGGTGCTGAGAAAGGAGAAAGGCCATTAGAACCTCCTTGTAGCCTGTTCAACACTTCTTTCTCTGGGCCTTGAGGAAGGTCCCCTTCTTGTTTTCCCACTGCTCACCTCTGAGCTGCTGACTAGGGCTGTAGGCAGGCTGCGTGGGTCCATAGTGAGGTGGGGGCTGAGCAGTCCCATAGGCGCCACCCGGGCTCCCTTGGAATTGCCCGTGCTCTGGGGTCCCTGCGAAAGCAGCTGCTGAGCCCACGTAGTGCCGGGTCTAAGAAGGAAGAGTGAGAACTCTGCCTGTAAGCTCCATGAAGCAAAAACTCAAGGGACTGTGCCCCATTTGTCCTACACAGTTTGGACAAACTCATAACTTTGAGTGTTGGCTGGTAAGCACGCCTGGGGTCTGGGTGGAAGTAGTAGGGAAAAATTCAGCCTAGACACCCAATCCTACTGCTCTTACCGTAAGCACTTGGGGTCCAAACATCTGTTTGGCTCTGTCAGCTGCCATGAGGGTGCCTGGGCGATTGTGTCCTCCAGGGCTCCCTAGAGAGGGAGAGGGGCTTCGTGATGCTGAAATGAGGCTGCAGCCTACAGGAAGGCCCATTCTGACAAGTGGTTTCTTTAATCCTCACCCTGCATACTGAGGAGGTGAGTTCCGGTGTGAACGGTCAGCCCTTGCTGGTATGCTGCTGATGTCAGAGTGGTCAGGTCACTGGAGCAAAAAGAAGGCAGGTCAAAGACGAGTCGTCCCATCCCGTTCCCCACCCCTTTCCCTGTCCCGTTTGCCATTAAACACTGATCTTTTGTTACCTGATCCCAGTTATACTTTGGCACCAGTTTTATTTTTAGCTTTCCAATCTCACCTCTGTTCCTTTCGCCTTCGTTTTTCTTCCTCATGTAAAACTTTCTTGAGTTGCAAGAAAAGCTGGTGCTTCTCTTCCTGTAGAGCTAAAAGCTTCTCCTGAAGCTTCAGGATCTGGGAAGGGGAGAGAAGATGAAGGCAGGAGAGCCAAGAGAAGAAAGAGCTGGGAGAGATGAAGGGACTGCTCACTTGTTCCTTGGTCTCTTCTAGTGACATTCTCTCTTCCATCTCCTTTTTCTTCCTTCTCTCCTGCTCTTCTTTCATCTTCTGTTCCATCATCTTGTCCACCTCTTCCTCCTCTGGAATAAGAGGCAGAATGGGAAAGGATCAGTGTGGTTAAACTATTAGAATGTTAAGAGGTTGAAGAGCAGCAGGAACTGGTTAGCCCAGTGCTCTTGGGACAGGCTTTTTCCCCCTGGAGGGAACAGGCTTCCCCATCAGTAAGAGGGGGCTGGGACGGGGAGGTTTCTCAGGTGCTCTCCAAGGTCCTTCCCAGCTCCAGGGCGCTAGAGTTTAGGCGTGGCCTCTAACTCCCACCACAACGGGGCTGTCCGTCCCTCTAGCTTCGGCCCCCGTGCACTGGTCTGCCCGTGGGTGGGGGTCAGCCCCGGGAGAGCGGTGCGCCCCGGGCTGTGCATTCCCCCCGCTTTGGCTCCGGCTCACCCTGCCGCTTGCGCTCCCTCTCCATCATGATGTGCCGATGCAACGCCCTGGCCATGGCGTTGGAAAGCTTGGGGCGCTCCAGGAGCGCAGGCATGGTGCTGCCGGGGGCGCTCGGGCCGTGGGCGCCCGGCTCGGTCGCTGGCTGCCAGACCTCGGGCCGAGCCTGCGGGGAGGCGGGCGCTCAGCGGGAGCGCGCCGGGCCCGGGCGGAAGCCGCCCGCCCGCCGCCCCGGTCACGTGCCCGCCGCCGCGCCCGGCCCTCAGCGCGGCTCCTCCGCGTGCGCGGGCGGGGGTCTCGGCCCCGGCGCTCCCGCCCCCTGCCCGCCACCCGGGCCCCGGCCCCTCCCTACCCGCCTTCTCGTCGCTGTCTCCGCGGCCTCCCGAGCGCCTGGGCCGCGGCGTCACGTCCGGCCGCTGGGCCGAGCCCTTCCGGAGTCGGGGCGGCCGCGGGCTCGCGGGTTGGGCGGCGCAGGCGGAAGCGCCGGCGACGGGTGCCCGTGGCGTCCAAGCGCCTCGGCGGCGCGGCGCCCCGCGCAACGCTCCTACCCGGCCGCCCCCGCGGGCGGAGCCCCTGACGTGGCGGGGCCCGGGCTCCTCCGGGAGGCGACAGGCGGCAGGCGCGCGCGAGAGAGAGGCCGAGACGGCTGCTCTGAGACGGCGTTTATTGGCTCCTTAGAAATCAGAGTCAGTAACAACTGTACAGAGGCCCGACCCCCGGCGCCGCCTTCCCCACTCCCGCCCGGGCCGGAAAAGCAGCTTCGCGTGGGGCACGGGAGACTCCCCAGGATTCACAGTAACCAGGAACAGAAACGGAAATAAATTAAGTGTGGGGGGGGGGGTTGTCGCGCTCCCCAGATCAGTGCATGGCGAGGGCTCCCCAGGGCCTGCGGCGGGCTCCCCAATGCGCCCTCGCCTCGGAGGAGGGCGGGGCTGTCCGCCCCGGGCACGGGGACGGAGACGGGCCGGGCTCCGCTCCCCAGCTAGTCTCAGAGCCTGCCCACGCGCTCCTGTGCAGCTGCCGGGCTGAGCACCGTGCATGCCGTGGGTCGCTGGAATGAGGTGGCGGCAGTCGTCACTCAGAGTCCGCGGGCCGAGGCCCAACTGTGCTTGTAGTGGTGCGGCCTCACCCCTCACTCCACCCGTACCAGCAGGGCATAGAGGAGCGTGGCCCCCTTCTCCTTGGTTACCCACTCAAGTTCGGCTGGGCTGAAGTGAGGGTCCGGAGGCTCTCTGAGGGCAGCGGAGGGGGGGCCGGGGGTGTAGGAGCCAGGGCGCACACACACCTGGAACGCCACCTGGGCCTGGTGCGTCCGCTGGGATTTGGGGTCCCGGAATCTGTCGCAAGAGGCAGAAATAGGGCAGTGAGGCCCAGTACCTCTCCCCCTCTCCAACTGCAACCACTGCAGCTAGCCGCTGGCCTTGCCGCTCCCAGGAATCACTCCTTCCCTACAGGGACCTGGCTGTAGCCGTCCTCACTTGAAATGGTCTTCCTCGCTGTGCCTGCTCGGCTAACTCCCTCCTGCCTTCTCCAAGTCTTTGCTCAAATCTCACCTTTTTTGAAATTTTTTCTCATCTTCTTAATGATGTCTACCCGGACTACCCTATCTCATATGCCTGCTCCAACCACACTTCTGATCCACTTCACTCCGCTCTACTTTTTGTTTCCACAGTACTTACTTGTCACCTTTAAAAATACTGAATACTTATTATGCATAAACATTCTAGAGCGAGAGAGGACACACGTTCCACATGGCCAGGGTTCCCTTCTTTGTTCTCTGTGATAGGACAAAATTAGTGGTACCCGTGCAAAGACTGTGAGGAAAAGGCTGGGTGGAGACTGAGGAACTAGGGAGACAAGGTGGGGGGAGAGGGGAAGAAATCATGGAGACCCACGTGGCCCCTGGACCCCCTCCCGTGTACTCACTGCACTTTGGACGCCAGGGTCTCAGCCCCAGCATACTGGAGGGAGGGGGAGAGCAGCACCGGAGGGGGCTGCTCCTCCCGAGGAGGCGCGCAGTTCTCGCCAGGCTCCTCAAATCCTACCCCAGGCTCTCCCTTCAAGGGTCGGCAGCTCAGGATGGAAGCAGCACCTGTGGAGAGCTGGGTCAGGACGGCCCTCCCATGGCCCACGGGCCTGGCCTGCCCTGCCTCTGCCGGCCCCGCGGTACCTGCTCCCAGCTCCCCCCGGTCCAGCACCCTCCGGACGGCTGCCACGCTGCTCCCGTGATACGCCATGTGCCACTTCTTGGTCAGTGTCCCGGCCTCCAGGCGGGGATTCACTCTAGGAGGTAGACAAACAGGCCAGGTAGGTCAAAGGTCACTGGCTCCCCAAGGTCATTCTCCAGACAAGCAGTTCTGTCTTCTTCCATACACCCTCTCTGGACCTTCCTTTCTCAAGGAGGCAAAGTATAGTGAGGGAGACACGTGACCCTGCCCCATACGTACCTGAGATTGAACCTGCACCAGCCAAAGGGCAGCGCGTATTCCCGGGGGGGCTCCCCGCGGCGCCTGTGGGCCTCGTCCCCTCGAAGCTTCCGGCACGACTCACAGTAGCACAAGCTACGCTTCGGCGGAGGCATGAAATAATCCTCTGTGGAGAGTGAGTGGCAGACTTTGTGGCGTGGCTCCCGCCCTGGGTCTCCGCCACGTGGCCTCTTCCTACCGGTCTCCAGGGCTCTGGCCGTGGCCCTGGGCTGGGCTGGCAATGAGGCAGGTTCTGGGGGACTGGGGACTCACCAGGAAGCAGCAGCAGTTCCTGGAAACGGGAGCAAAGGGCGTGGTACTCGCAGCTCTTGAGGGGGCTAGCGGTGGGCGGTGGACCCCAGCACACACTCTCCTTGATACCTGAGGGAGCAGAGCGGGCACAGGTCACAGGAGCTGAGGCCAGAAGGACACGGTGGGGGGGAGGTGGGATCCTGGCCCCTGGGACGGGCTCACCGTCCACCATGTCCGCTTTCTCCATGTCCCCCTGAGTTCCAGCACTCTTCCCACTGGCAGCCCCTGGTTCGGGACTCACGATTGTCACCTGTGGGGGAGAAGGTGGTCAGCCAGAGTGTGACCAGCCCCCAGAGCCTGCTGATGCCCTCCCTGAACTCCAGACTTCCCCTTTCCTCAGACAGCCCAGCCTCCCAGGCACCTCTCCTCCCCGCCTCCACTGCCAACGAACCTGCTCGCACTGCCCGTAGAGGTCTACGAGCGCGTGGCAGGGCTGGGGGACATCTGGCACGGCCACCCCCTGGTCCATCCCATTGATGTGGAGATGCAGCCCCCCAGAGCTGTCCAGCCGCAGTCCCAGGATGGTGCCTTCAGGACACGTGTCCAGATTTGTCCCAAACTTCTCACAGATCTGGGAGGAGAGACCGACTGTCTTCCCAGAGATCAGACTCCACCGGCAGTAGCCACCCCTGCCCTTCCCTAAGCTTCGGGTAGCCAGTGCCTGGGCTTTGCTGCCACCCTTACCCACTGCCCCTGCTTCAGACCTAGAGTCCATCTCCCCTTCTCCACCTCCCACTCCCCCGGCAACATTCTCCAGGAGACAGTAAGCCCGAGACTGTCCAGGTGATGACACTCACACCCTCACCCACCTGCTATAGGACCCCTTTATACCCGTGGTCCTGCCTCCAGGGCTAGGGGCCCCTCTTCTCCCTCTGGGCCAGCCCCTCCTTCCTCAGAGGCCTGGCCCGCTCCTTTCCCTCTACTCCCTACCCACCTTGAGACCGTTGTGGAAGACCCCGCGGCCCCGCAGCAGCCAGGCTGCCCGTTTGAGGGCACAGGCAGAAGCAGGGAAGTTGAGCCTCTCCGGTGGGCAGGTGATGACTCCCAGGACAAGGGAAGATGTCCACTGCCGGTTCAAGAAGTCTATCCGCACCTGGGGAAAAGGCAACGACTCTGCCATCGCGGCCTCTTACGAAGAGGTCACCCGCCCACCCAGCAGGACGGGGTTCCTCAGCCCAGCTGGGGGAGACGGCGCCCCTCAGTGTGGCCTGGGAGGCCGCCCCTCCTGATGCCTGGAGGGCCCGGAAACTGCAGGTTCAGTTGTGTCCTTCCCTCTCTCGGCCTTGGTCTTGCTATTGCCTCTGAAAGGATTCTAGTCCCCAGGGGCTTCCTTCACCTGCCCAACTCTGACATCCTGTAGTTTGCAGCATAAGGCCCCCTCCTCTGGAAAGCATGCCCTGTTCCCACAGGTAGGATCAGGAGTTTCCCTAGCCTCCCCCAACCCTTCCCCACTGCTTCCCTCAACACAGCCTGGAGCTGGCTACTTCCTAGAAACTGATTTACAATTCCCCCCACAGGGTATGAACAAAAGCCCAGGAAGCTCGCCCAAGGGGCGTGCCTTCCACTTCATCCTCGACCTGGAAAAGCTTTCTGCAGGCTGGCTGGCCCTGGGTCACCCTGAACAAGAGGAGATGGGGACAAGGAGGTGAGGCCTACCTGGACCAGCAGCTGGGGCACCAGGGGCTGGTTGACAACGACGATGCCCTGGTTGTAGCTGGCCACTCGTGTAGCTGTACGGTTCCCATTGGACAAGAGAATATTCTTCCCGTGGTTCTCAAGGAACTCGAGGGCTGTAGGCATAATGGCCACTTGATTCTGGCCCTGATGTGGAGGAGAGACTGAGCTGCTGGGGCTGCCGACGCAAGGCCCAAGCCACGCCACTAGGGCTGACACGGAGCCTGTGAATAAGCCTCCGCCCACCCAGGACTGGATCAGAGAACCCAAAGGTGACCCGCTGGCCAGTGGCCCACCAACGGTCTGTCCCTGTGCCCAGTGGGCCCTGCTGCCGCCTTACTTCCAGGCCGTGCTCCTCGCCCTCGTCGTCCTCCTCGCCCTCGCTGCCGGTGTCCGAGCTGGGGGAAGGAGGCTGGGTGCCTTCCGGCTCCTCCTGCCTGGTGGAGCTGACTATGGAGACGCCCCGCACCGACCCGTACAGATCCAGCACGGCCCACACGCTCTGCGCGCACACCCACCCGGAAGTCAGAGACCAGCAGAGGACTCGGCCCCGCTCCCAGACCCAAGGCAGGTCTTAGGTCTACCTTGGCAATGCCGGTGGCTGCAGGCCCCATGTCCTCTCCATCCACCAGGATGTGCATCGTGTCATCTGCCCCTCGGCGAATGCCCACACGGCTCCCCACCTAGGCCCAGGGTGAGGCAAGGATGAGTGCTCAGCCCACCGCTCCCCGCCACCCCGCCTCCCAGGCCCACCCCCGTCCCTGGAGCCAGCTGCCTCACCCCCAGTCTCTCGAGGTTCCGGCCATAGTTCATTCTCTGGAGCTGTCCGTCACGCCTCACTTCACAGCTGGACACCATCCAGGTGGTCTTAGTCCGGAGCTCTGGCAGGGAGGGAGGCAGCCCCGGGCCACCACCTGCTCCAGGCCCCATCTCCCCAGGCACTAGTGTGGTGAGCCCTAGCCGGAGGGAACCGGCCCACTTCTCATCCAGCTCCTCCACCTTCACCTGTGAAAGAGAGAAACTCTCAGCAGCACTGGGGGGGAAAGAGGGTGGGAAGCAGTCTGGCCCGGCTGTGAAGGCTCCGCAGCCTCCTTTGTCATGTCGCCACCACCCACCTCAAAGACTTCCTCAGTCTTGAGCTCCTTGGTGCTGAAGACGAGGCCGTGGGCATAGCCGGCTGCACGCACCGCCCTCGTGCCATCTTCCTCCAGGGTGATGTTCTTGCCGCAAGTACTGTGGAATCGGTGAGCCACACCAGCCACTGTGGAAAGATGGCACCAGAGGAAGGGGGAGGATTGGGGGAACAAGCTTCAGACAGGACACAGGCAAAGCTGGAAGCTGACACAAAGGTCCCATCTCCAGTACTCCCTCAAGACCCCTGCCCCCTCTTTGACCATGCAAGACTCAGTCCCAAACCTGCCACCCCCAGCTACGGTGTCCCGGCCCCTTGGTGGCAGGGAAGCATCCTCCCCTCGTCTTGACTGCTTCCTGCCATGGGTTGATCCCTCCCCTTTCCCCTCGGCCTGCAGCTGCTGCTGCCAGCCTGTCTCTGAACAGCTTCTGTGACCTGGAAGCTGCATCCCTCAGGCCCACAGCAGGCAGGTAGGGCCCTCCCTCCCTCCCGCCCTGCTGGCTGAACCTGGGGAGTGCAGGGGGAATGACTTCTCAGTGGCAGTGTTACTGGTCGCCAGGCTGTTGTCCATGGGGCCGGTGGCATTGGTGATGGACACTTGGACGCACTGACCATATAGATCCACTACCGCGTATACCTCTGGGCAAGAAAGGAAGCGGTCAGCAGCCTGACGGCCGGGGGTGGGCTGGGCCAAAGGTGGCAGGTCGAAAGCCACAGAATAGTCACCTTTACCGGGAGGCAAGCCTGAGCAGGCAGCGCCTTGGTCCTGGCCATTGATGAAGTAGTGCAGATCGCCCTTGGCCGTGCGCATCATGCCAATGCGGGCACCCGTGCCCAGTGCGTCAAGGTCACACCCGTAGTTGTTGCGCATCGTGTTACCGTCTTGCATGATGGCTGTGCCGCTGGGGGGAAGACAGAAGGGGTCGGTCAGCCTCCTAGCTTCCTCCTCACACAGGCCTCTGCCCAGTCTCTGTTAGAAACTTCCAGTGCCTTGGACTGGGATCTCAATCTGGGGTCTGAGACCCAATCTTGTCTCCTACATCCCTGGGATCCCCCCAGGGAAAAGCAGAAGCTACCTTAAGGGTCTGGGGGGGAAGGCCTTCCCAGAAATGAAGGGGCAGCCAGACCCCCTAGGTCTGTCACTGTCTATGGCCACCACAGGCCCCAAACCCTGCTTCCCTCATCCCAGCCAGCCCCACTCGGCCCCACCCAGCTGGTCCCCAAAGCAGACAGCCCAACCTCAGCATCCACGTATCGTAGTCAATGTCCGTCATAGTGTTGGGGAATTCAAGGTCCTCTGGCCGAATAGCGGTCACTCCTGCAAGGAGGCAGGGGTGGGTCAGAGCCGAGCCCCCAGACTCCTGCAGCCAATGCCTCTTGCCAGCGTACATGCGTGCGTACACACGTGCGCACACACACAGATGCCTCTCACCAGCCTCAATGGAGCCTGACCAGCGGTCCACCATCTTCTGAATGACAATTTCAAACAGCTCTCCATCCCTTAGGGCCCTGCCAGGGAGAATGGCCATCAGACAGGCCCTACTTGGGTGGCCGACACTGGGTAGTAGGAAAGTGGGGACGTGAAAGTCTAGACCCTGACCGGTTGGAGATGACAATGGCGTCATTGAACTCGCTGCGGCAGTTGTGGCGGAGCGCGGTGCGGCCCCCGTTGGTGATGACTGCGTTGCTGCCGTGCAGCTGGTGGAAGCGGAGGTCCGAGCCCCCGGCCCCTGATGACGGGGAGCTTGGAGACACCTGGTTATTCCCCTCGGAGAGTGGCTCGGGGACCGGGGGCACCTCTGCAAGAGTGGACATCACCCATTAGGCTTACAGTTGTCTCTGAGGCCTCCCAAGGCCACCCCAACCCCTGCCTAGCCCGGCCCTCACCCACGTCGTCCACAATGGTGGCCTGGGCTGCCTGGCCATAGAGATCGACGACAGCATAGACGCCAGGGGGCACGTTCCAGGCGGCGGGACCCTGAGTCATCCCATTGACAAAGAAGTGGAGAGTCCCGTCCTCCCGCCGCACCACGCCCACCGTGTCCCCTGCCTTGGAAGAAGGGGGGCTGGAGTGAGGAGTCAGGCGGAGTTCCTGCCTGGGCTGGTCCTGCAGCAGCCCCACCTCGCCCACCTCCCCACTTCTGCCACCTGGTGGTACCCCCGCTCTCCCACCTTGAGCCGGTCCAGGTTGTGCCCATATTCGTCCAAGATGGTCGTCCCATTGTGCATCACCCCATTCCCTGTCATCATCCAGGTCCCTAGGGGGACAAGGAGCGGCAAAGGCCATGAGGGGGAAGCCAGGGCTCCTCTCCTTTCCACAGCGGTCCCCAAGGTGCTCCCCGAAGCCAGCAGCCCAGCCTGCCTTTTCTTTGACAGTTGCTTTCTCCCCAGAGCAGAGCAAGAAAACTCTACAGTTCCCAAGCCAGCCACAGGCCTTGACCACGCGGCACTCCTCAGCCACCGAATGAGTCGTCACCGATGAAACAAGTGAAAGCAGGGCCGGAGAACAAGCCTCAGGGCTTCAGGGACAGCCTCCTCCCTAGCCCCCCACCCTGGCCCTCCCTCCTTGGGAGCTCACCAGAGCGCAAGTTGGTCATGGTGGAGGGCAACTGGAGGTAGGCAGGGTTGTGGGTGGTGACGCCAATCTCAATGGAGCCAGCCCACTTGTCCACCATCTTGTCAATGCGCACCTGGAACACCTCCCCGTCCCGCAGGGCTCTGCTGCTCAGCACCACGCCGTGATTGAAGTCGTCGGTGGCACTGCGGGCAGAGCAAGTGGGGACTCAGACCCCGACAAACACTGAGTGTGCCAAAGCTCAGCCCAGTGATGCCTGCCCGACAGCCACTGCCCGAGGCAAGCAGCCACGCTTCACACTCCGGGAGGCACCCCCCGCCGCCTCTGTCCAGGATGCCCCAGACCAGACGCCTGCTGCCCCCCACTTCCCTCCCCCTCACCCAATCCCATCAGAGCCCTTTCGCAGGCTTCTCCCCACCCCATGGGCCATACTGGGGCCTCAGGGCAGTGCGTCCCTCGTGGGTGATGGCTGCCTTCTGCCCACAGTTGGGGTGGAAGAGCAGGCGCTCGGGTTCTGCCTGGGCCGCGGGCGCAGCCCGGCGGAGAGCACCCTCAGGGGACAGCGCCCGCAGGATGGCATTGTTCCGGCGCAGGCGGTCACTGTGGTTGTTATTGTGGACGATGGTCACCTTCACGGCCATCCCATACAAGTCCACCACACCATACACCACTGGGGGCGTCAAGGGGGTAGCCACGCCTGCAGGGATGGAAGGCACAGGGAATGCAGGGATGAGGGGAGAAGAGTCAATACACTGCAATGGGGTATGAAACAGGTTAAGAGGCTGAGATACAGACCCCCTCACAGCGAAAGCCCTGGCCCAGCCGCCCTCTCTGAGCGTCCCCTTACCCTGATCAATGCCATTAATGAAGAAGTGTAGGGCAGAGTTGGACTTCCTCGTGAGACCAATGTGGTCGCCCTCCTATTCAAAGCAGAAAAATAACAGCCTGGAATCTATTCACAATCAGGCCCCAGACTTGTCCTGGGAACTGGGAGAACAGAGTGGTCCTCAAGTCTTCCCACCACGCCATGAGACGGGGAAGCAGCTCCAACGCACTCCAGTGTGTCTCAGACCACTCCGAACGCTCACGGGCAAGTCAGGCGCTGTGTGAAACCACCTCATCCACACCAACTTGTTAAGCCTTAGGACAGTCTATCAAATACTACTAACAGGCTCATCTTTAAACATTAAGAAGAAATAACTACCAAAGAGGATACGCTTCTTGCCGCAGATCATGCCACAGGTGGCCAAACGGAAACAGGAATTGACCCCACCTGATTCCCAAATCTGAGTGCCTAACTGTTGGGCAACCCTGTCTTCTCAGAAGGAACCTTCTGGCAAAAGATAAAGGGCCTTGCTCTAGGTCAGAGAGCACAGTGCCCCGGCAGGGCTGCACAGTACCGGGTCACCCCTGGGGAGTGGCCCATGCTTTGTGCCCACGCTCACCTGCAGCTCATCCAGACTGAATTCACAGTACTCCCGGCGGGTGCCCTTGCCGTTGGTCAGGATCCCACAGCCGCTCATCATGATGGTGCCTGGGGGAAGTGGACACCTGGTCAGGGTTCGGGATCCCTGCACCTCAGCGACCACAGGCCATGCCCCCACCCTGCCAGGGGCTGGTACCTGACTGCAGGTTGGTCATGGTGGCTGGGTACTCCAAATTGTTGGGGTTGTGGGTGGTGACACCAATCTCAATGGAGCCCGACCACTTATCTACGAGCTTGTCGATGCGGATCTTGGGTGGAGTGACAGCAGAAGGGAGAGGTGGGGAGTGTAAATGCAGAGAAAACTCTCCGTCCATGGCTCTTCCCCAGGCCACGCCCACCCCCTTCCAGCATCAAGGCTCCAGCCCCATCTCTAGCTCCCAGAGGGTGAGGTGCCGGCCACACCCCCAGACCTTGCACACCTCAAACATCTCATTGTCTCGGAGTGGGCGGTTGGTCATGACGACCCCATTATTGAATTCATCCAGGGGCCGGCGGCGCTCTGCCGTCTTATTATTGTTGCTGAGTTTGATGAGGGTTCCACACTTCTCATGAAAAAGGAGGGCATCGTTGGAAGTGAGGATGGGCGAGGTGGCAGCGCCACTAGGCCCCGGTGCTTCCCCTGCCGGTGGGGAGCTCAGGTTCACATTCAGGAGCCCCCCATTGTAGGCAGACAGGATGGCGTTGCTCACCACCTCGGAGAGCTCCATGCTGGCAAAGTCTATGGCAGCAGGAGAGAAGAAGGAAGCAGAAATGAGTCTTCTCACCCTCAGGCTTGCCGCACTCTCCCTACCCCACTCCTGAGGTCCCTCCCTGTCCACCTCACTTCCCGCTCCCCTTCCCAGGGCCTCCCCGGAGCCCTCACCATTATGCGACTCAAGGCTGTTAGGAAACGTCTCCGGCCGGGCCTGCGCTGGAGACACCATGAAGGCTGGGGACCAGGTGGGATGGGAGGGGAATAAGGGTTCAGCCCCTGCTGCAGGGCCCACAGCCAGGAGACCACTCCTCTAGCCCCTGCTCTTCCCTTCAACAGACTCAGGGGTCTGAGTGGCCATGCCCACACCCAGCCTCACTTGTCATTACATTTCCCCCATTCCTTCAGCCATTCCCTCTGCCCGCCCCTCCGCCACTGCCCTAGCTGTGTTCTCACCTTCGTCCCCAGAGGTCCCCTGTTCAGCCAAGGCAGAATCTTCAGGGGGGGCGGAGGGCTCGAGGGGAGGTGTGGGGATGGGAGTAGGGGGGCTGAAGCCCGGCTCAGGGGGTAGCACGGTGATCTGGGTGCACTTGCCGTAAAGGTCCACGACGGCCCAGACACGAGCAGGGAGGCCAGTGGCAGCCA
Organism: Hippopotamus amphibius kiboko; assembly: GCF_030028045.1. Taxonomy (NCBI): domain Eukaryota; kingdom Metazoa; phylum Chordata; class Mammalia; order Artiodactyla; family Hippopotamidae; genus Hippopotamus; species Hippopotamus amphibius. The sequence goes on along the minus strand of NC_080202.1, from coordinate 8,931,694 downwards.
CACCGCAATCCCGCCCATTCACCCAGAGCCGCAGCTCCCCGGCAGCCGTGCGCTCCACTCCCACACGGTCCCCTTCGCCAAGCTGGTCCAGGTCCTGCCCATACTCCTCCAGCACAGAACGTCCATCCCTCAGCACCGAGCAGCCTGACACTACCCACGAGCCCCCCTTCAGCCCCGTGGCGCTGCTTGGGAAGTCCAGCACACTGGGGTCCAGTGCCGTCACCCCAATCTCAATGGAGCCACTCCAGGAGTTGACCTGCGATGGGGTGGTGGACAGAGGCTCAGGATGGGCCACGAACTGGTCTCCCGCCACGGGGAAACCACATTTCACAGGTCACTGTGTCCCCCTCTTCCCACCTCTCAGACAGCTAACTGGCTTTGCTCTCTCAAGACACGAGGCATCACCACCCAGAGATCCAATCCCACAAGGTATTTTCTGGACTCTGGTCTCAGGGGATGGTTGGGCCCGCTCTCCTTTAGGAACTCTGCTCTGCACTCTGGGTGTTCACTGTCTACGACCCCGTGCCTTTCCTCACCACGCTGGCTATATTCCCTGGCCCCAGCCCCCGGCGCCTCTAACGGCCCTGGTCTCTGTGGCCCCTCAACTAGCCAAATTCACAGCTCTCCATCCACGTCCATATTCCTTGCTCTTGCACATCGCTCTCTCTTCCGGCCTAATTCTCTCCTAGGCTCTGACTGTACTCAAACTCACTCTTCTCCCAAATTCTATCTGCGTGCACCTGGCCTCTTCACCGCAGCACGCAACTGGCACACACATCTCCTGCTTTCCGAGCATCTCTCCTCACCCATCTTTCTGGTTCAACCGGTGAGTTTGTCCTTCAATGGTTATTCTTTTCTTAGCTATCTCTCTTCTCCTCCCAACATATCTCTGATATCTCTCCATCCTCCATCTCCCAGAAATTGTTCCAGGAGGTCTGTTCCCTAGCCATTATAGTGGCTGGGGCCCCGTGTCCCTTCCCTGCTCCTGGATCTTGAGAAAACTCAAGCTCTCCTTGCCTCCTTCTCCTTGAGACGGAATGTTTCCGCCTCACGCTCCCTTCCTGCCCATCACCTGGTGTCCTATCTGGCGGTTCCCTCTCGGTACCCGGTGATGTGGGATACCCTGGCTGTCCTCCCCCATCTCCTTCTGGTCCCCTCCTACCACCCTCCACGTCTCGCTTCCGCGGCCCCAGCTCCGCACCTTGCGGTCGATGCGGACGGTGAAGACGCGTCCATCGCGCAAGGGTTCCCGGCTCAACACCAGCCCGTGGTTAAACTCTTGGCCCGGCTGCTGCCGCCGCGCTGTACGCCCACAGGCCGACAGGCTCACCAAGCGTCCGGTGCGCGGGTGCAGCTCCCCGCCGCTGCCCAGACCCCCGCCGGACCCTGGTCCTGGGCCGCTCCCGCCGGGGCCCCCACCCCCACCCCCACCCGGCCCTGGCCCGGGGCCTCCCCCAGAGCCTCCACTCCCACCCGACCCCGCCGCCATCGCCGCTGACACCGGGGCCGCGCGACAGCCGCGCTTGGCGGCACCGTGGCAACCGCGGTGCACGGATGCCCTAAGGGAATAGGACCAGGGGACTGGGGCCAGATATGCTTTACGGCAGTGCCGGGCAATGAAGCATCCCGGGCTAGGGAACTAAGGACTACCACGGTGGGAAGAAAAAGGACGACAGGGTCGGGCAGGTTTGCTTTACGGCACAGCGAGGTGACGGAGTGGCTCCAGAGGGGTGAAGACGGGCCAGGAGCTTTTGCGACAGTGGAAGAAACGACCGCCGCGGGCATCTTTACGACGCGGGGGGGTGGCGCCCGAACACTTTCTGCTTTGCGACAGTGGCACCGGCGACCCCGCCTTCGTCTAGGCAGGCAAACACCTTGAAGGATTCGCTTTACGGCAAGAGGAGGGGGTTTTTCCTTCGCGCCGCAGGCTTCGAAGCCGTGTGAGCGCGCCCTGAGCACGCGCGGCAGGAAACTAGTAGCTTTGTAAATGAAAATGTCTGCCCTCCGGGCCGGATATGTCTTTCGACAGTGTCGCAGTCCCTCCACTTTGTATCACAACTGTCTGCAGAGGCAGAGCGGGCCGGCTCTGGGGGGAAAAGAAGCTCGCGGACATTTCTAGTCAAGGCCATCTTGAACTCTAACCAAACTTAGGTTTTAAAGCCACGAATAGCCCAAAGGAACCCCGACAGGCAGTTTCAAGCAACGGCGCTGACAATCCCCAGAGATCCCCAGAACTATTAACAAATCCCTAGCACAACTCTCCCGATGCTCACGCTAAGGGTGGAGGGCTGTGACGTCACAATTGGGCTTCTCGCCCCAGGTCCAGGACCCTTGACTGCTATTGGATTGTTCGGATGAGGGCAGTGATGGGGGAGAAAGGCGGGAACAAATCCTAGAGACAAAGAAAGGTCTTAGGGTGGGACAGAAAGGGAGGGGCAAGCGGATAGGCTCCCAGCCGGATGTTCCTATGCAGTTTTGAATCCGCTCCCCCTCCCCGCTCCGCGGCTCCAGGGAGCGGTGGGGGAAGGGACCCAGGCGTCCCCCGCCCGCCGCGGTGGGGGCGGGGCCTCAGGGGCGGGGCTATGTGGAGCTGGGAGGCGGGGCGGGGTAGCTGAGAGTGGCCCTCTAGTGGGCCCATGGAGAAGCAGAAATCTCTGGGGGCTGCTGGCGGCCGCAATGGAGAATCCCCTGGAGGGCCAACCAGGGGAGTGCCAGGAGGCCTCGGAGAAGTCGAGGCAGGCGCCGGGCTGCCCTCCGGAGTAGCCATGTTTCACGGTTCTGGGCCCCCCATGCACTCCGGGGGAATCCTAATTCGCAGTGCTGATTCTAGCCAGCCCTCCGGAGGGACAGCAGTCCTCGATTCCGAGCTCGACCAGCATCCTGGGGAGGTCGCGGGCCCCAGTCTTGGGTCCGGTATACACCCTGGCGGGTTTAATCCCTCCGTCCCTGGAGCCAGTGTATCCGGGACGTCCAACCTGGGGTCCTCGGGGCCTGGGGTGTACAATCTGGGATATATTCCGGGCTCCGGGTCAACTTGCATGCACCCCGATAAACCCTGTGAGGACCGGCCCCGGAGCATCCTAAAAAACAACAGCTCCACCGTAATGCACAAATCCCCCAGGGCGGGGAGGTAAGGAGCCAGGGAGAAAGAGATTCCAGACTCTAGAGGAGGAGGAGTAGGGGCGGAGTCCCAAAAACTATAAGTGAGAGTAGGTGAGGGTAATTGGGTGGGAAATCTGAGGTTCCTTAGCCTTTGAGAGGGTAGCAGGTACTGGATAAACCCTGACTACATAGCACATGATTATCATCAGCTGTGACCCCATCCCCAGCCTCTTACACTTCTGGAACTACAAGAAAAAGTTTTTGAATGACTGAAAGAATGAGAGAGGGCTGTGAGGAGGAAGGCACTAGGTTTCCTCCTCCTTTTTTGTGTCCTTCCCTCTTCCAAAGGAGAAAGTCTCAGCACTGGGATGAAATGAATATCCTGGCGACCTACCACCCTGCTGGCAAGGACTATGGATTTATGAAGGTGGATGAGCCTAGCACTCCCTACCACAGGTGCTGAGCCCTCAGCCTTAGCCCTTCAGCCCAGACTCTCTTCCCTACTCAAAGGAGTGGGGGACTGCCTGCTGGCCCCCTCTGAGGCACTGCTTCCTCCCTCCCGTGCAGGCTGCAGGGCAGCGATGAAGACCTGCTTGCAGGGACCTCTCACACAATGACTCCTGAGGAGCTAGAACAGAGGTGAGAGCCCTGCCAGAGATCAGTAGGCACATGGGTCCTCTTCCTCCCTCCACTCCTGAACTCGGGTTGGAGCCAGCTCTGCTTTTTGGCCCCCCAAATGGGAGGTACTACAGTTTGGATCAGGACTCACCGAGGCCAAGTCGGGGGATTCAGTCAGCTTGGCCCCATCTACCACCTGCTCCCCTTGTTCTCTCCCTTCCGTGCCCCCAACTGGTCTCCCTCCCCTTCAGGTTTGCAACAATGGACAATTTCTGCCCCAAGGTCCTGTACAATGATAACAGAAGTTCAGGGTCTTCAGACAACTTTTCCAAGACACGTGAGATGAGGGACAGGGATTGAGTGGAAAAGGGAGGTGGAGTGAGCCTTCAGCGGGAGCCTGGCAGGAAAGCCAAGCTCTGACACTGGCCCACAGAATCCAGCGATTTTGAAAAGCACCGCAAGGCACACTACAATGAAGGAAAGTTCCTCAAGGCTCAGAAAAACCTGTCCTTGGATAACAACAAGAACAGCACTGTGGGCGGTGCCAGCATGAGCAGCGGCGGTCGAGGTATGTTGCCGGACCCAGAGCCCAGGCCTGTGGAGAGAGGCGGGGCAAGAGGACTGACCAGAGGAGTCAAAGATGAGATTGGCCTGGTGGTCAGGAACCACATCCTAGAAGCCAAAGGTTAGCTATGGTGGGGCCCGGGGACCCAAGGGAATTGTAGTCCAGAACCTTCTCCACCATAGTCTGTCTTCCTCAGGGCTCTGATGCCTGAGAGGGGAGTCGTGCTGGAAAGTGACCCCAGGGAAGACAGAGGACAGCTGGGGTGGGGTCCCCATCAGGATAGGCCCAAGGAAGCCTGGCTGGGGAGGAAGAACAGAAAGCCCAAGAGAACCGTGGGAGGTGGAAAGGTCACTGATGTTTTTTCTAAAATGGGAGGAGGTGATAGAAGTGAGATGAGAACCTGGGGCTTGAACTTCTTCCCAGTGCTCAGAGGTCACAGTGGAACTGACGGCCTGTATTCTCTAGGTGGCTGTAAGACTGGGATTGATTTGGCTGACTCCTCAGCTTCCCCTGCTTTAAGAGGTCAGTCCCCAGCTTCATCCACCACCATTGTGATGGAGAGGGAAATGGATCTGCAACGCAAGGAGTATTATAGCAAAGGAAGATACCTGCGGTGCTCCCCCCACCCTGAACTTGAGGAGGATACAGAAGATGAGCAGCAGACCAGTGAGAGCTGGGAGCTGGGTAGGGCCAGCCTGGGACTCAGCGGGCTGAGAACCAGCAGACTGATGGGTGCCCCAACCCGGATCCTGTGATGCTTCCAGGCTCCACAAGCCTGAACTGGGTGATTGAGAATCCCATAAGCACTGAGGTCCGTCTGCTGGACCACACCGGAAGCCCTTCGCAGGATTACAAGGCCACCGAGAGTTCCCTGAAAATGACAGTGACGTCATCGAAGCCTGGTGAGGACACCGGGCCACCGTCTCACCAGACCTGGCTCTTGGCAAGCTCCCATCCCCCCAACCCCTCCTGCCTTCAGGCCAGTAGATCGGCAACAGGTGATGAGAGAGGCCCTAAACATCCTTGTGTGCAATGTGGATTGTATGGCGGGGACCCAGCGAGGCTCAGAGGGATTGAGACCTCCCCCCAGCCTTGGCACCACCACTGCCCCATGCCTCCTTCCTGATTCTTCTCTGCCACCTACCCTGCTCCAGGTACTGCCCCATCCTCCAGAGACAGTGGGTCCCGAGCAATGTCTGGCTGGTGTCAGTGGCTAGTGTCCAAGGGGCTGAACTGGCAAAGCATGGAAGGCTCAGAGAGGGAACCTGGAAGCCACCCCAACTCCCCAGACCAGAACCAGCACAGACGTGAGCCTGGGCAGGGGCAAGGGGCTGGCTAGGGAGGGAGAGGGGCTGAGTGGGTAGGTTATAGGGAGTCGGGGGGTCACGTGGGCCAGATCTCCTGCCTGCTGCAAGAAAGCCACTAACCCAGATGAGCCCTCTTCTCTCCAGATGAAACTCTGCGGCTCCAGTGGACTCAGGCGGGGGAAACCAGACAATGGAAACTGTAGCCAGCCGGGGATGGGGTGGGGGCCCACCTTCCCCCCACCCCCTGAGCACCCTCGGTAGGGGTAGACAATAAAGAGAAGACGAGCAGGAGTCTGGGTGCTGTGAATTAGTGGCCCAGGCTGGACCTGAGCTGTCATTGGGGAGAGGAGGGCAGAGAGGGAAGTTCACACACAGGAAACCACGGGCAGGCAGAGCAGAGCAGAAAGCTTGGAGTGGTCTGGGGGACTGGACTCAACAGGCACCCAGGAGTCCAAGAAGACCCAGGCTGACAGGGATTGGTGTGATTCAGTCAACCACACAGCAGTGTCGTCTTTAAGTCTTACAACAACCCTGGAGGTAGGAGTTACCATCCCCATCTTTCAGATGAGGAAACTGGGAATCAGAGATCTTGCCCAGGGTCACACAATCAGGATTTGAACCAGTATCTCTCAGGCCTCCACAACTCGACCACTGAAGGAGAATGAAGTAGAAGAGACCAGGGCCCCTGGTAGGAAGGTGACTACAGATAGTCTCCGAGGGCGGGGCTGTGGCTTCTCTGATCTCAGGCCCTTCTCTACCACCCAGGCCCCGCCTCTACCCCTCCCACCGCTGCCTGGAAGTGTGGGGTGAGAGCTCCTCCTAGAACATCCCTTCCACTTAGGGAAAGAATTGCGCCCCCCCACCCCTCAGGCTCTACCCTGGAGAAGACCCTCTTCTCCTTCCTCATCAGCATCCCCGCCCTGGGGCAGGGAGTGCGGCCACCTGCATCCCCACCCTCCAGGCCCCAGGGCCCACTGGCCCCGGAGCAGTCAAGCTGAGATGACGGTCAAGCTGGATTTCGAGGAGTGCCTTAAGGACTCACCCCGCTTCCGGTAAGTGTGCACAGGTCTCGGGGTGGGGGGGGCAGAGGCGGGGAGGTCCAACACCCCCTAACACACACACACACACACACAAAATCTTCCCTAAGTCGGAGGATGTCTTTCCAGGGAGTAAGTCTCAAAGGGAGATACAGCTTACACGCCAAAGCAGTACCTCTGCTATCAAATCCCGTGCTCTGATCCTCACCACCCACTGCATGGGTGAAGGGGGTCCCTCCACCCTCTCTCACCCCCGGAGCTGGCATTCCCTCCTTCCTCTCTCTGGGACCCCTGCCCCTCCCCCAGCACCTGCACTGGGCGGTTAGCAACTTCCTGCCATCGCCACATCCACCCTCTCTCTACCCTTCCTGCTCTGGCCGGGGGCCATAGCGGCTCCCACACTGTGCAGAGTGAGCAAGCGTGAGAGGGTGGGTGGGCTCTTCATAACCCATCAGCTTTTTCTGTCTGTACCCTCCACCCTCCAAACCCTAACCCCCGACCCTGCTGAGGCGGACAGACCAGATGGACCCAAGCTCTGTTCCTGTTCCATCCCTCCTTTCCCAGAGCCTCTATTGAGCTGGTGGAAGCGGAAGTGTCAGAATTGGAGACCCGGCTGGAAAAGGTGATCTTGACGTGGAGAAGGGTGACCCACCCGGGGTGGGATTAAGATGAGAGGGGTGGGGCCAGGGAGAAAATTGGAGACTGAGTTCCGGGGATTACTGAATGCTAACCAAGCGGGGTAGATATTTGGGGGCTACAGAGAAACCAAAAGATGGCTCTGTACCCTCAAGGAGCTCGGAATCTTGGGAAACAAGCCTCACCTGTGGACTTACTTGGTCAGTTCTTGAGACGTGCATTATGCGAGACCCTGGGTGCCTGAGGGAGAAGTAGGTGGTTTCTGCCCTCAAGGGGCCCACAGACTGACTGTGGAAAACAAACCAGTGAAACACTTTCACACACACAGCAAGGCCCTCCTAGCTATTCTTTATAAAGATGGCACACTCCCACCCCTCCTTATTTGGCTTTTTTTCCTCTACAGCATTTATCTCAATCTGACATGTTGTATGTTTACTTGCCATATCAGTTTTCTATTATTGTGTAACAAATTATTACAAAATTGGTGACTGAAAACAATGCACAGGTGTTATCATAGTTTTTGTGGGTCAGGAGTCAAGCACAGCTTAACTGCGCTCAGGGTCTCACAGGCTGCAGCCAAGGTGTCCGCAGAGGCTGCAGCCTCATCCGCAGCTCAGGGTTTTCTTCCAAGCTCACGTGATTATTGGCAGAATTGAGGTCCTTGCTGTTGCCGGACTGAGGCCCTCATCTCCTAGAGGCCACCCGTGGTTTCCTGCTACGGGGCCCTGTCCATAGGCAGTTTCCTTCATGGCAGCTTGCTTCTTTAAGGCCAACAGGACGGTCTCCCTTGCATATGCTTGGCAAGATGCCATCAGTTTATGTCAGAAGGTGATCATAGGAGCGAATCCATCACCTCTGGCGTTTGGAGGTGCCGTCCCATCGCCCTTGCCGTATTGTATTCTACTGATTAGAAGCAAATCACGGGTCTCACTCACCCACACTCAAGCGGTGAGGATTATGCAAGGGTGGGGGTGATCAGGGTTCACCTTAGCCTGTGTCTGTCAGGCTTGCCAATTTTTTTCTTGTCTACTTTTCCCCCATCTCCCAGCTTCCCCCAATGGCAGCATCTTCCATAACTGTAGTCTACTACCCAAACCAGGAAATTGCTATTGGCGTGATACAGTGAACTGTCTAAAGACTTTACTTGTCTAAAGATTTTATCTGTTGTGCATATACTGTTAAAAAAGAACTGTGTGTTTGCTTCAGTGGCACTTTATCACACGTATAGATTCTTATAACCAGCATCACACTCAAGATACAAAACTCCTGTCACCACAAAGGAGCTCTTTTGTGCCATCCTTTGTAATGGTACCCTCCCCACCCCCTTCCTTATCCATGACAGCCACTCATCTGTTTTCTATCTCTAGACTTTTGTCATTTCTAGGTTGTTATCTAGATGGAATCATACAGTATGTGACCTTTCAAGATTGGCCTTTTTTCCCCCCTCTCAGAATAATGTCTTTGAAGTTTATTCCAGTTATTACATATCAGTAGTTAGCAGCAGCTCATTAATAGTTCAGGGAGGAATAGCTCATTCCTTCTGCATTGCTGAGCACCCTGCTGTTGTGTGGATGTACCAGTTTGTCACTAGTTCAGTCTTTATTCAGCTCTTTAGGAAGGTGGGGTGGATAAGGAAAAAGCTAGACACTCAGTCCCCCACCTCCACACAGTGGAGTTGTCATCATCCGGGTCCTTGTCCCTTGTCACACACACCCGATGGTGACATCTGATAAGATTTGATCGTGGGCAGTTTCCTGACCATTACTGCCGGCCGTCTTCAAGTCAAGCTATATTTCCCTGAAGCCTTCACTAGCCCTGAAAAGTGTTTTTCAGTTCAACAAATGTTCCACAGGCACCTATGTAGCCCACATTCTCTGAGCCTCTGCTTCCTCCCTGGTGGTCTCCTGCTCCCTCGGCTGAGTTGACAGGCTCCACAGACCCTTGCCCCATCCCAGATACGGTACTTGGGCTAGAGCCAATGGTGTCATCTCAGGAGCAGTGCAGTTTCTGCAGGTAGCAAGGGCCAGGGGTCAGAAGACCTCGCTTTGGCTTCTGGGTTGGCCACCTGGCTCTCCCAGAGACCCTCCTCAGGCCAGTCACTTGTCCCTTTGTTTATCAAGCCTCTTTGTTTGTAGTTGGGGCCAGACAGAATGGGCCCTAGGAGCACCATCTTTGCCCTGACCCTGTGGCCTAGCTGACCAATGAATATTTATGAGGGTATGTTCACTAAGCACAGAGTGGACAACTCCAGACAGTAAATCTTGTAGAATTGAATACCAACCAGGTAGAGCATTCATCCTGCGAGCAAGGCAGTGTGTGAGGATGGCGTTTCTGGGGAACTCTGGAACCAAGCAGATGGAGCAGGGCGGGAGAGACATTTTGGAGGTGAAGCTGACCCTGGCTTTGGTGACAGGCTGGGAGGAATTTTGTTCCAGGCATAGAGTAGTGGGAACAAAGAAAAGAGATGAGAAAGCAGCACGTGTGTATTAGAAACTGGACTGGGCTGCAGAGAAGTGTAGGTGAGGTGGGGAGGGAGGGGCACAGCCCTGGGAAAAGGGAGAGGAAGCACGACAGGAGTGGGGTGGCACTGGGTATTGGTGGTGCCCGGCACGACTCCCTATTTTGTTGCTTCCTAGCTCCTCAAGCTGGGTAATGGCCTCCTGGAAAGTGGGCGCCACTACCTTGCTGCCAGCCGGGCCTTCATTGCCGGCATTTGTGACCTGGCCCACCTGGGCCCACCAGAGCCCATGATGGCGGTATGAGGAGGGTCCAAACCAGGCTGGGGTGGTGTCTGGGATGTGGAGAGATCCTGTGCAAGGGAGGAGGGTTTGGTCTGGGGTCTGCAGGTCTCAGGCCAGAGCAGGCTGAGTCTAGGGATGCGAGGGCCCTAGCACCCATGCCTGGTACCTCTCTCTGCCTCTTCTTGCCTAGGAGTGTCTGGACAAATTCACTCAGAGCCTGAGCCACAAGCTGGACAGCCACGTGGTAAGTGGGGGTAGCCGGGGCTGGTGAGGGGAGCAAGGTCATCTGTGGTCCTGACCCCCACCTGCCAATTTCTGCTTCCCTCAGGAGCTTCTAGATGCCACCCAGCACACACTGCAGCAGCAAATCCAAACTCTGGTCAAGGAGTGAGTTAGGAGGGAAACCAGTCCTCCAGCCCTCTTCCCGTTGTGAGATTGGGGGTTTCTGGTGGCCCACTTGTTATCCCCCATCCTGAGGAGCCCCTTGGAGTTCTGACCACTCATAGGCTAGCTGCAAGGCTGTGAGCGAACCTCAGGGACTTCTCTGCTAGGGGCGGGCGGGTGTATCGGTGATTCTATGCTGTCCCCGCACCCCCAGAGGTCTCCGGGGCTTCCGAGAGGCTCGCCGGGATTTCTGGCGGGGGGCCGAGAGCCTGGAGGCTGCTCTCATCCACAATGCAGAGGTCCCCAGGCGCCGGGCCCAGGAGGCAGAAGAAGCCGGAGCTGCTTTGAAGATTGCTCGAGCTGGGTACCGGGGACGGGCCCTGGATTATGCCCTGCAGGTGCCTGTCCCAACTTGTCCTCCTGGGGTACCGGGGTACCAGGGCCTCAGTCACCTCGAGGCTGGAGAATCGCTGGTGTGCAGTGTTGGGGGGGGGGCTCTCTGTTTTCAAGGCTGACCTGAGGTTTTTTGGGCTCTCAGATCAATGTGATTGAGGACAAGAGGAAATTTGACATCATGGAGTTTGTGAGTCTCAGTGGGGGCGAGGGCAGGGCAGGGAGCAGCCTGCTGATGGGAGCAGGAGGGAAGAGGGAAAGAGAGGGGTCTGCCCCCTGCCCACCTTGTCCTCCAGGTGCTGCGTTTGGTGGAGGCCCAGGCTATCCATTTCCAGCAGGGCCACGAGGAGCTGAGCCGGCTGGCCCAGTATCGCAAGGAGCTGGGTGGCCAGGTAGAGCCCCAGGGAGCAGACAGGTGGAAGAGGGAGGGTAGGGGCTCTGAGATGACTCTCCTGGGCTGGTTAGGGGAGGCCAGGGCCATCTGAGATGCCCCTCCTGTGCTCAGTTACACCAGCTGGTCTTGAATTCAGCTCGAGAGAAGAGGGACATGGAACAGAGACACGTGCTGCTGAAACAGAAGGTCAGGGCTGGGGCTGTGGGCAGGAGGCGGACAGGCCAGGGGCTTTGGTCTCTGCCCACTTCAGTTGCCCTTTGACACTTTTGTGCCCCCAGGAGCTGGGTGGGGAGGAACCAGAGCCAAGCCTAAAGGAGGGGCCTGGTGGCCTGGTCATGGAAGGACATCTCTTCAAACGGGCCAGCAATGCATTTAAAACCTGGAGCAGGTGAGGAGCAGACACCCCAATCAGCCAAACCCATTGGGTTAATTTTTTTGAGTAACTATAGCCGAGAAAAACAGACAAACCCCCTGCCTTCAGAGAGTTTACATTCCAACAGCAAAGACAGACAATAACATAATGATTAAGTAAATTATATCTTAGAAGGTAAGAGTACCATAGGCGAAACATAATAAAGCAAGCAATGTGGAGCGCTGGGGAGGAGTTGGGATCGCAATAGGGTGGTCAAGGAGTTCCCTGGTGGCCTAGTGATGAGGATTCCGGGTTTTGCTGCCACGGCCTGGGTTCAGGGCCTGGTCAGGGAACTGAGATCCCACAAGCTGTGCAGCCAAAAAATAACAATAATGATAAAAATAAATAAATAGGGTGGTCAGGATAGGCCTCAGGAAAAGATGACTTCTGAGTGAAGACTGGAAGGCTGTCTGGGAGAGAATGTTCTAGGCAGAAGGAGGAGCCAGCGCCAAAGCCCTGAGGAACCTGGAAGGTTCGAGGAACAGAGAGTAGGCCCTGGGTGTGGACAGAGGGAGGGAGGAGGAAGTGGTAGAGATGCAGGTGGAGCTAAGGCGGGTGTGAATGATGACAGGGCCTTGCTGGCTGTGCTCTGAGGGAAGTGGGGAGCCATCGCAGGGCGTGGAGCAGAGTGGCGATCTGCTCTCAATTTGACCCTTCCCCTTCCAGAGCCATCGCCAGAGGCCCTTCTCCAAGATACTTCTTTCTTTCTTTCTTTGTTTAATTTAATTTTATTTTATTTTTGGCTGGGCTGTGCTGTGCGGCTTGCGGAATCATAGTTCCCTACCAGGGCTCAAACTCGGGCCCTCGGCAGTGAAAGTGCAGACTCCTAACCACTGGACCCCCAAAAATTGTAGCAATAGACATTTTATTAGACAACACAGTTTATTGCCATCTGCTGGAAAGCTGTCTTCATAAATATCATCAAATCTGGGGTACTCAAGATGTGAATAGCACCCCTTCAATGTCCCTGGCTGTACCTCTGCTGCCCTCCTCTGGAACATCTCATGGGATGGGCAGCCCGGGTCTCTCTCCTCTCAGCAAGATCCTTATGGAGCTTCGTGCACAGCCTCTCTCCTGTCCCTGTCCCGAGCCACATCCCGATACTGCCCGTGTCATCAGCTCTTTCTGCCTCCTCCAGACGCTGGTTCACTATTCAGAGCAACCAACTGGTTTATCAGAAGAAGTACAAGGTGAGTAGACCCAGGTCTTGGACACCTGCACCCAGGAGGACTCAGCCCTGCTGTGGCTGCCTGGACGCCTGCCCCCCGAATCTGCTTCCCCGGCCAGGACCCTGTGACGGTGGTGGTGGATGACCTTCGTCTCTGCACCGTGAAGCTCTGTCCCGACTCAGAACGGCGGTTCTGCTTTGAGGTGGTGTCCCCCAGCAAGTGAGTGCAGTGCCCAGCGCCCGCGCGTCTCAGTCTTACCAACTAGGAAGGCAAGGCCAATCACAAAGGCATCCCTGGAGCAGCGTCTTGGAGGCCCCGCATGCAGCCCCAGGCATTAACCCTTTGGTGGCTCAACTGGGGGGCAGGCTGGGGGAGGGTACAGCGTGAAGGGGGATATCTAGAAGGATATTACCAACGGGTGCAGAGGTATTTCAATATGACTGGTGCCAGCTGAACACTGGCTGAACGTCAGCCTGCCCATCCTGCCACTTGGCTCCCCAGGCCTCAGACCCCTCCCTGCTCTCCGGCTCCCCTCCTGCCCAGGTCCTGCCTCCTGCAGGCTGACTCAGAGCGCCTCCTGCAGCTGTGGGTCAGTGCCGTACAGAGCAGCATTGCTACGGCCTTCAGCCAGGCTCGCCTTGATGACAGCCCTCGGGGTCCAAGCCAGGTACCTTAACGTGGGGGTGCAGGGCCAGGCTGCCCAGACAGATGGGCCAGCCTCTCCTCTAGACCTCACAGCCACTCTCTCTTTCCCTGTCCCCCCCAGGGCTCAGGACACCTAGCTATGGGCTCCGCTGCCACCCTGGGCCCCGGCGGGATGACCAGGGGAAGAGATTCTGGCGGAGTCGGGCATGTGGCAGCCCAGGTGCAGAGCGTGGACGGCAATGCCCAGTGCTGTGACTGCCGGGAGCCCGCGCCCGAGTGGGCCAGCATCAACCTCGGCGTCACCCTGTGCATTCAGTGCTCCGGCATCCACAGGTCACTCCCCAAGGTCCCGAGCGTGGGCCTCTGCTCCTGGCGGCGGGGGCAACAGAGAGCCCATGACAAGGGCTCCTCCCTTTCCTCCGTGCCGGGGCTTCCTCTCTGATTCTGCCTGTCACCGGGCACAGGCCCGGGCAGCACCTGTGGGGCGCAAGGTGGGCCCGGCCCCTCAGTGTCCTGGTCTGGCCAGGGTAGGGGGCCACCCCGGGGAGTTGATTGGCTTGCCTGGAGGAGGTGTGAGGTCAGGGCTGCTGAGGGCCGGGGAGCTGACGAAAAGCAGAGAGAGATGTTGTGAGGACTTAGCTAGTCTGTACTGTTCTGGTGGAACGGGGAGGGCGAATGGCGTGGAAAGAGTTGTCCAGGCCAGAGTGCCTGGCGAGGGGGGAGGTGGCTGGAGAGGATGAGAAGAAGGGAGAAGAGGGAATGGTGACCAGGCGGGACCCTGCCAGATCCAGGTCAAGGCTACGTGGCCCCGGCTGCCCTGCTGCCTCCTGGTCCAGCGCCCCTGCACGGGCCCCCCACGCAGGACCCTGCCCCAAGGTCTTCTCAGGAGCGGCAGCAGCTCCCCCAGCTGCTGCCCCCACAGAGGGCCTGACATCCCCCCTGCCCTCCAGGAGCCTTGGAGTTCATTTCTCCAAAGTCCGGTCCCTAACCCTTGACTCATGGGAGCCGGAACTCGTGAAGGTGACTTGCGGTGCTGTGAGAGTGTGGGGGCGGGGTGAGGGCAGGGCTGCAGAGCCCTGAGGGCTCAGACGGTCACCCGCACCCTACCTGTCTGTCTCTGCCTCCGTCTGGGCCGCCTGAAGCTCATGTGTGAGCTGGGAAATGTTGTCATGAACCAAATCTATGAGGCCCGTGTGGAGGCCATGGCAGTGAAGAAGCCAGGGCCCACCTGCTCCCGGTGAGGCTGGGTGGAAGGGCTGGGGCTGCCCCCTTTGTGGGGATGGAGGGAGGAGAGCCTGGGATGGGAGGAGGGAAGAGTGTCCCCTTCTTCCCCACCCCCCGCAACCCTCCCCTGCCAGGCAAGAGAAGGAGGCCTGGATTCACGCCAAATACGTAGAGAAGAAGTTCCTGACCAAGCTTCCGGAGATTCGAGGGCGAAGAGGTGGCCGGGGGCCCCCAAGGGGGCAACCTCCTGTGCCCCCAAAGCCGGGGACCATCAGGCCCCAGCCGGGGAGCTTCAGATCCAAGCCAGGTATAGGGCTGGTTGGGCGTTTGCTGAGCACCTGCCGTGTCTCAGCACTGTGCCAAGCCCAGTAGGGAGGCACAGGGTCTGGGGCCCCGGTGTTCCCCTTGACAGTGTTGGGGGTAGGCCAGACCACGCTGGCACTGGTTTTACAAGGTGAGAATTTCGGGGATTATGGTGAAGGATGGGAAGGACTGTGGGGCTGGGAGTAGGCAGGAAGGGCTATGTGAGGGTGTCACCAGCATGAGGAGAGTCGGGAGAATGAGCCAGGGTCTCCAGAGGCCTGTGGAGGAGGGTGTGAGTTTGGCTGGAACAGAGGAGCCAAGAGAGCTGAGGCTGACCAGCACCACATCAGCTCACCCCGACATCCCAGCCAGTCAGGGTGGTGGGACAGGAAGAGGTGAACGATGTCGTCTATCTCGTGTGCCCTGGGGGACCTGCCCACATCCACTCCCACCACCATCCTCAGTCTTAAAGGCCTCCCCACAGTTGGGCAGTGACCTGTCCCATGACAGCATCAGGGGACTGTGCTGAGGGTTTTCTTCCCAGATTCACAGCTGGTTCCCCCTAACAGGGCCACCCTCTGGTGACCTGGGCAGCCTGCACCCTGGGGCCCTGCTCTTTCGAGCTGCTGGGCATCCTCCATCCCTTCCCACCATGGCTGATGCCCTCGCCCATGGAGCCGATGTCAACTGGGTCAACGGGGGCCAGGAGAACACCACACCACTGATCCAGGCCACAGCTGCTGTGAGTCTTGCCGACCTCCCCACCCCACCCTTAGGCTCCTCCTCTCCTCCCCTGCTCCTGACTTTGGTCCCAGCTCTTGCCCTCTCCCACCCCATAGGGAGTGATAACCAACAGAGCCTGGTTGCTAAGAGTGTGAGATTTGGAGGCAGACAAACCTGGGTTTGAACCCAGACCCTCACCACTCACAGTTTTGAACCTCCCTGTACCTAGCTTCCTCATCTGGAAAATAGGGATAACATACCTCGTTAGGCTGTAGTATGGAGTGAATGTATGAATACGCGTAAAGAGCCAGAGCGGAGCCTGCCGTCCCATACCCACCCTCTGAACCGACCCCATTCGAAAGTATCTTTAAATTTGCCTCTGAGGATGCCACCCTCTCTCCCCATTCTCTACTTCTCCATGCAGAATTCTCTTCTGGCCTGTGAGTTCCTCCTCCAGAACGGGGCAAACGTGAACCAAGTGGACAGCAACGGCCGGGGCCCGCTCCACCACGCAACCATTCTTGGCCACACGGGGTAGGGGCAGCAGGGATGAGATGGCCTCTAGGAGGAAGGCTCCAGGTGGGGTGAGGGGCCGGCTGAACTTGGCTATCCTGTCCAGGCTGGCCTGCCTGTTCCTGAAACGGGGGGCCGATCTGGGAGCTCGAGACTCTGAAGGCAGAGACCCTCTGACCATCGCCGTGGAAACAGCTAACGCTGACATCGTCACTCTGTGAGGATGCCTGAAGAGGCGGGGCTAGCGCTTGCACTGTCCACTTGGGCGGGGCTAATGCCGAGACCCCAGCATGCCAGGCGGGGCCTGGGGAGGGGCGGGGCCGGCTCCGGGGCCAGACAGAGAAAGGATGCTCCAAGAGTTGACTGAGGCTTGGAGTAGGAAGGGGGTTGGGCAGGGTCCGAGGAAGGTGTTTATTCTGAGAGAAGCATCATTCATCAGTATTGTTGTTAGGCATCTTTAAAGCACTGGACCCTGGGGAAACACGTGAATGAAACAACCCAGCTCAAAGGAGGCAAGTTGGGGCGGGGGGCAGAGAGAATAACGTTCCTTAATTCTCACCCTTTCAGGCTGCGATTGGCAAAGATGAGGGAGGCCGATGCGGCCCAGGGCCAGGCTGGTAAAGTACCCCACCCCCCTGTCTGCCTGCACAACATTGTAACTCTGGGCTCCTGGCCCCTGGTGACCCGTCCCCAACCCCCTGTGTCCCGCTTCATCAATTAACTACGTCATTTATTCAACAAATATGTATTGGGCGCATCCTACGCGCCAGGTCCTTGAAACAGAGCAAAGAATAGGCGAGGGCGCTGCCCTGACGGTGCAGATGTCCTCTCCACCCACGCTGGAAGCGCGTGCTCTTGCCAGGCCGGGCTGTCCCTATTGTGCTCTTCCGTGCTAGGGCCGAGCCACCCGGCCTCTCAGCCCTTCCTCCCTCCCCTCAGGAGACGAGACGTATCTCGACATCTTCCGAGACTTCTCCCTCATGGCGTCGGACGACCCGGAGAAGCTGAGCCGGCGTAGTCATGACCTCCACACGCTTTAATCCCAGGCCTTGGAGGGCCCGCACCCCCCCACCCCTTCTCTCCCCACCGCCCGCCTCTCTCCATTAAAGCCTTTGTGCTTTGGTCTTCAAAGTTCATTTATTGGGCACCCCCCTCAGGCTGGTGAGGTGTAGGGCACTGTGGCTCCTGGGCTGCAGGAGCGATTGGGAGTTTGCGAACTGGAGTCACTCGAGGGGCGACCTCCCCGGGGAGTGAAGTGGGAGCCTCGGCCCGAGCGCCGGGTGGCTCTGGAGTGGGGCTCGCGGGCTCAGGCGACGTGGCCAGACCCATCAGGTCGGGCAGAGGCCGCTTGCGTGGGCTGGGTCCAGCCTTCCCTGGGGGGGCTGGTATCTGGCCGGGATGGAGAGGCTGGCTCGGCCCTCCCGGGCCCGGAGGCATCCGTGGAATGCGGCGGCTCAGCACCCGCCCCCTCGGGAATTCCCTGCGGGAGCGACTGAAAAAGAACTGGTCCCCAACCCGCGACGGCTGGGCCTCCGTTTCCCGAGCGGCGAGATGGGAGACGCCGGTCCCTGCCGAGTTGCAGACGTGAGGTCGGGCACACCTGGAGGCCGGTGGGGCCGTCGCGGCCACATCCTGAACGACGCGCCTGAGTCACCCTCCGGGCCCCACCCCCGCTAGCGTCAGCCGGTCCAGCCCGTCCGCCCCGTCTCTCCAGTTCGCCGTTTTCGGCTTCCACCACCATCACAGACGCGCGCCGGGCGGGGGCAGGGGGCGGGGCGCCAGGGGGCGGGTCTGCCTCTTAAAGGGCCCCCGGCCGCTGCCCTTAGGCCACTTCCTGGGGGCGGAGAGGACTAAAGCGGCTGCGGCGAAACCCGGGGAAGGCAGAGGCGCCGGGTCCCGAGACTCCCTGCTGCTTCCATCCGAGTCCTCGGACACTCCCAGGTCGGATTGAACGTATATCTTCGCTCCCCAGCCGATATAGAGGCACCTCCGCCATCGGCTCCGGTCAGCCTCGCCTCCATCTCCTGGGACCCGCGCCGGAGTCGGGCCAGGCCTCGGACTCGCCCACGGTGACAGTGGTCTGCCCGAGAAGCTGGACCCTTCAGAGTCGGCCTTGTGCTCGCCACCGTCACCTGCTGGTTGGATTTCGGAAACCCACTGTCTGAAGAGCACAGAAAGGAATCGCTGACTACCCAGAATCGGATGCGTCTGGACCTAAATCTCCCGTGCCTCTCTGACTTCCCTCTGCTCTTTTCATCCGTTCTCTCAACCTCTCCGGCATTTCTGTGCCCGGAAACCGTCCCCCACCACCAAGGTAGCTGGGGTGAGCCCCAAATCTTGCTGCCTTGTACTCCAACCTGTGCCTTCCACCCAGAGACAGTTTGAACCTTACGACCCAAATCTACACACACCCAGGAAGTTCTGCCCTTTCTTCTCTTTCGGTGTCTTCGATACTTCTCAAAATTTCTCCTCCTCCTGTGCCCTCTTCGCCCCCCTCCTTTGGGGGCCCCGTGACCCTGAATGTCGGGGGCACGTTATATTCCACCACTTTGGAGACCCTGACTCGATTCCCAGACTCCATGCTGGGGGCCATGTTTAGGTCGGGTACCCCCATGACCCCCAACCTCAGTCCCCAGGGAGGTGGCCACTACTTCATCGACCGAGACGGCAAGGCCTTCCGGCACATCCTCAATTTCCTACGGCTGGGCCGCCTGGACCTGCCCCGTGGATACGGGGAGACAGCGCTTCTCAGGGCAGAGGCTGACTTTTACCAGATCCGGCCCCTTCTGGATGCCCTGCGGGAACTGGAGGCCTCTCGGGGCACCCCGGCATCCACAGCCGCCCTGCTCCACGCAGATGTAGATAGCAGCCCCCGCCTGGTGCACTTCTCTGCCCGTCGGGGCCCCCACCACTATGAGCTGAGCTCTGTCCAGGTGGACACCTTCCGGGCCAACCTCTTCTGCACTGACCCCGAGTGTCTGGGTGCCATGAGGGCCCGATTTGGTGTGACCAATGAGGACAGGGCAGAGGGAGGCCCACACTTTCATCTGGAATGGGCCCCCCGCCCCGCGGAGCTCCCTGAAGTGGAGTACAGGAGACTGGGGCTGCAGCCGCTGTGGACTGGGGGGCCAGGAGAGCGACGGGAGGTGGTGGGCACGCCAGGCTTCCTGGAGGAGGTGCTGCGAGTAGCTCTGGAGCACGGCTTCCGTCTCGACTCCGTCTTCCCTGACCCCGAAGACCTGCTCAACTCCCGATCTCTGCGCTTTGTCCGGCACTAGGAACTAACAACTGTGAATGCTGCCCTCAGTTGACTGTGGGGGGGGGAAACAGTGGGTCAGTAAAGGGGGTGAAGGCTCCTGAGGCATCTTCCTAGCTCTGCTCTGGGAGCTGTGAGAGTCAGGGGCCCCACTGCCCCTGACTGGAGCCCAGATGTGGGCAGGAATCCCCAAACCAGAGGGAGCCCACCAAGGGCTCATGCGACCAGAGGGTCTGGACTGGTGCTAATCTTGGGAGGGGTGGGGACGCTTCCCTGGCTGGTCCTCACCTGAGCCTGGGGACCTTCAGTGTTTCCTTGCTTGGAGCTCAGTATTAAGGGTCTGGAAGAGTGGAGGTGCTTCTCTGCCCAGGCTAGGCTTAGCAGAACCGTGGAGGGACAGTGAGGTCTGGGGGAAAGAGAGATTTTGGATTGTTCTAATGTGGTCTCCTGGACTGTGACTTCTCCTGGAGCTGGTGGCCTGGCCTGGCCTGACCAATGAGAGGTCAGAACACTCTGAAACATGGGAAGGAAAAATTCTTTGCTGTGTCCCAAGCCACCACTGAGGGAGACAGAAAGGCTACATCCCACCCTAGGTTGGCATAAGGGAGCTAGGAGAACCCCCATTCACTGGGGCTGGAGCATCCCTCTGGAGATCCGAGTGTTTGAAAGGATCCCATATTGATGGTGGGGCTGGTCACAGGGGAGGAGCAGGGCATCTTCTTGGGTCCTGGCCATCCTTCCGTCATGTGTACGTGCCTGTCAGCCAGTGGGTCTGACTGATGTGTGGGTCCCTGGCATCTTGGCTTCCATCCATGTTGCTGGAGGTGGTGTCTGTGTGCTGGTCTTTCTGTGGTCTCTGCGTGTCCAGGCCTGTGTGGGGTTGCCCAGCAACTGTTTTGGCACCAGGTGTGTCTGCAGTATGGGTGTGAGCAGACTGAGAATTAGTTTAATCACACGGGGTATGCGTACACATGTACTTCACATCACCACGTAGGCAGGAGGGGCCTGCTGGGCTGTGAGTCACTAGGATCTGGTGAGAAGTAAGAGAAGGCACGGGGCTTAGCTGGGCCCTGGAGGCCTGTATAGAACTCTCTGTTGCTAAGGCAACCATGAGCCTGTTGCTAGGAGATAGCTGGGGAAGGCCCAAGGCTGCCCAGGGCAAAGAGGAGATGAACAGCAGAGTCTGAGAGAGTGGGGGAGGATATGGAAAGGGATGGGATTTCTGGGTCCCTGAGGGGATGGGATACTCACAGACAACTTCTTCACTGGGGGAGTCACATATTATTTATCACTGGTCATGATTTACAAGAAGAAAAATAAAGTTGCTTTTGGAACCACATACTTGTAAAGGCTGCTGAGGGCTAGGTTGGGGGTACATTAGAAGTCCTGCTTTCTCTGTCCATCTCCCACTAGAGGTTTCTGCTTCTGGTCCCCAGTTCCTTAGGCCCCAGGTTTACCCCAGCCAGGGATGGAGCAGTGGCACTGTTCTGGAATGCTCTAGAACCTCCAACTGTTCTGGAACGCTCTAGAACCTCCAGGCAAAGGGCTGGAACCAGGATCACAGAGCACTCCGAGGCCTTCGCAGCCTAGGTGGGGCCAGCACCCCTCCAGCACCCACCAGCGGGCCTCATGTGGATGCTGGCACTAGGTGGGATATTCCTGGCAGCTGCCCAGGCCTGTGTCTTCTGCCGCTTCCCAGATCGTGACTTGTCGGGCCGCCTGGCTCAGCTTTGCAGCCAGATGGAGGCCCAGTGGAAGGACTGTGACGTCTCCTGGAACTTCTCGGCCTTTGCCTTAGGTGAGATCAGGCATCCGGGGATGGGCTCAGCAACCGTCACCTCTGTGCCCCAACGGGGGCTGCGTGTGGCCTCCCAGCTGTGCGTCTCAGCCACCTCCTCAGTCCACAGCCCTCTTTGGACACACTGGCCTCTCCCTCTGAGAAAGCTTCTTCAGACCCTGGGAAAGTCAGGAAAGGCCCCACAACCTCCTTCTGGGCCAACGAGGTCCTTACCCATCTCTGCAGATGATGCATCCTTGAACAAAGTCACAGAGAAGACTCACAGAGTCCTGCGGGTCATGGGTGAGGTCAAGGGGGAAGAAGGCACCACCTAGGGGCTTGGATGGCACCAGGGCGGGGGCTGTGAGGAGGGGGCTGTGAAGGCAGGAAAGGGTGGAGGGCAGGTGGAGACAGGAGGGCGTGATGGGGAGGTGCTGGGTGAAGGGGTGGAGGTGAACCGGCCCTGCTGAGGCCCCGGGCACTACAGTTGCTCTCTGCCTCCCTAGAGATCAAAGGGTCTCTCTCATCACTCCCTTCATATTGGCAATGGCTTCAAAAGACCAAGCTCCCGGAGTACAGCAGGGAAGGTACTGATGCGGGGAGGGATCAAGGGGTGGCTCGGTCCTCAGGCAAAGGAGTGTGTGGCTGAGCTCATCCACCCGCCCCACCCCCACCCCCGTCTTTCATTTCAGCTCTCTGCGCTCCCGCCTGCCGTGAGTAGGAAAGGGAAGGCTTAGCGAGGGCCAGAGGCCTCCAGGGACCTGAGGAGAGCCTGCCCTTAGGGGAGGAAGTGTGGGACTCGCAGGGTGGAGGGAGGCTTCCCGCCCCAGCGCTGGTCCTGCTGTCTCCTGCAGGGGGCAGCACCACCCTGTACAACTGCTCCACCTGTCAGGGCTTCGAGGTGTACTGCTGGCCAAGAAAGCGCTGCTTCCCAGGTCCTTACTCTCCACCTGTGCCTCACCCCACCCAGATCTCTGAGCTCTTAGGCTCCCCCAGCATCGATGGGTGTGGTCCCCGGGATTATTCACTGCCTCCTGGGTTCCCTGCAGGAAGTCACGATCTTTGGGAAGCCAGGATCCTGCTCTTCTTTGTCTCTGGAGCTGCCCTGCTCCTGGGTATTCTGAGCCTCGCAGTGGAGTGAGTTGGGGGATAAGGGCCAGAAACAGCCTCACCACCACCAACCCAGCAGCACCTGCCCCCACCCCTCATCCTGCCTTCTTCCCTCCCATCCCCCTTCCTTTCCCTTCCCTTCCCTTCCCTTCCTTTCCCAGGGCTCCCACCCTCTGTCTTCCCTCAGATACAGGCACCTCCAAGCAAAAAGTGACTTGTGAAGATGAGGACGGATCCCAGCCTCCAGCTCTAAGGAGCATGTACCCACAACTCCCACTTCTCTCATGGGGTGGGGGTGGGGGTGGGGGGGTGGACAGCCAGACCCTCAGTTCCAGCCTCGACGGTTCAGTCTTCCAGACCCTGATACCCAGACGTCCCCATGATCCCAGCATCAGATGGCCTCCAGGGACCCAGGCACCCACAGCTGGAAAGTTCCTCTCCTCCAGTCCACAACCAATCAGACAGGGGCAGTCACCGTGCCAGGAAAATATCTACAGAAGGAAAGAATCCCCTCCACACACAGCACCACTCCCACACCCCCTTCTGCCTGTTCCCGGAAAGCGGGGGCTGTCTGCCCCAGAAGCTCCTCTTGGCCCTCCTGTGACTGATTGGGAATCCGGGAATGAGTGTTCTGGAAAAGTCCCTCCCCCCTAGAGTGAGACCACATCAGTCAGCCTGCTGGCATGCTACCCTTCCATTTAACATTGTGAAGCCTCCCACAGAGGCCTCCCTCTTGCCAGGCCCAACTAAACCTGCTGTCAAATGGCCTCTGCCCCTGCCTGGCCTCTATCTGCAACTGGGGACAACAGAGGGACTGGGGTGGGAGGCTCGTGTAGCACAAGTGATTCTCCAAGGGGTGTGGTTGCACCCGAGGAGACATTTGGCAACATCTGGAGACATTTTCGATTGTTTTGCTTGTGGGGGTTGGGGATGCGCTACTGGCATCGGGTTGGTAGAGACCAGAGATGCTGCTAAACATCTGAAAATTTGCCACACGGGCAAGTACTCCACAACAGAGGATGATCCGGTCCAAACCGTCAACAGCGTGTGGTTGAGAAACCCTGGTGTTTGGTCCCCTGGCTATCAGGAGTTTGGGTTTGGGGGATGGGAGATGGGACAGGAAAAGAAAGGCCTTCCACCAGCCATAAGTCTCAGTCCACGGGCCTTGGCCTGAAAGGATCCTGCCCTTCACCTAGCCCCGTGGGTTGCAAACTGGGTACCTGGAGGCTCCTGGTTCTTGACCAGCTGCACGCCGGAGCCGCCTGGGCAACTTTAAAAACTACCTCATATCCAGATATTCTGAGTGTAGTGGTCTCCTATGGGGCTTCGGTTAATCTAACTTACGGCCAGGGTTAGAACCACTGTTTGGGGGGGTCCTTAAAGGTCCTGGGGATGGAGAGAGGAACGCTGACCCCTCCCAGAAGAATACCTTCTGTTTTGTTTTACGCCATGTTCTAGTCCGGTCCTTTCACTTTACACCAAAGAATGGGACCCAGAGATCACACAACCAGATCATACAACTTGCCCGAGATCATACAACGATTCATACATTCATCTGACGAATACTAAGCGGTTGCTGGCCAGGTGCCAGGCAGCATTGCTGCCCACACTGGGGTGAGAAGCCCTCTCCTGACTGCCCAGGCACCACAGCTCTCCTCTGGTCTGCGGTAGCAGGCTTGCACCCTCCTAGGCTGTGCCCTCTTTCCAGGCTCAACGTTTTGGAGCTGTCCTTGTTTTCACACCGAACAAGCAATGGGTCCACAGTTCTGCCCATTCCTGAAGGACCTCTATCCTATCTGTCCCCTCCTCCTGCTCTGTGGCCCCCAGCCCACTCTAGAACCGTCTCGCTGTGGACCCCAGTCTCTCAGATATGCATCTGACCCTGCCCACCCCCCTCAAATCCACTGCACCCTCAGTGGCCACACTGGTCGTCTTAAAATTCCATATCACTCAAACCTCCTGTCCAGAATCAAATGATGCTTAAACACTTGGGCTCTGGAGTTGGGCTGACAGTTTTCAAGTCCTGGCTCTGGCTCTTACTGGACCTTGGGAAAGTCATTTAACTTCTCTGTTCCTGTTTCCTCATATTGTAAATGCAGATCATATATTTCCTTGATTCCATGGCTTTTTTTTTTTTTTTCTGTTTACATTTTATCTCTGAAGAATCCATCTTAAATTGAAGACACGTCATGGCATAATGGTATATTACAATCGATGGTGTCTTAAATTCAACACAGCAGTACTTACCTTACAGAATTTCTGCTAGGTCCAAATCACTTCATATAAAATGCTTGGGACTGTGCCCAACGTGTAATGGGCCCTCATTAAGTATTAGCTATTATAATCTCTTACTTAAAACCTTTCCTAGCTCTTCTTTGCCTGCAGAATATAGAGTTGGTCCTTGACCCTGACATTCAAGGCTCTCCATCAGCAGCTCCCCCATCTTATTTAGTCATCAGGCCAGAACTGTCCAGACACAGAACTGGAATCTCGCTTGAACGCCCCACAGGCACCTCAGACTCCACGTGTCCACCTTCCTCAGACCCACCTTGCTCCCAACCCCACCCCCTCCTGAGACCTCTCAGGCTCAATGGCAGTGCCCAAAGTGTCATGGGCATCCTCCTCCTCTCATGCCATGTGCCTACCTTTTTTTTTTTTTTTTGGCTGCATTGGGTCTTCATTGCTGCGCGCGGGCTTTCTCTAGTTGTGGCGAGCGGGGGCTACTCTTTGCTGTGGTGCATGGGCTTCTCAGTGCGGTGGCTTCTGTTGTTGTGGAGCATGGGCTCTAGGCATGCGGGCCTCAGTAGCTGCAGCACATGGGCTCAGTGAGTTGTGGCTTGTGGACTCTAGAGTGCAGGCTCAGTAGTTTTGGCGCACGGGCTTAGTTGCTCCACAGCATGTGGGATCTTCCTGGACCAGGGATGGAAGCCATGTCCCCTGCATTGCCAGGCAGATTGTTAACCACTGCGCCACCAGGGAAGCCCCCATGTGCTTACTTCTTACCAGTTAGTGATCTACGTTGGTCATGCTTCTTGGAATCCGATCCCCTGGTGTCCCTGGAGCTTCATCTCAGCTCTGCCCACGCCACAGCCATCCTGAATCACTTATAGTTACCCAAACACTGTTTCCTCATGTCTCCTCGCCTTTGCCCAGGCTTGTTCCTCTGTGTGGAATGACTTTCTCCTTTGGCTCAGGGATCGCCTCTTCCGAGAAGCCTTCTCTGAACTCCTGAGCAGAGCAGAGTTCATCTGCTGCAGCCATCTCTCATGTGGCGCCTGTTACCTCGGGTGACGGTGTTTCTTTACACATCGTCCCTCTACACCACGCATTCCTCTCTCAAGCCACTGCTTAGGGTTTTGTGTCTTTGTTTCCTCACATGGTAGATGCCAGGAAGTGTTGCTGATGACTCCAGCACCTTCCCTGAACCCTCGTAATATGCCTTCCCCATGTAAGCCCTTCATGATTACTGAGCACAGGAGGCTGGTGGAGTTTGTGCTTGTTTTGTGCACGTAAGGGCAACCTACCACAGTGTAGCCTCCCAGGGCAGGGATGGTTTTTCTGAGCCCCTTGGCAAACGGGGCTGCTGTGGGTGTGGCAGTTTTAAACAACGGCCCCGCATCCTTTGACATGCCTCCTACCCAGAGGTAGGTTCTATGTATCCTTCCCTTGAACCTGGGCTCCATGACTAGCCAGCCAATTGAATGTGGCAGAAGTGACACCGGGCCACTTTCTGAGCCCAGCCTTAAGAACATGGCACCTTCTTCTGCCCTCTGCCCCTTGGGACACTCACTCTGGAGCTCAGCTACACATGCCATGTGGATGCCCAGCCTACATCGAGTCCATCTGGTGTGCCAGTGGTTAAGACTCTGTGCTTCCAATGCAGGGGGCACGGGCTTGATCCCTGGTCAGGGAAATAAGATCCCACATGCCGCATGGTGCAGCCAAAAAAATGAAAAGAAAAAAAAAAAGTGCTTTCACTTTGGAAAGTAAACCGCCAGATATATGCAAGGTGCTGGGGGCTGGTGATTCCACTGACTAGTGAGGCAAATGCAAACTGGGAAAAGATGGGACCTCAGGGTCCTGGGAGATGGAGATGGGGTGATGGAACAGGAGGCTTTACCCAAGGCTCTGGGGGGAGCTAACCATGTATAGCTGGGGAGCACCACTTAGGGAGAGGGGCAGGGATGGATTCATTAGGAGAGCGTTTATAGATTAAGTTTAGAAACTCCCATCTCCATCACTCCCAGCAAAGGAGCTTGTGATGTCAAAAATCTCCTTTGTTTCACTCTACCCAGGTGACTCTGTCTCATCCATTTGTTCAACAAAGGTTACTGAGCACTTATCATGTGAGTCAGGCACTAGACTGCGCACAGGGGACCTAGCAATGCCCAGGTAAGATGACATCATTTTCTACCCGAAGCTTGAAATCTAGCAGGGAAGACAGACAACGTACTGGCAAATTCTACCAGAGCAATGAGTGCAATGACGGGAAAGCACAGGGATCTTGGGGTGCAGGGTAAGAGACCTGACCAGTTAGGAGTAGGCTTCCTGCACTTAGCAAGGCCAGATTGGGAGAAGGGGGGGGAGAATTCCAAACAGAGGAAACAGCCAGGCAAAGGCTCAGAAGAGAGAGAGAGCTAGAATGCTGCGGTGCTTTCCTCGGCCAAGAGGTGGATGTGGGTGAGGCAGAAAGGGGAGAGCCCAGGGATCTCAGGGATCAGAGGAAAAAAGGAGAAAGTAAAGAGGCACCTATGTGGTTCCTGATGGGAGCGAAGAGGTTTCTGCACAAGGATGGGCCCTGGGACTTCCCTGGTGGTGCAGTGGTTAAGAATCCGCCTGCCAGTGCTGCGTACGTGGGTTCGAGCCCTGGTCTGGGAAGATCCCACATGCCGAGGAGCAACTAAGTCTGTGCACCAGAACTACTGAGCCCACGTGCTACAACTACTGAAGCCCGTGCACCTAGAGCCCGTGCTCTGCAACAAGAGAAGCCACAGCACTGAGAAGACTATGCACTGCAACGAAGAGCAGCCCCCACTCACCACAACTAGAGAAAGCCCGCGTACAGCAACAAAGATCCAATGAAGCCAATCAATCAATCAATCAATCAATTTTTTAAAAAATTAAAAACAAAACACAAAAAAACAAGGCTGGGCCCTACCCCTCACCCAACCCTAGGTGGGGGAGGGGAGGTAGGCCACCTGGGTGCCCTCTCTGCTTGTCCTCCTGGTTCTCTGCCCTGTGGGGAAAGACTTGGCCCTGGTGGTGTGAATGTCTTCATCCTTCTTGGATACAGAGCCTGCAGGGCAGGGCAGGGCAGAGGTTGGGGAAAGGCAGACGGAGGGGGTGGTGCTCAACCTGGGCCTCCAAGTTTAAGTGTTAGCAGGAGGCCCCATCTCAGCCTGGAGGAGGTGTTTCCAGGGGGGTGGTGAGGATGGTCAGGCTGTGCTTCCCCACACCCCATCATCCTTTATGGGCAAAGGTGGGGATGAGAGACGCTTAACTCCAAAAGTAAGAACGAAGAGGGAGAAAAGGAGGAATCAAGAGGGCTCTGATTCTCTCGGTCTTTTCCAAGCCAAAGACAAAGGTGGGGCAGAGCCTCTGCCTCTGGTTTCCTGCTGGAGCACAAAAGACCTAGGCCAGGAGTCCAATCAATAGCGCCCCCCCCCCCCCCCCATCCTCAGCCTCCTCTCCATCCCACAGCCAAGGTCCAGGCAGGGGCAGCCTCACTCCCCTGAACCAATGGTCAGGGCCTCTTCCCTGAGCTCCCTGCTTCTTCTGTCTCACCTTTTCCCCAGCGTCTTACTACTGCAGGCTGGTTCTCTCACTCCCCTGTTAAACCTTTCAGTGGTCATCAGAGCCCTCAGGTAAGGCTCAAGCTCCTGTGTTCTGCAAGGCCCTGCAGAAGGATTCCAACCAGGGAAAGGATCACATCAGCTTGTTCGCCTGGGTCCCTGAACCTGGCACAGTGAAAGCTTGCTGGGAGGATGAACTGATGCCTAGTTTGGCTTCTGCCAGCCTCTCCGGCTGCATCTGCCTTTGTGTCCCCCATGTGCTCTACACTCATGTATTCATTCAACTCCCAGGGGACTCCCAGTGCACCCAGACCTGTGAAGACACTGGACATTCAGAGGAACATCAGGTTTCACATGCTCTTCCTTGAAGATGCTCATTGAGCTATTGTTCAATTGAGCTATTGTTTCCCACCAAGAACTTGGGCAACATCAAGATGAATCTCAAAAATGTGTTGAGTGAAGGAAGCCAGTTGCAAATAATAAACAGTGTGTGATTCCACTGACAGAAAGGTCAAGAGCAGGCAAAATGCTCTATGGGTTTTAGAAATCAGAATAGCAATTGCTGGGGACTTCCCTGGTTGCATAGTGGTTAGGACTCTGTGCTTTCACTGCTGAGGGCGTGGGTTCAATCCCTAGTCGGGGGAACTAAGATTCTGCAAGCCTGTGCAGCGAGACCAAATTGAAAAAAAAAAAAAGCAACTACTTCTGGGGAATGGGATTGACTGAAAATGGGTGCAAGGCTACTTCCTGGGATCACAGAAATGTTCCGGAGACTTCTCTGGCGGTTCAATGGTTAAGACTGTCTGCTCCAAATGCAGGGGGCTCAGGTTCAATCCCTGGTCAGGGAACTAGATCCCGCATGCCATAACTAAGAGTTCCCATGCTGCAACTAAAAAAGCCTGCATGCCGCAACTCAAAAAAGATGCCGCATGCCACAACGAAGACCCCGTACATGACAACGGAGATCCCGACCTGGCATAGCCAAGTAAATAAATATTTACCAGAAAAAAAGAAAAAAAGAAATGTTCTGGGTTTTTATCTGCATTAATGGGTATGTGTATTCGTTGAAATGCGTTGCACTGTACATTTAAATCTGTGCATGTTACTGAATATGTTATACCTCAATAAAGTACTGTCAGTGTAGAAAGTGTGGTAATGGTCATATAACTGTAACTAACAAAAAACCTCAGTGTGTGGATTAAACAGCACATCAGACATAGTTAAAGAGAGAACTGTTGAACTGAAAGATAGAGCTGAAGAGTGACCAGGATTGCAATCCTGGAGACACAAAGAATGGAAAATACGGAAGAGGGGTTAAAAGATTTGGAGGACAGGGACTTCCCTCGTGGTGCAGTGGTTAAGAATCCGCTGTCAGTGCAGGGGACACGGGTTTGATCCCTGGGCCAGGAAGATCCCACTTGCCATGGAGCAACTAAGCCCATGCGCCACAACTACTGAGCCAACGTGCCGCAACTAATGAAGCCCACGAGCCTACAGTCCAGGCTCCATGACAAGAGAAGCCACTGCAATGAGAAGCTCGCGCACCAGGGTGAAGAGTAGCCCCTGCTCGTTGTAACTAGAGAAAAGGCCGCAAGCAGCAACGAAGACCCAACGCAGCCAATTAATTAATTAATTAATTAAAAAAAAGATTTGGAGGACAGAGTGAAAAGGCCTAGCATACTTCTAGAGTCCTCGAAGGAGAGAACACAAGGAAAGGAGGAAAAAGAATATTTGGAGAAATACTGGCTGATAAGTTTCCAAAACTGGTGAAAGATGTGAATTCATAGACAAAGGAAATACAACATACTGAGCAGAATAAATAGAAAGGAATCCATACTTAGGCTCCTTGTGAAACAGGACGGAAGTGGGCAGGGCACAACCTCTGAAAGAATGACATAGCCTGAGGACATGACATAAACTGATTCAAACCAAATGGGTCCAAGAGGGCGAACAAGTTGACTTCCACTAGACCTTGAGCCTCAGTATACGCTCACTGTAACACATCAGCAACATAAGTGACATGCCCACAGGCGCATGACAGTTCCAAGGCTGACCATAAGAATCAAAAAGTGGGTGGTGGCCCAGTTTCTGGAAATCCCTGCTCCTTCCTGAAATAGCTGGAATACTTCTCTCACTCATTAGTCTATGAAATTACCCACGCCTCTAAAAACTGACACCCCCATATCCTGGTACTCTTCTCACCTTCTGCGATGGCCCGCACTCTCTGTGGAGTGTGTTTCTCTCTAAATAAATCCACTTCTTACCTATCACTTTGCCTCTCACTGAATTCTTTCTGCGATGAGACATCAAGAACCTTAGCTTCGTTAGGTGTGAAATCTCAGAAGGCCGTGAGTTTTGGCTGGGTTCGAGTCCCAGCCTTGTGAGCTTAAGTCCCAACCTGGGTTTCGGCTGGGTTCAAGTCCTGGTATGTGGGTTCAAATCCCAATCTGAGGTGCACCGTATCACTTGTAACGTAACTACAAAACACCCATGATATCCTTTTTTTTATTAAATAAATTTATTTATGTATTTATTGGCTGTGTTGGGTCTTTGTTGCTGCACACAGGCTTTCTCTAGTTGCAGAGAGCAGGAGCTACTCTTCATTGAGGTGCATGGGCTTCTCACTGTGGGGGCTTCTCTTGTCGCAGAGCACAGGTTCTAGGTGCACGGGCTTCAGTAGTTGTGGTACATGGGCTCAGCAGTTGTGGCTCGTGGGCTCTAGAGCACAGGCTCAGTAGTTCTGGTGCATGGCCTTAGTTGCTCCGCGGCATGTGGGATCTTCCTGGAGCAGGGATGGAAGTCGTGTCCGCTGCACTGGCAGGCAGATTCTTAACCACTGCGCCACCAGGGAAGTCCCACCCATGGTATCTTAAAAGCAGGGAGAAAAGGCAGATCGCCTACAAAGGACTGAGCAGACTTCTTCATAACCAATATGCATTGCACCTATTACATGCCTACCCTGTCCCAGGTACCTTAGGAGGAAAGAAAGAGATCCAGCCCCTACCATGTGGAACTAGCCCACAGTGTATCAGAGGCGACAGATGTGGAGGGAACAAACACATCTGTCATCTGGCTTGGTTGGAGGGCAAGAGAATTGGCAAGAAAATCATAGAAGTAGAACTGTGAACTATGATCTTCCCATCAATGCTGGGCTTTCCCATGTGGTTACCAAAACGAGGTGGGCTTTTCCCTCCGAGGGACTCTGGGGACAGCAGCCGCTCTGCTCACATAGCCTTCCTTGGGATGGGAGACAGGCCAGATGGCCTAAGACTGGTGGCTTCCTGCCTGGGAGCCCTGAGGGAAAGGGAGAGAGCACACTCCTCAGAGTCTGCTAGGAGCCAGATTGTGTCCCTGCCCCACAGGCCAAGTAGCAGCACACAGGGGCCTGGGTTCAGCAGAGGTGACATGGGGGAGGGGCTTATGCCAGAATGAGGCCAAGAAGGGCCAGGGATGGGAATGCATACCCTGAGGCATGGAGTCCTGCCCCTGATCACCAAGACAGGTACCAAGCTGGGATGGGGTTGAGGAGCCACTCAGAAGCTGTCTTCACCCCTTGCACAAGACCCCCCACATGGTCCTCCCTGGGGAACTCCCAAAAGGTCTTTTCAGGGGCAGCACTTTAGACTGGGAAAAGGACATTCAGAGGTGGGAAAAGGACAGTGGCTTCAATCTTAGCCTCTGTTCAGGCTGGGGGCTGACTTCCTGCAGCACGATCAACACCTCCGCCACGGCGCCCTTCCGAAGCCCGCTGCATCAGGCCCGCTTTCTTCATCACAGCGCCAGGAAGCCCTCTTCCCTCCCAGGAAGCTGGGACTATGACCCGTTTAGCCTTATATTCCCGGAGTCTGGGAGGGATATCTCTACCAGGTGCTTATTCATTCAAGGGGTGGAGCTCTGGTTGAGAAAGTTGGAGGATTTGGTAAGAGGTGGCACGGGGGACAGGACACCGAGGAGGAGGTCTGGGGAGGGGTGCGAAGTTCTTTGGAGAAGTCTGGAAAGGGGGTGGGAAAGTGGAAAGAGGGTGGGAAGGAGGCGAGCAAAGGACAGCGGAAGGCAGGCTGCTCAGGGTCTGGCCTGGCGGGGAACCGGCCACCAGCCGTCCTCACCTAGTCCACCCGGGAACTCAGGCCAGGCTGCCAGGCCCCGCCCCCGCCCCGCCCCGCCCCCCCGGGATTTAGTCCCGGCAGCCTGGGCGACTCCCCAGCCGCCGCTTCCGCCTTCGCCAGGTAAGG
The DNA here is from genome assembly GCF_030028045.1 of Hippopotamus amphibius kiboko. Taxonomy (NCBI): domain Eukaryota; kingdom Metazoa; phylum Chordata; class Mammalia; order Artiodactyla; family Hippopotamidae; genus Hippopotamus; species Hippopotamus amphibius. Next base: position 8,899,361 of record NC_080202.1, on the reverse strand, counting down.
GTCGGGAAGAGGCAGGGGCGCTGGAGGGCGGGCTGGCGGGGCAGTCGTCGCTTGGGGGCGCGTCCGCGTTTCCTCCTGTCCCCTGTCTCCTGCTTTCCGCTTCTCACCTGACCACTGGCCCGGATCTCCCGGCGTCCTGGGCTTTCTCCTTCCCCGCCCCTGCTCGTGCCAATCCTCGTCATCTCCGAGCGTCCATCTGGACCCAGCCTGGGGTCCTCTGCTTCCCCCGGGCTTAACTAAGTAAGGGGGAGGGAGGGGGCCCGATGTGTGTGCAGGCAGCCGGCACCCAGAGCACCTAGGGCCTTATTTAATAAAGATCCGTGAAGTTGCCTTGGAGCCAGCTTAGAGCGAGTGACTCAGGTGTGCTGGCCGGGCTCTGTACCTGGAGCTGAGTTCAGGTGGGTGTGGAAGGGACTGTGCACCTGGCAGCCTGGGTGGCTCTGAGCAGTTCCTGAGCTTAACCGCTCATCACAAATGCCCGATTTCATTTCACGTGTTGCTGCCTCGGGTGTAGAAGAGGCAATGACCCTGGGCGTCGCTGGGCAGAGGGGGCAGTCTGCCGGCATAACTCAAGTATGTGTGGACACCGCAGCTTGATGCCTTGTGTGTTTGTGTGGACCTGGGTGTCTCAGACGTGAGGGGCAGTGTATCTTGGAGGCAGTGAACTCAACATGTCTCAGGTAGGTGTGTGTGAGGGGTACACGGCAGGAAGCCTGATGTTGTATGGTAGTGTATACTGGAATGCTTCAGCTTTGAGAGGACATGTAGCTGGGTGTCTCAGGTGTCTTTTGCATCATATCTATAGGTGTGTATGTGTACCTGTGTGTCTAAGGCTGAGGTATGGTGTGGTTAGTGTATTTGGGCATCTCTGGAGTGTAGGTGGTGGGTCAGAATGTCTCAGGTGTACCTGAGTGGGTGTGTACAAGGGTGCAGAGCCAGGGAATCTGGGTGGCCTAGGGGTATGGTCCGTGTGCGTAATATCTCACAGTAAGCAGGGCCACACACTTGAAGTCTGCGCAGTGCTGAAATCTTAGGTGTGAGGAGAACATTCTTCCTGTGTGTGTGAGGGCCGGATTCCTGGCTCTCCCCGACATCCCTCCCTCTGTACCTGAGTATTTCTGAGGGGCTGAGGGTGGAGCTGGTGGCCACGTCTCTGGTGCTGAGTGTCTTGGGTGCCCACCCTGGGCCATGTGTCTGGAGGACAGGGCATCATCGGGGTTCCTCCTCCAGCCATGCTCCCCGAGGCGGGCTCCCTGTGGCTGCTGCGGCTGCTCCGGGACGTCCAGCTGGCCCAGTTTTACCGGCCCATCCATGAGGAGCTTAATGTCACTCGGCCAGAGCACTTCGACTTTGTAAGACCTGAGGACCTGGATGGCATTGGCATGGGCCGGCCTGGTGAGGGTCCCCCGCCATGAGGCCCTGCTCTCGCCTTCCCCTCCCACCACACACACCAGCCCCTTTCTTGCCCGCAAATCCCTTCCTCCTGCTCCCCGCCTCCCCCATTACCCCATTCTTCTGATTTTGGCCTCCCTAGCCCAGCGGAGACTGGCCGAAGCTCTGAAGAGGCACCGTTCGGGGCTCAAGTCTAAGAACTGGGTCTACAAGGTGTGTGTTTTGGGGTGGAGGGGGTGAGAGGCTTAAAGAGCCAGCTCAGGCCTGGGCAGGCGGTGGGCTGAGTGGCAGAGAGGGGTGTATGCAGGATTCTACACACCTGATTTCCCATCCCTGTTTCAGATCCTTGGGGGCTTTGCCCCTGGGCAGAAGGAGACCACCCCACCCTCAGACAGCCTTCCATCCCTCCCTGAGCCAGATGGGGGACTCAAGTGTCTGATCCCAGATGGGGCTGTGTGCAGAGGGGAGCTTCTGGGCTCCGGCTGCTTTGGTGTGGTGCACCGAGGGCTGTGGACACTGCCCAGCGGACAGACTGTGAGTGGCCAGGGAGCCTACTTCATTGTGGGTACCTGGGCCAGCTTTTCCCTCTGTTCTGTGTGCCTTTCTGCTCTAGCCTTGGCTTAAGTGTTCCCTATGGTTTCTGACGGTGCTCCCCATTGCCCACCCCCAGGTCCCAGTGGCTGTCAAGTCCCTCCGGGTTGGTCCTGAAGGCCCTGAGGGCACTGAGCTAGGGGACTTCCTGCGAGAGGTGTCCATCATGATGAACTTGGAGCACCCACATGTGCTGCGTCTGCACGGCCTCGTGCTGGGCCAGCCTCTACAGATGGTGAGCAGACCCAGGCGCTGACTCCTGGGACAGTCCCAGGGGTCGTGTGCGACAGGAGGGTGAGCACCAGGGTCTCGCAGGGCCGGACCACCGCTCACAGGGCTCTGCTCCTGCAGGTGATGGAGCTGGCACCCCTGGGCTCCCTGCACATGCGCCTGACCACTCCAGCCCCCACACCCCCGCTGCCCGTGGCCTTGCTCTGCCTCTTCCTGCGACAGGTGGCGGGGGCCATGGCGTACCTCGGGGCCCGCGGGCTGGTGCACCGAGACCTCGCTACGCGCAACCTGCTGCTGGCTTCACCACGCACGATCAAGGTGGCTGACTTCGGGCTGATGCGGCCGCTGTGCGGCGCCCGGGGCCGCTACATCATGGGCGGGCCCGGCCGCATCCCCTTTGCCTGGTGAGGGCCCCGGGCGGAGGGGTGGGAGCTGAAGAGCAGGAGCTGAAGGGGTGTGGAGGGGCTGGTCCTCTGAGGGAGGCGGGGACTAGAGGAGTCGTCCAGTCTGGAAGGGCCAGGAAAAGACTTCAGAGGATCGTGGGCGGGCGCACTGAGGGGGCGTGCCCAGTGGCAGGTGGGCACCCCGGGGCGTGCACCCGGCACACATCCGGCCCCCTTCAGCTCTGCTTCCGCAGGTGCGCACCAGAGAGCCTGCGCCACGGCGCCTTCTCTTCTGCCTCGGACGTGTGGATGTTTGGGGTGACGCTGTGGGAGATGTTCGCCCGGGGCGAGGAACCCTGGGCCGGGGTCCCGCCGTACCTCATCCTGCAGCGGCTGGAAAAGGACCGAGCTCGCCTGCCTAGGCCTCCCCTCTGCTCCAGAGCCCTCTACGCCCTCGCCTTGCGCTGCTGGGCCCCCCACCCTGCTGACCGGCCCACCTTTTCCTACCTAGAGGGGCTGCTCCAAGAGGTGGGAACTCCTGCCTCCCCAGAAACACTCAGTCTCTCTTCCCTCCGTTCTCTCTCCCAGGGTTCCATGCACAAGACTAATGTATGCTGATCTCCGGCCTGGGGTCTGGGACCTGGCTCTGAACAAAGCAGATCCAGTCCCTGCCTTCAGGGCGCTCAGAGCTCCAGGGTGACAGCTGGAGTCTAGCAGATGCAGGCTGAAGGGCTAGGGGCTGGGGTCTGGGGCACAGAGGAGGGAGCCCAGAGCAGTAGGAGGCAGTGGGTGTTTGACAGGCATTGGAAAGGTTCAGTGTGGGAGAGGGAAGTACGGTGACTAAGCTGACAGAAGCATCTTAGGGTGCACCAAGGAGGGACTTGTAAGACACGGTAAATAAGCAGCGCTAACACCTAGAGCTCTCGATCTGTGTAAGATACTGCACTAAGTGCTCTGCATGTATCCTTACACATGTTCACTCATTTAATCCTCACAACAACCCAGCTCGATTTGAGAGAGGGGGCAGTTAAGGCCCTGACAGTTGAAGTGATTTACCTAAAGTCACACAGGAAGTGGAGGACTGGAGATCTGAACCGTCAACATGACTTCAGAGCTGTGCCCTAAATCACCATGTAGTCGGCTATTAAAGGAGTTTAGGCCTTAACTCTGCGGGTACCTGGGGGCCATGGAAGGGTTGTGAGCAGGGGAGTTACAAGCCACCTTTACGTGTCATGTCACTCTGGCCTGGTGCGAGAACAGATGAGAAGGGTGATACCGAGGGTGGAAAGAACAGTAGGCCACAGCAGCTGTGGAGGTGTGAGGTGTGAGCTGTGAGATGAAGAGGGTGGCTGAGGGGCGAGGCAGTGGTGCTGCAGAGAAGTGGAAAATTCCCAGACGTGCTTGGGAGGCAGACTTGATGGGCCTGGGTGTGGAGTGAAAGCAGGGTACAGGGTAACTCTCCCCTTGGTCCCCCTAGGTAGAGGCAGGGCCCCCCTTTCTTGTGCCCAGACCTGTGGGCTGTGTCCAGCTTGGCATGGAATCTAGGTCTGTGTCCTCCGCTGGATTACAACTGAGGGACAGAGACAGTCCCACCCTGGGCTCAGGACAGAGGACACACCTAGTATGGGTTTGCTTGGTGGATGCACGAACAGTCTCTCCTCTGCTTCCCAGGATATTACCCTTTGGACTCAGGCCACAAGCCGGGCCACCCTTTCTTCCTGTCCCTACAGGCCTCGCCTCCTGAGGGATGTTGTGTGAGGGAAGTCACAGAGCCTGGTGCCCTGAGGATGGAGCCTGGTGACCCCATCACTGTCATCGAGGGCAGGTGAGGGCCTCGTGCCTCCCACCCATCTTCAGGGGGAGGTCTCCTTCCCTACCCTCCTGCCACTGGTCCTGGCTCAGCTTCTCTCCAGCTCCTTGAACCCCGATCCTCTGCCTCCTCTCCCCACTAGGCCCTGAGAGCTCCACCACAGTCCTGGCTGGAGCCACCGCTGGCCCATAGAGCCCTTTTGTTTTAGAGAGAAAAAAGCTTCCCTTCCTCTGGGCAGATGCAGCTCCATCGCGCACAGCTTGTGAACTGAATGTGGGCCAGAGCCCAGCCCCCACTCTCCCCTCGCTCCCATCCCCTTCACCAGCGCCTCTTCCCACAGCCCCGACTCCACCACTTGGAAGGGCCAGAATGGTCGCACATTCAAAGTGGGCAACTTCCCAGCCTCGGCAGTGATGCTGGTAGACTCACCAGCCACCCGTCCAGCCCTCAGAGGTTCCCCTGCCCGGGGAGAGCGACACCAGGGAAACAGAGATGGGTGAGGACCTGAAAGAGTGGGAGGCAGAGCTGGGCTGGGGGAACCAACCAAGGCCAGCAACTTTTCTGGAAGGGGAGGCTGGGGAGGCGGGCGGGCGGAGGAAAGCTGGAGGGGAGGCTTCCCGCTGGAGCTTCCACTCTGGGTCTTGGCCTGTCTGGAAGCCCCAGAGATTCTTCGGGACGGGGCACTGCTATAGGGGTTGGAGGTGGGGGTGTGTGGAGAATGAGCTGGAACACTCTCCGACAGGGACAGAGTGAAGGCGAAGGTTCGGGACCCCCCTCCAGCTCGGGGCCAGAGAAGGAATGTGGACCTGCAGAGGACGAAAGGTGGGCATGGTGGTGGGGACATGGCCTCCAGGGTCTCCAAGGAGGTCAAGAATAAGCTTCCAAAAAAAAAAAAAAAAAAAGGAAAAGAAGCAGCTTCCAGCAATGCTCCCTGCTCTGAAGCCATGCCTTTGCATATATGATTCCCGCAGCTGTGATTTCCTGCCCCCCATTCTGCCTGCTGACATCCCAGCTGTACTTTAGACAGCATCTCCCCACCGCAGCCCCTGGCAGTTCTTGGGCCCTCAGCTGCCTCGTCCTGGGCGTCCATCGTGCACACCTGGTTCTTGTCCCCCCAACACAAGGACCACCCTGAGCACAGCACAGATAGCCAGAGAATGGGAAGAAGGCAGCTGGACTTCCTCTCAAGTTGTTTTTTCTCCAATGTGCAGGCATTTCCAAGAGTCTAGAGTCGGTTCTGTCTCTGCGACCCCGCCCCACAGGAGGTGGGTCAAGCCCCCCCGAACTTCGACATGCCAGAACTGTGCCCCAGGGACCCCCAGGCCTGCCCCCCCGCCCCCCCGTAGCCGCCAGCTCTTCTTCCCAGCCCAGCCAGCCTCCCAGGGAGCGGCCTCCCTGGCCCAAAAGAGAACCTCCACACAGTCACCCCGGGGGAGCGCCTGGAGCCAGCAAAGCCACCGTCCCCTCTGGAGGACCCTTGCCTGACCCCGAGTTGCAGAGGAGGATTATGGAGGTGAGGTCTCCCTGAAGTGTCCTGGTGTCCAGAAGGGGCTACAGGCTGGGGAAGGGGCCTGACTGAGGCTTCGTCCCCGGCAGGTGGAGATGAGCGTGCACGGAGTCACTCACAAGGAGTGCCAGGAGGCTCTAAGGGCCACCGGGGGAGATGTGGTTTCTGCCATCCGGAACCTCAAGGTACCGTCAGACCCCTCCCTCAGGTTCCCGCCCCTCCTGCCTGGCCCTCTGGCCCCCAGCTGCCCTTCCTCCTGCCCACAGGTGGACCAGCTCTTCTACCTCAGCAGCTGGTCCAAAGCGGACTGCCGGCGCATCCTGGAGCGTTACCAGTGGGACCTCTCAGCCGCCAGTCGCTACGTCCTGGCCCGGCCCTGAGCTCTGCTCCTTTGGGCACGGACACCAGATGGACCAAGGGCCTGGCCACGTGGGACCAAGCAGAACCGGAACAAGGTCCTGACAGGGTGTTTGCCCACCTGGGGAGAGCCTGCCGTAGCAGGAACGGGAGGAGCCCAGGATCGGGCACTGGTGTCTCCTCACCCTGCCCCTTGGCTCTGAGGGCGCAAGCTTGCTTGCCCATAGGAGGATCTCATCCACCCGGCCCACCACATTCCCTACAAGAGGAGGACTTGGAGGAACAGAGCTGCGACACATCACACCCGTAGGAAGCTTCTGTCACTACAGAAAATGAGCAAGAGGCCATCTGGGCCACGGGAAAGCCACCCTGAACTGCCATCAGCTGCCACACTGGGCTCTGTGGGAGCAGCCTTCTTGGATGACGGGCACAGCCATCCTGACTTGGGACAAATGGACCAAACTGCCTTGGTTTGGTCTGGGGCCACCATGGGTGATGACATGGCTCTCTTAGACTCGAGGACACTTGATCCTGGCGGCATGGCTTATGAGGTGGGCCAGCCCCCGCCCACCCCAGCTGTCATATTTCCCTTTGTTTCCTCCCACACCCAACTCTTCCTCCTACCCTCTCCCATTACATACATCTTCCAATATCCAAAAAGTTACAAAGTTTATATGAAGATAACATACAAAGATGCAGCTTCCTTCCTAGGGCAAGGGTGGAAGGGGTGGTTAAGGCACAGGAAGTTGCAGCAAGCACCAGCTGAGGGACAGGAAGTTGGCACTGGGGCCCCGGTCCAATAGCTATTGGTGGGGAGGTAGGGATCCTCTCAGAGTGCCATCCTTTGAGGCTGAACTCATTGGCCAAGCTGATGCGGGGAAAGGGTGGCCGGGTCTGCCATCTTTGGTGCTTCTTAACCTTCCCCACCCCAGCCCTGTCGTAAAACCTCAGAGCCCTGCATTCTAAGGCCTCGTGTGGAGCAGAGGCCCTGGAAGGGGTTGGGAGGAAGTGGGCAGGGAAAGTCTGAAAGCCGACGCGCCTGCGTGCTGAGGGACTGCTGGAGACGGTGCTGGGGAGCAGCAGGGAAGGGCTCTCATGCACACCCTTCTGTAGGGGCCACAGGTGAAGTGGGCCAGCGGAGCAGAGGAGGGATGGGGCACCAAGCCCCCAGCCTCCCAGGCATCCCTGTTTCTCCCCTCGAGTGTACGTGGAGGAAAGGGGCTGCCTCTGAGGAGGAGCAGGGCAGGTGACCATCTTGAATTCTGGTTGAGTTGATGGTCTCCTCACTCTGAGGTGGCCTCTAACTGGTGACGGCGGAGGGCCCAGCACCTCCTCGCTTCTCGAAGAACATGTAGTCCTGAGGGGAGGGCTCGGTCAGCAGGAGACCTGGCTGGGCCAGCCTGGCTCAGCGGTCACAAACCAGCTCTGGAACCGCACACCCCCATAGAGTCTGTCCCTGACCCTCTCCTAGCGGGAGGCCAAGAAGTGCTCAGAGCCTCAGAGTGACTCCGAAGGGGGTGGGGGGGATGGGGAAGGGGCGGGGGCAGCCGACTCACCATGAGGAACGTGGCTCCCAGCAGCACAGCCTTCACCCTCACATCCAGGTCCAGCGGGAACTGCAGGCCGAAGTCATCGGCGTCGGTGAGGGCTTCCCGGAGCAGGCCCCCCCACTGCTTGCTGATGCGGCCCACGCTGCGGGATTCATCTGGAGTCTTCACCTGGCGGCGGGGAGGGAGGGAGGACCCACGTGGGGAGCATGTGCCTGATCTCATCTGCCTCCAGTCTCACTCCCACTGTCACTGTGTATGAGCTGTGTGGGCTCTGCGCCTAGTGAATCCTCCCAAAGCCTTGGGTTTCCGTGTGACATCTGGGGAAACTGAGGCACCTGAGGTCACACTGCGAGTGCACAGCAAAAATCAGGATGCAGACTCGGATCTGTTGCTCTTGAAAGGCCACATGTGACTACTAAACATCAGTGTTGGGAGAAACAGCAGCACAATCCAGTCTAATCTCCTTAGTGGATGGCTGGTGGCTGGGTTTGTTTTGGTTACCAAAGTCCCTGCCACCCACGGTTGGTGCAGTTTGTGCCCTGCACAGAGTAGTCTGGCCAAGTGGACAAGGGAGGCTGATAAATGCCTGGCTGCACTCTACTAGCTGACCAGACTGCTAGAAGGCCCGAAGGGGTGCCTGTCCTCTCATCTGCAAGGTAGGGAGGGCCCTGTCTAGCACGGCATGCAAGCCCCATCCAGGGTGGATCCAAGCCCCATCCAGGGTGGATCCAAGCCCATCTAGTGGGGGGAGGGGCAGCAGAAAGTGGCCTCCGAGGACCAGGATTTCCACTGGCCTCTCTGGGCCCAGCAGCAACAGGCCCTGCCAATGTGGAAGGTAATTCACCGTGACTCCCTGGACTTTCTCCTATGCTCACTCTCCAGAGGCTAGAACTAGAGCGATGTCCTTCCTATTCTCTTCCCCCACAGTCCTACAGCCCTGGGGCAGGCACTTCCTGCAGACCAGTCCCAGGGTGGGCAGGGCCTCTCCCAGCCAGCCATGCGGTCCCAAGAGTGCAGCCCCAAATGTGGACCATTCATAATTATGTAAAAGGGAGACTGGCCCAGTGAGAACCCCACAGTCTACCTATTCCCATCCAGAGGTCACCCAGTTACCTCTTTCCCCACCAGTCCCCATCACAGAAGCTTCCCCCAAGGTGACTCAGGTTTTCAAAGTAACCTTAGGGGGACTTCCCTGGTGGTGCAGTGGTTAAGAATCTGCCTGCCAATGCAGGGGACACTGGTTCGATCCCTGGTTGGGGAAGATCCCACATGCCTCGGAGCAACTGAGCCTGTGCGCCACAACTACTGAAGCCGCATGCCTAGAGCCCGTACTCCGCGACAAGAGAAGCCACTGCAATGAGAAGCCCATACATCGCAATGAAGAGTAGCGCCCGCTCTTCGCAACTAGAGAAAGCCGGCACACAGCAACAAAGACCCAACACAGCCAATTAAAACAAACAAAAAAGTAACCTTAGGTAGGGCACCTCATCAGAAGCCTTGGAAAGGCTACTGGGTTATACCTGTTGTTTCTCCCTTATCTACACAGGTAATTATCCCTTGATGTACTCAAGTGCCTCTGTCTTCTAGAAACTAAGGTGTTTCCCAGGTCTTACTCTGAATTGGTCACCACTTGGGTTCTCCAGGGTCCAGGCTGGTGACTGGAATGCATGGTAAGAAGGATATCGCCTGGATTCCAGGCTGGGGCTGGGTGGTGGACATCTGGGCTTCTAGGTTGGCAGGGCAAGCCACAGGACGTTAACAGCTTAAATCAGTGCTTGCTCCAGGGCCTGCACTCACCAACTCACACACAGCAGCCACGTGGGCCCAGCCCATAGTACACTCAATACTCATCCTTCACCCTAAATCCAGCCTGGCCTTAAGAATTTTTTTTTTTCTCCCTCAACACAGGGCTACAGATCAACAAGCAGCATTGGCCCTTAAGATGAAACCCTCTTTGCCATACTTTTATAAGACCATGGGCCATCCTATTTCTGAAAAGAGGAAAACTGGCAATGTGGCAGGCATCACAGTGGATTTGGACTGATGAGCTCCTGACTGTCCTGTTGGCCATCCTGCCTCATGGGTCACCTTGGTTTATGAAGGTCCCAGAATCGCCCCGTATTCCTGATACCTCAAAGTTGGTATCTGTGCCACAGCCACAGGTCCAGCAGGGCCCCACCACTCGCAGGACGGTCTGGCGGTCAGCGTCCTGGATGGAGAACTTGGGGATGAAGGGATGCCAGGTCTGTAGAACGTGGCCAATGGTGGTGCCAGGTGGAGCCTGTACTTCCATCTGGAGCGCGAGGCAGACAGGATCACTGCCCAGCCGGGGCACCGTGGCCCAAACTCTCACTGCTCTACTCTAACCACCTGTCTCCCCTCACAAGACCTCCCATCCCCTTCGCTAGACCACCCGTCATCCCTCTCACTAGACCTCCCATCCCACCTGCTGGCCAGCTCCCACCAGAGGCAGTCTCATCCCATGCTTCATCATGGCCCTGCCCCCATCACCGGCCTGTCCCCTACTCAAGTTTCTCCCTGGCCCCAGCCTTCCCTGCCCACCTCCTGGAGGCCACACGGAAAGCAGCTGCAGCCACAGCGGAGAGGGCGGAGCAGGCGCAGCACCTCTCTGTCCCCGGGGTCTACCAGGCGGACACGCAGGGGCCGGCGGGCACCGCAGCATAGACGGGCACAGCAGTTGCTCTCCTCTGCCGCCTGACCCAGGGGCTGTCCCGCGCCCGAGCGCAGTTCGTAGCGGTTACAGGTCTCCCAGCCCAGGAGTGCTGCCAAGGGGTGACACACTGAGGCTCGGACACCAGCGCCTGCCCAAGAGCCCACTACCTGCCCCCGTCACGAGGCCCAACCTACTCCTCCTTCCACTCACTTTCCACCCGCTCAGCCTTCTGGTGAATCAAGATCTGATCAATCTGGAAAGAGAGTAGGGACCAAGCAGACATCAGCTGGCCGGCCTACTGGCCTGGGTCCCCGCCCTGTCATTCCTCCCTCCCTCCCTCCCACTCACCTGCACCAGGAATTCGAGGCCAAAAGGCACCCCAGGCAGTGGCAAGAAGGGGGCAGCTGGTCCCGGGGCCCCAGGGCCGGGTGAGGGGAAGAGAGCAAAGCCGGGCGCAGGGGCAGGCACGTGGGCAGGCACTGGTGCCTGCGCCGGCCCGGGCCCAGGATGCAGTGCAGGCTCCGGGTACCCAGCAGTCACAGGGTAGGGAGGTGGGGGCGAAGGGGCATAGCCTTTGGGGGGCAAGTAGCCTGTGAGGGGACAGGGGTAGATTAGAAGAGGGCCCCGACCTCACCCCTTTACCCCTCGGCCCACGGGCCGCGAGGCTGCGGGGAAAATGTGGTGGGAAGAGAAGAGAAAGATGGGGCGGGGGAGCAGGGCGGCGGCTTCTCTGGAGAAAGGGAGGGGCCCCACACAGCCAGTCCGAGCACATTCCCGGAGGATGCGTCCGACACCGGGCTCCCAAATCCGTGGGGGGGCTAACGGAGACCCTCTGCCTTTGCGCCCGCTTACCTGCCATGGGAGAGGGGCGAGGGTTCGCGGGATGTCGGTGTCCCGGAGGCTTAGTTCTAGAAGTGGAGGCAAGCTCGGAGACAGCCAGACAGACACAAAGACAGACACAAAGACGGACAGGCAAACGCGGAGAGGCAGCTGCGCCCAGCGCCGGCCCCGGGTCTCTAGGGCGGCGCGTCTGACTCGGGGAGAAACCGAAAGTGTCAGCGCGCAAGGCGGGGACCCTGGGACCCTGGATTCCCTCAGGGGCCCCAGAACCGCCCCCTCCCTTTGTTCTCCCATTCTCCGCGGAGGCGGCTGTTGGCAGACGGCAGGACAGACGGACCCGCGGCCAGACCGACGGCCCACCTCGAGGGAGGTCTCCTGACCCCTCTGTTGCCCCTGCTCACCTGAAGCCCCTAGAATAGCCCCGGTGCCCAGCTCTCGGCTGTTCACGGGAGCTAGTGGAGGCGGGCCCAGGAGCTGACTCCGCCCCCAGCCCGTCCAGGCCCCGCCCCTCCCGGCCTGAGCGGCGCGTCTGCGCAGAAAGAAGGCCGGCTTTCCTGCGGGGCCGCGGACCCCAGGCCACCGGCTACACGGCTTGGTGAGCGGCCCCTCCCTTTTCGCTCGGATGCAGAAGCCCGGAGAGGAAGCTCGCCTGGGAGGGCAGCCGGGTGAGCCCTAGCCCTGCGACTCCCACCAGGTCCGCGGGAGGAGAGTGATCAGTGCCCCTTGATGGGAACGAGGGCCGCTTGCGCGGCGCTGGACCCCAGGCTCCTCCTCCCGAGGGCGGTTCGGGCCTCGCTGACGCAGCGGAACACCCTGCACACGCGCCCATTGGCTTCTAGGACTGGCTCCTGCCGCCCCTTCTGCCTCCCTGGGGCTACCTTGCCAGTCTCCTGTCCCTGGCGCAGCAGTGACCCACACAGACACCCTGCAATTACCGTACTTCCTTCAGGCGCCCCCAGCCACGCGGGGGACAAGCCGCCAGACAGTGTCAGTAACGAGGGCGCGTGAGGTGAGGCTCAGCGGGGCCAGAGGAGGCGGCGCGGTCCGCAGGGAAGTCTTCTCCCAACAAGAGTGGCTTCCTTAGCTTTGTTTCAGTCCTGAGCCCAGGCCCGCAGGTCTGAGGAAGTCCTGTGCCTTGGGGGCCTATAGGCTGAGCGGCAAGAGATGAATTTAGAGACAGTCCGGCCCATGTGCACAGAGGGCCTTGTGGGAGCTGCGCTTTGGCCCCCAAGGCAGCAGGGAGCCCACTGAAAGATTTTCAGACGGAGGGAGAAGGTCGAATGTTTTAGGAAAACCATGTAAACTGCATGGTGGAGACCAACGGAGGCACCCAGGCTGGGTTGGTGGTAGTCTGGGGGGAGAGGATGGCTGTCACACTGCAGACAAACAGAAGTAGCAGATTTTGGAGATATTTAGACAATAATATAGAACTTGTTTGGGAGGTGAGATGTGGAGGTAAGGAATCCAGGGTGACCTCAGGTGCCCATCTGGTAACCAGGCAAATGGAGGTCTCACCCATCCAGATGAACATGGGGAGAAGTAGGTTTGGCGGTTCCTTTGTTCCTATGTCCATGTTCCTCTAGGGTGGTCCTACAGCTTCAGTCATCATCTGCTTCAAACCCAAATGCTGGACCTCTCCCCTGGTGTCCCTTAGTGCCTCAGATTCTACCTGGCCCAAACCATGTGCCAGCCTCTACCAAAACATACAGACATACAGAAGTTCAGTTATCCAACAGAGATTCAATGAGCACCTGCTATATGTCAGATAGGTAATAGAAGTATTTAGCAGTTTTTTAAAAATTAACAAAATTTCCCAGTCTCCTGGGTTTACATTTTAGTGGGGAAGAGACAGACAATGTAGGTAAAATATTTCGGAAGTCAGAGGTGACAAGTGCTATAAAGAAAAATAGAGCAGAATAAGAAGGATGGCGAATGGTGGGCAGGAGTTGCAATTTTAAAGAGGACGGACTAGAAGGTGATGGCTGAGCAAAGACCTAAAGGAGGTTGAGGATTAAGCCATGCAGACATCTAGGTGAAGAGTTTTTCAGGCAGAGGGAACGAGGGCAAAGGCCCTGAGGTAGAAGTGTGCCTTGTTTGTTCAGTGAATCAAAAGGCCAGTGTGGCTGGAATGGAATGAACGAGAGGGAGGAAAGAGAGGTCACAGGAGGCCAGATCACATCGGCCCTGTAGACCACTGGCATCTACTCTGAGTGAAATGGAGAGTGTTGGAAGGTTTGGCTAGAGAAGAGATGAGATTTACATACTGAAACAGTGGTCCTCAACCCTGGCCGCAAGTTCGAATCATCTAGAGTGCTTTAAAAATACCTCTGGCTGGGTCCTGATTCATATCAATTATGTTAGAATATCTGGGGTGAGGTGCAGACACAGGAACTTTTTGAGACGTCCCCAGCAGATTTTAAATCGTAGCTGAGGCTGAGGATGACTGTATTGGAAGAATTTCTCTCTCTCTCCCTCTCTCAGGCTGCTTTGTCCAGAGTAGGCTGTAGGTAGGCAAGGGCAGAGGGAAGTTCTTGCAAAAAGCTAGATGAGATTTGAAGGTAGTGTGAACCAGCTGCCAGAGTGGTAGCAATGGAGGTGGTGAGAAAAGGTCAGTTTACAGTTATGTATTTGAGCCAACAGGACTTGATGATGGCTTGGATATAGGATGTGAGGAAAAGGGAAGTCAAAGGTGACTCAGGCTTGGCCCAGGAGACCCTGCACTCTTACTGCTTGGTCATTTCCTGCCGGCTCACTCCATCCTGAGCTCCACCTCTCCAGTTTTCCTCTTGACTTGTTACCAGTAAAATCTTGTCTCTTCTGGTGAACTATGCATGCTGAAAGCTCAGCAAATGAACCAAAGTCTTACCAGTCCCCAAAGGCAAAACAAGCCCACCTCCATATCAACCTGTAACACTGAACATTGTATCAAACTATTTTTTAAAGGGTCTGTCTTCACTGCTGAGATCTGAGTGACTTGATATGTACAAGAAGGAAAAAACTTAGCTGTGGGAATTGGAGAGAAGAGAGTTTGAATCACAGCTTCCCCAGGTCCGGGCTGTATGATATAGAACAAGTTGCTTTGCCTCTCTTAGCTTCACTTTCCACTGACTTGCAGGACTGTTGAGATGACTGGACACAATGTGCAGTGATAATAGAGACCAGTTACCACGTGGGCCTTATTTATCTTGGTTCCCCAAGAGTCCAACCCACTGGGAAGATCAATGCAAAGGTATTAGGGATACACTACCTGGATGGTGGCTGTGCCAAATGTCGGGGCCTCCTCCACCTGGAGGGTCCCTGCGCTCCAGATGCTGCCTGAGATGAAGGGTGGATGGAAATGCAGCGAGGGCACTGGACTGGGAGCTAGGAGACTGGGCATCCAGTGTTGGTTCTGCCACTGGCACTCTGGGCGGCTCTGGAGCTCCCCTCTGAGGCCTTATTTTACTCCTGTTTATTCTGTTTTTTTGACCACACCATGAGGCTTGTGGGATCTTAGTTCCTCAACCAGGGTTAGAACCCCGGGCTTACAGCAGTGAACAGGCACAGAGCCCTAACCACTGGACTGCCAGAGAATTCCCCTCATCTTTAAAATAAAGAGAAGTTGTGATCCTCTACTGTGATCCTCTGCTAATACACCTCAAATTATGCCTCCTCCCTGGATATAAATGCTTCAGTGGCTCCCCATTGCCCTCAGAAGAGTCCAACCTCTCAGCACAAGGCACTCCACCATTTGGCCCCATCTGCCTTCATTTTTCACTACTGACCCTCTTGTGATCTTCAAGCTAGCCACCAGGAATTCTTTCTGGTCTCGAAGGCACTGGGCTGTCTCTTGCCTCGGTCTGGAACACGCCCCTCTCCCTCCTCATCACCTAACTCCTACAGGTCTCCACTGAACACTGTGCTCACTGCAGCTGCTACAGGGGTCTGGAGTTTATCAGGGACTAGGGTGGGAGATAAATCCTAGATTTAAAAGTGTGCAGACTGTAATTAAAGCTCTGGGGCCAAATGAAATTACCTAGAAATCATCTCAGCTAAATGGTCTGCACATTTTTGAACGCACACCTTCAGAAAAATTAATTATGCACCCCCAGTATACTATACAGATAACCACATGTTTATAAAATATACACAAAAATATAAATTTTAGGGACTTCCCTGGCAGTTCAGTGGTTAAGACTTCGCCTTCCAACGCAGGGGGTGCAGGTTCGTTTCCCTGGTCAGGGAGCTAAGATCCCAGAGGCCTTGCGGCTAAAAGACCAATATTGTAACACATTCAATAAAGACTTTTAAAATGGTCCATATCAAAAGAAAAAAGAAAAGAAAAATTTAAAAGGTGAAATTAAAACATGCATACATATGAGTTCTGTTTTTTTTAAATTAAAATTTGGAAGCCATCGACTTAAACTGGGTAGACTAGAAGCAGGCAAAGCTACCACAGACATAGGGAATACCAGGAGAGTGGTGTCAGAGAAGGAACAGGAGGTTTTTGAGGACGGTGTGGCCAATCTGTGTCAAACGCTGCAGAAGCTAAAGAAGGTGAGATTGAAAATCATCCCCTAGGTCTGGTAACCAAGAGGTCACAGTGATTCGTGGGATCCTTCCAAGGGTATTTATGGGGAAGAGATGGGATAGAAGACTGACCAGAGTGGGTTGCAGAGTAAACTTGAGGCCAAATCTCTCTCCCTAGCACACACACAGCTCCCTGAGCTCCCCAACTACCTGCTTGGTACCTCCACTTGGATGCCTCCCAGGCATTTCAGAAGCAACTTGTCCAAAACTGACCTCCTGATCTGCCTGCCTCTAATCTGCACCTCCCTTCAGTGTTTCTCAGCTGAGTGACAGCACCTCCATCCAACCCGGTGCGTAAACCAGAAATTTCCCTCTCGTTTATCTGAATTGAACATTTTAATCACCTCCTCCACCCTCGGCCAAGCCACCATCACCATCTCACACCTGAACCTCTTCAGTGGCCTCCTGGCTGGTCTCCCGGTTGCCATCCCTGCTGTCCTGATTGGTTCTCCAGATCTTTGAAATATATGAATTAGATCCTAGCACTCTTCTCACTTTAAACCTTTCGATGACTTACTGTTGTGCTGCAAACAAATTCTGAGTGCCTCACCACTGCCTGCAAGGCCTGCACTGGCCATTGGGGACCCCCTAATCACTACACGTCACCCACACTGCTTTTGCTCTTTCTCCACCCCACCCAGTTCTCTCCTGCCTCAAGGATTTCAAATGGTTTCATTTCAGCCTGTTTGCCAGGTATTCTTTCTGCCAAAAACACATTTCCCCTCTACTCTGCACATGGTTAGTTCCAGTTTCAGCGGGACCTCCTCTGCAAGGCCTTCCCATCTAAAGGAGCACACCCTCCACTGCCCCATTGTTCCAGCCCCCCGTTCTTTTCCTTCAAGCACATAGCACACCTTCCAGTGATACATGTGTGTTTAGTTGTTTAAGGTCTGTTTCCAGTACTAGATGGAAAACCCCACGAGGGAAAGAGGGTGTCTTGTTCACAGTTCAATATCCTTGTAACATGTGTCTGTCTGACACATGACCAACACTTGACAACCACTGGTTTAATAAAAATTGTCCCCTGAATGCCATCCAGGTCTCTGCTGTGGGTGCTACTCCAGCCTACCTTGCTGCCTACTCTCACTCCTCTTCTGCCTGACTCAGAAACAGCCCACGGTGAGAACTCAGGTGGCCCCATACCCCTCCCCTCCCACCTCTGTCTCTGTTCACTCTTTGTTTCAGCCACACGACAGAGCTCTTTTAAGAATCATCTCAAGCACTGTGAAGCATTTTCTGACCCCCAACACGTGATGTTCTGTCCCTGCTTTGAACCACAAAGTATTTTGTAACTAATGACACTCCTCCTGCCCCGCCTTTTCTTAACCCTGACTTCTAGAGTAAGTGGTGCTCAAAAAACCCACTACCCTACAGAAATCTAGCATTTTTGTTTGTTTGTTTTTTGTTTTTTGGCTGCATTGGGTCTTCGTTGCTGCACGCTGGCTTTCTCTAGTTGCGGCACGCAGGCTTATTGCAGTGGCTTCTCTTGTTGCGGAGCACGGGCTCTAGGTGCATGGCTTCAGTATTTGCAGCACGTAGGCTCAATAGTTGTGGCTTGCAGGCCCTAGAGTGCGTGGGCTTCAGTAGTTGTGGCGTGTGGGCTCTAGGGTGCAGGCTCAGTAGCTGTGTCGCACAGGATTAGTTCCACCGCATGTGGAATCTTCCTGGACCAGGGATTGAACCTATGTCCCCTGCACTGGCAGGCAGATTTGCAACCACTGTGCCACAAGGGGAGTCCCCAGAAATCTCGTATTAATGCTAGTGAGCATCAGAAGCACAAGATGAGCTTATTAGAATACAGATTCCCAGGCCCTAAAGAGGGCTTTGGTAAGAATCTGCATTATTTCAAGCATTCTTTATGACTCGAATGCTCACCAATTTAAGAACCTCATAACAAATTAACTAGAAGTGAACAGTGACTTTCCACCCAGACCCAAGTCCTGCTGAATCGGTCTCAGGAAAGGGAAGGAGTTCAAAGGTTGGTCATCTCTACCCTTCCTCCTTTAAGAGGTTAGAGGAACAAAGACTCCAGAGTTCTTTATTTGCCTTTCTCTTTTAATCCCCTCCCTGCTCCAATTCTAAAAAAAAAAGTACCCAGAAATTAGACACAAGGAATCTCAAAGAGCCAAGGCAAGCCAGCCCAAGAGTAGCAGGCTCCCTCCCACAGGGGCCAAACGCTGGAAGCTGGGGTCTCCACTCAGAGCCTGGTAGTAAAAGGTGGTGCAGAATAAGGTAGTTCCAGAAGCTAGCAGTAACCCGGCCTGAAGGAGATACAAGACAGAAGAATGCAAGCCGGTAAGAAGAGGGCAGGCTAGAGGGAGTGGGTGGGGCTTCGTCAGGGTTGGGGTGGGGGTGGGGGGAATTACCCAGAGGGGCTTTCTGCACAGGGGCACCCCTAATAGGGCCAGGCTGTGTAAGAAGTGATGTTTGTTGGTCTTCTCAAAGAGCTGTAAGAAAAAGAGAAATGGGGGGACTTCAAAGCAACGCAGGATCCTGGCGGGACACAACGGACGAGAGTTCGTCCTCCGACCCCACCTCTCAAGTCCCAGCTTGCCCCTCCCTCAGGCACCCAGGCCTCAGATTTGCATGCCTTGCCCCTCCAGAGACCCGCGCTCCGCCCGTCCCCTGCTTCCCTCAGGGACCCCAGACTTTGTGCCCTCATAGACCCCGAAGCCGAGAGGAACCAGCGCAGTTACTTCACCTCCTTCGCGTAGGCATCCGGAAACTGGGCTCCTGTGGAAAGGAGAAGCAAAGGTTACCAGTCCCAGCGCCAACTTCGACCGCCCCCACTCCTGGGGGTACCCAGGTGGATGCGGGCGAGAAAGGGCGCTCCCAGTAGGCTTCTGATTGGTGGAAACACGCATCGGGCAGTTCTTGGAACCAACTGGACCAGGCTGAGGGACTTTAAAAGGTTTAGGGCTCCGCGGGCTGTCTGTTCGATCCGAGGGCTGGACGCTTCGCATAGACTCCGCCTCTGCACCAGACCCTAAATATCACCCCAACACAATCCCAGCTCCATCCCCAGCCCCCTGACCGTGCGCCCCGTAGGAGGCCAAGCCTAAGGCTCCAGCTCCGGACAAGGCGCCCAGGCGGCGGAAAGCAGCCCCCGGACCGGCCATGGCAGCGGATGGTCACGCGCCGGACGAACACCGCCCTGGCCACCCAAGAGGCCAGCCAATCCCGACCTCCCATGCAAATAAGGTCCGCAGGTGCCCAATCCGGGCCGTGTTCATTTCAGCGCCCAGGTCCTCACTGGGGTACTTGGGCCTTTGTAAAACCTCTGTTGAGTGGCGAAGACGTCTGGCGGGCGGAGAAACCAGAACCAATTAGGAGCGGAGGAGCAGAGCAGTGGAGGCGGGGTTGGGGGGGCGGGACTAGAGGATTTGCGTCACGGATTGGCCCACTTTCCAAGTTGATACCCTCTTCTAACACCTCCCCCCTAACCCGCGGCCAATTTCCAAAGATCCCGGTCGCCTTGCGAAGTTCCGCCCCTTTCCCCACAAGCTCCTCCTTTTCAGCTTTAAAGCAGACCCACTCACCAAAAGAGGCGGCCCTACGGATAGCGAAGCCCCACCCATCACCGTTAAACCCCGCCCCACAACCCAAATGACCCCTCCTCCAGAACCGAAGGCTCCGCCTTTTTTGTATGATGCCCCGCCCCTTAGAGTTCACCCCCCCCCCCCCCCCCCAACTAACTGCGAGAACCCGGAGGGTGGGAGATCACCGGAGGGGGATGTCTCCATCCTGTCCTGCTAGCCTGCTTTGTCCATCCGTCGGTCTGTCCACTCCCGCCCCCTTCCACCTTCTCCAATCCCCCCCACACTCTGGAGGGCGGGCGGGCAGGCGGTTGCGAGCGAGGGGTGTGCGCCGCTCTTTCGGCAGGGGGCGGGGGAGGCGGCCGCGCGGTGACGCGCGGGGCTGCTGCGGCTGCTCCGCCGGCGGATCATCACTCTCGGGCTGGGATGGACGCGGGGCGGGCGGGCCCTGGCGCGCGGGGCCAGGAGTCCGGGCCTCCCGGCTGCTGAGCGTTCCCCGAAGCCTCCCCCTTACCCCTGCTTTCCCTCCTAGGATCCGTGCCGACCCCCGCCCTGGGGCTCCAGACTCGGCTCCCGCCCTCCTCTGACTCTCCGGACCTCCCCCTCCCGCCCGCCCTCGGGATCGACTAGATCCCTCCCCCTCCCTGAGGATTCCGGCTGGATCCCTGCCCCTGCACCGCGGATCCTGCGCTCCCGGGCTTCGGGCCCCTGGGGATTGCCGTGGACTCCTCCTCCCGCACCCGATCCCTTAGGATCCTCCGCCTGTACCGCCTTCTGGTCCCTCGAAGCCAGCCCACGGAGCCAGTGGATCCCTAATCCAGTCCTGTCCCGTTGCCTCCTCCTCCCTCCGCCGTCCCCACTGCGGGGTTCCCTGTTCTTGGGCTCCTCCTGACCCCCTCCCCTACCTCTCCTTTCCCCGGGGATCGACTGGATCCCGGCCCCGCCCCCCGGGGCTGGGGCGATCCCCCTCCCCCGCCGGGTGAGGCGCTGCGGGCGGGGGCTGGGCCTGCGGGGCCGCGGGGGGCTCAGAGGCCGCCGCCCCCCTACCGAAGCCTGTCCGCCCCCTACTCGGAGCCCTGGATGGAGGCACCACGGCCCCAGGGCTGAGCCAGGTAGGAGCTAAACCGGGCCGGGTGGAGGGGGCTGCGTGGCGGTCCATTGGGGTCTCCCTCTCCCCATCTCTCTCCCTGCGCCTGGTTTCCCCCAGCCTGCTCTGTCTGCGTGTCTCCGCCTAGGGATGCTCTCGCCGTGTCTCTGCGTCTCGGTCTCTTTGTCTCTGCCTCTCTCCAGCCCATGAATGATCCTTTGAATGGGCCCACAGACCCCGTGTGTTCCCATCTCCCCCTCCCCCTCCTTCTCCCCTTCCCGGCCAAGCCATTTTCCCCACTGCAGGAAGAAGGGGGGGCCTGCGGCCTGAGCCCCCGTCCCTCAACTCTCCCTGGCTGGGGGAGTCAGGCCTGGGCAGGAATGGAGCGAGCAAGGCAGAAGGATGGGGGGGGGGCAAGATGTGGCAGACAGAGATGGGGAGAGCAGGGGAGAGAAAATGGGGGAGACAGAGATAGGGAAAGAGAGAGAAATAGAAGGGGCTTGAGGGAGAAATCTGGGGAAGGGATTTGGAGAGAGAAAGATGAGAAACACCAAAGAGGGAGGTGTAGAAGAGAGAGATGAAAAAAGACTGAGGGGCGAGAGACAAGGCAAGAGCTGGAGCAAGCTGGAAGAGGCCTTGGAAAGATGCTCTGAGGGAGCGCTATGGAGAGGAGAGAGATGGGGGGGGAGGGCTCCAATGGGAGGGAAGAAGGGAGAGAAGCTAGCAGGGAGGAGGCCAGGGGCCCAAAGTACCTTAAGGGGAGGGGGGTGACAGAGGCAGACCTTGTTAGTGGGAGGGGGAGGGGGCAGCAAGGCCATGGAAGCTGAGTCCAGCCTGGCCTAGGCAGAGGAGACCTGAGGGAGCCAGCCCCAAGCCCCCTCCAGGTGATGGGGGAACAGGAGCTTAAGAGGACCTGAATCAAAGGGAGGGCATGACTGGGTGTGTGTGGTAAGGATTCCTGTGTCCTCATCTCTGGAATAAATTGACACCTGCAGAGAGCCACCCGCGGGCTGGCGCCTGGCTCCGAAAACCCCGCGTCAGCAAACAGCTCTGGCGGCTGGGGGGGGGACGGGGGGGGGGCTTGCTGAGATGACCTAGGTGTCTGCCCCTTCAGTCCAATCTGTTCCCTTGTCCTGCCCCTGCTGCCCTGAGCACCCAGGCATCAAGGCAGCAACTGTGGGGGGCTGGCAAGGGGAAGGGAGGTATATAGTTGGAATGGGATGAGAAGAAGCCAAGGCTTGCCCCCAGGGCATGGGTCAAAATGCCATGCATGGAAGAGGAGGTGTCTTGGGTTCAAGGCTGTTCAAGACTGTGGGAGGGAGCCATTGGTGGGTGCATCTGATTCTCCCTAAACCCACCTCAGCATCCCTTCTCCCCAGCCAGAGGCCTGGTCACTAGGGCTAGGTTTTGATTGGCCAACAAGGGGAAAGAGGCAGATTTTTTAGGGTTCTCTACGCCCCCAGTCTCCAGCTCCCCTCAACATATATACTTCTTCCTCTGCTAAGGCTGGGGGAAACTCTAGCATTCTGACTCACGCCTCTGCTCTCCTCTTCATGCCCTGAATGGACCCCATAATCAACCCAGCCCCTTCCCCTCTTCCTCCAGACCCCCCCTCCAGGGTTAAAGCTGCAGCCCGTTGCCGAGGTAACATTGCGGGGCAGCATCCCGTCGCCCAGCAACCGGCTGCAAGATCACGCATCTGTCCCCGGATTTGCCCCTCCAGCATCCCCTTGCTGTCTAGCCCCTGCCTCAAAACACCTAAACTTCCAAGGGGAGAAATGGAGAGGGCCTGGGGTACAGGGGTCTCCCCCACTACACAAATCCGTTGAGAATGGGATGTTGAAGGGAGGGGAAGGTACTGGGCTTGTGCAGTCCCAAAGAAGGCCCAAGTCTGGCCTGGGGTGGGGGTTCAGTGCCATGAAATTACAGCTCCGGAGTAATTAACACCTATAAACAAACCCACCACTTCCTGCTAATTAATGACTTGGTATTTTTATTTTCTCTTCCTTGTCTATCTCATCCCTCCCAGGGAGGTGGGAACTGGGACTCCTGAGTCCCTGAGGAGAGCCTGCCTGGGAGGGATGAACAGCTGGAAGGGGAAGTGCTGGGTCTGGGGACCTTCCCCTCCTTCCCCTCTGGCTGTCCTAGACATTTAACACTTCTTGACCTCACCCCAGCCTCAGACTTTTCTATCTGGGTCCCTGCTGAGAGGAGGGGGTGGTGGCTGGGGTGGGGGGAGGTGCCAAGGGGCCTGAGGATGGAAGAAGGGGGGCAACTTGGTCTGAATTCCGAGTCACTAACCACCTGTCTCTTCTGTTTCCCCATTCCTGTCTGTCTGCCCCGTCCAATTTCCCTTCCCTTCTTGCACCTCTCCTCGTATTTTTCTGTCTGTCCGTCTGTCTGTCCCTCCTCCCCGCAGGTCGGGCCTGCCTTCACCTTCTCCCACTTCCTTCCCCTTCCCCACCCCTCGCCCCCTCCATGGAGAGGAACAGACCCTTTCTCTGTCCAGTCTAACCCAGGTCCCTCCCCACCCCCCTCCTCCCTCCTTTCCCCCGCCCCCTCCTCCCTCCTGGGGCGAGGGGGGCCTCCCTCCCTCTCCCCCCCTTCTCTCTCTCTCCGAGGGGGGGGGGTCCCGGGGAGGGAGGGGGGGTCCCCCGATCAGCATGTGGCTCCTGGCGCTGTGTCTGGTGGGGCTGGCGGGGGCTCAACGGGGGGGAGGGGGTCCCGGCGGCGGCGCCCCGGGCGGCCCGGGCCTGGGTCTCGGCAGCCTCGGGGAGGAGCGCTTCCCAGTGGTGAACACGGCCTACGGGCGAGTGCGCGGCGTGCGGCGCGAGCTCAACAACGAGATCCTGGGCCCGGTCGTGCAGTTCCTGGGCGTGCCCTACGCCACGCCCCCCCTGGGCGCCCGCCGCTTCCAGCCGCCCGAGGCCCCCGCCTCGTGGCCCGGCGTGCGCAACGCCACCACCCTGCCGCCCGCCTGCCCGCAGAACCTGCACGGGGCGCTGCCCGCCATCATGCTGCCCGTGTGGTTCACCGACAACCTGGAGGCGGCCGCCACCTACGTGCAGAACCAGAGCGAGGACTGCCTGTACCTCAACCTCTACGTGCCCACCGAGGACGGTAAGGGCGCGGGCACCGGGCCGGGCCCCCGGTGGACACAGCCCACAGACGTCCATGCAGACCCTCGGGCGCCGGCACGCCCCGGGCCGGGAGCTGGGCCTTCGCGAGGGGCCACGAGGGGCATTGTGTCTCTGCGGGCTCTGCGTGCCCTCTCAGGGTGGTACGGGTCCCTACCAGGCAGTCCCAGGAACAAATCCCACAGCCAGCGCAGAAGCTCTTTGTGTGCCCAGGAGTCGACGGCGAGGGCAGCAGGCACTAGGCTGAGCCCGCCCACCCCCTCCCCACAGAGGCACACACAGAGGGGACACTGAGGGCAATCAGGTGGTGCAGGCATCCGTCAGCTGCCTAGACAGCCACTGCGGCTCTGCCCCATCTCCCACCCCCAGGGCTGGGCTTGTCCCCAGCCAGTGCCCACTTTAGCTACACCTCCACCTCAAGGACAGCAAAGACTCCTCCTTCTCCCCAGGCCAGCATGGACAGAGTCACATGCAGGGCCCCTCCCCTGAGCTGAGTGCCTCTTCCCCAGGATGCTCTGTCTCCTGATCCCTATACACTCCTGAAGGATCAGGGAGGCTCCTTGCCAAGGGCCCCTCTACTCACATCACAGCCGGCCCATCCCCAACAGAACACTTTCCCAGGGCTCTGAGCTGACTGTTCTTGACAGTGAACTCTCCAATTCACCACAGCACTCCTCATAGTCCCCAGCACACTCCCCGGGACAGTTCCCCAGCAGCCAGCCTTCAGCACATCAAGACCAACCAGGGTGTCAGTACCTTACAGCGGCCCACGGCAGAGGGTGATCAGCAGGCCTGCAGCCACCCCAACAGACCATCCTCACAAACAGCCCCCACGTCCTCCTTCTCGCACCCCGTGTCACCACTCCAAAACACCCTGACACCCACAGAGACCATCCACTCTGATAATAACCCCCACAGGCCATTTTCCAACAACTTTACATATAGGTTTGGTACCCAGGGATCCCATGTGTACACCCTACACACCCAACACCCCCACATCATGAACTCAAGTCCCACTAGAGACCAGGAAGTTCAACTACTCACCACTCAGGTCATGTACCCAACTGACCGGCACACTGAGCGTGTGCTCTAGCATCCCACATATCAAAATTCCCAGCACCTTCACGCAGCACACACGCCAACACGTCTCTGGAATTGTGTACCCTATCACCCACAGAGATCCAGGCTCCCCAGTATCCCTGGATATAGATCATGTGCCCTAGTAACACCCATACACAGACTTTTACCCCAGTAACCAGGCACCTG
Organism: Hippopotamus amphibius kiboko; assembly: GCF_030028045.1. Lineage (NCBI taxonomy): Eukaryota > Metazoa > Chordata > Mammalia > Artiodactyla > Hippopotamidae > Hippopotamus > Hippopotamus amphibius. Next base: position 8,874,431 of record NC_080202.1, on the reverse strand, counting down.
GACCATGTGCTCCAATGGGCCACTCACAGCGCAGTCCCTAGCGGTCTCAACACCTCTCAGACATTGCTTACCCCAACTCTGGCCTAGAGGTCATCAGTATCATACCTCAGGCTGTAACAACACAGGTGGCAACCCTACCCCCTACTCACAATTCAAGTACTCCAATGCCTTGCTCCCTGTACCCAGAGGACATGCCAATCACAGAACACCTCACTACCCCTCCCCCTATAAGCCACGCCTCCTAGCAACCCATACACACACATAATGCACAGAAGTATCTGCTTCAATCCTGTTCCGATTCCCAGCACTCGGATAGACCATTTACCCCAATACGCTCCACACATCCTCCCCAGTACCCCCACACCCTCCTCATGAGAACCATCCACTCCACCTTCCCCTGCCCTCTTGTGGACCACTTACCCCCGTGCCCTCCTACCAGGGAATCAGCCACCCCAGTGCCTCCAAGAGATCATCCGTCTCCACGCTCTCCACTCGTGGACTCTCCACCCACACCTTCAGGTAGAAAGCTGTCCCCCCACCCCCAGCGCCCTGCTCAGTGGGCTATTGTCTCATCAGCCCTCATGTGAAATGTCCACCCAGCACTTCCAACCAAGGGACTGTCCACCCCAATACCTCCACACAAATAGTCCACCCCGCCCCCATACCACCCATGCCCACACCTTCTGTATTTTTAACCATCGCTTATTGCAGACCTGCTTGGGGCCTGACACATTCAGGTGATCTCACTGAATCTTCACACCAGCTCTGGGAGGAAGAGGTTGACTCAGGCGTGCACGCGCACACACACACACACACACACACACACACAGTCACACACACTCAAACATACACACCCGCACACTTAGTATTCTCACGCACACATATGCCCTGCTGACTTCATCCCCATCCCCATCTGGTCAGAGAAGAACAGGCCTTGATCCTAATGGGTCCCCTTGGGGCCATCATCACCAGTTGGGAGAAGCCTTCCAGCCTCAGCCTTGCTGACCCATCCCTCCCCATACTGGTCTCCAGGCCATCGAGGAGAATTTGATCAGCCTGGGAGAACCCCTCAGACCCTCTGGGTTCTAGTTCTCCCTTGATCAATCCCCCAATCTGAAAGAAGCCTAGAACCAAACTCTGAGCCCAGTCTGGGGCCTTTTCTCGACCTGGGGCACACTGTGTGCCTTCCAGTACCTCCTGGCACCTTACATGTCAGGCTGGCTCAGGGCACTGTGTTTCCTATGCCCTATTTGTGGACTGAACCCCCAGTTGGGGAGGGGGGATTTTTGGCATTTAGAGCAGGGGCTGGGGGTGGGGCTGGTGCCCCTGGTGGAAAGTTTACCATTTGGAGGGGAGAAGAGCAGGCCTGGGTAAGGGATGAGGTTGGTGGGGGGTCAGAGGGAAGAGGAGTGGAGGGCAAGACCTGATGACCCCTTTCCCTGCTTCAACCCACACTGGGAGATGGGGTGAGAAGTCAGGCTTGTGAGTGTGGATGGAAGGGAAATGCTGGCTGGTGAGAGGCGGGGGAGGTGGACAGGCAGCCCTTGCTGACCTTCTCCCAGCCTGCCAGTGGAGAGCTGAGCGCTTCCAGGGGCTGTGAGCTGCGGGGACGGGCTGCCCCCAATCCCATCCTACCCTCTGCCCTCCAGATTGGTCCAGAGGGAAGCAGAGTCCTTTCTGCTGCAACCCCTCCTCTGTACAGCCTGGGGGAGTGGGCAGGTGCTTGGCTGGTCCTGAAGAGGGCCTGCATGAGTGGTGGCCACCCCCCAGCGGGGGGCACAGCTGGCCTTGGGCTCCCAAGCTCCCGGGTTGGCTTCCTTTCCCCTCCCACCCACCCCACCTCTAACAGCGTTTCATTTCCAGCAATTAGCAAACACTTGGACAAGCCAAATCCTTTCCAGCCAATTCAATATGTCTTAAGACAGGCCTCAGCCCACTCAGGCACCCCACCCCCCCAAAACCAGCCTTTTCTTTGGGGCATGACTTTTTCCGGGGAGGGGAACAAAATTTGGGTTGTAGAAAAGTTTTTCTCTTTTCTTGGTTTCTTTTTCTTGCAAACAAATTTTGCTTTTTTTGGCTTATTTTTTCTGCCCCTCACCCTCCCCTTTTCTGCTTTCTCTCCTCCCCTCCCCATCCACCACCTCCCCCCGACCCCCATCTTTCCCCACAAAATTGTCCTTTTTTCTCTGTTTTGTGTTCCCGGTCTTAGGTCCGCTCACAAAAAAACGTGACGAGGCGACGCTCAATCCGCCAGACACAGGTAGATTTAAAAATCCCGCTGCTGCATGTGGTTGCTGATAAGAGGACGTTCTCAGCCCTGCCCCTAACTAAATGCCCCCACTGCCCTCAAGGCCCCACAGTCATTTTCCCAACTAAACACGAAAAAGAAAAGAAAAGAAAAATTTGTAATAATTGGAAAAAAGAATTATGAAAACTTCAAACGAAATTTGAACAATGTTGGACCCACTAGAAAACCGGCAAGAAAAACTTAAACCTGGCAAAAATAAAGTGGAAAAAGAAATTGAAATGACAGAAAACAAAAACAAAAAACACAAAACACCAAAGAATTGGATTAAATGTTTAGTTTGACGGAAACTTGGACTGTTTTGAAACTTGTGAAATGTAACATTTGAAAAAACTATTTTAATTTGGAGCAAAGCGACATTTGAAAAAAAAAATTTAAGTTGGCAAATTGATGACACAATTGAAACATCAGAAACCTGCTACAATTTCCAAAACAAAAAAGCCTGTCCAATGCAGAAAACGCACATTTGAAGCAAATTAAAGAATTTGGAAATTTTTGAAAACAGGGCCCAATATCTTGAAGTTTCACCACAAAATTTTGAAAAAGTACAAAGAACTTTTTTCTTTTTTTCTTTTTTTCCAAAAATGGATCTTTTTGGTTTTTTGTTTTTTCGGTTTTTTTTTTTTTCTTATCTTGTTGAATCTGCCCCGAGAGCTTCTGGCTTTTTGGTTGTTGTTTTTTCTTTCTTTCTTCTTTCTTGATCCTGTTTTTTTGTTGTTGGTTTTGAATTCTTGTTGCCCCAGCCCCCCTTCCTGCTCCTTCCCTTTCTGACTCCCCCTCCCCCCCCACTGCTGGGAGTGGAGGTGCTGGGTGGGGAAGAGGGGGGAGGAGTGAGGACATTTAGGACAGGACCTCGCAGGGAAGGAGACCAGCCTGAACTGTTGGAAGCCCACTGGAGGTTCAGGAACAAAGGGAAGAACAGGATTTGGGGAGGACACACAGAGGGCACTGCCCACCTAGGAGCTTCTGGCCAAAGTCAGGTGGAAGGAGGTGGCAGAGATGGTCTAAGAGACAGGAGGCAGGAAGCTGTCTGGGGGGTGGGGGTGGGGCGGAGAGGAGGTCTTAGTGACCTGTTGGTTGACCTTCTGCCAGGAGGGAAGTTTCTAGTGGGAGGAGGGAGGCAGGCAGAGGCACTGGGGACCAGCTGTGGAGGCCCAGGCCTGGCTCTTGTTTGCTGAGTGCCCAGGCTGGTCAGAGATTGCAGGTGTCAAGCAAGAGGAGGGCCTGGAGGCCAAGAGTAATGCCAGCCCAGGCACTGTGGCTGCATCTTGGAAGAGCTGCGGGGTCTGGGACCCTGGCAAGCCCTCTCAGATTCCCACCCTCTTCTAGAATTAGTTATCCCTCAGTCCAGTCTGTAGTGCCTCAAGGGCCTTCTACATATGGCAGTGATCATGGGATCCTTTGGGCACATGGCAGGAGGGGTGCAGAACTCAGGGCTCAGGCGGGTTTGGGGGGATCTGAGACTAGAGAGCTGCACCCTGGCTTCATTAAGCAGGCTCTTTCCCACCTTGCCTCCTCCTGCCACAGTAATTAGGCTGGGGGTTGTCATGGTAACTGGGGAGGCGACCTAGAAAGGAATTAGGGCGGGGAGGAGACCAAGCCCCCAGGGACCCTAGGGCCTGGCACCCCCTCACCCACAGACCAGGCTACCATGTGGAGCTGAGGCCCAAGGCCTGAGTCTGAGGAAACGCCAGGACCCTCCCAGCATCTCTAGCTCTAGTGCCAGCCTTGGGAGCTCGCTCTTCCTAGGAGCAGGAAGGAGATTTGCTGTGTGTGTGTGGGGAGGGGCTCCCCTGGATCCAGCAGGTGCCCTGAGGAGGGCCGCCCCCCACCCCTGCCTCTGTTAGGCTTCTTGGAAGGTCTGCCAGATATTTGGAGAAGTTCTGTGGGGCAGGCCAGCAGGAGGTGGGGAGGGACCGTCCGCCAGGGCGAGCTGGGGACGGAGGGAGGGGAATCCGGTCTTGCCCCCCAGGGTTGAGAGTGACATGTCCCCTGAGCTCCGGGCTGGAAATCAGCAGGCCTGGGAGCTGGGCGGTGCTGCTTCTGGTCTGACTGTGTCCTTGTCCCCCACCCCCGGCCCACCCACCCCGTCCCCACACAGATATCCGGGACTCCGGGAAGAAGCCAGTGATGCTGTTTCTGCATGGCGGCTCCTACATGGAGGGTACCGGGAACATGTTCGATGGCTCTGTCCTGGCTGCCTATGGCAACGTCATTGTAGCCACGCTCAACTACCGGCTGGGGGTGCTCGGTGAGGGTGGGCAGCCAACTCTAGGGTCTGGAGTCTGGGAGGAGGGCCTGCTGGTGGGGTTCTTCTAAACCCAGCAGAAGCAGAATGGCTTCTGGGCTGGACTTGAGCTGCCCAGAAAGAGGGCAAGCACGCTGTGACACCCCCAGGAAGCCCCCTTTCTTCCTCTACCCCCAGGTTTTCTCAGCACCGGGGACCAGGCTGCAAAAGGCAACTATGGACTCCTGGACCAGATCCAGGCCCTGCGCTGGCTCAGTGAGAACATCGCCCACTTTGGGGGCGACCCCGAGCGCATCACCATCTTCGGGTCTGGGGCAGGGGCCTCCTGTGTCAACCTTCTGATCCTCTCCCACCACTCGGAAGGTACCAGCCACCTCCTCAGCCTGCCCCTCCTGTCCCCTTTCCTACACCCCTGACCCCACCAGGTCCCCCTTCTCCTCCCTCAGGCTGACACAGCCCAGCCTAAAGCCCGCCTGTCCCGCCAGGGCTGTTCCAGAAGGCCATTGCCCAGAGCGGCACTGCCATTTCTAGCTGGTCCGTCAACTACCAGCCGCTGAAGTACACGCGGCTGCTGGCGGCCAAGGTGGGCTGTGACCGGGAGGACAGCGCTGAGGCGGTGGAGTGTCTGCGCCGGAAGCCTTCTCGGGAGCTGGTGGACCAGGACGTGCAGCCTGCCCGGTATGGAGGTGGGAGAGGCCAGGTCCAGGCCTCCACTCTCTTTGCTGATGAGGTTGAGGGTGAGAGGTGCCCGCAGGCCACAGGCATTCCATTTATCCAGGAGAGGTGGGCTTCAGGCCCCTCCCGTGGCCTCGCCTTCTCCCGGAAGCCTTCCCTAGGCGGAGGTGTCCAAACAGAGCCAGTGTGCACGAGGCGCCATGAAGTACTTCAGGGAGGACTTCCCCAGAGACCAAGTGCCCTGAAGGGTTCAGAAGGTTTTAACTAGGAGAGAGGGGTCTTCCGAGCACAGGGCTCAGCAGGCTGTGAGCTGAGAGGAGGCCAGTGAACAAGTGATGCGACCTTGACTCCTTCTCCCCAGCTACCACATCGCCTTTGGGCCCGTGGTGGACGGTGATGTCGTCCCTGATGACCCTGAGATCCTGATGCAGCAGGGAGAGTTCCTCAACTATGACATGCTCATCGGTGTCAACCAAGGAGAGGGCCTCAAGTTCGTGGAGGACTCAGCAGAGAGCGAGGACGGTGTGTCCGCCAGCGCCTTCGACTTCACGGTCTCCAACTTTGTGGACAACCTGTACGGCTACCCGGAGGGCAAGGATGTGCTGCGGGAGACCATCAAGTTTATGTACACGGACTGGGCCGACCGGGACAATGGCGAGATGCGGCGCAAGACCCTGCTGGCGCTCTTTACCGACCACCAGTGGGTGGCACCGGCTGTGGCCACGGCCAAGCTGCACGCCGACTACCAGTCCCCTGTCTACTTTTACACCTTCTACCACCACTGCCAGGCTGAGGGCCGGCCCGAATGGGCAGATGCAGCACATGGGGATGAGCTACCCTACGTCTTCGGTGTGCCCATGGTGGGTGCCACTGACCTCTTCCCCTGCAACTTCTCCAAGAATGACGTCATGCTCAGCGCCGTGGTCATGACCTACTGGACCAACTTCGCCAAGACTGGGTGAGGGCCAGAGGGGCTGGGTGGGGCACCCCTGCAGGTCAGGGCACACGCACCCTCCATCCTCAGCCCCTTCTCTCCTTCTCCTGCACACGGCCATCCTTCCTCCATCAGGGCGCTCTTGCCTTCCCAGCTCAGACAGCTGCTGGACAGCTCCTCTGTGCGTGTTGGAGATTCAGAAGAGTTGGCCTGAGACGCCCCTGTCTTTTCTGGGGGGTGGGCTCACTCGGTGGCTTTGGTCCTGTGTCTGTCTCTCCTTCCCTCCCGTGCGCACCCACCTCTCTTTCTCCTCCCAGCGCTCGGCCCTGTGTCTGAATGCTCCCGTCTGTGTATCTGAGTATGTGTAAGGGTTTGTGTCTGTCTGTCTCTTTATGGCTGTCTCTACCTCTTTCTCTTGAAATCCATTGATATCTCTGCTCTCTTTGATCTGGTTACTCTTTGCTCGCTGGTTTCCCCCTGGCTGTCTCTCACGTGCTTTTGTCTCTCTGCTTCCATATGTCTCTATCTCATTCAGTCTCAGACTCTGTGTCTGTCACTGGTGGTCTGTCTTTCTCTGCCCTCTCTGCCCCTCTGTCCTCATCTCAGGCTATCTCTGGCAGTCTGGCTTCCTCCCTGTCTGTCTCTCTGTCTGTCCCTGTCTCTGGCAGTTTCTCTGTCTCTTCACATCCGACTCTGCCCCTCTGCCTCTCTCCCCGCCCCCCCAGGTCTACTGCAGCTCTGTCTGTCTCTCTCCGCATTCTTCCCACAGCCCCCACCCTCTGGCGGGAGCCTCGCCCTCACTCCTCCTTTCCCTGCGCCCCCCTGTGTCCACAGCGACCCCAACCAGCCGGTGCCGCAGGACACCAAGTTCATCCACACCAAGCCCAACCGCTTCGAGGAGGTGGTGTGGAGCAAGTTCAACAGCAAGGAGAAGCAGTACCTGCACATCGGCTTGAAGCCGCGCGTGCGCGACAACTACCGCGCCAACAAGGTGGCCTTCTGGCTGGAGCTGGTGCCGCACCTACACAACCTGCACACCGAGCTCTTCACCACCACCACGCGCCTGCCCCCCCACGCCACGCGCTGGCCGCCGCGCCCGCCCCCCGGCGCCCCGGGCACGCGCCGCCCGCCGCCCCCCGCCACCCTGCCGCCCGAGCCCGAGCCCGAGCCGGGCCCCCGGGCCTACGACCGCTTCCCCGGGGACTCCCGGGACTACTCCACGGAGCTCAGCGTCACCGTGGCCGTGGGCGCCTCCCTCCTCTTCCTCAACATCCTCGCCTTCGCCGCCCTCTACTACAAGCGGGACCGGCGGCAGGAGCTGCGGTGCCGGCGGCTCAGCCCCCCGGGCGGCTCGGGCTCCGGCGTGCCCGGCGGGGGCCCCCTGCTGCCCACCGCCGGCCGCGAGCTGCCCCCCGAGGAGGAGCTGGTGTCGCTGCAGCTGAAGCGGGGCGGGGGCGTCGGGGCGGACCCTGCGGAGGCCCTGCGCCCCGCCTGCCCGCCCGACTACACCCTGGCCCTGCGCCGGGCGCCGGACGATGTGCCTCTCTTGGCCCCCGGGGCCCTGACCCTGCTGCCCAGCGGCCTGGGGCCGCCCCCGCCCCCGCCGCCCCCCTCCCTCCATCCCTTCGGGCCCTTCCCCCCGCCTCCCCCCACTGCTACCAGCCACAACAACACGCTCCCCCACCCCCACTCCACCACTCGGGTATAGGGGGCGGCTCGGGGAGGCCCCCCTCCCCAGCCCTCCCGGCCCACGCGGAAGGCAGGGAGGAGGACTTGGCGACAGGCTTTTGTCCTGTGGAGCTGTCACACGTCGAGGAGCATTAGGTGGACATGGGTCTCCTCACCGGGATGCGTGTTTCTCCCGCGCCCATTCTCTTCTCCGGACCTGGGCCTTTGAACAACCGGGGGGGTGTTTTTTTCCCCTCCGTCGGGACACCCGTCTTCGGTGTGAGGAGACGTGGAAGTATTTTCCCACGTGGAGGTGTGCTTTCTCACGAGGGGGTGTGTTTTCCCATGTGCAGGGTGAGGTTTTTTTTTTGCCGCCCTGGACACATGTTGGCTCCCTCAAAGAATTTCTGCGGGCATTTGTACCCCAGAATCCTGTTCCCTCATGCCTTCTCCCACCTCCTCCCTCCTCCCACCCCCCTGGAGACCCTGGAAGTGGTGTGTTCACAAACAGCGACCCTTGGCCACCAGAGGACACAGGGTGGTGCCCGGGAAGAAGCAAAGAAATCACAGCCCCCACCCCTCCGGCCCCGGCGAAGCATGTGTATCCCCCGTGGCACTCGTGAGGTGAAGCACGGTCTCCCCAGGCAGGCCTCGCCTTCCATGACGACAGACACAGAACCTCTGCCGGGGGGCGGGGGGGGAAGGGAGGAGATCCTGCATCCCTGTGCTGCCTGGGAACTTGTCTTCCCATGGGTCAAGGACGCATTTCTGAGTGGAGACATGTTCTTGCATGTGGATGTATGTTTTCCCATGCAGACGGCCCCTGTCTCTCCAGCACTTCCCTGCATCTTCGGGCCTTGGGCCCAGCACTTAACATCTCCTCACACAGCAGGTGGGAACGGACTTCAAACTGACAGAAGCTGAGGGGGATGGACAAACCCTGAGCGGGGTGCTCTGCCCCTCTTTCCCCTAGAGTTGGGGGGGCGGGAGGCATAGCACCTGCCACCCACAGAGGCCATGCATGTTTGACCAAAGCCCTCACTGCGGTCTGAGGGCAGCCCTTCCCTCAGTCCTCAGGCCATTGCTCATCCGTGCCAAACTGGTGAGGTGGGTTTGAGGGGCAAAGACCCCCTAAGTGTGCCAAGGATTCCCCCGTCCTGGGCCAGGGCAGGTGGGATGCAGGAGGGGGGGAGGTGGCAGCTAAAGGGGTCCTGCCCGTGTCCCTCTTCTCTCCTCACTGTGTCTCACCCCTCCCTCTCTGCCTCTGTTCTCCCTCCCCTCATTGCTGTCCCCCTCTGAAGCCGACCCTTCCTGACGTCAAGACAGTTTCTCCCCTCAGCTGCCCACCCCCTCCTTTGGCCTGCCCCCTCTCCCCTGGGCCGCCAGGGCACAAGGGAAGGAGCGGTGGAGGGGGAAGGGGAGGAGAGCAGGGGAGAAAGGCTTCCCAGGACAGGTTGGGGGGAGAATGGGGTCAGCTGTGCTGAGGAACAGATGGTGGGGGACGGGGCTTGGGCAGACACCAGCAGGAAGAATTTGATTCGAAGGGACACGTGTCCGGTGACTGCCCAAAGAGAAAGGGTTTGGGCCTCTGGGGAAAGGAAGAATGTCAGGGAGGGTTTCAAGGGACACCAGCGGAGACGGAGCCAGTCCTCTCCACTGGCCTTTCGTGGGTTCCTTAGTGCCAAATGTGAGCAAGCGGTGGAGTGCTGTCTTCCACTGCCGCCCGAATCCAGAATCCCTGGTCTTGGCTCCCCAGAACTTTGCCTCCTGACTGTCCCTTCTGCCCCCACCTCCACCCATGGAAACTTAGTTCTTTTTCCACCCCTTCCCCTGCCTGGTCTAGCTCCTTTCCAAACAGCCATGCCCTCTAAACACTAGGGACCTGGGCCCTGAACCCTGTAGACAGATGCCCCCAAAATTGGGGCATGGGAGGGGGGCTGGGGGACCCCATGATTCAGCCACGGACTCCAATGCCCAGCCCCTCTCCCCAGAACAATTCCCTGACAATCCCCTGTCCCCACCCCAACCCTTCGCGGCTCTGTACACATTTTTAAACCTGGCAAAAGATGAAGAGAATATTGTAAATATAAAAGTTTAACTGTTGGTTTTGCCTGCTGTTGTGTTAGGAGGTGGGGGAGGGGCGCTAAAGAAACCAGCCTTGGAGAAGTGACTCTGCCGATGAGGGAGGAGGAGGGGGTCCGGGCCCACAGCCCTTTTCAGTGAACAGCTCTGAGGTCTGAGAGAAAGGGGGAGTGGGTGCTGGGGTGAGGTCGTCATGGAAATGGGGTTTTGGGGGGAGTTAAGATCAGGACTAGTGTCTGTGCAGGGGTAAGAGCCTGGCATAGAAGACCGAGCAGGGGCTGATAGGGGCAGACACCAGGCAGGCCAGAGGGCTTATGGGCTGGTCCAGGTGGCTGGCTACTGGAGAGGTGTGCAAGGTGAAGGGTTTGGCCTCTGCTAAGGACTGGCCCAGGCTGGAGGGTCAAACATGGGCGCAGGACTCTCCCTCCTGGCACATTGTGAGGGGGAGTCCCCCATCATTGTGACCCGCTTACCCCCAGGAGCCTCTGGGACAGGAAGGCGGGCTGATGGGTACTGTGGGCACAGTGGGCTGGGGGTCTAGGGGCCCCGGTGGCCCTAGGGACCCCCATGGCCATGGCTGAGCGGCCCCGGCCCGGGTGGGCCTCATATCACAGCCCCAACACTAACAACTGCCAGGACCTGGGCAACTCCATCCTGCTGCTGCTGGGCCTGGTCATCTGCATTAACATTGGCATCAATATGGTGACGCTGGTCAGGGCAGGGCCAGGTGGGAGGGTGCTGGCAGGATGGCTGGGGGGCAGGCCTGGTGGCCAGGGCCTGCCTGGGGTAACCGTGTCCTCCCCCACCTAGCTCTGGCGCAGACTCCGTGGCTTCTTACACCAAGCGTTCCATGTCATTTGTGAGAAAGGTAAGTGGGGGATGGGGGAGTCCCATAGGAAGGGCAGAAACCAGGTGTTCTGGCCCTGAACTTAAGCTGGTCCCTTCCCCTCCCACTCTCCTCTCCCAAACACCATAACTGTGCAGCTTCTCTTCCTGCACCCTACCTCTCCATCCCTGTAGGAGCCAGGCTCCCCACCAGCCTCTCACCTCTCCCCGATCCACAGAAGCTTCTAAGTTATGCTCACCTAGGAAGCAGACCCAGCCCCTGAAGCAGAGCTCCCCTGCAGTCCACCTTCGATGCACCATGGACCCTGTGAAAATGACCGTGACCCCCCCACCCACTCGCCGCCATCGCCGTCAAGGCTCTTCAGTGCGCCGTGCCCACCACCCCGCAGCCCGGGCCCCTGACACTGATGACGAAGATGAGAAGGCCCCACGTCAGCGCACAGCAATCTGCTCCCACAACTGGGATTGCCCCGAGGACTGGGAAGGCTTACAATCCACACAGGCGTTCTGGACTCCCTGGGGCCAGGACGCTGTGGAGCCGCCTACCCAGACCATCCGCTTCCAGCAAACTGTAGAGGGAAGGCCCCTCAAAAGAGAGATGCAGTCAGAGCTGGGCCTAGAGGCCTATGTGTACCCTGTGAACCCCCCACCCCCCAGCCCTCAGGTCCTGAGCCACAAGAACAGTGGAGGGGGGGCCCAGGCAGAGCAGGAGCAGAGCTCGCCAGCCCAGCCACCCATCCTGGGCCCAGCCAACGTTCCGGACATCCCTCGGCGCCGCTCCTCAGGGCGCATAGCCTATGATGCCAGAGACATGAGGCGGCGGCTGCGGGAGCTGACCCGGGAGGTGGAGGCCCTGTCCCACTGTTACCCCCTGGCCTCCAGATCCAGCATGGCTGAGGGGATGGGGAAGGACTGGGTATACCATCCCCTGACAGAGAGGTGACTGGGAGAATAAAAAGAAGAGAGGAGGTGGTTTGTGGTGGTGTCGGGGGTGCCAGGGCCCACACAGCACCCAGAAGCCTGGTTGCTAAGGAAATGATCTCCCTGGCAACAGGGCCTACAGAGTCCTGAGGACCCTCATCAACCTCTTGGCTTCACCAGGCCCTGTCCTCAGCCTTTACCCAGGCCCTTCTTGGTTCCAAGGCCCCCACCTGCCTCTACTCTGTTTTCTTTAGTGCCCAGGGAAGCTGCCCAGATCCCACTCCAGATCCCACTGTACTCGAGGGGAGACCCTCATCCCCATGGCCCCAACCCCTCAGAGGTCTGGCTCCTGCCAGAGAGCCCAGGTTTAGGTCGCAGCTACAGGTGAGGCGTGGTCCCTCTGAAGCCCTGGTTTCTTTGGGGAGGGATGCTGAGAGTGAGGGTACCCAGGCCCTCACAGTTCCCCAGTCAGAACCCGAAGCTCCTGTACCCTCGAGCAGGACTGGAGCAGAGGATAAAGTGTGGAGGACACTCTCAAGGGCTGCCGCCACATGACGTCACAGCCCCCTGTGACCCCACTCCTCTGATCAGCACCTCCGTGTCACACACGAAGAGACTGAGGCTCAGAGAGGCCAACTGAGCCATGGTCACATGGACAGCAAAGATCAAGCTCATGGCCTCAGATGCTCTGTCCCCCTGCTCCCACAGGGAGATGCCCATTGCTACTGAGTCAGCCTGGCCCATCAGAGTCTCCCGCTTTTCTCTGTTTCCCATGTGAACTCATCAGAGCATTCCATCCACTGGACAGCAGGGAAACCCAGGCCCTACCTGCTTCTAGACAGTTGGGACCACACACACGCACACAACTTGGAAACAAGGAGCCAGGCTGAAGGACTAGACCTCACCTTCCATACCAGATGGGTTCCTGGAATGTGAGCAGATAGGCCTTTAGTGAATCACCCTGCCTCTTTGTTCATTTTCAATTGACTAATGTTATTGATCATTTTAAGCTGATTCCAGCTTAAGTGAGCCTATACTGAGCACCCACTATGTGTTTGGAGGCTTGATGGGAAATGCCCACTGGCTGTTCCTATTTATTTATTTATTTATTTATTTATTTATATTTGGCCGCTTAGCGTGGTTTGCGGGGTCTCAGTTCCCTGACCAGGGATTGAACCTGGGCCCTCTGCAATGAAAGTGTGGTGTCCTAACCACTAGACCACCAGGGAATTCCCTGTTCCTCTATTTCTGCTGAGTTGTTCATTTTGCAAACAAAATGACTTGAGGTCCCCCAGCACCACTTTCACAGACCCAAACAATGAACCCGGTTTAAACTGTAGACTCCTTTTGTCATATCAACGATTACGTCTATTTCGTGCTTTGTGAATTTCACATGGTTTTCTTAAGATGCCAGCTAACCGTTTTTCAACTTGGAGGGGTGGCTCAAGGGGAGAGCAGTTGGTTAGGAAGGAGAGAAACCATGGTTGGGGGTGGTCTCTGGCAAAGGTGGCAACCCCTTGCTCTGAAGTGAAGGGACGAGTGGGCTCAGTGATCACCAACACCTAAGGCTGCGATCCCTGGCCAGGAAGGGGTGGGTGTGGTGGGTGCTAGAGGGGTTATGAGAAATGGGCAGAACAGGGAAGAAATGGTGCAGTGGGGCAACCCCAGAGGGGACTCTTACTGTCACCCATCCATCTAGTCACCCTCGCTGCTGGCCCTACGCAGGCATGGGTGAGGAGTCCCAATAGGCTACTGAAGCTGCCATAATGTCTTGAACAAGGAAATAGAGGAAATCCTTTATGCGTGATTCTGTCCCGGTGAAGTCTGTCTCCCCACTGTAGCAACTATGTTTTCAAATCGAGGTAAGCAAGCCCCCATGAAGACAGAAAGGCAGACTGAACTCTGGGGGCTGAGTTCCAGTTAGCAGGAGCTGAGGGCAGAGATGGTCCCGTAAAGGGCCGGCTGAGTGGATGAAAGATTTGCCGCCTCCACATTGTGACTCCCTGCAACATGCCTCATTGTGACCGCGTTTCCTCACCTGTTGGTAGGTGTCCCAAGGTCCCAGCATGAGTGCAGGGTGGGTCAGGGCCGGTGGGGGGGGGGTGGCCCAGGTGGCCCTAGGACCCCCCCTCCATGGAAAACCAGCTCTGGTATGACAACCTGGGGTGCTGCAATCAATACCAAGAGAGTACCCAGGATACGGAGGGCTTCCTACTCCTGCTGCTGGGCCTTGTCATCCTTGTCAACATTGGGATCAACGTGGCGACTATGGTCAGTGATGGTTGGGGACCGGTCGTGGGGTGAAGAGGGCTGAGGGCGAGAGCCAGCTGCAGCCTGCACCTCCGCCTGCAGGACGGTCTTGGCTGGGAGGGGGGTGAGGGTAGAGAGCCTGGCCTTCATTCTCACCCACCCCACCCCACCCCCAGATGTGGCATGGGCTCCAGAATGCCTTAGACAAGGCCGTCTATTGGATTAATCAGAAAAGTAAGTATGGAAGACAGGTAGGTGGCACCCTGCCCCTGCCACTCCCAAGGCCCTAGAAACCCAGGCCCCAGTGTTCCCAGCCCTGAACCCTTCAGACAGTTGCCCTGCACTCACGGACTCTCGCCTCCCACAGATGAAATCTCGCAGGCTTGTGAAAGTTCCCCCAAATATCCTCCAGCCAAGGCCCAAGACGTCCACATCCACTGCACCCTGGACCCTGTAGATGTGAAAATGGCCCGGCCCACTTGCTGCTCCTCTTCCTCCTCCCATCATCTCCGCAACCGGAGCCGCAGCCCCTGCCACCCCCGCCGCCACAGTCGAAGCCGTGGCCGCCCCTGCAGCCACCAGCAGAGGCCAAAGAACCGCAGACGATTCCCCTACAGCCGCTCATTCTTCCGGAGGCCACATCGCAGCCACAAGATGTCACCGCTGTGGCCGATGCCCTCCTTTGATCAGCAGGACTTGGACTCCTACCTGGAGGAGGAGGATGACCTTTCCTTCCCACATCCCAAGTACCCGCAGGGGGGCTGGGGAGGGTTCTACCAGCGGATGGGCCTGCCCTCCAACGTGGGGCTCTGGGGCCGCCAGGGTGGGATCCTGGCCAGCCTGCCACCACCCTCTATCTACCTGTCACCCGAGCTGCGCCGCATGCCCAAGCGTGTGGAGGCCAAGTCCGAGCTAAGGCTGCAGTCCTTTGGGCCCCCCTGCTCACCATCCGGCATCTGGGGCACCGTGGAGGCTGACCAGTGGACCTCGTCTCCACCTCCTCCCCGACGGCTGCCCCCTAACCCCTCGTGGGTCCCTGGGGGGCACAGCACTTACCCCTCAAGGGGCCAGCTCCTGTATGACTCCTGGGATCAGCGGCGGCGTGGTCTGGAGGGTTCTGAGCCTGTATCCGCTCTGGTGCCCCGGGGCTCCCGGCCCAAAGCCCCGGAGCACTGCTCCCCACAGGCCCACCGACGGAGCCTCCCCAGCCACGCTCACAGTCAACCCAACCGCAGCCCCTACCCCTCCACGGGACACTTGAACTGCTCCCGGGATGCCCACGAGGTACGGCGCCGGGCGGCCGAATGGGCCGAGACCCTGCCCCCTCGGCACCCTCTGACCACCTCTGCCTCCCTCACCCTGCTGGGCGAGGCCTCATACCAGCGGGCCCCGGCCCCCAGTTCAGCCCTGCTCCTCCGCTGCTCCCAGCCCCTGCCCGACGTCCAGGCCACTGAGCACCCCCCACCCCCGTCCACCTTCATGCCACTCAGCCGGAACCCAGGGGGCAATGCCAGCTACCAGGTGTATGACAGCCTGGAGCTGAAGCGGCAAGTGCAGGAGAGCAGAGCTCGGGCCAGCTCACTGCCACCTTCCACCTCGGCCTCCAGGCCCTCTCTGCACAGGAGCTGGGCAGGGAAAATAAACTGAAGTGGCAGCAAAGGTGGGTGGTGAGGGGCAGGGCATGGAGAAAGGAATAAACAGCAGAGTCCAGGAAACACGGGTGGTCCGTGGCTTGGAAGCGCAGCTCCTTCTGCCAACCTGGGTCCCTGCCCTTGGCTTCCTCCAATGAGAAGCCAGCGTCCCCTTCTTGGCCTGAGGATCCCCTTGGTTTAGTGGCCACAGTCCTGCCAGCAGGCCCCTCCTGGTCCTGTACCATGCACTAAGTAAATCTGCAGCTGCAGACTCCAAACCACTGGTCTCTGGGCACCTACTCTGTGTCTCAGCTGTCCCTGCCCCAAAGAGCTCATCCAAGAAGCGACCTCCAAACCGGGAGGTTCCACAGCTAGGCATGTCCAGGTCCACGCACAGTGAAGGGCATGAGGAAGGCCAAGGCTGTGGACTCCAGCCAGGCCTTCCCCAGGGCTCTGAGGCCAAGGTTTTCCTAGTCTCAGGAGTGGTCAAGGTGATGGAATGTGTTGTTTAAACGAGTGAGTCAGCGGGCAGTGAGGGCATGAGTGACCACGCGAGGGGACATGTGCTGGCCTCGGGCCCTGTTTGACTGTCCAGGCTCGGCTTACCTGAGCCTGGTTACCAGGGAATGCTACCCTGGTCCCTCCTTTTCCTCCCCCTCCCTCATTGTGATCCCAGCCACCTGCCCCATTGTGACCCAGTTCTTCTCCCCCTCCCCAACCAGAGGAGTCTGGCTCCTGGTGAGTATGTGGAGGCCAGGGGGCCCAGGTAGTCCTGGGACCCCCGGCCATGGGTGAGCGAACCCACCACGGAGCCCAAGCGTGCTCTGGCACCAACCCCAGGAAGTGCCAGGACCTAGGAGACTCGATTCTTCTGATCCTGGGCAGCTTCATCTTGCTCAACGTGGGGATCAACGTGGTGACTCTGGTCAGGGCAGGAGCTGGGCGGCGGGGCTGGGGGAGGCCTGGCGTCTTGAAGGGGCTGAGGTGGGAGGGCTGCTGGGGTGTGGCCAGGCAAGGGTTGGACCTCAGGGCTCACCCTGCTCCCGGACTCTCCCCTCCCCCACTTCCCTCAGCTCTGGAGGCATCTGAAGAGCTCCTTGCGGACTCTTTTCCATCATTTTTTCCCCAAAGGTGAGTGGGCCCCCGTGTGGGCTCAGGGGATGTGGGCCTGTCCCCTTTCTTCTATCCCTGTCCCAATGTTCAGTCCCTGGGGAACCCAGGCCTCGTCCCATCTCGCCTTTCCCCGCAGACAAGCAATCCAGCTGTGCAGGCAGCCACGCCCTGTGCTCAAGAGCCTCTTCCCGCTTCCACCGTCGCCCAAGCTTCCTGCTTGGGCACCCACACCACCTTGATTCCTGGATACCAGACATGAACGATGAGAAGGCTTCTAAGCGCTGCTGGATGCCGCCTCAGTGTGGACACGTGGGGGCGCCCATGGCGGCTCCAGGGGAACTGTGGAAGGAGGGGATAATGGGAGCTGGGGAGGCCCCTCAGGTCACATGCCTCAAGACCCAAGGCACCTTTTACCTCAGGCAAGAGACATCTTCCAAGTTCCGCAGGATGAGCAAGGTGGACATGGTTCCACTCCGCCTGCCCCAAGAGAGCAAGACTAAGACCCCAGACTGTGACACAGCCCAGGCCCAGGCCCAAGCCCCGGTCCAGACCCGCTCCCCGGTCCAGCCCCCTGGACACGCTCCTGCCAAGGCCCAGACCTTCTCCTCAGCCCACCCTACTGTGCACACCCCACCCCAGGCCCAGACCTGCTCCCCAGGCCACCCCCATGAGCACACTCCCGCCCAGGCCCAGGCCTTCTCCCCAGCGCATCCCGCTGGGCACACTCCTGCCAAGGCCCAGACCTTCTCCTCAAGCCACCCCCCTGAGCACACCACCCCCCAGGCCCAGACCCCCTTCCCAGCCCTCACCTCTGAGCACACCCCAGCCCAGGCCCAAGCCCAGGCCCCTTCACAGGCCTCAGCCCAGTCCCTGGGCCACACCCCTGCCTGTACCCTGACCCATGCTCTTCTAACCTATACCCATGGCCACACTCTGGTCCCTCCCCCAACTTCTGCCTCAGTTCCTCCTCCAACTTCTGCCCCTGCTACTACTCCTGCCCCAGCCCCTACACCAGCACCTGTCCCGACCTCTACCACAACCCCTGTCCCAGCACTGGTCATGGCCCTGACGACCACTCCAGTCCCTTCCACCACCCCTACCTCCGTCTTAGCTTCTATTCCCTCTACCTTGTCTGCCTTCAGCCAAGGCCTCTCCACCGGCCATGTGGTCTATGATGCCCGCAGGGTAAAGCAGGAATTATTCCATGTGTGTCCCCCTCAGAACTCTGGGTATTCCAGAAAGGACTTGGGTACCCTCTCCAGGCCCCAAGAGGGTCATGGGCTGGTGAGCTCTGGTACAGCTGAGAAAACATCGAACCAATGTAGTGGGGACAGTGCCAAGCCCTCCACAGGATCCATATTGGGTTATCTGGAGTTGGGGAATATGGAATGGAAGATCTCAAATGATGCCAAAGATGAACTGGTACAGTCCAAGACCTTCCCTTACTGCAGCTTCCATCCTTGCAGTTCTGAGAAGAGAAACACAGACTCCCAGACTCCAGTCTACCCCAAATTCCTGGTATACTCCAAGAATGCTGCACCTTCTCAGCCTTGCTTCCATTCTCCAACCAGTGCCCAGAGCTCACCATGCACTGTGCCTTCACCATGCATGCTTTCTCTGCCTCTTGTTTCTCCCAGATCCTTTATCCTTCATCAACACAGCAACCACCAGAAGCCTTCCACCTTTCCCGTGGCCTCCAATTCTCCTCAGCCTGTCCTCTCTTCCCAGGGACCCATCCCTCCCCAATTCTCCACTACTTCTCAGACCCCAAACCAGCCCCAACCCGCTGAACTTCATGAGAGTCTAGGCCTCAACCAAGACTCTGGCCTCCAAAGGACTCCAGGCCCTTCAAAAGACTCTAGAGTTTCTAGAAATCCAGGCCTTACCCAAGACCCAGGCGTCCACAAGAACCCAGGCCTTACCCAAGACCCAGGCGTCCACAAGAACCCAGGCCTTACCCAAGACCCAGGCGTCCACAAGAACCCAGGCCTTACCCAAGACCCAGGCGTCCACAAGAACCCAGGCCTTACCCAAGACCCAGGCCTCCACAAGAACCTAGGCCTTACCCAAGACACTAATCTCTGTAAGAATTCAAGTCTTTCCCAAGACTCTGACCTTCAGAAGAATCCAGTCATTACCCAACATGCTGGCCCCCAAAAGAACTTAGGTTCTACTCAAGATAGAAGTTTCTTTAGAAACCCATATCTCACCCAACCCTCTGGTCTCCACAAGAACATACCATTTCTCCAAACTTCTGACATTCAGAGGAGCTCAGGCTTCATGCATGATTCTGGAATCTGTAAGAATCTAGAACGAAACCAAGAGACTATACTCTACAAAAGTCAAGAATGCTCCCAAAAAACTGGCCTCCATGATATCCCACACCCTTCTCAAGATTCTGGATGTTACAAAAGCACAGGTAATGCCCAAGATCCAGGAGCCTTTAGGAGTCTAGGCTTTACCCACGATTCTGGGCCACAGAAGACTCCATACCTTGCCCAAGACTCTGGAATCAACAAGAGCTCAGGCCTTTCCCAGGAATCTGGTCTCCATAAGAGCCCAGGCCTTGTGCAAACCCCTGGCCTCCATAAGGGCTCAAGCCCTACCCAAGACTCAGGAGACTACAAGAATCCAGGCCTTACCCAAGATTCTGGAGTCTGCAGGAGCCAAGGTCTTACTCGAGATTCTGACCTGCATGAGAATCCAGGCCTCACCCAAGCCACTGGAGTCAAAAGATGTGGCCTTACCCAAGATGCTGGAATTTACAGGAGCTCAGAGCACACCCACAACCCTAACTTCCACAAGTACCCAGGAATTAATCAAGATCCTGTCCGCCATAAGGGCCCGGCACTTACTCAAGACTTTGGCTTCTCCAAGACTCAGGGCCTTACCAAGACATCAGGCCTCCACAAGGACTCACGCCTTATCCCAGATCCTGGCCTCTACAAGAACCCTCTAGGAACTGACTCTGTCCAAGTTTGGGGCCCACATCAGACCCAAAAGTCATTTATATCTGAGGAGGTTCCTCAAAAGGAGGCTGCAGGGCAGCATGTACCATGGACTTCTGTCCCGCCTAGTCAGAACTCCTGCTCTCCCAAGGCCCAGGTGACCTACAATGACCTGCAAACCTTCTCAGAGGTACCTGTACTCATCGAGCTGCAGTCATCCTTCCGGCAAGCAGGCAGCCAAGACTGTGTGTACCACCCCATGGATACAGCTCCTCCAGCCTGCCAGAACTATCGCCAGATGTCTATGCCTCCCAAAACTAACTGGAAGCCCTACTGTCCTGGGCCAGGCACCCGGGTAGGGCATGTGGTCTTTGATGCCCGCCAGAGACAGTTCAGAGCTGGCAGGGACAAGTGTGAAGCTCTGTCTCCCAGGCGCCTTTGCCGAGAGACATCCAAGAACTCACCGGAGACCATCAAGGAATGGGGATATCAGTGTGTGATGAGAAACTTGGAAAAAGAGGGGACATATGTGCGTGGGGAATAAAGAGGCAAGAGAAGTGTTCTGTGGTTGTTTGAGGACATCCACCCCAGCCCCATCCCACAGGGCCTGAGGAGGACCTAAGCTATCCCTGCTTTCCCTCCCATCACTTTCTAGCTAAACCCGTTATCCCCAAGGCCCTAGAGCTGCACTCTCCATTACAGTAGCTACTAGCCAAATATGCCTATTAGACTGCAAATTAGTTAAAATTAAGTAAAGTTAAGAATTCTGATCCTCAGGGAGGTCCCTGGAGGTCCAGTGGTTAGGCCTTGGCACTTTCACTGCCGTGGCTAGGGTTCAGTTCCTGGTCAGGGAAGTGAGATCCCACAAGCTGCAAGGCATGGCAAAAAAAAAAAATTCTCTTCCTCAGTCTCATGATCTTCTAAGTGCTCAGTAGCCACACGGAGCTAGTGGCTATTGTACTGGATGGCACAGATTTAGAACATTTCCATCATGATGGAGGATGTTATTGGAGAGCAATGCTTTTGAGTTAAGAGCAACTTTCCTTTCCCTGTCACCTATCCCCAGCATCTTAAAGCTCCCACAGAGCCCAGAGAACTTAGTTCTTTTTAGGGTGGCTCAGAAGCCACAATCTAGGGAGGAAGTAAGATGTAGGGATGGATGCCCAATGCCTGATTTCCCCAGACTGTGAGAAAGAGCCCAGGCCTCAGTTTTCCTGATCTGGTCTCTTGGGTCACGACCAAATGTATGGAAACTTGCCCCCCAATTCTGGGCTGTTTGGAGCTCTTGGTTACTGAGGGAAAAGACCTCTCTTTGTCAGTGACAAGGAACCCCTGAGTTTTAGGCTTCCCAAATTGAGCCTTGGATTCTGAGGGCCCCCTCCTTTACAGACCTCTACTTTTTTCGAGGTGTCTTTACTTAATTTTCTTGCCCATAGATTTAGGCCAAGTTCACTGTGGAGACAGACCCCTGGGAAAAAAGGAATGTAAGAATTCCTGGTCTGGCATGCCTTGGTCTAATCTGTGAGCCTGTCTCTGGTTTCCTACCTTTCTGTCCTATGGTTCTGGCTCCTAGTTTCATCCTGGACTTAAGCTGTGTCCACGATAGCACTGGTCGCTGAAAGCAATTTCCTTCCCCTGATAGTTTTCCATTGCCCTGCCCCAGCCCAGCTGGGAGTTTCCTCTGGACTTCACTTTCAGTCCTTTTAACTCTTCTCTATCCACACATGAGCTGCGAGATTCCAAAGTGTTTTCCGTGCCACCACTCGTGTGTCTGAGGTGGGCATCACTAATATGTCCTTCCCCTGAGTCAGATGTCCATTCCTGGGTCGCTACCTATGTGTTCTTGTCCAGCATTACCACCACCGACTCCAAGGAGATACATCCCAGCTGGGGAGCCCCTTTCCAACACCTCTCTGGCTCGGCTCTGACCTTGGACAAGTCACGTGCAACCTTTCTAGGCTTGCAGTCTCATCTCTAAAATGAGGTTATATTTGCATGCAACAACCCTTCTAGATTTAAGTGACCAGGGCTCCTCTACTTCCACATGGGATAGAGACCCCTATTTCTCCCCAGGCCCTAGGCTAGCTCCCCCATCGTTGTTTGCTATTCAGATGCATTCTATTACACCTCTGCTCTCACCCCAAGGAATGTTTGTGTGCAGTTGACCTGGCCTTGGAAAAACACAGAATAGTTTATCTCCATAGAAACTACAACTTCCATCAGGCACTACTTCAACGGAACAGGAAAGGATGTGGGGGCGTGGCCCCAACGCCTTGGTAGCTTGGAAGACAAACTACAACTCCCAGGATAGCCCCGAGATCTCTGCAGAGCGAAAGGAGTGACTGTAACTCTGGAGTCCGGGCGGTCCGGAACCACCCCGAGAGCCTCCATAAAGGGGCGTGGTTGTAATTTAGGGGCGTGGCCTTGTGGGCAGCAGGAAGAAGTTACCTGTTGAATCTTCCTATCCATTTTCTTCCCAGCCCTTGCAGCTACCCCTAAGAGGGAAGCCGCAAACCACTAGCCTCTTCCGAAAAAGAGGTAAGGAGAGGTAGACAAGGGGCGGGGAAGGAGACTGGCTATAACATTCCGTAGGAGGGGCCAAACAGCTACTTTTTACCTGCTGAGTCAGGTGAACCGGTCCTTGGGGGGTGGGGACCAGCATATGAGAAAAGGGCAAGGACGGAGGAGGTGTTTATTTGTTCGCTTTCAAGACTAAATTTAGAGCCCTTCATCTGCAGACCTATTGGCGGACTGTGTCTTGGGCACCCTCTTGGCCTCGGAAAGAGAAAAGAGCGGGGGCCAGTTTTCCGCAGCAAAAGGAACAACCGGTCTGGGTTTCCTCCCGTCTGTGTATTTCCTAGCCCCCAAACGATAGAGCCACATGGCTTCCACGGTATGGGGGAGTGCTCCCTGGTGGGGGCCACCGCCCCCAGCCCCAGCCCGGCCGCTCACAGACATCGACTTCTGCTCTGGGGCGCAGCTGCAAGAACTAACCCAGCTGATCCAGGAGCTGGGTGTGCAGGAGAGCTGGAGTGACGGGCCCAAGCCGGGACCAGATCTCCTCCAGGCCAAGGACTTTGTTTTCTCTTTGCTTGGTAAGTAACCCTCCCAGCCTTTGGGAACATGCAGCTCTCAGCTCCGCCTCACCCTGCCCCGGCACTGGATCACGCCTCTCCGATCCCTTCTTTTCTTAGGTCTGGTTCACCGCCGGGACCCTCGCTTTCCTCCCCAGGCAGAGCTCTTGCTGCTTCGTGGTGGGATTCGGGAGGGCTCCCTGGATCTGGGGCCTGTGCCTCTAGGTCCCTACGCTCGGGGACCTCACTACGACGCCGGCTTCACACTCCTGGTGCCTGTGTTTTCGCTAGATGGCACTGGGCAGGAGCTACAGCTGGATGTGGGATCCCGTTACGCATGGCTCTGCCTCCCAGAGCAGGTACGTGGAACCTCGCTCCGGGAAGCATGGCAGGATTGTCTAGGACCCCCAGTCCCAGGAGGATGTGATTCGATCCACCCAACCGAAAGCAAAGAAAGTCCCAAGGACCCGCAAAGCTCCGTGGATCAGCCACATGGTGATGTCACTGAGCCCGAGGCACACGAGTCTTTGGAAGAATCACCTAGTGATGTTTCAGTGCCAGAGTCGCCTCGGCGCAACGTAACCGATGTTGACTTTCCCTCACCATTGAAAAAAACGAATGGTGACGTCACCAAAGCAGCCGACATCAGCCCAGTGCCACAGCCGTCGGAGGCTCGGGAGGCATGGCCCACATTGTGCCCCGCCCAGGTGGCTGCCTGGTTCTTTGCTTCGCTGGCCGCGGTCGCTGAGTCCCTGTTTCCGGTCCCGGGTGCCCCGCGCTTGGTCCACGCAGCCCGCCACGCGGGGGTCACCACCATCCTCCTGGCTACGCCCGGGCCCCCGCGCCACCTCCTGCTTTTCGACCTGATCCCCGTGGTGTCCGTAGCCGGCTGGCCCCAGGGGGCTCGGAGCCACTTTTGGGCCGGCACGCTGGCCTCGGAGTCGTCTTCCTTCTACCTGGTGCCCGGCGGCGGCGGCGGCGGCACAGAGCGGACGGGCGCCTCCGGCTGGCAGCTCTGCTTCGCCCGCCAGGAGCTGGCGCTCAAGGCGCGCATACCCGCTCCGCTGCTGCAAGCGCACGCGGCGGCCCAGGCGCTGCTGCGCCCGCTGGTGGCCGGGACCCGGGCCGCGGCGCCCTACCTCCTGCGGACGTTGCTCTACTGGGCGTGCGAGCGGCTGCCCGCGCTCTATCTGGCGCGGCCCGAGAATGCGGGCGCCTGCTGCCTCGGGCTCCTGGATGAGTTGGGCCGGGTGCTCGAGGCCGGGACGCTGCCCCACTATTTTCTGAGTGGCCAAAAGCTCCGTGTGGGGGACGGCGCCGCTTCGCTGCTCGGGACTTTGGCCCTGCTTCGCGGGGACCCTGCCGGCGCCCTGCGCGCCGCTGTGGAGGAGGCCAAGGCTGCGCGCAAGGGGGGCGGCTTGGCCGGCGTGGGAGGCGGGGCCCATTAAAGACGCTGTTCCTGCTAACGTGGAAAGTGCTTCTGTTGGCCGGCGGGGTGTGCAGGGGACTCACCTGGGAGACAGGCTGAGCGCCTCGGGCCGAAGAACCCGTTCTAGAAGGCCTCCTTGCCGATTCCTCTCCATCCTCCCACCCTCCTCCTGCCTCACCCTGGCATGGGTCGTTCCATTCCGGCCTCTCCACTTTCCACATCTGTGGCCAGCACCCCTCCCGCTCTGGTGCAGCCTCTGGCAACCATCTCCCGCCAGTTCTTACGGTCTTTTCTCTTAGGAGTCAATAGGGATGGGGGTAATGTATTTGCTGACGAAACGTGGAAAGGAGAGAGGTATGGAGAGCAGGGACTTGACCAGTTTGGCTCACACAAAAGCAGAGATATTAAGGAGGCCGAATTTCACCCCAGGCTACACCTCAGCACCACCGTTATCTCTTCAGTTATTGCCCCCACTCTCCTCATCCAGTTCTGTCCTCCATCCCGCGCAGTAGGGTCTCCTCCATTCTCCATGGAAGGGCGTCCGCCATTCCATCTATCTAAGCCCAACCTCTCCCCCCATCCAGAGTTCCGTTCAGTGGAGTCGCCTCCTCGTCCCTCCTCTGAACCCCGAGACATGCGGCCTTGCCTCGGCTCCACCTGCCTCTAAGACCGTCCCCACTCCCTGCCTCCAAGGAACCCCGGGGTTCCGCCCGCCCAGCTTCACCCCCCTCTTTCCCAGCGTCTCCGCCCCCTGCCCCGCCCCCGGGCCGGCTCTCCGAGGAGGGGGAGCTGCTGTCGCCGCCGCCGCCGCCTCAGCTTCCCACAGCCGCTACCGCTGCCGCCGCTGCCGCCGCTGCGCTTGGTCCAGCCGCCAGGCCCAGTGCTCACTTCGCCGGACCAGGGCGCTCTGCGGAGACACCCTCACTCCATCCTGGGGTCCGGGACGCCTAGCCTGGCGTGGGGGGAAGCTCCGCTTGCGGGGTACAGGGAGGGAGGAGACTGGAACCGGAGCCAGCGCCAGCCGTCGCCGGATCGACAAGACAGGACAGGTTGAGGGGCGTCGGGGAAGGAAGAGGGGGTGTTATAGGCAACCCCGGGGAGGACGAGGGAGCCCTGTCGCAGAAAGCTCTGATGAGCTCTGACTTACAGGGGGTCTGTTCACATTTGGGGACCCGTGACAACGTGGGTGCACTCCTCTTGGGGGGCTGGTTGGATTGGAGGGCGTGGGATCTAAACAGCACCAGCTGTCCCCGAGGAAATTAAGGGGCTGCCAGAAAGAAAAACAAAAAAACCAAAAACCTATGCTCCTTATTCCGAGGTGACAGAGGGCCCTCCAGACAACCACCTGGTGTAACCACTAGGAAGGGCGGATTTGGAGGTGACTTCAAAAGGAGTGGAGGGTAACAAGGTGAGGAAAGGGGCTCAGCAGCTGGAACCCTGTGCCACTAGAAATGGGGGTGACTTGGTAAAAACCGGTATTGTCCAGAGACAGGGTCTGGGAACCTCTTCTTGCTGAACGGCCACAGTCTGGATATTTCAAGACATAGTTTTGGGGGGATTTCAGTGGGGAAAAGTGGGGGATTCTTCACTTAGAGGGTGGCAAAGGAAAAGACACCAAGGCTGGGTTTTTCCCTGACACTGGCAGCACCCCAGCAGGGGTGGGGTGAGCTAAGATCCCCAAAGCTAAGGACCCACACCTTTAAGATTACGAGAGTGGCTTTGGCAGGAGTGCAGGGCCCAGAAATAGGGTGGAAAGGTGCCTGGGGATATTAGAACCACATCTTGAAAAATTTGAGGGTCTTGGCTTTGGGATAGGGTTAGTGGGGGACAGCGACACTGGAGATCAGGGAAGGGGGAAGTTTTCTGTAGGGGGCGAAAGTCGAGGGTGGGGTCAACTGAGAGGTACATAGGCTGCTGGGTCTGGTGAAGCAAAGCTAGCACGAGGCCCAAAGGTGGGAGCTGGTGCCTTGGTTGGGGGTTGTCTAGGGCTTATCCTCAGGTCCTGGGGGTGAGGCGGTGAGTCGGGACCGGAGAGTCAAGAGCATGTCCTGGTGAGCGAGCGGGTTTCTCTGGCGGGGGGGGAGGGGGGGGTGCCCAGCGCGCTCCGGGCGCCTGCCGGTTTGGGGGTGTCTCCTCCCGGGGCGCCATGGCGGCACTGGCCAGTAGCCTGATCCGGCAGAAGCGGGAGGTCCGCGAGCCCGGGGGCAGCCGGCCCGTGTCAGCGCAGCGGCGCGTGTGTCCCCGCGGCACCAAATCCCTTTGCCAGAAGCAGCTCCTCATCCTGCTGTCCAAGGTGCGACTGTGCGGGGGGCGGCCCGCGCGGCCGGACCGCGGCCCGGGTGAGTGGCTGGGGCGGGGTCTCCGGGCCTAGGGGTCTCTCTGCCTGGGAGGTTGAGGCCAGGGACATCGAAGAGCGGGGCCCGATTGAGGGGGGGCTCCCCGAAAGTGAAAGGGGGTGGGCCCGGACCACAAAGTCTCGGCCAGACGATGCCTCAGTTTCCCTTCTCTTCTGCCCATAACCCCGAGTCTCCTTGCTTTCGAGGGCAAGGGAAGGCTTGAGGGGCTAAGCCTGGTGCCCCGAAGCCTGGCAGTTCCCGCTCGCCGCCCCACCCCCAACACAGGAGTCCCCACCCCCCACCGTCCTCCGCCTACGTGCCGGCTCTCGCGATTCTTTCAATCCCGAGCCGAGGGGCCTGGGGGTTCCGGACGCCTGGGTCACCCCGAGGGTTTCTGTGGCTCCGACAGCCCCGCCCCCGCCCCGGTTCTCCCGCTCCTCCGAGCCTTGGCTCGGTTCCTGCTGGCCGAGCTTGCGTGGCTCGGCGCCAATCTCCCCAGCTCTCCCCCGGGTGTCCTTGCAGCTACCTCGCCAGCCCGCCCCTCTGTGCGCCCTCCTCCCGTGACCTGCGCTTCAAGAAAGGAGCTGGGCACCCCCCGTGGCCCCCTACGCGACTCCGAAATCGGGTCCCACGGGCTCAGGGCACCCTTTGCCGCGAGGAACTCAGACACAGTACCCTGCAGGCGACCAGCACCGAGGCTGGGGGTCGTACCACCTACGAGGGGGTACCGGGAAGTCGGCCCGGAGCGAGCGTTGGGGGAGGAGAGTTGTGAGGGTTAGCGTGTGGTCCCCGTCCAGGTGCGACAGGCAGGGAGTCCCTCTGGCCTCGCTCCCGCCCGCTCCCAGCTCCCCTAGGGGGAGACCCCACCCCACCGGCGCCCTTCCCCCGCCGGCGGCCCTCGGCAGTGGTACGGTCCGCAGCCCACCCTTTGAGTGGGACCGGGCCCCCACGTGACTCAGCCTGCCTCGCCAGCTCCCCGGCCCCCTCCCCCATTTCCTTGGTTTGGTACCGAATATCCCCCATCTTAGGCGGGTTACCTGGCTGAAGGGGAGAGGCTGAGCCTCAGGGAGGGCTGGGCCCCCGCGAGCCAGCAGACAGACAGACAGACAGACAGACAGATGGGTCAGTGTCAGACAGGCCGGCGCTGGGCCAAGGCGAGGCCCGCGCCAAGCGAGCGGCAGCCGCAGCAGCAGGTGCTGAGTCAGCGTCAGGCCCAGTCCCACCCCCACTCCTGAGGGGGCGCCCCTACCCTGTGGTCACCTTACTGCCCCTCACATTGGCAAACACACCGCCCCTTAAGCAGCCCTGCCTGTCTCTCTCTGTCCTCTGCCTTTGGATGTATCTCTCCCCTTCCTCTTCCCTCTTCTCCCCTCCCCCCCTTCTGGTTGAGCTGTGGAGTAGGAATTAAGCCTTTAAATAAATTTCAATAGATTAAACTGAAAGCTGGTTAGAGGAAGCAGAAGGGACCCGCACCCCAGCTTCCTCTGGAGTCAAAAAGATGTGGGAGAGAGCTTGCTTGGAGGGTCATCAAGCTGGGGCCCTGGGACCCTCTTCCTTCCCTCCATTCTCCTTTCCTTCTCTCTTTTGAGCCCGCCAAGTGTAGGAATGTTTCTGGAAACAGAGATGTCATGTTCCAAGATGAATGTCTCTCTCTCCAGAGCCTCAGCTCAAAGGCATCGTCACCAAACTGTTCTGCCGCCAGGGTTTCTACCTCCAGGCGAATCCCGACGGGAGCATCCAGGGCACCCCAGAGGACACCAGCTCTTTCAGTGAGAGGGGAAGCCAGCTGCTGGGTGGGAAGGGGGAGAGCGGGCATAGGAGATGACAATCTTATTGCCACTTCAGGTTCTGTCATTTTCAGTCTGGCTCTTTGACACCCCACCCCAAGGGAAGAAGTAGAACTGAAACCGGAATGGTGGGGGCGGGGGGCTCAGATAGGGGTTGGAGGCCTGGGTACCGATGCCCCCTTTCTCCACCCCCAGCCCACTTCAACCTGATCCCCGTGGGGCTCCGTGTAGTCACCATCCAGAGCGCCAAGCTGGGTCACTACGTGGCCATGAATGCTGAGGGGCTGCTGTACAGCTCGGTGAGACGAGGTGGGGGGGGTGGCCTGGGGTCTGGGGACTCCCCTAGCTACAGCCTTCCCAACTACAGATATTTTGCAGCTCAGGGCTTCCTCTCCCTTTAGCTCTTGCCAACACCCTGTCCTCACTGCCCACTCCCAAGCACCTCCCCTAGAGTCCCTCCAATCCCTCCTCCTGGAACAGCCACCTAAATACCCCCAGGCTCTTTTTATGTCCAACTCTTTCAACCTTTTATGACCCCTGTGTCTCCTCCTACCTCCTCTAGACCTCATTATTACTCACTTCCCCAGAGTCATTTGGGATATTGGGGAAGGATTCAGGAATTCCTCCAAGCAGGAATTCCCTCCAGGTCCCCTGGATGGTAAGAGGTTGGGAGTAGAGCAGGGAAACAGTATCTTCTTATTCCAGGCCCCCAGAAGTCTAGTTCCCGGCCCTCGGGGGGCCTACGAGACTTCCTCATCCTCCCTGCACTCAGAAGTTGGCTCTCCCAGCCTCAAATGTGTGGATTATATCCTGCCTTGTTCTTCCCAGGGCTCCCTTCTGTCCAGTGATGTGTCTTTTTGTCTCTCTGTGTGTGCCTTTCTGGGTCTTTGTCTCCTCAGCCACATTTCACAGCTGAGTGTCGCTTTAAGGAGTGCGTCTTTGAGAATTACTATGTCCTGTACGCCTCTGCTCTCTATCGCCAGCGCCGTTCTGGCCGGGCCTGGTACCTGGGCCTAGACAAGGAGGGCCGAGTCATGAAGGGAAATCGAGTCAAGAAGACCAAGGCAGCCGCCCACTTTGTGCCCAAGCTCCTGGAGGGTGAGTATGGACCCTCTGGGAAGAGGCAGGTCACGTGGGAGGGTGTTGACCTTGATATGGACATTTAGTGACACATAGCTCCGGGACTATAAGTGTTTTAAGAGGACACATGTTATGACAGGTCAAGCCAGGAAGGCTTTGACCTTAGGGGGTTTGGGAAGCTCTCCTTCTGTGGGTTGGGGTTCCTAGAGGAGGAGTAAAGGGGAAGGGAGCCCTTTCAGAGCCCTCTTGGTGCCTAACTCTCCTTCCTGCTCCTCTCTCTCCCCTTCACAGTGGCCATGTACCGGGAGCCTTCTCTCCACAGTGTCCCTGAGACTTCCCCTTCCAGTCCCCCGGCCCCCTAAAATGTAGTCCCTGGACGGGGAGGCTCCCTGCACTCGCACTGAGCCAGCCACGACCATAGCCTGTCTTCCAGCCCTGCTCCCGGTCCTGCTGACACCCCTGCTGACACACACATGCCCTGAGCAGCCAGGTCCCACCAGGGGCTCTACCCTGAGGGGGCCTAGGGGCCAGCTGTGACTTCCAGGGCTGCTGAGACCCTTAGATCCTTGGGCCCGGGAAGGGGGTCAGAGACGGGGATGTCTGAAGATGGTCCTGGCTGATCACTTCTTTCCTTTCACACTCACACCCTGCAAAAGCCTTTTCCCGAGATGGCGCCAGGGGTTCCCAAACTGACAGAACCAGGGCATAAATCCTCCCCACCAGGGCCTCAGCCAGTTCCTGGAGCCCTTTGCCCTTTTCATTGCCACTGAGCCATAGATTTGTAGGTCCACTGGAGCTCAGGAGTTAGTTTCCTTCTTTCCCTATTCCACTTTCTGCCTTGTTCTGGATGGGTTCTGGAACAGCAGGCGCCCCAGCCAGGGCCATTTCTGCACTCAGGCTCTGTTCTGGGTCCATCAGGCTTTTGTTCTTGACCCAGATGGACCCCTCGTTTCCAAGTAGAGAGAGGCTGGATTTGAGCCCTATCCAGCTGTTGGCCTTGGCCTGAACTGGGACCAGTCTCAGATCACCACAGGTTTAACTTTTTTATCCCAGAGATACCCAGTTCTAGAGCATGGTGTTCTAGACACATATGGAGCCATACTTCCTTCTGAATCTCAGCTCTAGGACATAGACCACGACTTTCAGCCCTTCCCTCTACGATGGAACTGGAGCCTGTATAGCCATATTATTGCTCTAGAGTAAGTTCTAGACCCACCCTCCCGCCTTCTCTAGTGATACCTGTTAAGCATGAGCTCTGGAAAGGACCCAGCTATGATTCACAAAGAACTAAGTTCTGGATGGATCAAGAACCACTTCTTGTTTTCCCTAGATAATTTTCTAAAAATCTTATTCTTCCTATAGAATGCTAACCTTATTTTTACATGCAGTTTCTAGGTCCTGCAACTCAGCTGGGGTCCTGCCAGGGAAATAGAGTCTGAGGAAGGGCAGAGGGGTTTTGGAAGGAATCCCTGGCTCATAGAAGGGCAGCTAGGATGGGGAAGGGGCCAGAACTATGGGACGACTGGACCTGTGCCTGGGTTGGGGGGACATGGACATGTAGGTACCTCGGCAGGAATTCCTTCCAGGTCCCCTTTAAAGCTGAGGTCTTTAGGGTAATGGGTCTAGAATAAAAAAGACAAATGGGAGATAGCCTTGACCCCCCCCCAATGAGGAGACCCCAATTCAGCAATAAGTCCCACCCTTCTCCCCCACAGGTCGGGCCAAGGAGGGTGAGGGCCTCTTGGTCTCTAGATCTTATACACCCCTCCAGCTTCTAACTGAATAGAACTTGCTTTACCTTACAGCTTATAACCTCGGCTGGGTTTTAGGTACCCAAAAAGGGCCCAACTACATTTTTCTGAAAAAATGCAGAGAGTTAGGGGCAGGCCTGGAAAAGATCAGGAGCCCATCAGTGAACTAGGAGGGAGGCTCTGAGTAGCCTCAGACTTGGGCCGGGTAGACTGAGGAGGCCCTAAAGGGAGGGGCTCGGGCTCAGAGACAGGTCACTTCTCCTCAGGCTCTTTCTACTTCTGGCTTATCGCGAGAGGGGTGGCTGCTCCCCTCACCCACACAGATCCCACTCAGGCTCCACCCATCTCCTGGCTCTGCTCCCAGGGGACCGGGTCTCCACTCCATGCTTTCTCAATTAAAGACGATTTATACGACTGACGTGTTGTCTGTCATCTGTGGGTGGCAGGCTTTGGCAGTTGTTCGGGGCGGGATCAAGCCCCAGGGGCGGGGCGGGTGGGCTGGCGGCTGCCCCCCCAATAACAGGTGCACATTCCTGGGCGCCTCGTCACTTCCCCTGCCCTGGCTGTCCCGGCGGCTCATCCAAGAGGACTCGCTGAGCGACGCGACGCGGGCGGGCTATGACCCCAGGGGCGCTGCTGCTGCTGCTGGGGGCGCTGGGGGCGCCGTTTGCCCCGGGTAAGTCTGGGCCTCAAAGGGGCAGTGACAGGGCCAGACGTCGGGGCCGGGCACCGGGGCTTCACTCAGTTCTCTCCTCCTCCAGGCGCCCGCGGCTCGGAGGCAGAGGGCAGACTACGCGAGAAACTTTTCTCGGGCTATGATAGCTCGGTGCGGCCGGCGCGGGAGGTGGGAGACCGCGTCAGGGTCAGCGTCGGTCTCAGCCTGGCGCAGCTCATCAGCCTGGTGAGGGCGCAGGCGGGGAGTTGAGGTCTGGCCCACGAGCCGGTTGGGGGCGTGGCTTTAGGCAGGGCGGGACCCAGGGACCACTGGGGGCGGGGTCTGGGGCGAGGCCTGGCTCGGAGAGGACGGGCCGTTAGTAGAGATCCGGTCGAAATCGGACCAATGGACAAGCTGTGGGCATGGCTGCTGGATGGGCGAGAATAGAGCCGTGTAGGATGATGAGCGGGCCTGTAGGCGGATCTTGAAGTGCAGCTGGGGCCATTGGACTGGCCGGAGGGTGGGCCTTGAGGCGCGGTCACAGGCTGGGGCGGAGCTTGGTGCCGGACCGAGTCAATAAACAACAGCGGGCGGAGATTCAGGCCGGCCGGGGGCGGGGCTGGGAAATGAACTGGCTGGCAGCAGGGATCAAGAAGTTTACGAGATAGAGGCGGGGCTTAAACCAACAGTTTATAGGTGGTGGGGCTCTAACCCAAGAGGGTGGAACTCAGAAAAAGAGGGGATTTTCCAGGGAGAGTTTGACCCACCGACCCCCTCATTTCTCTACACTTACATCATATCTACCCTTTAAACTTTTCCTTCCTAGAACGAAAAGGATGAGGAGATGAGCACAAAGGTCTACTTAGACCTGGTACGGAGACCCCCGCAGGGTGGGAAAGGGCGGGCGTCCCCTGCCTTTACAACTTCCTCGAATATCTCGCCCAGTAAGAAATTTTTTTTGTATCACGACCTCAGAAAACACATTTATAACTGAAACAGAAGCTTCAGGAAACAATACGTCTCATTACTATGGGAGATGCACTCCTTGCATTTTCCATTCTAAATTTTTTTTTCTTTTTTTAAACTGGTTTGGGGCCACTCATTTGATTCCCCACCCATTAAAAGGGTCGTCAACTGCAGTTTGAAAACCACAGGTTTAGAGGCTAGCTCGTGCAACCCCCTCGTTTTCACAGAAAGAAAAAAACTGGGGCCCAATGCGAGGGGAGGGGAAATTAGTTGATGGGGTCCCAAAGAGTGCAGGTGGAGCCGGAATCAGAGCCCCAGCCTCCAGAACCACAGCCCATGGCTACGCCGCTCTCCTCCTTTGCCCTCCCTGCCCGGGCTTCCTTTGCACATCCCAAGACTCCTCCCAGTCTTCAGCCCCAGACAGCCCCTCAGCCTGTGCTTCCCTAGGAGTGGACTGACTACAGGCTGAGCTGGGACCCTAAGGAGTACGAGAGCATCGATTCACTCCGCATCACAGCCGAATCCGTGTGGCTGCCAGACGTGGTGCTCCTAAACAAGTAGGTTGTTCCCAAAGTCTGGGAAGTGGGGCAGGGCCTCCAGAGGGGCGTGGCTTCCGGGAGCCGGACCTGATCCCAGACGAGAAGATTCTTTCTCTGCAGCAACGACGGAAATTTTGATGTTGCTCTGGACATCAACGTCGTGGTGTCCTCAGACGGCTCTGTGCGCTGGCAGCCCCCGGGCATCTATCGCAGCAGCTGCAGCATCCAGGTCTCTGGGATCCACCTGGGAAGCTCAAGGCGTTCGTAGCAACCTTCCCTCAAACATCCCTCCTCCAGTATCCCCATGACCCTCACATCTCTCTTGCCCTCTTGATTTTCCGTTGAGTTTCATCTTCTGTGTCCACTTTCACTGACTTCCAGTCTTCCTCAGAACCCCCTCCATTGTCCATGGCCTCCCCAAATAACCTTCTGATTCCTCTGTGACTCCACTTCTCTGTGATCTCCCTTGGTGGTCCCTATATCCCTAGCGCCCCATATCCTCTGACCCCTATCTGCCCTGTGACCTCCCCAGCTCCCCCAGCCCCAACCAGCTCTCTGGCAGCTCTAGTGACTCCCCACTCCATCCAGGTCACCTACTTCCCCTTTGACTGGCAGAACTGCACCATGGTGTTCAGTTCCTATAGCTATGACAGCTCAGAGGTCAGCCTGCAGACTGGCTTGGGTCCCGATGGGCAGGAGCGGCAGGAAGTGCACATTCACGAAGGGACCTTCATTGGTGAGTGGGCATGCCTCCCACATCCATGGGCTTTATGATTTCCAGTTTCTAACAGGCTGACAAATATACTCCAGCAGTGAGTCCCTGTGGAGTCAGCAGGATAGGTATAACGATCTATATTTTGTGGATATGGAAACTGAGACTTGTTCAGATTTATCAGAGATGGGCTGACTAGTCCATCCGTCCCCCCTGCTCTAGAATGTGGCAGAGAAAGCCACATCTGGGAATTCTCTGGCAGTCCAATGTTTAGGTCTCCGTGCTTTCACTGCTGAGGGCCCGGGTTCAATCCCTTGTCAGGAAACTAAGATCTCACAAGTGGTGTGGCACAGCCAAAACAAACAAACAAACAAACAAAAACAGAAAAAGAAAGAAAGAAGGCCATATATCTGGAACCAATAAAGATAGGTCCCACATCTGTGTCACCTTCTCTTCTTCCCCCTGTCCCTCCAAGAGAATGGCCAATGGGAGATTATCCACAAACCTTCCCGGCTAATCCAGCCTCCAGTGGATCCTAGGGGACGGGGGGAAGGACGGCGTGAAGAAGTCACCTTCTACCTCATCATTCGCCGGAAGCCTCTTTTCTACCTGGTCAACGTCATTGCCCCATGCATCCTCATCACTCTCCTGGCCATCTTCGTCTTCTACCTGCCACCAGATGCAGGTAAGGGGAGAAGGGGCCCTGCACTCCTTCTTACCAATAGCTCAGCTTCTTCCTCTTCACCCATAATACAGGGAAGTTTTTCCTGCCAACTCAAGCCATCATGAATAGTGCTTCAGAAATCTCACCGAGATTTTCCCTGCATAAAGAGCCTTTGCATCTGCATCCAGGTTTCCCCTCCAACCTCAAGCTCTGCCTCCCCTCTGCTGCTCGCTCCTCTGCACCCAGTAACTTCTGAACTCTTTCCTTCAGAATCCTAGGATCTCAGCCTTGGAACTGCCACTCCTCTGACCAACAAACTCCCAGGCGTAGATAATGCTTCCTTTCCCTTTTCCCATTCCTGGCATCCTCCCTCCCCCACCTGTCAGATGCCTACTGGTCCCTTAACCTCCTATCTCCCTTGGAAATAATGGCCAACATTTTTCTGGGAGGCAGTACTATGTAACCTTAGACAAATTCCTCAATCTCTTAGTATCCTGATGTAGAAATAGGCCAGTCATTGTCCCTACCACATAGGACTATTTTGAGGATTAATTGAGTTAATAGAACTATGCCTGGTATTCTGTAAGCTTTGTGTAAGTGTAGGTATTGTCTTTGCTAATTCTGAGCACTTGCTATAAGATAATACAAATAATGTGTTACATATATTAACTCAATTCTAATCTTCACAGTTCTGTGAGGTAAGTACTGAGTTGTCTTCCCATTTCACAGAGGAGGATAAAGAGGCTAAGAGAATTTAAGTCATTCACCTGGCATTACTCAGAGAGAGGCAGTATTGCTATTCCAACCCTGGTTAGTACCAGTCTGATTCAGAGACTGATGTCCTGAACTCTGGTATTCAGACATGCTTTCCTGGGAGTTCCCTAGTGGCCTAGTTGTTAGGATTCCGGGCTTTCACTGCTGTGGCCCAAAAAAAAAAACAGAACAAACAAACAAACAAAAAACACATGCTTTCCTTCTCTCTGGAATCAAGTCCTCCCTGTCTAGGGAAGGAGAGTGGTGCAGCTCTAGAACACACTTCCACATGTAACTTCTCCTTCTCCCTGGAGCAAGGCAAATCTTGGAACCTAGTATTATAGGACTAAAGTAGAACAGACCATACAAGTTATTTATTTCAATACCTTCCATGAAGTTTGCAGTGCCTGTTGTATGCCACAGGAATAACCAGCCACCTAGCATATTCTTGTATACTTTGTTTTATTTTTAGATCCTTCAATTTGCTATATAGTTCCCCCAACATCCCCCCCCCCCCCCACGCCTTTTTTGCAGGGGTTGGTCCATTCATTCATGCAACAGTATTTGTTGAGCATCTGATGTATTCCCATGTGCAAGGCACTGGGAATACATCAGTGACTAAGAGACAAAAATCCCTGCTATCATGAAGTTTACCTTCTAGTGGGGGAGACAGTCAATAAACATAATAAATAAATCCATTAGATAGTATGTTAGAAGAGGTCAAGTCCTAAGAAGTAAAATGAAATAGGGAGAGGGTTTGGGCAGGATGAGAATGGGTAGGGGGTTGTAATTTATAGCTGATTTACAATGTTGTGTTTAATTTCTGCTGTACAGCAAAGTGACTCCATTATAATATATATGTATATATATTCTTTTTTGTATTCTTTTCCATTATGGTTTATCACAGGGGTTGCAATTTAAAAATGGGATGGTCAGTGAATGCCTCACTAAAAAGGGAATATTTGATCAACATTTGAACAAAGACTTGAAGGAAGTGAGAGAATGACCCTGGTAGATATCTGGGGGAAGAAACTACCACGAGGAGTTAACAGTGGATGCAAAGACCCTGTGCTGGGAGTGAGGCAGTGTAACTGAATGTAAGCAAGAGAGAAAACAGTAAGAGATGAAGTCAGAGAGCCTTGTAGATTGCAGTAAGGACTTTGGCTTCTATGCTAACCGAGTTGGGAAGCCACTGGAGTGATATGATCTGATTTACATTTTGAGGGGATCAATCTGGCTGCTCTGTTGAGAACAGCCAGCAGGGGGGCAAAGGATGAAGCAAAGAGGAGGCCTTTATAATAACTCAGACCTGAGGTAATGGTGACTTGTACCAGGATGGTAGAGGTAGATGTGATAAGTCATCAGTTTCAGGATATATTTTGAAGGTGGGGCCCATAGGGTTTGGTATGGATTGGATATAGGATGAGAGAGAGGAGAGTTGAGAATGACTTGAAGGGACTTGGCCTGAGCCACAGGAAAGACCAAGTTGTCATTTATGAAATGGGGAAGACTATGGGAGGGAGTTGGTTGTGAGGGAATGAAGTCTTGGACACATTAAGTTCGAGGTGTCTATTGGACACCCAAATGGAGAGGTTAAGTAAGCAGGTGTATACATGTGTGTAATTTGGGGAATCAGTCCAGGTTAGAGGTATAAATGTAGGAGTTATTTGCATGCAGTTGGCCCTTCCTGTCCTTGAGTGGGCTGGAAACGTGGTCACTGATTATGCCAGAGAGACTGCCTTCTGGCAAAGCCTAATCCTTCCACCTTCCCCTCTGTGCCCCAAGGAGAGAAGATGGGGCTCTCGATCTTTGCCCTGCTGACCCTTACTGTGTTCCTGCTGCTGCTGGCGGACAAAGTGCCTGAAACCTCCCTGTCTGTCCCCATCATTATCAAGTACCTCATGTTTACCATGGTCCTCGTCACCTTCTCAGTCATCCTTAGCGTCGTAGTCCTCAACCTGCACCATCGCTCACCCCACACCCACCAAATGCCCCTTTGGGTCCGTCAGGTAAGAAGATCTCCTCCAACCTGTGTTAACTCTTAATCCTAGCATTTGGCTTTTTGTCCAGGTATCGCTCCTCCCTCCCACCAACTTCAACCTTCCCTTATACAGACCTGAGGGAGAACTACAACTCCTGGTAGAGTGTCCAAGTGCCGAGGTCTTTGAGTGTTGAAATGTTGCACAATTAATTGTATCCTCCCATCATTGCGTAGATCCCAGACTCTTTTCATCAATACTGCCCATCGTGGGTCCCCAGAAAGTATTCTCAGGGTTAGGTGCTATCGGGGTGGAAGCCTTCAGAACTCTTCTTTCCAGTCAGGGTGCCTCCTAACCTACTTAAGAACTCTGGGCCGTGTGGCTGCATTTCCTCTGTGGGATGCATGCACGCATGCGCAGGAATGGGCACTTGCTGTGCGGGTGGTTGGCGGCTTCCCTTCTGGTCTGAAAGCATGGGAGCCCCCTCCAACAAGACTCTTCTACTTTGCAGATCTTTATCCACAAACTCCCTCTGTACCTGGGTCTGAAGAGGCCCAAGCCTGAGAGAGACCAGATACCGGAGCCATCTCCTATAGCTCTCAGCGATTCTCCAGGAAGTGGCTGGGGTCGGGGAACAGATGAATATTTCATCCGCAAGCCACCAAATGATTTTCTCTTCCCCAAACCCAACAGGTAGTATCTACTCCCCATCGCCCACATAGAAGGGAGAGGGAGAACTACAGTTCCCAAAAGACTGTGCGGAGGCAGGCGGCTTAAGCTCCCAGAGGATGTTGTGGTTGAGTATCATGGGAGTTGTAGTATCCCTTCTGTTGCCCACTTTGCGGAGAGGTGGGAACTAAAGCGTAAGAGGATAGGAGGAATTGCTGAAGGCTAGAGAGGTCACAGCTTTCGGCGAGAACCTGAAGGGCCCTCTCAGGTTTTGAAACCTGG
Source organism: Hippopotamus amphibius kiboko (assembly GCF_030028045.1). Lineage (NCBI taxonomy): Eukaryota > Metazoa > Chordata > Mammalia > Artiodactyla > Hippopotamidae > Hippopotamus > Hippopotamus amphibius. The sequence continues at coordinate 8,836,134 of NC_080202.1, read as the reverse complement.
ACAGGCAGGCGTTGGAGGAGGGAGTTGGGGAGGGGTCTAGAGCACCCGCGCAGGCTGTCTTTGCGCTCGGGGCGTGGCCAAACAGTCCCGCCTCTTCCAGGTTCCAGCCCGAACTGTCTGCCCCGGACCTGCGGCGATTTATCGATGGCCCAAACCGGGCTGTGGGCCTGCCTCCCGAGCTACGGGAGGTCGTTTCCTCGATCAGCTACATCGCTCGACAGCTGCAGGAACAGGAGGACCACGACGCGGTAAGTCCAAAGAGGGTGGACCGGGGCAAGGCCTGCTTGGCCTTAGCTCCACCCGCAAACTCAGGCTCCGCCCCCAGCACTCAGTTTTATTTCTGATTGGAAGTTTGCCTCACTTGGTCCCGCCCCCTGCTTTCCGACTTGTTCTTTACTCACGTCCATCTCCCGCAGTTTCGCTCTCGGCTATTCTGAGGCCGCTCTTGTTTCAAAGCCGTGGCAGGAGGACCTGGGGGCAGGGGAGGAGGGGGCCTGCAGGGTCTTGGGGCCGGCCTTCCCTGGGGGTCTGGAGCTCAGGAACAGTTTCCTCTGCCTACCCCCAGCTGAAGGAGGACTGGCAGTTTGTGGCCATGGTAGTGGACCGTCTTTTCCTGTGGATCTTCATCATCTTCACGAGCGTCGGGACCCTCGTCATCTTTCTGGACGCCACGTACCACTTGCCCCCTCCCGACCCCTTTCCTTGAGGACGGGAGGGCCGAGACAGGTCCTCAGCCAGTTGAATCGAGAGTTTGGTAGTCCTCTCAAGCCCTATCCCTTTCTGCATCTTAACTCCTTCACTAGGAGTCCAATCCTCTCATCATTTTGTTTCTAGGGAGGAAGCCTAAGTGGGACTGGGCAGATAAGGGCCTTGGGCCCACCTGAAATGCACTATGCGCTTATTTACTCTTTGACTTCTTGAAGAAGCTCCATTGGATATTAACACCTAGGTTGGCAATGAATGGAACAAAGAACAAGAACTAGACTGTAAGCCTTCTGAGGGCAGGAACTACGTGTTGTTCACTGTAAGTCCCCCAGCATCTAGCACAGGTCCTAACCTATATGGCAGGTACCTCTGACTGACTGAATAGGGACTTTTTTTTCTGTAAATATAGAAAAATTCTACAGTGTACTTACAGAATTTTTCTGTAAATACACTAAGTATAGTGCATATGTTTGCATGTTGGGACTAGTGATCATTTTTTCTTTGTTTTTAACCTTTCTGTAGTTTATTGTATTTTGTAATATCTTTAGGATAAAAAAAATGTTATTGCTAAAAGGATGCATTTGTAATGAGGATAAAAAAGCACACTTTAAAAACCTGAAGTTCCAGCTTTGGTGCTTAGACTTTGGACAAGCTACTAAACTGCTCCATGCCTCAGTTTCCCCACCTGTAAAATGAAGCTAATAATAGTATCTGCGCGCTAGTCTGAGGATCATATGAGATGAGAACAAAAGCATTATTCATCAGAGGTTACAAACTGGTGTGTTTTGTTTGGCCCATGCTGTTGGTCAGCAGAATTTAAAATTTGAATTGGTGTGCTACTTTTAAAATGTGGATATTTCACAGAGAAATTTGGATTTCTGGCTTCTCTTAAAAATTTTTAAGAACTACAGTAACACCCGGTTTGATTCCCCTGTTGGCAGCAACCTGCTAGAGCTGATTAGAGGCTGCCCACTCTGGTCAAGGTATTTGTACCAGAATTCCTCAAAGCCGCCACCCACCTGAGCTCTTATTTTATTTGCCCATCCCTGTGTAACACTAGACAAAATCCAGCGGGGGTGGGGTGGGGGGTGGGGGGTGAGGAGAGGGGACAGGAGTTGAAGCTCATGAGAAGCCAAGAGTGGAACAAGAAAGTGTCTCTTATGGTCATCACACATTTTGTGCCTCAGTTTACTTTCAATTTGGAGAAAGGGTTGCACCTGGTTGGAGGCAGAGCCTTTCTGGGCCATGAAGATCTTGAGCCCCACAGGCTGTGTGAACTGGAATGCATTAATGTTTCTGACTGGAGGTCAGAGCAAAGTCAGCTTGAGCCTACTGGCTGCAGCAATTACAGTGAAGTACCTAGGGTCAACAGGCTCTCACACCTACTCAATTGCTGGAAGTTGTTGTCCTAAGAGGGAGAACAGGGCTACAACTCGTAGGGATCCCTGTGGGAGAAGGTTAGCGTGTCCCTGTCCAGCCAGACCCACCAGCCACGCCAATAATTGCACCTGGCATCCCACTGCGGAGCACAGTTCGTTTGTCTTGTTGGTTTATTGGCCTAGAGAGTTGGACACACACACAAATGGCGGAGATAAATATTGGTCAGTTTCTCTAAATCTGGGTCCTCACTACGTATAGAGCTAGAGTCTGTAGAATTCTAAATCTTGCGTGCTGTGGCACAGAACCAGTGGCCTTCCCACTCCACCGTCACCCTTCTTCCCAGGGAACATGGGGAAAGAGGGCACAAACTGACAAGACTTGATAATTTTCAAAAGACGAAATTGCAAAATCCCAAATTTCCAACATCTGAAACTCACAATATTCAAGTTCCCCAGCTCAGATACATGTATTTTAATCTCCATTTTGCCACAATCTCCTTTGTTGCCCAGAACCACCAAATTCTGGAAACTATTTTCCTAAATCATAAAAATAAATGTCTACAGTCTCAGTTCTCCCAAAATGTCCATGGTTTTAGAATTTTGACCTGTTCTGAAATTCAAATTCCCTGGTCCATCCTCAACCCCTTCCATCTCCTGTGCCTTTTTGCCTCAGAGGAGTGCAGGTTAAGGATATAGGGGGACTGTCGTCGCATCTGCCCCCTGCCTCCAAGGCCTTCCTCAGTCTCTCTTGTGGTTCCGCTGTGTATATATATATATATTTATATATATAATTTGTGTGTAGATATATATATGCATTCTTTATTATGTACTGTTTTTCGCAGTTTTTCTAAAGTGCCAGAAACAAGATTTGTGGGAATTTTTTTAGTTTTTTTTTTTTTGCATTTTTTCCCCCCGTTTTAAACTTTTCTCCCCTTTAAAAATTGGAACTCGGTACATTCAGTAGGAAACTCTTCACTCGGACTGCGGCCAAGACCAAGAAAAGTGCAAAGAGACAGAGGAGGAGTGAAGGAGTGACACTCCTCCGTGGTTAACATTCAGGGAGCCTGTCAAAATCCTCCCCTTTCCGTATGTTGGCAGGGCGAGAGGAGGCAGGAGGATGCTCCTGTCCCTCCCCCCAAACCACCTCCCTCCAAAGCCATGATCTTGCCCTTTCAGCATCAGTTGAGAGGGCAGCCATCTTGGCCCCAAAACACAGTAGCTGGGAAAAAGGCTGCCATTTCGAGGACCACTTTTCCCCTTTTTAAACTGCACTCCTCTAATTCCCATGTATCAACTTTGCTCCCCCAAGTTGGCTCTCCCCTTGTGAGCTGTTTTTTTTTGGGGGGGGGGAGGTGGGTGGATGGGTAATGGTCATCCAATCAGAGGGGGGAGGCCCAGTTATCAAAGAGAATTAGGAGCAAACAGTTCTTCAGCTCCCCCACTGGAAGGAAACATAGGGACCCCTGACCAGGGTTAACTAGTGCAAATTAGGGATTAGGGACTTATAAGGTCCCTGTTCCCCATCCCTAGGCTGGGATCTTTGGGTGTGGGGAACTGAGTCAAAGATGGGGCATAAGGTGCTATTGTGGAGGGAAAGTTGGTGGGGATACCCCAAAGCCCACCAAGGGAGTAGGATGGTTCCCCAAAAACCATCTGGAGTGATTGGTGAGGGAAGTGATACTGGGGGAAGAAGGGGGTTAAGGGAAGGATGGGAGGTCATGTGCAAATCTTGGGCTTACCCACCCATCCAACCCCCATCATTTTTCTGGCTATTTGGTCTAGTCTGGGAGAAACCATCAGGAAAAAAAACAGGGAGAAAGTTGATTCCCTTCCCCATCCCTTAGAGAGCTCCTCCCTTCTGGCCCCCAAATCTGGTTTAGCCCAGAAGAGGCCATATGTAGAGGCAGGAAGAGGTGTGATCTACTCACCTCTCTTGCCTTGGAAGAGTCTAGGGCTCACTAGATTTGAGGGTCAAAGTAGGGCCGAGATTGGCGCTGCGCTGGGCTGGGAAAGTACTCAGCCGTAGAACAGATAGGTAGCCCTCCTCCCAGCACCTCCTTGACCTGGATGGGAGAGGCCATCTCCAGAGTCTAGGAGTATAAGGAGGAATATGGAAGATCCAAAGGCATGGAAGCCAAGGAAGGCATGGCATCGTCATGTGAAGGAAACAGGGACACAGAAACCCACCCTTGGGAAGAATGGAATCGAAAGCCACACACCCAGGTGGGTAAGTGTCAGGTATCACAATGGTCTGGTCCAGGCCCTGGGCCACAAAGGATGGAATGTGCTAGGAAGCATCTGGGCAAGGGCTTAGAGAAAGCTTCAGAATGAGGGGGGAACATTAGGTGAGAGATGGTTTCCCCCTAGGTTTACGAATCAGGGGAGCAGGTTAGACATTCAGAGCTGGTGGGGGCTGTGAGTGGAGATTTGTTTACGTATATTGCTCAGTTGCCCCAAGGGCTGGAGAAGGGATGGGAGCTGGCCCTGCCCCTCGTGGAGGCCACTCCCTGGAGGAGAACTGAGAGGGGAACCACCAAAGATCCCTTCCCAGGTGGTGGGAAAACTACAATCTCACACAAAGCAGCCTGACCCCTGAGCTCCAGAGGCCCCCTAGTCCCTGCACAAGAGTGTGGAGGGGCTCCTGAGGGGCAGGGAGGCCAGGGAGCTGGTAGTGGCAGGGATTCAGGGAGGGCGGCATCTGGTGAAAGGGGGGATCTGGGCCCAGAGCTCACCCCACATCTCCCTTCTGGGTTCTTTCAACCCCTGCCCTTTCCCCTTCTCCCTTAGGGGGCACTGGTGGAGGGAGAGTTGGCGGTGGTGGAGTTGGGGGGGTAGGGGGTGCTGCTTGAGGATTGACTGCGTAGCCAAAGACCCCTGGTAGGAAGGGAAGGGCTCCCCCACCCTTCTCATCAGGTAGGACCATGTTAAGAGCAACCGGGAGAGCGGCCAGGTTGCTAAAGTTGTAAGGGTAGGCGGCAAGGAGCTGAGGGCCGTAGACGAGTGGGTAGGGCTCAGGGTAGAAGGTGACTTTGGCAGCCCCCATCCCCTCCATCCGGTCCCCACCCCCAGCCCCCACTGGCCCCTCACTCCCAGCTTTTCCCCTGCCACTGCCAGATTCCCGGCCGCTCCCAATCAGAGCCAGTGGAAACTCCTGCACAGGGGGGTATGCATAGGTGCCCCCTCCTGCCACCACTGAGGGCTCCTCCCCCCCTGAGATGACAGGGTCCTGGAGCGAGGCGGTCTCGGAAGCTTCCTCAGCAGCAGCGCTCCCGCCACCCGCCTCTCCGCTGGATGAGGAGACTTGCATCTCTTGGGGGGCCTCCTCCTTGACGTCCCCGGCTCTGGTGCCAGCGCTGCCCTTGGAGTAGGCAATGACAGGTGTGGGGGTACCCCCGGGCCGCTCGGCAGCATGCCTCTGCCCATGGCGGCTCAGGGCGGCTGCTGTCTTGCACACCTTGGCGCAGTGAGGGCAGGCGAAGCGGGAGGAAGGCTTCCGTCCAGCCCGGGAGTTGTGGGAGCCCCCGCCGTGGGCCTCCTGGTGCTTCCGCAGCTTCCTCAGGGTGGCGAATGTCTGGGCACAGTCCCCGCAGCGGTGCCTCCGCTCGCCACGGGCACGTCCTGCGGGGCCCTCGGCCGCTGGGGTCTCCTCCCAGCTCCTCCGTTCCAGCTTCTGTCTCCAGCGAGGCGGCCGGCGGCCTCTGGGCATCCCGCTGCCCCCGCTGCTGCCCGGGCCTGCAGCTCCAGCCTTGCGCTTGGGCTTGTACGAGTAGTAGGGCCTCCAGAGCTGGTCCTCCCCCCCAGCCTTCGATTCCTCCTCCTCCTCCTCCTCTTCCTCCTCCTCCTCCTCCTCCTCATCGTCCTCCTCTTCATCCTCCTCCTCGCTATCCTCCATCTCCTCTCCGCTCAGCTCCCCAGGGCGCAGGTCAGTTTCTGAGATGCGGCGCTTGACAATAGCCTCCTCACCAATTCGCACAGTGATCTGACACAGGGGAGGTGGGGCTTGTAGCTGAGAGGGACCCCGGCCAGGCCCTGCAGGGGCACCCCCGCCCCCGCCAATCCCACCAGCTGGCTTGGCCGTGTAGGTCAGAGTCCTTGTGGCCCGTGGGTTCCGGCCCTTGGCCTCCTCCGCGGCTGTGGCAGGCCCTGCGGCCGTGGCTGGGCCGCCCGCTGTGGCCAGGCTGGCTGGTGCGGCTGCAGGCTCGGGGGGAGGAGGTGGGTACTCACGTTTTTTGGGGGGCCGTGGGGGAGCAGTGTAAGTGATGACTGAGGCGGCTTGGGCCCCGCCTGTGCTGGCCGGCCCGCTCCCTGCCCCCCCACTGCTGCCGCCCCCATGTACAATGACAGAGGGCGCTGGGTGGGCAAAAGTGATGACAGACGGTGGGGGGCCAGGCTCTGGGGCAGGTGGGGGGCCAGGTGGTGGGCTGGCTGGCATTGCCACAGGGGCTGGAGTGTTGAGGCTTGGAGAAAGGGGGGCCTCGGGGGCTCCCTGGCTGTAGGTCTTGTAGGGTCGCTTGGCTGCCCGCATGGGGAGCAGGCGGTACAGCTTGAGGGTGTTGAGCTTGGGCTTATAGCCTCCATTGGGCGTCTTCTCACTTGCTAGGAGGCCCGGGCTAATGCCATGGAAGGCTCGCTGGTGGGTCTTCAGGTTATAGTACGTGACAAAGGTCTCCCAGCAGAAGATGCACTGGTACCTGGGCCAGGACAGCAGGGAACAGGGCAGGGACAGAGGCCGTTGAGTCAGGGGCCCTGATTTAGGGCCTCAGCTTCCCGTGTCCTCTCCTGCCTCCTCTCAGACCTCGAACTGCCCCAGCCATTTGCTCACCCTGCCAGCCTCAGAAGGGACACCAGTCCTAGTTCAGTGCCCCCCCCCCCACCGTCCCCGACCATGAGATGCCGGGCCTTAGCTGTTCCACCTGTGAACTGGGAATAATCACGTACCTTGCCTAACTCCCAAAGCCTTCTTCTGAAGCTCACGTGACAGAATGGAGAAATGTCTTATGCACAGGGTACATTATAACTGTTGGTGGACCTGCCTGCGCTCCCCATAGGCCTGTCCCATGAGGCAACTTTCTTTCTCCTCCTTGGCCTGACACCTGGAGGTGCCCATAAACATCAGTGGAAGGAAATGGGGCTGGAGGGAGGCAGAAGGGCGAGTGATGGAAAGCAGGTGAGCAGGGGCCCGTAGGTGAGCAGGCATCTCAGGATGATTTTCTAGGTCCCACACTCTGCCCCTTCCCTCCCTGTCCCTGTGTTCCCTGAGCGGACAAGGTCCCACGTGAGCCCTCCACCCCCGCCCAGCCCTGATCCCCGGCCCTGCAGGCCCCTCACCTGCGCTCCCCGGTGTGCCACACCTCGTGCTTGGTACGGTACTCCGCCAGGGCGAACACCTTCTCGCAGTAGCGGCAGGGGTACTTCCTCCGCCACGAGTGTACATTGCTGTGCCGCTTCAGGCTGGACAGGGTCACGTAGGAACGCTCACAGGCCGCGCACACATACAGCACGTGGCCGCCCACCACCTTCACCACGTGCTCGGGACCGCCTCGGAAGCCCACTGGCGGCGGCAGGGCGGAGGCGTCCACTCCTGCGGGGCCACTGGGGCCAGAGCTCCCGGCTCCCAACCCTGCAGGCCCCCGCGTGCTGGGCCCCCTATGGCACTGTGCCTCATGGGTCTGCAGCCGCTTGGGATGGATAAAGCTTTTCCCACATCGGGGGCAGGGGAGGGGCCGCCGGGGCAGGGGGGGCTGTGAGTCAGGGGCCTGGGCCTCAGACCTGTCACCCTCCCACTCCCCGGCTGGCCTAGGCCCAGGCCCGAAGCCGTTCCCTTCAGGCTGAGAGGTGGCCATGGGGGCTGGGACAGGAGGGATCCAGGCATCACCTCCCTCCCCCAGGCCCTGCAGGCGGGAAATGCCTAGACGCCGCCCCAGAGCGCCGATCTCTGCCACGGCTGCCCCGTCCCCTCCACCACCAGGTAGTGCCAGCCGGGCACTGTAGATGAAATTGAGGACATCAGAGAAGGCAGCTGCTGGGACCCCTGGCAGCTCCAGGACCCGGGGTGGGGATGAAGCAGGAGGTGAGGCCGGAGGGGGAGAGGAGGAGGAGGAGGAGGAAGAGGAGGAGGAGGAGGAAGAGGAGGAGGAGGAGGAAGAGGAGGAGGAGGAGGAGGAAGAGGAGGCAGCTGTGGTGGTGGCAGGGTTGGGGGGGGCTGAGCCCCCAGGAATTGGTGGGAGGGGCAGTGGGGCGGAAGCGAGCAGGGCCTCTCTGAAGAAGGGACTAGAAGCCGCCAGGACGCTGCGGTGAGCAGGGAACTTGGTGTCTCCGGCTATGAGGGTGACGTCACAGAAGAGGCCACGGAGCCGCTGCTCGTTGAGCTGGCGCAGGACGGCGGGGGCATGGGACGGGTCCGTCACCTCTGCTGGGGGGGGCATGGCGCCAGCCTAGATGGAGGAGAAGAGGCCGGGGAGGATCTCAGAGGCTGGGCAGAGGGCAGGGGGATCTCAGATCAGAGAGGTGAGCTGGGAGGGGTTGGAGGCTGTCGGCCAGAGACTGGTGGAAGGCCGACTGCCTTCTGGTCGCAGAAGTGAGGGGTTAACCTTCGCCACCCCATGTTGGCCAGCGTCCAACGCCCGTGCGTCAGACATCTGGGGCTGGAAGAGGCCAGGGATCCTTCAGGTCTTGACGAAGGTCAGGGGTCCAGACGTCAAGTCACAGGCTAGTGAGGTTAGCAGTGGACCCCTCTCTGCCACTGGGAGGAGGAGGAAGCCCCCACGGCCGCTGCTGACCGCGTCTCAGGACCCCCCAGCCTGGACAGCACGGCTGCTCTGTGGGGGGCCTGCTGCCAGGCCCCGTCCTCCCTCGCGGCAGGCCTCACCTGAGAGCACAGCCAACATGGAGCGGAGCGGGGCTGGCTCAGCGAGTCCCTTCTGCCGGGCCTCTTCCCTCTGTGGAGAAACAGAAACCGCGTCCTCAGGAAGGGGACGGGGAGGGCGGGAGGGGACCCAGGAGGTGGGGGGTGGCATCGTGCGCAGGGCCAAAGAGGCCCGGGCTTCCCTGCAGACCCCGACCCTCCCGGGAGCCCGTCAGGCTACTTGCGTAGCTGCCTCCCGTCGGACCTAGGAGGGCAGCCAGGTTAGCGCCGCGCCTTGTTCTGCTGGCCCCCAGAAGTACAGGAACAAGATAAGTTGCGTATTCCCAACTGGCCTCAAAACAGTCCCGCAGGGCTTCCTAGGTGGCGCCGTGGTTAAGAATCCGCCCGACAAGGCAGAGGTCACGGGTTCGATCCCAGCTCCAGGAAGATCCCACATGCCACGGAGCAACGAAGCCCGTGTGCCAAAAAAAATTAAAAAAAAAAATAAAAATAAAAAAAAAAAACAGTCCAGCAGCGGCGTTCAATCCCGTAGGTCCGGGGAAGCCTGCTGGATCACTCTCATCTCCCTTTGGCCCCATCTTTAGGGCGCCAAGGAAATCAAAGATTTGCATGTTGTCTTTCATTATAATAGTCTCATTTACACATCAAAATAGATGTTTGCGATTTTTCATTGGACCGAGCTGCTAGATATTCAGATTAGGAGAGGATCTCTTCACATTAAATCTCAGAGGGGGTTTCTGGCCTAGGTGCCAGGTGACCACGGAAGACCACAGGCTTGTCACACGTGCCAGCTTGCTCCACTCTGTGGAGGGCGCTGGAAAGGCCACCAGACCGGAAGTGAGGAAGCTTGAGTCCCACTCCTTACTCTGAGAGCTGGTGGCTTTGGGACTTCGGCTTAAAAAGCAGAGATGGGGAGTACAACGCCCACCTCGCTTCTTGCTGGGAGGCGCATCCAACTGGAATAGCAGGCAACCCAAGTGTGAGCTGTGGCGGTCACTGCCCAGAAAGCACCTCACAGCTCCAGCCTTGGGGGCTCATTTTTCAGTTGAAGATCTGAGTTCCTGATCTCATTGGGTAACTTAGCCAAAGACACACAGAGCTGGTCATAACAGGGGGGGCTGTTCACAGAGCCAGGCCTGCTGACCTGAGAGCTGAGCTCTCGGCCTCTCTCGTCCACCCTCCACGAGGCCCGCGAGCCTTCCCTTTCCCCCCGCCCTGGGTCACACACGACCTCTGAGGTGTCCTGCATCGGGCGTTCCTCATACAATTCCCACACCCCCCCAAAATGCTTTCTTCCCATTTATTACTCATACTATCTGGACCAAGAGGCCCTCCCTCCACAGCCCATTTTATGTTCCCGAAAGACCGCTCTGAGTCCTCTCCTGGAGGAGGACGAAGGTGGTAAACAGGGGTGATGGTCAAAAGTTCTGACAGTCCCGAATGCTAGGCACACACCTAGGTCAAGTGCTACCCCATCAGTTGCTGGATTGCAGGTGGGTCAGGAACCCAGGGGAAGGGGCCCCATTCGTGGGCTGGTGTTCAGCTCTGTTTGTAAAATGGGGAAAGAGAGCAAGGCCTCCCACTCCCTTCTGTGACAGCCAGCAGCTGACAGGGGCCCCCCCAAGACTCGGTGCTTTACTTGCATTACCTCATTTGCCCCTCATCACTACCCTAAAAGGTAGCAGTGCGCTTCTTGACTTTAAAGTGACAGGCTGAGGCTCAGAGATGCTAGGTAGCTGCCCAAGGATATATGACCAGTTAGGAGCAGGGCTGGAATCTGATCCCAGGAAGTCTGGCTCAAAAGCCTGTGTTCTTGATTATATCCCACCAGGATGAAGGACGTGTTTACAAGCTGGGAGACTGATGTAATAAGAAATAAAGCTGAGCCTTGAACAACGCGGGTTTCAAGTGCACAGGTCCACTTATTTGTGGATTTTTCAATAGTAAATACTACAGTACTTCACGATCCGAGGTTGGCTGAATCCGAGGATGCAGAACCTTGGATACAGAGGGCCGACTGTAAGGCTATACTTGGATTTTCCACTGCATGGAGTGCCCGCACCCCTAACCCCGACATTGTTCAAGAGTCAACTGTAATATATTTGGTCTTTGTCCCCATTCCTGACACAGAGCTCCTAAAACTCTTGTAATTTGCCAAGCGATAGGGGTGCTAGGAGCATCTTATTCTAACATTTGGTCTTTGTTCCCAGTTCCTGACATCAAGCTCCTAAGCTCCTTGGAATTTCCTGGGTGATAGAAGGGTCTCTTGTTCTAATGAGGTAACTCTTGGTGGGCTCCTGGATGGGGGCTGGTCACCAGAAAGAATAAGCCACTATTAGAAGCTTGGAGCCTTCAGCCCCAGTCTCCCACTGCCTCTGGGGAGAGGGGAGGGCCTGGAGACTGAGTTTAATAATCGATCGTACCTATGTGATGAGGCCTCCATAAAAACCCTAAACTATGGGGTTCGGAGAGCTTCCGTTTGCTAAACACATCCCCATGGCGAGAGGGTGGGCACCCCAACTTTGTGGAGACAGAAGCTCCTGCACTCAGGACCCTTTCAGACCTCGCTCTCCGTACCTCTTCATCTGGCTATTATCATATCCTTTATTATATAATAAACCAATAAACATAAGTATTTCCCTCAGTTCTATAAGCCATCCTAGCAAATTATCAAATCTGAGGAGGGGGTTGTGAGGAAGCCCAATTTCTTGCTGGTCAGTCAGAAGTACAGAAGGTCTGGGGACTTCCCTGGTGGTCCAGTGGTTAGGACTCTGTGCTTCCACTGCAGGGGGCATGGGTTCAAGCCCTGATTGGGGAACTAAGATCCCACAAGCCACGTGGTGCAGCCAAATAAATAAATAAATAAAAAGTTAAAATGTACAGGAGGTCTGGGCTTGCAAACTGGTATGTGAAGTGGGAGCAGTCTTGTGGGACTGAGCCCTTAACCTTTGGGATCTGATGCCATCTCCAGGCAGATAATATCAGAATTGTAGGACACCCAGCTAGTGTCAGAGAATTGGTCACTGTGGGAAAAAAAACCCACACGTTTGGTGTCAGAAGTGTTGTGAGTAGAGTGTCTAGGAAAAAAGTTGTGTTTTTCTTTCAACAGCACCCACTGGCGCCCCCATCAGCACATCTAGGATCTTTGTGAAAATTAGAGGAAGGGCAAAAAAATAGAGGAAAAGCCTCTTCCTCCACGAAGTAACAGCCCTGCACACGTGAGCAAAGTAAAGCTTTGACTCCGGCCCCTGCTCACACCGTTGGCCAGGCCTGCGCACCTGCACAACCGTATGGGCTTGGTGCCTACTGAGGCATGGCTGTGTGCTGACTGCCAAGTTATTTGGACAAGGCCTATCAAGACTTTTTAGAACCACAGAGGTCCAAGGCTGGCCTGGCCCTTGAAGATCATCTAGAACTATCATCATTATGGTCTTTGGAGCTGCCATCGATGAAGCAGATATTATGTGCCAAATCCAGTGCTAAGCATTTTATCTGCATCCTCTCAACACCCAAAAGGACCACAGTTGAGGCGGGGGCTAGTGTCAACCCCATTGTACAGATGAGGAAACCGAGGCTTTAAATACTCTAGACTTCTCACTTGCAGGTAGAGAGAACATAGTGGCGGGATGATTTGCCCCTGGCTTCACTGCTAACCAAGTTGGGTTTGGACCCAGCTCTCCTGACTTCAACTGTCCCACCACTGGCCACTGCCCTCCAAAGGCTTATGGGAGGTGGAGAAGACATTAGTTAGGGGACCCTGGGCAAGTTACTTAACCTCTCTGTATGTCAGTTTCCTTGTCCATGGGGTGGGGATCATGAGAAGTGCCCACTTTGTAGGGTTGCTGTGAAGAATAAACGAGCTGATGACTGGCAGTACCTAGAAGAGTGCCAGGCCTGCAGCAAATGCTCAGGAAGTGCGAGCTCTTATTATCATCTTGGAACTCAGTCCCGGAAAATGGTGGGGGGAAGTGGTGAAGAACAAGGGGCAGAAATCGGGCTTCACGGTAGGTTTGATGGCTCTGTGGTTTTTAGTTTTTTATTTGTTTTCACCATTTCTCTACTCTTAACTGGCTGTGTGATCTTAGAGGTGTGACTGAGGTGGGGATCTGAGTGCTGCCGCCAGACACACTCCACCTCATGCTGTTCCCTCGGCCTGGAATGTTCTTTCCTCGGGCAGCCTCATGCCTTGCTGCCCCACCTCCTTTAAGCCTTGACTGAAAAGTCACCTTTCCCCAAGGCCCTCCCTTGCCACCGCGTACCTCTCCAAAATTCCTATCCCTCTCCCCTACTTTATTTTCCTCCTTGGCATTTAGTTAGACATACTGTTCATTCATCTCTAGGCTGCAAGCTCCAAGGGAGGGAGAGATTTTTGTCTGCTTTGTTCACTGCTACCTCCAGTGCTTGTAACAGTGTCTGATACACAGTGGGAGATTCAAAACATTTTGGGTAAATGAATGAACTTGCTTTCTTAAAGTCTGCCTGGAGTGTGTCCACCTTCAGGAAAGATGCCATCCTCAGTCCTGGACTCAGTTGGCCAGGAGCTGGGGGTGGCGAGTGTAACTTGACCACTTCCGGGGTGCACACCCTTTGCTTGATATATCTCCAGAGCTTTACATGCGTGGCCTCATTTAATGGTTTCCTCAGCCACCCAAAGTTGGTATTTATATTATGCCAATTTTACAGATGAGGAAAGTGAGGCTCACAGAGGGGTTTACCTTGCTCAAGGTCACACAGTTTGTGAGCGGCAGAGTCAAAATTCAAATCCAGGCCTGTGTGAAGCCAGATGCTGGGTCCTTCCCTCTGCCACACCGCCAGGTCCTGCCTGAAGGGGGCTGTGGCTGGCCAGCAGGCTGCCCAAATCACCACACAAAGTCTCACGTGCTAAATGCTAACTGTGTCACGTCTGATTCCACCCTCTCCCTCACTCCCCATGTCCAGCAGCCACCGAGTCTGGTCAGATCTGTGGCCCAGCTTTTTTCTTTTTCTTTTTTTGGCCACGCTGTGCAGCTTACGGGATTTTAGTTCCCCAACCAGGGGAGGCTTCAGCAGTGAGAGCACGGAGTCCTAATCACTGGACGACCAGGGAATTCCCTGCGGCCCAGCTTGGAAATGGCGCTTCCCTCTAACCTGCCTCTGGCCCCCAAACTAGCTCAGGGCCTTGTTAACACCCTCATGGTCCAAGGCCACGGCCTCCCCGCTAGTCCCCTGCTTCCGGCCTTAGCTTCTACTATCCAGCCTTCCTCTCACTGAGGATCAGTGGCCCCAAAGCAGCTCAAGTGGCATCACTCCTGGGGCTTAGAAACCTTCATGGGCCTCCACTCCAGAATAAAAAGCTCAAATTCCTCAGCCGAGACTTCGAGTCCAATTCCCATCTTCCTCTCTACCCTTGCCTTGCGTGAGTCTGACCTCGAGCACCCGGCGTGCTCTCTAGCCTCAGTGGTCCCACACTTCCTTGCCTTTGCCCATGCTGGTTCTCCTGCCAGAAATACAACCCAGCCTCTTCCCCAAATCCCTCCAAAATGTTAAGATCTACCTCAAATGCCACCTCCCTCTTGGCCCTCCCTGACCCTCAGGACAAGGACAATCTCTCCTTCGCCCGGTTCATTAATGTTTTGTCCCCCTGTGGCCAGCACCCAGCAGCGGATGCTAGGTTTTCCCTCCCAGGCTGGGACTCCCTGAGTCACTGTCTAAACACACCAGTCTTCTGAAATGGACTGGTGCAGGTGTTAAATTCTGCAGAAATTAGGCAGAAGTGTGTGTGTGTTTGGGGGGCGGGGGTGCACAGAGCGGCCCACAGAAAGCTTCAGAAGGGCAGTAGGGGACAGCATATAAGAGCAGAGGATCTGGAATCAGACTGCCTGGGTTCAAATCCAGCTTTACCTCTTACTAACTAAGTTGCCTTGGGCAAATTACTTTTCTGGGCCTCGGCTGTCTCATCTGAAAAAGGGAGGTAACTAGAATTCATACTTCCACCCGGCGCTGGGAAGACTGAGTAAGTGATCATATGTGAAAGCACTGAGAACAGTGCCTGGTACCCACTGTTAAGTAAGTGTTTGCTGTTGTTATTAACCTAGCCCCAAGAAGGGGCTCAGTGCTGGCAGAGGACTGACAGTGGCTGGCACAGGCAGAGTCCCCAAACTGTAGCTACTTTCCAGGTACGTTTCCCATGGGCTACCTAGCTACAGCCCTGTTGGAAGATGGACAGGGCAGGTGATTAGCCCCATTTTAAAGATGAGGAACTGAGGCTCACTTAGGGAAAGTGCCAGCGAGGAAGTGGTAGAGCCTGAGCTCCTCGAGTCTAGTCTAGGCGTCCTCCCCCTCCACCAGGCCGTGGTGCACCTGTTGTGCAGGCCTGACACAGCAGCCAGCACGCCCCCGTGCAGGGGGGCCCAAGCCCTAGTGTCCTCCCTACCCCCATCCACATATGCCCTCGCAGCCAGGCCAGGCAGAGACCACAGCGGTGTGTACACTTGGAACACAAACATACACACACATGCACACACACACATACACACACACACATCTGCAGAAGGGCGCAGGCCCAAAAGGTGAGGAAAACCTGTTCTGAGGAATCTGCCTAGCGAGCAAATTCCGTTCCCAGACCCTTCCACAGTCGCAGGAGCGGCCCAGTGTGCGTCACAGAGGAGACAGAAAAGCAGAGATACCCGCAAGGCGGGCAGAGAGAGGGTGAAGCGGGAGGAGGAGACTGAAAACTTCGTGTTTCTTTTTTCCATTTCAGTGACAAGAGTCACACCCGGCCTTTACGTAAACATGGCCAAGGAGCCACTCTGTCCAAGCTCAGTTTCCTTGCAGCCACCAGGCCTCTCCTCCCGGTGACCCTGACGCGCGGGGTGGGTCGGCGAGGGGCGAGCACACAGACCCTGCACAGACTAGCTGGGCTGCCCGACAACACCCAGGCCTCCCGCCTGCTGCCCTTGTTCTGCCCCATATTTATCTCCCCGCCTTCTTCATAACATCCCCCAGCAGCCCCACACGGCCACTTCAACACGCAGGAGCAGGCACGCACACACAGCTCGCGCCTGATCTCCGGAGTCTGAGGCCCACATTGCCCTTGTCACGCCACCTCCCTCCCCACAAGTGTTTTCTGACCAGCTCGCCTCCCAGCCCAACAGCACAGACGGGCTCCCACAAACAACGTCACAAAAGAATCCCGTAGGGAATGTTGCACACAACCTTCCCCTAGCTCGGCTGCCCCGGATCCCATAAACACAACCTGCACGTTCCACCCAGAGCCCCTCACACCAGTGCCAGCTGTCCCACGGGTACCTGAGACACACCCTGGGGCTTCTCGCTTCCCGCAGGACCTGCGGGACCTGAGTTCTAGACATGCAACCCCGTGCCACCCGATCGTCACACGGACTTCCATAAACCCATCCAGCGGGTCAACCTCGCCAAGAGTGGACCACACCTCGGCAGGGCCGCAGAAACGGGACCCGACTGACACCTTCTGACTCAAGGGTACGCAACCGTCCCCTCCAACTGCGCACACACACCGTGCACTCCCGTGCCCTCCACAGCACTTACCCCTCCCCAGCTATGCAGAAAACAGCAGTTCACAAATAGTTCACATGTGCGGCACCAGACACATATGTGCAAGAAAACACATACGTAAAACCCCACACCTAACAAACTCCGCAGGTACTGCGCCTGCTTCGAATGCAGACCTGTCACCCAAAGCCACAGGGCCACATCTTGTAATTCTGCCCCATAACACAGAACACCCCTCCATCTGGCTTTCTGTCCCCATGGCCCCGGAGGGCCCTGCAGGACCCCTGCCTGCCAGACCAGCAAACGGTGGTGACCAGGAGAGGTTTACCTTGCCCCACAACACAGCAGGAGACACACAAGCTCCAGGAGTCACAGCCACAACCCTGCCCCGACGGCGCGGCGGCTCCGGGGCCCCTGCTCGCCCTGCGCACCCCGCACACCCCAACTCTGGGGCGCTCGGCGGCCCACCCCTCCCCCCCTCTGCCTGGCTCCTACGCCATCGCCCTCCCAGCAGCTTGCAGCGCCGGCCCGGGCTCACACCCGCCCCACCCCACCCCCAACCTGCCCCACGGGGGGAGGGGGACACTGGGCTGCAGAATTAACCCTTCAAGTGGGGAGTGAGCGCGGCCCTCTCCACGGCCTCAGGCGATCGCGCCCCCCGGCCGCTGCTGGGTCGGACGCCGTACCCGGGCCCCCTTAGTCGCCCCCCAGCGCCGTGCGCGCCTGGAGGCGGGGCCAGACTCAGCCCGCGACCCCTGAGCCCCCAGGTCAGCCCCAAAGGGGAGCGGGCGCGGCGTGGGGCGCGGCCCGGGCCCCCGCGGCTCCGGGCAGCGGGGAGGGGGCCCGGCTGTTGGCTCCGGTCCGCCCTGGCCCTGCCCGGTTCGCCCCGGGGCCCACCTGACTGCGATGGCGCCGCGTCCGCCAGGCCCGGCTCATCACCGTGGCCGCCCCCGGCCGCTCCGGTTTCGCCCGCCTCCAGCTCCGGCTCCGGCTCCGGCTTCGGCCCCGGCCCCCCCAGCGCCCGGCCCCGGCCCGGCCCCGCCGCCGCCGCCGCCGCCGCTGACATCATCGGCTCCCCCCGCCCCGGTCCTACCCCCACCCCCACCCCCGGAAACAGTACCCCCCCAGCGCCGCCGCCGCCGCCGCCGAGAGGAGGCCGGCGCAGCGCAGCCGGCACAGACACCAGGCTCCGGGCTCGGACTTGGGGCGAGCGCGCCCGACGGCCTGCGCCCGGAACGATCCCAGGAAGGGAGCGGCGCCACGCAGGGCCGCCGGACGAGTGGGCACCGAGCTGGGCGCCGGCCTGGAGGCAGCAGCAGCGGCGCCCGGCCGCACGACCACCCAGTCCCTGGGAAGAGGCTGCCCCTACCCCCGCCCCCGCCCCCTGCGCGCCCTTCACTCAGTGGTGCACATCGCCCAGAGCACGCACACCCTCTCCGCAGACACACAACGTGGCAGGCTCACAGTCAGGCCCAGTGGGACCCGCAGACCCAGGCTCAACAAACTCACAGGGGCAACCCTGGAGACACACACACACACACACACACACACACACACCCACACACTCCCTCTTCAGAAAGGTACAGGGACCCCCCACCCGGCCGCGGGTTGGGAAGGCCTCAGCCCTACAGAACAGGTACACAGAAATGACTACCAGCGAAGATGAACACGCAGCTTGCTATTTTGTTCCCACCGGCAGAAATATCCACATCTCTATACTCTGCGTAAGTGCAGAGGATTTGGTGTGGACCTCCTGGGACAGCACCAACAACACCAGGTGGAAGCACACAGAGAAGAAACACAATCCTGAAACTCCAGAGGGACAGTCCCAGGGACTCCTCCCTGGCGTTCAAAAAATTCACCAACTGAGGAGACAGAGGAGCTGGCCCTCAGCGGTCCTTTCCATAAAACCTTTCTGAAATAGGGCAAGACATAAATAAACAAATTAACTAAAAACCGAAGACGTCTCATCACAGAAGTAGTTGAAAAGAGGAAGAAAAGAATCAGAGAGGCTCTGGAATCACAAAAACAGAAAGCAAGCAGAGTGGGAAACAATAAGAAAATAGGCCCACTCCCACCTGAGGGAGATTCCAGGGAAGAACCTCCTACCCCCACCTCAGGAAGGTTCCAGGGAAGAACCCCACGACCCCTCCAACCAGGTCACAATGGCTTGAGCTCTGAAGGGCCCAGGGCCCCTGAACCAGGAGGAGAGCAGGAAGTCCAAGGAAAGATGGTGAGTGTAGGGGGCAGGGGCGCACAGCCCCCCTCCCTGTAGTTCCTGGCTGCTCCCTTTCCCTTCTTTCCCTAAAACTTCCCAGCTTTCCTAGACACCCGCAAGTGAAATCCGTAATGATGTTCCCAGATGTCCCTGGAACCTGTGACATCACACAGACACACAGCATCTGAGGCCACTTCCCCTTCCTCAAACCAACAGAGCATCCCTGGGTCCTCTTTTTCTCCTCCCAGGAACAACTTACCCAGAAAAACACAATGCTCCAGGACTGCTCACTCCCTGCTTCCTGCTTTAGAGGCTTAAGGCCCACACTGTACCACCTCAAACATCTTTCAGGCCCTTTCTAGCTCCCAAGAGTTCCTTAGCAAGACAGCCTGCCCCTCTACTGCCCCACAGGGTCCCAGAACCCAGCCTGGCATTCGTCCTGCCCCAGGTCCCCTGGGCTATGGCTGCCCTAATGCCCAAGCTCCTTTCTCCCTAACAGGCTGGCAGTCACCCCTACTTCAACCTGCCCGACTTCACCCAGCCATCACCGCCCTCCACTCCGTCCAGCCTCCCCTCGCACCAGCGCTGCCGGCCCTCTGACGCCACCAAGGGCCTGCTCGTGGCCCTGCTGGGTGGGGGCCTGCCCGCTGGCTTCGTGGGCCCCTTCTCCCGTATGGCTTACCAGGCTTCACACTTACCCTCACTGGAGCTGCTCATCTGTCGATGCGTCTTCCACCTCCCCATTGCCCTGCTACTTAAACTGCGTGGCGACCCCCTCTTGGGACCTCCCGATGTCCGGGGCCGGGCCTGCCTCCACGCCCTGCTCAACGTCCTCAGCATCGGATGTGCCTACAGTGCGGTTCAGGTGGTGCCCGCTGGCAACGCTGCCACCGTCCGCAAAGGTTCTTCCACCGTCTGCTCTGCTCTCCTCGCCCTCTGCCTCGAGAGCCAGCGTCTCAGCGGCTATGACTGGTGTGGCTTGTTGGGCAGCACCCTGGGACTCATCATCATCGTGGGACCTGGACTGGGGACACTGCAGGAGGGGACCACGGGCCTCTACACTGCCCTGGGCTATGTGCTCGCCTTCCTGGGTGGCCTGGCCCTGTCCCTGGGGCTGCTGGTGTATCGCTCCCTGGACTTCCCCTCCTGTCTACCCACAGTGGCCTTCCTGTTTGGCTTGGTGGGGCTGGTGGGCTCTGTGCCAGGCCTCTTTATGCTGCAGACCCCCGTGTTGCCCAGTGATCCTCTGAGTTGGAGCTGTGTGGGGGCAGTGGGGATCCTCGCCCTGGTCTCCTTTGTGTGTGTGAGTTATGCAGTCACCAAGGCCCATCCTGCCCTGGTGTGTGCCGTCCTGCACTCTGAGGTGGTGGTGGCCCTGATGTTGCAGTATTACGTGCTCTATGAGACCGTGGCACCTTCTGACATCATGGGGGCAGGGGTCGTGTTGGGCAGCATTGCCATCATCACCGCCCAGAACCTCAGCTGGGAGAGGGAAGGGCAGGTGGAGGAGTGAGATCGAACTTGAGAGCCTGGGGGGGGGGGGGGGGGGGCGGGGCTGGGTAAATAGAAGGAAAAACTGGAATACAAACATGGGAGAACAAGTGACTGGAAAAGAACTGATGTGGGAGAGGGACAGTCCTTGCAGTCAAGGGTGACTTGGGGACTCGGTGGAGAGGGGCTGCCTAGAAGACCTGGAACAAGCCTGGACACCAACATATTTGGAGTCTAGCCTGGGGCTTGAAGGGAGGTCTGAGGAGCAGATCAAAGGGGCTGAGGCAGGAAAGCCTTGAGTCACGGGGAGGATTTTTCCCTCCGCAGCAGAGAAAAGGGCCTTGGGGCTGCAGTGTTTGGGGCTTTCAGGCAAACAGAGCAAGCAGCTGCGGTGGGGGAAGGGAGTGTGCTTTTTTTCCCCTGAGCGATGGTTTCCCTTCCTCGTGGTCATGCCTCCCCACCTTGGGGTGGTGACGTGATATTGACATCAAACAAGGATCACTCTGAATGTAGCTGTGCAGTTGGTGTCATCTCTGCTTCGGAAGGACAGTGTAAGTCCTACCCCTTGCTCTTATTGGAGAATCCCTTGGGATCCCCGCACCCCCCCATCTTATTTTTGAAATAGTCTAGAAGGGGGAGGATTTCCTAATGTTCAGATGCCTTGACCCTGAGTCCCTCAGGACGTCTGTGTCCCGCCCAATGGCTAATCTGCTTTTCCTGGATTGTCGCGGTCCCGTGATCTCTCCCGGACAGTGGCCAGCGTCCTTCCGGAGAGGGCCTCTGAAATGAGGCTCCTTCGAGCGGCTCAGGTCGAGGATCCAGAACCAGAGCTCCGTACAGCGCCCCATTAGAGACCAGGAGATGCCCACCCGTCCCAGCAGGCCGCTCAACCGAAATCAGCTACTTCCGGACCAGCAATTGGCCTCGCCATCTTGATCTGTTCTTGCATATTCAGCGCGACTACTGCATATTCATGACCAAGGATGGCCCCAGCACTCCCCCCGCGTCGGGAATCCACTTGGGAGGATCCGACCGGCCCCGCCTCCTTCATTACCGATTCTCAGAACAGACCATTTTCCAGCGTGGGGGGGTGATATTCATGAGAAACTTTGGCTAAAGATGAAACCACACGCTGAACTAGAATAAAAGCGGCCTATATTTACCCTCGAATCTTCAAACCTTAAACCTCAGGGCGGGAGGTAGTAGCGAGGGGAGGCGGCGGGATAAAAACTTCCCTTCCACCTCGTCGTTTCAAAAGGTCACCCAGCCAGGGAACCGGGGAGGGACTATCAACGACGCGAGCGCGCGCCCCGTGCACGCCGGCGCAGGCGACCCCGTAGCGCAAGGGAGGGCGGGAAAGGAAGGGGCGGGGGAATGCCGGGGCGAAGCTATAAAGGGCGTCAACCGGCCAGTTCGCTCCTCAGAAGCGCCGAGAGCGCGGCCGGAACGGTTGGAGAAGAAGGCGGCTCCCGGAAGGGGGAGGGACAAACTGCCGTAACCTCTGCCGTTCAGGAACCCGGTTACTTATTTATTCGTTACCCTTTTTCTTCTTCCTCCCCCCAAACCTTTTCCTTTCCCTTCCTCTTTTTTTTTTCTTTTTTGGAGACGAAAAATCTCCTCAAAGGCGGAGGAGAGCTCCTTTCGCTCCTTTTCGTTTCCCCGCCTCCTTCCCTCCCCCACCTTTCCCTCCCCCGGCTTTTTCCTCCCAACTCTGGGAGGTCCTTCCCGGCGGCCGCCCCGACGGGGTCTGAGCGCCTAGGTGGAGGCGGCTCAGGCTTTTTGTAGTGAGGTTTGCGCCTGCGCAGCGCGCCTGCCTGCGCGATGCACGGGGGTGGCCCCCCCTCCGGGGACAGCGCATGCCCGCTGCGCACCATCAAGAGAGTGCAGTTCGGAGTCCTCAGTCCGGATGAACTGGTAAGCGGCTCTGCCCTCCCACTCCTCCTCCCGCGTCGCGGGCGGGGCTTGACGGCCGCCGCGGAAACTTGGCGCTTCTCCCTGCCCAAGGGGTACAGGCGGGGAGGATGGGTTAGCGGCGCCAAGGCAGTGCTGGGTCCAGCCTCGCGGGCAACCAGACTTAAATTTTTCCAGGGGGTCAGCAAGCTTAGCGCTGTGTCCGAGCTGGGGGCCCGGCCGCAGGAGGGCTGGAGGGTGAGAAGGAGGGAGAGAAGGTTGATTGGCTCCACATCGCAGTTCCCGACGTTAAACGAGATCACACGAATCCTATAGGAGGCCTTTGCAAGTTTGGATGAGAAACGGAGCCCCAGATTTTTTTCCCCTCCACCTCCTACAAATATTAATTGAGCACCTGCTACCTGATAGACATAACAGACGGTGGGGCTGCAGAGTTGAACAAGACCGATGGGGACCCTGCCTTCTAGAGCACTTTTTTGGGGAAGGGGCGGGGGAGACAGACAATAAACGCCAGTAAATCAATGAGCAGGATATTTCAGATAAGGGCAGGTGCCTTGAATAAAGTGAAACGGTGTAGTGCGATGGAGAGTGCCCAAAGTGAGGCTACTTTAGCTGGATCGGTGTCAGGGTCTGGGAAAGCCTGTCTGAGGAGGTGACAGTATCCGAATGATGAGAAGCAACCAGTCTCCTCGGCCATAGATTCTAGGACAAGAGCTTTTCAGGCAGAGGAAAGAGCAAGTGCAAAGGGGCCCCGGGGACTGAAAGGTGGCCAGGATGGCTGGGGTTTAGTGGAAGAGGAGAGTATTATTAAACCATTCTTGGAGAAGCGTGAGTTGGGCAGGCCAAGTGGGATATTATAAATCACCGTAAGGAATCTGGATTTCATTCTATTTTCAGTTGGAAGCCATTGGAGAGTTATAAGCAGGAGAGTGATATCAAGTTTACATTAAAAAAAAAAATTACTACGTCCTGTGAAGAACTGACTGGGGAGGAGGACTAAGAATGGAAGCAGGAGAGACCAGGGAGGAGGGAGAGCTGTTGGTAACTTGGACTCTTTTGTGGAGTGAACTGGTTTTGCTAGAGGTGGAGGCTCAGCTGTAGGAAAGTTTTGTCAGGAGTTAGAACCACCTGAACTTAGACCACACAGAATAAATTCCAGGTGGAGTTGAGGTTGAAATCTAAAAAACAGAAATGTAAAACACTCGGAAGATATAGAAGGCTTTTGGAGGCTGATACCAGGGGCAGAAACCCTTAATACTAATGAATGAATTGTAGGTAAGTTTTATTGACTGCTTATTATTTGATAGGTACTGAGCTAAGCATTTTATCTACAAGGAACAGCAAAGCAGATTTCACTACATAAAAATAAGAGCCACTTCTGTTTATTAGAGACACCAGGGGCAGCTAAAAAATACACCGGGAAACAATATTTGCAATGTGACGGACAAGATTAGATTACTTAATGTGCAAGGAGCACCGACAAATCAGTAAGGAAAGCACACATCTACTAGACAAATGGATCATGGATACAAGTAGGCAGCGCACAAAAGTACTACAGATGGCCAATAAAAACATTCAGCTTACTAATGAAAACATGCAGATTAAAATAAAAAATTTTCTCCTGATTTTTCCCTGCTGACAAAAATATTGGGAAATAGGGTTGCTTACACAGTTTTTGGTAGGAAAAACTGGTGTGTAACCTTAGAGGACAGTCTGACCCTTTTATGACTTGGTTAATATGCAGATTCCTTGGCCGAGTGCCACACTTCTAAAAATCTATCCTTAAATAAAAGACTCTTAAGGTCTTCCCTGGAACATGCGCCTCCCAGAGTCTTGCCTGTTTCAACAAGTGGCTGATGCCCCAAACCTAAAAGCCATCTTTTTGATTCTTCTCTTTCTCCCAACCTCTGCTCAATCCCATCTGCCAGTCTGTCGGTTCTACCTTTCAAAATGTATGTGGAATCCATCCATCTGTGACTGTCTTGGCCACCTTGCCCACCCTGCAGTCATCTTTCCCATGCAGTACTCCAGTAGTCCTAGACTCCAGTTGTTCCTCCTACAGCTCGCAGAGCAGCTAGAGAGATCTTTGAATCATGTCTCTTTTTCTGCATGGAATCCTCTTCAGAGGATCCAGATTCCTTACTCAGATCTGTGAGATCGTGTGCTGTCTGACCCCTGATTGCCTGTCCATCTCATTCCCAATCTCCTTTTTTCTCTTTAACCCCACTGACCTGCTAGTTCTTCCAGAGCTAGGAGCTCATTCCTGTCTCGGGGACTTTATTATTCGCTGGTCCTGCTGCTTATAACAACATTGCTCAGACCTCTGTAGGTCTGTTCCTTTATGTCCGTATGTTCTCCACTCAGATGTCATATCATTAGGCACTGTTCCCCAACCACCCTATTTAAGTAGCATCCCTTTGCATTCTCTAACCCCAAGTCTCCGCTTGATTTTACTAAAAGGATTAGTTTTTCTGTTAGTTTCTTGCTTCCTCAACAGAATGTAAATTTTGTGAGGGACTTTGTATTCATCTCTTTCTCTGGCATCTCAAATAGTGCTTGGCACATAGTAGGCATGTAATAGAAGTTATTTGAATAAGTGAGTGAATAAAATGATTGGAAAGGTATATAGAGATACATGTAGAAGGATTTTTATTGCAACATTGTTTGAAATTACGAATCACCCAAATATTTACTAATAAGAATCCTATTGAATAATTCAGGGTTTGTTACGATAGAACAAGACTTTCCCAGTAGGTTAAACCCCCAGATCCCCTGCTCCCAAACTGCTGAGGCACCGCAGCAAACTCAACTGGGGCCCAGGGAGAGCTTTTACATTTTTAAGAGAAGCATGAAGCATTTGCCTGTCGCCCTGGGAACTAGTCGATTGGGCAGTTCCCTTTCAGCATTAGGTGGCGCCAGAGCCCTTTGGATGACGTCATATCTTTGTGAAGCTGGGTTTTTATAGCAGTTGCTAAATACTGGGCAAAAAAATTGTAAGCCAAAATCAGAGCAGGAGGTAAGAGTGGTGTTGTCCTGTCTGATTCCAAGATTTGAGAAGTGCAGTGCCCAACAGGTGCCATAAGTAATTGTGGTTATTTGGGAAATAAAGTAAAAATGTTATTTTTATTTTAATATATTAAAATAATATCTGTCTCAGTTTATGTGTGTTTTTTTTTTTAATGGCTATTAAGTTGCTAGAATGTAAATACTTATTAAGTTGTTTGGATCTAGGTATTTAGTAAGAGGATCTCTTTTGGCCTAGGGAGTGCTGTGAAAGGTAGTGAGGCATTAAGGGCATTGTGAACTGATGAAGTTTTGCAATCTGGATAAATGAAAAAGTTACTCAACAGTATGCAGAATGAGGACCCATTTATGTAAAAATGGGAACATACTTGCATTTTTTAAAAAGCATGAAAGGCAGTTCACAGAACTTCACAGGCATCTTCTCTGGCATGTAGGTTTATAGGGGACTGATTTTGCTCTCCATGGCTTTCAGTTTATATAGTGCTCCAGTATTTAGAGGGAATAACATGGTTCTGCTTGGGCTAGGAGGATGGGTGGGTAAGGAGCCTTTTGTGGCACAGATAGTATTTAAAAGTAGAATATTTTCCAGAAGTCTTGGGGTGGGGTATGTATCAAAATACAGAGGGCTCTTAGAATTGGCTGCAAGATAGAGCAGTTCTCCTTGGTGTTGTAAGAAGGGTTTGGATGTTGCCGAGTGAGGGGAAGGAAGCAAGGAGGGTTGGTGCTGGGGCTTTGTGCAAAGCTTGTACAGAATCAGGGGAAGTGGGCTCTTGATCACAGTCCGAGTTGCTCCCTATTCATTAAAAGCGGTTGTCCGCCGTGGAAAGCATAACTCAATATGTTTATACCCCGACTTATTCCAAGAGGGATTTAAAACAGCAATATACTCTTTTAGGTAGAGTGTGGGCTACTGTGGTGAGTCAGGAGGTTATCCTTGTCCTCAAATTATTTATAACTCATTGGGGGTTTCCTCTACATGCAACAGACAATTACTGAGCCCCTACCATTTGCTGGTTACTTTGCTAAGCCCTGAGGATATAAAGTTAAATGAAACATGATCCTTGCCCTCGAGGATTACAGTCCAGTGGGAGAGACAAATGTGTAAACAGGTAATTAAAGTTGGGCTGAGAACCTTGCTGGGGTATGGATAAGACTAGGAAGAGTTAGAGGATTCTTTATAAAGAGGTGACATTTGAACTGGGTCTTCAAAATGAATAGAAGTTTGCTGGAAAGGGGGGCATTTGAAGAAAAGGAATTTTGAGAAATCGATTGTAGTTAGAGCATAAATGTTGAGGGCGGGGGCTTTATCATGAGGGCAGTGAGAACCAGTATTTGGATGAAGGATTGGGGGCTAAAGTAGTTTGTATATAATCCAAAATATAACTATGTAGCGGGTTAGTCCAGAACATTCTGGGACAGCCCCTGCCCAGCCTCAATGCCTGAAAGCAGAGAGAGTGGTGAGCATGGACTTGGAGCAGAGGGAGGTGAAAAGCTTTGAGTGTGGTTTTCTTTAGGTCTCTCTCTAGTGACTGGTGCTTCCTCTGGCAACCGAGTTCAGGCCTGCTCGTGCTTTTTTGTGTCTCATTCAAGGTGAGCAAACCCCTGCTTTGTGTTTCTCACGAGACACGATGCAGCAGATGGAGTTCCAGCTTTGTGAACTTAGTCACCACTGGCCTGTCTCCCTGAGATTTCGTCAGGTCATCTTGACGAGCGTTGTGGGTGTTCAGAACCTCTTAGCCTTGCATCTGTAGATTATTTTGGTTTCTGACCAGCAAGTGGCTAATCAGATCCATTATGAGAGGATTATTGGTTTGACTGTCAGGGGACAACCTTCTCTCTCTTATTGAGTGTTTTTTTTCTTTCTTTTTTTCAAGTTCTTTGAGGGCACTTCCCTGCAGTAGAGGGTCCTAAGCATTTTAGTTCCGTTTAACAAACATTTATAGAGAGCCATCGGATCAGGGTGATAGAGGAATGCTATCTGCCTGAGAGATGCTTATAATCTATGCGGAAGACAAACCCCAATAGATCATTTCACTGCATTATGAGATGTGCAGTGATGGTAGGGTTATGGAGGCACAGAGAGGGGTGCCATTCTGGCTAGGGAGGCTGTGGAAAGGCTTCCTGGAAGAAGCAGTGCCTGAGCTGAGACTTCAGATGGCAGTTTGTCTTGTGAGGAGGGCATCCCAAGCAAAGATACAAAGACTCCATGGAGTGCAGCACATATGCTGGGTGATAGGGAGGCCGCCGGGGGCTCTGCTACTGATGTGGAGGAAGAAAGGAAGGTGGAAACGTCATAAAACTCTCTGTAAGCCATCCTGCTGAATTTGGACGTCATTCTGAGAACAAGAGGGTATGAATATTAGATTTCCGTTTTAGAAAGAGCACCCTGATCATAGTATAGATGGGTTGGAGAGACGGGCTGGTGACCTGGTGACCTGTGGAATGCTCAGGTATAGACTACACAGGACAGGCTTGAGCTAGGGCAGCAGATGTAAGGGTGGAGAAGAGGGGCAAGATTCAAGAACTGTTCACGAGGTAAAATTGACCGGCACTTGGTGAATGACTGGATAACAACAGCTATCATACATTGAACACCTGTTAACCGTCCTCGATTTAAGCAGGCGAATTAAATCCAGGTTAATGGTTATATAGATGATAAGAGAGAGAGCGAGAATTGCAAATTAGGGACTCTGACTCCAGGCCATGCTTGTTCCACTGCTTTACGCCTGCGGGTGAGGAAGGGTAAGTATTGATTTCTGACTTGAGTGCCACTGACTTAGATGGGGACTAAAGGACAAGGAGAGGTTTTCCTGGAGAAGGGAGTTTGCTTTTAGACATGTTGGATTTGATTTATTGGGAATATCTACAGGGGGTTCAGTCGGTGGTTTGATACGTTAAGCTGCAGTCCAGAAGACAGGCAAGGCTTGGAGGGGAGAGATCTGTTGTGAGTGAATAGTGAGAATCACAGCATAGCATTTGGGTGCGATGAGAAGTGTGCAAGAGCAAAGACGATGGGCATGGCAGTGTTTAAGGAGCAGACCAAGACATCCTTTCCCCTTTGGGAACCATAAATTTGTTCTCTATGCCTGTGAGTCTGTTTCTGTTTTGTAAATAAGTTCATTTGTGTCATATTTTAGATTTCACATGTAAGTGATGTCATATGATTTTTGTCTTTCTGTGTCTGACTTGACTTAGTATGGTCATCTCTAGGTCCATCTCTAGGTTGCTACGCATGGCATTATTTCACTTTTTTTAGGGCTGAGTAGTATTCCGTTGTATATATGAATCACATCTTCTTTATCCATTCATCTGTCGATGGGCATTTAGGTTGCTTCCATGTCTTGGCTGTTGTAAATAGTGCTGCTTCGTATCCTAGAGTTTAAAGAGTTGTTTCTGCTGCAGTACAGTAGAATAGGGTGAGCATATGTTTGGCATCAGAGGGAGCTGGGTTTGACTTCTGGCTCCTTGAGGTTGAGGCCTTGGGCAGTCACTTCACACAGCCTCAGGTTTCTCGTGTCTAAGAGATAGGAATTCAGTTCTCAAAGGTTAGTGATTAGGGTTAGAGAAACAAGGTACATTAGGTACGTTTGGTGTCTGGTATGAAGTTGACACTCAAATAGAAGCTTTCATTAAATTCTTCTAAGTTCTTCCCTCTGTAAGTTTAGTGGAGCAAAGCTTAACTAATTTTAAAGTTCTTGGTTTTCAGTGTGTGAAAAGATGCCAAAGGTTTCCTCGAATAGCCTTTAGCTCAGAGCAGAAATCCCTTCTTCAAATTGTACCTACTTCTGAGCTTTTCCTTCTCTCCCTTTCCCCCACTGAATTGGTCCTGCCAAGTGCTGGCTCCGCCTGTCCCAGGATTCTGGCCCTTGGCTCTACCTCCATCTCTTGAGGCTCCAGGGTTCGCTTCTGCTCGAAATAATTTTCACCACCCCTCTGGTCTAGCGCCCTCCTCTCCTGTCTTACCCTGAAGTATCTGAACATGGAAGGGTTCAGGTTGGTCTAGGCCCTTGAGAAGCAAGAGGTGACAAGGATGAGGGCAAAGAGTGCGTAACTTTCGGAGCTGCAGTTAGAGCTGACAGGGCGTGTCTTGGGGCAGGACACCTGAGCTGTCATGGTGGGGGTGCTGCACGGGGAGGTTCTGGCCTTGATTTCAGCTTCGGGAAAGAAACAAGGCATTGAGTTTTTCCCCCTTGAAACAACTTCTGTTTCTTCTGTGGTTAAATTCTGTGGATGACAGTGACCTAGAATTCAACCCCGTGGGATATCCAGGGTTCAAGTCCTGGAAGTAGGTGACTTTGTATGGAGCCCAGAGTCGACCACACACTAGTCTGAGCGCCCTCTCCCGCTCAGACAGTGACTGGAAAGAGCTTTTGACCTGTGATATCTGACTTTGGCGGTTCCAGAGTTGAATATCACACACACTGACCCCCATTCCCCTTGCTCCGGGCTAAACCTGCTTAGTTCTTCTGGAAGTAGTTTGGGGATCTTTGGGGCCTTAGTACAGAGCTCCCCAGCCTCGAAGTCTGGAAACTAGGAGTCCTATTTAGTTGTTATTGGCCTTTTTTTCCTGCAGAAACGAATGTCTGTGACAGAGGGCGGCATCAAATACCCAGAGACCACCGAGGGAGGCCGTCCCAAGCTTGGGGGGCTGATGGATCCGAGGCAGGGGGTGATTGAGAGGACCGGCCGCTGCCAGACATGTGCAGGTAGGCACGGAGGGCTGGCCTGGACCCCAAGAGGGAGGGAGAGGCTTGTCCTTACAGAAAACTGGGACTGAGGGTGGACACCTGGAGACCTGGTCTCTGAGATGAGTGCTGGGAGGAAAGTGCCGGTGTGTGTTCCCACAGGGAACATGACAGAGTGTCCCGGCCACTTTGGCCACATTGAGCTGGCCAAACCTGTGTTTCACGTCGGCTTCCTGGTCAAGACAATGAAAGTCTTGCGCTGCGTCTGCTTCTTCTGCTCCAAATTGCTTGTGGACTCTGTGAGTGGAAGATGGGCTCTGGCCTGGGGGAGGGCTTGCTTGGGGTGGGGGGCAGGGGAGCAGCCCCAGCTGACCCTGCTGTGCTCTGTCCTCAGAACAACCCAAAGATCAAGGACATCTTGGCTAAGTCCAAGGGGCAGCCCAAGAAGCGGCTCACACACGTCTATGACCTCTGCAAGGGCAAAAACATCTGTGAGGGCGGGGAGGAGATGGACAACAAGTTCGGCGTGGAGCAGCCTGAGGGCGATGAGGATTTGACCAAAGAAAAGGTAGCCGGGGCTGCCCAGACTCTAGGGAGGGGGTGAGGGCTGGTCCTAGAGGCCTGGAGGGAAGAAGAAGGGGAAGCGGTAGAAGCAGCTGGAGCCCAAAAGGCACAGAAGAGTGTGAGGGGCTGGCCCGGCCAGGTGTGGGGGAGAAGACCTGACCTCCGGGCTCTGATGGCCCATCTGTCTCCCCGAAAGGGTCACGGCGGCTGTGGGCGGTACCAGCCCAGGATCCGGCGCTCCGGCTTGGAGCTGTACGCAGAGTGGAAGCACGTCAACGAGGACTCTCAGGAGAAGAAGATCCTGCTGAGTCCCGAGCGGGTGCACGAGATCTTCAAACGCATCTCGGATGAGGAGTGCTTCGTGCTGGGTATGGAGCCGCGCTACGCCCGGCCGGAGTGGATGATCGTCACCGTGCTGCCCGTACCCCCGCTGTCTGTGCGGCCCGCCGTCGTGATGCAGGGCTCTGCCCGCAACCAGGTCAGCGCCTTCAGGACCCTGCCTCTCAGCTAGGCCCGGTGTCTGAGCGGAGGGAGCCCGGGGCTGGGGCCGAAGGTGTACAGGGGTGACCGACAGGTCACCTGGGCCTGACGATACCCTGCACATGCTGGCTGTGTGACCTTTAGGGAGCCCCTTAAGGAGGTTAAAGCTCACAAAGGTGCTTCTGGATCTGTGAACCGAGAGCCCAGAGCCACCTCCCAGGGTGGTGTGAGGGGGAGAGAGGCGCTGCGTGCTGGCAGGTGCAGGCTGAGTGCTCAGGGGTGGCTGAATTGTGATGGTGCTGACTTCCCACCTCAGGATGACCTGACACACAAACTGGCCGACATCGTGAAGATCAACAATCAGCTTCGGCGCAACGAGCAGAATGGCGCGGCCGCCCACGTCATCGCCGAGGACGTGAAGCTCCTCCAGTTCCACGTGGCCACCATGGTGGACAACGAGCTGCCCGGCCTGCCTCGCGTGAGTGGGCAGGCTCCCCGTGCCCTGAGCCTGGGGGAAGGGGGAGGCCGGGGTGGGGGCCGGGACTGACTGCTGGGGCGCCCCCCTCGCTGTGTTTCCTCACAGGCCATGCAGAAGTCTGGGCGTCCCCTCAAGTCCCTGAAGCAGCGGTTGAAGGGCAAGGAAGGCCGTGTGCGCGGGAACCTGATGGGCAAGCGGGTGGACTTCTCGGCCCGCACTGTCATCACCCCCGACCCCAACCTCTCCATTGACCAGGTCGGCGTGCCTCGCTCCATTGCCGCCAACATGACCTTTGCGGAGATCGTCACCCCCTTCAACATTGACAGGTGTGCTCAGCTCAGCAGCCCTGCCTGGTGGGGTTGGGGATGCCAGGCCAGGGGGAAATGGGCTCAGAGCAAGAAGGAGAGGCCATCGAGGTTTAGAAGTTCGGGCTACCGCTTGGGACTTTGGAGTAAGGCTGGCAACAAGGGTTTTTCGGGAAGCGTTTTGTTCATTGCACCTCTTTCCTTCCCAGGCTTCAGGAACTAGTGCGCCGAGGGAACAGCCAGTACCCAGGGGCCAAGTACATCATCCGGGACAATGGTGATCGCATTGACTTGCGTTTCCACCCCAAGCCCAGTGACCTTCACCTGCAGACTGGCTATAAGGCATGTAATAGACCAGGGTTTCTCTTATCTGAGCAGGAAGCTCTCTGAGCAGGAAGCTCTCTGGACTGAGGGCCAGCAGGAGCGGGCCGTCTGAGGCTGTCCTCTTCGTTAGAATCCAAACTTATTGCCCTTTTAAAAGATTCCTGCTGTCCTAGGCAAGCTTGTAACTGCCAGCCCCTGGCATTCAGGGTGGGCGTCACATAAACCCACGGGCAGCCTGAGGGACACGTGGCAGGAAGGGAGATCCGGGGGGGAAACAGAGCAGAAGGCTTCGTGTTCAGAGTCTCTCGCGGTTTTCTCTCCCAGCTGAATTCGCTGAGGTTTGGGGACTAAGTCTTCATTTTCTCTCATAACCTGGAATCTAGCCCAGGGCCTAGCCTAAAGCAGGTGTGGTTGATAAGCATTTCAGGTGAAATTAACACCACAGTGTCATCTGTTTCAAAGCGTCTTAGGTCCCCTGTCACTGCCGTTCTCAGCACACCTCCTTCACTGAGGTCTCCCACACCCCCTCCCCAGGTGGAACGGCACATGTGCGATGGGGACATTGTTATCTTCAACCGGCAGCCAACTTTGCACAAAATGTCCATGATGGGACATCGGGTCCGCATCCTGCCCTGGTCTACTTTTCGCTTGAATCTTAGGTCAGTCTGGTGGCTGGGGCTAGGCTGCTCCCTGGGTCTCACTGTGGCATCTTTCCAACTCACTTCCTTCTTTCACTGTAGTGTGACAACCCCGTACAATGCCGACTTTGATGGGGATGAGATGAACCTGCACCTGCCACAGTCCCTGGAGACGCGGGCTGAGATCCAGGAGCTCGCCATGGTGCCACGCATGATCGTCACCCCCCAGAGCAACCGCCCTGTCATGGGCATTGTGCAGGACACACTGACGGCTGTGCGCAAGTTCACCAAGAGGGACGTCTTCCTGGAGCGGGTGTGTTGTCCCAGGGCCGAGGCCGGGGCGGTGGAAACCTGGTGTGGGTGGGCAGGGGCCCAGCACAGTGAGGACCAGGGGAGGAGCAGTGACTGGTGCCCTGACTTGCTCTACATTGACCTGTATGTGAGACAGCAGAAGGGAAGGGGGTTAGCAGAGATCAAGGCCGAAGATGGTGTATGGCTTTAGCTCCCCATTTAGTTCCTTAAAATATTGTGTAATTTAAGGTGTCACCTGGAAAGTAAAGGTGAAAGGAGAAAATAAATGACTTTGTTAAGATTCTATGTATCTATTTCTTTTTACTTTCTCCTTATTTCCTAATTATTAAAAGTAATTTGTACTGACTGTTTAAAGAAAAACAAACCCAAAGTCTCACTTCACAGTGAATTCTTTAGTAAAAGTTTGGAAAACATTGTTCTTGCCATCTTTTTGCTTCCGAAGTCTGGCTTTCCCCCTCAGGCAGGGAGGCCTCCCCTGACGTTCCCAAGAGGTGAGGCCTCCAGTTCTGACCTCTTGTCTTTCTTGCTCTTTCTCTGCCAGGGGGAAGTGATGAACCTCCTGATGTTCCTGTCCACGTGGGACGGGAAGGTCCCGCAGCCGGCCATCCTGAAGCCCCGGCCGCTGTGGACAGGGAAGCAGATCTTCTCACTTATCATTCCCGGCCACATCAACTGTATCCGTACCCACAGCACCCATCCCGATGATGAGGACAGTGGCCCTTACAAACACATCTCTCCTGGGGACACCAAGGTAGGGCCTGGCTTCTGGATGTGTGGGGAACGGCTTTGGGCATGGGAGCTGCAGCAGGGGTGGTGAGCAGTGCTCTCTCTGCAGGTGGTGGTGGAGAACGGGGAGCTGATCATGGGCATCCTGTGTAAGAAGTCTTTGGGCACATCAGCCGGCTCTCTGGTCCACATCTCTTACCTAGAGATGGGTCATGACATCACCCGCCTCTTCTACTCCAACATTCAGACTGTCATTAACAACTGGCTCCTCATTGAGGGTAAGCCCAGGGGCTGTACCAAATCCTCTCTATAAATCCCATCCCTCTCACTTCTTACTGCTCGTCTTCCATCCTGGGGCTGTACTACATCCTCTCTATAAATCCCATCCCTCTCACTTCTTCCTGCTCGTCTTCCATCCCTTTCTCTTCTTCCCTTGGATTTGGTGTCTCTTCATCTACTCTTTTGGCTGTGATTCCATCCCATGTTTCTTGGGAGTCCAAAGAAGCAGTTGGTGATGGTTTTCTTTATTTCTAGGTCATACCATTGGCATTGGGGACTCCATCGCTGATTCTAAGACTTACCAAGATATTCAGAACACTATTAAGAAGGCCAAGCAGGATGTAATAGAGGTGAGAGGGAAGGCTGGGCAAAGACTGAATAAGAGGCTCTCAGTGGCTTTGAACTGGGGAGGAGTGAAGGGGACGTCGGGGTTAGAGGGACTGGGAGCAGAAGAGACTGATGTCTCCCTGAGAACTCCTCCTCTTTTGCACCCAGGTCATCGAGAAGGCGCATAACAACGAGCTGGAGCCCACCCCAGGGAACACTCTGCGGCAGACGTTTGAGAACCAGGTGAACCGCATTCTCAACGATGCCCGAGACAAGACTGGCTCCTCTGCCCAGAAATCCCTGTCTGAATACAACAACTTTAAGTCTATGGTTGTGTCTGGGGCTAAAGGTTCCAAGATCAACATCTCCCAGGTGGGGAGCCTTGTCTTTCCAGAAGTGGGGCCACACTGAAGGCGGAGGGGGTGTGCTGCTTCAGTGGGAGTTGGGGGAAAGGTACAGGGAACTCTTATTCTCGAGGCAGAGGGCGTTGGATGCACCCCACCTTTTCTGTTCCCCAGGTCATTGCTGTCGTCGGGCAGCAGAACGTGGAGGGCAAGCGGATCCCGTTTGGATTCAAGCACCGAACTTTGCCTCACTTCATCAAAGATGACTATGGGCCGGAGAGCCGAGGCTTTGTGGAGAACTCCTACCTGGCCGGCCTCACGCCCACCGAGTTCTTCTTCCATGCCATGGGCGGTCGTGAGGGGCTCATCGACACCGCTGTCAAGACTGCTGAGACAGGTGAGGCCTTCGGATCCAGGGCCCTTCCGCGGGCTGGTCCCAGGGAGGACCACAGGCAGGGAAGCCCCTGGGGGGTCTGAGTGGGGTTCTCAGGCTAAAGTCTTCTGTCCCCAGAGAAGTAGTTTTGGTCTTTGTGGGAAGAATGGAGACTGAAGGTCAGGAGTTATGTAAACACCCTTGTTCTGGTTGCCATGCAGCATTCTGTGATGCAGGGATAGAGCTTCAGGGTCTGGGCTCCTGACCTGTCACGTGGGGGGTGGTTCCTGGGGGTCTCTACTGGGCCCTGGTTCCGTCTGGTGGTGGGCATGGCTTTCATTGAGAGGTCTTGGGGATAAGGGGCTCCTAGCTGGCTCGCCTGAGGACCAGATGAGATAGAGAGGCTCCTCTTCTTGCTCTGGGTCCCTCAGTTGATTCCTCGCGCCTCCCCCCTCCCCCCCCCCCCCCCCCCCCAGGATACATCCAGCGGCGGCTGATCAAGTCCATGGAGTCGGTGATGGTGAAGTATGATGCCACCGTGCGGAACTCCATCAATCAGGTGGTACAGCTGCGCTATGGCGAGGACGGCCTGGCGGGCGAGAGCGTTGAGTTCCAGAACCTGGCTACCCTCAAGCCTTCCAACAAGGCCTTCGAGAAGAAGTGAGGAGGCGGCAGGCGGGGTGGTTCTTGCCCCTGGGCTCAGGGCCAGAGTTGTAGGGGTTCCCCTCCCCACACATGGTGAGATCACCTGGACCATGTCGTGCAGTGGGCCTTATTCCGCCCCTTCCCCACCCATCTGGCAGCAGCTGTGAGATGGGAGAGGGCAGATGGAGAGCAGAATTGAGACCCATCCCCACTTTGTCCAGAGGGGTGGGCACAAGCTCAAGGCCCGTTGGACGCCCTTGGGTCTGGATCTTATTATGTTTCCCTGCCCAGGGTTTTTCACAGCCCTGTTCCTGTGGGCCGCACATCTCAGGAACCTTGCACTGTTCTTTGCTGGGATCAGGGCCCACCTGCCCCTTGACTCCACCCCTGTCACCTGCAGGTTTCGCTTTGATTATACCAATGAGAGGGCCCTGAGGCGCACCCTGCAGGAGGACGTGGTGAAGGACGTGCTGAGCAACGCACATATTCAGAACGAGCTGGAGCGAGAATTTGAGCGGATGCGTGAGGACCGGGAGGTGCTCAGGGTCATCTTCCCAACTGGTGACAGCAAGGTACGTGCATGCGGGAAGGGCTAGAGTGGGGAAGGGCTGGCCCCACGTGGCCGTCCTTGACCTGGGGTCCTGCCTCCCTCCCCCTGCCTCAGGTTGTCCTCCCCTGCAACCTGCTGCGCATGATCTGGAACGCTCAGAAGATCTTCCACATCAACCCTCGCCTGCCCTCCGACCTGCACCCCATCAAGGTGGTAGAGGGTGAGTATCTGCTTTGGGGCCGCCAGGCCAGGCTCCGCCAGCAGGGTCCTGGTCTGCAACCTCTTCATCCCCCGTGTGGCCCCCAGGCGTCAAAGAGTTGAGCAAGAAGCTGGTGATAGTGAATGGGGATGACCCGCTGAGCCGGCAGGCGCAGGAGAACGCCACCCTGCTCTTCAACATCCACCTGCGGTCCACGCTGTGCGCCCGCCGCATGGCCGAGGAGTTCCGGCTCAGCGGGGAGGCCTTCGACTGGCTGCTCGGAGAGATTGAGTCCAAGTTCAACCAAGCTATTGTGAGTGTCGTACTCCTCACCCTAACCTGCGTTCTCTCTTTTGTCCTATTGACTTCTCTGAGTTCTGAAAAGAGCCCACCTCTGCCCGTAATTGCGTAATGGTAGGTGTCATTCATTGAGACACTGCCGTGAGCCAAGTCCTGTGTTGGGAGCTTTATACCTTTATTCCTTAGCAGGCTTAAGACGACCCTCGTAGGGGAGGGGCTGTTAGTCCCATGTTGCAGAAACAAAAAGTGAGCTGTGGAGAGGCAAACACGTGAAAAGATGGTCAACATCATTAGCGGTCGGGGAAAATGCAACTCAGAACCACAGTGAGGCACCACTTCCTGCCCCTAGGATGCCTAAAAGGAAAAATAAACAAGTGTTGGCAAGGATGTAGAGAAATTGGAGCTTTCATACACTGCTGCTGGGAATGTTGCACTGCTTTGGGAAACTGTGTGGCAGTTTCTCAAAAGTTTAAACATAGGGTTACCATATGACCCAGCAGTTTCACTCCTAGGAATATGCCCAGGAGAATCGGAAGCACATGTCTGCACAAAGACGTGCACACGGCTGTTTGGAGCAGTATTATTGATAATAGCCAAGCAGTGGAAACAACCTAAATGTTCATCCATTGATGAAGGATGAACAACATAAAGGAATATTATTCTGAGATAAAAGTACCAAGATCTCAAGCCATAAAAAGACAGCGATCAACCTTACATAGTATCACTAAGTAAAGAAACTAGTCTGAAAAGGCTACATACTGGATGATTCCAATTAAGAGATTTAATTTTGAGGACTTCCCTGGTGGTCCAGTCTGTAAGACTTTGCCTTCCAGCGCAGGGAGTGCGGGTTCGATCCCTGGTCAGGAAGCTAAGATCCCACATGCCTTGTGGCCAAAAAACCAAACCATAAAACAGAAGGAATATTGTAACAAATTCGATAAAAGAGTTTAAAAATTATCCACATCAAAAAAATCTTTTAAAAAAATTAAATTTTATGGTATGTGATTCTGTCTCAATTTAAACAATGCATTGGGTGCTTGCCGTATAGAAGACATTTATCAAAAGAATGTTTACCCTGTAACCTTAGCATGTACTACTTTTACAAATGTGGGATTTAGATGGCGTGTTCCCTTTTCTTGGTTGTGCGGCATGTCAGGCGCTAAATGGCAGGCGTGAATTGAAATGCCGTCTGAGGAAGGGGATGATCCAATAAGACTGATTTTTTCAAGTCTCTGCCGTTTCCAAATGCCTCTGCCCAGCCCTGACAGCATCTCTCTCTTGTT
Source organism: Hippopotamus amphibius kiboko (assembly GCF_030028045.1). Taxonomy (NCBI): domain Eukaryota; kingdom Metazoa; phylum Chordata; class Mammalia; order Artiodactyla; family Hippopotamidae; genus Hippopotamus; species Hippopotamus amphibius. The sequence continues at coordinate 8,798,220 of NC_080202.1, read as the reverse complement.
CACCGATGGGGAGGGATTTGCTCTTCTGAGCCTGGCTCTTCTCACTCCCCAGGCCCATCCTGGGGAAATGGTGGGGGCTCTGGCTGCACAGTCCCTCGGAGAACCTGCCACCCAGATGACCTTGAACACCTTCCACTATGCTGGTGTGTCCGCCAAGAACGTGACGCTGGGTGTGCCCCGACTTAAGGAGCTCATCAACATTTCCAAGAAGCCAAAGACTCCCTCACTTACTGTCTTCCTGCTGGGCCAGTCTGCTCGAGATGCTGAGAGAGCCAAGGTGGGGCTTCTTGGCAGGAGGATGGTGGGGGGAGCTCCTTCCCTTAAGTAAAAGGTTTGGGATTCCCTCTGCAGGTGGGTTTGAAGAGGCCTTTGGAGCCACCCAGATGCCTGTGTCATGAATCCCTTTTCCTTGCCAGGATATTCTGTGCCGCCTGGAACATACAACGTTGAGGAAGGTGACTGCCAACACGGCCATCTACTATGACCCCAACCCCCAGAGCACAGTGGTGGCGGAGGATCAGGAGTGGGTGAATGTCTACTACGAGATGCCTGACTTTGACGTGGCCCGAATCTCCCCCTGGCTTTTGCGGGTGGAATTGGACCGGAAGCACATGACTGACCGGAAGCTGACCATGGAGCAGATTGCTGAAAAGATCAATGCTGGTGAGGCTGGGAGGTCCTGCCCAGGCTCCCCCAGCTGCCCGTCCTGTCCCTGCGCACTCGTCCCAGACAAGCCGCCCAAGCCCACCACCTTCCACACACTGGTTCTGCTCCTCCATGGCACCTCTTCTCTAGGTCCCCTCTGCACTGCCTTTTCCTTCTCATTGTTTCCCCTCCCTCTTTCGAGAAGGGTTCTGTAAGAGAGAGGGGAAGCCGAAAGAGAGCCCATATGGGGAGAGCTGCGGACAAGCTGTGAGTGGAAGCAGTCCTGCAGCTGTCATCATTCTTGTTTCTCCCCAGGTTTCGGCGATGACTTGAACTGCATCTTTAACGATGATAACGCAGAGAAGCTGGTGCTCCGTATCCGCATCATGAACAGTGATGAGAACAAGATGCAAGAGGTAAATGGGACCCAAGGCGAAATTAGACGTCAGACACAGAAACCGTTAACTCCGGTTCCTGACCAAAGACATTAAAGTGAAAGCAGCGTTGAGTGCCAGTCACACCACCTAAAGTAGAGAGGGGGGGAAGGTGGGTAGCAGTGATTTTCAAAACTTTTAGCAGCAAGAAATCTTTGAAACGTGAAGTAGCGGCCACATAGATAAAACAGATGGTGTTGGGGACTTCCCTGGCTGTCCAGTGGTTAGGACTCGTGCTTTCACTGCCAAGGGCGTGGGTTCAGTCCCTGGTCAGGAAACTAAGACCCAGCAGGCTGTGGGGTGTGGCCAAAAAAAAAAAAACCCAAAACAGACAGTGTTGCTGTGGGGGCGTCCCCTTAGCCTGCTGCGGCTTCTGCGTGAGGGCAGGTCGGACAGTAGGAATTGCTGTGTCCTAGGGAAAGTGGTGTGACAGTGGGTGTAACAAGACCCAGGAAAATGTTTGACCAGTGACTTCACTCCTGGGCATGGCTCCTAAAACGTTGTTCAGCAGATGTGGATGCCTGGTGCTTTAGTAATAAAAACTCAGAACTTGCTATTGAACCGGAGGAGAGTGGTTAAGAACACATGGACGTGTCTTGAGGGAGGACAGTGTGAGATCCCATCGCATGTCAAGGCGTTGGTGGGCGGCCGAGTGCGAGGCGAGCACGGGAGCGTCAGGACGAGAGTGGGGGGGCCGTGCGCTTTGCTGCTGCCCCTGGAGTGGCACACAGGGTGGGCATTGTGTTAGGGTGGTGGGGTGCGGCTGCCTTTCCTGAGGTTTCTTTAAATACCATCGTAAAAACATGACAGGAAATAACCTCACTGGAACTGAAGAGGGCAGGTCTGGGCCAGACACAGCTCTCCAGGTCAGACTGTGGTTTGGGGTGAGGCCGGGGAGAGGCCAGAGGACTCTGGGAGGGCTGACGCGTTCCTGTCGCAGGAAGAAGAGGTGGTGGACAAGATGGATGACGACGTCTTCCTGCGCTGCATCGAGTCCAACATGCTGACAGATATGACCCTGCAGGGCATCGAGCAGATCAGCAAGGTCAGCCGGTCCCTCCGCGTAGCCCGTCTGGCCCTGACCCCCCCACCCGCCCCCAGCCTGAGCACGCTCTGCCCCCCCCCCCCCCCCCCCACAGGTGTACATGCACCTGCCGCAGACAGACAACAAGAAGAAGATCATCATCACCGAGGACGGCGAGTTCAAGGCCCTGCAGGAGTGGATCCTGGAGACAGACGGCGTGAGCCTGATGCGGGTGCTGAGCGAGAAGGACGTGGACCCCGTGCGCACCACGTCCAATGACATCGTGGAGATCTTCACGGTGAGCCCCTCAGAGCCTTCTTCCCAGACCCCGGTGGCTCGAGGCCCCCTCCCTGGCTCTTGGGCAGTGGTTGTGGTCCCTGTTCTCCCCTCAGCGCATTTCCTTGCTCAGGTGGTTTTATGCCTGAATCCACTTTTGTGTCTGGGCTTCTCTGACTCCTGACTACCCCTCTTTGGGTCTGGGTGGTAGTGGCAGCGGGCGGAGAGCAGAGTTACTTGGTCTTGACCCTCCCCCGCCCCCCATCCCCTTGCCAGGTGCTGGGCATAGAAGCTGTGCGGAAGGCCCTGGAGCGGGAGCTGTACCACGTTATCTCCTTTGATGGTTCTTACGTCAATTACCGGCACTTGGCGCTCCTGTGTGATACCATGACCTGTCGCGGCCACTTGATGGCCATCACCCGACACGGAGTCAACCGCCAGGATACCGGACCTCTCATGAAGTGCTCTTTTGAGGAAACGGTAATAGCAGAAGTTGGACAGGGTAGGAGGAGAGAGCGGGGGGAGGAGGGATGGCTGTGGGAAGAGGGCGTCCTGCACTGAGTGTGATGGGCCTCCGTGCACTCTCCTCTCTGTTGGGTGGGCAGCTGTGACGATGCAGGGGCGGGGTCTCATGGCACCCCCCCTCTTCTGGGGTTTAGGTGGATGTGCTTATGGAAGCGGCTGCACACGGAGAGAGCGACCCCATGAAGGGGGTGTCCGAGAACATCATGCTGGGCCAGCTGGCTCCGGCCGGCACTGGCTGTTTTGACCTCCTGCTCGATGCAGAGAAGTGCAAGTATGGCATGGAGATCCCCACCAACATCCCCGGCTTGGGGGCTGCCGGACGTGAGTATGAGGGTCTTACAAGGTGGAGGTGGGGCAGTGGGGAGGCCGTGCATGGGAGGGCAGCCAATCCCTGGGTGCCATTTCTTGTGAGTCACCATGTGCCTTTCTGCAGCCACTGGCATGTTCTTCGGCTCAGCCCCCAGTCCCATGGGAGGAATTTCTCCAGCCATGACACCCTGGAACCAGGGCGCAACCCCAGCCTACGGCGCCTGGTCCCCCAGTGTTGGTGAGTGGCCACCAGGAAGACAGCCCTCTGGGTGGTTCAGAGGGCGGGTGGCCTGGGCTCATGAGGGGTCCCCCATGTGGAGACGCTGGGGGCCCTAGGGTTCTGGGAACGTGTTGGGCTCCAGCTCTGGTTTTAACTAATGTTTCTCTCACTTCGCAGGGAGTGGGATGACCCCGGGGGCAGCAGGCTTCTCTCCCAGTGCTGCTTCAGACGCCAGTGGCTTCAGCCCTGGTTACTCCCCGGCCTGGTCTCCCACACCGGGTTCTCCAGGCTCCCCGGGCCCCTCAAGCCCATACATCCCCTCACCAGGTGAGTTGTCCTTGTCTGTCAAAGGCCAGCTCTATTTTGTCCTTGATCTTTCTTCCTGGGTGAGTCTCTCCATCACTTAACGCCTTTCTGCTTCTCTCCCACAGGGGGTGCCATGTCTCCCAGCTACTCCCCTACGTCACCTGCCTACGAGCCCCGCTCTCCTGGGGGCTACACGCCCCAGAGTCCCTCCTACTCCCCCACTTCACCCTCCTACTCCCCTACCTCTCCATCCTATTCTCCAACCAGCCCCAACTACAGCCCCACCTCACCCAGCTACTCGCCCACCTCGCCCAGCTACTCGCCCACCTCGCCCAGCTACTCGCCCACCTCGCCCAGCTACTCGCCCACTTCCCCAAGCTACTCGCCCACTTCCCCAAGCTACTCGCCCACATCACCTAGCTACTCGCCCACATCACCCAGCTACTCTCCAACCTCTCCCAGCTACTCTCCCACCTCTCCCAGCTACTCGCCAACTTCACCCAGCTACTCGCCCACCTCGCCCAGCTACTCGCCGACATCTCCAAGCTATTCGCCGACATCACCGAGCTACTCACCAACTTCCCCAAGTTACTCGCCCACCAGCCCTAACTATTCTCCAACCAGTCCCAATTACACCCCGACATCACCCAGCTATAGCCCAACATCCCCCAGCTACTCACCTACTAGTCCCAACTACACACCGACAAGCCCCAACTACAGCCCAACCTCTCCAAGCTACTCTCCGACTTCCCCCAGCTACTCCCCGACCTCGCCAAGCTACTCCCCTTCGAGCCCACGATATACACCACAGTCTCCCACCTATACCCCGAGCTCACCCAGCTACAGCCCCAGCTCGCCCAGCTACAGCCCAACCTCACCAAAGTACACCCCAACCAGTCCTTCCTACAGCCCCAGCTCACCGGAGTACACCCCGACCTCTCCCAAGTACTCACCTACCAGCCCAAAGTATTCACCCACCTCCCCCAAGTACTCTCCTACCAGCCCCACCTACTCGCCCACCACCCCCAAATATTCGCCAACATCTCCTACTTATTCACCAACCTCTCCGGTCTATACCCCAACCTCCCCCAAGTATTCACCCACTAGCCCCACCTACTCACCCACCTCCCCCAAGTACTCGCCCACCAGCCCTACCTACTCTCCTACTTCCCCCAAAGGCTCGACCTATTCACCCACCTCCCCTGGCTACTCGCCCACGAGCCCCACCTATAGCCTCAGCAGCCCAGCCATCAGCCCGGATGACAGCGATGAGGAGAACTGAGGGTGCGGGCACCCGGCTGGGTGACGGGCGGCTCTGGGGCGCCTTGTAGCCCTCCCCACCCGTGGGGTTCCGGCCTCGCTCCAGCTGCCTTGTACATAGCTCTTCGTGACAAAGTTCCCTGTGGAGGTTCTGGTCCCATTTCTGCTGGGGCTTTTGTCTTGTTCTCCACTTGTGCTGTCTTGGAACCCACTCGCCCGCCGCAGTGGTCCTTTTCCTGCCCCGCCTACCCCAGACCTGTCCCCAGATGCAGGATCCTTCTTGCCTGTGGCTTGATTGAGGGGTAAAGGGTATTTTAACTTCTTAGGGGTAGTTCCTGCTCTGGGTCATTACATCTGATCCTCGAAGAACAAAGCGAAAGCTGCCTCTTGTCTGTTATTTTATTTTTTGAAGTTTAAATAAAGTTTACTAATTTTGACCAAAGGTCTGTCTGTTGAGTGCTTTATTAGGAGGCAAGAACACCCAGGCCCCTGCTGCCTGCCTGGGATGCTGTCGCATATATCACATGTTAGCTGATCCCTGTTGTTGGGGCAGGGGCAGAAAAACACGCAGACAGGACATTCTTTCACCAGACAAATACCTACTTTGTGCCAGGCATTGCTCTGTCCTGACTTTGTGGTTGAACAGATAGATGTAGGCCTCGTTCTGCATTAAAGCAATATTGACATGACATCTTTTTAACTAATTTTACTGATTACCATAATACATAACTTAGACAAGTACAGAAGGTGCAGCACAGAAGCACAAAAATTTATTACCCTTACCACCACCACCAGGAGGCATAATTTCTTTGGGTATTTTTCCTGCATGTTTCTCGAGACACTTCTAATCAGTCTGTTTTGGCCTCAAACCAACAATGAGCAAATTATGGATACTAGGATATGTTTTAAAGCTTATGTTAAAGGACTTGGTGATAATTTGCTGTTTTCAGTTGGCCATTTCATATTTCGTTTCATTAGTTCCTTTCTTCTTTGCATTTTGGCCATGTGGCCTGCAGGATCTCAGGTCCCTGATCAGGGACTGAACCCAAGGCCATGGCAGTGAAAGCCCAGAGTCCTAATCCTAACCACTAGGGCACAAGGGAACTCCCTGAAATATTTCAAAAGATTGTTTAGAAAGTAACATGACCAAGATCTATTAGTTTATCACTAAGATTTTAGATGGTAGATATGATTTTACAATATTTAATTTAGATCTTAAATTGTTTTGAAAGAGAGGACTTGCTTTTATAAAAGGATATTATAAAAAAGTCCAAGCACTGTAGAAAAAAATATCTCCTCAATCCCCTGAATTACTGTTGGCAATTGGTGAACATAATTCCAGACAGCTCTTTCACCGTATATTGATGGAATAATAGAATGTTAAACAGAAAGAAATGGCTTTTTTTCTTGTGATGAGAACTCAGGATTTACTCTTTAAACAACTTTCCAGTGTAACCATACAACAGTATTAACTACAGTCATGTTGTACATGACATCCCTAGTACTTATTTTATAAGTAGAGGTTTGTATCTTTTGACCACCTTCATCTAATTCCTCCACCCCACCCCCACAACCACGAATCTGATTTCCTTTTTTATGAGTTTACTTTTTGCTCTGTTTTAGATTCCACATGTAAGTGAGATTATAGTATTTCTTCTTATTTTTTGGCCATGCCATGCAGCATGTGGGATCCTAGTTCCCCGACCAGGGGTTGAACCCATGCCCCCTGCAGTAGAAGTGCAGAGTCCCAACCACTGGGCCACCAGGGAAGACCCTATATAGTATTTCTTTTTCCTGTTTGACATTTCACTTAGCATAATGCCCTCAAGGTCCATCCATCTTGTCACAAATGGCAATTAGATAAGTGAAGTCTGCCAGGGCGAGGCAAGCACAGTGCTCTCCACAGGCACAAAATTTAAGGGGCGGAAAAAAACCTCATCAAGATAAATGATATTTTAATGCAATATTTTAAAAATCAAAAGTAATGTAAAAATCCATGATGAATGAAATGGTAACATTTTAAATTTTAAAAGGATCCATGTGAATGATTTCTCCCTGTTTGCCTCGACCCTGATGTGACTTGGCGCGGCCCCGGTCTTTGCAGGTGCAGTTCTGTGGTCTCTTTCGGCAACTCATGGTTTGCTTGTGTGTTTTATTGCTTTAGATTGTGAGTTGCTCTTTTTCCTTGGAATTAGATAAGTGGGAGAACTTTGAGTCCTTGATCAAAGTGGCATACCTATAGAGAGAATGGGTATTTGCCTTCACCTGGTGCACGGCTGCACTGGTGACCTGGGAAGCCTTTGCATTTTGTGAAGGTTTTCTTGGGCTCCTCAAGTGTGAATTTCAGGACAAACGGTGGAAGGGCTGGGTTGTAGTTTCAGGTTTTGGGGAAAGATTATTTTTTCTTCCATTCAAGGTGGAGACAGGCAAGCTCCCTTGCTCCCTCCTTCCTAAAATGGGTTTTGGTTTTTGTTTCCACATGCCTTTATACTGAGCTTGTAGGAGATCCTAATCACATGCCCAAATCTCCCACTATCTTGGTAGAGCCTTGGGCTTTATCTCTTTGTCTCCTGCAGTCTGGGAGAGACTCAAGGTCTCCTGTGTTTCACAGAAACCTTTGGAGAGAAAAGCTGACTTTGGCACTCATCTCCCAGGCTTCCTGATTTTACTTCATTTTTTGCCTTTGTGGGAATACTTCTATTTGTACCAGCTCAGCAGCGGTTTTTTTTTTTTTTTGGGGGGGGCTACACCAGTTTCAATCATCTGTTTTTATACACATATCCCCGTATTCCCTCCCTTCCTTGACTCCCCCCCTCGAGTCCCCCCCACCCTCCCCGCCCCAGTCCTCTAAGGCATCTTCCATCCTCGAGTTGAACACCCTTTGTTATACAACTTCCCACTGACTATTTCACAGTTGGTAGTATATATATGTCTGTGCTACTCTCTCGCTTCGTCTCAGTTTCCCCTTCACCCCCCGCCCCCTCCCATACCTCGAGTTCTCCAGTCCATTCTCTGTATCTGCATCCTTGTTCTTGTCACTGAGTTCATCAGTACCATTTTTAGATTCCGTATATGTGAGTTAGCATACAATATTTGTCCTTCTCTTTCTGACTTACTTCACTATGTATGACAGATTGTAGTTCTATCCACCTCATTACATATAGCTCCATCTCATCCCTTTTTATAGCTGAGTAATATTCCATTGTATATATATGCCACATCTTCTGTATCCATTCATTTGTTGATGGGCATTTAGGTTGCTTCCATGTCCTGGCTATTGTAGATAGTGCTGCAATAGACATTATGGTACAAGTTTCTTTTGGGATTATGGTTTTCTTTGGGTATATGCCCAGGAGTGGGATTACTGGATCATATGGTAGTTCTATTTGTAGTTTTTTAAGGAACCTCCAAATTGTTTTCCATAGTGGCTGTACCAACTTACAGTCCCACCAACAGTGCAGGAGAGTTCCCTTTTCTCCACACTCTCTCCAACATTTGTGGTTTCCAGACTTTGTGATGATGGCCATTCTGATTGGTGTGAGGTGATACCTCATTGTGGCTTTGACTTGCATTTCTCTAATGATTAGTGAGGTTGAGCATCTTTTCATGTGTTTGTTGGCCATCTGTATGTCTTCTTTGGAGAAATGTCTATTTAGGTCTTCTGCCCATTTGTGGATTGGGTTATTTGCTTTTTTGGTATTAAGCTTCATGAGCTGCTTGTATATTTTGGAGGTTAATCCTTTGTCCGTTGTTTCATAGGCAATTATTTTTTCCCATTCTGAGGGTTGCCTTTTAGTCTTGTTTATGGTTTCTTTTTCAGCAGCGGTTTTTTAGTTGGGTGTTGTTTTTTTTTTTTACAACATATTTCATCCACAATTTTATTCTTTTCAATTAGGAGAGAATATTTAGGATATCTAGTCTGCTGATGGCCATCCTACCTCCTGATCGTGGCTTTCATCCTTTTACCTTCATCAGGTTTTATAATATTTACTTTCTGTTCTGCAAATACAATCCCTCTAGGTATGTACTCTCATCCGTGTATTTAAATGGCTCCTCTGTAGTCTTCTTACCACTGCTTCTCACCTGTCATCTTTTTTATTCATCTCTCCAGAATGCTTTTCAGAAAAGGCTTATAATTGCTTTGTGTTAGTCCCCGCATCTTTTGAGACTGACTTCCTATAGCCATCAAAATTGAAGTGCATCTTGGCTGGCTATTTCTTTCCCTCACAATTTTGTGGACATTGCTTAAGTTTTGTGTCGGTCAGGGTTCTCCAGAGAAACAGAACCAGTAGAATGAATATATATACACACACACATAAATATGTAAATTCATATGTATATAAATATATATATGTAAATGTATATATTTCTATATACTATGAAGAATTGACTCAAGGCTCAAGGATTACGGAAGCTGAGAATTCCCATGATTTGCCATCTGCAAGCTGGAGACCCAGGAAAACCAGTGATGTAATTCAGCCCAAGTTCGAAGGCCTGAGAAGATTAGATGAGATGTCCCAACTCAACCAAGTGAGGCTGCAAAGAAAAGGGATGAATTTCTCCTTCCTCCACCTTTGGTTCTATTCAGGCCTTTGATGGATTGGCTGCTGCCCACCCACACTGGGGAGGGCCATCTGCTTTACTGAGGTCACCGATGCAAAAGCGAATCTCATCAAGAACACCTTTACAGACACACTCAGAAATAACGTTCAGTCTGGGCACCCTGTGGCCAGTCAAGCTGACACGTACAGTTAACCATGACCGGTCCACCCCTCTTCAACTTCTACCCATAGGCATCTCCAGATAAAGACAATAACAAGATCATAATTCCATGATACAGCTGCCACGCGTGCAGCTGAAAACACACCAACCCCTTCCCCAGAAGAAGAGGTAAAGTCCTTGAGCAGTCTTTAGTCTTCTTCTTTAAAAAAATTATTTTATTTATTTATTTTTGGCTGCTTTGGGTCTTCGCTGTTGCGCGTGGGCTTTCTCTAGTTTCTCTCATTGTGGTGCGCAGGCTTCTCATTGCGGTGCGCAGGCTTCCCATTGCGGTGGCGTCTCCTGTTGCGGAGCACAGGCTCTAGGTGCACGGGCTTCCGTAGTTGTGGCACACAGGCTTAGTTCCTCTGCGGCATGTGGGATCTTCCCAGGGATCGAACCCGTGTCCCCTGCATTGGCAGGTGGATTCTTAACCACTGTACCACCGGGGAAGTCCCTGGTCTTCTTCTTGATATGCCATAACTTAAATACTGATGTAAAATTAGCAATACTTAAATACTACGATATAAAGTCAATACGTCTTATGTTACATGGTAAGGGAATAAGAGACTAAAGAAAACAAAGGTAGTTACACATATACAAACATATTCATAAAAAAATAAGGAGGAAATATTCATAACAATTACAGTTCTCATTTCTATAACTAGCCATGTGGTCATAGCTGGTATTTATAACTACCTTCTTCTACTACCCATTGTGTATTCCCTTTGCCTTCAGCAAGCACCTGAGCTGGTCATGGTTCTTTACTTGGTGGGGTGATCCAAACCTTCATTCTTGAAGGGTCTAGATCATTACTAATCCTTCCTCGATTGGATTGTTGATGTTCTCCATTGACTTTATTTTTTTTTCTCTTTAAGAACTTTTATTGAGATACAATTGACATACAATAAACTGCATATATTTAGAGTACAACTTGATATACATTTTCTTATTAGCAATGTATATATGGCAATCCCAATCTCCCAATTCATCCCACCTCAACGCCCCCTCAACTGACTTTAATCACAGACATGGTAATACTAAGAGATGCCCACACATATTCTTCCTTACCTCCATTGCAGATAGTAGTCCAATTTCTGCTTGGCAGTCAGGATCAATCAATCACCCCAGCCAGCCAACACTATAACTCCCTTCTTTTTCCATTCAGTCAGAGGCATGAGATGTCCAAATTGGCTGGGTGGCAATCTTAACTTCCAGTTCAATGAAATAATTGTTGAGTCTCCTTGTGGAAGCATCCTTCCCTCTGGAACTAAGACCTCTAGAGCAGCAAAGCATACAGTCACAGGAACAGGAAGCAAAAATGTTGCTGGTGAGTCGTTAGGGGTAATAGTGAGTGGTGCCACTCCCTTGATTCCTGGACCCATGAATCCTGGCTATCAGAGAATCCACACCATATATCAAATGCTGATTTAGAGCACATACCGCCTCCCAGGGAACCTTGCCCCAGCCCTGCAAGGTATTGCCACCTAGCTGGCACTGTAACTGAGTCTTCAGAAGGCCATTACATCGTTCTTTCAAGCCAGTTGCTTCAGGGTGGTGGGGAATATGGCAAGACCAGTGAACTCCATGAGCGTGGTCCTATAGCCACACTTCTTTTGCTGTGAAATGAGTTCTTTGATCAGGAGCAATGTGGTGTGGAATACCATCATGACATGTGGATAAGTCACTCTGTAAGTCCAGGGATGGTAGTTTGGGCAGAAGCATTGCATGCAGCATTGCATTTTGCCAGACATATCCAGAGGGTCTCTTCGCAGTAAGAATAAAACACTGCCCCTCCCATGGTGGAAGCCATCCAGTGTCTTTAACCTGCCAGCATCTCTCTGTCACGGACACTTCGGGCACCATTGGATCTACTGGATCCTGTGACCTGAGGGTCAGAGCAGCCTCCACAATAGCCTGGACCTGTCACACAGCCTTCTCTTGTTCTGGACCCCACTCAAAACAGTTTTTTGAAACATAGCTGATTCACTTTATTGTACAGCAAAAACTGGCACAAAAGTGTAAAGCAATTATATTCCAATAAAGAGCTAAAAAAAACATAGAAACGAATTAAAAAAAAAAAAAAGCTTTTTGGGTCACTCAGTAAATGGGCCAAAGTAACATACCCAAATGAGGACTATATTGCCTCCAGAAGCCAAAGAAGCCGTCTAAGCATTGTGCCTCTTTCTTTGGATGTGGGAGGGACCAGATACGACGATTTATCCTTCGCCATAGAAGGGATATCTCAACACACTCCACAGCCCCCTAAACTAAGTCGAGAGGAGCTGCTATTTCTCACTCACTAGGTCCATAATGTCATAACTGGTATAGACCAGGGTGACAGCTTGTGGAAAGGGAATGTGATCAAGATTCCTGCAAGCTAAATTATGACATCGGGCTGGAGAGTTGATCAATCCCTGAGGTAGAATAGTGAAGGTGTATTGCTGAGCTGAAAGCAAACTGCCTCTGGTGGGTCTTATGGACAGGGATCAAGAGAAAGGCATTTGCTAGGTCAATAGCTGCATACCAGGTACCAGTGGATGCGTTAATTTATTTAAGCGATGAAATCACATCTTGTCGAGCAGCTGCAATAGGCATCATCACCTGATGGTGGAACAGAATAGAGAACCCAGCTGCTGAACCATGCATATGTGGAATTATGATACATGACAGCAATGGAAGGGCAGATCGGTGAGGAGAGGAGGAACTTTCAATTAATGAGGGGAGAAAAGCCTGACCAAATGGGAAAAAAAAGATAAAATTGGATTCCTATCTCATTCTCAGAAACCAATCCCTGATGCATTAAATGTTGAAAGAAGAAATCTGAACATGGAAAAAATAGATTAACATTTTTTCTGAGGCTGGGCATAGGAAATTTTTGTTAAATAAGAACCCCCCCAAAAAGTACTAATTCTAAAAAAATTGATAAGTTCGAGAAAACTCAAATTATGAACAGCTATTCATCAAAAGACATTATGAACTGGATGAAGATAGTCAAAAGTTACAAACTTCCAATTATAAGATAAACAAGGGGAATTCCCTGGAGGTCCAATGGTTGGGACTTGGGGCTTTCACTTCTGTGGCCCTGGGTTCAATCTCTGGTCAGGGAGCTAAGATCCTGCAGTCCGTGCAACGTAGACAAAAAAAAAAAAAAACCCACAAAAAAGCACGTTCATAGAAGCAGTGTTTATAACAGCAAAAGCATGGAAACAACTCAAGTGTCTGCATTCTCATTGCAAGGAAAAATAAGTTTTTTTCTATTTCTTTAATTTTGCATCTACCTGAGATGAATGTACACTAAACTTTTTGTGATAATCATTTCATGATGTATGTAAGCCAAATCATTTTGTTGTACACCTTAAACTTGTACAGTGCTAGGTGTCCATTATGGCTCAATAAAACTGGAAGAAAAAAAGAGACATCATGAATAAAGTAAAAAGAAGTTGCAAAACTGGGAAAAGAGGTTTGTAACATAAACAGACAAAGAACAATTTCTAAAGACGAATAAGGAAAGAAGAAACCACCAATAGAAAAATGGGCAAATGACATGAACAGGGATTTCAGAGGCAAACAACAAACAACTAAGAGATGTTCAATTTTCTTTGTAACTAGGGAAATTCAAATCAAAATGATAGCTACTACTTTACACTCAGTTGATGGGCAGAAATGTAAAAGTCTGATAATATCAAGTATTGAGAGGATACGGATCCACCAGACCCATGTTGCTCTAGGGAGGGATTATACATTTGTGCAAATTGTTTGGAAAACAGTTCAATGTTATTTTCCAAGGCTGGACATAATGTTCCCCAGGACCTGCATTCCAACCCTAGCTCTGTGCTCAGAGAAACTTTCCCTTGGGCCCCAGGAGGCACGCATAAACATGTTCACAGAAGCAGTGTTTTAAATAGTGAAAACGTGGAAACAAATGTCTAGAGGCTGGAGAATGAATATATAAATTGTGACATTCACAGAAGAGAATATTATATAGTGGTGTGAACGATAACAGGGTATATGAATCTGAGCAATCTAATGTTAAATGAAAAAGGTCATCTCAAAAGATTATATAATATCATTTTTATAATGTTAAAAATTTAACTGAAATTGAGCAATATTTTAGCATGACACTTATATGTGATTAAATCAACAATAAAAAGCGAGGGACTGAGTTGTGGTGGAATAGGAGTTTTCTACCATTATTCTCCCACAGAACATCAATTTTGAAAACCACGCACGGATGAAGAGTATCTTTGTGGATGTCCAGGAATCCAGTGGAGAATTTCCAGCACACCGTTGGAGCAAAAAATCCAAGAATAGATGCATTGAAGAGGAGAAGGAGGAGAATTTCATTTCACCTCCATCACCTCTTCCCCAAGGCAGCACAGCTCAATGTCAAGAGACACTGCCTCCCATTGGCCTGTGATTTCTCCCAGAGGAGAAGGGGAGAGCATAGTGAGTGGGTGCCTGGCTTCCTCAGCCGTGGGGGACACGGCCCTAAAGCCAACTGCTTTCTCACCCCACACAGAATACTGAGGTGATCCATGTGACTGAGAAGTTGGGAGATGCTGGAAGTATTGCAACCAGGACTCAGAACTCATCATAGGGCCAGGATCTAGTAAACACTTTGCGGACACCATCAGGAAGCCTGCCCAGAGCTGCTTGAGACAGGTGTATTGAACGATACTCAGGGACTTCGCTGGTGGTGCAGTGGCTAGGACTCACTGCTCCCAACGCCGGGGGCCCAGTTTTGATCCCTGGTCAGGGAAATAGATGATCCCGCATACTGCAACTAAAAAAAAAAAAAAGAATAAGAAAAAGGAAAAGAGAGAAACAAAAGATGCTCAACATCACTGATCATCAGGGAAATGCAGATCAAAACCACAATGAGACATCACTTCACACCTGTTAGGATGGCTATTACCAAAAAGATGAAAAGAATTGGCAAGGATGTGGAGAAAAGGAAACCCTCATGCACTGTTGGTGGGGAAGTAAATTGGTGTAGCCACTATGGAAAACAGTATGGAAGTTCCTCAACAAATTAAAAATAGAATTATCATATGATCCAGCAATCTCACTCCTGGGTAGATATTCAAAGGAAATAAATGACTATCTGGAAGCGATATCTGCACTCCCATGTTCACTGCAGCATATTATTTTCAATAGCCAAGATGTGGAAACAACCCAAGTGTCCATCAGTAAATGAAGGGATAAAGAAAAGGTGACATACATACATACATATACATATATGACTTATATAAAATTCAGCCTTTAAAGAAGACAGTCCTGACATTTGCAGCAACATGGATGAACCTCGAGGACATTATACTAAATGAAATAAGTCAGATACAGAAAGACAAAAACTGCATAATCTCACAGGTGGAGTCTAAAAAAGTTGAACTCATAGAAACAGAGAGTAGAATGGTGGTTGCCAGGGGCTGAGGGGTGGGGGAAATTGGGAGATTTTGGTCAAAGAGTACAAACTGTCAGTTATAAGATGAATAAGTTCTGTGGACCTAAGTATGGTGACTATAGTTAGTCATTATTATATACTGAAATTTGCTAAGTGATCTCACCACACACAGAAAAATGGTAACTGTGTGAGGTGATGGATGTGTCAGTTGGCTTGATTGTGGTGATGATTTCACATTGTACACATATAACAAACGATCACATTGTGTGCCTTAAATATATGCCATCATACTTCAGTAAAGCTGGGGGGAAGCAAGATTCAGGATACTGGTCACCTTATGTTTGGGCTACCAGTTGGGTGAGAAGCACATAGGCAGACATAAGTTGTCTTCAGTGTTTTAGTTCTTGGTTTGGGTAGTGGGTTGATGCTTGTTTTTTGTTTTTGTTCTTACATTTTGTAATTTTTTTTGAAGTTTGTTTGTATGTTTGTTTATTTTTGGCCACACGGCAGGCGGGATCCCACTTCCCTAACCAGGGATCCAACCGATGCCCCCTGCAGTGGAAGTGCAGAGTCTCAGCCGCTGGATCGCCAGGGAAGTCCTGATGCGTGTTTTCAAAATAAAAATTTTAAACAAAGCAGGGTCATGCATGGAACAACACTGACAATGTGACGTGAACCAGTTAAGTTTTTATTTTTGTATATGTATTTTTATTTTTTTGGCTGTACCGTGTGGTTTGCGGGATCTCAGTTCCCCAACAAGGGACCGAACCTGGGTCACGGTAGTGAAAGCCCGGAATCCTAAACACTAGGCCACCAGGGAACTCCCCATTCATGATAAAACCAAAAACATGAAAGTCTTATCAACCAGAATGAAAAGGATACTTCCTTAACCTGATAAAGTGAATCTACCAAAAATATATAGGAATCATCATCCTTAACGGTGAAGCGTTAAGATGATGCGTTAAGGATGGAGAGACACTCGTTTCAGCATCTGGACTGAAACCAGTGTGACCTCTATCACCACTTTTACTCAGCTTCAGCCAGGAAAGGAAGTCTGATGATGTTCCTTAATGACCCTTACTTAGGACTGAATAACAGAGAGCAGGACACAAGAGTCACATAAACTTTAAATGCCTCAGCTGCTTCAAAATTCTAAAAAATATTCGATTGGTGAACCACATGAAACAACACCATTTGGAACTTGAGAAGCGGAGGGATGACTTCTGGGAAAGCCACGCCCCCTTGCCAGCACGGCCCCTGACAGGTTGCCACACCTGCCGCATCACACTCACAGTTTACACATCACTCAGGGACCCTCCAGGAGGGTCTATTACCGGGCTCTGCGACCACACAGGACAATCATAAACCCAGTGAAATACCCTACATTTCCCAGGTTTACAATTACAGTTGAGAACATGCTTTGAAGCCACAGGGAAATTGATTTTGTTTATTTTGTCTCAAAACTTCCAAAATTGCAACACCATACATGAATCCTAGTTGGAAGCAGAAAAAGAGAGTTTTTCAGGGTTTCGAGTGCCGGCCACAATTTTAAACGCTTATCTCAGCCGTATCTGAGTCTGGTTTTGATGCTTGGTCTATCTCTTCAAACTGTTTTGACTTTTAGTATGCCTCGTAAATTGTTGTTGAAAGCCAGAGAAGGGCTTCCTAGGTGGCGCAGTGGTTAAGAATCCGCCTGCCTAATGCAGAGGTCACGGGTTTGATCCCAGCTCCAGGAAGATCCCACATGCCGCAGAGCAACTAAGCCCGTGTGCAAAAAAAAAAAAAAAAAAAAAAGCCAGAGAAGATGCACTGGATAAAAGGAACTGTTATAAATAATAGGCCTTCAGTGATGTGGCCTTGAGGTTTGGGGGAAGGGAAGCGTTCTACAGCCCTATGAGGAGGTCTCAATATTTTAGTGAGCCTGTGCCTCTGGGCTGTAAACTTCACAGGTGTTTCTCAGTTTTTCCTTCCAATTAAGTGGGCGGGGATTGTTAGAAGGGGCTGGGGTTGGGTATTTCCCTTCTCCCAGATGGGTTAGGCTCTGGTAAAATAGTTTCTCTTGAGGGCAGACCTTGTTAAGAAGAACACAGTGTTCTGGATGAATCTCAAAATGGTAACTTACCCCCCACCCCCCAACAGAGTTTGCTCTCTGATCTTCACTGTAAGAACCTGGTGGAGCTCCTGGAGGTAAAACTCAGAAAGAACAGACTACTCCCCCTAGGACTGGGCCCCCTGGAGTTTTCAGCTCTCAGGCTTGTGCACACTGAAGCCTCCAGCAACTGCTGTTTTGATTTTCCTATGCTGACAGTCCTAGCGGAGGATTCTGTCCCCGTGTTTCCGCTCTGGTAAGTTGTAATTCTTTGTATGTGTCTGTCCAGTGTGCGGGGGCAGCGGTTTACCCTGTGACCCCAATTCTCTGATGGATCTAAGAAAAGCTGTTTGATTCAGTTTGTTCAGCTTTCTACTAGTTAACACGGAGTGACAACTTCCAAGCTCCTCACATGCCAGACAGGAAACTGGAAGTGTCTCTCTCTCTCTCTTTTTAAATAACAGCTTTATTGAGATGTAATTCCTATACCACAAAATTCACCCTTGTAGAGTGTAAAATTCAGTGGTTTATAGGATATTCACAAAGTTGTGCAACCCTCATCACTAACTTTAGAACATTTTCATTACTCCAAGGAGAGACCCCCCCCCTTAGCAACTGCTCCCCATTCCCTCCTCCCTCCAGCCCTAGACAACCACTACTTTCTGTCTCTATAGATGTGCCTATTCTTGGTATCTCATGTACATTGAATCATACAATAGGTGGTGATGGGCTTCTTTTATGCAACGTAGTGTTTTCAAGGTTCGTCCATATTGGAACAGAGATCACCACTTCATTCCTTTTTGTGGTAGAATCATATTCCATTGTATGGCTACACCACATTTTATATATCCGTTCATCAGTTGATGGACATCTGAGTTGTTTTCACTTTGGGGCTATTATGAATAGTGCTGCTGTGAACATTCGTGTACAGGTTTCTGTGTGAACATCTTTTTGATTTTCTGGGATGTATAACAGGGAGTGGAATTGTGGGGTCATGTGGAATTCTGTGTTTAACATTTTGAGGAACTGTGCTTATTGGTCATTTGTACATCTTCTTTAGAGAAATGTCTATTGAAATCCTTTGCATATTTTAAACTGGGTTGTTTGTCTTTTTATGGTTGGGTCGTAAGAGTTCTTTATACGTTCTGGATACAGTCTCATCAGATACATGATTTGCAAGTCATGGGTTGTCTTTTCACTTTCTTGGTGGTGTCCTTTGAAGCAAAAAAGTGTTTCATTTTGATGAAGTCCAGTTTATCTAGTTTTTTCTTGACTCTTGTACTTTTGGGGTCATATCTCAGAAATCATTGCCTAATCCAAGGTCACAAAGACGTAGACCTGTTTTCTTCTAAGAGCTTTATACTTTTAGCCCCGTACGTTTAGATCTATGATCTATTTGGGGTTAACTTTTGTGTATGGTGTGGAGTAGGGATCTAACTTCGTTCTTTTACACATGGCGCTCTAGTTGTCTCAGCTCTATTTGTTGAAAACAAATTTAATTGACTTGGCATGCTCATTAAAAATTGGTTAACCAGGGGACTTCCCTGACGGTCCAGTGGTTAAGACTCCACACTGCCACTGCAGGAGGCACAGGTTTGATCCCTAAGTCAGGGAACCAAGATCCCACATCCCACACAGCACAGCCAAAAAATTAAAAAAAAAAAAATTGGTTAGCCATACATGTAAGTTTTTATACCTCGCGAATTCTTACTCATTCTTTTTTTTTTTTTTGGGGGGGTACACCAGGTTCAATCATCTGTTTTTATACACATATCCCTGTATTCCCTCCCTTCCTTGACTTACTCATTCTTTTATTCATTTATTCTTCGTATTATTTTTAATTTTTTATTTATTTATTGACTGCATTGGGTCTTCATTGCTGCATATGGGCTTTCTCTAGTTGTGGTGAGCGGAGGCTTTTCTTGTTGCTGAGCACGGGCTCTAGGCGCACAGGCTTCAGTAGTTGCAGCACACAGGCTCAGTAGTTATGGCGCATGGGCTTAGTTGCGCTGAGGCTTGTGGAATCTTCCTGGACCAGGGATCGAACCCATGTCTCCTGCATTGGCAGGCGAATTCTTAATCACTGCGCTACCAGGAAAGTCCTTACTCATTCTTAACATGTCAAATCACACTTACCTTCCTCAGTGGTACCTTCCCTGACCATCACCCCACTCTCTGTATCCAATTAGATATGGCTTTTGTAATGTGATCCCCAAACCCCCATTCACAGCCCTCTATATGTAATTATTTACCTGCTTACTTGCTCCATGTCTGTCTCTGCAGATTCAAACTCCCTGAAGCCACTGTAGCATTTGAGTACCCTGTACCTGGTCCCTACAGGACTCCCTGCAGCCCTTTTTGTTTTATTTCTTTTTTGGGGCAGGATCTTAGATCCCCAACCAGGGATCGAACCCACATCCTTGGCAGTAGAAGCTTGGAGTCCTAACCACTGGACCACCAGGGAATTCCCCACTGCAGCCCTTTCCAAGAAAGGTTTTCTTTGTGGTGTTGGTTTTGCCTGAAGAAACCCCTTTCTAGGGTGACCATGTCAGCTCTATTCGTCCAGCACTGAAAGTCTGGGGTTCTATGAAACACCTCAATCCCAGGCAATCTGCAGAGTTGATCACACTCGACCTTACTGCTCCAGGTCAGGCTGGGGGCAGGGGCGGGGGCTCTTCTGCCCAGGCTGAGTCCTTGTCGTGCTCCTCAACTCTCCCCAAGGTCTGTGAACCGTACTCCTCCTTCGTGTCTGTAGGAAGCTGAGTCTGTGCTCCATTGACCACGGGGGTTTCCTGGTACCCCTATTGCCACCTCACTGCCACGTGTCAGGCTCCAAGCTCTGCAAGAGAAATGGGGTCAGGGAGGCAGAACTCCTTGCCTAGCCGCTCTGACAACTCTTGCTCTCCTGAGACAGTCCGGGCCAAGCCCAGAAGCAGCGGGTCGGCGAGGGGTCAGGGCTCATCACTGACCTCCAGGCTGCTTCTCCCAGAGTACTGCCAGGTGATGCCACAGCCTGCATGGAAGGAGAGGGTCTTTTGGTGAATTGCCCATAACTCTTGTTCTCAAAGCTTCGTGAAGAGGTCAATTAATATTTTTATTTCTATTTTTTTAATTAAAAAAAATTTTTTTGCAGTATGGTTGATTTATAATGTCTTAATTACTGCTATACAGCAAAGGGATCCAGTTATATATGTGTGTGTGTGTGTATATACACATATATATGTATACATTCTTTTTTTATATTCTTTTCCATTATGGTTTATCATAGGATATTGAATATAGTTCTCCGTGCTCTACAGTAGGACTTTGTTGTTTATCCATTCTGTATATAATAGTTTGCATCTGCTAATCCCAACCTCCCACTCCATCTCTCCCCCAAGCCCCTCCCCTTTGGCAACCACCAGTCTGTTCTCTATGTGCATGATTCTGTTTCTGTTTCATAGATGGGTTCATTTGTATCATATTTTAAATTCCACATATAAGTGATATCATATGGTATTTGTCTTTCTCTTTCTGACTTACTTCACACAGTATGATAACCTTTAGTTGCATCCATGTTGCTGCAAATGGCATTCTTTCATTCTTTTTTATGGCTGAGTAATATTCCATCATATATATATGTACCACATCTTCTTTATCCATTCATCTATCGATGGACATTTAGGTTGTTTCCATGTCTTGGCTGTTGTGAATAGCGCTGCTATAAACATTTATCTTTCTGATTTCTAGTTTTGTCCGAATACGCCCAGGAGTATGATTGCTGGATCATATAGTAATTCTATTTTTAGTTTTCCGAGGAACCTCCATACTGTTTTCCATAGTGGCTGCACCAACTTACATTCCCACCAAGAGTGTCGGAGGGTCCCTTTTCTCCATATCTTCTTCAGCAATTCTTATTTATAGACTTTTTAATGATGGCTAGGGACTTCCCTGGTTGCACAGTGGTTAAGACTCTGTGCTCCCAATGCAGAGGGCCCGGGTTCAATCCCTGGTCAGGGAACTAGGTCCCACATGCCTGCCACAACTAAGAGTTTGCATGCCACTATTAAGGAGCTGGCAAGCCACAACTTTTTTTTTTTAATCATCTGTTTTTATACACATATCCCCGTATTCCCTCCCTCCCTCGACTCCCCACCACTATCCCTCGAGTCCCCCCCATCCTCCCCCTCCCAGTCCTCTAAGGCATCTTCCATCCTCGAGTTGAACACCCTTTGTTATACAACAACTTCCCACTGGCTGTTTTACAGTTGGTAGTATATATATGTCTGTGTTACTCTCTCGCTTCGTCTCAGCTTCCCCTTCACCCCGCCCCAAACCTCAAGTTCTCCAGTCCATTCTCTGCATCTGCGTCCTTATTCTTGTCACTGAGTTCATCAGTACCATTTTTAGATTCCGTATATGTGAGTTAGCATACAATATTTGTCTTTCTCTTTCTGACTTACTTCACTCTGTATGACAGACTCTAGGTCTATCCACCTCATTACATATAGCTCATCCCTTTTTACAGCTGAGTAATATTCCATTGTATATATATGCCACATCTTCTTTATCCATTCATTTGTTGATGGGCATTTAGGTTGCTTCCATGTCCTGGCTATTGTAAATAGTGCTGCAATAAACATTATGGTACATGTTTCTTTTGGGATTATGGTTTTCTTTGAGCCACAACTTTTAAACAGCCCACCTGCCGCAACTAAGACCTGGCACAACCCCCCCCCCCCCAAAAAAAAAGATGGCCATTCTGACTGGTGTGCGGTGATACATCACTGTAGTTTTGATTTGCATTTCTCTAATAATTAGCAATGTTGAGCATCTTTTCATGTGCCTATTGGCCATCTGTATGCCTTCTTGGAGAAATGTCTATTTAGGTCCCCTGTCCATTTTGGGTTTTTTTGTTTTGTTTTATTTATTTATTTATTTATTGGCTGCATTGGGTGGGCTTTCTCTAGTTGTGGTGAGCAGGGTCTTCTCTTCATTGCAGTGCGCGCGCATCTCAGTGTGGTGGCTTCTCTTGTTGCCGAGCACGGGCTCTAGGCGCAGGCTTTAATAGTTGCGGCATGTAGTCTTAATTGCTCGGTGGCATGCAGGATCCTCATGGACCAGGGCTCGAACCCATGACCCCTGCATTGGCAGGCGGATTCTTAACCACTGCGCCACCAGGGAAGTCCCTTCTATCCATTTTTGGATAGGGTTGTTTGGTTTTTTGTTGCTGTTGAGTTGTATGAGCTGTTTGTATATTTTGGAAATTATGCCCTTGTCAGTCGCATCATTTGCAAATACTTTCTCCTATTCTGTAGGTTGCCTTTTCATTTTGTTGATGGTTTCCTTTGCTGTGCAAAAGCTTTTAAGTTTGATTAGGTCCCATTTGTTTATTTTTGTTCTTATTTCTGTTGCCTTGAGAGACTGATGAGGAGGTCAATTCTTTACCTACCCAGCTAGGAGGATCTCAGGAGAAATTCCTCCATGGATAGATCCTCATACCAAGAGCAGGAGGAGTTTTGCGGAGCAATTGGTTGGCTGTTAATCTCTGAGACTCTAGAATCATGTTATTGACCGAGTCACCTTTCCTACATCAGCTGCTGGGATGTTCAAAGCAGATCTGTGGTCCTCTCCACTAATGCGAAGCAATTAGGACATCGTGGTCCCCATTTTATTTTTTTAAAAGGACATTGATGGGGTTAAAACAAAGGTTTATTTTATTTATTTATTTTGGCTGCACCACGCAGCTTGGGGGAATCACAGTTCCCTGACCAGCGATTGAATCGGGGCCATGGCAGTGAAAGCCCAGAATCCTAACCAAAAGGCCACCAGGGAACTACCCCCCACTTGATACTTGTTCTTGGTATGTGTTGGCCCCATCCTGCTTTTTCATTCCTCTTTCCCCTTCTTTGCTTTGTTGAGGCAAAATGGCATCCAGTGAAATGTACGTATCTTATGCATAAACTGGATGAGTTCTGACAACTCGTGTTGACACCCGTGTGCCAACACCCGCATCATGAGAAAGAGCATTTCTATCACCCAGAAAGTCCCCTCATGTTCCTTTATTGTCAACTCCTCACCCTGAAACTGTCTTTTCCCTGCTTTTCATGTATTCTCTTATTGTTTCTCAAGTAGTCTTTAAATATCTTAAATCCTCTCTTGGAAAGAGAAAGAGGGTGAGTACTGAGGATTTTAAAGTGGGGGAGAGGGCCCAGCCCTGGCTCACCCCTTACAAAGCTTACCTCCCACCTAGAAGAATGACACCCACAGAGGAAGCTCAGATCCCACCATCTGAGGCCTTCTGACCGCATGCTGGGTTTCCGGCCAGGCCCTCCTCCCCTCCATGTGTCTGGAAGCCTCCTCCGTATCTCGCTACCCAGCCTGGGGGTGCTTTCCAGGACACTCCCTCATGGGTGACTCTTGCCTTTGTTAATTGTCCCTTTCCATCTCTGATCATCATGGATGAGGTGGTCAGGGCGGGCCTCATTGAGCAGGAGAGATTTGAGCAAAGACTTGAAGGGGGAGGGAGGAAGCCGAGTGGGTATCTAGGGAAGCCTGTTCTAGGCCAGTGGTTCTCAGTGCATGGTGTTTCCTCTGTCTTACCCAGGGCATTTTTGCCAATGTCTGGAGACATTTTTGTTGTCACAACTGTGCATGTGTGGGGTGCTACTGGCATCTAGAAGGGAGAGGCTGTAAACATCCTACAATGCACAGGACAGCCCCCACAACAAAGAATTAGCCAGACGAATAGTCAGTAGTGCCGAGGCTAGAAGCTGGTCCAGTAGTGGAGCAACTGGTGCAAAGGACCTGTGGCAGAAGCATGCCTGATGTTCATGGAACTGCTGGGAACCTGTGTGGCTGGAGGGAGGAGACAGGAACCGAGGGCGGAGGGGGAAAAGGAAGCTGATGCAGGGCAGGGAGGTGAGTGATGCAGGGTTTGTCGTGGAGGAATGATGTCATCTCAGCTGAACTGTTTAGAGGCTCTGTCAGGCTGCTGTGCCGAGAACAGGCTGCGGGCCGGAGAGCCAGAGACCAATGCAGTGACCCTGAAAGCCAGTTTGGATGTTTTCCTCTTTCATCGCTGCTCCCCTCCCCCCCCCCCCCCCCCCCCCGCCCTCCTTTCCCGGCACAGGACACAGGCTAAGCCCCAGGCAAGGGCCCAGGATTCCCCTTCCAGTCCATCCCTTTAACGCGCAGGCGCACTCCAGTGTCTCCCATGTGAGAAACCAACCAACCAGCCCCAGAGGCAGAACTGTCCTTCAACGCAGGAGCCTCCAGAAGGGGGTCACCATCACATGCCAGCCTTCTGAACTGGTGAATCCCTTTGTTATGAAACGTCCTAGGGGCTCCCACTGCCTCACCAGGTGAATTCTTGCCATGAGCGGACATTCCTTGTCCAGATAAAACAGAAAGGGAGAATTAAAAATATTTAACAAAAATGACCAAATCTACGAATAAACACTCTCCCACCTGCCCTGGAGCCCCCCTCCCCTTCTCCCCATCCCTTTGCTGTCAACCTCAGCTTCCCCCACTGCAGTCTGGTTTCTGCCTCCCAGCTCCACGGAAACTGTTCTAACCTTCACGTTGTTAAATCAGCACAGCCAACCCCTCCCTGCTCCCTGACACCCTATCCTCCCCTCCTGCCCCGCTGGGGCTCCTCTTGCAGTCTTCTGGAGTTACTCAGGGTTCAGCCAGCCTCAACTTTTCCTCTCCCCCTTTCCTCTCTCCCTGGGGGATCACCTCCCACAGATTTAAATAGCATTTATTTAAAATATCATTTATACCCTTAGCCGGGCTCCAACTTGAGACACCCAAGCACTAGGCAGACTTCTCTGCTTGGACATCTCATGGGTATCAGTACTTTGAACCTAACATGATCAGAATGGAACTCTTTGTCTCAGACCTGTTCCTCCCTGGAGGTCCCCATCTCGTTGTATGCTGTCCACATGCAGCCAGGTGCTTGAGCCACCTGTGCTGCCCTTGCATCCTCCTCTCCTTTGGAACCATTTCTAAGTCGTGTTGCTGTTCTGTTTTATGGGTCTGTCTCAAGGCCCTGCACCTCTCTCCCTTTCCACTGCCTCCTCTGCAGCTTTAATTGCCGTCATCCTTCTCCCGGAGCCCTCAGCCAGCTCCCTGCTTCTTCTGTCGCTCCCTCCAATCTTTTGCATGTAATCTTTCTAAAGCAAAGTCTCCTCCCTCCACGCTTGAACTCGGCTTACTGGCTTCCCTCTGCCCTTAAGATCAACACCCAAATTTCGAGTCCAGCCTCCCAGCCGGCCGCTGCCCCTCCCATACCATGTTCCTCCAGGTCTTTCCCACCCCTGGGCCTTCATCTGCCTTCTAGGGATGCCCTTCCCCTCCCAGAAAATATATTGTTTATGTGAAAATATACTTTATTGGTTTTTAAAATGTTTTAGGTGTTGTAAAATACACATAACATATAATTCACTGTTTTCACCATTTTTAAGTGTACATTCAGCAGTGTCAAGTATTCACACTGTTGTACAACCGGCACTGCCATCCATCTCCAGAAATCTTTCCATCTTGCAAAATCAAAACTCTGTACCCCTTAAACAATAACTCCCCATTCCCCCTTCTTCCCAGCCCTTGGCAACTACCATGCTACTTTCTGTCTCTATGATTATGACCACCCTAGGTACCTCATATAAGTAGAATGATATAGTATCTGTCTTTTTGTGACTGGTTTATTTCGTTTAGCGTAATGTCTTCAAGGTGGATCCATGTTGTAGCGTGTATTGGAATGTCCTTCCTTTTTAAGGCCAAATAGTATTGTATGGGTAGACCACATTTTGTTTCTATAGTCCCCCATACACGGACATTTGGGTTGTTTCCACCTTTGGCTGTTATGAAGAATGCTGCTCTGAACATCAGCGTCCAAATATCACTTCAAGAGCCTGCTTTCAGTGATTTTGGGTATATACCCAGAAGTGGAATTGCTAGGTCATGTGATAATTTTATTTTTACTTTTTTGAGGAATAGCCATGCTGTTTTTGATCGTGACTGTACCATTGTTCATTGCTACCAGCAGCACAAAAGGGTTCTAATTTCTCCAAATCCTTGTCAACACTTATTATTTTGTGGGTTTTTTTTTTTAATATTAGCCATCCTAATTGTTATGAGGTGATATTTCATTGTGGTTCGGACTTGAATTTCCCTAATGACCAGGGTGTTGAGCATCTTTTTTGTGTGGTTATTCGCCATTTGTTTATCTTCTTTGGAAGAATGTCTATTCCAGTCTTTTGTCCATTTTTTAATCAAGTTTTTCTTTTGGAGGAGGTTGAAAGAGTTCTTTATATAATCCCTTATCAAAGACGTGATTTGCAAATATTTCCTCCCATTCTGTAAGGTTGCCTCTTCACTCTATTGATGTCTTTTGATGCACAGAAGTGTGAAATTTTGCTGTAGTCCAGTGTCCTTATTTTTAGTTTTGTTGTCTGTGCTTTTGGTATCACATCCAAGAAATCATTGCCAAATCCAAAGTCATGAAGTTTCCCCCTACATTTTCTTCTAAGAGTTTTAGTTATTGCTGGAAATACTCATAAACTTCTCTCTCCCTGGCGAACTCCAGCTCAAATTTTCCAGCATAAATAACCCTTCCCCAGGAGGCTTTATCTAATCCCAGCTGCACTCCTGCTGCCCTGTGATACCCTCTTATGGCCCACACAGTACAACTTACCCTTGGTGGCTCTTTCCACAGTGTAGTGAGATTTTTACCTGGTGGGTATTTGTAATCTTGAAGGCAGGAGCCTCTTGTTCTCACTGCAGGACCAACACCTACCACAGCACTTGGCATCTAGTGGGCCTTTGTACATTTTTGTTGAATGAATGAACGGATGGCCGAGTGTTAAGTGAATGGGACCGAGGGTGAGTACGTGAGGAGGTTAGAGATGGACGATCGGGGAGAGGTGAGATCTGAGCTGAACCTTGAAGGCCAGGGAAAACTTGTAGAGGGAAGGAGAGAAGTTTGGGAAGGGCTTCGAGCTGGATGGAATGGCATATACTCAGAAGTGAGACTGAGCAAGGCCACCAGACACGAGCAAGTGGCCAGACTGCCTGGACCAGGGGCCGTGTGGGGAGCACGGGTCAGGAGAGGCTGGGGCAGGCCCAGCCTACACTGGGCACATGAATCTGACCAGGAGGATGAGGGGAACCAGTGAGGAGCTGGAACCACCCTGTAGCATAAAATACTGTTTGTAGGAGGTTCTTTGGCAACAGGGTGCAAGATGGGTGTAAGGGGAGGAGATGCTGGGGATACCCAGGCCAGTATGGAAACCTCTACTGGTTTGAGAACCACACTGTCTGAGACCCAAGCTCGTGGCTTAAGTGCTATGGCCTTTCCATCCTTTGCTAAGCTCTTTGCTAAGAGCATCCTGGGCAGAATTAACTGGTTGCTGCCCAGCCTCCTGGTGTGATCCTGTTTCCTGCACCAGTCATGCAGGTGAATTTGGCCGTGTACACACATCTTCTGTGTCCTTGTCGCCTGCCATCCCCACACCGCACAGCCCGACACACAGCAGCCCCTGAACTGACAGGTCAGGCATTTTCTCTGCTCCCTGAAAAATAGGGCCTGCCCCCCACCCCCCATTGCAGTTCAGAGGAGAAGCCCAATATGTTTTTTCAAAATAATGCCTGGTTAGACAGACTGCAGAGTACATTCCTTGTACCCAACTACAATTTCCTCTTTGTATAATGAAAATTGCTTTGCACACTGCTTGCGTGCCAGTGAGGGCTCAATAACTATTTGTTAGCAATGAACAGACAGCAGTGGCTCAATAATTGTTAAGCGATGAGCTCAAGCATGGTTTAAGTACATGCAGAATGTCAACAAACAAGCCTTAACCCCCACCAAAAGCCTAAGGACAAAGCTGCCATCCGCGTGGGCATTTGGTGTCATCTGGAGGCCTGGGATCGGATCCTCCTGTCTGGGCAATTTCCTACCATATGCACATTGCTAGGAGGTAGAGCCTTCCACCCTCGGTAGAGACCCTAAAGCCAGAGGTTCACTTTCCCAGCATCCCTTGCAGCGGATGGGGGGCACATGACCCAGGCAGAGCCAGGTGGACCACTGTCCCCTCAGACTTTGGTTTGGGGGCTAGAGAAACAAAGCAACAAGAAGCGCATCCACCCCAGGGCCGGCAGCGGCCTCCAGCGTCCGGGGCCAGCAGTGCTGGCGGTCCTGGCTGTGCATCTGTGTCCTGCAGGGCCTGTGGCGGGCATGTCCTCACCAGGCCAGATCTGCAGTGAGCTTTGGTCCATGTCCATGCTGCGGCTGCCTTGACCCGGCTTGTTTCCTGAGCCTGGCTATCCAGCCTTTCCTGGTGATTTTGGGAGCCTATGGCCTTCTGATAAACTCCTTTTCTGCTTAACCAGGGATAGTTTTTATTGCTAAAAACACGAACAGCTCAGCCACAGACAAGAGCTTGAGGCAGAGGTGGAGGCCTTCTGTCCTGCTCGTCTGAGGGCCATGCATCAGCTGCAGGCCCAGGCTCTGCCTCAGGACCCATCCAGCAGAGCCTGAGCAGGACTCTGAAGCGGTGAGGCCAGAGGTGGTGAAAGCCCTTCCTAAAGGCAGGTCCCAGCAGAGGCGTCGCCTGAAATGCAAATCAGCCTTCCTGGACCTTCACAATCAGAAATGCTGCAGGTGGGGCCCAGCAATTGATGCTTTAACAAACCCTCTAGGGAGACTCAGGGGCACCCTAATGTTTGCCCTAGAGCTTCAAGGAGGAGCCCTGTACAGCAGAAAAAGCAACAGGCAGAAAGCAGAGACCCGGTTCTAGCCCTTGGCTAGTTGGCTTTGTACTCATCTGCCTTACTTTTCTGAGTCTAGTTTTCTTTCATCTATGAAATGGGGGTCATGATATCACCATGGAGGTTTTTTGTGAGGATTAAATTAAATAACATTGCACACATATGGTGCCAAGCATGGTGACGGGCCCACACGGGAGGCCCAGTACAAGGCAGCCATCGGTGTTCAGACTGGTTGCAATCAGTCCTCTTAGTGGACAGCTGTGCAGCAGCGTCAGGCTGGGCCCCTCGTGCTCAGCCTCCTTTTTTTCTCTGGAACATGCAGATAACAGCCCTGCCCTCCCCTCCCCCCAGCTCTCCCCTCTAGCAGCATTCCCCACACCCAGGCCTGATTTCTTTTCAGTCCAGTTTCCCCTTTGAGACTCAGAGAGTTGGGGGGTTCATCCAAGGCCTTACCAAAGGCCTGAGGCCAGTGGAGACCAGAATCCAGGTTTCCCATTTCCCAACCCACCTCCAGCCAAGGGGTTACATGATGAGTGTATTTTTTTGATTGATGTGTGCATTTACATTTGCCTTCCCAAAAAGGTCTGAGGCGGCTGCCACTGAGGCATCGGACTTTTGCTTGTTGTTACCGTTCTCGCCTGCTTGGAGGAGGACCAAACGGTCTGACCCATCACAGCCAAGCTAGAACTGAGTCAAGCTGCAGCTCAGGGCCGAGGCCGAGGCAGGTGCCAAGGGCCGGGGGCCAAACTAGATTGATCACATTAGCTGTCAGGTCAAGCACAAAGCACCGTGTTGCCAACACAGCCAAGTCTGAGCTTCAGGCCACAGAGTCAGGCCAGGCAGGGAGGTCCAGTGTACACACCACCTGGGAGCCTGGCCAGCTCCTGACAATCAGTACTGTCTGGGGAGAGTCTTACTTTGAGGCGGATATGAAATGGATAGAGAGCTGAGGATAAAAGTAAAAACCTTGTGACCAGGAAACTGAAATAGAGAAGGTACAAAGTCAAAGAAGTAGATGACAGGTTAATGACTGCCCACCTAACCTTGGAAAGCTGATCCTTCTCTACTCACCAAATCCTTCCTGGTCTTCAAGGCCAAGTCCTCTTTGCCCTCCTGTGGGGAGTGATGGAATACGTGGGGAGAGAGGAGGTCACTTTGGAGACAAAGGTTTGAATTCTGGTACCTCCGTTTCCTGGCAAATCACTTACTCGTTCATTCAACAACTATCTATGGAGCGCCTACTATGTGTGAGGCATTAGCTGGGTTTGGGGAACAGAGATAAATAAATCACAGCCCCCGCACCCATGAAGCTGACAACAGGGAGTCAGATGAGTCAGCAGTGATAACATGGTGGGATAGTGATGTGATCAGGTGAGCACAGGCAGCTGGAACACAGAGCGAGGCCCTAACCAGGCAGAGGATGTGCAGGAACCTGAAAGATCCAGGCAGAATCCTTTGGGGAATTCCCTGGGACCAACCAATGAAAAGTAGCCATTCATTCAACAAATGTATAAAGTACCTACTATGTGCCTGGTACCAAGCAAGGCACTGGAGACTCATGGAACTTCACACTCCAGTGAGCAGACAGACAATAAATAGAAATTGTGCCAAGTGCAATGATGGAAACACACAGCGTTGTGATCAAGAAAGCTGCTCAACATCACTAATTATTAGAGAAACGCAAATCAAAACTACAATGAGGTATCACCTCACACTGGTTAGAATGGGCATCATCAGAAAATCTACAAACAGTAAATGTTGGAGAGGGTGTGGAGAAAAAGGAATGCTCTTGCACTGCTGGTGGGAATGTACATTGATACAGCCACTATGGAAAACAGTATGGAGGTTCCTTGCAAAACTAAAAATAGAACTACCATATGACCCAGCAATCCCACTGCTGGGCATATACCCAGAGAACACCATCATTCAAAAAGACACATGCACTCCAGTGTTCATTGCAGCGCTATTTACAATAGCCAGGACATGGAAGCAACCTAAATGTCCATCAACAGATGAATGGATAAAGAAGATGTGGTACATACATACAGTGGAATATTACTCAGCTGTAAAAAGCAATGAAACTGGGACATTTGTAGAGACATGGATGGACCTAGAGACTGTCATACAGAGTGAAGTGAGTCAGAAAGAGAAAAACAAATATTGTATATTAACACATATATGTGGACTATAGAAAAATGGTACAAATCAACCGGTTTGCAAGACAGAAATAGAGACACAGATGTAGAGAACAAACATATGGACACCAAGTGGGGAAAGCGGGGAGAGTTGGGGGGAAAGAATTGGGATACCAAATTGTACACTCTAAATATATGCAGTTTATTGTAAAAAATAAAAAGTTAAAAAAAAAAAAAAAGAATAACATTGGGGGGACTTGCCTGCTGGTCCAGTGGTTAAAGCTCCACGTTTCTGCTGCAGGGGGCATGGGTTCGATCCCTGGTCAGGGAAGATCCCACATGCCATGGGGTGTGGCCAAAAGTAAATAAATAAATAAATATAAAAAGTGGGAAAAAAATAGCACTGGGGGTGGGGAGAGGATACAGATGTGGGAGGGAGGTTGAGGAAGAAGCTTGCAGTGTTGGACCACAATTAAAGGTGTCACGTGAATTTATTATATAATATTTATATATTCTATCAGTGTCTGAGGAAGGTCTGGAAGCAGTGATATTTCCAAATGTACTGAGTTTACCTTGTGCTTAGATCATGGTTTCTAATAGACCTCTCTGTGACAGGAAACAGAGTTCTTGAAGAACTCCCAGGGCTGGTACAGAGGAAGTACAAAGGGTGCCTGGAAGTGGGGGCAGGGAGAAGAAAGAGAAAGAGGAGAAGGGGAAGAGGAAAAGGAGGAGAAAAACAAGAAGAAAGAGGGCTTCCTAGGTGGTGCAGTGGTTAAGAATCTGCCTGCCAATGCAGAGGACACGGGTTTGAGCCCTGCTCCAGGAAGATCCCACATGCCACGGAGCAACTAAGCCTGTGTGCCACAACTATTGAGCCTGCGCTTTAGAGCCCGTGAGCCACAACTATTGAACTACTGAAGCCCACGCACCTAGAGCCCTTGCTCCGCAACAAGAGAAGCCACGGCAATGAGGAGCCCGTGCACCACAACGAAGAGTAGCCCCAACTCACTGCAACTAAAGGAAGCCCGCGCACAGCAAAAAAGACCCAACACAGCCAATAAAATAAATAAATAAATTTATAAAACAAACAAAAAAACAAAAAGGAAGAGATTGAAAACTGAAGAGGACCCAGGAATCAAATGGAAAAATCTCCCACTGGATGAATCTGGAACAGTATGAATATTAAAATGGATAATGGCTTAATAGAATATAATACATTAAATAATACATGAATAATGAACACATGGTTATACTAAAAATAAAAACAAATAATAAGTGGGGGGGAGAAGGGAGAAGGGAAATTACAGTAGGCTGTAATTAATAAGTACAGAGGGTGGGACTTCCCTGGTGGCGCAGTGGATAAGACTCCGTGCTTGCAGTGCAGAGGGCCTGGGTTCGATATCTGGACAGGGAACTAGATCCCACATGCATGCTGCAACTAAGAGTTTGCACGCCTTAACTAAGGAGCCTATATGCTGCAACTAAGGCCCGGTGCAACCTCTCCCCACCCCCAATGCTATTTTTTCCTACTTTTTATATTCACTTATTTATATACTTTTTGGCCACACCCCATGGCATGTGGGATCTTCCCTGACCAGGGATCGAACCCATGCCCCCTGCAGTGGAAGCACAGAGCCTGTATTTTATTTAAAAATAAATAAATAAATAAACAAATAGGGAGAATTAGGAAATCCGTGACTAGAAACCAACATAGTAATAATTGACTCAGGCAAGAAATATTAAAGGATGTTAAAGTCGTCAGGTAAAAGTTTGTTGGAGAAATCAAACTCACGCCCCCTGCAGTGGAAGTACAGAGTCCTAACCACTGGACCCACTGAAGGAGTGCCAGGGAAGTCCCTCCACAGACTATTCATTGCAAAGATTGTGTCCTATGCCTCCTGACATGAGGCACCAAGAAGGACACAGCAGCATTTCTAGGTCTTTCCTGCCAAAAATTCACAACCTGCTTTATTCATTAAAACAAACAAAAACACAAACAAAACAAAACAACCTAGGGGACATTCTGTGATATTGTGATTTATGATAAGAAATATATATTTCGTCTTTGTCCCCATTTCTGGCACAGAGCTCCTAAAACCCTTGGAATTTCGCAATTGATGAGAGCAATGGGGGTATCTTTTCTTTTAATATTTGGTTCTTTTGTCCTTGGTTTCTGAAATAACACCAAGGCTATAAAGGTGAAAGGAATGTCTTGTGTCATAACGTGTCATAACAAACCCCTTTCAACCACACCTGAGTTTATGTTAATAGGGTGACTTTTGGAAAGCCCCTAAGGATGGGGGCTGGTTGCCAGGGGAACCAACCATGTGATTAGAGGCTTGGAACTTTCAATCCCAAACTTCCAGGGAGGGGAGAAGGGCTAGAGATTGAGTTCAGTCCCCAGTGGCCGATGATTTAATCAATCACGTCTATGTAACAAAGGCTCCATAAAACCCCAAAAGGACCAGGTTTAGAGAGCTTCTTGGTTGATGCACATGTGGAGGTACTAAGAGGTGCTGGGAGGGTGGCACACCGCTTCGCACATACTGTGCCCTGTGCATCTCTTCCATGTGGCTGTTCCTGAGTTGTATCCTTTTGTAATAAACCGTAATCTAGTAAGGAAACTGTTTTTTTTTTTTTGGCCACCACGTGTGGCATGTGGAACCTTAGTTCCCTGACCATTGGTCGAACCCGTGCCCCCTGCATTGGAAGCACAGAGTCTTTGTCACTGAACTGCCAGGGAAGTCCAGTAAACTGTTTTCTTGAGTTCTGTGAGCCTCTCTAGCAAATTAATCAAACCCAAGGAAGAAGCATTAGGAACCACTGATTCATAGCTGATTGGTTAGAAACACAGGTATCAACCTGGACTTTCCTTTGGTGTCTCGTATGTGGGGAAGGGACAGTCTTATAGGACTGAGCCCTTAACCTACAGGATCTGACACTATCTCCAGGTAGATGGCCCGGAATTGAAGGACACTCAGGTTGTGTTGCAGAAATGCTTGATGTGTGGAAAAGCCACACATCTGGCATCAGAAGTGATATGGTATTGTGGAAGTATTGAGAATAGAGGAGACACACAATGGCAAGTGAGTTTTTCCTTTACACCTTCTCTAAAACAACTGGATACAAAAATATCAATGCCTTGAAAGACAAAGAAAGGCCAAGGAACTGTTCTCAATTACGGCTAAGCCCCCTACATACGAACGAGTTCCACTTCAAGAGTGCATTCATAAGTCCAACTTATTCATAAGTCCAACAAAGTTAGCCTAGGTACCCATCTAACACAATCGGCTCTATAGTACTGTACTGTAAGAAGTTTACAATACTTTCACACAATGCATAAGAAGCAAACACAAAAATAAAACATTTTTAATCTTACAGTACAGTACCTTGAAAAGTACAGTAGTAAAGTACAACAGCTGGCATATAGGGGCTGGCATCGAGTGATCAGGCAAGAGTTACGGACTGGAAGAGAGAGAGGAGGTGGGAGATGGTAGAGCTGAAGGATTGTCAGCAATAGGAGACAGAGGGCAAGCCGCAGGTTCACTCACGCCTGACGTTGACGGCACAGGTTCTGGGTCCTTGCCGGAACCAGATATAGGTTTGCACCTTTGAAAGTTCGCAACTTGAAGGTTTGTATGTAGGGGACTTATTGTAAAGGAGCCTAAAAAGGCATAACAGCGTGACCTGTGATCCTGGATTGGAAGAAACAATTGCTATAATGGACATTATTGGGCTAATTTAAATATAGCTTCTATACTAGATAATGATGTTGTATAGATATTAAGTATCCAGATTTGATAGTTATATTATAGTTAGGTAAGAGAAAAATCCTTGTTCTTAGGCGATCCATGCTGAAGTAGGTAGGATAAAGGTCATGTTGTCTGCCATTTACTCACATATTTCAATAGTAATAAGAAGAAGAAGAAGAAGGAGAAGAAGAAGAAGGAGGAGAAGAAGAAGGAGGAGAAGGAAAAGAAGAAGAAAGTATATTCATGTGTATATATGTATTTAAATATATGTGTAAAGAAAGATAAAGCAAATATGGAAAAAAGTTGACCATTGGTGAATACAAGGGGAAGGTCTAAGGGTGTTCATTGTATTATACTTGCAACTTTTCTGTAGGTTTAAAATTGTTCAAAATAAACTTTCAAAATAAAAAGCTAAAAAACGCTCCCAATTTAAAATACTTTGGGGGGGAGGAGTTGAGGGAGGGAGGGAATACGGGGATATGTGTATAAAAACAGATGATTGAACTTGGTGTACCCCCCCAAAAATAATAAATAAATAAATAAAATTTAAAAATAAATAAAATAAAATACTTTGGAGTGAATTCAATGATCAAGTGTGAAATTTCTGTATCAACTCCATTTGTGATACCAAGTTTGATAAAATAATGAATGAACCAATTTAAAGATAGTGCATTTATCTTGCTTAAAATGACTCATGAAAGAAATGAGAAGCCAGAGAGGGACTTCCCTGGTGACACAGTGGTTAAGAATCCACCAGCCAGGGGCTTCCTAGGTGGTGCAGTGGTTAAGAATCCGCCTGCCAATGCAGGGGACACGGGTTCGATCCCTGCTCCAGGAAGATCCCACATGCTGCAGAGCAACTAAGCCCATGTGCCACAAATACTGAGCCCATGTGCCACAACTACTGAGCCCATGTGCCACAAATGCTGAAGCCCACATGCCTAGTGCCTGTGCTCCGCAACAAGAGAAGTCACCTCAGTAAGAAGCTGGCTCACCGCAAGGAAGAGTAGCCCCCGCTCGCCGCAACTAGAGAAAGCCCGTGTGCAGCAACGAAGACCCACCACAGCCAATAAAAAATAAATTTATTTTAAAAAGAATTAAGTAAAATTTTTTTTTTTGAAAAAAGAAGAAGCCAGAGAGGTAGAGGCCAAGGAAAGAGGGCTTCAAAATGAGAGTGAAAAACAATCAAAGATGCTACAAAGAGATAAGATGTGGGCTAAGGTGTATCTGCTGAGTTGAGTAAAAGGGAGAGGGCTTCGGTGGAGCATCTGGTCAGGGAGGGAGTAGGAGGGAAGGCCAGGCAGTCATCAGTGAAGGGATGGTTGTGAAAGCCTGGGGAAGGATGGGGATGTGGAGTAGCAGTAGAGGATTTTAGCTGTTTTATTAATCGATTGAGGGAATTCGCTGGCAGTTAGCAGCTAGAACACCATACTTCCACTGTAGGGGCCATGGGTTCAATACTTGGATGGAGAGCTAAGATTCCGCAAGCCTCGAGGCATGGACAAAAACAAAAAAAACTGACTGAAGTTTTGAGCTTACAGATTTTGACAAAAAGTGTGTGTGGTGGTGACTTGGGAGGGTGGTGATAAACAGTTAGTCTTCTCCTAGGCTTGGTACCAACTCTAGTTGCCTGGGATTGTCCCAGATTTATCATTGAAAGTCCCTCATCCTGGGAACGATCTCTGTCGAGATGGTTACTACGCACTCCCAGGTTGCTCCTACTGATCTTAACTGGTCACTGCCAGCTCGGGAGCTTAGATTATATTTATTTGTTCAGCGAGCTTTCGTTGGCACTGGAAATATGATGGCCTGCAAAGCAGACACAGCCCTCACCCTTACAGACCACGTGAAATTCCTTCTTTGCATTGAAGTGGTATTAATTGAACTGGGCCTCTTTAAAAAAAAAATCTTATTTTCCCTCACTATAATGGTAGAAAATTTGGGAAGAAAAGCGTAAAAAGGCAGAGAAAAAAAAATTCCACTGGCAGATTTTCTTTCAGTGTTTTTCCTACACATTTCCCAAGTCACTTCCGATCAGTGTCCAAAAAAATGCAAGTTAATTTTAATTTTGGCCGCAAACCAAGAACAAAAAGGTTAAGTGCATTGAATTAATTTTTCAAGCCAAAGTTAAAGGCTCTGAGGATGATCTGCTGTCTGCAAGCATCCAGTCCCTGTTTTTTCCCACTAGCAGGTGCGATCACAGGCTGGGCCCAGGTGGGTAATGACTTTCCCTCCTCAGCAAGGCTTCTAGCTTTGCAGTTTTTCTCTTTTTACCAATTAAAATGCTGCATTCACTTGATAACAGATCAAGTAGAACAGAGGAGATTACGATGAAAAACAACAGTGCCTCTCCCCTTCCCATCCTGCTCCACCCCACCCCCCTCCTGCAACCTAGAGGCAACCCCTTTTAACCGGCTCTGTTTTTTTTTTTTTTTTTTTGTGGCACACGGGCTTAGTTGCTCCGCGGCATGTGGGATCTTCCTGGAGCTGGGATCGAACCCGTGACCTCTGCATTGGCAGGCGGATTCTTAACCACTGCGCCACCTAGGAAGCCCCAACTGGCTCTGTTTTTATTTCTTCTGGAGGTTATTTCCAAAAATCCTAGCTCAAATGCCCATACTTTATTGTTTTATATATCAACTTTAGTGAATGTTGAGTTTCCAATATAAAACATGAGGTAGTTAATTTATATTATTGTTTTTATATTACTATTTTTGTTTTTATATTACTATCTTTGTATATTATTATTTTTATATTATCTACTTTCCTCAGCATTTCCTCAGCAAGAGAGGTCGGCTTGTAACTTCTCTTTCTCTCCTCACTTCCATGTGCAAACGTTCCTCAGCCTTGCATTTACAAAGTGAAGATTTTGAGACTCTACAGTCGTTCCTGCAACCACAACCAAGTCTTCTGGATTTTTCTATGTTGACTCTAGAGGTTGAGATCCAATGAACAAGAATACTTACATTACGAGGGCCTTGTGAATACTGGTCACACTCAGGCCAACCAGTGGACAGGATTACACTTTCTGTTCCCTGCACTCAATTCCACAACCCAGGAGAACGTTTCAAGCATTAAGGTCATTGATTAATAATATGTCAAATACCATCATGTCCTATTTTACCTTGCCTATCATTTAAAGCAAGAATTTCTTCTTCACTTTGGAATTTTCCTAGAGATTCTGATGGCTTTTCTTCCTTCTTTTTTAAAAAAAAATATTTATTTTATTAATTTTGGCTGTACTGAGTCTTAGTTGAGGCACACGGGATCTTTAGTTGCAGCATGCATGTGGGATCTAGTTCCCCAACCAGGGATTGAACCCAGGTCCCCTGCATTGGGAGCACCCAGTCCTACCCACTGGACCACTAAGGAAGTCCCGGCTTTTCTTTCTTCTCGTATTCCTTTCCTATATCATGTCTTTGTTTTTTTCCGTGTTGTTGTTCATACCATTTATTTAATTCAAGCCCCATTTTGCTACCTCCTCCAGTTAGAACCCATTCCTCCCTAGGCTTGCTCCACAGTCATCACCCTGGCACCTTCATTCCCTGATCTCTGGGCTTAGATCCACTGTTTCCTGTATATTATTTTGTCTTCTTTCTGGTTTGCTACCACATTTTCTGGAATACATCCTCAATTTTCTAGAAGAGTGTGTGTGGAAGCCAACTTTGCATGTCAGAACAAGTCTTTTATCTGTTTGACTAGATATAGAATTCTAGGTAGAAATTCTTTTCTCTCAAAACTGTGCAGGTATTTCTCCATTCAGTCTTCTAGGATTCAGTGTTATTGATGCAAAGTCTGTAACCATTTTGATTCTTGTCCCTTTGTAGAAGAATAGTTTTTCTCTTTAGAAACTTTAAAAATCTTCCCTTTCTTCCTGATGTTTTGAAATTTCATGAGGAAGTATCTAGATACGGATGATTTTTCATTTATTATCTTGAGCACACGATTAACTCTTTCAGAATGAAGACATGACTTTCAGTCCAGAAATTATCTCTTGTTTTTTTTCTAAGATATTTTCCTTCCCTCAAATTTATTCGTTACTATTTTCTGGGGTTCCACATAACTCTCTGATTCTTCTGGATTGGTGCTCTGTGTTTGCTATCTTTTCTCCCTGATTTCCATTTTTTCCTCTTTTTAGTCTATATTTTTAGAGATTTTCCCCTCAACTCTATGTTGTAATGCTTCTATCGAACATTTTATTTTTGTTTATTTCTTTATTTATTGGCTGGGTTGGGTCTTCGTTGCTGCACACGGGCTTTCTCTAGTTGCTGCGAGCAGGGGCTGCTCTTCTTTGTTGTGCACGGGCTCCTCATTGCCGTGGCTTCTCTTGTTGCGGAGCACAGGCTCTAGGTGTGTGGGCTTTGGTAGTGGTGTGTGGGTTCAGTAGTTGTGGCTCGCGGGCTCTAGAGCGCAGGCTCAGTAGCTGGGGGGCATGGGCTTAGTTGCTTTGCAGCATGTAGGATCTTCCTGGACCAGGGATTGAATCCGTGTCCCCTGCATTGGCAGGCGGACTCTTAACCCCTGTGCTAGCAGGGAAGCCCCATTGGTAATATTTAATAAAGAACTACCTAGGTTTCCTGGATTTCCTCTGCTGGCATATAAATTGTACTGTTTCTCCTCTAGGTTTCTCCCTGATGGAAATTCGGCCTAGAAATTCTTTGCAGATCAAGATAGGACATATCAATTGAAAGGCTTCAGTTGGGGTAGGGAGGGTTGCTGGTCAACTGTCAGACGAGAGGGCCACCCCAAATGCTAGAATGAGAAACATTTATTCTGAACCTCCAACATTCATACCAGAAGCATTAACTTCCCTCAGACAATTGATTCCATTTCTTTGGAGTCAAGATGTCTGACATTTTGTCTGAGGGAAAATGCCTTCTGGTGAGGAAGGGAAGTAGGGTCATAACTGATGCTGGTGGCCTGTCTTCCAGGCCTTCAATCAACTCCAGGTTTCCAGTGCCTCTTCTCCCACCTTCCTTTTGCCTGCTGACCAAGAACGTGGCCTCTCCTTGGCAGCCTAAGCAGCCCGGCGTGGCTGGACACCCCCTTCCATCCTTGCTCTCTTTCCTTTTGATATTCTCTACTTTGATTTCAGTGGGATCTGAGGGGAGATTGGAAATGAGGAGTATGCCTGAACTAGGATCAGAAGTCTTGTTTTATTTCCTGATTGTTCCACACACCCAATAGCCAGATTGACAGAGGCCGGTGGTAATGGCTCACTCATCAATCTCAGTGAAAATCAAAGAATTATTTAATGAATATCAGGATCATTTGTAAACACAGGGCTTGCGTGTTTACCTCAGAGCTGAGGAGAGAGCTGGTAAACTGAGGAAGGAAACAGAATTACCTCAAGAAAATACAAGCATTGCCTTCAAGTGGGCCGGGCTTTTCCAGTGGAGATCTCGCTGGTCACCTGAAGGAAGGGGGCTTGTGGCAGGAACAGATCCCGGTGGCTGACAAAACCAAGACCTTCCTCAGCTCAAGGCCCGCTGGGAAGAGCCAGCCTCCCTCAGGAGTGCACACAAACTCTCCTCAGTTTTTCTTCAGCTCCTCACCTGGCTCAGACATTGGCATCTGCCACCAATTTGCATCTCGCTATTCTTTCCTTGACTTTTTCTAACTCTTGCCCAATAACCTCAGACAATCCCTTTCCACTCAGTCATCCCTTTCTTCATCTCATTTGTATGCACCCAGAAAACCCTAATCATACCTATTAAGCACAGACTAATGCCAGAGAAAACCTTGCATCAAGGGGAAAAGGAAAGTCACAAGTTTGAAGTAAAATTAAATTTAAATCAGTGTCATTAAGTGATATAAATCCTGAAAATGACCAAAATTCCTTCTGGGCTTTCCACTAAAGTCTCTTGGGCTTCTTCCTTCTCCTTGTATTAAATGTCGACCACTAGCATCCCAAATAAAGCATCTGTCCATTCATTCATTCATTCATTCATTCGGTATTTATGGAGTGCTCCCTGTTTGCCTGATACTTCGTTAGGCACCAAGTATAAACAGAGGAGAAGACATATGTGGTCCCTGTCCCTTGGAGCTTTCTTTAAAAAAAAAAAATATATATATATATATATATTTATTTATTTAGGCTGTGATGGGTTTTCATTGCTGCACGCAGGCTTTCTCTAGCTGTGGAGAGTGGGGGCTACTCCGTTGTGGTGCGAGGGCTTCTCTTTGCAGTGGCTTCTCTTGTTGCAGAGCAAAGGCTCTAGGCGTGCAGGCTTCAGTAGTTGCAGAATGTGGGCTCAGTAGTTGTGGCTCTTAGGCTCTAGAGCGCAGTCTCACTAGTTGTGATGCATGGGCCTAGTTGTTCCATGGCATGTGGGACCTTCCCACACCAGGGCTTGAACCTGTGTCCCCTGCATTGGCAGGCAGATTCTTAACCACTGCGCCACCAGCGAAGTCCCCCTTGGAGCTGTCAATTCAATCAACCAACAAATGTTTATTAAGCATCTATTATGTCCAAGACACTGCTGCAGGTTGAGAACTGGAACCAAGGATACTCATTCAGCTTAACATCGATATCAGCATGACT
The DNA here is from genome assembly GCF_030028045.1 of Hippopotamus amphibius kiboko. Taxonomy (NCBI): domain Eukaryota; kingdom Metazoa; phylum Chordata; class Mammalia; order Artiodactyla; family Hippopotamidae; genus Hippopotamus; species Hippopotamus amphibius. The sequence goes on along the minus strand of NC_080202.1, from coordinate 8,756,788 downwards.
ATTCCACTGCCTTCGTTGGCGTAACTATTTTTCCAAGAGAATTTTGCCTGGAAAGATGAATGTTGCAAATTAACTTTATTGTTTATTTATTGCTTAGAAAGCACCAACTGACAGTTTGCATCCCAAGACTGTTTGAACCCCTCACTTCAAAACCCTCATTTTTTCCCTGTGTTCATTCTAAAGTATTATACCCACAACCCTTCCCAGTCCTAATCAAGCCCTGCTCCTACCCCATCATGGAAAGATCCCTCCTTAAATGAGACTTCAAAGTCTCAATAAATGTCATGGCCTTACGCATCTCCCTGTGAAGTGCTGTCAGACTGTCAAGGGGTAAGCAATAAGCTTGGCTTTGTCTTGTCAACAGTTGCTCTCATGCTATCTGGGGAGCCAGCATTTGACAAGGTGCTGGGAACACAGTAGTGACTAATGTCCTCATAGAATTTACATTCTAGAGATAGACAAGGAGCAGATAAACCAGGAAATACATAATTTGTATTTTACAATGTAGTTGGGAAGACAGTAGCCAAATAGACCATTACAAACTGTGATAACTAAGAAAGAAAATCAGAATAGAGAACAGGGGTAGTTGGGATTCTAATTTAAAAAAGATGATCTAGAAAACTCCTTGAAGTAACTTGAGCTGGGAGTGAGGGTGGTCTGAGTGTTCCACGTAAGGGGAATAATCGGTGCTGAGACCCTGAAGAAGGAAGGTTTCAGAACAGAAAGGAAACCAAGACAGAAGCGCAGCAGCGGAGCAGGCAGGACTCAGCAGAGGGGGAAGGCAGAGGCTCTCCACATCCTTACCTCATTCAGAACCACTGTTTTACCTTGTTGTTTAACTATGACTTTTGCAACACAGTTGTTTTCTAATACAGTACTTTTCACTGCAGATAGGCAGAGGTGAACATGGAAGTGTAAATGAACTTTGGAGGGTCTTACTGTACAAAAGTGTTTTCATGGCAAAAAAGGGTCCAGCTTTTGCGAAACTCATTTTGTTAAAAAACAAAATTCAACTGAGTCAGTTTGAAGATCTAATTGGCTTTATTCAACATTCATGAATCACATCCCATTTAACAAGCAGAAAGGCCCTGTGAGGAGCTGAACCAAGTGAATCTTTTACAGGGACAAGGCATTTATTAGCAAAAGAAAAGAAAGGATTGTTTCAGGCAAGGTCATCTTCCCTTGGGGGCCAGGAAGGGCAGGGGTCTTTTGGAGACTACCTCGCAAGTGTGGATCAGGAAATTCCAGATTGATTCATTTAAAACTCTACTCCTGGGAGAGGCTGCAACTGCAATTAGGTGAGGTATTAGGGTTTAGTTTTGCTAACGTGGCTCAAGCACCAGTGACTCCATCTGGGGCCAATTTAAAGAGTTCTTGTAGCTCCACCTTGAGCTCAGGTTAGCCCTATTATTTGCTTAAGTGGCTAGTGTGTTTCCAGAGAAGCGCATTTGGGGAACACACCTGGAGGGGGGGATGTTTCTGGCACCCAGGTCTAGAAGCTTGTTCTCCCCAGCTGCTGGACCCCAGGGTTTAAGTCAACTACCTATTGATTTGCTAAAAGAAGTGAAAACCCAACCCGCGTGAATGGATGCCCTCAGGCACTTTCCGTTACTTGCAGGAAAGAACTGCCTTTAGGTGCAGCTGCTAAAATCCAACTGTGTCTTGGCCTCTAACCATGCTGACGGAGGGAATATTAAGACCAGTCACACGTTGCCTAGTTACCTTGGTCTGGAGGCCTAAATTAGCAATCTCGCTTGGGCAGGACTAGACCTGCAGGAGTTGCAGCGGTGTCGCCGCCCGGCCACCCGCACACAGGCCGCGTGGAGTTTCTGTTCCTTTCAGCCCTCGCTCCCTCTCTCCCGTCGGCTGGCCGCGTGGAGGGCGCTCAGTCGCACACCCCACCTCGCCCACTGCACACTCACACAAACATCGCCCCGCTTTTCCACGCCCGGACGGTGTGTGCCCCCCCGGCCGGGACCCGCTCTGCGCTCTGCGCTCTGCAAGCCGAGCGGCGCGCACCCCGCTCCGCGCACGGGCTCGGAGTTTAATCACACAAACAGTGTCCGGCTTCCTGTCCTCATCCACCCCCTCCCGCCGCGTTTCCCTGGCCCCTCCCTCTCCCCAGCCCGATCCGCCCGCCGGCTCCCCCTCCCCCGATCCCTCGGGTCCCGGGATGGGGGGGCGGTGAGGCAGGCACAGCCCCCCGCCCCCATGGCCGCCCGTCGGAGCCAGAGGCGGAGGGGGCGCCGGGGGGAGCCGGGCACCGCCCTGCTGGCCCCGCTCGTGCTGGGCCTGGGCCTGGCTCTGGCCTGCCTTGGCCTCCTGCTGGCCGTGGTCAGCCTGGGGAGTCGGGCATCGCTGTCTGCCCAGGTGAGGCCCGGCTGCACACCCCTCCCTGGGCAGATCAGGAGCGGCCTCTGCGGAGCAGCTGATGGGGCCGGGGGGGCCGAGGGCCAGGGGCCAGGAAGATGGGTGGAGGGTGAGATGTCAGGTGGAGAAGGACAGGGTGACGCTGCCTCCTTCCCAGCAGGAGCCTTCCCAGGGGGAGCTGGTGGCAGAGGAGGACCCGGACCCGCTGGTGAGTGGGGGTGGGTGCTGGCGGCGGCGGGCTGCTGGGCATAGGAAGTGTGTGCCGGCTGAGGGTGCAGGGTGTGCCCCGGTTGTGCCAGCCGTGTGTGTGTGTGGGGGGGGGGTGTGCACCAGCCATATGGTGCGTGGGTATGTGTGAGAGAGAGGGTGACAACTGTAAGGGGTTTGCGTCGCATTTGTGTCACCTGAGTACGAAGTGTTTATTGGCCGCGGGGCAAGTGGGAGTGTGAGATGCGGGAGCCTGCTGTGGAAGAGGGATGCTGGCTGTGCGTGCAGGGTGTGTACCCGCTGTGCACGCTGACCGGGTGTGGGCGTGTGTGCAGTGTACCAATTGCTGGTTGCGGCGAGTGGAATAGGGGGATGTGGCTGGTCGTGGGAAAGGGACTGAGGGCTGACTTGCCTCCAGGTGGCCCTGGCCACTCTTGGCTGAGGGGCTGGATCCCTCCCTAAGACTTCTGTGCCTCTTGCTGGCTGGGGCCTCTCAGGACGGGCCCCCTGTCGGTCTCCGTTTGTGTCTCTGGGGTTTATGTCTCTGGGAGTCCCTGGCAAGATCCTGGTTTAGTCCTGCCCTTAATGCCCCTAGGACCTGAATCCCCAGACAGAGGAGCGCCAGGATACTGTGCCTTTCCTGAAACTGGTTCGGCCTCGCAGAAGTGGTGAGCAGCCCTTTATCCCAACCTCAGGAATAATAATAGCGGCTGGTCTGTGGTGGCTTCTGGACTCGTTACCGCTGCTGTTCATCACAACAGCCCCGTGAAGCAGGCAGAGCAAAACCCATTATCCGCACTTACGGATAGAGAAACTGAGGCACAGAGAGTAAAGGGGGGTTCAGAGTCATGGAGACTCGAGCCTAGACCCTCCCTTTGAATCTCCTTCCGTGGCGTAGACCTGCTTCTCACTTCAGACCCTACCCTAGATATGAAGGTGGGATGAGAAGCTAGGAGAACCCCTGGGGTCCTGATGAAATCAGGTGGGGGAGTCAGGCCCGAACCCCAAGAAGCAAAGACAGTTCCAACCGGGGTGACCCTGTGACTGTGTGTCCAGGTTTGTAGGGGGCTGTCCTGGCTTACACCTGCTGGCTTAGTGTCGTGATTAATAATACCCCTCTTGCTGTCAGAAGCATCCCAGTTTGGATGATAAATTATCAGTGGCTCTACCTATGAAGGAAAAGGCCTGAGGTTCTGAGGCTAGGAGTCTGGATGAGAATAAGGATGCCAGGGTTCTGAGGGGAACGGGGCTGAGAGAGTAACTTCTGCCACCCCCCTGCCCCTCCCCAGATGTGGGGACTGCTTTGCCCAACTGTCTTTCCTTGATTCTCAGCATCTAAAGGCCGGAAACCACGGGCACGCAGAGCAATTGCAGCCCACTATGAAGGTGGGTGACCGTGAGCCATGCCCAGGGAGAAGGGGTGGCAGAGGGGCAGGGCAGGGCTCACCATCCCTTTCCTGTGTCTTACAGTTCACCCACGACCGGGACAGGACGGAGCACAGGCGGGTGAGACCCCATCCCCACGTCCGCACTCTTCCCTGACCCCCACAGCACTGGGCTTCTGGACAAGGGCCCCCCCAAAACCTTGACTTCCCACCCGCATCCCTGCCTTCAGCCTCAGAACACCAGAAGCCGGTGCAGGAAAGTGCCCAGGACTCGGTTCTCTTGGCTCCCAAACTTTCTCCGTGACTCATTCATAGGACCCCAGGGA